>NC_138114.1:9596876-11035626 GCF_964146895.1 Miniopterus schreibersii
CGCTTTTACTTCTGTGTCTGTGAGAAGTGGTGAATGAAGCTACCTGTCTGAGTACCTACTTTACCTTAAATTGCATTTTCCTGCCTCTGAAAGAGATTTCAAGTTGCCCCATAGGTAATTCACATTCCTCACTTTATTCTGTTTTTATGAGACACTTCCTTTCATCCCCAAAATGTGAGGAGGGAGCTTTCCCATCATAGAGGCCGAACTCTAGTCAGCTGCGAACAGGGAGATGCTGTAGATGGTGCATATTTCTTTTGGGAAAATCATTGTCACTTATCTGACTCAACTCTTATTTCTAGAAGAACAAGTTGTTCAGGAAGGAAATCTATTTCTACATCTAAAATGGAAGTTGTATTTAAGAAGCGCTATCAAAATAAATCACGCGAGGGAAAGTGGTTCAAGTGCACAGCTGCCAGTTTTAAATTTAACACTATTGGTGTGTGAAGTAGCCGGGAAAGTTTCACTTTTAGTTCTAGACCTGCTGGGTAGCTACAGGGCACACGAACGTGTTCTTGACCTGCGGTTTTGTTTGCAAAGGCCTTTGTGCAGAAGCTCCGTGGCTTCAAACAAACACACCACGACCATCAAACAAAGCCTGTGGTGGGGCCCGGCCGGGCGGGCTCAGCGATTGAGCCCCACTCAGGATCCGGGAGATCGCAGTTCGATTCCCGGGGGGGCACGTGCCCAGGTTGTGGGCTCGATCCCCAGTGACTCTCTCATCATCGGTGTTTCTCCCTCTCTCTCCCTCTCCCTTCTTCTCTCTGAAATCAATGAAGATATACTTTAAAACAAACAAACAAAAAACCTGTGGTGCTTCCTGGATTGAGGTTTTCAGATTTGACCCTGGGAGTTTTTTAAGAAAAGTGAGTGTTGGTTGCTTTGTTGAACAAAAGCAAACTATCAAGGAGTGCTTATCTGCGTGGATCTAGAGCTAGGTGGAGATAAAGATACCTGACCGAGCCTATGTAGTCTCCATTTGTCTTCTTTCAAGGTCAAGGGAGATGATAAATCAGTAAATCATGATGGTAAAGTATATTAGTTTTCACTGTGATAAGCAAAGATGGAAACCTATCCCGGATGTATAGGATTTTATGGATGTCACCCATAGTGAAAGTCAAAGTACCGAATAGGACCTAAGAGGCCTTACACAATATTTGTCTTATCTTTTCTCCCCACCCCTATAAGTCTCTGGTCTATTATATTTCTATTCTGTCTCTTCCCTTGGTCTGCTCCAGTCATTGTCTCTTGAGAAGGCTGCGCACAGACATGCCCCCGTGGGGTTTTGCGCCCTCTGTCGTGAATGGTTTTCCTCGGATGGCCGCATAGCTCCATCCCTCCATTCCTTTAGGTCATTAGTTAGAAATCATTTTCTCAGAGGGATCTTCCTCTTCACCTTCCCTAAAAACGCCAAACCTCTTACTTTGTGTAATTCTTTTTTTTTTTTTTTAATATATCTTTATTGATTTCAGAGAGAGGAAAGGAGAGGGAGAGGGAGAGATAGAAACATCAATGATGAGAGAGTCATTGATCAAGCCCTCAACCTGGGCATGTGCCCTGACCGGGAATTGAACCCTGATCGCCTGGATCCTAGGTGGACTCTCAACAGCTGAGCCATGCCCGGCCAGGCGTGTAGTCCTTTTATGCTTTGTCTTTTTCATTCCTACCCTTTCTACACACGCTCTAACATTACATGTCCTTTTGCTTAGGGTCAGTTTCACGGCCCCAAGCTTGGTTTTATGCTCTGCGACCACCATCGTGAAATTCTTAATAACTTTTGCACAAAGGCCCAACATTTGTGACTGCTAGTTGGCCCTACAGGTTATGTAGCCCATTCTGTTTACTTATCTTTAATATTGCTTGTCTGTCTTCTAGAATATAAGCTACCTGAGAATTATGTCTTATTTGAGCACATCGTGCATGTTTAAAAATATTAGTATAATAAATAAATAAATAAATGGAGCGTCTCTTAGTCTTTTTGTGTTGCTTTATATAGCATGTCTAGGGTTTTTAGTTGTATTTACTGAGAGTACTAGGGAAAAGTAGATCTATTTTATTTTCTCACCAGCAGAAGTCCATGATATATTTTTAAATGAAAAGTATTAGAGAACATCATCTATGATGTTAGCCTAATTTTGTGTAGACAAAATAATTAAAAAATACTATATTATATATTGGAAGTATATTAGTTATAATGTATAAAGATATAAATATGTACAATATAATTTAAACATATATATCATTATTAAAATTTTCTCTCTTGAAGTGTAGAAAAGATAAATTGTGATATAGTTTTATTTTCTATTTTTCTACTTTTCTACTTCTCTGTTGTTTATTTTTTCCCTATAAGCTACCTTTCTTTCTTCCTTCCTCATTTTTCCTTTTTTTTTCAAATTAATTGTTAGCTGGACAACTTCGTATCAAAAGAGAGTTTATGCCTTGGTTGCAAAAATCTAAGTTTGTAGACGTGTAGTTCTCATTGTCTTCTCTCTATAGTAAAAAGTGGTTCAATCAGCCTTTCAAAGTTCTCAGTACAGATTTGTTTTCATGGATTAAAGAGCTTCGGTTTTGTCGGTTCTTCCACTCTCTTTAATCACAGCACCCAGTTTCTCAATTTTAGCTATTTTCTCAGCAACTTGAACAATCTTTCAAATGGTGTCCTTAACAATCAGAGCAATTTTGGTGTCTTTCTTAGATATAAAGCTTATCAATAGGATATAATTGTGCCTCTATGGACAAAATATATATGTTCAAATGTTCCTTCCACTTGAAAATTAGTATCATTCTTACAACTTCCTCTTGAATATTGTCAGGGAATGGGGCCATAACTGATGACCGGCTGGATTGGATCTTGACAGCCAGCTGTAAAATTACATAACTATCCAGCTTCTTTCCGGATATTAGACATTGTTAACTGGCTGGGGAATGCTCTAGGTTCCCTTGCATCTAATACTAATTGAATTTGTTCATTGGTCTCAGTGGCAATGTTTCCTGAGACTTAAACATTTCATACACCCCAGGAGCTCACTAACTGAAACTATTTTTGTTTTCAGGTCTATTTTAATTTGTTTGTTTGGACCATTATTAATGTAGGATTGCTGGGTATGTATTTGCAAAAAATAAAGAAAAAAGAAGAAAAAATAAAATTAATTATTAGATATAGGAAAATTAAAAAGCAGAAACTCCTCTACAGTCTCTCATGAGAGATCAATAGTAATTTTGTTACAACAAACATTTAGAAATGTCCAGATGATACCACATTCACAATCTCAAATTAAAATATAAGGAAATATAAGTAGTCTGAGAAGGGATCCATTGACACAAACTTGACAATCATGTCAGAGCCTTAGCCATTACCTAGAGTCTAAATGATTGTTCAGTGATGTGAGCTCGAGGAGGTGGCCAGGACAGAAGGCTGTCAGAGCTCCCTGCACAGCCTCGCTTTGATCTGATGGGCCAGAAGCAGCCTTGGTCAATGCCTAAGCGAGTGTAAACACAATACCAGATGATCCTGCCCCAAACACACACACACACGTTTTGGAATCAAATCAGTTTTGTTTATACTTTTCATGGAGAGGGTGGTGGGGATGTATTTTACAGAAAGAAGTTGACCAGCAGCTGGGGTAGCTTGGAGGTGACCTTTGCCAGTTGTTACTATTTGTTCTGACAAGATCACCAACAGACCAAGAAACCAATCCCCTTTTCTTGCAGTGGCAGAACGGTATCCTCAGGAAAAGGGCGACCTTTGTACTTTCAGCAGCTGCTTATCCTTCTGGGCTTCTCTTGGTTCCGCGGCCTGTGGCGTGTGCTCCGGCCTCTATGTGCGTGACCTTTCCCTGACGCCTGAACACCTGACCCAAGGAGCTGATGAACAGGCGTCGCCGTCTAGGAACGCAGGCACCAACCAGAGGACCTGCGGGCTGTGCATCCACTCCAGCTGCACATCGGTGGCAGTGCAGTTCTCCAAACAATGTTTAGATAGGTATTTTTTAGAAAATAAAGACATTTCCATTTTGAAAAAATAAAGGAACTTGAAAATGAGGAATCCTATGCTTTAGAGAAAGATTTACTTATTGGTATGAGTTTGGAACCAACCAAATTTCTTTTACATACCTATAAAATTGATATAATTCCTTTTCTTTAAACGAATGGCATTTGTTGTGTGATATTCATGAATTTTTTCACATCACATCAGGCTTGAATTCCTAATTTGATTTATTAGTCCTGTCGTACTGCTTAATTTATAGTAGTTTGTTTAGATTTTCACATTTATGTCTGAGATCAATTCCTTTCTGGTTTTGTGAAATCTTTATGAGTTTTAGGGTCTGAAATGTTTATTACTTTGTAGAGTTATCAGGTAACTTTCTTCCTGGTCCATGCCAGAAATAGATGATACACTGTGAAATCTTCAGAGAATAACATAGAAAATTCCTCTCACACCGGTGACCTTCATTGCTGTGGATAATCTCTAGCAATTTTCCTTATTTTCTCTAGTGCTCTATTCAGGGTTTCTACCCATTGCTGTGTTAATTTTGGTGTTAGTTTTGCTGTTATTATAGTATTTGCTGGTCTATTTTATAGAACATGATGCCTTCCATCAACTTTTAATTTTACCAGAAATTGTGACAGTAATCTATCATAATTCAATCATCTCATCAGTTATGATGTCACCTTTCTAATTTTGATTTCTTATTCTATTTTTATTAAACTTAACAATATTTTCCCTATTTTATTAGACTTTTAAAGCAACTATGTTTTGAATACATTCATCAATTTTACTAACTTCCAGTTCTGTATTTTTTCCTGCATTTCCTTCCCTCAATTTTTTTTTCTTACCTTTTCCCATTTTCTGAAATCTTACCTAATTTGCATTTCAAAAAATAAGGTTTTAGTGAACATTCTCCATTGTGGAAAGGTACTCTCAGATCTTTGTTTAAATAATGCTCACTCTATCACTGGATGTAATTAAAAGATTAAATAGTCATAGTAGCTAGGTCTCTGTGCTCAGTCTCTCCCTGCTTTGTAAGGCAGGAGATTCTAATGTATGTCCCACTGGTCATCACGACATGGTTATAATGTGACCACACACACACATGTGTGATTCATGGTTATTACATAGAATCCGCAGACAGAACAGCAAGATGATGCCAGAAGTGGCAGAGGCAGTAACTGTACCAGAACTTGACACTGGTTCCAGGAGGTACAGCCTAGTAGCAGAGTTTCAGGGTGACATGGTCTAGAGTCTCCACCCTGGAGCCCTTGCATTCTGCCAGGACTTCACCCTGGAAGGGAGAATAGCTGAGCAGTCACCACTGAGTCCCTCCCTCAGAGGAAACTGGGATCATCCGGGAAGCCATGGGTATTTAGCTCTCCCATTTGGATGCATGCTCATGTTTGTTGTTGTAATGTATCTTTGAGCTGATTACAGTAAAATTTAACTACTAGTTTTACATTGATGCCACAGACTGGTCACTTTCACCAAGCTTCAAGCCCAATCCTTTGCAAGGCTATTTCAAAGTAGTTCTTCAGTGAACAGTGTTAAAGTGTCATTTTCAGAAATACAAAATCATAACTCAGACAACTATAAAATGAGCCAATGTCAAAGATTTTAACTTATTAAATAATGAGGGAACCAGAGGATGTGACTGGTTCAAAGAGCAGTTAAGAAGCAAGAATGTTTATAGGCAATTTAACGAAGAAATGTTGAGACCATTGCTGAGCCTGATGTAAATTATTTAATGCCTAATCAATCAGACATCTGTGGGGGTAATCTGTTTATTTGACAGACAGTATTTGCATTACTCCTGGACCAAAATGTTATGTTAACAATTAAGCCTGTAACTTTTAATTAGTCTTAGACAATGAGATGGACTACATATTTTCTCCTAACCAATCCTTGAATGTTCTCTCCTCCTGTGTCATATTGAACAGAGGTTACATCCACAGCTTTATTTTCAAGTTTCCAATCATTTTTCTGACAACGGAAAGCCTCCTAAAACAGTTGGTGAGAGCATCCATGGTAAAGCCCTTGATGATTAAATCTTACCATTTCTAGAGCTAGAAAAACGATTGGAAGTAAGAGCTTGTTTCCTTCGAAAGTCGGAACATTTACTTCGACCCATTTGGTGAGAAACATTCTTTTCTAATTTTTACCAAGCCAAGCAAAAAATTATTTAGGCAGTTAAGTGAAAAAGAACTTGAACAGAAGATTCATCAGCTTTTACCAGAGAAAAAGAAAAAGAGAGTTTTGATGCCATCATGGCCTAAAAAGACTTACGGATATGCCAACGTGGACCAGACAAGACAAAGGATTTAACTGTGTTGATTTTACTTAGTCTTGGAGCAGTTCCCAAGCTTTGGCCTAGGATAAGAGTCACCTTGGAGAAGGAGGTTTGTTAGAACTCAGCTTCTGAGCCCCATCCCCAGCGCTGATCTCAAAGTGTGGCCCTCCAGACCAGCAGAACCAGCTACATCTGGGGACTTTTTAGAAAGGCAAATTCTCAGCCTCTACCCTATCTCAGGAAATTTGGGGTTGGGGTTCAGTACGTTTCCAAGCCATGTGAGATGATTCTGACACTCACATACTCAAGTTTGAGGACTCCTTCCTTCAAGCCTGAGAACAATCAGGGGTAATTGAGAAGTACTGTAATTAACAACCCACAGGTGACAATGCCAGTCGGTGTTCTAAGCACTCTACAGGTCAGGCCAGCTAATTTCTCATAGTGAATCTGTCAGGAAGACAGTAGCATCATCTACACTGATAGGTGAACGAAGAGGTGAAGTCATCAGCACAAGTCACATGGAGGGAAGTGGGGGAGCCAGGATCTGCCCCCAAAGTCTGTTTCCAATCACTGCTCTGCTCTATCTTCTGCACAGACAATGGTTTTTATTTTTTTACTTCGTATTTGTTTCATTACATATTATCTTTAAATATAATTATTTTATAGTTTTTGTATCTGCCTTAGTCTCACTTTTTCTAATACCATCTGTGACATTTCTTGATGATTTCGTCACCTACACGTAGGACCTCTATAGTATATGGGACTTCTAGTTCTCTAACCTACTGTCCCAATATTCTGCCTTCTACCCTCCAGCAGTCACCCACTGCCATATTCTGTAGAATTGAACATTGTCAGTAACCTTACCCTCTTCACAATTTCATTTCCAAGTGTACTGTAATCTGACCATAGACTCCCACTTTTTCTGGCTCATTCCTCTAGTGAGCTCCAAAAATTTGACCTCATCGGAACCTACGGTCTTGTTATCCTACTTACTTTTCACTGTGAGACCCATTGAGCCCTCAAGTTTCTCACTCAGCTGAGAGCCCAGGCTCATCACGATAATTACCTTTTCATTCACCTCCGCTTCATTGTCTTTCTTTCCCTCCATTATGTCTATCTGTTTAAATCGCACCTTGGTTAATACACCCTACAACCCGCTTCTTACCTATACATGCTGCTGAAACTGGTGAGAGAAGATAACCGTACTAGCAGGTTAAAAACCAGGACCTCTAACCTCAACACTGATCAGCAGTCATGCCACATTTCCCTAGACTAGTGATTGCCAAATTTTTGTTTGTTTTGTTTGTCTGTTTTAATCCTCACCTGAGGTTATTTTTTCCTTGATTTTTAGAGTGTGGTGGAAGGGAGAGAGGAGAGAGAGAGAGAGAGAGAAGCATGAATGTGAGAGAGACACATCGATTAGTTGCCTCCTGTTTGCTCCCCGACCCGGGTCTGGGATCGAGCCTGCAACTGAAGTACTTGCCCTGGACCGGGAATCAAACCCTGGACCCTTAGGTACACGGACCCATGCTCTAACCACTGAGCCAAACGGGCCAAATTTATCTACACTGGAACCATCACTGTTTACCTTTGATAGGGTCTTCAACTGCAGCATCCTGGACACAAGCAATGTATGAAGCCCCAAAGTCTCACCCTGTCAACCTAGAGCCAGGGTGAGAAGGCATTGGCATCTTTTGGATCACTTCCAGGTTCCATCTACTGCACAAAGCATTTCATATTAATCTATGTGATTTACTTATCACTTGAAATGGCTTTTTAAGGAAAATATAATTACTGCTCCCATTGTGTTATTGTGGTAAAGTATACATAACATAGAATTTACCATTTTAACCATTTTTAAATGTACATTGGTGGCACTAAGAACATTCGCATTGATGTATGACCATCACCACTGTCTATATCCAGAACTTTTTAATTTTTTCAAAGTAAACTTTCTCTCCCTGTCAGCCTCTGGCAACCATAATCTACCTCTGTCTCTAAAAATTTGACTACTCTACTTACCTCATGTAAGTGGAATCATATAATATTAGAACTTTTGTGTGTGGCTTATTTCACTTAGCATGTCTTTAAGGTAATCCATGTTGTAGCATGTGTCAGAATCTCCTCCCTTGTTTAAGGCTGAATAATATTGCATTTTCTATGTATACATATGAGATTTTATTTGTTCATTCATCTGTTGATGATTATCTTAGTTGTGCCCACATTTGTGAACAGTGCTGCTATAAACACAATGTAAAATATTTGTTTGAGTTCCTGCTTTCTCTACTCTTTTGTGTATATACCCAGAAGTAGAATTGCTGGATCATATGGTAATTCTGTTTAATTTTTTTGAGGAATTGCCATACTGTTTTCCACAATGACTGTACCACTATTCCCCCTCAATTTTTAAGTGAGGAAAATAAGGCAAAGTGGGGGGTTAAATGACTTGCAAAGATTTCCCCAGTTGGTAAATGGTGAAATCAGGATTCTTGTTTGTGCCTTTTACTCCAAAGCCAAACTGCAGTACAGTGCCTGCAAACAGTCAAGGCAAAGGGCAAGCATTCTTTTTCATTGTTTTATTAGCTTTAAAGATAAAAGTTAGTCACCACATTTATATGTGGAGACCTACTTGTGCACACATTTCCAAGCTTCTTCACTTTGGCCTCTCTTCCCAATGAAGCCTGGTACTTTTCTTGAGAATACAGAGAAGCCCAGATGTTTAAATATTTATATAACAACTATTGCAAAGTGTATGCCTAGCCAGAAAGTTTTTTTTTTTAAACTTATCTTTATTGTTGAAAGTATTATAGGTGTCCCATTTTTCCCCCCATTGACCCTTCCACCGTGCTCCAACCCCCACCCCAGGCCTTCACCCCATTAGTCTGTGTCCATGGGTTATGCACATATGCATATAACTTCTTTGGTTAATCTCTTCCCACTCCCTAACCCCCTTCTTTCTTCCCTCTGAGATATGACCATCTGTTATATGCTTCAATGTCTTTGGGTCTATTTTGTCAGATTATTTTATTCATTAGCTTCTTCTTAAAGAAGACCCTTCAACATTTCATGTAACACTAGTTTGGTGGTGATGAACTCCTTTAGCTTTCTCTTATCTTTCTCTGACCTTCAATTCTAAATGATAGCTTTGCTGGGTAGAGTAATCTTGGTTGTAGGTTCTTGTTTTTCATTGCTTTGAATATTTCTTGCCACTCCCTTCTGGCCTGCAAAGTTTCTGTAGAGAAATCAGCTGACAGTCGTATGGGTGCTCCCTGGTAGGTAACTAATTGCTTTTCTCTTGCTGCTTTTAAGATTCTCTTTGTCTTTAACTTTTGGCATTTTTATTATGATGAGTCTTGGTGTGGGCCTCTTTGGGTTCCTCTTGTTTGGGACTCTGCACTTCCTGGACTTGTAAGACTTTTTCTTTCACCAGGTAGAGGAAGTTTTCTGTCACTTTTTCAAACAGGTTTTCAATTTCCTGCTCTTTCTTCCTCTTCTGGTACCCCCATAATGTGAATGTTGGGTACTTGAAGTTGTCCCAGAGGCTCCTTATACTATCTTCATATTTCTGGATTCCTTTTGCTCTTCTGATTGGGTTTGTCCTGAAGAAGTGAGAGAGGTAAACAGAGTCAGTGAAGCAAGAGAGGGGAGATCATTTCAAGCAGATGGAGAGCAAGTGCCAGGCCCCTGAGGAGGGAAGGAGCTGGGAACATGCAGAGCAGGAGGCAGCCAGGGTGGCCCCGAGGCAGGTAAGGCACTGCTGTGTGTGCCTGCAAGCATCGGGCCTGAGGGAGAAGCGGGAGCACAGGGCGATGTCCGAGTGCAGGGCAGAGAGCCGTTGTGGATAAGTGTAAATTTACAGTTATCCATGGCCAGCCATTTGATTTTCTCTCATTGAGTTTTACTAAAAAAAAAAGACAGAAATAGACTTTGTATACATTTAAATAGAGACAATTTCTAATTTCCCATATTTGTGAATTTGCAGCTGCTTTGGTGCTTCAACATGTCCATGGCTTTATAATGTTGACATTCATGCTGAACTGAGGAGAGTCAGGGTAGATCTGGAGAGCGTCTCTTAAGTCAGGAACCACAGATGTGAGCCGCAGTCACCACACCTGCTGCCCCTTAAGTAGCTCCACCCCTTGCCGAGGCAGAATGGGGAAATCTTGAGGGGGAAGAGTGTGCAGCAAGTGGATCTGAAAGCTTGCTTTGCCTCTTTCCCCACACCATTCTGTATATGAATCCAAGTGCTGCCAAACTCTAAAAACAGTTTTTCACTCACTGTCCCTTGGGGACCTTACAACTACCTGGACACTGGGGATTCTCTAATCTCACATCATTCCTTGTGTCCACCAGCAGTTGCATCTGATAGGTTACCTTCTGTCCCAGAAGCACTTCCTGTATGGACCATCCACCCCTTGGTCAGGCTCCAGCCCCAGCCCTCTTTCCCCATCCTTCCTCAGCTTCCTCTGCATTTCAGGGTAAGGGACCCATAAAGCTTCCCAAGGAGCTTCTCTGGAATGATGAGCGGTGAAAACTGACACCAGTATAATACCAGGGGCGTTCACAGCCTCACACCAGGGCCCTGGCTTCCTTTCTAGAATTACTTGTTGGATGAGTAATGTTAACGAAAAGTTTGTCAAGGGTCCACCCTCTCTTATCTTTCCTACCTTTACACACACCCACACCCACACCCACACACACACCTGCACAAGCGCGCACACACACACACACACAAACACATTGGCAAATTGTCTGGCTTGGAGAGGGCTATAAGGTGAGAATGCATGTCTCTAGGAATGACCACACTGTGCAGTCCTGGTAGTCAGATTGCTGCACAGTAGCCTGTGCTTCCTACCAAGGTTGACAATCCGCTTCCCCAAACACTGACTGTGGAGAGAGAAATTCAGGGATACTAGCTTGATAGTAGGGAGCTGAGGGATGGGAAGCAAAGGGCCAGGAACCTGCCTGAAGTGAGCCTGTCACAAATTAATGCTAGAAAGTCCAGCTACAGGGTGAAAGAAAATAATCAATCAAAGGGCAAGTCTGAGGCTCTGTAGAAGAAAACACCGAGCAAGAGGCCAGCATGGCAGGCAGCTGTGCAGACCTGAGGAAGCGACCAAGCTGAGGTCTTGTGAGAATCTGGGTGGTGTGCAAGGGCACAGGCTCTCCCAGGAGGCTTTGGAGAATCCAGCATTCCCGGGGGAGGGGTGCCTGGGATCAGCTAACAGCTGCTCTAGGGCAAAGGGGCATTACCAGAGATTGTAAAGTCAAACAGGAGGGGTCGCAGGCTCCCAGTTGGTCTGAATTAAGTTTAATTTCTCCTTCCTTTGCTTGTCTCTATGGGGAATCTCTAAGCACAAAGTGTTCTACTAACAACATACATTCACTTATTCCTTTCCTTCTGTGCTCAGTGGGGCCTCCACGGCTTATGAAATTGAGAGAATTGAGAATACCCCCAAGCTCAAGGGCCTGCACTACAGTTCCAGAGTGAACGCCTTGAACAGCTGATAGTGCACAGCAGCGTGGCAGCCTGGAAGGGGGATTTTAGCCAAGCGCAGTGACACAATTCTCCATCCATTTTTCAAGTTACCAGCCAGGTCCATTTTAGAGCAAGAAAAACAATAATAAATAGTGAGCCTAACCAGGTTTACCCAGAGATCTTAATAAATAAAAGCTGGCTGGCTCACAACACACCGGTGCTGGTTTGGAGTCAGTTATGACAGACTGTTTGTTTCCATGAAATATAAGGTGTGCATTAGAAACTTGAGACTGCTGAGGCCAGCAGGGAAGAACTGGCTTAGCAGGGCCATTTGTCTGGATACAAATCCCAGCCCTCCCCTATGGGAGCAGTGTAGCTCTGGGAACATCATTTAATCTATTTGTTCCTCAGTGTATTGATTCATTAAGTGGGCACAATAATGATAATTATACCTTAGAGTGGCTCTGCAAGGGGGAGTTCATATCCCTGTGTGAGGGACAAGCCATACCTGTAACAAGAGCTAGTTCAGAGAATCCATATCCTGCTAAAGGTCTTGCCAACCAGGAATGGGATTTGAGTGGGCAGCTCTAGGCATGAGGTGGGCCCCAGGGTTGGAATGTTCTCTTGACCACAAGGGAAGTCGGAGTGCTAGGAAAAGGCTCCTGTGTTAGCTGAGGCCCTATGTATGAAAGTGAGGCTGGAACCTTGAAGGAAGGGACACAAGAAGTTCAGGTGATTCTCTGGCATCACGGTTTCCATTTTAGGAGACAGAAAGAGATCATCCAGGGCCTGTGAGTCTAGAGCAGGAGCAAGTTGAGATGCAGTCAAGGATGTTTTGTAAGATGAGCCCGAGGATTGGGGAACTTTGTGCATTACCTACTTTTGGTCACCTTTAGAACTCAAGAAAGTCCTGTGAAAACACCAGGCTATCTCATCCACACCAAGGGGTTCCCCAGTCCCTTGAGTCAGGGCTCAGAAGGCATTGCAGTATATTCAGGAAGCAAAGGGTGATTGGCGTGGCACCATTAATCAGAGGGAGAGACCCCTTCCCACGTGAGAGGTAAGCACCACAAGGGCAGAGATCATCCCTTACTTCTTCCCTAGGGTTCCTCTTTCAAGGTGTCACGTGGAGGCTATGAATTCTATTGACATAAAGCTACTTAGAGCAGAAATGAAGGGAGTCTCTATTTAGGGCCTTTGCCAGCAAATCATATTACGTGCAGCCACTAAATCAACTCTTTTATTATACTTGAATTCTAGGATGCTCTTCAGAAAAACAAACCAAAATTAAAACAAAAAACAATCCTATGCCCACAAAAACACACCTTTCTAACAGAATAGGAATTGTGCTGAGTCGTTTCTGGGATTCTAGATCTCCCTGCAGATACTCCCATGGGTGTGCTGGTTGGGCAGTGCTTCTGTTTTGCAAAGTGTGATTTCAAAAATAAATTGACTAACTCTTGTACTAAACAGGCAGTATTCACAAATAGCCGGGTCAAGCAAAAGTTCTTCTCCTGATTTCAACCCCTGAGAGATGCTGTTGTATTACTTATACTTTAACATTCCCCCAGAAATGTTGAACTGCTTCATTTCCCTCATTTTCTTTCACATGCAACTCCTCTGGTTATGGGATGGTTGTTTGTTGAATTTGGGAAGTCCTAATTTCCAGGAAATTTGAGTCTCCCAGCCCTCTATTCATAGTAAATGAAACTAGCTATTTCATTAGGGGATAAAAAGTCATGGAAAAGTACTGAAAACTACCAGGAACTACCAGAAGTGTGCAGAGATCAAGGTAAGACGTAAAAGGTATGAATTTAATCTCCCAAATACTTTGAGAAATTTTGAAACTTCTTCTAGGGACACTTGACTGAGAGAAACTAGCTGACGGGGGAGCGAGTAGGGGGACTGAGGTGATGGAGGAGAGACGAGATCAGGAAAAAACATAGAACAATCTGCTCCAAGAGCCAAGGGGGCTAAGTGATGCGTGACAGAAGCCAGGTCATTGGGGCATGTTTCTCCTACCCCTGCTATGGACTGAGAGGAGCAGCCTTTGGGGTGGAGAGAACATAGGAGAGTTCCGTGATCACTCCCCACTGTATATTCCTCTGACACATACACATGCACAGCCTTTACAGTTGACATAGCTACTGGCAGATGCTAACTCATCTGTGATGGACTCATGCTGGGGATTATGGCAGGAAGATTCTTGAGATTCGAAGTCCTCAGTTCAAGCACTAATTCTACAACTCCTCCACGCGACGTGGCTCTGAATGCAGTAGAAATGAAGATCCCCCTCCCTCATAGCAAAGGGTTTAGAAAGTCGTGTGACCTGGATAGGGACAGAGTGACACAGCCAGGACTCTGCCATGGGCTCTAACTTCGAGGCGTGTGCTCCCTCCACAGTTGAGTACACTGAGGTTATATGAGGATGCTCACTTCCTTCCATAATCTGAGAAACCCGAGGTGCCTGAGCACCTTCCCTGGCACCCATGCCTGGCTTCTGCCCTCATTCAGGGAGACCGTGACATACTTGCTCTCCATGATCTTAACTGACCATGAACTAAACTTCTCTCCATGTCCCTCCTGGCCACTGACCATGCCCGGCTGCTTGCTGTTCCTGTGCTTGTCTCAGCTTCCAGCACAATTCTCCAGGCCTGGATGCCAGGCCTCCTCTCCGCTCAGCCCTGCACTGTCACAGCCTTTGCCTGGACCCTGGGAGTGGAAACTGAGCAGATGCCCTGCCTCTGAAGTGTGGATGAGGGGCTGGTTCACACTGAGCTCTCAAACCCAAACACTGGAGTCAGGCTGCATGCCTCCAGCCCCGGCTCTGAAACCTGGGGTCATGTGACATCTCCCCTGACCTGCAGTTTGCTTCTCAGTAAAGAGGGGATCATAGCAACCTCTTTCCTCATATTGTGGAATAGGTTATTAGCACCATGCAAGGCACATGTTAAATGGCCAATAAATGCTAATCTAGTATTATTGTTATTTTGCTCATGACACTATCTCTTTTCTTCCTTAAATGAAACCACAAAGATTAAGGCCTAACAGATGCCACGTGGTCCAGGATCCACTTTTATCCTTCTGGCCAACCATGTGTCCCCAGGAAAGGACTGCCTGAAGAATGTTCATGTCTGCATCTACTTGAGTTTCCCCAGAGAAGAGCCTGAAGGTACCTACTCCACGACACATTATTCTGCTGAGGTCAAAGTCAACGGAGCCGCATCTATCCCCTGGCGCGCCTGTGACTGCGGCCTGGAAGACTGGTCTCCGTGGTGCAGACCGAGTTGGAAGGCGAGCCCGCTCATCCCGGGCCGTCCCCCTGCTGTCTGCGAGGCCCGCGAGAGCACCTCCTGCCTCTGCCCACAGAGCTCGGTCTTTTGGTGATGAGAATTCCTGGCAGATCTTCACACACAATACTAGAAAATTACTTGGTGCTGTCCTTTCCCCTCATCTGCAGCCTAAGGTGATGTCAAATGAAAACATTAAGAAACAGCAAGAAGATACAAGTCAATAAACAAAGAAAATTACAATTTTTATCATCTTGAAGGGCTATTACGAACCAAGACTAAATAACTGCCTTTGTCTCCTTTGGTTCAAGAGGGAAACTGCAAAAGAGAAGGCAGGCAAGACTTAACTTTTCATGCAAGATAAAGGAGATCTTTGAAAGAGAGAAGAAACTGTGTTCTCAGCGAAGCTGTAGACTCCAAGGGGCAGATATTCTGAGTGAGCATGAGCAACACTGATGCCAGGAAGGAATGCCCCTGACCCCGTGTGCTTTTCAGTGTTGTAAAGCCCTATGCATTAGGCCTTGTTACAGCAAATAAAAACATCTTCCACATCATCAGTCAGCATAGGTGGGGACGTTTCTTATGAAGAGAGAGGAACCCAAGGGTAAGAATGCAGTACCGGAGGCGAGGCAACAGCTTCTCTCTCCCTCTTTCTTATTTCTCTCCTTCCGTGCAGACAAGATTTCCCCACTGACAGCCACATGATTAAAAAGAAAAAGTGGCCCACACTTCCTGAGTTTTATATTATCGGTATTATTCAAACAAAGAGACATGACTTCCTGGTTAGCTCTAAGTTTTAATACTTAAAGACAAGCTTCTAATTGGCACAGCTTGGGTCATATGGTCCAATCAACTGTGGAAAGGAGCAGATTGGGGTGTGGTCACCTTGTACAAAATGTCTGTCAGGAGATGCCAGGGTGCACATTATGGAATAAATACCCCCTTTGGCCTCCCAGCCTAAGGCACAGGATTGCAGCACTACTCCGGGAAAAGCGGTTAGCAAAGAACTCAACTTGAGACTAAGATTTTATCACCCCAGAAGACATGTGTGTGTGTATCTGTGTGTGTGTTTGTGTACATACACAATTTGGGGACAATGATTTTGGGTAATAAGAGTAAAGAGACAATAGCTTGTCAAAGAACAACAGCACCCTCTCAAGGATTAAGTGCAAACTCTCTCGAATTCATGCTGTAGAGACATCCCACCTCCAGGTGGACTCCAGCAAGGAACTTTCCCTCTATTGCTGGTTGTCCAAATAGCCCAAACAAGCCCTAACCCCTCATTGCTTGGCTTGATGCTTGTCACAAGATGTTTGCACACTTACTTACTTGTTTATTCAGTGGACAGTTTCCCTTGCTCCTTACTTACCCCATTCTATATTGATGACTCCGAGGAAGATCATTACACATTCCTCCTCTAGTTCTGTTCTCCACCCATCTCCACCTTCCTGAGGGCCAGACGCTGACCTGTCTACACTACATCAATGTCTTCAAGTGGATAGAGCCAAGTGAGCCAGGCATTAGCTGTTCCCTCCCTTCTAGCTCTCCAAATCTGCAAATTAATGAGCAAAATAAACGTTATTGTAAGCCGCTAAGTTTCAGAGTGGTTTGTTTCTCCTTACTAGGTGGAATACTCCCCTACAACTCATAACTTACACTCTGAATTTCTGCTTCCCTCTCTGTTAACCCGTGGTAAGGAATGTGCATATATCCATGTGTAGGTCCTGAACTATCAAAACACATAAATCTCCACAATAATAATCCTGGGAACCCCAGCCCTGGTCTGGGTGTTGGCCAGGAACTCCAGGATCAAGTAGGTCCAGGCTTGAGGACCAGGACAAGGTGGGCACTTTAGGGTCAGGATGATTTGCAGGTTTTGTTTATATGCATTCAGTGCATGGATGAGGCCAGATGTGGCTGCTTAATAGAATTGGGCAGGTGTGAAGAGTGACAGGGTGGTGTTGTGTTTGCGCTGACCTCAAGGCAAGACCCAATTCTGAAGTATGGAACAAATTCCCCAGCATAATTTCCTTGCATTGACCTACGTTTGTGCTTCAACAGCTGTTTAAAAAAGTGCCAACCTCCAAAATAAACGACGAAGTTAACGGGGGTTGCAGCCATTCAGACTCCTCAATGAAAGCGAAGTTGTCTTTAAAAGCAATGCACACTCCTTTCTCACAGCCTAGTCGCTTAAAATCCTAATCATAGTTCTTTATGGTGGACAGCAAATGGCGCATGTGACCTGTTGACTAGCATTAACCTTGTATTTCATGTCATAGGGGCAAAATACTCTCCTGACAGGCAGCCACAGTGCTTATTAGCCACCATGTATGAATTATGACTAAAAACAAGTATGAATGTAATACAAATTGTCTATGGGATTAAATTGTGGGAAAAGAGTTCATATTCCTTTGACATGTTTATATTGTCTGCAGGCATATGGTCCCTTAGCTACCTTATAGTTTTTGGAAACAATGGCTGATGTGTCATTCAACAAACGGATGTCTTAAGAGATAAATAACCCCAAAAATATATAGAAAAGATAAAGAAGAAAGAACAGAAGAAAGCTGATGATCCCTGTATGTTGACAGGCAGCACAGTGCTGTCTTCTGACTTTCCACTGGAAGCTTCGTCCCCCAGGTAGGGGTTGGCTGAAATAAAGGCAATGGGCACAAGAGCATGAGCCAATGTCACCACGATGACCTCTATGGCACTCAATGTGGCTGAGAGTGAGGAAAGGATGTGCAGAAAAGCAGGGAGAGGAAACTGAGAGAGACAGAAGAAAATGAACAGAGAAAGTAAGAGGAACAAAGGAGAACAGCTAGACCCGGTCCTTTCGACTGGTTCAGTTTGCTAGAATGAAGGTTAGTGTGAGTGTTTTCACTCAGGAAGTTCCGGATTTGAATCCCATCTCACCTTTCACTCACTAAATCACTTTGGGAAAGTCACTTTAGTGGCATGATCTTGATCTCTGGACCTGTAGGACAGGCTTAATGACATCTTGCCTTGTTGTTGGGAGATAAGCACACAGAGCAGTGCCTGACCTGAAGTGTGGGCTTAATAAATGTTGACTCCCTTCCTCTGTTTTCCAAGATGTGTTTTCTTGAAACTTTTTACTACAGAGGAGAAAAGCAAACTGCCAAGATGCCTAGTGTTTCCAGCAGAGTCCTAAGTAAGGATTTTGCCTAGATCTCTCTAGTGACACAAAGTCTCCATTATGGAAAGATTTCCTTTTGAAAGACTCTGGAGAAGACTCTGGAAGGAAAGATGGGTTACTTTTTCATCTGATGGCCATCAGGATCTGAATGGATCATCACCGTGGCCACTGGGTCTAGCACTCGACCCACCAAATCTGGTTGGGCTTGATTTCTCAAACAGCTCAGGGGGTTGCCTAATTTCTGTTTCACACCAGGTCATATCCGTGCAGCTTAAAACACATAGACAAAGATTTTCTGCATGCACGTATTATGCAAAGTTCCTAAAGCTCATGGTCCAATATTGAAATACAATCCACTAGGAGCTAATACTTTAATCAGCCAGTTTCTGAGCTGGTTCTCTTTGATTGCAAACTCTGGGGATCAGGGTGATTGCTAATGGGCCTCTCTGTGGTGGGGATTCAGTTCTATCTTCAGGAGTGAAGGTTCTATTTCATCTTGAAGGCTGGGGCGCTATAGGATTTTAAATCACACGGAGAGTTCTTTTCCATCATCAGCGATCCTCTTGGCCTGAGGTTAGAGAAACTTCCCCCGGTCTCATGGCTTCCAGGCTGAATCCCGTTGTCAGCACAGCGCTCCGGAGCCCACCTTCACAACTCCCTCCGGCTTTGCTCTCTCTCCAGACAGGGTGAGAGGATTTGAGGCCCAAGTCTCTGATTTGTTGTTCTCTGTATTTGTTCCCTTCAGACACGGTGGATGCTTGTAAGTTTATCAAATAATTAACCCCCCTGAGGAAAGTGCCGTTTTGCTGAGAAAATGCCATTCTTCCAGATCACAGGGAGCTATGATCTGTGGATTTAGATTTTCCAAGAAGTTAAGAGTGGCCTGCGCTGAAAAGAGAAAAGTGGATTCACATCTCCTTTGGAAAGGAAAAGAAACAGGAAAGGGGCACATTTTGCTAAGTGTCTACTACCTGCCAGGTAAGTACTAGGAACTTTGAATAGGTTGTTTTATTAACCCTCATAACAGTACTGGTGACCTGTGGTTGAAACTAGAAATAAGACTCAAAAAAGAGACAAAAATACAGGTAAAAAGAAATTTGTGTGTTGAATCCCTGGTAGCTGTTTTTTCAGAACAGCCTGGTGCTCCACGGAGTGTGCTGCACGCAGGGGCCCGGCTTGCACAGGCCTCTTACCCCAGGGGTGGCTTCAGCCTTGGCTGAGAGAGAGCCTTGCTCACCTGCTTAGAGACGGAGTGGGCAGGTTGCCGATGGTGTCCGGGCCTCGTACCCTGTACCCTGGCTATTCTTGGTCTAAGGGCCATTTTCTCGTCACACTCTACTGCGTCCTTACAGCCTATGGAAGAGGGAGGGAGGGCTCAGGCTGGAGGGATGCCATGTACACTTCTTTGGTGTGTGAGTAGTGACCAAACCTTCTAAGACGTGAGGAAGATTTCTTTCCAGGGGTTGAAGAATAGAGCACTATGCATTAGGCATGGAACACGGCGGCAACAGCTTCTGCTCCCCTAGGTATATGCTTTCCAAAGAGCAGCAGCCCTGAAACCAGTTGCGCTGATGAATTCCCTACTGATAAAAAAATCTACACTGTACTGGCCAGATACAGGCAACTTCTAAGGCTATATACTTTCATATAGTGTCAATGTCACTCTAAGGCCCATAGGGCTAGCTTTGCAATCAGATGGCCCCAGGTTCATATAGCGGCTCAGACACTTGCTGACTCCGTGACCCCAGGAAAGTACGTACCTCTGTGAAACGAGGAAATGTCAGCTGCTCCATGGAACAGCTGGAAAGATGAAATGAGATAACATGTTAGATGACTAGAGCGATGCGTGGGAGGTAATTCATGCATTTCCTTTCTTTTTCTGCCCTTCAGGTTGAGGATTTTGAATGTATTGATAAATCGATTTTGTTTAAACTGCTGGACTTGAGTGGTCCCAGGTTAGAATGCCTAAGATATCTGGACTAAAAAGGAAGAATCAATACCTGCAACAAATGGGATGGGATGGGGGAAAAGCAGTGTGCCTGGGTGTCTCTGCCTTCCATAAACTGAATTGATTCAGTAAGCAACTTTAATGAAAGGAAAGGGTTTTTTTCTTTTCGTTTCCCCCCTCCAGAGTAAAAATCAGGAAAAACTGAGGAAAGGAGGAGAGAGTATGGGGTTGGAAATAGAGAACAGATTGAAAAAAAAAGAGACAAAAATACAGGGAAAAATGAATTTGCATTTTGATTGTCCCAAATGTGCTAGCTGCTCATTCGGAAGGGCCTGATCATGCAGAAGGCACATTATTTAGTTGGGTCTGACATGTGTTCACTGCACCTTGCAGCACTGATTTCAACCTTGCCCACTGAAGGCCCGGATTTCATACCCAGGTGTCCTCACAGAGCTCGCCCTTCATTCTCTGTGGTTTTGAGGACATCTGCCTGAAAGCATAGACTCTGCCTCCTGCTGCTTTATCACTACCTGAAGTCACAGGATAGTGGTAGCCATGGCAACACCTTTAATATTGCTAACCAGGGGTTACTAACTCTCAGGTAAGAAACAGAAGGCAGACGCATATTATACTAAAATAAATCTAAGGAAAAATGACTTCAAATATATCACCCCCCAACTCCAGAACTGGATTGATTATAAATCAGCAGCAAAGAGGCAGAGAGGAGGGAAAAATATTTTATTAAGCATCTCTTGTGCACAGATACTATGCTAGGGGATTGCCTAGATTCTTTTAATACAATTCTGAAAATAATCCAATGAGGAAGGTGTGATTATTAACCTCTATTACTTATGCACAGAGAGCAGGAACAAGTGTTTAGGTAACTTGCCCAAGTGTACCAGTATGGTACATGTAAAAGATGGAATTTCTACCAGTTCCATCAGATTCTGTTTCTATCATAGAAGTTTGGTCTCCAGTTCATGAACATTTCCCCAGTGATATTTCATTTCATGAGCTGCCATTTTCCCACCCTGTAATGGAGCCCCTCCCCTCTTCAGTGAACTCTTTGTCTCTGTGTACATCTGTCTTAGGAATCTAGACTGGAAAACTCATATCATGGCCATACTGGTTTCCTGCCCCAGAGGGAATTCAAGGCCCACACTTGGTTGTGTAATGAACATCTAAGGACTTCTCCATTCAAAAACACAATTTAAAACAAGTTTAACTGGTTGGTGTGGCTCAGTTGGTTGAGCACTGTCCCATGTACAAAGAGGTCTCCAGTTCCATTCCCCATCAGGGCACATGCCCTGAGTTGCCAGCTCCATCCCCAGTAGTGGGCGTGCAGGAGGCAGCTGATCAATGTTTCTCTCACAGATGTTTCTCTCTCTCTTTTCCTCTCCCTTCCTCTCTCTCTCTCAAGTCAATAAAGACATATTAAAAAATGAAAATAAAACAAGTGTATCCATTTTACTTGAGGAAAGGAAAAAGAGACTGAAGAGGTTAAGACATGAGTTGAAAGCCAAGATGCCAAGGTTAAAATTATTGTGTCAGCTTCTGGCCTAAACTTGGCAAGCATCCATAGCACTACTGGGAAGTGAGAAAGACTGCAAGAAACAAGAAAGGGACATGTGGAGAGACTTCATCTTCTCTCCTTCCCCTTTGTGATCAAAATAGTAGAATTCAGTATCTGGAGACCTCTAGAATTAATCTCTGTGCTATGAGGTGGGGCTATCCAACATTTTTATCTCCTTCTTTGTGTTATTCTGTATTTCCTTACTATATTATAATCTTTATTACTTTTATAACTGTAGAGAAAAATTATATTTTAAAAGAACATAATACTGAATTTCTACTAAAATAAAATGGGGCATATAGTGAAAAATATTCAGAAAACCACACACATGATTGGTCTCAGTTTAAGTAGACTGCAGGAAGGGCTTGCTGGTATTTTTAATGAGTTGATCCTGATATTCCTATCCACATTGGCCACACTATTGTTATTGCAATGTGTTTGAATTTCAGGACATGTGGAGATGAAGGCTGACTCTGGAACTTGGCACGCTCACAATCTCCGTCACCTGTGGGAGCCTGTATGGAGCAGTTGACGTTTCTCTACTCATCACTTCAAAAACACCTGTTCCTGTGCAGAACAAAGCCCAGATTGAAGGTACTTCCAGCTTCTGGGGCCATTGGGATCTCCAGTTGGGAGATCATTGCAGTATGTAAGTAACAATATCAGCTCTAGTAAAGGAAGAAAAAAATACTCAACACACACTGCTCTATGTACCATGGCTGTGCTGCTCTGTGCTCTAAAATCAAATGTGAAAAGGTTAAGCACTTTCTATAAAAGATAGGATATTTGACCTATAGACTAGAGAAAGAAAGTAATATTTAAATAAGCATTTCTTTAAATTAGACAAAATGTATTTCATAAAAAGCAACCACATAATACTTTTTTCCCTAATTTTGATGCAAATCATAAGAAATGGACACTGGTCCATGAGCTAGGGCTTGGGAGGCAAGGATCCCATAAGGAATTTGGTTGGAAGATCATTTATATGATAATTTTACATATGTCTATACCATGATGCTTCATAATTCACTCCCTTTGATCCCTAGACAAGGATCCTCAGTTCATCTGGGGACCTCCCATGAACAAAGTATCCCATACACTCTTCTCAGCATTAAAGATGAACAGACTTTCTCAATTTATTGGGACATGTTTTAGTTATAATCTTTGGTTGTAAGGAACAGGTAGCCTATATTTTTTTAACAAAAGAGTATGTTGATTTTTAAATAGACATGTGGAGTAAAACTGTAATTGACCTGGAACTCAAAAGCTTTATTTATTTCAAGGGACCTTACTCATATGGACTTGAAGAAAATGTAGAACATGTAACGAGAAAAAAAAAAAGCTTACTTTAAATGTTTGATACAGGGCAAGTTCAGTCTTCCGGAAAGCTGAACTCTGAATAACACTGAGATTCTAGAGGAAATGAAAGTTGTAAACAGAAAAACACAAGTTACTTTTTATAATTATCATATCTACAGGGGTTGGTATGTGTTTGCAGATGTCAATGTTACAAAAGTCTGAGATAAAGTTGTTTTCATGAGGGAATCAAAAATATACTGGAAAAAGGCTCAAAGCAATATTTATTTTGGGAAGTAGTAGTACCTAAGTTCTTGTAGTTTGAGGTTTATCTCTTAATGCTAAGTTTTTTTTATATGATTACACTAAATAATAAACATTCATACAGTATAAGGACGAGGTGTGTCCTGCGTTTTCATCTTTCTGTGACAGATCTCCTTAACTAGGCGCTGCTGATTTCAGCGCTTCTTATTTCAAATTCCTGGAAGAGAACTGTGACTGACCACATTCACTTCTTTGTGTCAAGTCATACAGTGTTGTCTAGTCCATTATCTTACTGCTCTATGGTGAAGTGCTTGGCTTTGGTCAAAATAGCTGTAGACCATGGGTCAGAAAGAAGGGCTGAAAACAGGCAGATTCCTTTAGAAGGGAGCGTGGGGAGGCAAGTAGCGAAACACCAGATTTCAGTACAGCAGACTTGGCCTTGTCAGCCATTAGCCTAACCTCATTCGATCTTTAACAATCCACAAGAGCCGTTATGCCCTCAAGCAAACAGGGAATTTGTCAACCTACCTGCCCAGGTACCCCAGAGTCCCGTAGAGGTAAAGGAGATGAGGTCAGGAAAGTCTACCTTAGATACAGAGCAGAACTGAATTAGATTTACCTGCCCTGTAACATCATTATTATCTGATTCTTTTTCTTAAAGAAATTTTGGGTAATCTAGGCTAATCAAGGTAGTGATTGGTAATCCTCAAAATAAAGACATAAAGGACCTAAGTAAATGAGATTTTCAGAGATACATAAATTGAGAAGGATGTGCTAATGATGTGATATCTGTTCATTAATGGGTCAATAGCTGTTGAAAATATACTTTTATGTTTTTCTAATTAGAAAAACATGTTTTTTATGAGACATCACAACAAAGATCTGCCTTATAGACACTTTTGATAAATGCTGAGATTAGTTGCCATAAGGTTCTATTGATGGAATTTATCTGAGCCCTTCTTTTAAAATTTTAGGAAGTTCAGAGGAGCAAGAACTAAAATTCTTAGGAGTTTACAGAGGTATTGAAGAGAGAAAATTGCTGTCATATAACCAATAGTATAATGAAAGTCACGGCCCACAAGTGTTAACAATAATGGAAAAAAATGTAGTATGTTTACAAAAAATAAAACAAAGCCAGGGGATTGACAGTGAAAGAAGCGGTGAGTACCAGGATGCTCTGGAGAGCAGGGGAAAGTTGCATAAGACGCCCACCCTCTCTGAGCTTCCATCTCACAAGCGCTGAAAACAGGGGCAAACAACAAGTGAAAAAGCCTCTTTCATACTGAGCACACTGCATGGAGAATATTCCTGATCTTCATGAAAGGGGGGATACACAAAATAGATAATCAGAAAATTATTTAACAATAAATTGGAGAATCACATAATGAAAGGGGAACCAAAGCAAAACAGAATGAACAAAAACGGGGAGTGAAAAGACTCAGACCTCCTATGTGAGTGACTTTCCTCAGACACACGAGTGCAGGGAGCCAAGCCAGCAGTCAAGGTGCAGACCCGGGCTCCCGCACGCATTAGCTTTGTGCCCACAACCCAGTTTCACACATGCCCTGAGATCTCAGTCCCCTCATTTATATAGATGTAAAAGCTGTAGATGACATGGTTTACAAGAAACCTTCCTGATTCAGGACTTAGCTTTATATAATTATAGAAGGAATGGATTTCATTTTACTTGCTTGAGGCTGCCAGATACCCACTGTGTCCCTATAGTGCCGAGATGCAAGTAAACTCAGCAGCTTTCATGGCATAAGTACACATAAGCCCATGGATACCCTTCACTGCCTCATGCAATCACATCCATCAATAAAACTCCAAAGGTGCAATTTCTGCAATGCCTCTGCTTGCTTAGCTGAGGAATCCATTTGCCAAGGAGGCACTGCCTGGACCTGGACATCAGGTGAACTCGGCGGCCAGCCCCCTGGCTCATCCTGACCAAAGCTAGGCCCTTGCCTTAGTCGAGCCTGGCTTAGGTATTAGAGTAAATTCAGTGGAATCACATGGCTGTGCCTTCCGGGGCTTTTGAGACTGTGACATAGGGAAAGTCCTCCTCACTGCTTTGGGGCCTGGGTGGGCGAGCGGGCTGTGCATCAGTGGCGATGCTGAGACAGTTTGGTTCACAGACCGAGCTGGCTCAGCCTCCAGCAAACAACATCTGCCCTGCTGTTTAGTGTTATGGGGTCACCAGCTTCATGAGGCAATGCTGTTCCAATCTCTAACAAGCTCCCATATAGAAACACGTAGAATGGAACAGGGGCTCGTGTTAGGGAGAGAAACTGGGTTCAAATCACAGGCATTTCATCAGCTGAGAGACCGTGAGCTAATCTCTAGCTACCTCTGAACCTCTCTCCTCACCTGGAAAGTGAGACTAACAATTACAAATGCTCAATTTGCCTTCCAGAATTTATGTAGTCTCAAAGGCCTCTCCTGGGGGCAAAAACTGAAGCGGGAACTTTGAAGCGGAAAGGAAACTGGCTAAGATTTCATGTTCATTCCCAACATGTTCAGTCAGAGTAAACACGGCAGCCACCCAGGCACGGGGGACGCCTTGAACACGCGCATGGTGTTCACACTCACTCCGTCTTCTGCACGCGCTTACGCCTTCCTTCGTGCCAGCAGGGCATTCCGTGTCTTCAGCAACACATCTGCTCTTCCGGAGCTTCCACTGCCTTCAGGCGGGCATCAGGTAGGAGCCACGCGTGGGCTGTGCTGAGGGCATTCCTAACGCGTCCAACGCCACCAGCAGGATAGGATCCCTCTGGTCCGCCCTTGCGATGAGTGTTTATGAGGACGGTTGTTACATTTAAACTTATTACAGTAGTAACAACATAGTAGTTACAGATTCGCAGATAAGAAAACTTGCCCGTGATCACAAGGGCCTGACATTTCCCCCACCTCTCTTCACTGCTCCCTTCCATTTATTCCTGTTTTCACCGTTTCCAAGTCTTTGCTCTGTGTTTTCTCTCTAGGAGCTTTTCTTCATTTCCTTGGGTTGATTACCTCCACAGACTTTGTTCGGCTTCTTTGGCCATTGGCTTTCCTCTCAGGCTGTGGCCTTGACCCCATTGTTCCTTCTGATTTCTGGATTCCATATAGTCTTGGATGAAAAAAAAAAAGTCCATTTCAGTCTAAGAACCATGAGGTTTACTAGCAAAACTTGTGCGCTCTGTCCAATTAGAGCTTTGACTTTATTGCTTAATCAGTAATAATTACTTCTTGAGGGCTCAATTATATACCAGGCAGTTTTCAGAGAGCACCTAACCAACATCATTTTGTTCATATGTTTTAATAACCCTACATACAGGGCACTATTATTTCACCATAGTTCTTTAACCCTGATACATCTAGTGAATTACAGAGTCAGAACCCTAATCAAGGTCTCTATGGCACCAGATTCTACCTATAGCCTTTATAATATGTTAACCTTAACATTGTTTATCCTGATTGCTGATCTCACTCTATATTATTGTCTCTATTTTATTCTGAATCTCAGCTAGAATCAAGGCAGCCACAAAATTGATCCTATTTAAATCATATCTTTCTCACCTAATACCTTTATGTTAATCCCTCTACCTCTGCAAATTAAAATACTGAAAGTTACAGTTACTAAAAGCCCCTAATAACAAGAAGGACTACTTCTTAATTATCTACAACATGAATGGTGTCCCCTTGACAGTAACTCTGTGTGGTAGATCTAAGAGTTTAAGCAGTATGTGTGATGTTAAACATCATCTGCCCTGCTGTTTAGTTTTATGGGGTTACCAACTTCATGAGGCAATGCTGTTTAAATCTCTAGCAAGCTCCTATATAGATTACGATATAGTACTATTCTAGTAGCTATTGGGGATAGAGGGGGAATTACATGATAACCTTTTAAAAGGTGGCTTCTCAAAGTTAGGCAGTCATCTTTCATCATAGTTTAAAAGAACTATTTGCTATTGCCTCTGCTGCTATATACACTGATGATTTCCCGTTGCCCACTGGTTGAGACCACCAATGTTTTTGTCACCATAGATCAAATAAGGGTGATAGAAATTATTGATAAAGCCTTTTCATTTGAGGCAAATTCAATGTGTTTATATTACAATATCACCAAGGCCAAGAATTCAATTTTTTGAACTTTGGTTGTTGAAAACATGATGAAACTAGTAGAACCAGAGATTCAAAAAGATCAGCTAACCCCAAACACAAGAATTATGAACTAAACTATATTCAAGTGTATCATGATCAAGGTGCTCAAAGCCAGTGACAAAGAGAAAAATTTGAAATCAGACTTAGGTAAAAAATTAACTTGATATACAGAGGAAGAAATATAAGAATGACTGCAGCTTTTTTTTTTTTGTCAGAAAAAATTATGAACAATAAGACACTGGAACATGCTGCAATAAAAAAACAACACAAAAAAACCCTGTAAACCTAGAATTCTATACTCAATGAAGGTGTCTTTTGAAAACAAATGTGACCACTACACACTTGTTGAACGGCTAAAATCTGACAATACTAATTTTTAGAAAGACTGTGAACTAACAGGAACTCTCATTCATTGTTGATGGGAATGCAAAATGATACAGCCTCTTTCAAAGACAGTCTGCCAGTCTTTTACTAAGCTAAACAGAGTCTTACAATATAATCCAATGTCATGCTTCTAGGTATTTATTTACCTAACTCATTTGAAAACTTATGGTCAACAAAAACCTGTCATGAAAATACTTATAGCAGCTTTTTGCATATTTCTAAAAACTGGAAACAACCAAGTTGTCTTTCAATAGGGGAAAGACACATCCATACAACAGAATAGTATCCTCTGTTCAAAGGGAATAAGACTACGAAGCCACACAGACATAGCTGAATCTTAAATAAGTTACACAGAGGCATTTCGTAGTCACTCTTACTACATATCATGATTAAAATATAACATTTTTTCTAAGCTTTGGTCCAGTTTAAGATCTTCCTACTACCAGAAGCTATTATTGATTCTTTCAATGCAAATAATATCTCCTTCCTCTGAAACACCAAAGCAATGATCTGTTCCTTTATTTTTTTTAAAAAAGGGGGTGGGGAGGAAGCTTAATAAATTTAGGTAAAGTCACTTGGATTGGAATTCAAATACCAATTCTCCCATCTTGTTAACTTATTCAATTCATTAATTTCTCTGAGCCTATCTTACAGTTTTGTGGGAAGATAAAATGAGGTAAAATATGTATAATGTTGGACCCATGTCTTCCAGGGTAAGTGTTCAATAAATATTACTTATTATTAGCTCTTGTAAGTGGATTTTTAAGTGCCTGTGGGCCAGGACTGTATCTTCCATTTCTTATGGTTCTATCACAGCAGTTAGCAAGTTGATGAACTTAAATGATGCTCACTACTACCAAAATAATAGATGAGCACAAGTGTATTAGTTTCCTATCACTGTTATAACAAATTACAATATAATTACTGGCTTAATACACACAATTTATTATCTCACAGTTCTGGATATCAGAGGTCCAAAATGGACTCTTGGGGCTAAATCCAGGTGTCAGCAGGTGTGTTCCTTCTGGAGGCTCCTTGTTTTTTTCCAGCTTCTAGAAGCCGCTCATATCCCTTGGCTCATGGCCTCTTCCATTTTTCAAAGTTACAACGGACAATTGAGTATTTCTTACATTGTATTACTAAGTCTTCTGCCTCCTTCCACATTTAAAGGAGTTTTATGATTCCATTGGACCCATTGGAAAATCCAGGATAGGAATAATTTTAAGAGCAGCTGGTTAACAACTTTAATCCCTTTTGCAACATGAATTCTTCCTCATGTTGCATAACAACATATTCGCAGGTTATGGGGACTAAGATGTAGACATCACTGGCTACCCTAAGTAATTACTTTTTGATGATGTGCACGGGGTAAGGGCACTGAGGACACAGAAAAGTTTAAGAAGGGCACTCTCACAGGTGAGAATGTCAAAGACTTGTTCAGGGAAAGACGAGTAGTATAATGATGGAGCTTGCCAAGGGGTTAGAGAGGAAAGTAGCCAGGAATGAAGCTGGAGAAACAAATCAGGACCAGAGCATCTTCAGGAGGAAGGGAACCATCAGCTGTTCTTGTGGAACGATCAGATCTATAAACCGAATACTTTGCTAGGATTGTGGGGAAACCGTAAGAGGGTGGCTTTGAGGGATAGTGAGCTTGAACATGCAAGCTGGGAGTATTGAAACAATCTCAGTTAAAGGTAATGAGATGTTGCTTTATGATGATGATAAGGGGAAGGGGTACAAGATAAAGAAGTTGAAGCTTTCCTGTTAAAGAATCAAATGGCACTGGCGGCTGAATGCATGCTGGATGAAAAATAACCGTAATTTCCAGCTTGGGTGCCTGGTAAATTCTGACAGAGTTTTCCCAGTCCTCTCTGCAAGTACTCCCTCCACGCTTATTCGTATAACTAGCTACCAAATAGCATGACTGATATTTCCAGGCCAAGTCACTGAAGCCAGGAGTGAGGGACTGGTAAAAATGGGCTGCTGTGTGAGCAGCAACCAAGTGGTGGCTGTAGCAGAGGACTGTTCTTGGCTCCCACCTTATCAAACCTCTTGCCAGAGACAATTTATTGCTTGGGTTTTAACATATCTAATATTTTTCTAAATGCTCACTGCATTCTCCATTACTCTGCTCTATGTCACTGTCAAATGAGACCCAAAATTAGTTTTCCAAGGGCGATAACTTAGGATGAAGTTTTTAGACATAGCATTAATGATCACTGCCTCAGTCAGCTTGGGCTGCCATAACAGATTACTGTAAACCTGGTGGTTAAACAACAGATATTTATTTCTCACAGTTCTGGATGCTGGGAAGTCCAAATTTAAGTTGCTGGCAAGATCAGTTTTATTCTGAGGACAATTCTCTTGGTTTGCAGGCAGCCTCTTTCTCTCTGTGCTCATAAGATCTCTTCTTTGTGAGTGTGTGGGGAGAAGGAAAGAGCAAGGTCTTTGGCATATCTTCTTTAAAGGTTATTAATCTTATTATGAAGATCCCACCCTCATGTAACCCTAATTACCTACCAAAGGACCTATATCCAAATACCATGACATTGGGGGCTAAGGTTTTAACATATGAATTTTAGGGCATACAAACCATCAGTCCTTAATGGTCACACTATTTTCTTATTAATCTCAAAGATTCAAGGAAAGTCCCTCATTATTTTTATGCCTACTCTCTTCCCATGTATCCATACACAATTTATTGCTCTGATCATTTTGACCAGCCAGTTGACTATGGAGGAAGTGTTCATAGATAATCTTTCTATTTACAAGGCTCTTTCATACAGAGCCCAAAGCTTTGATCAGATCTCTCTACATACTCATTTTTCTTTGTGATCAACTGGCCCATTAGTCATCCAGCAGAGCCGGAATATTTCTGGTCTTAATGGCTGTATGAGGCCTTACAAGATGCAACTGAAGTTTAAGTATTGCAGGGATCTCCCTTGGTGCAATGCCTGCTATGAGGTCTGGGCTAATGTCAGGAAGATAGACCATTCTGGTTCTCAAAAATTAGATTAACTTCATGATGTCCATGGATAGAGAAGGGACATTCTTGGAAGGGCACAGTTCAGGATCCTTTTGTCATCATGACACACAATCCTTAACAAGTCACTGGAGTTGTCAGGGAAGATGAAGTGTTGCACCAGCAATTGCAGCTTTGCTGCCATTGAGAGAGGTTGCTCTGAGTCTTTCTCTCTTCCTGGGACATTAGGGCATTTTTTGGTCTCTAGCCCTCCAATTAGTCTTCAATGTCAGGTGCATCTGGGTTTCACATAGGTGAGATCCCCAAGGATTTCTTCAACCGTATCTCTTTCTTTAATACCCACAATTCCTGCATCAAAATTGTAATGTTACATAAATCCCACATAAGTGACAGATTAGAATACATTTTCCTATACCCTGACTATTAATGATGCTACTAAAATAGTCCCTGCAAGGATAAGTTTCCAGAAACTATTTGGGGATTGAGGGAAAATGGGAGATAACAGATAATCCACAGTGACTGAAACACGGCAGATATCTAGTTCACACTGGTCTCCTTTTCCTGTAGGCACTATAATCCATTTTTAGGCACCAGGTCTGCTTGTCAATTGCCATGTAAAAAATAAAACAAAATAATCTCTTGGTAAAGCATCCATTCTTATGTTTCCCCTACTTTGATTAATTCATTTGTATGTATTCACTTTTCATCTCTTTTTACCTAACCATTACCTAGCTCTCTGGCCCAGTAATACCAAATATAGTCTGCCAAACACAAGATGGCAAATTCTCCCACTTTACCCCCAAAGCCAGCCTCTGCTGTAGGTATTTTTGTCTGCATTTGAAATATGAGAAATTGGTTCAGAGAGTCTAAATAACTTTCAAGGTCACACAGCTCCTAAGTGTTGAAATCTCCAAGATTCAATTTACAGGTGAAACAGCTACTATTAAAATTGCTCTACAAAAGTTACCATTTTAATAGCCACCTTTTGAAGGTGGCCCCAATGACTCACGTGATACCTGGGGAAATCAAATACTGCCTCAGTCCTGAGTAAAAAGAACGGTGACAGGTGGCACAGGATTTTATAAACTGTGGGCAGGCACAGATTAAAGTCATTGATCAACATCATAGAATAAGTCTGCTGGTTGCTTTTGCAACGAGGGAAGAGACATTTGCATTTCTTATTTCCAGGGCAGTAATTGTCCTGCTGTCAGAACGCTGTCGCTGATTTACAGCTGAAGCAACATGGCTCTCAGGCGGCCTCTCTGCAAGGCGGACGGAAGGCTGCCACGCACCCACCTTTGGAGGGGAGCTAATTCTTCCAAGTTAGCCGTAATTTACGGCCCTGGGTCCATGCTGTGTTCCTGATAAACCACGTGTAGGGAACAGCAAGGAGGCAGCGGCTGAATGAGCCGGTGCTGAGCGAGGGGATGCAGACGCATTAGCACTGGGCGCGCCTGGAACAGGGTGACAAGGGAGAGGATCCCCCACACCTGGCTGCCGGGCTGTGACGTAAAGAAAGTCCCAAGCCCAAAAGCGTGAGAAGCATGCCACTGAAGGGACAAGGGCATCAAGGGATCCTGCGATTGCTGCAGATGTGTTCCATACAGCAATTTGTACCCCTGGGGAAATGCTCATGCTAGAGATGCACCTGTCATGTGCTCCTTAGTGTGTCCAGCTCTGACCAGCTTTGCCTTCAGTCCTGACTTCGCCAAGTAAGACTAAAACAAGCAAACAAACAAAAAGAGCGTGTTGACTGTACCTTTTGGCAGAGAAATAATAAGAAACATCTGGGGCCATCTAGTACTTGAATTCTAGCCCGTTGGCTTTCTTAGCCTATGACTTTGGGCAAATGCCTTGGCCCTGCTCTTCTGTTTGTGTGTAAAGCTCGGGGGGTTGTAACGTTAGAAGATGAAGTGATGAAAAGAGCACATTTTACTTACTTTCCTTTTAGGAATGGCAGTTATGTCTATTGTTTTACTCCTCAAGTGCCAGGAACATATCTGATTTCTCTGCTGTTTCTCCCTGAACCCTCTCTCCAGCATAATTGCTGAGGAGTTGAAACGCAATTGGCATTGAGCTGGGCCAGACAGCAGAGGGAACACACGGCCACGACACATAATGGGGACAGCAGATTGACAGCTTCCATCATCTCAAGAATCAGCACCAAGAGAAGACAAGAAGGAAGTAATTATTCAAAGAGCACTCTGCGGCACAGTGCAGTCAAAGAAACATGAATCAAAACCCAGCTCCAGTGAGCTATGAAATTATAAATCAGGGAGCATCAAATGCCACTAGAAAATAATATGACCTAGAGAGAAGAAATCTTGGAATCGTGGTAGTCAGCGAATTTAGGAGGGAATTATGAGGAAGGAATAATTGCTCCCAAATCTGAATAATAAAAATAAATGAAAATCCACAAAAAACATGCATGCATCAAAGGGGAGAGTTTCTCAAGCAGCACGGACAGTCAGTGGGTCAGAATGCTGGAAGAACAGTGAGATGGCCAGTGTGACTAGCCTGCTGTAAATGTAGTATTTAGATTTGCTGCAGTGGCAAAAGCAAGCCCAGCTCTCAGGGGCTCACAAAATTTAAGATAAGTTCCTTGCTCGTATTACATATTGACAGCTGCCCTATCTGAGTTCTGAACTTGTGAAGAGGGAAAAGAGATGGCATGTCAGAAACATAAGCTGTCTAAAGCTGCAAACCGGCGTGTCCTCATTTCTGCTCACTCTCCCGCAGTCCAAGAATACCCTGTGGCCGAGCCTAACAGCGGAGCAGGGAGTGAGGCTCCTGGCAAGTCACATGGCACAGCAGAGGTGAGGTCCCAGTGGGCTGGCCGCTGTCCTGGGATCCAGCTCAGCAAACACTGATCTCAGAGTAAAGGGCACGTCTTCCTCAAGCACTGGAAAAGCCAGGAGCCTGACCTTTATCTGTGTTGATGCTTGTTTTGGGAGCTCTCAAACCTGGGTCTCTAAACAGAGGGAGCTCCTCAAACAAAGGCCTTAAATGTAGTCACACTCCAGGTGTTCTGTGCTGAGAAAAAGAGATAAAGGGGGTTCTACCGGCCTGTCGATGGTGGAGGAAGGGAATAGCGTAAAAACTTACTCTGTTTTATAATTCTGACTTTGGTATTAAAGGCAAATCACTTAACACTGACGAAGCTCATGTTTCTCATCTGTAAAAGGAGGACACCACTCGCACCTCCTGGATGATCGTCCCCACAGAAGCCACAGAGACCAGGGCTGACAACACCAGGCGCACAGTACATGACCACTGGGTTTCCTTTCTGATGATAAAGTTTTCCTTTCTCTGACTAAGAGAGGGAGATCACTAGGGTATATGATTTAATTTCACGGAAGGTTGAGATGTTACAAACTAAATGATGCTGAGGAAGTTGCATCTGCCCATCCTGTGGTATCTGGAGACAGACCCACCACGCCAGACTTGGCCACCTGTGGCATTTGCTGTGAGTTGGTCTTCTCGCCTTGTGATTCTTGCTTTTGCAATACTACACAAAACGAGTGAGTCTCCCACCTCCTCACTGTCAGGCTATCCTGGGATTGGCACACCCTTCATATAAATCAAACAAACAAAAATCTAGAGGAACAGGGACACTTTCTTGCAATAAATGCCTCCAAGATTCTGTACCAGAAACCTCAGAGGCTCGGGGCACTGCTCATATTAGAGACCCACCAGGCTGGCCACCCAATATAATCTTTAAATTTTCTTAATATCCCAGCACCTTGCCGAGAGCTATCTTAGCCTCTGCAGATGGAGAAACACTTGGGGAAGATGAAATTGCCACCCCAGTGAGGGAAACTGCTCTGCTGGGGAGGAAAACAGAACATCATAAAGGAATAGGTTCAGAGGCTTTAAGAGGCTTGAAAATGAGAGCTGGTAGAATTATCAAGTGCGGGGACAGAGACTATTGATCTAGAGAAGAGGGAAGGAGAATCAGGTCACAACGCAGTGACATTAGCAGAGGCACAGGGATAAAACGAGAGAGCAGGGCGGTGTTAGGGGTCCGGAGGCAGAAGGGAGCCAAGGAAGGAGGGCGAAGGAGAGTGAAGGCCGCCGCATGGGGAAGGCGAGCGAGCGGGAGCAGGAGGCCGCGGGAGGGAGGCGAGGCTGCTTTGAGCCGGACCAGCCCCGTTCCTGTGGTGGCACAGCTGGCAAGACAGGTCTCCCAGGGCTGACGAAACGCTTGTGATTAATGGTAAACCAGACACCAACCCAAACTGCTCTACCACTAATTACCTATGTGACAGAGGCTCAGCTATCTGCCCCCATTAAGAATTTGTTTCCACATTTAAATATTAAGTGCTATTTTACCCATACAACATATTTATTAGGAACCTACTTTGTGCCAGGAAATGTGTTGAGGAACCATGATGGTACATCACTTGCAGGAGAAATAGGCATTCAAAGGCAGAGCATATGCTGTGTGTCGACACAGGAGAATGGCTGAGCCGTCAAATGTTTACCGTGTGCTGAGCATTGTTATAAGTACCTTGTTTGTATAAATTGCTTTTGTGAAGGGGAGAGGCTGAGTAATTTGCTTACGGTCATACACTTAATATAAGAACTGGGGTTTGAAGGAAGGCAGCGTGGCTCCTGAGTGCACTCTCAGCCCCTCCACCGCCCCCAACCCATGACCGAGCAAGGAGGTAGAACCTGAGGCTCGGAATCCTCAATAAGAACTTCGTAAATGTTAACTTCTGTATTTATTATTATTCTGGACTGTGGAATATACAGCATTCAATGTGTGCCAGCTCTTAGTATCAGATAGTCTCAGAATTTGGAGCACCTTTTCTCAGTGGGGGGACAAGCAGATGCTTAAAACCTTACTTGCCTCTAAATATGTAACAATGATTGAAAAACAACTAAAAAAACATGTATCTGAGCTTGAAAGCAAGAAAATGAAATAATGCTACACAAGAAGGAAATTCAAACCCCTAATAATGATCAGAAGGTGAAGCTTAGCTGTGCAAAGAAAGACCAAACATATACCAGAGGCTGTGGTTTTGTGCCCGATGAAGACCACTGTATATAGATAGGCAGGAGCTAGAACCAAGTTTCTCTCTTAAAGGCAGGCACCTGGACAGGGCCACTATCAGGGAAAAGGAGCACACAAAAAGCATAGCTTTGGGAACTCAGCAGGGAAATAAACAGCCTGCACAGAGCCATGGCTAGAAAAGTCACCTACAAATATTAGAACATTGTATGTGTGGGTCCTGGGAGGGGATGGCTCAAAATGAATGCTGCTAAGAGGGGAAATTAACATAAAAATTGTCCCTGAGCTTGCTAAACCTATTAGGTTCTTGCAGAAGCAAATGTGGAATCTTCTAAGTCATTTCTCCAAACCCGGCACTCAGAAAACATTGAGTATACCTTATCAAGTACAAATGAAACATTCTCAAAACTGATTACACAAAAGTGATAAAAATTAAAATCAATAGCAAAAACTGTCATACATTTAGAAACTATAAAACACTTCCAGGTTATTAAAAGGAGAAATAAAAAATAAAAATGCAAATTATGGAATACTTAAAATGGATTAACACTGAAAGCAAAACATTTCAAAGCATAAAGAATGAATTTAAAATTACTTTTAGAGTAAAATTGCTATCTTAAAATGTATGCATTAGAACACAGAAATACCAAAAATGACTGAGTTAGACCTACACCAATAAGAAAAAACAAAGAGGTAAGCCCTGACTGGGGTTCTGAGACCATGGCTCTGCCAGGAAGGTGTTCCCATCTTTTGAAATCTAGGTATAAGCAGCAATGTCCCCCAAGCTGGTGCACTGTGTGTTCTGGCAGAGATGGCACTGCAAAGTTTTCTGCCAAAAATTGCTTCCTGTGCCCTCCACCATGGCCTTCACTGCCCTGGAGCCATGAGACCTGCATGGGGAGGGGGGACAGTTGAGTGTGGTGTCAGAATTCATCCAGCAGACCCCTCAATGTGAGGCAGTGCTGGCCAGCGTGCATGCTAAAGTCTTGAAGGTACCACAGGTCTCTCCATTGAATTCACTCTGTCTCTTGGCTCTTGCACTCTGGGCCTCTGATGGGAGTAGCAGCCTTGGTGATCTCTGCATTACCTTCAACACTGCTCTTCCGATTGATCTCTGGTTGATCAATTAGTAGAATATTACAGCTAGGGATCAGGATTAGTTCTCTTATCTGACTGTATTTAATGGCATCAATGACCCTGATGTCAGTAGTATATACATTGGTTGCCTAGCGCATGTTGTGGCAAAAGTAAATTGTCACATGTGGCCACCAAGAATAAAGTGTTGGTAAAGCTTTGGGTGACCAAATACTGAATGCCACAGAGCATTTAATGGAATGGAGTACTGGGGTTATGGATTTGTTTGGTTGCTTCTAGGCTACTGAAAATGGAGAGAGAAAAGATTTGAGCTCAAGACTTTAAATTCTCATCTCAAATTCTGGGTGAAGAACCAGAAAGAAGCTCTATCTCTGTTGGCCACAGGATTGACTTTTCTGAACCATCAACCCCAAGACTAAGCCTGTGGTGTCAGAATGCAGAGGATTGAGCCCATGTGGATGGCGGAATTACACTGTAAATGAATTCACAGCATTGAAAAGTTTCTTTTTTTTTTTCTCCTCTCTTCTTCCCTTCCCTTCCCTTCCCTTCCCTTCCCTTCCCTTCCCTTCCCTTCCCTTCCCTTCCCTTCCCTTCCCTTCCCTTCCCTTCCCTTCCCTTCCCTTCCCTTCCCTTCCCTCCCCTCCCCTCCCCTCCCCTCCCCTCCCCTCCCCTCCCCTCTCTTCTTTTCTTCTTTTTTTTAATCCTCATGTGAGGATATTTTTTCCATTGCTTTTCAGAGAGAGTGGAAGGAGGGGAGAGAGAGAGAAGCATGGATGTGAGAGAGACACATCTATTGGTTGCCTCCCACATGCATCGGGGCTGGGGATTGAGCCCGCAACTAGGGTACATGCCCTTGGCTGGAATCAAACCCTGGACCCTTCAGTCCGAGGGCTGACCCTCGAAACACTGAGCCAAACAGGCCAGGACAAAAGCTCTCTTTTCTTAATTGAGAGCTTTGAGTGTGAAGGTTGCTGGATTAAGACTGTTACATCAAATTAAAGGAATGTTAGGTGCAGAAAGCAAGAGCCAGTTGACTGACAAAAATATTAAGTGTGATGAGAATTCAGTGGAGATTCAACAGAATAAGGAACATAACAAAGAAGAGCCCATAACTATCATTTCTGTTTGTTTGCATAATGTGTCTGTAGCAGAGATGGCTGTCATGCAGAGAGGGAGCCATTTGGCTACTCTAATTGCTGATTATAATTTCCTAGAGCTCTGTGCTAATCTCTGTGTTTTTGAGTTAAAACTTCCGAAGTATTTCCTTTAATTTTATGCATAAAAAGTTAGAGAGTTTATAATTAAGGTGTCTGAGAGTGAGAAGTTTAGATAATTCTTTAGAGATTTTACAGCTTGTTTCCCTTCTGGGTTTCCCTGAATTGGATCAGATCAATTTAACTTTAATAAAGACATAGAGGCTGGGCCATTAATGAAAAATTTAGAACCCAATTGTGACAACATCCAGTCAGACCCAAGAATTCTCTAAGTTGCTTTCTTGTTTTTGGGAGAGAAAATGATAGGATTCCTGTGAGTTTCAGGGTTAATCAGTAGCCCATCTTTAGATAGGAGATGGCCAAGGATTTTATTTGAGGTAAGCAAAATTGAAGCTTATCCTTTGAGGCCTTATGTCCTTTTGTAGTTAGTTGTTGTAATAGGTAAATTGTATCCTTTTGGGAGTCTAGTAATATCTTAGAGCATTAAAGTAAATCATCCACATATTGGATTAGAGTATAATCTCTAGGAAATGTAACATTCTTTTAATCAGCCTTTAATCTCTGGTAGAAATAGGTGGGACTCTCTGTATATCCCAGGGGCATTACTGTCCAAGTAAATTGGTCATCTTCCCAGGTGAGGGCAAAGAGAGGTTGACTGTCTTTTTCTACTGAAATGCTGAAAAACACACTTCGTAAATCTATTAATGAAAAATATTAGCAGTCCACAGAAATGGCTGATAGTAAGGTATGTGGATTTGGAACCACAGGATGTCTGGGAGTAGCTATTTTATTTACAGCACCAAGATCCTGCACAAATCTCCATCCGTTTAAAATTTAGTTTCTTTCCTGGAAGGATAGGAGAATTACAGGGACTTGTACATGGAATTATAAGTCCCCCTTTTAAGTCATCTTGTATAATGGACCTAATTCCAGCTAGTGCATCAGGTCTTAAAGGATATTGGTGAATATCAGGTAGAGGAAAAGCATTGTCAATAGTTATTTCAATAAGAGTGGCTGACTTGATCTTGCCAATGTCTGTATTAGAAAGGGCCCAAGACTGCATTTGAACGTCCTGCAACAGATGTTCAGTCTCAACATTATTTTCCTTTGGTGGAGTTCCTTTAAAATCATTATTTTCCCAATTGGTTCAGTATCTGATTCATTTAGTTCTAAATACATTTCACCCTTCCAGGAAAAGAATGGGTGGATATCATGGGTTTCAAGAAAGCCTCTCCCTGTCAGGTGAATTGGGACCTATTTGACCATTAAAAATAGATGGTGTGCCATAACATTCCTTAATTGACAGGGGACAGGTTCTAATTTAAAAATAGACATTGGTTAATTAGATATCCCTACCATTTTCACAGAAGCTTTACTCTGAAAGAGAAGGCAATTTATCTGGGTATGGTTAAGAACAGATAAAGTAGCCCCAGTATCTACAAGAGCTTTAGTAATTTTCCATTTTATGGTAATGTTAATTTATCCTAAACTGTTAGAAGGGAAAGGAGATGCACCTCTCAGAGTCCTCAGAGCAACCAAATGCTTGCTTCTGCTTCTTTTCTCTTTCTAAATGCCATTTCAGGTTTCTATAACCCTTCCTTATTTTGCTATATTATTATTATTTTATTTGGTGTTGACTCTATTACAGATGTCTCTCACACCCCCCCTTTCCCACCTCCACCCAGCCCCCACACCCTGGCCATCACCACCCTGGCCAACGCCACGTTGTTTGTGTCCACGGGCTACGCATATATGTTCTCTGGCTAATCTCTTCACCTTCTTTCATCTAGTCCTTCCCATCCCCATCCCCTCTGACCTCTGTCAGTCTGTCTCTTTTATCCAGGCCCCTGGTTCTATTTTGTTCTTCAGTTTATTTTGTTCACTGGATTCCACATATAATTGAGATCATGTGGTATTTGTCATTCTCTGTCTGGCTTATTTCTCTTAGCATAATAACCATTCTTAAGGTGAACAGGCTTCTCTACAGGGGTTTCCCAGCTAACCTTATTTAGTAATTCTGTTGCTTTGCTCCCAGAAACCCGTGGGTATATCAGTTGGAATAGGTCAGCATAGCCAAGATCACATGTTCTAAGAGTTAAATTCCTTTGTGAATCTATCAGGGTCCTGGAGAAAAATGGGGAAATCTTTAGGTGGATTCCTTAATTCTGTTCTAGTCCAAGGAATATATATAATCACTTGTTCCCCTCTGTCTGAGACTGGCTTTTCCCTGAAGGGAGATGCTAGGATTCCTAGATTATCCTTGTCTGAATTTCTGTTCTCATTTTACCTTAGGTCAGTAGGGAGTGGTAGTGGAGGAGACATAGAAGAGATAGGAAAGGAAGGAAGAAGGGAGGGGGAGGGCAAGTTTGTATAAGGAAGCTCAGAGAGCAAGGGACATAGTGGAGGAGCTGTGGAGGGGGGAGGAATGGGATGTTGGAATTTATTAGCTTCAGAAGCCTTCTTTAGTTCAGAAACAGTCTGTAAAAGTTCTTATTAACTTCTTTTAAAAAGAGAGAACTTATCTGTGTTTCTATTAGAAGCTTCTAATTTCCAATAAAGAGAAACTTCCCATTCAGTTTAATTTTAGAGCTGGTGTTTTTCTAATTCTGCATGCAAAAAATTAACTAGGTGTCAAAAGAGTTTCATTTTGGCCATCAAAAGTTGCTGTCACTTCCAGTTAAATGTTCACATTTCTGTAAGTACTTGCAAGTAAAGTCTTCCTCTTTATCTTATATCTGCAGGAGTATTAATGGGGTTGGGGCTGGAAGTTTTCAGCGTTGAGGCATGATTTTCCATGTTAATTTTAGTTTTCTTTGGATATCTACAGAATCTGAACAAACTTCTGGGAATATTGTGTAATGGGTGGAAGTGTGCTGCTTATGGGTTGAGCCTTAAGGGGCTGTCATCTCCCGAGTCACATCAAACACTCCTGTGTCTCAGTTTCTCTCACTGGCTGTTTAATACAGCAGTGAGGATGTGGAGGGCTAGGTAACCAACCTTTATGTATGTGTCCCTAGACAAGTCAATTATTTAATTATAGTTGGGATTCCCTATAGGGATCCTGCATGTCATGAGGGATGTGGTCTGATACCTCTACAGAGATTCTTAGCCATCTAAGAATACCCGAGATTCGAACTGGAAGGAGGAAGTGCCGCTTATCTTTGGAGCAAAAAAGGTTGAGGCTCTCATTTATCCAACAAAATATTTTGTTCAGACTGTCAGAAAGAAATTCCAATTGAAAGCTAAAGTTAAAAACTAACCACCCATTTTCTCCTGTCCTGTTTTAAGCTCTTTTCTTTAGCGTGGGTTCTCTTAATTTTTAACCTTTAGATCAAAGATTTTTTTTTTTTTTTTAAAAAGCTCAAATAAATTCAGATCTTTTACCTTAAAACAGGGAAGTCCAAAATTCCAAGAAAAACTCACCCCAGCTCATCCAATGCAAAGCAAGAAGCTGGTGGGGTACAATGGGCCACTGCTGGCACTAAGCAAGATTTTGGTTGTGCAAGGCAGTGCTGGATGGGCTTCTCTGGAATCCTGCTGCACCATACCAAGTAGATTTCAATGTAAGAAACATTTAAACCTGTAGAGAATTTTTATGCATTTATTTGAGTGAAACTGATGATAATTCCTGGGAAGCAAAATCTAAATGGGTTGAGAAAATGCTCTGGAGAATGGCAGTTTTGCACCTTATTTTATACATTATAATAAAAGGAAGAAGCATAAGAGGTTACATGAAATCCAGTGGTGCTAGATTAGGGAGGGTGGGGAAACCGAAGTGGGGAAATCTCTGGGATTGCATAAAAAAGTAAAATGAATAGATGCATGCTTCTTTTACATTTGTGGGTATAAGATAGTTAGCAGTTAACAATGAACACAATAACAATAACAATGAGGGGTTCTGTGTTCTCTGCTGTGGTTCAGTGAGGGGTCCAGAAAAAAGGAAATTATCCTGACATTCCAAAGCTATGTTTTCATAGATGCAAAAAGACAAGAGACAGGCTCAGTTGAGGTAAAGATTGACCTTTGTCAAGGAAGATACTGGTCTAGTACATGACTATCCACCATGACTTGCTTTTAGTTAGAAAATTTTAATTTCAGACCATTCTGTATGGTTATTTCAGGTCTCTGAGTTTGTAAAGCCAGCCATGCAGGCCTCTCCTGAGCTTGTCAGGTGTGGTATGTGGTCCCCTTTTTCGTACACAGGCTCTACAGCATGCTTGGTTTGATGACTGAAACATAAACCTACAACAGAGCAAAATTTGGGGAATGTAGCTAAAGCAGTGTTAGAATTTATTGCTTGAAATGTGGCCTACAGTAACTGAAGCTGAGATGCCAAAATTTGCCTGATATTGTAGAGAAAATATGGGAATTTGAAATGCTGGAGTGATTTATTATGGAAGACCTGTTCATCCACTCCGTAACTGTGTCCCATAGGAGGGTGCAGAGCACACTCCATTTATCAAGTCTTATAAGTACATTGTGAGGGGAGCACCGTCATTCTTGAAGTGGTCTGTGGTGCCCATTCTTTTGGCTAAGAATGATAGTGGAGAATGCTACTCTTGAACTGGTTTCCATGGATTCATTGAGAATCATGGTAACTCATAGTAGCAGGGCCAAATGGTTTCACTTAAGAATCAAAGATTCTATGTACAAAAATATTAAATCAAACAAGTAGCACAATGGGGAACTTAGTGTAAATATATATAAATATATATATACACATACATACATATATATATTTACATTAAATGTAAACAGACTAGATAGGCAAATAAAGGTGAATTTGTCAGTTTATATATAATACAACTGTATATATTTACATTAAATGTAAACGGACTAGATAGGCAAATAAAGGAGAGTTTGTCAGTTTATATATACTGCAACTGTATATATTTACATTAAATATAAACAGACTAGATAGGCAAATAAAGGAGAGTTTGTCAGTTTGGATAAAAAGCGAGGTTTTCCAACTATATATTTTCAACAAAGACACAGTTTAATTATAAAGACCAGAAAAATTAAAAACAAGGGAAAAATATACACCAAAAAACTATGAGCATAATAAAATGGGAGTGGCTAGATTAATATCAAATAAAATAGCTTTAAGAGAAACAGTAGTTCCAGACTCAGAGGAGGCATTGCATAATGATAAAAAGCCAAGCTTCAAAATGCGTGGAGCAGAACTAGTGAACCAGAAGGGCCAACTAGGCTACAATCATTATTGGTGATATTAACTCACCTTTTAATAGCTACACTATGAACAACATTGAACTAATTGACATTTATTACATGCTCTCAATTATATGTGGAATCTAAAGAACAAAATAAACTGATGAACAAAATAGATCCAGTGACAAAGAAGCATGGAACAGACTGAGGGGTCTCAGAGGGAAGGCAAGGGTGGGGGAGTGGGTGGGGAGAGATTAACCAAGAATTATAAGCATATATGCATAACCCATGGACACAGACAATAGTGTGGTGAAGGCCGGGGACAGTGGGTGGGTGTGGGGTAGAAGGGGTCAATGGGGGAAAAAAGGGGACATCTGTAATACTTTCAAGAATGAAGATAAATTAAAAAAAAAATAAAATGCACATGGAGATTTCAAACAGAAAGCCATATAATGGTAATTGAATAGGTCTCAATAATTTTTAGTTTCAAATCTCACAGTCTCTTCTCTTATCATAACAGAATGAAATTAAAAAATATATCAGTAAAAATCTAGGAAGCACCATATATTTTGTAATTGACCTTATTCTTCTAAATAACCCATGAGTCAAAAAAGAAATCACAAGAAAAATTTAAAAAATATTTTGAACTTATGAAAAATGAAAATACAACATAGCAAAATTTAGAGGGTACAGTTAAAGGAGTGCTGGAGGAGAATTTGTAATTCGAAATGCTCATATTGGAAAATAAGAAGGTTTAAAATCAGTTTTCCATTTAATCTAGAAAAAAATTCCACTTAAGGATCTAGAAAAAGAAGCAGATTAGCCATGAAATATATAAATTGGAGAAAATAACAAAGATGAGAGCCAAATAATAAAATGGAAAACATGGGACAACTGAGAAAATTAAGGAAATTGAAGTGGTCTTTGGAAAATTAATACTATTGATATAACCCAAGCAAGAGTAACCAGAGGACACACACACACACAGAAACACACGGGGTGGGGGACAGAATTATCAATATCAGAAATAACAAAGAAGCTATCGTTACAGATTTTACTGATTTTAAAAGGATAATGAGAGCCCGGCCTGGCGTGGCTCAGCGGTTGAGTGTCCACCTAGGATCCAGGCGATCGGGGCTCGATTCCCTGTCAGGGCACATGCCCGGGTTGGGGGCTCCAGCAGATCAATGACTCTCTCATCATTGATGTTTCTGTCTCTCCCTCTCCTTTCCTCTCTCTGAAATCAATAAAGATATATTAAAAAAAATAAAAGGATACTGAGAAAATAGTACAAACAGTTTTAAGATACCGACAATTTGGATGAACAGCCAACTTTTGAAAACAAGAACAAAAGCGTAATATATCAGTAGGCTGCATTAGAGGGTTACAACTCGGTTTAACAGTTGCACCTTAAGCCATGTATTTTTCGTTGCAAGGATTACAACGTAGGGAAGAACTGAAAGGACCACAGACTTCACAAACCATACTTAGGCCCTGCAAAGACCACGGCACAGCCGGAGAAAGGGTGAGGTTCAGACCAGGATCAGGGCCCAGGGATCTTCAGGCGCAGCTCCTAAGATCTTTCTTATCTGCACAAAGATGGGCTCCACCTGGGGGTTAAACCACTAACATCTGTGCAGTGAAACTTGGCTTCAGGAGAGTTTTCTAAACTTTCCGGGAGAGATTTTTATGCTCCTCTGGCCCTGTGGACAAATGAGGCTATGTGACTGATATTGCCAAGTATGCATCATTAATAAACCAGCTCGAGGTGTTGCCAGGGGGATTCCAGATATTAAACTTCACACAAAAATCACTTCATATCCCAGTGCCTTCACCTTTGTCCAGAGTCAGTGCCAGATTTCCAGGCATCCTTGCATGTAAGCATACTATCCTAAACCAGCTGCAAAATAACTCTATCCTTTACCTCCACATTAACATAATGAAGGAAAATAGCATGTTATCTTAGCAATGGAGGCAGAAAAAGCATTTGGAGAGGGACTTTTATCAAAGGTAAAGAAAGAATCTCTACAAGCCAGTAAGGCAAAAACATTGCAGTAGACTTGAAAACAAACTTCCACGAGAGGTGTATAAATGCCCAATAACCATGTAAAGAAGTGCTCGATATTATTAGTAATCAGAAAACTGCAAATTAAAACCACAGTAAGATAATACTTCATACTCACTAGAATGGCTAAAATTTTAAAAGCTGACAGCCCAATATTGAAAAAAATGTGGAGCAAATTGAACACCCCTACACTGCTGGTAGATCAGTAAATGGTTCTATCATTTTAGAAAATTGTTTGCACTTTCTTACAAAGATAAACCAACATCTAACCTATAATCCAATCATTCTATGGATTTATTCGAGAGAAATGAAAATATGTGTCTGCAAATAGACTTGCATGAAAGTGCTTCAGGCAGATTTATTTATAATGAGCAAAATTGGGGGTGAGGCACGCAAATATTCATTAACAGGAGAGTACTTGAGGAATTTGTCCACACAAACTGATACATTAGAATGCTCCTCAGCGCTATAAGAGATGGAGCTATTGGAACATGCGATAACATGCATGAATCTCTAAAACATTAGTAAAAAGAAAGAAGCTATACACAAAGAGGTACATACTATAGGGCTCCGCTTACATGAAGTTAATGAAGGAGCAAAACTAATCCACAGGATGTAAATCAGAAAACTGGTTGCCTAGGGTTACATTGTTACAAACAATCTGAGATGATCGATTGTCCCTAATCTTGGTTGTGAAGACAGGTTAGCATTTGTCAAAACCCATTGAATTATGCACTTAAGATCTGTGTATTTTACTGTCAGAAAATTCTATCTCAGTAAGAAAGAACAAACTTTTAAAAAGATAAATAAAATGCAATATGTGGAAAGAAAGGTGACAGACACAAATACTATATACTTTATGATTCTATTTATTTAAAGTTTGAACCAAGCAAAATGTATAGGCTTAGAAATCAGAACAGTGGTGTCTCTTGGGGTTGGAGAAATACAGGAAAATGTTATGAGGAAACTTTCTGGAATTTTAGAAAAAAATGTTATATATATATAATTTATCTTTATTGTTGAAAGTATTACAGATGTCTCCCTCTCTTCCCCCATTGATTCCCTCCTTTTATTGTGATGGTGGTTATATGGGTACATACATCTGTCAACACTCATCAAAATGCAAACTTAAGATCTATGGCTTTCACTTATGTTAATTTAACCACAATAAAAAAGGACATTTTAACCTTCAATGTACATTACAAAAGAGAGAGTCATAAAATCATTTTTCTATATGTTGATCTCAAGAGGTCAAAGAACACATATTAAATTCAAATAATGTACAAAGAACATAGACAGATAAGAACAGAAGTTAATGATGTATAAAACAACCAACAGTAGAGAAATGAACCAAATCAATAGGGGTTTTTTTGGTGTTTTTTTTTTAAGGAAAAAAAGTTAAATTAACAGGTGTGAGGTGATATCTCACTGTGTTGTTTTTGCTTTGTTTTCCCATTGTGGTTTTGGTTTGTGTCTCCATGATGATTAGTGATGTTGAACACACTAGTTCATATGCCTGTTGGCCATTTGTGTGTCTTTTTTGGAAAAAAATGTTTACTTGGGTTCTCTGCCCATTTTTAATCAGGTTTTTTCCCTGCTATTGAGTTGTACAAATTCCTTATATATATTTTGGGTATTAACCCCTTATCAAATATATAGTTTGCAAGCATTTTCTCCCATTCCATAGGTTGCCTTTTTAATTTGTTGATGGTTTTCTTTGCTGGGCACAAGATTTTAGTTTGATGTAGCACCACATTTATTTTTGTTTTAGTTTCTTATGCATTTTTTGTCATATTAAAAAAAATCATTGCCAATACCAGTACCAAACAGCTTTTCTCTTATGTTTTCTTCTAGAAGTTTTATAGTTTGAGGTTTTGCACTTTAAGTCTTTAATTCACTTTGAGTTTATTTTTATTCATGGTATAAGGTTAGGGTCCAATTTTCTTTTCTTGCAGGTAGATATCTAGCTTTCCCAGCATCATTTATTGAAGAGACTATTTTTTTGTCCACTATGTATTCTTGAAGTCATTCTTGAAGTCCATCCTTGCTGGAAATTAGTTGACCATGTGTGTTGGATTATTTCTGGGCATTTTCTTCTATTCCATTGCTCAGGGTATATGTTTTTATGCCAGTGCCACACGGTTTTGATTACTAAGACTTTGTAATATCATTTGAAATCAGAAAGTGTGTTACCTCCAATTTTGCTTTTCTTCCTCAAGATTGCTTTAGTTATTCAGGATATTTTAGGGTTACACATGAATTTTAGAATTTTCTACTTCTGTAAAAAGTGCCGGTGTAATTTTCATCAAGATTGCATTGATTCTATAAATTGCTTTGGGTAGTATGAACATTTTAACATTAATTCTTCCAATTCATCAACATGGGATATTGTTCTATTTATTTGTGTCTTCTACCATTTCTTTCATCAATGTTTTAAAGTTTTCAGTGTACAGACCTTTCACCTCCTTGGTTAAATATATTCTTAAGTATTTTATTCTTTTTGATGCCATTGTAAATGGTGTTGTTCTCTTCATTACTTTTCAGTAAAGTTACAGGATACCAAATTCACATACAAAAATCTGTAGTGTTTTTTATGTCAACAACAATCTATCTGAAAAGGGTGTCTTTCATTCATTCTCAGATTTCCTGAAAGAGAGAGGTATGTATTTTCTCAATTTATCCTATACTTATACCTGTTCTTCTTCATAAAAATTCTACTTTAAGACCATCAGGGACCTCCATGCCCCAATTCCAATAGAAATATTTCAGTTCTCATTTTACTTAATCATCCATGGAATTCCAAAAATTGAATATAATTAATTTCTCGAAACTTGTTTCCTTTGACTTGAGTAACCAATCACTCTCCTGGTCTTTCCTGTATTACTCTAGACTTTCCTCAGATTCTTTAACTGACTCAATATCCCCTATATGAGTTTTGACTATTAGAGCTCTTCAGGCTCTACCTTTAGGCTTAGAGTCTTAGGCTCAGTCTCTTGTCAGTCTGCTTCCTCTCGCTTGGACTCAAGGTGTGAAGTGGTATGCTATTACTTGTATGCTATTACTCCTTTATTTTTATCACTAGCCAAGACAATTTCTCTAAATCACAAATTTATATATACAGTACTTTCTTGACATCTCCACGTAGAGATCTAACAAGAATTTCAAACTCATGAAGTCCTCCCGTGTCTCAGCTTTGACCAATGTCCTGCACCCCTTTCTTAGTGAACGTAATATCTGAATCACCTTCCTCTCACTCACATACCCAAAATATGAACAACTTTTTCTCCTAATATTTTTCACAGTCACTGAGTAAATGACTTCAGTGTTACAATGGTGCTCTAATGAATGGCCTAAAAGAGTGTGTAAGATGCTGGAAGGTAAGACAAGAAATAAGATGTGGTAAAATCTAGCTTTGAAATAAGAAAAAAAATGATTTTAACGTTAGTTCTTATATAAGCCTTGGGTGTGCTTATATTTTTTCAGGTTTGTTTCTTTGTTTGTCTTGGCAAGGAAGTGGCTCAGTCCCTGGATTGTGATCCAGTGTTCTATAGTGCTTGGCTCTGAGGATCAACTCTGTGGTGTTTTTTGGTTCACTTACTGACATTTTAGATTCCTTCATTCTATAGAAATAAATGATATTTGACTCATATAGGATTCTGGATCAGAAACATAATGAACTCAAAGGTGGGTACAAGGGAAATGGTTTCCAGGCAACCATAGCATATACTTGTTTTAAGAAGTGATGGTTCAATGACAATTTGAATCATCTCAGTTTCGTAGCGTATGGATAGAGTTCTAAGCTTTGTGCTTCTAAAAGCTCTCTCCAAAGAACTATGTTCTTTGATCTAAATGGTTTTACGGGTGAATCCTGTTTAATGATGCTCCCAGGGACATGACATAGCTGTTATATTCAAATCTTCAAATGGAAACCAATTGTAAGTTTACTGAATATGTGCACCATGGGAGTTTTTATTCCTATATCAAGTAACAGTTGAGAAATGCTGTGTTTGCACACTATTTTGTATATATATTTGTGTGTAGCAAGAAGAATTAGAATTACATTTAAAGCTATATAACCGTACTTCCTACAGCTCTCACTTCTGTGCTTCCCTTCACAGTAAAATGTCTCAAAGCTATTAATGTTAATGATTATCATAGAAATAATAGTAATAGTTAACATTTATTGCAAGTCTACTATATATAAAGTATTTTGCTCAGAGTTTCACATATAGTACTTCCACAGAATATCAGTGAAGTACATCAATGTACAGCTATGCTGTTAATAGCCATATGTTCCAGGTGAGAAAATTTAGGTTTAGCAAGGGTAAATAATGTGCCCAAAGTTCCAAAGTTAATACGTGAGTGATAGAGCCATGATGTGAAGTCAAGTACGGTGACTTCACAGTTTATAATCCTCACCTTTAGCCTATTTTACCTAAAAGGAATTGTCCATTCATGGTGACACTTCCTCCCCTCTCTTTCTCTCTTCCTTTCAGTCCTGTCTGGTTTATATTCATGCAATGCCACTAAATCTGCTGTCTTGATGTGACCAGTGAATCCCATGCTGCCAAATCCAGTTCTTCCTCCTCAACTTCCAGAACTTCTATGACCTTAAAATACAAAGTCTTCTTTTACAATCAGTATTCTTGCTCAGTTCTGTGATCAGCACACTATTTTGTTGTTCTTCTGTTTCCTTTCTTCACAGTCTTCCTCCTTTATCCAAATTCTAGATATTGGAATGGCTCAGGGGGTGGCTTTCTTCTCCTTAATTGATGTGTCTGTTTTGGTTATTTTATTTACTCACAGAGCTTATATAGCATCTGTATTCTGAGAAATTCTAGATCTACACCTTTAGCCTTTACTTCATCTAGATTTTCTGTTCAAGCCCAGATGTGTATGTCCAAGTGCCTACCTGAACTTTCCATTGAAAATCTAATAATATCTCCAACTCAACCTGACCAAGGATCAGATTGAATCCTGCCCTCCCTCCACAGATGTGCTTAGCTGGCAGACTTAGTCACCTGAATTACTGGCGATTTCTTCATGGTGCTGGGGCCAAAACCTAGATATCTTCAGTGACTGCTCTCTTTCATTTATATTCATATCCAAAGTATTAAGAAATCTTGCTGGATTTACATTCAGAATACATTTAGCATCTGAAGACATATTATCACCTTCTCTGTTATCATGCTGACCCAAATCAACATAATCTGTAGGCTGAATTTCTGCAGTAGTGTTCAAACGGGCCCTGTGCTTTCAAAACCTTACCAGCACCACTCAAATGCTCTCTTTTAAACACAGCAACTGAAGTTGTAAAAGTCAAGCCAAATAAAGTCATCACCCCATTCAAATTCTTCCAGTATTTTCTTGTCTTGCTCAGTGTACAAGACCAAGTTCTATAATAACTGCATCATTTACAGCCCTTATACTCCTCTGATCTTATATTCTAGTCTTTTACCCGTTGACTTGGCCCCAGCCACATGAATATACTTCCTTGCTGTGTCTTGATTGTGTCAAGCATGCTCATGCCTCAGCACTGGCTTTGCACTGGCTGTTCCCTCTTCCTGGAACTCCCTTCCTCAGATATTTAAGTGGCTAGGTCTCTCCATTCCTTCTAGTGTTTGCTCAAATCGTATCCCCTCAAAGAGGCTTACCTTGACCATCCTAATTAAAAGTGAAACTTGCATCTCACCCACATCTCTTCAAATGCTCCCATGCTGCCCTACTTTCCATAACACTTTTCAACTCCTAACATATCAAATAATTTATTACTTGTATTGTTTATTCTCTAACTTTCCTGTCTAGGAAAGTTAGTTCTACAGTAGCGGGCATTTATGTGTACTTTGTTCACTGATGTATCCCAAATGCCTAAAGCAGTGTCTGACATACAGTGGTGTCATATATGTGCATATGTATATGTATAAATAAATGCCTGAATGAACTCACAAAGTGGAAGAAAAAAGAAGTCAGGACCAAGAAAAAAATATGTCAACTCTATAGGCTCAAAGAACATATTTAACAGTTGTAGAGCAATGGCAACAAAGGTTTTAAATGCTTGTATATATGCACTTACCTTTTCTGTGGTTATCATTGAGATGTAGCTGGGGAAACTCAGAGACCTGGTTTGAATGAGGGACTACTAAACATGCTGGTGTAGAGTTTGGACTAGAGGTAGGCGCACCCAGTGTCTGACTGTGCAAGGGGTATCCATAAATGAGTCGCTCAAGGGAAAACACACACTCACACATGCATGAGCCCCCCACATACACAATGCACTCATTGTTACCCACACTCACAGCCCAATAAAGTCTCAAATAGTAAACTTTAAGAGAGCAGTGAGCCATTTCCAGGAAGAAGCAGGACTTCGAAGCCACACTCGAGTTGGTGACAAGCACAAATTTGTTCTTTATTAGAAAAGAACTTGGACAAAATTTTAGCTTTCCTGGGCCTCAGTTTTCTCAATTTTGTTATAAAACTGATTTTCCAGTGTGAAGGTATTACATAACAGCAACACCAAAACTGTTAAGAGCTTAAGAAGATTAAAGTAGGTAATGCATATGAAACAATATTCATGATATTTTATTATGAGAAATATGCTCTAGTTTTAGAATATCAGGCCAGTTAAAAACTGAAAATATCTTATACTCCTCACTGGTACCCTGCAGATTCTAAGTAACCCTATCTCTGAAGCCAGGAGATACCTTTATAATGCTTCCTAACACAGAGGCCCTGGAACCAGCCTCCCTCCCTGAAGCTGGCATGGAAGATGACACATATTTGCCTTTCTGAGGCTGGGAGACTTCCAAAGTTTCTTCCAATTCAAGGGTCTTATGATTAACTTAAAATGTGTTTCATGCAGGATCACCATATTACAACTTCATTAAAAACTGTTGCTGCTAAATGGGCAGAGTGCTGTTGATAATTTTGTTCTGGAAAGAGAGACTATCTCATTTTATTTGCTAATACCTTCATACTGGCAAATTAGTTTTAGGATAGGTTGTTGGCTAATGCATGGTGATAAACGCAGAAAACCATTTAGCATTTAGCTTGCAATATTTCAGTTTTGGTCCATTTGTATTTCTGTTGTAAGATGTGTAATTATGAACACCAAAAAGTAATTATGTTCCCCCTTCCTCATGCTTTTCCAATGGATCAAATCCTTTAGTGCCCCATCAGATCAGGAAAAAAATAACATTTTAGCCTAGTCAAGTAAAATGGAAGTTGCTCACATACAGTAGTGGTGTTTTTCTGCTCTGTTGATAAAGCTAACGGAAGGTAGCGTGGGTCTTCTGGTGTCAGAGACAGGAGTTCTAGATTCTGTGGTTATCACCTGGGTGATTTTATGTATGTTGAGTTACTCCTTAGAGCTTCAGGGATTTGTTGTTTCTTCTCAACTGTGTTTTAAGAAAATAAATTTTGCAAAAAACTATTGTGAATAACATATAAAGTGTTGCACAGGGAAGTGTTCAGTCCCTAGCACAGGGTTAATAATCATTTATGAACATTGAGTGTCTTCTTTTCTTATCATTTTTATTTTCACTGCCTCGTCCATTATTGTTTTGACATACCTATAATTATTATTGTGTTTATTAGTCACATCTTGCTTTTAAAGTATTTGATTTTTGGTTTCTGATTTTCCCTTACAGTTCTTATCATCACTTTGTTGTGGGGCTTGGGTAAGGCTCAGCGCTCCATTGTCCCTGGACCATAGTCTCTAGTCAGGCTGATAAGAGGACCCCTCCCTCCCAGTCAATGCTGCTAGGGCAGTGACTTCTCAGGTTCCAAAACCCTTCTCTGCCTTTCTTCACTCCCCACTTTAATAGTGCCTCAGTTTTATTGCCCAATCATTATAAGTAAATGCCTAGAATCAAAGTGTGCCTTTTCTGGAGAATATGGAAAAAGTGAGTTCTTAATTTCCCACTCTGTTTTGTTTTCTAGGTTCCATGGAATCAAACATTCATTGTATAGGGGTCTGACTCCACCCCTTCTGTGTTAGGCGGAAGGGGAAGCTGGATGCTTGAGTAAGGAGTAAATGCATTTCTGTGCTGCCCTGAGTTAGCCATGATCTATACTCAATTATTATAGACCGCACAATGGAAGGAGAAAATAAAGCTGAAAAATTATTTGTGAACATTGAGGCTTAATAAACAGGATGTTTAGAGATTTAGCAAAACCTTACTGGTTCAGAGAGAAGGCATGAAGTTGGCAAAGGAAACCAGAATTTGGGGACCAAGTGTTGCATGTGAGAAAAGCTGCGGAGAAAGGATCTCAGAAACCTGTTTTATCATTTTGTTTGTTTTTACTAACTGCCTGGGCTGGGCTATAAGAGTTGTATAGTCTAGCTTGAAGCAATAGGTACAATTTAAACAGCAGTCACATTACTGGTTTCTTATGAGGTCAAGGATTATGCTCAACCATTCACCCATCCCTTCATTTATTCTATGAATAAAGCAGAGCAGCAGAGTCTAAGCTCCAAGATGTCAAGGACTCTGCTTTGTTTGCTTTTCTTTCCCCAGCTCCCGTGGGAGCGTGGGCACAGAGTGGGCACATCATAAATTTCCCCAGAGAACTGATATTTTGGGGTGTTTTCCTAAGTGTAAGGAAGACTCTCTATTTAGGACTTTCACTTTTCTCAACTTGTCTACTCTGACATCAAACACATCCTGACAAAGTCGTGCCCCATTCAGCATCTGCCACGCTTTAGATGAAGGTCTTGCCTGGGAGGACAAGCAATCATCCTCATTGAGGAGGGCTTAGTGCCTCTAAGTGACACTCTGGGGATGATGAAAGGCCAGGACCCTTTGGCCTCTCCTCAGCTGGAGGAAAGGGGCCTGCAGACCCTTTGTGTGACATTGATGGTGTTGTTGGGGATTACAAATCAGAATGAAGGGTTGCAATGTAGAGTGCCAAAATGTACAGGATCTGCCTGGAAATAAGACAGGCTTTCCACAGATTTATCGTGGCGCTCACTACGCTGTCTTCAAGGCAGAGGGAACCGCGCATGCAGGGATGAGAGTGAGTGTGCAGTTTGAGCATTTTAATTCAGAGCAAGGAAATATGTGCACCTCATCGGGGCCCTTGTCTTCTGACGATTCCTTTCATTGTCATTTGTCATCTCCTTGGCAGCTGTGGAAATGTAGGGTGTGTGGAAGTGCAGTGCTGAGCCTGTGTAGGGCACTGCACCAAAGCCTGCTCATAAATCTCAGATTTATAAAACCTGGGAAGAGATTTTTAAGATCAACTTGCTGAGCCCTTGCTTTGATTCAGGTAAAATGAAAACATCTAGAATATTTGGTTTCTTCTACTCACATGACTTTAAACTCTCCTTCTTTCCACTGGGGTTTACTGTGCTGTGTAGCAGGCTCACTTTGATAGTTTCTCTTGCTTTATTTAACAGATAATTTTTTGCAGGATATCAAATAAATTGCTTACCACCTCCCTTGGGATGATGGCAGAAAATACATACTTTTAAAGTTAGCTGTAAAGTCATCTGTTATCTTTTTGCCTCCCCACCTTTATTCCATTCAATAAACATAAACATTAACTTTACCGTTTTCCAAGTCGATTTTGAATACAGAGTTCTATAATCAATCCATTACAGGCCAGGGGCTAATAGTTTAGCCAGCCTCGCCTTTCGGGAGAAATATACGCGGAATCCGATAATACTGCAGCTCAACAGAGTCATTAACGGGGGTCTACGGGAGGTCAGAGGAGCAACTACTGACCGCGGGGCCTGAGGCGCCAGAAGGTGAAAAAGTAGCACATTTTGACACAACTAAATTAATGAGGTTGTTTTGACCTTGGGAGGATTTCTTGTGGTCAGTTTGGTGCTTGAAAATGCAAGAACACTTGACAGACCTTGTGAAATAACAACCAAAATAAATGTCCCTAAATCATATATTTTCAAATTCCTTCTTCAGTGGTGGAGAGTGGGATAAGGGGAGGGTTTTTATGTCTCTATCATATATTATATAATATATATATATTATGTGTGATATTATGTATGTATACATATTATATATATATATATATATACACACACACACTGAGTTTTGAGAAATAATTTACATATCATAAAGCTCACCCATTTACAGTGTTCAATTCAGTGGTTTGTAGTATATTTACAGAGGTATACAACTAACATCATGGTCTTTTCCATAATTCTATCACTATAATTTTAGAAAATTTCACAGTCTCAAAAAGAAATATTATACCCATTAGCAGTCACTTCGCCTACCAAACACACACACACACACACACACACACACACCCCTGTCCCTCACCAGCCCTAAGTGACCACTAATCTCCTTTCTGTCTCTATTGATTTATTTATTCTAAACAGCCCATATAAATGGGATTATTTAACATGATATTTGTGATTGGCTTCTTTTACTTAGCATGACATTTTTGAGGTTCATCTATGTTATTAGATGTATCAGTATCCATTATTCTTTACTGCCAAATAATATTCCATTGTGGGGCTATGCCATATCTGTTTATTCCTTACTCAGCTGACGGATATTTAGGTTGCTTATACTTTTTTCCTGTTATAAATAATGCTGCTAGTAACATTCACATACAAGTTTTTGTGTGCACATAGGTTTTCATTTCTCTTGGGCATATACTTAAGAGTAGAATTGGTGTATCATATGGTAACTCTAACATTTGAGGAAATAGAGTTACTATATTTTCAATATTGAAAATGAGTTGGTTTTTGCTTTTAGAGTTTATTCAAATGTTCACATAACACAGCCAAATGATACTGCATTCTCACTGAATTAGGTCTTACAGATGAGCAGGACTCCTGTTTTTCAAAGAATACATAGATCGTGATGTTACCCACGGAAAGCTGGTGATTTAGAAGGAAGGTAGACCATGACATTGCAAGGTGCCGGAAGCAGGAGAGAGCAGGTGGAGGGGAAGGGGGCCCGAGGTCAAGGGAGGCATCCTGAGGAGATAAAATATTGCCAACAGTCAGAACCTGGTGGGAAAGGGGCAGAAGGGGAAATGTATTGTAAACCAAGAGGGCATCATATACCATAGCACGAATTGGGTGAAAAAATGTAATGTATCCTAGGTAATCAAACAGTATCATCTAAATGGGGGTAGTTTGGGAGGAGGTAGCAGACAACCTCAGGCCTATAAGCATGCTTCAGGAGAACCATTCTTCCTCTATTTTCTTTTATCCTTGAAATAAATAAGAATGGAAAAAGCTGAAAAATAGAACTGTCTATGGAAAAGTTTGTTCTTATTAAAACATTAATGGAAAAACCAATAACTTAATTTCAATGTTATTTCAAAACATATGAATGCTTATTGTAGAAATTTTGGAAAATGCAGAAGGCTATAAAATAATAATCAGTAGTAACCTTACAACCTAGAAACAACCAATTCTAAAATTTTGGAATCTACTTATGTTAATTTCTATTTTTATAGCTGTGTATATAGTTGAATGTAGTTGTGTTTACAAAATAGGAATTAAATTATAAAGATTATTTTAATTTCTTTTTAACATTAATGCTTTTATAAAAGTTTTTCTGATACCCAACAGGTTCTCCAGGAAACAGATTTTCAAGGCCACATAGAATTTCACCATAAGAATAACCTGAGTGAGTTTTCAAATGTCTTACAAATGGTCATTTTGTGACATTTTTCAATAGCAATATAATCTATGAATCTTTTGATGTCAGAAATGGCTTTTGACATGGATAATTGCTCCATAAAGTGATTAACAAATGGATTAACTTAACTAAATATTTTTAAAAAGCTACTTTTAAAAAGGAGGAAAGAATTTTGTATATTTTTCTTGACTTTAGAGGGAAATGACTTTCTAGCCATACATAAAACAGGGAGGCAATTGCCAAGAGAGTAGATGGTGGCTCTGATTACAGTCAAGATTTAAACAGCAATATTTTATCAAAGACTTTAAAAAACAAAAAGCCGGGCAGAATATTGACCCAAAAGTGAAGAAACGTCGATGTCCTTACCGTACACAGGACTAATACATGCATTACAAGTAGTAGTAGACAGCTCCTAATAGAGTAATAAAATAGGCAATGGGTCTGAATAATCATTTCTCGAAGAAAGTCATATACCCAATAAAAATGTTAAAAAATAATTTATTACTTGTGATCAAAGAAAGCATATTAAACAAAAATCACGTATTATTATTTTGCATATCTAATTAACAAACAGTTAGAAACCAGTAATTTTCCATGTGAGGAGGTTTAGCTACAATGTTCATTTCCTGCTTTCTTAGTGGGATTACAGATGGGTTGAGACTTTTTTGAAAGCAGTTTGACAATATGTAGTACACGTCTTTAAAATGTTTATGCTCATTAATACAATCTAAGGACATTCCCAGCCACTGAGACAAAGATTTATGACCAAAGATATTTATGTCAGGCATTCTTATACCATATCACGGATTTTCATTATCACAAAATAATGACTACAAAGAGTGTTAAATAAATCATGGAGCCTATACATAATGAAATATTGGTCTCCTGTTAAAAGTGGTACTTTAAAGAATATTTTCTGACATGGGCTAATTCATATAATACATGTGAAAAATCAAGACTACTTATAGAATGATACCAATTTTAAGCAAATAAATGAATATATAAATATGTTTGTGTATATATGTGTGTGTGTATTCACAGAGAGATGTGCTTTACATATACACACAGGCACACACACACACACAGACTTGAAGGAAACATATTTAGAAAGTTAATATTGTCTTTTTTCTAGGAAGTAGCTACAGTTAGGTTCTTGTTTCTATTTCCTAAATGATGTTTTTCATTCTGGTAAGGTGAGAAAGGCATGTACCTGTGAGCCCTTTGCAAGGAGATACAGGGAGTGTCCAGAAGGATATCAAGAGCATCTTCTTGATTCCTTCCTTTTTAAGGTTTGGTAGGCCCTGAATTTGTCAGGCATCTTCAGTCTGAGGACTACAGTCTGGTTCTGGGTGGAGCCCTGTCCCACAGGGCATCCTGTCTGGTTGCTGGCAGCCTACCACTGAAGGCTGAAACTTGTCCTCGTGGTCTCAGTTGGCCGAATCCTGCCTTATATGGATGACACCTTTGAGACTGCAGCTGGCTCCACAGCGTGTCTGCTATCTTAATTTTCTGCACCAGATCTGGCTTTTGTAGCTGTATCTGGTTTCTCAACGACCTTCCTGAATTTCTGAAGATTCTGGGATCTTTTATTGCTTTGTGTTGCTTTGTCGTGTATGACATGTCAGCACACCTGCTTCCCAGAGGTTTTCTTTGGTGATTTTCACTACATTGAAAGGGAGCAAAGAGCTACAGAGAAGCTGGTGATGGGAACAGGCGTGGGGAGACGTGCACAGGGTTGTAGATCCAAAGGGGAAATACAACATTCAAGGTTCAGCGGGGAAGCACTAAGTCACTGGGATGCGGAAACCCGCAGCTCTGTTGAGCACACCAGCTCTGGAGGCTGACTGGAGGGACTAGGACAGATCCGCCCAGCCCAACAGGGCCCTTGCTCTTGAACGTCTAGCAGATTATGCGGCCCACAGGCAGCCCCTCAGATCTTCTTCAGAGTTTTCTTCTTTCCAGACAGATGGCAGCTAAGGCCACCGGTGGCTTCACCTAGAAGTTTAGGTCCCTGGGATCCTTGAAGATAAAAGATGATTTTTAAGTCATGCAAACTGGTAAAAATTGTGTTGTTGATCCTGAATTCTTCTGATCAAAATAATGTTTAAAAAAAATATGTACCGAGTTTCTCCTGTACGCAAAGAACAATGTTAGGATCTAGGGTATTAGAGTATAAAATACGGCACCTGCATGTAAGAAACTCTCTGTTTTCCTGGAAAGATGGTACATATTCCATTGTAGGTACCTGGTTGCTAGAGGCCAGGTATTTACATTCCTTGTGCCTCGGGCAGAACATAAGGCTGTTCACCGACTCCTGATACTGCTGGCAGCACACGAATATGGAACAGTTACATTTCGAAGCCAGAAGAATTCATATTAAGCCATGAAACTACTGACAATCTGTGTGATTGGGGTGTATGTGCCACATATTGTGCTGGACTTTGTGATTTTCACACATCTCAAGGGAATATTTAGGCAGCCATTTGGAGGCACGGGAAGGCTCACTTAACTGTGAGGAAGAAAGAAGACTGTAAACTCCTAGGTGTCAGACCACACGGAATCTTTTACATATGGGCTGGCATTTGGAGTGATAACCTGGTAACAGGTATCTATATGTCCATATAGAACAAGGCACTTTTCATATGGGATGCTACTTAATCTGTTTTCATTGTAGTCCTGGAGGTAAAATATTAGTTTTCCCAATTGAATCTGAGACCCTTAACGGCCAAACCCATTTCATAATGATCTGTATCTCTATCACCTGGCTAATGCTTAGCTTTCAGTGAGTATTTGTTGAAAGTCCAGGGAAAGTAAGTGACAGGCTGGGACTTTAATTCTAGTCTGTATGACTTCAAAGTCAGAATGCCTAGACCGTTTGGTTTTGAGAGCGTCATTTCTCAAATACACAACCTTCTCACCTGAGGGCAAAGGCCACTGGTTTCCTAGTTGGCTATGAATTGAAATCCTAGAGCCCCACACCAGTCAGAGAAGCAGAAGTACAGAGAAGGAGAAGTGCTGGGGGGAGACAAGCAGAGGAAGGGTGTCAAAAGTCTGACAGTAGACAGGTGAAGGCCTGTGGTGGGGTGGGAGATGGGTGGATGGGGGCAACGGGGGAAGTGGAGGACATTTCTAATAGTCTCTACAATGAAATAAATTAAAAACAAACAAAAAACCTGACATCTGAACTTTTAAAACCTCCACTGACGATGTAGCTGCAGCTGATGGGACCCCTGGCAGGCAAACCTACCATGCTCTCAGCTGTGATGTGTTCTGATTTTGTGATCTGAAAGAAGACCTTCTGTTGTGACTGACACAGAACCAGGGTGGGAAATAGTGTGGAATTTCAGGAATACGGGCATGCATTTTACTCCTAGACTTGTGTTGCCCAGCACATGCAGAATGTGAGCTACATGAGTGATTATAAATTTTCCAGGATCCATAGTGGAAAGCAAAACAAACAAAATGCAGCTGAAATTAATTTAGTTCTGATTTTTAACAATATATTTTATTTAAATCAGTATATCTAAAATGTTATTTCAATATGTAGTTAATATAAATACATTAAAGATATTTTTCATAGTAACTCTTTGAAATCTAGTGCGCACTTTACACTTACAACCTCACTTTGAAAGATTCTCATTTCAGGTGCTCACATGTAGCAAGTGGCTATTGTATTGGACAGTAAAGGTCTAGACTCCATTCTTTGCTCTTAAAATCTAAAGCCTGAACGTCACACTTGCTTGGAAACCTAATGTGGTTTGGGTGATGGTTTGGTCTCTGTGAGAGAGCTATAGTTCTGGGCCTCTTCATATGCATTCTACGCTGAACTTTGAAGTTCCAAAAGCTTTTTTATACAGACACTATCGCATTTAATCACTGCAACACTCATATGTAGGTTTCATAGTATTCACCATATAGATGAGAAACCTAAGGAGTATTAGTTTCCTGGGGCTGCTGTAACAAAGTAGCATAAATTGGGTGTCTTAAAGAGAACTTTATTGTCCTACAGTCCTGGAGGCGTCTGAGATCAAGGGACTTGCAGGGCCACGCTCCCCCTGAAGGCATGAGGGAAGGATCTTTCTTCTAGCTTCTAAACTTCCTTGGCTTGTGGCAGTGTTAACGCCAGTCTTCACACGGCGCTCTTGTTGTCTGTGTCTGTGTCTGTGTCCAAATTTCCCCTTTTAATTAGGACACCAGTCATATTGCATTAGGGGACCACCCCATTCCAGTAGGACCTAATCTTAACAAATCATACCTGCAATGACCTTATTTATGGATAAGGTCACGTTTAGAGGTACTGGGGGTTAGAATTTCAACATGAATTTTGTGGTGACATATCCAACCGATAGTAGAAGCAGTTACACTGCTTTAGACTGGTTTGCATTACTAACTGCACATGGTGTGTGTGTGTGTCTGAATTTGTTTATATATATATTTCATTTCAGAAATTACATAATTTCTCCTCAGCTTCATGGGGGCCCACTCATCACCCCATCCTCCAAGTATTCTTCAGCACTTAGTAGGCTCTCAATAAATATTCACTGAAAGATCAAAATGAAAATTTCTGGTAAACTAGATACTGTGTTTGTGGTGTTATTTTTGTCACATTAGGAAGCCGTGTACCTTTTATAGCTTGTTCTTGAGTTGGCTAGAAGTTCTAGTTTCCAGGGTTTTATAACACTTATAAATTCCATCTGGATAGAAACTTGGCTAAGATTCTTGGCCTTGAATTTTTAATTGATGCTGTTTATTGGAATGTGAAAAATTATGAGCCTTTGTAATGCTCTTTTATGCCTAGATAATTTACAAATAGTTTGTTGCCACAAAAGGCTTATTTTCACTCAGTCACCAGTTTTTACAGAAGTGAAATATAGATGCCTTAAGGAGAGACCTGCAAAATAAGCCCCAGGGACTCTGAAGGGGCAGTGTCTTGAGCAGCCAGCTGTCTTGTATTGAAATGTGTTTTTTTTGGGCACTTTTAGGAAGAGCCCTCATTCTGCCACTGGTTGAGCTAAAGACAATCCATATTTAGACACACAGTGCTGCTTTCTCACCCAGGAGCTCCAGGCCTTTACGAGCACATAGCGCCTTTTCACAAACACTGCCAAATCTCGATCCAGGTGGTTAAGTTTTATTTTAGACTCCACAGTGGGGAACACAGATTATTGGCCTTAAAGATACTAATGTGTGTTCCCTGAATTCATCAATTTATTGAACTAATATTTATTTAGTACCTATCGTATGCTCAGTGCTGGGAACACACATAAATGAGACTGAGTTAACCCTTGAAGACTTCAAAATTATAGACATAAACAATTCACATTATAATCAGGAAAGGTCACTAGAGTTAGTACAGGGCACTTTGAGGGCAGAGGGAAGGAGGCTTTTACTGTGGACACTGAAATGAGGTGCGTGGGGGAATCAATCTAGCCCTATATGAATTTCTTTCAGATGAGCTAACTGATTTTAGAAAATATTTGCAAATTTCTAAAGATTAACATGAAATAGAGAGCACTACAGAAAAATAATAAGAGTACTTCGATCTAATGGTGCACATTGAGAGAGGGCTCCTTAAGCTACATCTTTTGGCTTCATAGTAACTGAGCCAGGTCCTTTCTGGGCCAAAGGGCTCCCACCTTGACAACTCTAGAGGTCCCTCCTCCTCTCGCCTTCCTTCTTATAAAAATGACAGTGCGAGCATGTTGTACACTGAACTTTGAAGCATTCCTATATAAGGTTCTGCTATAATTATCATCCAACACTTTAATGTTTTATCATATCCATCCTACAGACTAGAAAACTGAGGCCTGGGAAGATTGTATGACTTACCCAAGATCACATGGGTATTACATAGCTGTATTGGCCAGCACTCTGGCTTTTGAAAATGATAGAAATCAAAACTGGAATGAACCTAAACACAATGACAATTTATTGGTCAGCTACCTGGAAAGTGCAGGGGTAGGCATCCTGTCAGAGAGCATTAGAATAGGGGGCTAGAGTCACCAGGACTCTCTCTACGCTGAACTTGGCCTTTCTGTAGGCTGGCTTCATTTCTCAAGCAGGCTTCTCCACATAGTAGTTTCCCCTTCTCCTGGCAATTGCGAGGGCACATTCCAATGGCTTCGAAGGGCACAGGGATCTCCCAGTCACCTTTAGATACTATGTCCTACAAGTGGGCTCTGACTGGCTCATTTGGGTCAGGCATCCCCTCGCTGCAGCAGGAGTAGGGTCGCCGCCCTACTCATACAATCACATGTTTTGAAACATTTCTTGGAAGAAAGAAGGCGTTATTTTGTGCAGTCAGAATAATAAAAGCCCACCACAGTGGTGGAGCTGGAACTGAAATTCATACTTTGTGGCCCCAAATCCAACCTTGCTTCATGCTTTTGACATTGAGAACACCGTAGTAGTTTTTAAGTTGTATAGCTAAAGGACTTTATCTCATTTACACTTGGATGTTTCACAGATCCCTCAAAAACTTGACCCGATGTCAGAGCCGACCTGCACTGCACTGTCTCGGTCCTCGGCACTCAACTCCTCAGCCTCCAGTTTCTGTCTCAGTGACAACAGACCCAGGGTCATGTTATAACTTTCATGGGCCCCAGGTATTTTGCTTCCATAAAATTATTAAATATTACATTTTACTGCACTGGTATAAAGTTGGATTTATTAATATTACATATCTAAGCACTTTTTTGAACTAAAGGTTCACTTTGCTTTTATGATTTGAAAATAATTAAATCACTTTTGTGGGCCCTAGACACTACACCCACTGAGCCTGATGGATAATTTGGGACTGAACTGGCTTGCCTCTGTCTGAATGATGTGAGCCAGACATTTGGGATTTATCTTTAACACTTTCTCCCTTCATCAGCACATTTCAATTACCATATCCCATCAGAATTACTGCTTAATTTTCTCCCTAAGTTGCAAATCACCTGAATTTTTTTTTTTCCTAGCTCCACTTTCACCTCCAGGTTTTAAACAGCCACAGAATTTTGACTGATCTCCTTGCATCCGTTGTTATATTTCTGCAATCTATGATCATTAGTGCAGCCAGAAAGCTCTTTAAAAAAAAAAAATCTCTATTTTACAATCTTTCAAGAATTTTATCTTCTTCTTGGGAGAATGAAAAAATTATCTTAACATAACCGCTAAGTTCCTGGAGGAACTCGCTCCTGCCTGCCTCAGAAAGTGTGTCAGTCTTTCCAGCATGACCACACTGGGCTTCTCTCTGGTCCTTGAATGCAGCTGTATCCTTTGTCTCTCAGGGTCCCAAAACATATTCTTTCTTCTGGAATGTCTTCTGTCCTCCCTGACTTGTCACATTAATATCTGTCGTTCTTTACATCTTGCCTCCTGTCACTTTGTCATAAAATCTTTTTCTGGATCCTACTCACACAGCGGGAATCAAGTAGATCAGAGAGCAACTGTGCACGCTTTGAAAGCTGCGTGCTGCGTCAGGACCATGGAACAGTCCCCAAACTTTGAATGGTAAATAAATTACTGCACAGGACCATTTTTTAATATTGGCTTTTTATGTAATAGTGACCCCACTGTCCATTCCATATACCAATTTCTGGCATAAAAAGTTGAAATAATAGTTTTATTTTACAGTTGATGCAATGGAGACACATTGCATGTGAAATGGTATAATTTATCCAAAGTTGCAAGATTTCTTAATGAAACTACTCAGTCTAGAAAATGACTAGAGATTTGGTGATCTTCCTGATTTATTATGCTACGTTGCTCTTCCATCATCAATGGATTCACAATCAGCTCTTACTCATTTGTGCATTTACTAAGCACATTGTATTTTATATAAAGCAAATCACTTGTCACAAATTATGTAACACCTCCTCCTTACTGTCAATATCTCTGTGTCCAGAAGCCTAAATAATAATAACAGCCTAAGGAAAACAGAAGTAAGAAAACAAATAAATGAAAAATAGCTTCACCCGAGGCAGAGGCAGACTCATTATATACCATGAAGTGAAGAGCTCAGAGTGGCCAGTGAGCATCCTTAAGACGACCACAACCATGTAAGGCGCCTCAGTGAAAAGAGTGTTCTTCGGAGTTAGAACAAAATTAGAAATGTAACTACTACTTATTTTACCGGTGACCTTGGGCAAATGAATTTACTATTTTAGAGTCTCGGGTATTTCCCCTATTAATTTGAGATAGTAAAACCAACTAACAGGGCGGTCATGTGAGAGCCCCTCTCTCTCTGCCCAAAAGCTGGTTGGAGGGAGATGGGAACTGCAGCACCGCCTCCTCATTCATCTCCTCCTGACGCCTCTTGCAAGAGAGTGGCTATTTCTAAAATGATTGTTTAGCTCGTGAGATATTTATCGGGCCAGCGAGGAGTCAATGTGCTTTAAACTGTCCCAGTGCATGCCTCAGCATGTTTTCCACCGCACAGCATCAGAGCCATGCGGCTGCCGAGAGCGGTGCCACCCCAAGGTGCGGGCGCAGAATTCAGACAGGAGTGTCTGCTTACATGCGGAGCCCAAGCCGCAGGCTGCAACCCTGACTCACCGCCGCACCCTGCACTGCAGCATTGGTCGCTGTCCCAGCTCTTATGTCATTTATCCATCTGCAAAATAAGAATTATAATAATACCTCTCTTGAATACTATTATGGGATAAATTGAGTTAAACCAGGTAAGGGGCTGAGAAGAGAGCCTGACCTAGGCTTGGTGCAATAAGTATATTGGACTGAATGCACTACTTTGTGAAATGGGTTATCATTTTTGCCACTTTGAAGACGAGAATACTGGAGGTCAGAGATGTTAAGCCACAGGTAGAAGATGCTAGAGCCAGGGCTTGTACCAAGTCCAGCTGACTATTAATTACATTAGCAAATGTTATGCATTTCTTCATGGGAAGGATATAGGAATAATGTTCTTTAAATACTTCTTTCCCAAATTCTTTATTGCACAACTGAGAAAGGGGGGGTGGGGAGAAAAGGGCAGCTTAACCTTGAGTAACATGATATAGCATCTGCAGTTTCATTTCTGTATTTGGGTTAAATCAGTTGTCAAACAATAAGAAGAACAGAGTGAGGTTTGGGGTGAGGACCGAGTCTGAAAGACTGGTAATGGTAGTCTCTGATCTAGATAACCACTGGCTGTTTTCCCCAAACTTCAGTTATGTTAGTAAAGCAAGAGGTGTGCTTTTATCTGAAAGTGAGGAAGAAGTGAGTTTGGGAGCTTAAGGATTATGAAAGGAGCCCCTGAAGTCACTGTGGAGAGAAATCAATTACTGTCTGTAGTCCTGAGAGGGGCCATGCATGACTCATGGTGCAGGTGCCAGTGAAAGATGAAGGCTATGAAGAGATCGAGGGAAGGGCGGAGAGAGAGAGACAGACAGACAGACAGAGGAAGAGAGAGACAGAGATAGAGAATGAGAGAGACAGAAAGAGAGGTTGTACAAAATAAGGAATACACTTTTTATATGAAAATATGTTTGCATTTCACCAAAATACGCTAGATGAAATGCACTTACCAAAGAGAATCTACACCTCGGTCTTGGTTTTCTGTCCTGGGACGCAGCGTAGCATCAGCAATTGGCCAGCAGCTCAGAAATTCCCGGGACAGCTGCGGACTTCAACTCTGCGTTTTCTCCGCACCCCCTGCCTGGGGGATGCGCCGCCTCCCCGGCCTCTTGGCCGACACTGTGTTTACCTGGCCGGCCGCAGAGCTGTGCTCCACATTGTCCTAAGAGCCAGTTCCTGCCCACCTTGGTTAGTCCTGCTCTCCAATTCAAAAGCGTGATGTTGGCCAAGCCAGGGGAGACATTTTGATTTCAGCCGCCTAGCCTGAGTTCCATAGGTCCCGTGCTTGTTGCGTCAATGGGCCAGGACTTTCCAGCCTGTAGCTAAGCCCGTCTCCTTCCTGTGGAAGGGCCGTGAGAGTGGGAGAGAGATGCCGGCGCGCCCTGTGCGGGGCCCTATCGTCAGCACTTCCAGGAGCCACCTTATGCAGCCTTCCCTTCAAAGACGCTATGAGGAAAGTGATGCACACAGCGCCGGACAGGCTCTGCTCATCCTGCCCGGTGCACAGGTAATTCTAAGTGAGTTCCAATTTCCACCCTATAGATTTTACGGCAGTCTTCCCGTGTAAGTCATCACTCCTTTCCAGTCTTTGTTCTTGCCTGGTATATGATGCAACAGCCCCAAGCACCTGAGAAACACACAGGAATGCTGCTGAGATAAATAGTTACATACCTTAACAAATGAGTGTTGATTTTTTTGGGGGGAGGGGTTCCTATGCACATTGTCAGAGGATGGGAGTGGGGCTAGGAATGAGAAGTGAGTCTGAGAGACTGGTAATGGTGATCTCTGGCCTAAATCACTCAAAGCGGATCTGTATGGCTGAATTTAGCAAGATTCAAGCAGCAATGGTGAAAAGCCTGGCTGAGGATGCCTGCCTGCAAGGGGGTCAGGAGCACAATAGGAAAGATGACTAGATTGTTCTTGGTAAAGTTGATGAAGGCTTGGGATAGTATACGGAAACCTTAAAATCTCAGAAAAATGTAACCATTTTTATTTTTCAATACACCGTTTTTGTTGAATCTTTAAAATATCACAAATATGTCTGAGGGATCGTCTGGCATCTTGCTGTTTCTATAGTTGGACAACTTAGAACTTGTTCAGCAGTTCATGCTGAACTGTTCCTTTTTCAGAGACTTAGGTACCATCCAAAATGTTCTGATATCTTTGTTTTCAACTGCTGGGGCTTGCTGAATCAAAGCAGCTGAATTTGATACAATTTCAATGCTCTTTCCTTCAAGAATCAACTCATCTTTCTGGGCTTCAGATACTGACCAAGCAACGCCTGATCTCATCCGAACTCTGAGAATGTACTTCTCACCCAATAAATTTCTATTTCTACAAGAGAACCATTCTCCTAAACGACGTTATTGAGGAAGTGAGCGTCCCCAGGCCTCATCTTCTAAGGGAAGGCCAGGGTTACACCCTGGATCATGTTCTGGACATGAGAGCAGATGGTGCGAACTGTGCCAGTTCCTTTCTATTTCCCCACCATTTGTCCACCCAGAGCCCCTTCTTTTTCTTTCCAAATAGAGTGATGTGGTTGAAGTCCCTCCACAAGGTGCCTCTGGGGCCCTTCACAATAACTGTGTGTCCCTTCAGAGTGAGGTCCATATTTTCTGGGGCGTCGACAGTCTGATTGCTGAGAAGGGTCTTCATCCTCACAGTAGATGCGGCATAGACAAATTGGAATCATTTTGAAGATCACCTAAAATTATGAGTATTGCTGTAGGTCTACCTCGCTTTTGACTTCTGAAAAAGCTAAGATGAGCTCTGGGAATTCTATCCACGGAACATTATGTTCATTATGATGTAAGTTCAAAAGAACTATTGTTATTATTACATTGGACAAGTAGTGCTCTGATCCCCTGTTTCCTTTTACTTCTGTTGTAGGACAACAAATCGCCTGGGACTTTAGGATATTTTGACTTGTTGATAATCCTACCTTTGTAATGACATTGGTCAATCCATCTGTCACTTCTGTTCATCTTTTCTCAAACTGAATAATGGATGATTCAAGAATTAATCTTCAGCAGTCTATAAAATTGATGGTTCTCTGATGAGAATATCTTCAAGTTGTGACAAGAGACATAGAAAATAATTCTTACTCTCCATAGTGATTTGCTGGCTCTTTATTTCTATAATATAACCAGACATGGGTTGGTTTTGTGGATCAGGCTAAAATTTCAATTAACAAGGTTTAGGAAAGGCTTAATTTGTTTAATGAGATTTTCAGGATAAATTAAAGTTACTGAGAAAATCATTTTTCTACATTTTCTTGTTAAAAATTTTTTTGAAAGGAAGCAAAGTCCTCAATGCCCAGATCTTTGGCTCCCCAGGCTAAGAGCTCTAACCTTCTTCCATGAAATAGACCCTATGCATTGTCGAGAACTGATATTTTTCAAGTCTCTGGGTGACTTGCAGCAGGTAATTTGCTGATCTTTGTCTACTTATTATTATCTTTAAAATTTTCCCCATAACTAGACAGACTGAGGGAGAGAAAGGTCTTCTCATCTGGGGGCCAGGAGTTCAAAGTCTGTGTCATAAAAAAATTACAGATTACAGAAAATCTTCCAGCCTGAGCTATGGTTGTGATGGGAATTAGGGAAGGTGTAGACAGAAAGAAGCGGGGAGACAGGAGAGCATTGCCAAGCCTGTGCAACTTGAGCTTGTTTATGCACTGCAGGCAGAGTGAACAGGAAGGCTGTGAATAGAGGAGACATACCATACTTCGTTCCTCTCTTAGAAGTTGCTAGGAGAGAAATATAGTAAGGCTCCCAGAGAGGATGCGAAATTAGGGAATGGGGAGGGGCTCACCTTACACAAAAGGAGAGATGGCTCATTTTATGTGGTTTCTGGATTAAAGGATGGTTGCCAGTACAAATGAGCGCGTAAGCAGAGGTGTGGGAAATTGGGGATGCTCAGCCCAGTGGGTCTACTGTGCCCACATTGCCCCAAGTTGCTCATTTTTAATGGTCAGGTGAGAGAAAAGGACCAGAGAATAATTGATTTAAAATATATTTATGTAACCCTGGCTGGGAGGCTCAATTGGTTGGAGTGTCATCCTATCCAACCAAAAAGCTGTGGGTTCTGTCCCTGGTCAGGGTTAGACCATAAGAAGCAGCTGACTGGTGTTTCTTTCTCCCTTCCTCTTTAAAATCAATAAACACATATCCTCTGATGAGAATTTATATATATATTTATACTTATCTATATATGTAATGCATTCTTATGTAGGGTTTATGGTTCCGGATACTGTTCAAAACAACTTACAAATAGTATCTCATTTAATCTTTATAAGAACCCTAAGATATAAGGACTATGATTAACCCCACTCCAAAGATGAAGGAACTGAGACAGAAAGAGGTTAAGGAGCTGGCCCAGAGTCACACAGCCGGTATGTAAAGAGCCAGGACTCAAATCCCAGCAGACACAGTGTTCCACAGTGGATGTTCTTACCTATCACACTGTCTCAGTAAAGTAAAAGTTGTGCTCCCATATGCTACCTGTGGTTTTACCAGGACAAGGCTCCAGGTTCAGGCCTTCACTGGAGTTGCATCTTGAGACTCCTTCGTCCGAGTCTGTACACAGATCAGCTCCTTTTAGTCTGAGCCACATGGAACAGAAAAGGAACACAACAGCTGCCGGGAACTCCCGGAGTTGTCACTCAAAACACTTAATATTGTCTGTGCTTGTGGGACGATAGATTGGCCTGCTACTGCACCCTATAAGAAAATTCTCTTTATTTCTCCAAAGCTGTATATTAGGTGAATTTGTGTGATTTGCATCCCCACCCTCTTCCATCACCCCCCTAAACATTATGACCTTTAAGGGCCCTCCACTGGAGGGATGGATTGATGAGCCTGGGAGCTGGAAACCTGCAAAGATCAATTTCCTTTGCCAAAAGGGACAGAATAACTGGCCAGCTCTCCCCCTTCCTTACATGAAATCCCAGAAACTGGAGAAGCCTCTGCTTGTGAGGGTTCCTTGGGCAGGTTTTAAAGGGCTCTTGTACCCCTTTCGTACAGGCCTATTCCTGATCCCGTTGGGTTTATGGCCAGGCTGAGTCTGAAATCCTGGCCATGGCTGGCTGGAGGGCTGAGTGTCACCCTGCCCGCAGCAGTATCTAGTCTTTGTTCGGGAACCCATGAAAAGGAAACAGGATTGACTGGCATTTCGGGAAATAACGTCCTGCAGTCTAATCCTGCCTGTTAATTAAAACTGTTCAAACGGTGACTGTGGGCAGTTCCAGAAGGGGCCTCGTTGCCGGGAGAGTGAAATGCTGCCGTGGGACTGACTGATTGTTCAGGCGGGTTTGACAGGAACAATCCTCTGAAAAGGTGTCCTGGTTAAAAAGAAAAATGCAGACTTTGGTTTTGTGTTTTGTAATTAGCAGCCCATATGAATATTCTGAGAGCTGAATAAGTTATAAGAAATGACATGCGTATTTGAAAATTGCATCATAATTCTTTTGAAATCATTCAGTTGCTATCACCTGTTAATGTAAAGTATGGACTAGGATTCAGATATTCCTGGGTTCAAATTCTGGTTCAATAACTTCCTAAATATATAACTTTAAGCAAATTAGGTGTTTTTAAAATTTTTACCTGAACTGCTAAAAATTTGAGGCACTCTATTGCATATCTCGGAATTTCTAGGACTAAGTGAGATGATATATATAATAAGCATGTTATATTGCAGGTATTTGATAACTGTGACTCTTTCATCCTTGCCTATCTTTTAGAGTAGGTTTATATTTTGGAGAAGGCAAAAAGCATTAAAAGTCAAGACTTATAAATTAGTAAATATTTCTTTTACTTTAAAAACTAATAAGAGCCACTTAGTATAGGGATCGGGCTGTAAGCTGGCAAAGCCCTTACAGACCCAGAGGCGCGGCCACAGGCCAAGCCTCATTCCCGGGAATTGGAAACTCTGAGGAATGCGCTCCAAGATGTGAGCAAACAGGTTTGCCCCCCTTGGGGACAACCTAGGGGAACTGTGGCTGCTGCCAGGCAGAAGGAGAACAGTGATATGCTGTCCCAAGAATGATTTAGAGATAATCAAGTGCTGTATAAAATAAAGCTGCAAAGCCTGGTTAGGGTCACCTGTGTGCCATCAGCATGCGTGAACCTCCTGATGCTGCTTTCGGTCTCTCTTTGTCTTTTTTCCAGGCCCCCACCCTTCCCACTCAGCCTGGCGGGAAGGAGTCACGCGGGATGTGACAGCTTAGTAGTAGTTCATGTAGTTCCATATGATAAAATATTTTGCAACCATTTTAAAAAACCACATTTTAATGAATAACTGACAAACATGTTTATGTGAGAATGTTGTGAAAAATTTAGGATGCCAGATTATATAAAAAAGCCTATAATACTTTTTATAAATGTGTCAATACTTCTTAATTCCTGCTGGTGGGTTTGTGGAAAATTTTTATTTTCTAATATATTCTATGTTTTAATTCAAAATGTACAGGTTTATAAAGAAGTAAAATATAAAATGACTCAAGCATTAGAAATGCAACCAAACGCTAATGACATGGTTCTCCCAGACGGCTTGGAAAAGACTCTGGGGACAGTTCTGAGAAAGAGTTAGTCTAAAGTGATTTCAGCAACAATGGAACTATTTAAGCAATGTAACTACTTTGAAAGAGTCAAAGTCATTAATGCACAGGAGTTCTTAGTTTTGATATAAAAATCCATCTTGTTATTTTATAATGGCCTTTGATGAAACTCCCAGCAATGTGCAAGGAGAAGGTGTGAGATCTGGGGGAAAAGACACAGATATGCATTGGAAACTTCTGAGAGCTCTGAGCTGGGTCATTTACTTACTTCTCTGTTTTATTCTTCCAATCCTTGAGAAGAATCTATTGTTATTTTAGCTTTTAAAGTGAGGAATTTGGGTTAGGGATGTTCTGTGATTTACCTGAGGTTGACAGGCAGGATGAGGTAGAGCAGAAATGGAAATTTCTGTCTACCTTTGACGTTGTCCAAACCGTTACCACACGATCGACAGTAGGTGCTTCAGTTGTGTTGGCCAGTACTCCAGCCATTGACCACATGTACCTATTAAATTGAAATCAATTAAAAATGAACAAAATTAAAAACTAGTTTCTAAGGAACACTAGATACATTTCAAGTGCTCTATAACCATGTGTGGCAGGTGACTACAGCATTGGACTGTGCAGACATTGAAAATTTGCACCATCTCTGAAAGTACCGTTAGCAACCCTGCCCAGATCTAGACATTCACAGTTGGAAGAGATGGCTGATAGCTGATCAGAGTGGTCACAGGAAGCTCCATGATGGAAGATTAAGAATCAGCCAGGATAAAGGAGACTAAACTTTATTTTTAGTGTCTTTGCTTCTCCTTTCAGATTCTTTCTCTGCCAAGTTCCCCAGGTTTTGAGAGTTAATTTCTACTTTCCAAGATCATGGTCTCATGGTCCTGAGTTCTGCATTATGAACTCACACTTTGGTCCACTTATACTAGTTTCCTTTCCCAGGGAACACAGGTTATTACTCGGACCATGTCTTAGAGTTCCACTGATAAAATGGAGTGAAGATCATCTTCAATGGATATAATCGCCTCAATTAAAAATTTTTTATGCATAGCTGTTATTGATTTTTGACCCTGTCCTTCTGTTATGGGTAGTTGCAGTGTGCAAAACAAACGACTCTTCAAAGACCTTTTCACAAAGGTAAAGGCTAAATCATTCCTAATGGTTCTCAGGTCACTGTTCTTCCAGCTCTTCTACTGCAGGTGACTACATCTCCCCGGTTTCCTCACCGTGGGGCTCCAGCTAGGGTGGACCAATGACAGGCACAGTGGACAATGAAGAATGAAAGAGGGGGAGAAGCCAGGGTACTTCCAGAGGCATTTCTGGTAGCAGTTGAGTGTTTTTCTCTCTTACCAGGAAGTCCTGCTGTGGTTCTTGGTTTTACCAGCTGATCCCAGTTTCTGGGTCCTCCATTCACTCCTTCAGGCTAGAGGGCACAGAGGCTTCCTAATGTTGCTAAGCTCTGGTTTCCTCCACTGTCATTTGTTTGGTTTCCAGTTCTCCATCCCTCTGTCCAGTTTGAAATATTTAAAGTGGTTTTTGTTGTCTTGATTGTATGTGACTAAAATACTTTATGGTCCATCCCTTGATAACCTCACTAGCCTCATATGCCATCTTTTCCCCATGAATTTCTGAGCTCTAGTCATATCATGCTTTTTCACTGAATGTGCCCCTCTCTCCCTCATTTAAATAATTGCCACTTATCCTCAAGGGCTTAACTTTTTCTCCAGAACAAGCATCTTGATGTTCCTAGACTACCCAAGGTACCCTACTGTTTCTCCCATAGTTTTTATCACATTTTAATATAACTCAAGTTGTCCATCTCTCCATTGAGAAAACAAGCTCTGAGAGGGTGTGGGCCATGACTTTCCTTTTTCCCACTGTCCCCATAGCTTCTGGCACAATTCCTGACACATGGATGGTAGTCAAAAATATTTTTGAGCAAAAAAATAAATGATATATATAGAGTAAATTTTAATGGAAGTCAATCCCTTTTAGTGGCTGATTTTGTGTTGCAAATACAGAATTCAAATTTTAAGCTCTTAAAATAATTTTTTATTTGTATGGCAGAGTTCTGAACATTTCATGATGTTCTACAAAAAGTATCTGGATCTCTACGTGCTCTGGCACCCATAGATGCCTTAGGATCATGGCTTAGGATCTCTCTTCTTCCCTTGTCTTGGGCCTTGTTTCACTAAACCTTGCATTGGTGATTCATTTCTAATGGGTCTCACTTTACTGTACTTTTGTGTAAATGATAGCATATATTCAAAAGAACAAGGAATTTTTGGAGAGTGCTCCTGATTCAAAAGTAGATGAGAAAATAATGGGATTTTTAGGCCCCAGTGAAATAGGACCAATGAGGATCTATTTTGGGATAAAAACTCCTCCTGACCTCCTGTGTCATATTGGTAACCTTTCTTGACTAGCTGTGTGTGTGTGTGTGTGTGTGTGTGTGTGTGTGTGTGTGTGTGTGAAGAACACAGAGATTTTGAGACAGGGACAGAAAGAGAGAAGACAGAGACAGAGAAAGAGATATCGACAGAGAGAAAGTGGTTTGGGCTGTTTTTTTCTTTTTTAGGTTGTTTATTTTTCTTTAGCCTTCTTGCTAGAAGAAGCATAGTATATTATAGTGCTAAGAACTTGAATTTGGCATTTAGACAACAGTATGTTTGATTCTTAATAAGTAAGTAAGATGGGAAATATAATAACTACTTTAGAGGGCTGTTGTGAAGATTAAATTATATAGATCGCAATAGTTATGTCAAAACTTAAAGTGTCTTACGAATAAAACTTATGACTGAAAGAGGCTCATTTTAACAAGTCTCATTTAAAGGCTCAAAGAGAGGGGCACAGAGGTCACACTGAATGGCCATCTCCTGATCGGCTGTCCAAGAAATGGGTGACAGGAAAAAGCTTCCAGTGAGGCCCTTTCTACCACTGAATCTTCAGGTCAAATGACCTATAGGACTAGAGTGTATCTCAGGCGACAAATGGCCATATATGAAAGAAGGACTGGGCTTGCTCTGTGTGGCTTTAAGAGGCAGTGCTGACTCTCCTCCGAAAGTTTGGTGTAGATGTGTTTTAGCTAATCTCTTAGCCATCCACTGACCCTGGGGAGCATAAGCTCTGGATTTCAGGGGGGTGTAAGTAGAAGCTGGTGAATATAGATAAGAATGCCGTCTGTATGCTCTGAGCCTGCCTAGTTTCACCCTGAGAATTGCTTCCATTCCTAAGTTTATGTCAATTTGTATCATGTCCGTGCTCTGATAAACGCATAGTTTAGGATCCATCCTGTGTGTTGTCTTAGGAAATCAACAGTGGCTTGTCTGGGACAAGGGGTAAAGGCACTTGGGATAACACTTCTTAGGCACCAGAGCTTGCACTGAATGTTTTATATGCATTTTCTCAATGAGACCTTGTTCTTGTTATAAGGTATAGCTTTGATCGTGATTAAAGTTAACATTTTGTCCTTTGAAAATTTGCAAGTGTAAGAACCATTTTATGTCACATGTGTACTGCTTTTATTTTTTAAGCAGTGATAAGAAGTTGGAGATAAGAAATGTCTCTATGAAAAGAGATTTTGCCGTTTTCCCCCTAGTTTGATGCCAGATTCACTGCCCGAGCCTCTGCAGGTTTGGAATGCACAGTCTCAATCTCCTTTCTTAGATATTAGTTTTTTCTTCTGAGGACTAATTCCTTCTTCTGAGGCAGGATTGTTTTACTCATAAAACATCCCAAAGAAAAAAAATATTCACCCCATATGGAAATGGAGCCTGAGGAAGATCACAGAGAGGAGAGGGGGCCGGGCCTTGCACTTACCCCCTCCTCTCCCTCCACGTGTCCGCACAGCTGCAAATCTCCATCTAACTGATTTATGAGGTGTGACAGTTAAGTGAGATCAAGTGAGGAGCTCCACCAAAACTGTTTCTAAGAATGCTCACCCTCTACTGCTAGATGGCGTTTGTATCTCACAGTCCAGGCCTGCCATTTAGGGCTGGAAGACGGCCCCAGCCTTTCTAAAAGGAAGCTCGTCTGTTAAATTTAGCCCCATAGGTGGATGGGAACAGAAATGGTCTAAATGGTGCATTAAGTCTCAAATTAATTGAGGTTATTTATCAGAGCTCAGTTGTACGACTTTAACAGCACAGATTTCATATTTCACACTTTCAGGATTGACGTGCCATTTAGAATTCAAATTGTCTTACAGCAAATGCAAAAATCAAAGTAGATTCACATGTAGTAATTTACCAGCTAAGCTTTTCATTCCAGATTTCTGATTTGCTCTCCCCTCTGATAAACAAGACCCCTTGGAATGAAAGCTGTAGTGATAACATTATCATCAACATCATCATCATCATCACCATCATCACCATCATCAATCAATTTATTGTAATCATCACTATTGTTATTTAGCCCTGAAATTGGTACTACAAAGAGGTCATTGTAAATGATAACCTGTCCAAAAGGCAGGTGGAAATGCCAGGAATCTCAAAGGAGCTAATGTGAGGCACCTCTTTTATGAGCTGGGTCTTAGCAGTTGGCAGTTTAATCATGAAGATACACCTAGGAACTTAAGATACGGAAGGCAAAGCACACTTGGCCGTGGGCATATGGAAGCCTGTGTGCTTATCCCAGCTCAGTAATAAAATGTGTGCATGTTCTACGAACCCTGCTTTCCTCCTTTCGTAGGTCCTTTAAGGTTATACAAAGGCCTTAAAATCCTATTGAAGTTAGTTTGTGTCTTGCTTTACTCTTGACTTAAGCTTTTTCATACTCGAAGGGCTATTTACTACATCTGTTGTAATAGGTTAGGTTGAAAGGTTCTTGGTCAAATTCCACTTTCCATAGTATAAGAAAATGTGAACTATGGAAGGAGACTGGACTTTGGGTGGTGAACACACATTATAATATATAGATGATGTGTTATAGAATTGTACTCTTAAAACCTATATAATTTTATTAACCAATGTCACCCCAATAAATTCAATAAAAATTAAAAAAATAAAAACAATGGGAATTAGGAAAAAAAGAATATGTGAACTCAATAAGCTTGATTAAGCACATTGCAATTTAATTGCTGTACTTTTTAGGTCCTCAAGTCATAAACTTGTCTGACAAACTTGAAATGTGTGTGTGTGCCTGTGTTTGTTTCTCCAGTTATTTGTCTAATGATTATTAATCAACTCATTGAGCAGTTATTTGGCATAATACTAGGGTACCTTCATTAGAGTGTAATTTGCATTTATTTAAAAAAAACCAAAAAGCTTTCTCATACTTAACTTTCCTCATCTGTCAAATGCAGTCAGTGTTGGGAGACTTGAATGAGGCAAAACATGCAAAAGTATTTATCACCCACTTGAAATATTTCATAGAAAGTGCTTTATAAATGTTAGCTCTTGGTTTTATTACACTGATAAAGCGTGGACAAGTGACCCTGAACATTCTCTGATGATCTGATTTACATTCTCATTGAAAATACTTTGTGTGCCTATATCTCATAGGTAAGAATTAACTGGCAATCCAATAAGTTAAGACATAATATTCTTTGGTTATTTAGAACCCTGGTTCCTTAAAATATTTCATCAGTAAATACGATGAAGACAAACAGGAAGCGTAACATATTCTTGCTCATTAATTTTCTTGAGTTCTGGAGTGAGAAGGCTGGCGTGGGAGGCTTTGGAAACTGGCAGCCTGATGTGCCGGAGGAGCTAGGCCGCACCGCTCGCATCTTGCGCTGCTGACTATTTCCGTAACCCTAGGCGAATACGGCCTCTTCGAGCCTTTGCTTTCTCATTGGAAATAATACCTGCTTCCCAGGAATTGTGGTAACAAATAAATTAGGTCACTGAATGCTGAGTCGCTAATGCAATGCTAGGCATCTTGCAGATGTATAAATATATTCTTGGACTAAATTAAAATAATTAGGAAGTGAAAGATGAGAAATAAGCATAAGAAGCATCCTTATGCCAAACAGGTTGAAGGATCAGAGTGTGGGAAGGTGATGGGACGACATCCGGAAAATGAAGCTATACTGTCATTCCAAGATTTTCTAGTCAGTTTTTAATTCCACTAAATTGCTTTTCCCAACAACCAAACAATTGCATCTTTGGTTCTCATAATGTATTTTGTGTTAAATTTTGTTTTCTGTTTTATCCAATAAGGCAGGCACTATACACTGAATGTTCGTGCCCCTGAATTAATACTTTAAAGTCTTATTCCCAGTGTGAGGGCATTGGAGGTGGGGCTTTGGGGAAGGGTTAGGTTGTGAAGATGGAGCCCTGAGGGTGGGACTAATGCTTTTATAAAAGAGACACTGGAGAGCTGCCTGGTCCCTCCCACCACGTGAGGACACAGCCAGAGGTGGGTGTCTCTGAGCCGGGAAGTGAATTCTCATCAGACACCAAATCTGCCGGCGCCTTGATCTCTGACTTCTCAGCCTGGGGAACTGTGAGAAAGAAATTGCTGTTGTTTATAAACCACCAGGTCTGTGGTATTCTGGTGTAGCAACCTGAACAGACTGAAACAGGAGGCCATTAGGGTTTTTAAAAAATAATTCCTCTGGCCCTTTTTTTATTTCCAGACAAGCGAATTTGAAACTCCTTTGGCTCAAATATTATTTTGTGTAATTTCTTAGGATCAGGCTATGAAAAGGTTGTAGAGACACAAGGGTTTTGGCTATTTAAATGGAATCCTTAGCAAAAATACTCTGAGCTCTCACGAGGAAGTCCTGGAGTGCAGAAATGACAGGTTTCTATTTCAGACATCTTTTATAACGTGTCCTATGAGCCGCGAACACACCTAAAACCGACACAAGCACAGACACAGCCCCATGCATGTCTGTGCTCCCCACAGAAGCCTGCAGATTGAGACGGCTAATTCTGATTACCCAGAGAAATTACAGAACTGGGGCTGGGGCTACTTGGGGGGAAAATGTGGGCAACCTGCCTTTCATCCCTCCCCTGAGCAAGGCCCTACAAGATGCCCATATTCCAGAGGGTGGTGTGATGTTTCGATCATAGATGCTCATGGGACACTAGACTGGGCCATTAAATAGCGGTGTGACCTTGAAGAATCTATTTTTCTTTTCGGAACCCTACTTCCGACATCTAGAAGGCTGAGATGCATATCATTTACACACGGCATTGTTATTATATGAATTGAAGTGAATTAGAAGCTATAACAATGTTCGTAGATGCTAGTTATTATTTTTATTTATTTTTTGTTTTAATTTTTAAAGTACTTTATTCATGAAAGTCTAGTAAAAACAAATCAAAATTCACAGATTTATGCTATGTAGATGGGAGAAATCTCTTTAGGTAGTAAAATGAATTATGCACATTCTGTGTTATATGAGGTGCAGAATAAAGTAGGAAGAGGTGAGAATCCTACCTCGCTAGCGTGGGATATGTAAGAGGGAGTGGTGGTGGATGCTTATTGGTTTAGTGATGTTTTGTTGGTTATTGTAGGTGCTGTGAGTGTGGGTGTAGGGAACTATATGAGAGGTCAGGGCTCTGGCAGTTTGGGGCCATATGGACAGAAAAGCCAGCTCTGGTCTGGCTTCCCAGGGAACACCAGAGAGAGGGGTATGGAGTTGAGAGAGGGTTCAAGGGAACAGGCCCATGCTGGAAAATGACTTGACACAGGCTCCCTGTGGGCCTCCCTGTGCTTGTATTATCTTAGGTACTGTGGGGAATGGAAGGCAGAAAACAGGCATCATCCCTGTTCTTACGTTGCAGAAATACATTCGGGTACCAGAAACTAGCCTGAAAAGACAAAATCGAGCTGGAATTCAAACAAGTGTATATACACAGGGGAAAAGGAAATGGCCTGGCGATAAGGTAGCAAGTGGAAAGAAATTCCTGAGATTATTAGTTCTCACCTTTTCACGTGCCGAGCAGATGGGAATCTAGACAGAAAGGGAGGGCATTCACCAGGAATTCGCAACCTGCACAAAGTAATTCTGTAAGAGCGGCATTAGCTTTTATCATAGGGAGATATGTAAAGTTGTATTAAAATGTACATACTTTACACTATTGTGTCTTCAAAATGCTGCTTCACCTGTTCTTGATTTTTAAAAGCTGGGCCAGGGCTACTGGTATTACTGAGAGCAGAGTTCTCCCAAATAAACAATACCATGTACTGGCACACCATCTAAAGTCCCCAGGGACTCTCAGGAACAAAGGGTTGGAACAAGAGGGAACATGAAACTGAGCTGTAGCTGCTGCTCCTGAAGGTGAAACACAAGTAAAAAAATAAATGAAAAGAGCCTCAGCAGTTAGAGGACAGGCTGTTCAGGACCATAAAGTACCAAGGGCCTGTTATGACTCCTTTGGGTAAAACTTATTTCTATTCCACAGTTGAAATAAGATGTGAAGCAGGCCTACTTTTTACTTAGATTGCATGTTTAGGGTTTCCATTTGATGGGGTTACTAATAAATACAGGCAGGCGGTCAAAGCTGCCTCCATCCCAAGCCACCCTTAAGAACTCGACTGCTCACATCCTGGAGACCCAGTTGTGAGCAGCAAGGAAATAAGGTTCGGCGTCTGTGTTGCTGCAGCCTCGAGGTGAGCCGTCAGAAGAAAGGTTGAATCGCCAATTGTGCTGCTTCCTAACTTACTGAGTCTTAAGCTCAGTTTCTCAATAAATAAAATAGCTATGATAATTCGTTATCTTATTTGAAACCCTATAACATATGTCAATAATATATCTGTTATGTAAGTAAGAAACATTTTAATTAACGCTGGCCAGAATATTCGGACAAACTAAGTTGGAGGCTGAACCTGAGTATTGAAGACCACTTAGAACCTGGCTGCGGAGAAGGGATGAAGGGTGCAATTGTTCTTAGTGAACTGCAAAATCAATAATGTACAAGGCGGAGCGGTGACGCTATGTTAATGCAGCAAGTTCTATGCTTGGAGCATATCGATTAATTCAAGGCTAGTTTTGTCTTTCTCAGAGTAGAGAAATAGTAGCTTTTGTTTCCAATAGTATAATAAAATAGATAGCTTGGCAGATCCTTCTAATAAAACAGTTAAAAATGCTGGATTAAAAAATACTGGATTTTAAAACAAAGCTTTTGCATAAAAAATATATATGTAAGAAGTCCCAGAAGCTTATGTCAAATAAGCAATAAGCAACTTCTACATATAAGTCATGTGCTGAATCTTAGTGACCTTGGTTTGGTGTTTATGACCTTATGGTACAGGAAGCAGGGCTTAAAAAAATAAAACAAACAAAAAAACCCCCAGAAACAAATGAGGGTCTAGCAGGAGGGCCCACCTAATGTCAAGGTGAACTAGAAATGAGCCAGCTGTCCCTGCACCCCTAAAGGCCTGGAAAAGGGAAATGTAAACACTCTTGGGAATAACCCACCTTTCTCCAACAACTCAAAGGATTCCTACAAGCAAAGTTTTAAGAATATATGAGCTCATAATTAGAAGCCAAATTAAGAAAAAACACACAAAACTACATAAGGCCAGATAACTGAAAGTGAGTAAAAGCAACCAAGAGTAGCTACATACCGTCAGAATTTTCGGGAAAGGTATACCTCGACATAATAGTCTTACTACATTTACATAACTTAGAGGGTAAGAAGCAAAAGACTATGAAAAAAATAGGTTTTAAAAATAACAAACACAACTCCTAGAAATAACATTTAAATATTGAAAAGAATAATATAAAATAGCAGATTAGACAAAAGTGCAAATAGCAGTCTAGAATCGGAAAGAGTAATTAAAAATTATTTAGAAGGCAACACAAGAGAGACAAAGAGAGAGTGTTGACTGGAACATTATACTGAAATTTCTAACAATGTCAAACATGTCAAATTATAAGATATTAAATTAGATATATATTAAAATTATATAGTCACTAAAATGACTTGTTCCCAAAATAATTCACCAGTTCAAGTTCCAGTCGATGTTCTAGATTTTGGCACTACAACAATGGGCAAAAAGTCCCCAACACCCCCCAAGATATGTAATGTTGTGAAAAAAATTGACTATGTACTAACAAGTAGTTTTGGCTGCTAGAATACTTAAAATTGACAGAAAAAAACTATTTTTGAAAAATGAAATCATGACAGCATTTGGTAGGCTATATTAGGACAGAAAGTATGGCCTTAGTAAACCAGATACTGGGAGATTTCCCTGAAAAACAGCAGGCAGATAAGATTGCATCAATAAATAAACTGATGCAAAAAAATAGCCCATAGTAAACTCAGGAAAGAATTAGATAAAAACATGGAAGGGTAGGCAGTTTCTCAAGCTAAGAAATGGAGGGGTCGCAGGGAACAGGAGGAATTATGGAACCACTCAGAGATGGGTGGGTGCAATACCACACACGATTGTCCAGAACACTGGACCCCTCGCCTCTAATGTCCTGTGTGCCAGGCTCTGGTCTCAGGAGTATCTGCACCAGACAATTACAGAGACGGGGGTGTGGGGCCTGAAAGTCAGAGTGGTGTCCTAGAAGGCTGGAAATTGCAGGTGGTGTCATCCTTGCTACTCATTGGAAATTGGATCGTTCTGTACACTCTGAAAATTGCCTTCTACCACTTTCTTCCGGTCACTAAAAGGGTGGCAGTGCTAAGTTACAGCATTCCCACGCATGCTACAGAAGGCCTCAGAAACAAAGATGAGCACCCACACACGACCAGGGAAGCCCTCAGAAAAACGGATTCATTAAAAGGAGGACAGCAGGTTTAACACAATCAGAAAAAAGAGACTTTCAGAAAGTATAAAAGTTTAATAAAAATACTGTATCTTAAAATATATCGATCTTATCATACATGTATTAAAAGAGTGACTTTATGAAGAATAACTATAATTGTAAACATTACAAAATCAATAGTTATACTAGATAGCAAAGGCATCACAAGAGCAAACTGTTAAAACAGAAATAACAATTGAGAAATTCTTCTAGAATAAAGGAAAAAAAGAAAGATCTGGAAAATTTAAGTAAAACATTGAGAAGCAAGTTTCCATAGCCATCTGGTAAGAGTCCCAGAGGAAAGACTGGGGAACATATAGGGAGGAAATTCTTAAAGAATTAGTAGACTATTTCATAGATTGAAATAAATACAAGTCCTTAAGTTGACCAGCCTCTCTGAGTGATGAGCAGGATGCACAAAGGTGTAATTTCAGGTATACAGACACAAACAGGCATGCACACACATGTACGCATACACACATACACATATAGACATATACACTTGAATATACTGATAAACACAGATATACAGAAACGTACATATATCCTCATGTCTACATGTATGGCATGTACACACATACAAATGATTATCTGCATACACACACAAGTATACACACAAAACATACATACACAAACATGCAACATGAACACATCATATACACGCACAACCACTGGCACACACATCTCTATGTACATATACACATATATATTCACATACACGTTCGTACACACATACATATACAGCTAAATATATAAAAACATACATGTACTCACTTATATGTAATCTTGAACTTATGAAAATAAATGCATTTAAATATATGTTGATATATATAGAAAAATTACTGAATGAAAATAATAAAAATGCTAGCAATAGTTATGTATTGTGAGATTGAAATGCATTTTTCTAAATGATTTTTCAGCATTTTCTAAATTTTTATTTAGAAGTGAATATTTTAAGTAGATTTATGTAGCAAATATGAATTATTTCTCTAATAGAATGATTTGGTCAGCCTCACCATCTCTTAATCTGTCCCTTAGCTTTCTGATTTCTTACAAATATAATTACATAAAACTACCTTCTACGTATTCTACATTCTTTCACTTTTTCTATAATCTTCTTGAACATTTTCTCTGAAAGGAAATATATTTACCTTTAAATTCTTTTTTATTTGTTAGTGAATATGCTCAAAAGTTTAAAAAATGAAACTAAAGAATTAGTTACATATAATTAAAACTGCAGAGTTTGCAATATTTGGACTTTATGTAAAAAGTGTCTTTGACTTTACTCATAATTTAATTAGAGGACTGGGTTTAGCTGGTTCAAAGTTTTTATGAATTGTCTACAGAAGAACTCAGGGCAGGGATCCTTAAAGAGAAAGGAGGTCAGAATAAAAAGGGGAAGTTCTGAGTGTTTGCACTGTCCAAAATGATGGAAGCTCTTTGCATACTTCAACTCACCTAATTTAAATGATAGAGAGACCTGGCTGGGGTGGAAAGAAATGGAGCTTAGTTTATATCTGTATGTTTATCTTGGAGGCAGCTCTGCCAATTCTCCAGAGAATTGTTATTTAACTTTAGAAAACTACTTTCTGCATTCATTTACAAAGCCCAAGAGCATTTTGAGAGAAAATCAATTTTAAAATGTGTTTTCCTAGTTAAATGAAACTTGAATTCTATAAATAGTGTCTCAGCCCCCACCCCCAGCCCCAGGATATTGAAGCTTGGGCTCGTAGGTGTTTATTTTGGAGAAGGCAGTTGGCCTAAGTAATGTCCGGTTTCCCCTGGGCCTGGTGACCTGTTAGAGAAGCTGGCATGCGGGTCCGCCACGCATGATATGTTAACTTGCCAAAGGAGGCAGCAGCGTGGTGTGGTTGCCTGTCTCATTCCCTTTAATGGCCAAATGGCTTTGCCACCGCATTAACATCTTACAGGTAGGGCTGGAACTAGATTTAAAAGTGTGTGCCACGTCCTATCAATGCCCTGGGAAGTACTGAGTGGGCTGTGTGTTCTTTTTTGGAGGGAGGGCCCTCAGCGAGGAGAGGGGTGTTCTATAAACTTTCTAGGCTTAGCACGTAAGAGCATGCTGGTTAATTAGCTCTGTTTATCATGGGTGCAGAATATAAGGGCTCTGATGCAGAAGCATCCATTCTCACCACCACTGTGACCTTTTCCTAAAACCCCACTCACAAGGTTCCTGGGCAGATCCAATGACCTAATGCATGTAAACTTACACTATCAGAGAGTTAGTTGTTCATGAAGTTCCTTCATTGAATTCATCTATTTATTTTTAAGCGATTTCCTATATAAAATATTGTACATTTGGTCATTATTTAGTTTTTATTTCCAAAGCTGGCATAAGATAATAGAAAAAAAAAGTCACACTTCATTTTTCTAATGTCTAGAGATTTTTCTTGGGATTAAAAATACAGAGAATGGCGCTAGGACTGTGAACAAGTGAATGCACACCCATGCCAACAGTTAGGTTAATGCATGTGGAATTGACATTTCTAGACCTGAAGCGTAAGTTGCTGTACACAGACAATGAAATGTTCAATCATTTCTAACGTATGACCAAATACACAGACAATTTTGGATCTTTAAGTGGAGAGCTGAGTTTCACACACCCAGCTACCTTTTGTAGAGTCAAGGGACACAACCTCCCAGCCATTCAGATGAGTAATCAGGACCAATCAATCAGCTTTGCTGAACTGGAATGGGTGCCACTTTCAGAAAAGCTTGCCCATCGGGAGTGGGAGAAAATGTCTAAGAGCTGCCGAAAGGATTTAAAGAGCTGGGAATTTGGGATTAAGCAGAGCTAATTCGGAATCTCTTTCGTTTCTGGCCGTGTGACCTTGGAAGAAACATTGAATAATTGTGGGGTTTAGTTTCTCATCTGTAAAGTGGAGTTGATAACTATCTTTTAGGGTCACTGTGGAGGTTGTAGGAATGTATGTAAGGCGCATGGCACATGCCTAGCACACACTTGGTGTTCACAGAATGGAGAAATACAATTGTGTGGGTCTTAGCATTTTAGTATTTAGTAATTTCTTTCATTTTTTCCCCTCTAAATTTGAGTTTCATATTGGATATTATCATTATTTGGAACAATGTTTCATGCTGAAATTTTATTACATATGTAAACCTGAGGGTTTTTTTCTACTTCCCAGTAGGATTAGTACATTGCCAAATCACTAATTACTGAATTAGCAAAAACAGCTGGTTTAAATCAAATCATTGATGGAAGTTAAGGTGAGAAATAGCAATGCCAGAGCAGCATTGATTTGAATAACAGAGAGGCATGCCATGTTTAACCTTCAAGCTCAAATCACAGTTAGAAAATCCACCACTGATGCTAATTGGGAGAGGGGGAAATCAAATAATCCATTCGCTGAGTAGAAAAAAGAAATAGGTCAGCGTTATTGGACAACACCCTCTTCAAATGAATTGTGTAACACAATTTATCGTCTACGGAGCCAAAGCTCAAGGTCTTTAAGAGGTGAACGGTTGGTTACTCTCAAACAATCAATCTGGGCAGGTACCCAGCAACTATTGAGCCAATCCTGTGAGCGTGGTGGGGAGGCTCCCGGGAGCCTGATCCCTACAAACGCCAGGATAATGGCAGGGCTTTTATTTCTTTTTTAAAATATATCTTTATTGATTTCAGAGGGAAGGGAGAGGGAGAGAGAGAGACAGAAACATCAATAATGAGAGAGTCGTCATGGTCAGATCGGCTACCTCCTGCACACCACCGACAGGGAATCGAACCTCGATCTCCTGGATCCTAGGTCGATGCTCAGCCGCTGAGCCACACCCGGCCGGGCGAGGGCTTTTCATTTTATTGGCCATGAAGAAAGACACTCATCCCACCCACAGAGAAAGATTAGCAGGCAGTTAATTCTTAAAGGGCTGAAGAACTGGTTTTATTTTTAATGCTCTACCTTGAGGAGCTGTTTTTCCTCTCTTTTACCCTAAGGATTTGAACATGTCTTTTTTCTCTAAATGCCTGTGGGATTAGAGATTAATGATAATCACAGTGTGTTTGGCAGGATGTTGAATAAGTAGACCGAAAGTATCATAAAGGGGCAAGAGGTTGTCCTCTCTGACAGTGCCACAGAATGCGATGTTATGGACAGCGATGGGTGGTTGCCAGGTGAATTTAGGGCTCAGTGCCAGCAGACCCATCCTGCAGACTGGATCAGTTGCTTAGAATTTCTGCTGTGACGTGCGCCCCTGAAGGCTTGTAATACAATGCTTGAATTGGCAGTAATGAGTGTGTGATGGTTAATTGTGCCAATTTGACTGGGACATGGGGTACCCACACATTTGGTCAAGCATTATTCTGGGTGTGTTTGTGAGGGTGCTCCTGAATGAGGTGAACATGTGACTCAGAAAACCTAGTGAAGTAGATTTCCCTCCCTAATTTGGGAGGGCCTCACACAGTCAGTTGAGGGCCTGAATAGGTTCAAAGGCTTAGAAGTGGAAATTTCTTCTGCCTGGCTGTTTTGAGCAGGGATGTTGGTCTTTTCCTGCCTTTGGACTCTAGTTTAAATACTGGCCCTTCTTGGGTTTCAAGCCTGCTGGCTTTCAGACCCGAACTTGAACCATGGGCTCTCCTCATTCCCAGGCCTTTAGACTCAGACTACAGCTGCGTCATCAGCTCTCCTGAGTGTCCAGCTTGCTGACTGTAGATCTTGGGACATTTCAGCCTCCATAATAGCATGAGACAATATCTTAACATATATATTTTTGTATATATATATATATATATATATATATATATATATACACACACACACAAAAATATATATATATATACACACACACACACATATATACATACACACAAAACATACATATATACAAAACTTTATATATATAAAACATATATATAATTTATATATGTAAAATATATATATATAAATTTTCTCTAGAATACTGAGACTAATACAGAAATGCAGAGTGACTCCCAGGATTACCTACATAAGATCATTTTTATTGGTGTATTTCAACCATTAAAATTTAAAAAGATTATTGATATGGTTAAATTGATAGATCTGCCATGTTTTTATTGTTTACTATTTATTGTTCTTGTTCTTTGTTTTATTTTTTGTCTTCCTCTCTTTTTGTGCTTCCTCTGGTTTTAATTGAGCATTTTGTACAATTGCAAAATTTTTCTCCTCATATATATTCTTATATTTTCATATATTTTAGTGGTTACCCTTGAGTTTGCAATGTACATTTACAACTAATCCAAGTCCATTTTGTTTTGTTTTGTTTTAATATGTTTTTATTGATTTCAGAGAGGAAGGGAGAGGGAGAGAGAGATAGAAACATCAATGATGAGAGTCATTGATTGGCTGCCTCCTGCAGGCTCCCTGCTGGGGATGGAGCCAGCAACCTAGGCACGTGCCCTGACTGGGAATAGAACCGAAATCTCATGGGTCGTAGGTTGATGCTCAACCGCTGAGCCACACCAGTTGGGCTCCAAGTCCACTTTGAAATAACACTAAACCATTTAATATGTAGCACAAGTACCTTTAACAGAATATTCTCAATTCCTGTCTCCCATCCCTTGTAACTATCACTCATTTCATCCATCTAAGCTATAGTTTCCTAATACATTGCTGCTATTATTATTTTAAATAAACTGTTACATATTAAGTCAACCAAGAAGAAGAAAAATAAAATATTATTTTACCTTTATTCATTCTTTTTCTAGATGCCTTTCTTTATGTAAATATGAATTTCTGACCTATATAATTTCCCTTCTTTCTGAATAACATTTCTTGCAAGGCAGGACTGCTGGTAACAAATTCCTTCAATTTTTATTTGTTTGATAAAAGCTTTATTTTTACTCACTTCTAAAGAATAATTTCCTCAATAAAGAATTCTATATTGTGGTCCTTTATTTAAAATCTTTAATTATTTTATTCCAGTCTTTAGTTACTTGTATGATTTCTGCAGAAGAGTCCGGCTTAATTCTTACCCTTGCTCCTCTGTAGGTAAGATATTTTCCCCTGTCCCCCTTCAGGATTTGTTTTGTGTGTTCGATTTTCTGAAGTTTGAATATGATATGTATAGGTATCAATTTTTTAGTATTTATCTGACTTCATGTTCTCTAAGCTTCCTGCATCTGTGATTTGATGTCTATCATTAATTTGAAAAAAATCTGTTATTAGTGCTTTAATTTTTTCTTCTGTTCCTTTCTCTCTTTCTTCTCTTTATGGCATTTCCATCGTGCATTTGTCATACCTTTTTAAATTTCCCCATAGTTCTTGGATATTCTTTTGCTTTCATCCTATTTCTTTTTCATTTTGTATTTCAATTTTGGAAATTTCTATTGACATTTCTTCAAGCTTATTCATTCTTTCCTTTCTATTGATGAGTCCACCAAAGGCATTCTTTATTTCTATTACAGTATTTTTAGTTTTTAGAATTTTTAAATTTGTTCTTAGGGATTATTGTCTTTCTGCTTATATTATCCATCTGTTCTTGCATATTGCTCTTTTTCCCCCCATTAGAGCCCTTAGCTTATTAATCACAGTTATTTTAAATTTTGGGATTGATAATCCCAACATCTCTGCTCTGTCTGAGTGTGGTTCTGATGTTTCTTCTCTTCAAACTGTGTTTTTTGTCTTTTAATATTCCTTGTGATTTATTTTTGAAAGCCTGACCCAATGAACTGAGTAAAAGGAATTCAGTAAATAGTCCTTTACTGTGAAGTTTTATGCATACCTGGCAAGGTTTACTGTCCATTGTAACTGTTAGGCTGTGTTTACTGTCCATTGTAGCGGTAGGTGTCAGAGGCTAAAATTTCTTCTGTTGTCCTTGTTTTGTCTCATTTATTGTCTTTTGGTTTCCTTAGAGACTGTTTCTTAAATAAAGGCTGATCAGACATTTTTTTGAAGTTGGATTCTGTTTTTATTTATTATACAGAAGCCCTATTGATGTGATGGTAAGGTAAGGGTGCAGGGAAGCATTCTATAGCACTATGATTATGCATCAGTCTTTTCCTGAGATTGTGCCCTTGAGCTGTGACCTTCACAAGTGCTTCTCAGTTTTGTTTTGCTTTGTTACCCTTAGATAAGACAGGAAGGCTAAAGGGAGCTGGGGTTGAGCATTTTCCTTCCCTCAGATCATTTAGGCTTCGATAATACCCCAGTCAGTTATGCTCTGGTAAAAAAAATAAAAAACAAACATTCTCTTGAGGGCAGGCCTTATTAAGAAGAGCAGAATGCTCTGGGAAAGTTTCCTAACAGCAACTTTTCCCTTCTTCTGTTGGAAGGAAACTTGAGGGAATTTCTCTCTGATCTTCACGGAGAATTAGGCAGCGCTGATGGAGATAAAACACAGACTATTGGTCTCCCCAAGACTGGGCATCCATGGAGTTTTTAACTGTCAGACTTGTCCACATTGAGAACCCAACAACTCATCAATTACAAGTGAGGTTTTTCTTTTTCTGGTATTGGTTCCCACAGATATTTCTTCTCCTGCGCTTCTACTCCAGTTAGTTATAATTCTTAGAATCTGCCTGTCTATGTCTCTAGTTTTGGAGACCAGTGGTTTGCCCTGTGACCTCAGTTGTCTGGCAAATATGAGTTTTTAAATTTAAATTTATTTGCTTTTTTATTGCTGTGAGGACAAAAGTGAATATTTCGAACCTCCTTACATGCCAAATTGGAAAACATTCTTATAATGCTTTTTTGGTTTTGTTTAGTTTCTAATGTTTGCTTTTTCTCACATGTGCATTGGATTCAAATGTAACCCAAGAGAGAGCTGGGGCCTTTCTGTCCCTTAATGAATAAATAACACTGGTTCAAACTCCTATAACTTGTGAAAAGTCCAATATCCATTCAAAGATTTAAAAAAATTATTTAAAGGCTCCTGTTTTCTGATCTCTACCTCATACCTCTGCTTTCCCTGTTGGGTTACTGTATAAATTCACTCAAAGTCTGTGCATATGGTCCCATTTATTACACAAAAACAAACAAACAAACAAACAAATAAATAAGGAAACATTCCCTGCTAATCAAAGAACTTTTGGTGTGTGGAAGATTTTAGTAATTTTAAGAGACATCTTAAATGCAACTAAAAAGTGAATATTAGACATTTCTGGCCTTTCAAAAAGGTCTTAAATTATTTTCACCAACTAGAGTTCTAGGCTCTCATCAAGCTACTAACTACACTTTCCTTCTCTCTTCCCTCCCTCTTTGGAAGCAAAAGAAATAAGATTAATCTTTTTGTTTAATATATGTAATGAAACAGCACTCCACTTGCTCTGTGCTTCATCCCTCTACTCCCCCTGTCCTACCACATCGAAGGATATGGTCCTGGTTACTTGCCTTCCAGAACCCTTGCTACTCAAAAGGCAATCCACTGAGGCATGGACATCACCTGGGAGATTGTTAGACATACAGAAAGAAGCTCAAGCTCTTCTTCAGGCTGGGTCAGAAAAGTATAGCTTTTTCACAGACCCCAGATAAATCCTCTTATATCTCAGTGACCAGAATCATGACATGTGGCCACCCCTGCCACAAAGGTGTACTGTTGAAAGGTCTGGTTTCAGTTTGGGCATTGCAGGAGATGAAGAAAGTAGAAGATGGTCCAGAGGAGAAATTTGGAGTGGGCATTATGTGAGCCAAATTTATGGAAACTGCCATTTATTACTTGCCCCTTTTAAAAATGAAAACATTGAGTTCAGAGAATCTGTGGCTCTCCTGAGGTTCCATATGAGATGTTTTGGGATCAAAAATTGAATTCAGGTCCAACATACTACAACATCATAGCTGCCTCTGAATTTCCTAAATATTGGTAATGAAAATCACTTATAAATAAGTTGGGTAAGAGAAATAAATACAAAAACCTTTTGAAAGTTACAAAATTATTTTCCTTTTATACTATTTTTTTCCCAATTGAAAACTTAGTGAGCAACTCATTTTAAAAATAACCTTTTCTGGGTTCCTTTTCTCTCTGTTCTCCCCACTCACTGGCTGCATATGCACTGGAATGCAGAAACTCAGGGTGAAAACTCTTTATAGCGGGCCTGGGCTGGGGAAATGCCGACTGGCTTCCCATGGAGGCAAGGCTGATGAACTCATCAGATGCCCTTGTGTTAAAGAGAGTGGGGAAGGGGTTTTCTGTAATGTTATTTAAGTATGAAAATCAATTGTTCAGGGAATAATTGGTGAGCTGCTGATTTTCACAAAACAGATAACTCTTGGGAAGCTCACAGCTTTATTGTGTGTTGTGGTGGAGTAAGGATGGGTACACGTATGTGTGTATGTGAGTGCATGTGTGTGTGTTTTAGTTGTGGAGCCAGAGACAGTTCATGTCTCCACAGAAATGAAGAACTATGTTGTCTTGGAGTTGTCAGAGGGGAAAGAACTTGCTTTTAAAAATGCCCGTTGCACTTGTCTTTCTGTGAGGCAGAAATTTCCAGTATATTCTACTTGTCTTTGGCTCATTTCCTCTGAGGAAGTCCCTTGAATCACTTACCCAGGAGAGGAAGAAACTGAAGGTGACTTAATAGGGGCCTCAAGTTCTCAACAGTTTGTCAAACAGAGAACGGTGCCTGACTGCTATCATTATATCAGATCTGTATGTTCTTTCATATTTGGTGAGGCAACTATATTTTACAATGTTTCAGTCTCCACAGATTCTGATGGTCCTTATATTGGCATATTCCATAGCATCTCTGGACACTAATCTCATGAGACACCATGAAATCGGTGACATGGGTAAAATATGACGTGTCACATGTCATACTCTTCTTTAGGAAATTCATCAAGTATATCCTTATACAAAAGGCTCCGTGCAATCCTGCCATGAGGAGAATCCATTTAGTTTTAACTCAGTAATTCACAAATTTATTTGATCTTCTATCCCATTTTTATGCTTCCCACTTATTTAAATGCTGTGTGAACAAGCTCTGTGGGGCCCCCTCCGCATATGCGCTCAGGGAGTGGAGGAAAGCTGGTTTTCACACAGGGTCTGAACCTGCGGGTGCGGAAGGGAAAGCTGCGTGGACGCACCTCGCTCTTAGCAGGGCTGGATCAAGAGCTAAGTTGTTTTTTTGAATCCTGGAAATTTTCAAGTTGCTTAGTTTAGAAGATTATAGAGATCGAGGAATAAACCAGAGTTAAGCCGCTGATTTGCAATTGGGAATCTTAATTTTGGTTATCCAGATCTTCTTATTTTCAACCCAGGCCATGTTTCCCTCGGTATTAGTGACTGTGCGAAGAGGCCGAATGCTGCTGAGTGAAACGGAATCAAAGCACAGTTGCAGGGAAGCGCAGGGACCTTTACCTGAGGGAACAGTCACCAAAGGCCACGCGACTCAGAACGCCCCAGGAAACAGGTGGCACCATTAATGATTCGGATAAAACTGCTCTCTCGTGCAGAGCTTGTTTATTTTGTGCTTAAAGGCAGAAAAGTAGAGAAAACAATGGAAATCAGGCCCATGTTCCTACCTCCTGGAATTAATGTTTACATCTTGACATTTTTGCTTGAGATATTAATATGTATACTTATAGAAAATTATACCTATGATATGTATCTTAAAAATTAAATTTTCCATTATTTCCCCCAACCATTTACCTCTCTCTCTCTTTGCTCCTCTCTCCGTCTTTCTTTCTCTCCCTCCCTCCCTCCCTCCCTCTCTCTCTCTTCTATATATATATATATATGGCTGGGTATCACAGTCTAGCAATGTTGACACATAAAATTTTAAAAAAAAATGTCTTTCTTGATTTCAGAGAGAGGAAGGGAGAGGGAGAGAGTTGAAACATCAATGATGAGAGAGCTATTGACCGGCTGCCTCCTGCATGCCCCAGATAGGGGATCGAGCCCGCAACCCGGGCATGTGCCCTGACCGGGAATCAAACCATGATCTCCTAGATCCTAGGTCGACGCTCAACCGCTGAGCCATGCTGGCTGGGCGACACATAAAATTAAGCAACCCATATACTGTATACTTTTATGCTATACTTGAGAAGAGTTAATATATAAATTGCTTTCTGTATTTCTATTTAAAATTTCACAGAAATTATTGTTCTTTGTGTAACTTACATTTCTTGATTAGCATTAGGTTTCAAAGTTCTTTTCATACTGTTAGATATAATATGTACATTCATTTTAAATGCTATGTAGTATTTCAATATATGAATATTCCACAATTTATTTATTTTATTGATGGTCATTTAATTGCTATCACATTTTTTATAGCTTCCATGCTACAACAAACATTCTTGACAGGTCTGCTATTGTTCATGTAAAAGGATTTCTCTGAAGTACATCCCAGATGCAGGAGTGAGGGGTTGCCATGAAGATATAGTCAACTATTTTAACTTTACTAGACCAAAGGAAGGGAGACTTTTTTTGTTGTTTAAAATCCTAGTACAGTTTATATATTTCAGACTTTTTTTTTTTTTTTACTCTGTGAATGGTTAAAAAGCAATTAAATAATAATTGGCTTTCTTATCATCATGAGGGAGCTTTTCTTTTATGTTTTGATGATGTGGTTTCCCCTCTTTGTGAATTGCTTTTAATGTCATATGCCCAGCTTTTACAAATGATAGGAAAAAATTGTATATGGTGTTTGTCTTTTTAAATTGAAATTTGTTTGTTATATGTCCTTAAAAATGACTGTTACATATGCTGTAAGTACCTTTTTCAAATATATTTCTTATCTTTTTTATGATGCTTTTGTTATACAGAGCTTTTTGTTCTATCAGTATTTTTCTTCATGGGGGTGTGTGTGTGTGTGTGTGTGTGTGCTCCTACATTCCTTTCTTGTAGGATGCAAAACTGCTATTCTATATATTCTTCTGAGTTTTAAAAGGGGGTTTTATTTTTTATTTTCATGGAAAACCAAGTATTTGCATTTTTTAAGTTAATCTTTTAGAATTTACTTGTAAAATCATTTTTAAAGAAGAAATGCTTTTATGTACTTTTCTAATTTTATGAGTGATCACAATATTTTTTATACTGATTAAGATATTTTTATTAAGATAGGTGAGTATATTATCAGCACACTTATCACAAAATGTGTTACAGCAAGCTCCCATGGAAAAGAACCTATAATTCTATGTAGACACATTTTTCTGTAAGAAACATTTTCACACATAGCTTCTTATGTTAAATATTTATAATTGCAAAGTCAGAAGTAGACAAGCCTTGACATTTTAAAAGCAAACTTTATTATATTAAGAAAGTGATTTGGCTCTTTTAAGAAACAATCTTAGGCACAAAAATTAATATTATAACTAATATATAAATAATCGCTGGTTTTTAATTTACTTGTGCAAAGGCTAATGTGTAGTCAGGGCTTTCTATTCTCCACAGTATTATAGCCTCTCAAGGTTCCTAATACAGAAACTTGTGCTCTCTGCTCAAATAACTTCTAATAAATACTGCATTGAAAATATTGATGTTTGTTTATTTCATGCTTTTATTTCACTTGAAATTTATTTTTAATCTATGGCATAAATTGACAGACATTTTTATCCATGGTATAAAATACTGTTTTAATTTTATTTTTATCATCATCATCATCATTTGTGGTGTAAATGTGTAAAGCCAGTTGTTTATACCTCTTTTTCTTTCTTAATGTTCCATTTCCTCTAAGATGTAAGTTTTCTTTTAAATCTGAAAGTTATTCTGAAAATTTTTAAAAACAGCAAGAGAGATTTTGTTGAATAAAATAGGGGATAAACTATTGCAGTAGGGGAGAGAGACTGAGCTCAGGCCCGCATCCATCAAGGACCAGGAGAGATTATAGCCGGGGGACAGTGTCAGGGAGAGAGTGAAAATTACTAAGGACTTGGTTAGGCATCAAGGGTGGGTGGGAGGAACTAGGTTAGATGTTATTGCTGGAGAAAGAGGATTTTGATTGAATTTCAAGAGTTAATATTGAGGAGATTGTTGATAAACTGGTTTAAGAAGATTCTTGGCTAAAATGGGCTCAAGTAGCCAAGAGTGAGGGTTAGTGGGAAGAGGGCCCAAAGAAGCCTGGGTAAAGTCCAGTTGGGGAGGGAGTTTTTCCCATCATGAACCAAGTTCCCATATATAGGGTGTCCCCCAAAATATATACACACACTTTGAATAATTATAAAGGTAGTATTTATTAAAAGACATTTCATTTTCAAAATTGAGCTATCAGTTAAAGTGTGTATACATTTTGCGGGGCACCTTGTATGTGTGCTTGTTTCTGGGCTGTTTTGTTGTAGACTGAATGGTGTCCTTCCCAAATTCCTAAGTTATAGCCCTAATTTCCGATGTGACTGTAAGTGGAGATAGGAAGGAAATGAAAGTTAAGTGAGATTTTAAGAGTGGGTCCCTAACCAGAAAGCCCTGGTGTCCTTATAATAGAGGATAACAGACCTTGCTCTCTCTCTTTCTCACCCCCTCTCCCCAGTGCTAGTGTGAGGATGCATTAAATAGGTGGCTGCCTTCAGGCCAGGAAGAGAGTCCTCGCCAGGAATTGAATCAGCAGGCACCTTGGTCTAGGACCTCTAACCATGAGACCTGTGAGAAAGTACATTTCTGTGTCCGCCACCCAGCCTGTGCTATTTTGTTATGGCAGCCCTAGCAGACTGAAACAATCTACTGTTTTGTTTGTGGAGTTAATGCCCCACTGTCTTTTTTTAGGAAGTACTCAGTACATTTATTATTATTATTATTATTAATTATACTGGGGTGACATTGGATAATAAAATTATGTAGGTATTTTGTGTACAATTCTATAATACATCATCTGTATATTGCATTGTGTGTTTACCACCCAAAGTCACATCTCCTTCTGTCACCATATATTTGGCCCCTTTTACCTCTCACTACCTGCCCTTCCCTCTGGTGATCACCAGGCTGTTGTCTGTGTCTAACCATTTGGACCAAAATTGCTCTTCTCAAGACCACAAATGATCTTTTTTAAAAAATTTTGTTTAATTATTTTTTTTATAGTTTGATCATAGGCTCTTTTTTTAAAATTTTATTTTATTGTTGAAAATATTACAGATGTCCCCTTTTATGCCCACCAACCCCTCCACCCTGCACCTACCTGGGCCCAAGCCTCTACCACACTGTCTGTGTCCATGGGTTATGCATATACAATGCCCCACTGTCTTAATCACCATACTAATCACCATACAAAGGGCAATTCCATCCTATTCCCATTCTCTTAGATTACCAAATATTTCTCCTTATTGGTATAAAGTGATTCTAGAATAAGTTTGTCTAACTCTACAAACAGCACCGTAGAAATGTGTATTGGAACCCTATTGGTGTTGGAAATTACTTTGGGAAGAATTGAATTTTTTAAGATATTGGTTCTTCCTGCCCATGGAAACAGTAAATCTACTTATTTATTCAGATGTTCTCTTCCAGTCCTGTGAATTTTCTAATATAGATATTTATTCTTTCATATCTTAGAATTTGTTGCAATGGTAAGTGCTATATTTTTCTCTAGTATGTTTTCTACTTGGTATTTGATAGTATATTGTTGACATGATGCCCTTTTCCTTGTGTATTTCTTATAAACCCAGGCCATTCTCTCTTATAATCAGTGCAATTTAAAGTTTGCAAAATTCATTTTGCTTTATATTATAATTTTCTATGACCTTACTCAAGTCTCACTAACTGTCCTAATGATACACTTCATAACTAAAGGTGGGGGAGATTAATGAGCTTTTTCTTGTCCCAGAGCCACTCCGGAAGAGTTGTCATGTTCGTTTAGAATCGTTTACTCTAGAACAAACAGTTCCTGAGCTTTCCCTTGACTTTGATGAGGTTGGCATTTTTAAGAGTTCAAAGCATGTACTTTGTTGAACTTCATTGTACTTCATTGTAATTTGTTACTTTTTCATGTCTAGATTAACATTATACATTTTTCTGCAGGAATATCATAGCGGTGATGTACTAGATATACTTTCACTGTATCGTACCAATGAGAACATGCTGGTAACTCATCCCGTTACTGATAATGACTTTAATACCTGGTTAATGTGTGTCTGCCAGATTTCTCACTGTAATATTACTATTTCTTCCATTTGAAATTATTAAATTTATTCTATTGTAATTAATAAACTTATTGTAATTAGTAAACTTTGAGACTATGTAAATATTCTAATTCTCAGCACACTTTTGCCTACAAGTTTTAGAAACTGTTCATGATTTATGCTTTACTAAATTATATTATTGTTATAAAATGGTGATTTCCTAATTTCATCATTCCTTCTATATTTATTAATTAGCATTATAGTGAAAAAATTATTTCCTTTCTACTTAATTTATTTATGTATTTATTTGTTTGTATCACTACAGACTACTCCATTTTTATTTTATCCAATAAGTAGCAATGTGTAACTATTATTTTGATGCTCAAACTTTCCCTGACTTGGCCAGTGGGAGCCCCTGCAATCTGGTGCATGTGTTGTTTTGACATATCCTTTGAGCATTTCCTTACTTTCTGGCACAACAAGGCATTTCAGATTCTTCTGAAAATTTCCAGCTGAGTATGAAATCAGCCATTTTTCTAAGGATCACAGAATGGCATTTGGAAGCTAAAAACTGGAGGCTAGTTACACTCATCACTACTAGTGTGTCCTTGTTGCTGCTAACCCCTCTCTAGCAGACAGAACTAGGGAAGGCACTAACTCGCATGCAAACTCTCTGTCTTCATACTATGACTCATCTCCATTAAATTCTGAATTTTTACTGATACTTCCATTTCTACTACAACATTACAGGATTCCTTTTAGCTTTTCATCATTTGTAATCCCCTTCCTTTACTCCCAATTTTGCACTGTGATGGCTTGAATATTAGACTTTTTGATATTTGCTTATAAGTCCCTGAGTCTCCATTAATTTTTTTCTCTCTATTGTGTAAATTAGATAATTTTTATTAATTTTTTTTCAAGTTCACTGACTCTTTTTTCTATTGTCTCCATTTTGCTATAGAGCCACTATGCAGAATTTTAAAAATTATATACTTTGATTCTCAAATCTGACTGTTTTTTATAACTACTATTTCTTTGTAGAAAGTTTCATCTTTTCATTATATGTGAGAGTGGTCACCCTTACATTCTGGAACATGGTTATGGTAACATCTTTAAAGTCTTTGATAATTCTAGCATTTGTATCATTTCAATGTTTGCATCTGCTGGGTGTTGGTGAGTAATTTTGAATAATATGACATCTTGGATCCTTTAAAAGTCTTCTGAAGAATATTGATTTGGGTTTCCTTTTAACAGCTTTTTAATCTGTGAGAGGCAGGGTCCTAAACCCTGGTCTATCAGGACCGGTGGAGGTGAAAAGTAAACTGTTCCAAAGGCTAGTTGCTCTCTGAGCTGACCGGCTTGATCCAGGGAGAGAAGATCTGACTGAAGCAGCCCGAGTTAGGTTCCCACAATCTAGACATGTGTCCCAGGAGTTGGGAACCCATGGTCCATGGCCTTCTCATCGGTGACGTTAAATGGACACTGTGAGAAGGGCTGGCCACTTTTGTGCCTATGCTCACCAAGCCTTTTCTGCACCAGCTCGCCTGATGCTTTTGTTTCCTTCTTGTCTTGTTTTGTCTCCCCAAGCTCCCCCTCCCCATTCACCACCCTGCCTGCCTTCCAGTTGTCTGCATTCCACTGCATTAGCATGATCTATTCAGACTGGATTTTCTAATATTATTATAAATTCCTGTAACAGTGATGAGCAAGTTTAACCTTCTTTGCCATGATTTTTGCCTATTTCATCTGGGTGGCAATATCTATCCATAAAACAATGACTTGAAAATGGTATGATGCATGCTTTTCAAATCAACCTTTTTAAGGTAAAATTTACATAAAATGAAATAATCTATTTGAAGTCTGCAGTTCAGTAAGTTTTGACAAATGAGCACCCTTGAGTATTATGCTAAGTGAAATAAGTCAGATAGAGAAAGACAAATACCATATCACTTCACTTATAAATGGAATATAAAATCCAAACAAAATGGAAACAAACTTATAGATACAGAGAACAAATTGGTGGTCCTCAGATGGGAGGGGGTTTGGGTGCTGGGTGAAAAAGGGGAAGGAGTTAAGAAGTACAAATTGGCAGTTATAAAAACAGTCATGGGGATGTAAAGTGCAGCATAGGGAATATAGTCAATAATATTGTGTTAACTATATGGTGTCAGATGGGTACTAGGCTTATGGGAGTGATCACTTTGTAAGTTATATAAATATCTAATCATTATGTTGTTCACCTGAAACTAATATATTGTGTCAACTGTGACTGAAAAATAAATTTTAAAAAATTATTTAAATGCTAAAAATAAATGTATGCCCTTGAACATCCACAAATGTAATGAAGATACAACGGTTTTTATCGTTCTGAAAGGTGGGCCAGTGTCACCTGAGGTGACAGAGGAAGGGGAGAGATTCGGGGATCTCTGGATGCCTGCTGCTTGGTCTTCCTCTCTGTTTGGCACTTGCCCTGCTGCAGCCATCCGGCCCCTCCCCGCCGGGCCCTGCAGACAGCTGGGTCCCTAGGCAGGGTCTGAGTTGCTCCAGCCCCTGGCTCTGAGCTGTCTGCCCTCTTGCGACCCCCTAGGGAGAGGGCCAGCTGATGCAGAGACAGGCCCTGCCAAAGATGCCACACAGAGCCTGTCACCAAGGAGCCTGCAGACCCGCCCCTGAGGCTACAGCTCTGCCCACTGAGGCATCGGCGACCAAGCACATTCTGCAGGCAGCGGGGCCCATGTGGTGCCAACACCCGCCAGCGTCGGAAGTAGTTGAAAGCGCTGGTGAGTCCCAGGGGGGCTGGGGCTGGCCTTGCCCTGGTCTGTTATGCATTTTCTTTGGGCCCTTGGCTCTAGAGTTTTTTCTAGGTCACACAGCCAGCAATGTGTCACAAGCATGCGAAAGATCAGTGGGTGCTTGTCATCTGGAAGCTTCTGGCCGTTTCATATCACTCCAAAGTTAGAATAATGCTATAACTGTATTTCGTGGGCAACTTCTTTTCCTGGGCCTCTTCATAAGCCACTGTACCAAGATGGCCTGTCTTTACCCCCGTTGGACACTGCTCCAGAAAGATGGGCCAGATGTGTCAGAATGCAGAGAAAACTCTCACTGAAATATTTCCCCACTCACCCTAGGTGATCAAAAATTCAAAGCTTTTAAATATTTTTAAATTCAAAATATTATGTTGTTCTGCTGAGCTTCCCCAGGACTAACTATGCATGGGGCTGCTCACAGCCCTTGCAGCAAGCTCTGTGCCTTGGTCAGGTCTGGTGTCTCACGACTTCAATCCCGTACTGGAAAGAAAAGGAGCCATGCTTTAAAAAACTCTGAATTGCCTTAAAATGGTTCTTAAAAAGAGGGTTTGAATTAACTTCAGAAATGACCTACACAAAATTCAGGGACATCATATAGCCTTTCACAATCTCATCTTTTTTATCTGCAAAATGGAAAACTACTCCCTGCTTTCCAAAGTAGGTGGATCATATGCCAGTGGTTTGTGAAATGGAAAATGCAAAAGGTTGTAAGTCAGAGAGCCTAAGCATGAAGCCTGCCTCTAGCACTGAATAGACCCTGGCAGAATATTAATCTCCCTGTGAAACAGAACTAATAATAGTGCTAAATTTATTTAGCTGTTGTGACAATTATATTTGTTATTATATATAAGGCACTTAGAACACTGCCTGACATAAAAGGTGAAATATAAGCATTTGCCACATTATTACAAAATGTTAATAATTCATACAAATTACTAACATGTTTTATTAATACGTAAGCCTCTCAAAACTGATATGATGGCTCTGTGAGCCCGAGGTCCCAGGAAAGATTTAATCGGTTAGCTGAGAAGGTTTGCTGGGAAAATAGTGGATCTTTATCACTTTTCTGTAATTACCAACTCTGCTTGGCTCCCCAGGAAACAGATTAATTAATGTCATTAAGAGGCAGCAGAGAACTGAATCTTACACTTTGAAATGCTTCTTTTATGGAGAGCTCCACTCCAGTTGGATCTGTGCGTCAGTGTGAAGATGGCCTGCCCCCGAGTGTGCCTGAAATGGAAGCCAGTGTGGAGTCCCGAGGCACCCAGCGTGGAGCGGCCACAGCATGGAAGCTGGAGCAGTGGGAGGGAGCTCGCTGCTTCCTACTCCGGAGACGCTTGTTAACAGAGCTACATGCTTTTTGCTGAAAGGTCAAGTGCAGACAGACAGATTTGACAGAAGAGAGTGTTTCCACATTAAAAGCCTAGAGGAGAAATGTCTGTCACCTCTCTCAGTAGTTGCCAGCAGCTGTGCAACAGTGACATGTCTCTGGACATTTCAAAGCTGAGCTGTAGACTGGGCTCATGAGGGGCCCTTTTGGGTCAGAGGAAGGGGTAGGTTAAAGGGAGTGACAACTTCTGCTTCATTTTAATAAGTGGACATCAGGTGATGTCCCTACTCCATTGTCTCCCTCAATGTCACTGACAAATGAAGAAAGAATGCAAAAGTGGGGTCACCATGGTGGGGGTGGGACACAGGACAGAGCCTTTGGTGGGCGTGTAATGGACTTGGCTTCTAGTCCCTCTTCTAGGAGCCCTTACTACATTCCTTCAGAACTATAGGCTAGTGCTTTCTCTAAGAGGTGTCTGCGGAATTACATCGTCAGGTCTAATTAAGGCAGAGTTTGGGAAAACAGCCTTCCAGCCATCCAGTATCTGTGCTCTCTGTAGTCCTCCCACTCTTGATTTGGGGCAAGGGAGGTGACACTCTCAGTCAGAAGCTGCAGTAGTCAGGAAATTGAGGCACTAAAGTAGAGGACAGAGGTTATATAGGAAAAGTATGGAATTGAAGCACAGTGGTCACAGGAAGCTAGAACAATGCACGCGTGTAGGCCTGTCAGATCAGGTGAATCACATAAATATCAGATCCTGCAGCACAGGATCTTTCTGTGTATGTCTTAGAGCAGTGGTTCTCAAAGTACAGTATCAGCATCCCCTGGGAACTTAATAGAAATACCAGCTTTGGGGCTGTATCCTAAACCTACCCTCACAGACCCCAGGGCAGGGCCAGAGTTTCACAAGCCTGAATTTGCCAAGCCATCATTCTGATGCTCACGAATGTTTCAGTCAGTGGCTTGGAGATTTGTTACTCAAAGTGTGAATCGTGGCTTGTTAAAAACCCAGACCTAGTGTGAATCAGAACCTGCTTGTTCCCAATACTCCCAGGTGAATCACAGGCAATTCATTTTTGAGAAGCACTGGCTTAGAATATTCATGCCAAGCTACAGGAAGCTCCTCCAACCATGACGTGCTTGCAGAGCAAACGATGTGGAGAACCTGGTGGGTTCCTATCTGAAGAGGTCCTGACCCTGAAAAGAACTGAGCCCTCATGGGGTTGGTGCCTCAACCTCCAGGTTAAAAACCTTACCTAGAGGCCCTGGCCGGGGAGCTCAGTTGGTTAGAGTGTCATCCCAATATGCCAAGGTTGTGGGTTCAGTCCCCGGTCAGGGCACATACAAGGAGCAACCAATGATGTGTAAGTAAGTAGAACAACAAATCAATACCTCTCTCCTTCCCTTCCTCCCCTCCTCTCTAAAATCAATCAATAAAAAAAAGAACTTACCTAGAAAGACCTAGGATATAGGCCAGCCTGAGGCTTGCAACCCTGGAGTGGGCTAAGTACTCCTGAGCAATATTGTCTTTCCGCCCAGAGAGAAGAGGCTCTTTGCTGCTGGACTCAGCTACAGCCCTGAAGTTGAAAGTTGGCTGAGGGAGCAGCAAGTCAGGGCAGTGCCTCTTTCCCCATCTCCTGTGTGTCCCTTACAGTCCTTCTATCAGGGAGGCAGCCCCCGTTGTCGTGGGGATGTTTACATGTGCCGAGCTCTCCTGCGTGTGAGGCATCGTTCTTTCTTTGTATGCCTCACAATCTTGCTCCTCGCAATCCTCTAATAAATCAGGATTTATTAACTGATTTAATTTATATAAGGTTTAAGAGCCTGTCCACAGCCCCCATTAGAAGCAGCCTTTCTAGGCTCTCTCCTCTTTTAATATGACTTGCAGGTCTTTTCATTAGTAGATAACTGAGGATGACGAGAGCAGCATCCTCCCTAGAAGATAGGGAAGGATGAGATTTTTGTACTAAGGTGTTTTACTGTCCTCTCAAGGAATATTTAAAAAGAAAAATGATACAAGCCCTGGCCAGTTTGGTTCAGTGGTTAGAGCGTTGGTCCCCAGACTGAAGGGTCTTGGGTTCGGTTCCAGTCAAGGGCAGGTACCTCTGTTGCAGGCTCCATCCCCGGCCCCCGTTGTGGTTTGTGCGGGAGGCAGCCAATTGATGTGTCTCTCCCACAGCGATGTTCCTCTCTCTCTCTCCCCCTTCCACTCTCTATGCAAAGAAATGGAAAAAATATCCTTAGGTGAGAATAAAAAGAAAAAAAATTTTTTTTAATTTTTAAAAAGATGCATCTGATAAGCCTTCAGATCAGTATATCTAACAGCTACATAGTTTTAAAAAAAAAAATGTTTTTATTGATTTTAGAGAGAGATAAATGGAGAGGGGGTGAGAGAGAGAGAGAGATAGAGAGAGAAACATCAATGAGAGAGAAACATCCATCACCTGTTTTGGGGACTGAGCCCAAAACCGGGGCATGTGCCCTGACCAAGAATCAAACCAGGGACCTCTTGGTGCACAGCACAGCACAGGCTAGGGCAGCTTCATGGGTTTTTGAAAGATAGCTATTAAGTCTTTATTTTAGGAGTGGAGGGGGTAGAGAGGCAACACGGGTAGGAGGAAAGCATTGAGTTTGGAGTCAGTCTTCAAGCTATGTCCCAACTTCTCAGTTTATTAGAAGAGTGACTTTAGTGAAGGTGAAGATTAGCATACCTGAGCCTCCAATTTTTTATAAAATATGCCTGAGAAAAAACAGACTCTAAAATAATGTTAGCCCTCTTCTTTCCTTTAGTGGTCTTCCAATATTTTATTTCCTCTAGAATGGATCCTGGAGCAGAAATGTGGTAATGACTTCAACTTGGCCTCGTTCCTTTAAGACAAACTGTTGAGCTCCAGTAGGCAAGGGCTTAGGATGACCACACTGTCTATTTTTAGTATAATCTTCCATAGTGTACAGTGGCACCTATGCTTTTGCTGACTCTTCATTCATTCATTTATTCACTTATTCATTCATTCATTCATTCATTTTTATGAAGTAAGATGCACTAGACTGAGGGATATAACAGCAAGCAAAAATGGACCCCAGTGAGAGAGAATCAAGGGGACTGGCAGACGTTTAACAAATTATCATATACTATGTATAATTTATAAGCTGGGTTACATATGGAAAATGTATAAAATGCTCTAAGGACATATAACACAGGGATCAGATCTTATCTGGGCAGTCACAGGAGACTTCTTTGATGAAGAGACATATGAAGAAAAATTAAGACTTAAAACACAGTTAGACCCTTAGAAGACAATATAGAAAAAAGTTTCATGACCTTGGGAAGGCAAGGAGTCCTTAGACACAACACCAAAATCATGACTGATAAAGAAAAGAAAAAAGATAAAATGATTTCATCAAAATTAAAAACTTTTGTTCTTTTAAAGACTTTGTTAGGAATAAAATGATTATCCATAGACAGGGAAAAAATTTGCAACATGTATCAGAATGTATACAAAATTCTCAAATCTCAAAAATGAGAAAACAGCTCAATTGATAAATGGTTAAAATATTTGAAGGGACACTTCACCAAAAAATGTATATAAGTGGCAAATGAGCATATTAAATGATGCTCAACATCATTTAAAACATTTAAACTAAAACCACAAGTGCTGTCAAGAATACAGAGCCATAAGAGCTCTTAGATCTTGCTGCTGGGAATAAAGAAAGTGGTACACTCAGCAAAAGTTAGACAGTTTCCTCTAGAGTTAAACCTACACCTACCATAAGATCCAGCCATGCTACTTCTAGATAATTATAATGGAGAAGTGAAAACCTATGTCTATACAAAAACCTGTGTACAAATGTTTTTAGATGTCTTTGGTAGCATTGCACATAATCACTAAACAGTGGAAACAGCTCAAATGACCTTCCGTGGTAAACAGATAAATAAACTGTGGTGCAACTGTTAACCTGAGAGATCTCTTGTCTTCTTGAAGGAAAAAATTCAATCAAGAGACAAAATGTAGCAAAGCCAGCAAGAATTTATTGGCCAGAGCAAAAGCACAGTCGGGACAGTGGAACAAGGAAGGGCCTAGAAGAGGCAACAGGAGAGCCTGGGCTGGTCTCTTTCACTCACTGGAAAGTCAGGGAAAAGGGGGCCTTGGAGACAGGTTCAGGGAGTTAGCCCTGATGAGCTGCCGCCGACAGTTGCTCCCCTGGTTGCAAGCCTTGTGCGGTCCCTTAGCGTTTAAGAGATGCACACCTGTGGGGGAAGGAGAGGGGAAGGGAAGGGCGCACATGAGTCGGGTCCTTTGTCTTCAGGGTTTTATTTTTCTCTTCAGGTGGGAATTTTAGGCGAGGTCTCAGGGGAGGGTCTCAATAGAATATTCATCAGCTTTCCAGTGTGTCCTTTCAGGATGGTGGCCTCCACTGATTGCTTGGCACCAGGGCAGGGGTTCATTAGTTAATGCAGCTGGCCCTGAGGCAGTCATGATGTCCTTTGTCCGGTTTTGTTGCTTTTCTGGGCCTGGAGCTGAAACACAACAGAGGCTTAGATGTTATCTTTAGGGAGGAAAGGTCAGGGGGTCTAAACCTCATGACTAGCAATGTGAAAGGGTACCCTCGGGGCAAGGTCCCTCTTTTCCCAGTTTTGCCCGTTTCTAGGCACCTGGAGCTTCTATATCTAGCCCATCGTCCTTGCTGTGCTCATGTCTGTCTAGCTGCCTACCACACAACTAGCAAGGAAATACCACCCAGAGGTATTGATACACATGACAACTTGGGTGAATCTTAAATGCATTATGTAAGTAAAAGAATCCAGTCTCAAAGTTTACACATCATATGATTTTATTTATATGACATTCTGGAATTTGCAAAAAGAAAATATCATATATATACATATATATATATTTAAATATATATTTCTAAGAATTCAAACAAGTGTGGTGGGACTGTAAAATAAAGAGGTATAAGATTTTTAAAAAGGGTAAGCAAGACAATATAGAACTAAATAATAATAAATGACCATTTTTATTTTACTTTTTAATTTAATTTAATTTAATTTTTAGCACCATGTAATGCCACCAACATATGGTAAAACTTTTTTGTACAACTTTTTTATGAAGTTTATTGGTGTGACATTGGTTAATAAGATCAGATAGGTTTCAGGTGTACATTTCTATGATATATGATCTGTATATTGCATTCTGTTCATTCATTTGTTGCTTTCAGTTTTATATTTCACCTATGAGTGAAATCATAGGGTTCTTAACTTTTTCTGCCTAACTTATTTTGCTTAGCATGATAGTCTCAAGGCTCATCCATGTTGTCACAAATGACAGTATTTTATTTTTTAAAAAATTATTGACACTATCACAGAAGTCCCTCACCCTCCCCTTTGCCCACCTCCACCATTCCCACCCCCTTCCCCCGGCCTTCACCACACTGTTGTCTGTGTCCATGGGCTATGCTAAATGACCATTTTAAAACGTTTACTCTGTGCTAAGCACTTTACATGGGTTATCTCATTTAACCCTTATCAAATAATTTTCACAACTATTAGAACCTACAATAAAAATAACAATTATTTTATAGGTGAAGACACTGAGGTTAACAAAAATGAAATAACTAATTTATCAAATAGAGGGGTGGTAAGTAGGGAGGCCAGGATTTTAATCTAATTGGCTTCAGAGTTGGCTTTTTTTAGTATTATGCTATATTGTTGGCCTTGCACGTTTTAAAGAGGGTCATATCTTAATCCTAAGGTAAATAGAAGCCATGGATAAATTCTGTGCATGCCCATTGTTTTATCAGATTTTCCTTCTTTTTAAAGATTACAATTTGGAGTATAGACTGGTGGAGGTGGGACTTGATGGATAGCATAGAGTGAGACATGAATGTGGCTGTTATGGAATGAATTGGGGACAGAACCTTTAGAGAGGTAACTAAGTTATAATGAGGCCATTTAAGTAGGTTCTAGACTAATCTGACTGATGTCCTTATAAAAAAGAATAAATCTGGACACAAATGAGACACAAAGGAAGTGTGTGCACAGAGTGAAGTCCAGGTGAGGACACACTAAAAAACTGACCACCTGCAAGCCAAAGAGAGAGGCCTCAGGAGAAACCAAACCACTGACATCTAGCCTTGGACTTCTAGCCTCCAGAACTATGACTAAATAAGTTTCTCTTGTTTAAGCCACCCAATCTGTGGTACTTTGTTATGGAAGCCCAAGCTAACTAGTAATGTTAAAGACGTAATGTGTATAAAAATTATACCACGAGAGGTGGAAAAAGGAATAGAGCTCTATGGAAGTAGCATTTCTTTATATTACTTGAAGTGAGCTAGTACAAATCTGAAGCCGAGTCTGATAGGATGTATATGATAATTCCTAGAGACAATCACTAAAAAATAAAAACTAACAGTAGAAACACCATTAGCTAAATTAGTACACTACATTAGAAAAAATTCACTAAATAAAAAATAAGGCAGCTAAGGAGAAACTGAGGAACCAAAATCACATATCTTATATGCAGATAATCCTAAGGAAGCCATTGAAAATTTTCTAGAATTTAAAAATAATGAGTTTAGCAAGGTTGCAGAATATAGGACTAATACACAAAATCAATTATCAACTGTATTTCTGTGCACTTGAAATATACAGTTTGAGAGTAAAATTAAGAAAACAATTACATTCACAACAGCATCAAAATGAATAAAATACTTGGGGTTAAATTCAGCAAAAGAGGTTTGCAAAACTTATACACTGAACGCTACAAAATATTGTTGAAACAAATGAAAAAAGATCTAAATAAATGGAAAGCATCTATTTTCATGGATATAAAGAATTAATATTGTTAAGATGGCAATAGCATCCCCCAATCAATTTACAGATTCAACCCAATCTCTATCAGAATTCCAGCTGGCTCTTTGTAGAAATTTAAAAGTTGATTCTTAAATTCTTATGCAATTGCAAGGGACTCAGAATAGCCAAAACAACCTATAAAAGAACAAAGTGAGAGAGTTGACACTTCCTAATTTCAAAACTTTCTGCAAAGCAACACTAATCAAAACAAGGTGGACCTGGAATAAAGATAGACATACAGATCAAAGGAATAGAAAGTCCAGAAATAAACTCATAAAACTGTGGTCATTGGATCTTCCATGAGGGTGCCAAAAATATTAATGGGAAAAACTTTTAATATTGTCCTTTCAAAGCACAGTCCTGGGATAACTGGATAACCACATGCAAAGGAATGAAGTGGACCTTACTTCATATAATATACTACACAAATTAACTCAAAAAAGACCAAGAATAAATGTGAGAGCTAAAACTACAGATCCTTTAGAAGAAAACATAAAGATTCATGTTGTTGAATTTGGCAAAAGACTTAGATATGGCACCAAAAACAAGAGCATCAAAAATTAGATAAATTAGGTTTAATCAATATTAAAAATTTTGTGCTTCAGATAACATTATCAAGAAAGTGAAAAACCAAACCTGCAGAATGGGAGAAATTATTTTCAATCATATGCTAATAATGAAATTTATCTAAAATGGATAAAGATCTTCTACAATTCACTAATAGGAAGACAAATATTTCAATGAAAACAATGTCAAAGCATCTGAATAGGAAGATATTTCTCCATGGAAAATATATAAGTAGCTGATAAACACATCAAAAATGTTTATTATCATTAGTCATCAGGGAAATGCAAATCAAAATCACAATGAGACACCAACTCACAATCACTTGGATAGCTAGGATGGGCAAGTCAGATCACAAAATGTGTTAGTGAGAATGGGGAGAAATTGGAAACCTCATACACGGCTGGTGGAAAGGTGAAATGGTGCAGCAGCTTGGGAAAACAGTCTGGCTCTTAAACAGTAAATCTATTAGTAAACACTGAGTAACCATATCACCCAGAAATTATACTCTTAGGTTTTATACCCAAGAAAAATGAAAACATATGTCCGCACAAACACATTCATCCAAATTTTTATAGCAGCATTGTTCATGATAGCCAAAAGGTGGAAATAACTCTTGTGCTCATCAACTGCCAAATGGATACACAAAATGTGGTGCATACATACAATGGATTATTATTTAGCCATAAAAAAGGAATGTAGTGGTGATACATGCTACAGCATAAATAAATTTTGAAAACATGTATGTGAAAGAAGAAAGTAACAGGATACCAAATATATTATCCTATTCATATAATGTTCAGAATATAGAAATCTATAGAAATAGTAAGTAAATTTGTGATTGCTTAGGTTTGAGGTTAGGGGCAAGAATGGAGGATGGGGGTTATAGCTAAAAGGTACTTGCTTTACTTTTTATTTTTTATTTTATTTTTTAATTTATCTTTATTGTTGAAAGTATTACGGATATCCCCATTTTTCCCCCATAGATCTTCTCCACCCCGCATTCGCCCCCCCTCAGGCCTTCACCACACTATTGTCTGTGTCCATAAGCACATATGCATATAAATTCTTAAGTTAATCTCTCCCCACTCACTCCCACACCCCCGCCTTCCCACTGAGATCGCTCAGTCTGTTCCATGCTTCTGTGTCTCTGGATCTATTTTGTTCTTCAGCCTATTTTATTCATTAGATTCCACATGAGTGAGATCATGTAAAACTGAATCAGGAAGAACCAGAAAACCTGAATAGGCCAATAACAACTGATGAAATCAAAGCAGCAATAAAAAACTCCCAACAAACAAAAGCCCTGGTCCAGGCAGCCTCACAGGGGAGCTTTCTAATTCTATAGTTTAAGGTTAGATAGTTTACTAAAATTTTTCTTGCTTTTTGAGGTAGGCCTGCAATGCTATGAACTTCCCTCTTAGGACTGCTTTTGCTGTGTCCCATAGGTTTTGGGTTGTTGTGTGTTCATTTTCATTTGTTTCCAGGAATTTTTTTATTTCTTTCTTGATCTTATTGGTAACCCATTCATTGTTTAATAACATGCTATTTAGTCTCCATGTGTTTGAATGTTTTTGAGTGTTTTTACTGTAGTTGATTCTAATTTCATGCCATTGTATCTGACATGCTTGATATGATTTCAATGTTCTTGAACTTGTAGAGACTTGTTTTGTGTCCTAACATGTGGTCTGTCTTTGAGCATGACCCATGTGCACTTGAGAGGAATGTATATTCTGAAGCTTTGGGGTGGAATGTTCTGTAAATATTACTTAAATCCATCTGATCTAGTGTGACATTTAGAGTCACTGTTTCTTTGTTGACTTTTTGTTTGGAAGACCTATCCAGTGAAGTCAGGGGGTGTTAAAGCCCATGACTATAACTGTATTGCTGTTGTTCTCTCCCTTAAAGTCCTAAAGGTTATTATCGATAGGTCCCTATTTATTGCCATTTTAATTCTTTATGCCTATGTTTCTCTCTCTATTTCTTCTTATTAGAGCATTCCCTTTAACATTTCTTGCAATGCTTCTATTTCTACTCCTAATTACAGCAGTCCCTTTAACATTTCTTGCAATGCTGGTTTGGTGGTGATAAACTCCTTTAGCCTTTTTTTTTTTTTTTTGTCTGGGAAGCTCCTTTCTGCATAGAGTAGTCTTGGTTTCAGATCCCTGTTTTTCATTACCTTGAATACTTCATGCCATTCCCTTCTGGCCTGTAAAGTTTCTGATGAGAAGTCAGCTGACAGCCTTATGGGGGCTCCTTTGTAGGTAACAGATTGCTTTTCTCTTGCTGCCTTTAAGATTCTCTCTTTGCCTTGAATTTTTGGCATTTTAATTACGATGTGTCTGGACATGGACCTCTTTGGATTCTTCTTGCTTGGGACTCTGTGCCTCCTGAAGTTGTGTGACTTCTTCCTTCACCAGGTTAGAGACGTCTTCTGCCATTATTTCTTCAAACAGATTCTCTAACCCTTGCTTACTTTCAACCTCCTCTGGCACTCCACTGAGGGGAATATTGTTACATTTCATGTTGTCCCACAGCTCCCTTAGATTGTCCTCCTGTTTTTTAATTGTTTTTTCTTTTTGGATCTCTGATTGAGGGATTTTTTTTCCTGCCCTGTCTTCTAATTCACTGATCTGATCCCCAGCTTCCTCTAATCTGCTGTTTATTCCTTCCAATGTATTCTTCATTTCTGCTATGTCTTTCTTAATTTCCTTCATAGTTTCCATATCTTTTTTCATGCTGTTGAGCATCCTTACAATCAGTATTCTGAACTCTATATTTGATAGATTGTTTAGCTCCATTTCATTTAGCTCTTTTTCTGGAGACTTCTCTTGTTCTTTCATCTGGTGCTTCTTTTTTTGTCTCCCCATTTTGGCTGCTTATTTAGGTTTGTTTCTATGTATTAGGCAAGGGTAAGATGTGTCCCAAACCTAGGCTTGGCTGGACCATTGTCAAAAACCCTTAATTCAGCCAATCTCTAGAAGGATATTAAATAAAACCGAGATTTGAAAAGAGGAAGTGACTTGTCCAAGTTCTTCTAGCTATTAATTATCTCAGCTGTAATTCCAGGGCCCCTTTACCATCGTGTGTTCTGAGAGTTAAAGTAAACTGTAAAGCTGCAAACCCTCCCAGATTTAATGGCATATGTTATTTGAGATAATGACCTCCATAATAGAGATTCCTTATAATTAGAATCTGATACCTTAGTGTAAACTTTGGAGCAGTCTCCAGTTATTAATTGGTTCAGCAAATGCCAGGCTGGACCAAACATTATAGAAATAGGAAAACTGGTTATCTCTTCAGTCTCCCTGGTCTCTACTGATGTTCCCAAGACTGGCCTCCAGAAGTGCACATCTCCACCTCAGACAATAAGGCTGCATGAAGTTACAGAAAGGGTGTGGTCTGAGTCAGACTTCCCAACAGCCAAGACTTAACCCTGCCACTTACTAGTCAGGTCTGTAACTTTGGGAACTTGCTTCAGCTACTTCTTTTGTAAGAGAGTGAAACTATGTCCATTTTTACAGGATTGTAGTCAAGATGAAATGAAATTATGGTACCTGGCATTTGGTATGAGAAGTTATATGAACAAATAGAAAATGTATATGACAGTGGACATGACATGCCATGACAAGTGGACAAACTATGAGATAATAGAACTCTGACCCACAACCTCTTCAGCAGCCAGCCCAGGAAACAGACCAGAGGCTCTGCAGCAATCAGCTCAGTAACGTCAGGTCGTGCTTAACGAAGGCCAGCTTTTCTATTTTTTGCCTCTGCTTCTGACTCAGGACCAACCCAAAAAAACCAAATATGCTTTTCTTACTAATCACATAGTGTTATCATCATACTTAGCTAGTTGATTAATTTAATAATAGGAAGAAAGCAAAGGAGATGATGGGGGCATGTGCAGTGATGTCAGGGAAGGTGCTTGCCTGTCAGTCTAACCTGAGAAAAAGATAATTGGCTAGAGGGGTGGAGCCAATGCAAGCCCCTGAAATTTTGAAGGGTTAATTGGTTAAGCTTCCAGATATAACCCCCCAAAATTCTCCTTCTCCCTTTGCTCCTGCTTCCTTGTTTTCTTTTGCTCTGTGACCCATGAGCCTCCACAGCCAGGCGGTCTTAGAAGCCACATAGCCCATGGACATGAGGACCCCACATGCAGTGGACTGCAGCTTGGAACACAAGCTAAACTAGCCAGATAATGGACTGGACTGTGCTTTAATATGGAGCGAAAACTATGGGCAGCGGCTTTAATCCTAACCCTGCTGAAGAAAAGGTTGAACGTTTGCCATGGTGAGACCAGAGGGGGTGGGACCTTGGAAGGGAACCTTCTTAATTTTACATCATCAATAAAACTTTCCATGATACCCCATCCTCCCTGGGGACCTCAGAAAATTATTTTCCCTGTGGCACCCCAGGAACTCCACTTATACTGGTAACAGGTGGAGATGCAAAAGGCACCCCACCAATAACAATAGGATGCAGCCGTTTCTAGGCAGCCATCTCGAGTTTCCACGCCAACGGCTTCCAGCAAGGCCCAGCTGAAGCCTGTCCTCTGTCCCACGGCGCTATTCTGCTTTTCCATTCCTCTGCCTGCCTCTGAGTCTTTACTAACATAAGTGATGGTGGCTGACTCCTATTTCAAGGAGCTCTGGATAAATAGCCTTTACTTCTCACTTGGGTGGTCTTTGTTTATTTCCATAAGTAGGTATTGAATAAATATTAATCTTTTCCTCTGTGCTCTGATTTCTCTGCTACCTGTGGGTACTGAAATGTCTTTATGGACATTCCTTTTTGCTTTTAGGAATCAATCACAGATACTTCTTTTGAAGGTTGAATAAACCCTTTCATTTAGTCTCAATGATATATCTCTTACATATTTCTCATTTTCCAGGCCAGATGTTTCCCAGGACACCGTTAACTAAAAAATCTCCTGTGTTGTTTTTTTTGTTTTTGTTTTTTAAATATATCTTTATTGATTTCAGAGAGAGGAAGGGAGAGGGAGAGATAGAAACAGCAATGATGAGAGACTCATTGATCGGCTGCCTCCTGTATGCCCCCTATTGGGGATGGAGCCTGCAGCCGGGACATGTGCCCTGACTGGGAATCAAACCTCGATCTCCTGAATCCTAGGTCCATGCTCAGCCACTGACCCACGCCGGCCAGGCAAATCTCCTGTGATCTTTTTTTTTTTTTTTTAATATATCTTTATTGATTTCAGAGAGAGGAAAGGAGAGGGAGAGAGAGAGATAGAAACATCAATGATGAGAGAGTCATTGATCGGCTGCAGCCCGCAACCCGGGCATGTGCCCTGACCAGGAATCGAACCCCGATCGCCTGGATCCTAGGTTGGCTCTCAACCGCTGAGCCACGCCCTGCCGGGCTCTCCTGTGATCTTGATCTTCATGGTTGGAAGGACTAGAGAGGGACTGAGGTTGGGGAAGGAGGTCCTTGCCTGGACAGAGAGCAAGTGCATGCATGTTTTGTAAACTAAAGCCTACTTTTATTCTTATTCTTTCCTTTTAATTTGTCACTAACCAGCATAAAAAGAAAGAGGCATCCAGATAGTGAAGCTGAACTCACTTTATCCTTCAAAAATGTATAAAATAACGGTCCAAAAAACAGCCATCTGAAAAGTCTAAGTTACGATGACTGTGATTCTTTTGTTCAGGGATCTTTCTACCTTTCCAACTGCAAAAATAACTTTTGGAGAAGCTGCCATGTGGAACTGAGCTCCCTGGCTTCAACCTGCCCCTGTGGCTTGGGTGTTATTTATAGAGGGTTTTGCAGATATTACAAACATTGGCAGCATTTCTTTGGAGTCCATTGGGCAGAGGAGATATGCAAGCATCATGCCTCACAGAGCTCGCAGGGGCTGGGGAGATGGATGGCTATTCATAGGGGCCCACATTAGCTTGGAAACAGCTTGCCAGAGTTCCTGATTGAGTTAAGAGGACGAGCACCATATGCTGGCTGGGGCATGCTAATACCCTGGTCCCCCGGGTGTTGTCAGAGGATGATGGCACTGACCACTCAGATGGAGATGCTTTCCAAAGCCAGGGGCTGCTTGTTTGCATTCCTCTATGTCACTGAGGGAGAGGCTCTGTGGCTACCCAGGCTGCCTGACTTCAAAGCTCCCTGTAGTTTGGAAAGCAAACGATTCATTTGTCCTGTTAAGCAGCACCAAGGTTCTGTGAATTAATTGTGCACCTAATAGAAAGCAAATTAGACAATGAGAACCCTTCACATCAGGATATGCAGTAAACTCTGAAGGCCAGTCTCCAAGCTGGGTGATAGTAGAACCGTGCCTCTGGAAGGAAAGCACACAGGGTAAGGGTGGGAAAGCGGGTTTGAGTGGCCGAATTATCTACTCACCTGGCATCCTTTCTGTCCCTGTATGCCCCCAGCCTGTCACAGCTTCCCACAGAGATTCTGCCATCCTCAGTGAGATCAGCCTACCTTAAAGGCCTGCCTCTCCGTGGGACATATGGACTCTCTGATGGAAGAGGGCTCAGATACAAGTGGAATCTAACTTAACACAGAATTTAGTTTTTTTCATTCATTTCTGTGTCATGGGTAGTTTCTAAGAGAGGATACCTTCCTTACCATTTTTGTTTGTTTGTTTGGTTTTGGTCAGAATGATCCCAGTGAGGCAGCAGACTAGACTGGTGTTATGGTATGAATAATTATGTCCCCCCAAAATAATTGTGTCCCCCCAAAGGACTGTTGAAACCCCAATGTGATGGTATTTAGAGGTAGGGCTTTGAAAGTTAAATAGGTTTGAATGAGGTTGTGAGAGTGGGGCAGTGATAGGATTTGTGTCCTGATAAGAGGGAGAGTGACCGGAAGTCTCTTTCTCCCTCTCTTTGCCACGGGAAGAGAGAGAAGGCAGCCATCTGCAAGCCAGGAAGACGCTTCTCACCAGGAACTCAATCTCCTGACACCCTGACCTTGGACTTCCAGCCTCTAGAGCTATAGAAGTCAGTGTCTGTGGTTTAAGCACCCAGTTTGTGCTATTTTGTTACAGCAACCTGAGCTGACTACTAAAAGTCATTTCTACAGGGGTTCACTCTAATTTTATTCATTGTATTATTCGCTATTTCAGTCATTTATTAAAAGATTGTATGCATTTATTGTATGTTCACTTTATGCCAGTCATGGTGCCAGATGGGTGCTTAGGAGGGTAGAAATAACTGAAGTTTCTGGTGGCAGAGGCAGGCACATACCTAAAACAATGACTCCATGCCCTGAAGGTTCTAACAGAGAGGTGAAGGTGGCAGCAGGAACACAGAGGAAGGAGTGTTGTAGTGTCTACAGATAAGGTACGGCATGTGCATGGAAGTCAATTTAAATTATACCCTAGGAAGATCAGTTAACATTTCAGATATCCTATATTAGAATATGCTCAAGGGGAGTCGCCAATTACATAAAACACCCTAGAAATAATTTTTTAGCCTCACCAGAGGACATGATTAAAGAGAGAAAAACATGGATCGGTTGCTCTTCCGTACCCACCCCAACTAGGGACCAAACCCGAAACCTAGGCATGTGCCCTGAATGGGAATTGAACCCACAACCTTTTGGTGTACAGGACTGTGCTCCAACCAACTGAGAGTCCTGGCCAGGGCAGAAACAGCTCTTAATTAGTGAAAATGTATGGTGTTTAATACATGTGCTTGGCTATTTGGCTAGAATAATGACTGCATTTAGGTCCGTTCTTGCATAATTAGTGAATGGGAATTTGGAGAACCAGGCATCTCAGTCCTCACCCTTGTGCCTTAGAACTAGAATTCTACTTGGTCCCATGCCCCCCAGTTAACAGAAGGTTCTTCCACTAGGCCTTACAAGAATAACAGCTGGTCATGTTATCAAATTGTTTGCCCTGGGGCGCAAGCCTTTCATACAGTGGCTTAATGTCATTTCTTGACAGAGCCAGGCCTTCCAGCAAGCTAATAAGAATTGGTGGTAATACTGTTAGATGCCTGCTTAGCTACTAAATGCCCCTTCGGGTGGCAGTGTTTGGTCTGAAATTGTATACTACCCAGCTGAGCTTATGATGAGAACAGACATATGGTTTCCACTCACCTCTGATTTTGGGTAAGATGCCAATATTTACCAAAGACTGGACCTAAAAATGACCAATTTGACTTAGATCAGCTCTCAGCAGACAGCTTCAGAGGAAGTGATGGCTGTGTTGTGCTCAGATTTTTATGCAGGTTTGAAAAGGAATCAGTCTCTTCCCCAGCCCTGCGAAGCAGTGCTACGCAAAGGACACCTGCTTGGCGACAAGGTGCCTGTCCTCAGAATTCCAGTTCCCTCCCTACCTCACTGGCGACCTCAGGAGAGCTTCGAATGTTCCGGGGGCTGTTTGTGCATCTGTAAAAGAGGAAGCATTTTGCCGAATGATCTGCCCGGTCCCCTGCCGAGCTCTGGCGCTGTGTATGAAGCGCAGCTGGGCTAAGGAACCATGTCTCTAAAGGAAGGAGGGGCCTGCGATGCGGGTAAGAAAAGGGTCCAAAGGGCCAAAGAGGGGGCTTTCCCGCACCGTCCTTGCACTTGGGGAGGAGCGGTTTGCCGAGGGCCAGCTCTCGCACGCGACAGCAAGGACAGTCTAGCGAGGGGACAGCGAGGAGCTGGGCTGAGCAAGAGGCCAACACGGTCCTCTCAGCTCTCCTGCCTCATCTGAAGGGGTAGGATCACTGTGCACAGCAAGAGTAGGGTTTGTAAAGTGAACAGTGCGGTTTTGATGAAGGATAGGCACTACAGGATGTTGTTTGTTGTTATTACCATTAACGGCGGAATTTAGCTACAGCAGTGGAAGCGTGTGGGGGCGGCGGTGGCCTGGAGTGAGGACAGGGTGGGGAGAGGACCTGTTATTTGAGAGACGGAGCATGAGAGAGGGTGTCACCAAAGTGCTGGGGCATGAGGGGTTTATCCCGAGAAGAAAAGCGCAGTGTCAGTTTCAAGACAGATTGTATGGAAAAAGACGCAGGGTTTGAAAAATGTTTGAAAAATTCAAGTAGTTTGGATAGCTAAGTGAGGATTGAGAACAGTAGGAAATAACCTATAAAACCGATAAAGACCAGACCAGGAAGTAGGAAAGGAAAGAAAGCTGGAAATTCTTGAGTATTTAAAAAAAAAAATTAAAAGCATATTTAAAAACACACACACCAAAAAACAGATTGGTTGGGGGAGGGGCACATTGACATAACTTTTATTATAGTATACTCTTATAATTGTTCTAATTATTACTTATTGTTGTTAATCTCTTTCTGTGCCTAACTTGTAAATTAAACTGTATCGTGGGTATGTGTGCACAGAGAAAACGCCTATGGCTTCAGGCATCCACTAGGGGAAAACATCCCCCATGAATAAAGGGGGAGTACTGTATTATTTCGGTGATCCAGAGCCTGGGAGAGCCTTTAAGCAGCAGGGGAATGGCATAAATCAAGCAGTCACTAGGAAAGCTGGCTTCCCTGGAGATACTCAGAGAAATGAGGCCACAGAGCTAGCTACCTTGCAGGCCTTTTCAAACATGTCAGGAGACACATGGCTGGAAGCAGCAGCATCTGTCAGCAGCAGGCTAGGCTTGGCCGGTTCCGGCTGGGGAAGGCTCTCTTGGGAGGGCTGTCATCCAAGGGCTGCGGGCTTGTTCCATATCTTCTCCTTGCTCTGCCCACTCACTTTTCCCTGCCAGACACAATTCCCACAGGAGGGCTGCAGTAAGCCCAGCACTGTGGGGACAAAGTGAGTCTGCGCAAAATCACTGCTCTGGAACAGAAATGACCTTGACTCAGAACAGCTGTTCCTAAAAAGTAGACTCAGAGCTTTCAAAACACTTTTTGAACACAACCTGGAAGTCAAGAGCTGGGGTGGGGTGCAGAAGGAATTGCATTGCAGCCAGCCTAAGTGAAATGGCAGTGAGAACAGAACCCAAACTTTCAAAGTGGAGACTGAAGTGACCGAGGGGGGTAGTGAAGTGCAGAAGGGCTGAGGATCTGGGTTCTGCAAAAGTGGTGGGTGGGGTGCCTCGATGGTGACTGAGTAGATGATGCCAAGAGGAAAGGATCATGGACCTGCGTTTCTATGCCTGCCCCAGCTGCTTGTCCATGGCTGTTTATCTTCTAGAGGAATGGGTTGGTTCCATCTGGAGAATGTGGAGCTGTGAATGCAGATGAGACTGAATCATAAAAGGGCTAGAATGGGTACGACACTAAAGAGTTCATCTAGTCTCCTTCCCTTCTTTACATTTGAGAAAACTGAGGCTCAGAAAAGGGAATTGCTCTAGGTCAAATAAGTTCACTGCTTTATTCATTGTGACCCCAAAGGTATGGCATAAAGATAATCGATGAATCTAAAATGTAGCCTGATCTTTTTGTAGTTAAAAATCATCCCTCCTTGTCTGTGAAAATATAATAATGAGAGTTTAATAAGAAAGGTCAAAGGTTCCTGATTATCAGAAAGTAGCAGACATACTCCAGGCTACTCTAGGGCAGGGGGAGGGGGAAGGGGTTCAGTCGGGGGAATGGAATGATCCCAGGTCTCAGGGGTCCAGGTCTTGGCAGAATGTTAGCCCAGCTGCTCTTCAGCCCTGCTTCTGTTCCTACAGATGGACTGAGGTATTCTATCATCATATACATAGGACTACTGTAAATAATATACAATCAGCTTCTATTGAGGAGCCTACAAATTCTTTTTGGTATTTTCATCTTAAAAAGCCCTAACTTTGATAAGTGAGACTATCATGATATGAGACTATATGACAGGGTGAATTCTGGTCTGTTTTTCAAAGCATACAGAAGATTGCTAATGGAAATAATGTCTTCCCTTAATTTTTTTAAACCATTTTTTCCTGCTATTGCTTGTCTGCCCTGAAAGCTATAAGATGATTTCTTATTTACACCCAAAACAAAAATAGTGTTTTCATAAGTTGGCAATTTTAGTATTCAGTAACAACAAATACCCTGGCCACATAAAGCATGATTAGGTCCAGTGGTCTGACCAATTAGTGTCTTAGGCGAAACTCATAATTTCTTAATTTATAAGATTCAGGAGGAAAAACCTCCCAAGTTCAAATGACTGCATCACTGTTGGAAATAGAAACAGCTGTTTTGCTAACATTTACTGAATATCTTCCATTTTATTCATCAGTGAGAACATTCATGAAAGAGGCATGATCTTTGCCTTCTAGGTGGAACAGCACTGACATTATTGAGCAAGCCACTAATATAAGTCAGACATTTTTTTGTTTTTTAAATGTTTGTATTGGTTTTAGATAGAGAGGAAGGGAGAAGGAGAGATAGAAACAGCGATGAGAGAAAAAAAAACATCAACATCAATGGCTACCTCCTGCACACCCCCTACTGGGGATGGAGCCAGCAACCCAGGCATGTGCCCTGACCAGGAATTGGACCAATGACCTCTTGGTAGATGGGGCGAGACAACCACTGAGCCAAGCCGGCCAGGCGACGTTTTTCTTTTACATACACATTACTTTCATTCCATTAATTCATTGACATTTAAAGCAATCCTATGAAGTAATTTCCACATTGTAAAAATGAGGAAACAGAAATACCAAGAGGTTAACACACTGGAGCAAAATCACACAGTTGGTGTCAGAGCCAGAATTAATCCCAAGTCTATTTGATCCCAAATTGAAAGTGTTTCTACCACATCATTTTGGAGAATACATGACATCTGCAAGAAGAGGAGAAGATGCCAGGGCTAGTCATTGGACACATCTGTCACCTATTGGCCGATCCACCAGATAGTATGCAAATGGCTCTGCCCAGGGGCCAAAATATTTCCTTTGACGTCTTCATATCTATAATCTATAACTTTGATGAATGAGGTGATCCCAGTGTGAGACGATGTAACAGGGCTGAAAGGCCTGGTTTTTCTCACCTATGATCAAAACAAGCAGCTGAGAATAATATAATTAAAATCTTTTACTTCAGAGTTGATTCCATCCAGATCTGGGAGGCCAATAAGACATTGTGTTGTTCTTTGAGGTGAAAATCCCTTCAGTGAGCCCGTTGGCATGATGTTCTCTGGCACGCCCTGATGTAAAAAGCTGTTCATACTCAGAGTAAGTAAGATGCTATGTCCTGGATACAATTGGCTGAATAGGGTAATGTACTAGTCCACTGTTATAACTATGAAGCCTGAACATCACAGTCTTTTGGCCAAAGTAGGCCAGTTTCTGTCGCATGTCTTTTGAGGACACAACTAATGATGCACATACAATTGACATCTTCCAAATTTAAAACTGTCTCACCTCTAATTAGTTTTACTTTTTGGACTAGTTTTCCTGTAGGACTCTCCTTGGTTTCCGCCTATCCCAGAGTCAATGATTTTCCACAAACCCCTCTCCTACTGCTTGGCTTGGATTCCACTACTTACAAGGTGAAAACTAGGCTCAGCCTGCAGCTGTCACATTGTGGTGACACAGCATCCCCTTCAGATAAATTCATTAGAAATTAGAATGTGCTTCTCTCAATTTTTAACAAATGCATTGGTCATACTAAGTCTTGGATTAATAGTCTTCTGAAATGGGCCATTGTATCAACACAATCTCCTTGGGAGGGAAAAGAGGAGAGTGGTTCTTCCGTATCTCTTCTTATCTTTCTTGTAACATATGAGCATGGTATAATTTGGACTGACTTCCTCAAAAAACATGGGTTTAAACTTACATCTATCATTAATTTTCAGAATTACCTTTTCGAGACATTTTCCCTTTCATGGTCTCTGTTTCTCATCTAAAAATGAGGAGATTGGACAAACCCAGGAATAGAAACCAGTCCTGTGTTCTATACCAAATGCAGATGTTAGTCATCTTTCCCCCCGAATGCAGATGTAACTGCACAGTCTTTCATGACCCAGCACTCAGGCCGTGATTGCTACGTAATGAGATTTTGCATAACATAGAAAGTCCATGTCTCATTTTCAAATGCAGATTTCAAATATAGCTCTAACATTTTATGATTCTTTTTCTTAGCACCTTTTATGACCCAGGGAAAACTGTAAATAGACAAATGTTTAATCAATTTGTTATATTTTGTAGTACTTTACAATGAAACTGGAAAATAGATTTTGTTCTCAAATGTATCAACTGGCTATTGCTACATAACAAGTGGACCTAGAATTGAGTGAAACAATGAGCATTTATTGTTGCTCACTAGTGTGTTGGTCTGTCGGATAGTTCTGGTCTCAGCAGGAATCAGGTGTCTACAGCCAGCTGGGAGCCGAATGGGGGCAATCTAGTCTAGGGTGACTACTATTTGGAAAAATGCAAAAAATGGGCTCGCCTTCAAATAACCTCTCACTGTCCGAAAGACTAATCTGGGCTTGTTCAGATGGCAGCAACAGGGTTCTGAGAAAAAAACACCAAAGACTCCTCACTTTATTGGCCAAGACAAATAAAGCCAAACCGGATTCAAGGACTGGGAAAATAGACTTCTGAAGCATTTTGCCAAAAATTGTAAACCATTTCCATCAATCAGAAAGTTTTCCTGTGTCTTCTTGTTGACTCTCTTTTCCTACCACCTTCATTTCTTCAGGAAACCATGTACTGATTCTTAACGCTGTAAATCACTTCAGTGAGTTTTTGGATAAACAGAATCATAAATCAAGGTCTGTCTCTTTTGTCTCACAATGTTCTTCAGAGTGATATATATTGTTGGGTGTATATATTTTATTTAAAAGTTTATTGGTTTTCTTTTTTATTTTTATTTTTGGATTCTAGATTTTGTTGTAGTTTTCACTCATCCTTGTGTGTCTCAGAGCTGATGACAGTGTTGTATAAGTAGTAATTTTTCTACATACAAATGGAATGAAACAGAATATTCATTGTAGGACATTTAAACTGTGTCTTAAATCATAAAAATGATAATTACTGATAATTTCACTAACAGTATTACTATATAGAATTTACTAGGTTTCTGTCCTACTTACAAAAAATTCTAAATATTATTTGCTTATATAGAAACACAATCAAGATCATGCATTTATAGACTTCCATACTCGTCCTCTTTACTTGATACTGTACTGTGTTTTCCAAATCATTAAATACTCCTTTCTTTAGCCTTTGCTATACTTTTTTCTTTTCCTACACCAATATATGCATATTATTTGCTTATATTCTCCTTTCTTTTCATACTTGCTCTCTTTGTCTTTCTCTTCTTTTAAATATGTCTTTGATTTTTTTTTTTTTTTTTTTTTAGAGAGAGAGAGAGAGGAAAGGAGAGGGAGAGAGAGAAAGAAATATCGATGAGATAGAAACATTGATCGGTTACCTGCTGCACGCCCCCTACTGGGGATCGAGCCGGAAACCTAGGCATGTGCCCTGACCAGGAGTCAAACCAGTGACCTCTCGGTACATGTAACAATGCTAAATCTACTGAGCAACACTAGCTGGGCTTCTCTTTCTTCCCTTTTCCCTCCCTCCCTCCCTCCCTCCCTCCCTCCCTCCCTCCCTCCCTCCCTCCCTCCCTCCCTCCCTCCCTCCCTCCCTTCCTTCCTTCCTTCCTTCCTTCCTTCCTTCCTTCCTTCCTTCCTTCCTTTTCACCTTTCTTTTATTCTTTGTTTTGCTTCCTATTTTACTTTCTTTCTTTGACATTCTTTCTTACCCAATAATATATTTAAGTGTATTCATGTTTTTCTGTGCACACCTTTAATCCCAAAAGTTTTATTGGTTTCTCATAATAAAATGTCTGTAATATTCATTATAATTTTATTTTTGCCCCAAACTTATTAATGAAGCATATTGTTATTCTATCTATATTTTTCATTTTTCATTTGGTGTTTATTATTTTGGAGCAAAATAATTCAGTTTGCATATGTTCTATGTTTTGAAATGTATTGATTATACATGTAAATGTATTATAGACATTTAAAATAATTGTACAATCTGTATCTAGGCACAAAACTTATGTATGCTTCTTCAGTCTGACTTATTAATTAAGAGACTATAGCAAAGTGTTTAAGAGTTAATGCTCTGGGAACAGCTTGCTTTTGTTCAATATTTAGCTCAACCAATCTCAAACTCGATAACATTAGTCCAGCTACTGAATCTTGCTTGTATTAATTACCATATCTGTAAAAAGATTATAATACTATCTTTCTGAAGGTTGTTATGAGCAGTAAATGAGATAATAAATATAATAATTCATGTAATAAACATAACGGTGCCTGACACAGAAAATATATAGATATTAGTTTTCATTATATTATCTTGCTCAACTCATCTATCTCTATTAATTATTTTCTGTTTTTTTGTGTTAAAAATTGAATTAAGTCCTTCACTGTAGCTCTAATTTTATCAACTCTACATTGTATTTCTACATTTTTGCTTCAAATATTTTAATGTCAAATTATTTGAGACATACAGGGGGTGGGCAAAAGTAGGTTTACAGTTGTATTGTATTAAGAATAATTAATACATAAATAATAATACAAGAATAAACTCTGTTTCATGTACTCACAACTTTCAACCTACTTTTGCCCACCTGTAAGTGCTCAAAATTGCCATTTATATATAATCCTTCCTTTGTTTATTTATTACTCATATAAAGCATACTCATTTCCCATTTGATGTTTTTGCCTTGAAGTGTACCACACTGATACTTCCAAAGCTGCTTTATTTTTGTTTGCAAACCCCTGGTATATAATTGTCCATCCCTTTACGTGTAGCTTTTCTGTTTCATCTCTATTATTGTGTCTGTTATTAGCTTCCTATAATTGGTTTAGGTACTTTTACCAATACAAAAGGAATTTAATTCTTTTGCAATAACTGAGATAACTGGTATTTTTTAATTGTACATTTGCCCTATTATACTATACTTTCTACTTTTAGGCTTTATTACTCTGCTTTCCTGGATTGGCCAATCTAAAACAAGTCATTTATGCTTTCTTCCTTCAGTGGCTTGAGTCTTACCCATGTTAATTATACTAAGTATGGTTACCCTTACTTTAGAGTAGACATGCTTGAAATTTCACTACCCTATTATCTTAAGAAAGGACAATATTCTTTGCGATGGTATGTAATGTGCCTTTCCACATAGGAACACAGGTTACTTCCTTCTTCCCTTGTCTTCATTTTTAATAAAGGCAGATTTTAAACTTGAATTATTATTGTTCATAATAAGTAGCTGTTATATTGTACATTTTACCAACTATATTCACTATATTAATAATTAGATATTATAAATATTGATTTTTCTCATGTTATGATTCTCCACCATTTCTTTTATACTATAACTTCTCAATCTATAAATATTTTAAGTTACCAGTCAGTTACAAGACCTCTAAAAATAATATTTTCAGGCCATGTTTGTGGGTGTGATTGATTCCAAATTATTAGATTCCAGATAATTTTTTAAAACTTATACTTGGTCCAGTTTCAAAAGGGACATCTGTAATATTTAAAAAAAAAAGTGAATGAATTAACTTAAAACAACAACATCTTATACTTGAATGATATAGCTCAAAAGAGCATCTGTTTCAACCCACTTTTTTTAGGAAATAATTATTTAATATCTTTTAGATTTGTTAGTCTTCTCATCATCTCTAAGAATGAAAATTTCATGATATTTAAAATTTTATATTATTTATTTCAAATTTAATTTGTCTTCAAGCTATCAGTGGCTTTTATCTGTGCTGATCAGATTCAACTTATTTTCTCTACTTTCAGTTTTTCCCCTTTCAATCTATTTCACCACCACTTTCAATCTAATTTTTGAAAATTGTAATATAATTACTTTACTCTCCTGCCCTGGTAAAATTTTTTTCAGTGGTTTGTCATTTCCCCCAGGATAAATGTCAATGCCAAAGTTTCTGCCATTTTAATACACTATGAGATGGGAGAATAGCTGGGGGTGTGGTGTAGAAGGGTCAATGGGGGGGAAAAGGGAGACATCTGTAATACTTTCAGCAATAAAGATAAATTTTAAAAATAATAAATAAATAAAAATACAATAAATTGCAATAGCTTTTATTCTTTATGTTTTCTTTCCATTTTTTAAAATTCAGCATTTCCAAGCTAAACATTATTAAACTAAACACTGATTCTGTATAAGTAAAATGTTTCCACACATGCTGCAATGGGCATTGTGATGTTTTGGAAAGAATATGGGTTATGGAGCCATGCAGACCTGGTATCAGATGCCAGCTTGGCTATTATTACCTATTGAACATTATAAAAGAGTATATGTCAATTTTCAGTATATACTGAGAATGAAAATAGGATAGTGAGCACTAGACATAGATGTGATTTGAGGCAAATAGAAATAATGAAGATTTGTCAGCAAGGAGCATGAATACTAAGTTCTGTAACTAGGCAGACATTAAAGGGTTTTAAATAGGCCACTGGGGTGGTTATTTTTGCCCATTGGAGGGCTTTCATGATGACTGCATGGGGATAGCTTTAGGTAGAACAAGACCAGTTGGCAAACCACCACGATTTTGAAGGTGAGAGATGATGAGAGATTGAACTGAGGCAATGACAGATGGAAAAGTGTCGCTTCAATTGATGCTTATATAATAAAATTGAGAAAAATGGGACCAAATTTTTCTTTTAATAAACTTTTATTTTAGTACTATATATATAGAAAAGTGCACAAATCATGTGTGCAGTTTAATGGATTTTCACAAAGTGAACACAGTCTCATGTAACTGAGACCCAAGAATTAGCAGATTCCAGATTCCAGCAGTATTTTCATGACCCTCCCAATCACTACCCATAAACTCAACTTCTGAAATCATTTGTCTGTTTTTGTGCTTATATGAATATGCTCATACAGTGTGCACTCTTTTGTGTCTGACTTCTTTGGCTCAAAATTATGTTTGACAATTTTAAGCATTTTGTTACGCATTTTAAAAAATTTTATATTTACTTCAGCTGTGCAGCATAGTGGTTAGACAATTATATAATTTATGGAGTGATCCCCCTCATAATTCTAATACCCACTGGCACCACACATAGTAATTTCAATATATATATTTTAATATATCTTTATTGATTTCAGAGAGAGGAAAGGAGAGGGAGAGAGAGAGAGAGAAACATCAATGATGAGAGAGTCATTGATCAGCTGCCTCCCGCACGCCCCTGACTGGGGATCGAGCCCGCAACCCAGGCATGTGCCCTGACCAGGAATCGAACCCTGATCGCCTGGATCCTAGGTTGACGCTCAACCGCTGAGCCATGGCCAACCGGGTTAATTTCAATATTTTTGACTATATTCTTTATGGATTGTTATAGAGAGTTTCTGCTCATAGTTTCTCCTTTATACAAATATCCCATACATGTTTATCTATTCTACTGTTGATAGACATTTTGGTACTTTTCAGTTTGGGGCCTCATAAATAATTCTGGTATGAATATTCTTAGATGCCTTTTGTTATAAATATGTATCTAGTTTTGTAAAATATATATCACTGGATGATGTCATTGGATCATAGAGTATGCGTATGCTCTAGTATATACGGTGAACACTTTCTGAAGTAGTATCGAGACATCTCGATCCAGTGCCTCCGCACTACATGAGGGCTGAGTTGCCTCACACAGTCATCAGGAGTCGGCGTCACCCGCTTTTTCATTTTAGCTAGTCTGGTTCTTGTTGGCGTGGGCAGGGGGTAGTTACTGGTATCTTCCTGTGCTTTCAATTTGTCTTTCCCTGATGACTAATGAAGTTGAACCTCTTTTCATATGTTTATTTGCCAGTTGAATATCATCTTTGCTGAAATATTTGTTTCAATGGTTAGCCCATTTCTCTATTGTGTGTCTCTTTTTCCCTATTTCTTTCTGTGGAGGACCTTTGGTCAGTTACAACATTGCAAACATCCTCTCCCATTTTGTGGGCTGCTTCTCCACTCTCTCACTGGCATGTTTTGATAAACAGAATTTTAATGTAGAGCAATTTATCAATCATTTTCACTAAGGTGAGTAATTTTTGTGCTAAATTTATGCTATCTTTACCTATCCTCAAAGCTATGATGTTCTTCTCCTATATTTTCTTCTAGAAATTATTGTTTCAACTTTAACACTTAGATGTACAATTATCTTGAATTGACTTGTCTTTATAGGGCTGCACATTATTTAAATATGCATAACCACGGACAGGCATGATGTATGAGAAAGACCATGCTTTCCCTCTGCTCTACAGCAATGCTGCTGTGGTAAGTCAGGGGTCTGAGCATACGCAGGTATATTTTGAACTGTCTCTTCTCTTCCTTCGAATGGTTTGCCTTTCCTTGTTCCAATACTGCACTGTCTAATTGCTTGAACTCTATATCTTAGTATTTATTGTTATAATTCCACTAAACTTGTTCCTCTTCAAGATATATTTCTGAATATATTTTGACCTTGGTATTACAATGTTAATTTGGGTAATGGCTTGTCAAAATTCTCCCCCAACAACATGTGTTTTGTACATGACTAAGGAGACCCAGTACTGTAAATAATTCTGTATATTTTCCCCCAAATTGAGCTACAGATTCAATGCAATTCTAAACATAATACAGCAATACCAGTAATAGTGTGTGTGTGGGGGGGGAATTACATTGAATCTATAGATCAATTTGGGGAAAAATATACAGAATTATTTACAGTGTTGGGTCTTCTAAAGCATGTACAACAAGGTATATTTCTCCACTACTTTATTTAATAATTCTCAATATGTCTTGGAATTATTTACGTAGAGAGCTAAAGAAAAAGTATGAGCAGACTTAACAAAAACTTCCAGATCCTGGTCTTGAATGATAATAGACGTGTGTGTGTGTGTGTGTGTGTAGCAGCAGGAGTAAGGGAAAGCATTAAAATTATATCCTGATGCCTGAGGGAATACAATTCAGAAAATCTAGGAAGAAGTTGTAGATACCTAGGAAGTCTAGAACTGAAGTAAAGGTTTATTCATTTATTCATTCTGCACATATTTAATGATTTGGGGCAGTCAAGGGGTAGTGAGAATTGGGTTGGAGGGTAAATCACATAATCGTTAAAATGTTCCAAAGTGACGGCAAGAGTTAAAAATCAAAACTGTTAATGGGATTCTCAAGTCCCCAGTGAATATTAAAAAAAGAGTGAGTCTTAAAAATGGTGAAAACTCAATGGAACTAAATTCAAAGTGAGGAGTGATGTAGTCATGGATCAGTTATTGGCTTCATAGAGCTTTGATTTTTTCCACCTGTAAAAATGTAATCCTATTTTTAAGGTCATTGTATTAACATAGATATATTGCTTATGTACTGTACCCAATGTATAGTATATGCTCAAGAGAAAACAGTTTTATTTCCTTCAGTCATTTGTTGAGAAACATCAAGTAACTAATATTAAGAAAATATAAAATCTAGTCAATATGGAGATCCTGAGGCTAACATCTGGCTGTAGCTGATGAGAGAAAATTGCAATGATCATGTGTGGTCCTGTGACCACCAGAGTCCTATTCTGAGACACAGACTGTTCTCTCCGATCTTACAGAAAAGGCATCACTGGTGAATGACACCCAGCATACGCGTGGGTCTAAGGACATTTCTTTATTTGCCCTGGCAGACAAATTCTTGAGCATTTGTACACTGCCGTGATTTGAAGGAAAGTAGTGATATATTGCTGCAAAACTCCAACTGCCTGGCTAAGCTGCCAAAGTTCATGCCTCTCAGGGATCCAGGAGAAAGCCTGTGCCTCAGCATCTGGGGAGGCACTTTCCTAATGGGAGCCCCAGTCTCAAGGAAATCGATTAAGTTCAAAATTATGCAGACAACATTTTATAAGGTCCATTGAATTTAGACAGGAGAGACAAATTAGCAGGGAGCCAGCCTTGAAAAACTGTGCCTGGCACAGGCCAGCTCTTGGATGCAGTGCAGAGTTTGCCACGGTAAAGAATGAATAAAGGGTGTACGTGGGAAGCCAGGAAATTTGAGAATCAGGGATTTCACTGCACATCAGAAATATGGCCCCACAGATTTTGTTGGGTCATAAGCAAGATTTATTTGCATTTTTTAATGCAGTAGGCAGTCTCTTAAAGAATTCCCCCATGGTTTCACATTCCTGAAAGTCACATCTCCTGTCTCTGTAAGTCATCCCTACTGTACAAAATGTTTAACTGTCCACAGAACACATTTGTGACAAGTGGGCTAGTTATGAATCTGCCGGCTCTTACCGCAGTGATTACTTTAAATCATGAGGCCGGATGGGGGTCTGCTTCCCCAAATCAGGGAGACTGGCCGGCCATGGATTCTAAAGAAGCACTTAGCCCCAGATTTTATGTCTCATAAAACTAATTCCAGAAATGTTTTAAAAACGTTATGTACTGCAATGTTGGCCTCTGTTGTTGTAAGAGCTATTTAGTCTAATAGATTTTGGGGTCTAGAGGAAAGAAATAAGGAAACATAGAAAAATGGAACTTTTTATAACTAAGTTTTTTTATCTCAATTTTTGTAGGAATCTTTTTGAAACTCTGCAAGGCAGAGGCAGTAAAATAAGAATATAAAACAATCGCATCCCACATCCTAGGAAAATCTAGCATAACGGCTTCGTGTCTCAGAAATTTTGGAAGAGTTTATTTCGTGTGTTATTATAGCCAGAAAAATAAACATACTAGCAAGCTTAATAGAAAACCCAAATTATGGAGATTTATGGGGAGATGAAGAAAGGAAAAGGGAAGAATAGTTGATAAGGATTTAAGATATAATAATAATTTTGGAAGAGGTATGAGTTGAAAGGGGTAAAAGGGGATCGGAGAACAAAGAATCCACTGATCGGCTTGGTTAGCGAAGGTGTCGTTCTCCTTTGCATGTTATATCCATGTTTCCTGATCTAAGCTACACACAGGCTCTCCTTCGGCTGGTGTGACAGGAAACAATAGAGGGAGACAGGAGGAGAGAAAAGGGTGGAAAATCAGTCTCACCGAGGGGACAAATACGTAGAGAAGTCCCCCCCTTATCGAGTTTTGCTTTCCCAGGTTTCAGTTAACCACAGTCAGCCAAGGCCCACGACTATTAAATGGTAAATTCCAGAAATAGGCAATTCATACATTTTAAATGGCACGCGGTTCTGAGTAAGGAGACGCAATCTTGCGCTGTCGGCCCAGGGTGCGAGTCACCCTTGGCCGGCGTGTCCGCGCGTCCCCTCCGCGGCCCATTGGTCACTTTCATAGCGTCTGGGTGATTGAATCGCCTGTCACGGTCCTGCAGTGCTTGTGTCTAACTAAGCGTTACTTTACTTACTAACGACCCCAAAGCGTAAGAACAGCGATGCTGGAGTTGTGAATTCACCCGAGAGAAGCGTTAAGTGCTTCCTTTAGGTGAAAAAGCAGAAGTTCTCGCCTTACTAAGGCATTTTATCATCTTACATCGTCCTCACACGAAGAAGGGTGAGTGCAGTGCGGTTACACATGCTGAGAGTAAGGGAACCCACACTCACACAACTTTCAGTATAGCATGTTCTTATAATTGTTCTATTTGATTATTAGGTATTGTTGTTCATCCCTTACTGTGTCTAATTTATAATTAAACTTTATCGTAGGTATGTAGATGTAGGAAAAACATAGTATACACAGGGCTCAGTACTATCTGTGGTTTCAGGCATCCACTGGGGGTCTTGGAATGTATCCCTTGTGGATAAGGGGGAGACTATTACACTTCTCAGGGCCATAGGCCAGTAGTTGGTAAAATATATTAGTGATAAAAATACAGTTAACTGTTAAACAACATGGGTATTAGGGGTGTTGAACCCCCCTACTCACCCGCTGTTGAAAACCAAGCATAACTTTTGACAGCAGCTAGCCCTTTGCATCTTCAGATTCAACCAACTGGGATTGAAAACTGTTTTTCCATGGACACGAGGAATCCACAGCTGGGAATGTGAAAATACTGTTTCAATCCTCAGCTGCATCTGCAGAGGCAAACCCTGTGGATGGGAAACCTGAGGACAGGAAAGGTCAATGATATTTGTTGGAAAAAAGCTGCCTGAAAATGGACTGGTGCAGCTCAAACCGGTGTTGTTCAAAGATCAACAGTACTTCTACCAACTTTAATTACTCGATAAGATCTTAACTTTTTTTGTTCAAGATACATCAGATTGCACTACAGGTATTTTGTTGAAAAGAGCAAAACAAATTTAAAAGATTGTGAAAAGCTATGAAATGTCAGAATTCCCATGGAAGAAATAGCGTTGCTAAGTAGGTAGTGACAGGAGTTTCATCAGTGACGAAGGAATCGGTGCTTTGGAGCTTTATACTAAATTTTTGGCTAAAATAATATTTTGAGAAAGATTCACTTTTATAACTGGAGGTTATAATTTATTACTGAATAAACTCATATATTTATGTTTAGTGGGTGGAAGTAACAAGAGGAAAATACAAAATCATTGGTTATACGTAGACATTTTTTTCACTTTTATAAAAATTCTTCTCAATCATGTTTTCCCCAGGAGTCATTCCAAGTGTTAATATTTCACAAGTCCCATTTATTGTTGCTTTTGTCAGTATCTGTTTAAATCACAGCTTTCAGTTATGACGTGGCCTCCAGACATCATGGATGGAGTGGCCTCCAGATAGCATGGGGGGAGTGACCCTAGCTTCAGAGCTCACTGTCCACTTAGAAGCTGTCACCTTTTCCACTCAAACCTGGATCTGGAGGTTATATGGACATGTATTTCAATCCATTCTGGTTTGCCGTGTAAGTGGGCATTGTTTTTTGTATGTGGATGTGTTGGAATTAATTCCAATTGAACCTACTTTACTTTGACAGTTTAATTCTAGAAAAAAGCCAAACAAGTAAATGTTATTTATAATTCTCTTTGTAGCATGCAGAATGTGAAAATCTAAATAACCCAGAATAAATTGCTCCTAAATTCAAAGTCTGTTTTCTTAGGAATCTATATTTATCAAGTTGCATCGCATTACCTCCCACTCCTCTCTGTTCCTGTAATGTGAAATTCTGGGAGTTGTGGAGCCAAATGCATGTAAGAAGAGTTGTTGAAATGAAGTAGAAAGCTTAATCTTGTTCTGACTGGCCCAGCCGATACCACTTACGTAGCTTTTCTCTGGTCAGTGTAACCCGTGTGTCACTGAATACACATTGTGACAGGCAATTGTGTTTGCCTACTTTCTTTGGAAGCTGCCCATGATGTTGTTTTTCAAAGGAAAAGGAATATGGTATGTGGTTCAAAATGTTCTCTTTAACCAATTCCCAGTAACTGTACAGTTAACAATGATGAAAACAAATGTTTATTGAGCCCTAATGAGTGTCAAGGGCTACCCTAGATTCTGGGCATATACTAGTGAAAGAAAATAGAGAAGATGCCCACCTTTGTAGCACAGAATATCGAGTTAGTATAAATGAACTCCAGATTCTGGTGTATTGCCCTGCATATGTTTTTTTATTTATAGAGTGTTGTTTATCTTTGTGTTATATTTTAGCATACCTTCATGGAAATTTAAATGAGAAATTTAGAAGACACATATTGGCATGGTTTGTCCACTGCCATTTTTATCCAGAACTTTTCTTAAATCCTGTCTTTTCTTTTTTTAAATAAGTGGACAAGAGAACAATTGCTCTTTTTTAAAAAAATCTTCACCCAAGGATATGTTTTTTTTGTTGACTGATTTTTTTTTGGAGAGATAGGAAGAGAGACAGTGAAAGAGAGCAAGAGAGAGAAAGAGAAGCATCGATGTGAGAGAGAAACATTGATCAGTTGACCCCCGTACATTCCCCAACCAGGGATCAAATCCACAACCTGGGCATGTGCCCTGACTGGGAATCATATACCCAACCTTTTGGTGTACAGGACAATGTTCCAACAAACGGAGCCACCCAGCCTGGGCTCCTCTCATTTTTATTCCACTAAGTTTTCCTCCCATACTGCAAATGGAAAAAAAAAAAGACTATAGTATTTTGGGTTCTTCTCCATTTTTGATTTCCTAAACACAAATTTATAATGCTTTAACATTTGAGAATTTTTATTGCCACTTAGGCTAAGAAGATAGCAACAATAGCAAACATAAAACATATAGGTGTGATAAAAATTTAAAATTTTTAATAGTCTCAAACACCACTTTATAGTTTCATATTCATTTTTTTGAGATGTAATTGAAGCCACTTCGGATTCTGGCTCTTAGATTTTATTCTTGGGCATGGAAGTTACCTATCCTTTGTCAACACCTGACCTCTGCCATCTGTAATATTTGGGACCCAAAACTCTCACTGAAGCAAGCCGTATTAGTCAACTGAGGTTGCTGTAACAAAATAGACTAAGTGGCTTAAACAACAGAAATTTTTTTGTTTTCACAGTTTTGGAGGCTGGGCAGCCCAAGACTACGGTGCTGGCTGATTTGCTTCTGTACTGAGGGTCCTCTCCTGGCTTACAGTAGCTGGCTTCTCACTGTGTCCTCATGTGGTGGAGGGAGAGAGAGGAGATAGCTAGATAGAAATCTCATCATGGGGGCCTCACCCTGATGAACTCATCTAAGCCTAATTATCTCCCAACAGCTCATCTCCAAAATACTATCAGGTTGGGAGTTAGGACTTTGACATATGAATTTGGAAGGAACACAATTCAGTCGATCGCACCGCTATAATTATCTTTGAGACCAATTGTGCAGACAAAACATTTGATTCTTTGAGCATTGATTTTTTTTACCTGAATATGTAGAAAAGTTTATAAAATTTTAAAATTGATATATATATCTTGAGAGGTTTTAATTTGTCATTGAGAACTTAAAGTGTTATTGCAATTTTGAAAAATGCCTCCTTTGTAAATTATACATCAACATATTTGGGATAAGATTTGTTCAAGAAACCGTTTTTCCTTTGTGCTCCTGTTTCTGTGCCACTAAATCATCTTCTTTATATCCTCACTGATTAGAAAAATGTTTGGAAATGAGCAAGATGGAACTTGATGAAGCATCTAAATAGAAAATTCTCACAGTAGGACCTGCTAACATGATTGCTTCATCACCATGGCAACACTCATTGGTTAGTACAGCCAGGTAAGGCTATGGCTTAGTTCAATTAGAGTTTAGAATATTCTTCAACCACTGCATATAAAATTTACAAAGTGTTTGTCTAAAAATAGGCCATGCTCTTCTATGACTCATAAGATGTTGTGTTCAGTGGAGTGCACACACAAGGCAAGTGGGCAAATCCGTCGCTAGGCTCCTCCATTTATTTTGTCCTTGAACGATGCAGAATGTTTAAATATCTCTGAAAAAATAATGTGTATAGATATTTCATGTTACAGCCATAACCCCTTTTCATCTCCTTTCTTAAACTCAGCAATTGCTAATCTGTTCTCTGTATCTATAATATTGTCATTTCAAGAACATTATGTAAGTGGAACTTATTTTATGTAATTTAGGGGGATTTTTTTCTACTGAGCATAATTCCCTGGAAATTTATCTTATTCATTGCGATCACCTATATCAATATTATGTTGTTTTTCCTTTTTTCTTGAGCAGTAACTGTGTATGAATACACCACAGTTTATTTTACCAGGCATCTGCTGAAGGACATCTGGGTTGTTTCCATTTGGGGCTATTAGGAATAGAGCTGCTCTAAATATTAATGTAGAGGTTACTGTGTAAACTTAAGTTTTCATCTCTCTGGGATAAATGTCCAGGAGGTCAATTGCTGGGTCATATGTTAGTTGTATATTTAGTTTTTTAAAAAAATAAGTTGACAAACCAAATAAAGCCATTTTCTACAGTGGCTTTACTATTTTACATTCTCAGCAGTAATATATGAGTAACCTGGTTTCTCCACATCCTCACTCAAACTTGGTGGTATCATTATTTTTTATTTTACTCATTTTGATAGGTGTGTAGTGGTAACTTCTTGTGATTTTATTTGAATTTTCTGATTGGCTAATGGTGGTGAATATCTTTTCATGTGCTTATTTGCCATCTTTCTTTTTTTGGTGAAATTTCTGTTCATGTATTTTACTCATTTTCTAATTGTATTTTTTGTTTTTACTATTTTGAGAGCTCTTTATATATACCAAATATTAGACTTCCTTGTATGTGTAGTTTATAAACATTTTCTTCCAATCTGTAGTATTTCTTTTCTTCACAAGGCTCAACTTATTATCATCTTTCTTTCTTTTATGGATCATGCTTTTGGTATCAAAACTATGAATATTTGGCCTATATCCCAAATATTTTCTGCTATTTCCTTTCCTAAAGTTAAACAGTTTGCATTTTCCATTTAAACCTGTGCTATGTTTTGAGTTAAATTTAGTGTAAGATGTAAGACTTAGGTCAAGATTGTTTGCATGTCTGTTTTGCCTATGGATAACAAATTGATCAAGTATTATTTGTTGAAAAGATATCTTTCTTCCATTGAATTTCTTTTATGTCTTTGTCAAAAATCAGTTGGAAATATTTGTATGGGTCTATTTGGGGTTCTTTATTCAATTGGATTTATTTGTGTTTCTGTTCTTTTGCCAGTATCACAATATCTTGAATGTTGTTGCTATATAATACATCTGAGAATCAGGTGCACTGATCTCATCTCGCCCACATGATTCTTTTTTCAAGATTTATTTTTAATTTTTATTGAGATATAATTGAGATGTGACATGGTGTAAGTTAAAGGTGAACAACATATTGATTTGATGCATTTATATACTGCAATATGATTACCGCAGTAGCATTAGCTAACACCTCTATCACTTTATAAATTGTAATGTCTGTTTTGTGGTGAGAACATTTAAGATCTACTCCCTTAGCAACTTTTAAGTATATAATACAGTATTTTGACTATAATCACTGTGCTATGCATTAGAGCTCCAGAAGAATTCTAGTTTGTGTCTTTTAACACCCTCTGAGTTCCCCCATCCCTCTGCCCCAGGTAACCATCATTCTACTCTCTGTTTCCAAGAGTTCAGCTTTTTTAGATCCACATATTAGTGATATCGAATAGTGTTTTTACTTCTCTGATTATTTCACTTATCATAATACCCTCAAGGTCTGTCTGTGTTATCACAAAGGGCAGAATTCCCTTCTTTTTCATGACCAAATAATATTCCATTATATATCTCACATCTTCTTTATCCATTAATCTACTGGCAAACATTTAGGTTGTTTATTATATTGGCTATTTTGAGTAATGCTTCAATAAATATGGGAATGCAGATACATTTGTGATATCCTGTTTTCACGCCTTTGGATATATACCCAGAAAATTGCTGGACCATATGGTAGTTTTATTTTCAGTTTTTTGAGGAACCTCCATACTGTTCTCTCTAGTGGCTGAACCAATTCACATTCCCACCAACAGTGTACAAAAGTTCCATTTTCTTCATGTCCCCACGACCCTTGATATTTCTTGTCTTTTTGATGACACCATTCTAACAGGTGTGAGGTTATAACTCACTGTGATTTTGATTTGCATTTTCCTAATGATTTGTGATGTTTCCTAATGATTTCAGGTACCTGCTGACCATTTGAATGTCTTCTTTGGAAAAGTACCTATTCATTTCCTCTGCCTATTTGTAATTGGATTGTTTGTTTTTTGTTATTGAGTTGTATGAGCTCTTTATATATGTTAATCCCTTATCTGATCACTATTCTAGTTTCTTGAGGTGAGAACTTAAATTATTGATTTGAGACTTTCTCTCTTTTTTAATGAATCTACTTTAGTGTTATAAATTTCTCTTTCAGCATTGTTTTACCCATGTCCCACAAATTTTGATATGTCACATTTTAATTTTAATTCAGTTCAATGTACATTTTGTTTCCCCAAACTGTGCCACCAGTGAACACTGAATTGACTGTTAGTTAGCAACATGCCAATCTTCTGATGAGTTTCTTGTTTGCCTGTCTCAGTCCCAAAGAAAGCTCGTTACTTTAGAGCACTAAGATGACCACCTATAAAATGCACAGGTTTGGTTTTCTTAAAGATAGGTCACTACCTTGAATAGATCTGAAATATTATAATTATGATGCCCATTAGATTATTTTTTCTAAGCATGTCAAATGTAGTATATACTAATTACATAAACGGTAATAAAAAAAATAAGAAACAGGACTTTTAGTAGAAAAATATCCATGCAATATGAATTTGAATCTTCAAAAAATAGATGTCTATTTTAATATTAATAATAAAATTTTTCTTTGAGGACCTAAAAAATTACATTTCAAATTAACAAGAAATACAAAGCAAAGCCAGTAACATATTATACTTCTTCAAATTTCCTAGAACTAAGAAAAAGAAAAAGAATTATATTTAAAATATAAATACACTAAAAAAAGAATTGTGTACATATTGAAATGTCTATGTACTTATCCTCAAAAACAACCAACTAAATCTCAATTATGAAAGAAAAAATTAACACTGAATTTAAAATTTTATTTTCAATTAAATGTACATTTTTTAAAAGCAGAGCCCAAAATCAATACTTCTGTCACAAAAGAATTTTTTTGTATTCATAACAGAAGAGTTCTACCAAAGTTTGGTTGAGAAAGGAAACATTTCAGATCTTCTCAATGAACTAAGAAGTAGAAGTTATAAAAACACTGAGACTGCAGCCTTTTGTATAAAGGAGAGAATTTCACTGAACAATTGTTTTTACTAAAAAAAAGAAAAAAAAAATTGTGGGTAAAAAACCTAAGCAAACAAAATCAAAAGAAAACCTAAACAAAAAATAAGAATCACAATTTATATACAGATACCATTTCACCGGAAGGAAAATGGCATCTTCTTTTGGAGTGGCATCTGTCATATTCAGCCCATCATTTACCACCGTTAGGCAAGAGCCCAGAGGTCACAGACTTAACTTTACCAGAGTCCCGCCACCTTCCCAACAACCACTTCTTTCTAAATGTTTTGCACACAGAAGAACATTCATGCATATACGTGCGTGCATTTTCCTAGAACGCGGCTAAACTTCATAATTCTTTTCTTTTCTCCTGTGACGCCAGCTCTGGCTGAGGAGGCGGCCTGCCCGTGTGCCGCTCCTTTTGAAAACGTTGCCGTGGTGTGACGCTTCCCTGCTCCCTCCTCTGCGCTGTCACCGCTGATCCGGATGGATTGTTGCAGGCCAGGAGTGAGCCACATGAGCAGTTGCACGGGGGCCTGTGAAATGTGTACCTGACCACAGGCTTTGATGATTCATTTATAAATAAAGTACGGACTTAAAAAATACGCTTTCCTCCATCATAAAATACTAACTGATAGCAATTTCAGTTTTAGATCTTTTTAGATACATCTTTGTTTTCATGCGGATGGTGATAATAGCATAGAAATCGTGTAAAGTACTATATTTCCTAATGAATACTATCCCATATTATTCATTATGTTGATGCATGATCTTCACATACATCTCATGAAAGATTTCAAGAATGCCAGAAAAATTGTGATAATATAACCACGAGCATGTCAAGATACAGGATTAGCACACATTAGGATTTTAAAATACTATTTGCTTCAGATAAATATGAAATAACTATTGAAGAAATTACCCCTGTTTAAGCTCTAGTTTTTGAAAATATAATACAGAAAAGTGCATAAGCATAACTGTAAAGTTTAATGATTTATTGTATAGTGGACATTTTCTTAATACAGTTTTTTAAAGACCAGATATTTTAATTTGGATAAAGTATAATTTATCAGTATCTTTCTCCTATGTATTATACTTTTTGTGACTGATAGGATCTTTGGTCTATACCAAAGTAGCAAAAATTTCTCTCTTTTTTTTTAAGAGATGCAACTTTTACATTTTGATTTTGAACTATTTAGGATTAAATTTTGAGAGTTAAGAGTGATTTTTTCCCCATATGAATATCCAGCTGTTGCTGCACTATTTGTTGAAAAGTCTTTCTTGCCTGGCTGGTGTGGCTCAGTGATTGAGTGTCTGCCTATGAACCAGGAGGTCAAGGTTCGATTCCTGGTCAGGGCACATGCCCAGGCTTCGGGCTCCATCCCCAGTGGGGGGTGTGCAGGAGGCAGCCGATCAATGACTCTCTCATCATTGACGTTTCTATCTCTCCCTCTCCCTCTGCCTTCCTCTCTCTGAAGTCAATAAAAACATTTAAAAAAAGAAAAATGAAAAAAAAAGTCTGTCTTTTACCATTAAATTACCTTGGCACCTTTCTTAAAAATCAAGCAATTATGCATACAAGTTTATTTCTGGACTCTTTCTTCTGTAACAAACTATTTTCATTATGCCAATACCACCTTATCTCAATATTTTAAAAATTATTTGACTCATTTGACACGTTAGCATTTGGTCAAACTTGGTGAATGCTCCACCCACATGCAATTGAAAAGTATCTGTATTTCACTCTTGTCAGGCTGGCCTTGTAAATATCAGTGAGATATTCCAGAGTCTTCTATACACCTATTGATTTTCTGACTACTTCTATTAATTACTGAGAGAGGAGTGTGACAAATTTTAATTATAACTGTAAATTTGTCTATTTATTCTTTCATTTTTATCAGATTTTTTCCTCATGTATTTTAAAGGTCTATTTTTTAGCTTTAAAATGGGCATTTGGGAATTTTATGTCTCTTAGACTCTGTCATGAAGTAACACTCTTCATCCCTGGTGATAATTCTTGTTCAGCAGGCAGCTTTGTCTGATGTTAACACAGTAACTCCAACTTGCATGTGATTAGTATTTGCATGTTACTTATTTGGCCACCCATTTACTTTCAGCCTATCTAAGCCTTTATATTTATATCCAATTTCAAATATGTAGCATATGGTTGGTTTTTCCTCTTTAGCCAGTCTGTGCATATCTGCCATTTAATTAGAGGATTTTTACTATTCAGAATAAACATAAAATCAATATATTTGAGTTTAAATCTATTATCTTACCATTTTATTTCTTCTGCTTTCCTGTTTGTTTTGTTTTCTTTCTAATGTCTTTTTGCTCCCTTTAGGGTTCCATTTTATCTCCGCTGTGGGCTTATTAGGTGGTACTCAATGTTCGTGTAGTGTTTAGAACATGTATCTTTAATTTGGCACCACTGATCTGCAAATAACACGATAGCACTTCACATACAATGTGAAGCCTCACAGTAGCGTCCTTCCTTTTGTGACCCTTCTCTTCATCATGCTGTTATTCATTTTTCTCTCAGGTTTTAATCCACGCAGTACAGTCGTACTTTTGCTTCACTTTCTAAATTAATACATTACCTTCCGAAGAAATGTGAACATGTGCAATGTATTTATCCACTATTTACCATTTCTGGTTCTCTACTTTGGAGGGGCACATCTGTTTCCTCCTGATAGAACTTTTCTTCTTTCTGGTCAATATTCTTTAAACATGCTGTGTAGCATAGATATGCTGGTGTTGAATTCCTTCACTTTTTTCCCCCTATAAGGTCTTTGCATTACTTTTTTTAAAGAATATTTTTATTGGATATGATATTTTCTCTTTCAGCGCTTTAAACATGGCATTCCATTAAACTCTGGCTTTCATAATTCTGGTACAAAATCTGCTGTAGTTCTGTCTGCATTTCTCTATACAAACACGACTTTGCTCTCTGTTAAGACTTCCTCACTGCATTTAGAGTCCCCAGTCTGAGTGTGATGCACTTGGATGTGTTCCCTGAGTGCGTGCAGGACTGCGTGTGTAACTACTGGATTCTGGTAGGAGTTTGTTGAGCTTCTTGGACTTGTTGCTTTAGAGAGTCTATCACATTTAGAAAGTTTTCAGCCGTTTTTCCTTCAATATATTTTTTTCTTTAACCCTTATTCCTCTTCTAGTGGGGCTCCCATTATATTCATTACACTGTGTGCTATGTTCTGTGGATTCCTGAGATCCCATTTAATTCGATTTTTAGTCCCTTTTCCCCCATCCTGTCTTCGTTTGAAATAATTTACATTGCTGTGTCTTCAAGGACACTTTCATTTTTCTTCTAGGGTGTGTAATCTGCTAACATCTAATTAATTTTTTTTTCCCCAGAAATTACATTTTGCAAATCTCTAGATGATCTTTTAGTTCTTTTTTATGTTCTTTATTTTTAAATTATATTTATGTTTTCTTTAAATCTCCGTACAAACTAAACATGTTTATGGTAACATTTCTAATGTTCTTGTTTGCATATCTCATCTATCATTTCTGGACTTTATAACTAGTATTTTCTATTATTTTCTTGTTGTAAGCCATACTCTCATATGTGTTGTAGAATATTATATCCTCAATAAATTTATTATATTATTATATAGTATGTATTATGCCCATAAAATACCAAAAGACAAGTCACTAGACTGTTAAAATTTTTTCAGAACAAATGCAATAGGCAAGAGGTAAATATTCAGAATGATAAAGTATTTTTAGAACTTAATACCAAAGAAGACAAATCCAAGGAAAAAATGAACAGCTAAAAGAATAGGTATTTGCACACACAGAGAAAGAAACTTCGGTGATAAAAACAAAAAACTTAGAACAAAAAGCAACTTGAGCTCATCCTCCCTCATAGCAAAGAAAATAGAAAAACAATATACTCTGTCACAGATTTGAAATTACCAAGTTTTGGTGAGAATGCCTGGATGGCCTTGGTGGGAATAAGTGAAAATTAAGTGATTTGGAAACTTGTCTGATAATACCTAGTACTTTTGAAGATGTATAATCTGTAGGATGTATCAATTTCAGTAGTATTTGTATCTGCTATAGCAACGACAGCAAGTTCTCATTGGCCTAGAATTATGAAGCCATGTTTTTTTATTCCTGCCACATTCTAATGAGAGTCATAATGTGGGACAGGAGACTTGCTACATGTGTCATTCATAGGGATGAAAATATTTCATCCAATGGTTTGACATCCCTGGTGCCTGAGTCATCTATTTGAACTGCCTGGGTGAGGAGAGGTGACAAAGAGAACATGGGTGAATGCTTGAGGTGTGTTATGGACCTGCCAGGAAGGGCATCTTTCACTGCCAATAAAATTCCATTGTTTACAGTCGGGTGAATGACTCCACCGAAAGATGTGTCTAAAATATGACCTGGTTTTTGCACAGAGGAGGAAAGTAAAATGGGTTCTCCAAGTCCCACAATTTCTAGAGATATTAAAATCCATGTGCAGAAGAAAACCTATCAAAGAACTCTGTTGTAGAGTTGCTTATAGGAAGAAAACCACCACCAATAACAAAAACACAAACTATAGGTTTAAAATTTTAATAGATTTAAAAATGTATGATTTGTTTGTAACATCGGCTTATGTGGAATAAGTTTATGAGGCAGAACAAGAGAGAGGGCTAAATCAAGAAAACAAACAAAATAAAAGTTGTTAGGTTAAAGATCTAGTGAAAGAAATCTCTTCCATCCCTGGACCATGGTGGGCGTCTGCCACCGTGTAGCTCAGATTTTGCCCTTTCCACAGTTGCCATGAAATCTTATAGTTTGTACAGTCAGAATGCTTTTTCCAATTTCAATGGAGGTACATTTTGGGAAGGAAAATTTATAATTTTTAAAATCATTTGAGTTTTAGATATCACTCTTCTTTTGCAGCACTTGAGATTTATTCCGTCTGTATTACTTTGCCATGTTTTAATGATATAGGCTATTTCCCAGCACTCAGCATGCCACCACCAGAGCCCACTGCTCTGGCTGACTTGTCTTTCCATTTCATGGCCTCCACATGGATATGTATGAAAAGGTTCTCATGGATGCCTGGGGAGAGCAGCACTCCCTCCACCTCACAGGGGACAGCCTTGCAGTAGAGCTACAGCCGTCAGGTTTTCTGTTTAGTGGGTCTTAAATTTCTGAGCTTGGGGAAAAGAGTAGAAAGAGAATGAAACATCTTCTCATGTTCTTGCAGACCAGGTGTTTTTTTTCCCTATGGCTCTGCACATGCAGACCACAGATGGAGTTCCTTAGTATAATTCGCTGTCTTGCAGTTACTGAAAATGCCACTGTTTCTAGCAATACCTGGATAAACATGTATTTTTTCTGCTTCCATCATTATATGTGAAGTAGGAAAAGGCTGCATCAGGAATTACTAGCCAGATACATTTTTCTCTTAAGAATTTTTTATTCATGATTAGAAATGTTTTAATTCTCTGGAAATATAAAGTAAATAAATCTTGCAAATATATACATATATATTAGAATTTATAATTTTCATTGAGAAATTTTATCTGAGAGAGAGTGAGGGGGGAGAGAGAAAAAGTACTTGAAAAAAAAAAAAAATTTCTACATCAATCAGTAGTTCCAAGAAGATATTTAAGTCAGGACTATTGTAAATTACTTTTAGAAGCATCAACTTAAAAAGAAACTTAAATCTGCTCTGGCCAGTGTGACTCGGTTGGGCGATATCCCATGCACAGAAAGGTTGCCGGTTTGATTCCTGGCTGGGCACATGCCTGGTTGCAGGCTGGATCCCTGTTATGGGGCCTGCAGGAGGCAGCAGATCGATGTTTCTCTCACATCAATGTTTCTCTCTCTCTCTCTCTCAAAAATCAATAAGAAAAGAAACTTTAATCTTGAGAAAGATAAGCTTTCCAGGGAGAAGAAGTAGAATATCACTAAGTCATAAGGAACAAATATTTGGCCAGAATAAGCTGCTTTATTAGAGGAGGCAGCTTTCTGGCAACACTTTCGAAGTATTTTGACAAAATGTAAGGTGAATTCGCATAGACATCATTATAGTGACAGGAGAAAAAATGGTAGCTTCTGAACAGAAAAAATAAAATCACTATGATTTACCCTTGATAAATACTCATAAATAATTCAATATTTCAAATAAAAATTATATCATGAAGTCACTGGAGTGAGAGAAACTAGTCAGTTTTGTTTACAAACTTTGTCAACACTGTGGTCCTCCTGGCCTTTCAGACAATTTATTTGAGGAAGTTTGTTCCCAATGGCCCTGCAATAGTCAAGATCCCAGCTGAACAAGCTCTGGATTTGACTTGCCATTAAAACAGCAGATAATTGATCTTAGCGTGAAATACACTTTAAAATATTCACGTATTGCTACATATTTTTAAATGTGTAAAATTTACATAGAGCATAACAAAGGGTTTGGTAGGAAATGCGTAGCTTTATATGAAGGGTAATAGTTAAATTAACAAAAGAGAGATATTACAACTACTAAAATTTTTGACATTTGTTCCTGAATCAAAGCTCTTCAGACATATTTGTAAGATGCCTTTATTATCAGAAAAGACAAAATAAAGAGCTCAGTATATTTCTGTTTTGATTACCTACATGAAAACTAAAGGCAAATTTTAGTTATGTAGTTATTATTTTAACTGTGTAGAAGATCCTTTTAATATAGGTTGTTTCTCTATATTTACTATGTATTATTCATCTCCATGTCATTTATTTTTACAAGGAAATGATCATTTAAAAAGTAATATCAAGAATCTCACAGTAAACACTTTTCCAAATCCTCAGAATTTTATATATGTAAATTTAAATTTAAATTTATTCTATTTTACCCATCACCATTTATCATCTCTGTGCCTCTTCCACATCCCTCACCCCACAATCACCACATTGTTGTCCATGTCCATGAGTTCTCTCTTTTTTTCCTTAATCCCTCTACCCACCCACACATAATTTTATTTTATTATTTATTTATTTATTTTTAAAATATATCTTTATTGATTTCAGAGAAAGTAAGGGAGAAGGAGAGAGAGAGAGAAACATCAATGATGAGAGTCCTTGATCAGCTGCCTCCTGCACCCCCCTGACCGGGTATCGAACCACAATCTCCTGGGTATCGAACCACAGTCTCCTGGGTATCGAACCACAGTCTCCTGGGTATCGAACCACAATCTCCTGGATCCTAGGTTGATGCTCAACCACTGAGCCACGACCGGCTAGGCCATAATTTTACTGTTTAATTACAGTTTCCATTCAATATTATTTTGAATTAGTTTCAGGTGTCCAGCATAGTGGTTGGGCAATCATATACTTTACGCAATGCTCCACCCTATATTTCCAGTTATTTCTATGCTTGGGGACGCCAGTTTAGGAGTGTAAAAGCAAGGAAAATGCCTAGGAAAACCGCTGAGAAACTGCAGACTAAGAGGCAAATGGGTGAGTCTGAGAAACGCGCTCAACACACTGTTTAATACAAGGTTTGGGGCAAGTTGCGATGTTTCTGGGATTTGGTTTTCTCACCTGTGAAATCAAAGAGCAGGCAATGGGGTGGGAAGATCAGATGACTCACCAGCTTTAAAACTGTGCTTGGTCAGAGCCTGTCCTTATGACTTCCAGGGAAAAAGAAATCCTTAAACAAGGTCCTGCCACGTTATTTTCACCAGCCAAAGCTGGACGCGAGGGGCATCGCTGGCCGAAAAAGCCGGCCCTCGCCGTGGCCACCCCTGAGCCGCAGCAGCGTACACTGCGGACGGTGGGGCAGCGACAGCTAACCGCCGGAGTTACTGCCGCATAATTCTAAAGAAGACCGTGCGCCGTTTAATTTCCCAGTAGCTCTGGCATGAATATTTTATTATAATTATCTGAGAGGTAGGTACATGGGCAAAACCCTTCCCCAGTAAGTGATGGCCTGCTGGGCTCTGAACGGGTGAGCCAGATGGTGAGGCGGCAGGGCCAGGAGGGAGAAAAAAGGTGAGACGTTGACATTCACAGACGGTCTATTTTCATGGGCAGGCAAACACATAGAGCTTGTGAGCACTGGAGGCATGGAGGAGCAGAAACAAACAAAAAGGTCATGAATTCGCTACGCAGAAATTAGTTGTAATAATTTGGTTGTAAGGAAAGTGATAAGACGTGAGTAGAAGATGAATGAAATGCATGATTGTGCCTAAAAATAATGGTGATGACAGCTAATTTCATTCATGCACACTACGTATCAGACACTTGGAAAAATGTTTTTATATATTATGCCACTTTACTCTTACAACAGTCATTTGAGGTAAGTGCTAGTATGTATCACCATTTTAAAGATGCTGAAGTGTGATTTACCAAGATTAAGTGATTTACACAAGGTCACACAACTGATAAATAGCAGTGAAAATGTTTGAACCTAAGCAGTCTTTCCAAAATGTATTCTGCTTGGATTAAGAAGTACAAATTGGTGGTTACAAAATAATCACGGGGATGTCAAAGACAGCACAGGGAATATCATCAATAATATTGTAGTAGCTGTGTATGGGGCCAGGTGGGGACTGGAATATAGGGTGGAACATTTTATAAAGTATATGATCATCTAACCACTATGCTGCACACTTGAAACTAATACAAAATAATATTGAAAGCAAACTATAATTAAAAAATAAAAATTTAAAAATAATGTTAAATATTTCATTAAAAATGTTATCGTTCTTATATGTTACGCTAACTTTTTTTATTTGTTCTCTCTTAACTCACTGGTTTCACTATTTAACTCCATGATTAGCCAGAGGAGCAGCTGACCACCGTGGGGAGTTGCTCAGAAGTGAGACTCTTTACCCACTGGGAGTATGTCACTCATTCATTTTATATCTCCTACAAGTAGCTAGATGAGAAATCATGAAATAAATCAGGCAACTGATTTTGAAATTAACTCTAAGGCTAAACTGTGTGCTAGGCCAATACTCACCTAGCATTCTATTGTTCATTGTAAATTTGTGCCAAGACCCCCAACCAACCTTGCTAACTGGAGAACCATATGGTGAGCTCCATACTACAATATTCTTTCCAAAAAACTGTATCAGTTTATTTCTTACCAACTTCAGGGTCTATGAAAAATATGTGCAAGGCATTTCACTGAGCTCGAAGCAATGAATGTGTGTGCGTGTGCATACACATAAGAGTGGCAGAAAATGAAGATTTACTTTTCTGAATCATTGTCCCAGCTCCCATGGGTAAAGGAATTGAGCATTTTCAACTAGTCCAACTATCTTTGGTAACATGTTTTATTAAATTCTCACAAAATCATAAAATGAATCAGAATTAAAGCTCAAAATGATAATACCACAAAGTCAGTAACTCACAGAGCTGGTGTTCACATTATATTATTGATCAAAGTGTGGTGTGATCAAAATTATTCATTATACAGACTGAGAATAACAGAGAAACCAAATCTTGCCACAGCACCAGGAGCTGAACAGACAACAGGGGACTACATGCAGGCACTGGGGCTGAGAACAGATACTTAGGCTGGTGATGGAAAACCTGGTGCACAAGGAGGGACGGCACCACCAGATCGCAGTGTGTGAAAGCAATCATCATTAAGGTGCACAGATGAATAAATGGGTTTGTAACAGATGGGAGGATTATAGTGATGGGAAACCCAGGGAAAATGCTATGTGGAAATCCAAGAAATCATTATCAGGTAATATAAGGAGGTGCTAGAGACTCGAGCACAGAGCTATAGTATCTCTATGTGGATTTGGAGGGTATAAAACTGATCCAGCCAAATAAAATTACAATAGTATTATATGGATTTATAAAAATTATATTCATGAGTATAAAACAAGGTGAAGTCTATTTACTTTAAATAAAGGACCTAATTCAGGCTGGGGGAGTATACTAGTCATGAGAGAGTAGATTAAGCTGTAGGAATAAAGAATCTCCCAAATCTCATTAGCTTAGAAGTATTTATTTTATGTTTATGACATATTTCCTTTGAAAGTTGGCTGGGAACCCTCATCCGTGTTATCACTGTGCCCTCTTTTTGGGACCCAGGCAAACAGAGCGGCCACTTTCTGGAACGTTTTTAGTCATAAGGAGAGAGGGGGAAATGATGCACTACATAAGCATTAGCTCTTAAAACCTTTTCCAATAAATGAAATATGTCATTTCTTCTCAAATTTCATTAGTCAAAACATATTATATAGCAAGCCTGAGTTCAACAGGATGGGGGACCTGTAATTGTCATACAGAAATTAGAACTGGAGACATGCGACTGGTTATAATGGAACTTGATTCTGAGCCAATAGTATATGGGAAGCAATCCAGGTATGGACTCCCCATTACTTTCTAAGGTGGGCTTTGGCCTAGAAAATGGCAAAGATGAGCTTCTGTTATAAGTCACGTATCCAAGCCAGATTTGAGCCTGGCATATGTTGGTGTGCTTGTGTGGGGGGGGGGGCAGGGGTTGGGGGAGGCAGGGGATGGGAATGGGTAAAAGGGACATAAAGAATTAAACGGTTCAAATAGATGAAACAAAAGCATAAAATTATGAAACCAAGGAAAATGCCAACTTTACTCTCTGGGACTTACGGTCAGTTCTCCTGAGAAAAAGAAAAAAAGAAAACGGACACAATATCAAGAGTCTTTAATTTGATAAGGCTGTTACAACAACTTTTTATTTAATTTCTCCAACAACCCTTCAAGATTAATATATAGATTCAATATCAACACCACCACCCCCATCCTGAAGAGGAGCACATTTGAACTTAACAGAAGACTACAAAGTTGTAGGTCCAGGATTTTCACTTGACTGCAAGTGTTTTTCAATTTCATTAATAGGATTACTTCTCATTTCAATCACCTACACAGCCCACAAACATTTTCAGCACAGTATGGGATGCATATAAAGCTATAACAGCAAAAAATCCCAATTCATTGTAGCCTTAATTTGCATCGCTCTGATGATTAGTGACGTTGAGCATCTTTTCATGTCTCTTGGCCATCTGAAAGTCCTCCTTGGAGAAGTGTCTATTCAGGTCCTTCACCCATTTTTTAATTGGATTGTTTGTCTTCCTCTTGTTGAGTTGTATACGTTCTTTATATATTTTGGAAATTAACTCCTTATCGGAGGTACCATTGGCAAATATGTTTTCCCATAGAGTGGGTTCCCTTTTCGTTTTGTTGATGGTTTCTTTTGCTGTACAGAAGCTTTTTAGTCTGATGTGGCCACATTTGTTTATTTTTTCGTTTGTTTCCCTTGCCTTAGGTATTGTAGCAGCAAAAATGCTGCTACCTGAGATGCCTGAGATTTTACTGCCTATGTTTTCTTCTAATATTTTTATGGTTTCATGACTTGCATTTAAGTCTTTATCCATTTTGAGATTATTCTTATGTATGGTGTTAGTTGGTGGTCTAGTTCATGTTTTTTGCATGTACCTGTCCAATTTTTCCAACACCATTTATTGAAGAGGTTGTTTTTACTCCATTGTATGTTCTTGCCTCCTTTGTCAAAAATTAATTCACCCTAAAGGTGTGGGTTCATTTCTGGGCTCTATGTTCTGTTCCATTGATCTATATGTCTGTTTTTGTACCAGTACCGGACTGTTTTAATTAAAATGTCTTTGTAGTGTAGTTTGATATCCCATATTGTGATCCCTACAACTTTGTTTTTCTTTCTCAAGAATGCTGAGTCTATTCTCAACCTTTTTGGTTCCATAAAAACTTTTGAAATATCTGTTCTAGATCTGTGAAATGTGCCGTTGGTATTTTAATAAGAATTGCATTGAATCTATAGATTACTTTGGGTAGTATGGGCATTTTAATGATTTTAATTCATCTAATCAATGAACATGGTATATGAGTCCACCTATTTGTATCTTCCTCTATTTCTTTAGTCAATGTTCTATAGTTTTCAAGCATAGGTCTTTTATCTCCTTGGTTAATTTATTACTAGGCACCTTATTTTTTGTTGCAATAGTATATGGGATTGTTTTCTTGGTTTCTCTTTCTGGTCATTGATTATTGGTGTATAAAAATGCCACCAAGCCCTGGCTGGTGTGGATCAGTTGGCTGAGTGTCGTCCCATGTATCAAGAGGTTGCCAGTTTGATTCCTGGTCAGGGCATATGCTTGGGCTGTGGATTCAGTCCCCAGCTGGGGGCATGCAGTAGGCAGCTGATCAATGTTTCTCTCTCTCATCTGTGTTTTTCTCTCTCCAACTCTCCCTTCCTCCTTTTTTAAAATCAATTCTTCAAAACATTTTTTAAAAAGCCACCAATTTCTGGATATTAATTTTTTATCCTGCTACTTTGCCAAATTCATTTATTAGATCTAGTGGTTTTTTGGTGGAGTCTTTAGGATTTTCTATGAACAATTTCATCTCATCTGCAAATAATGACAGTTTTACATCTTCCTTTCCAATTTGGATGCCTTTTATGTTTTCTTCTTGTCTGATCACTGTGACTAGGACTTCCAGTACTATGTCAAATAAGAGTGGCGAAAGCAGACATCCCTGTGTTATTTCAGGTCCTAAGGGAAACACTTTTAGTTTTGCCCATTGAGTATGATGTTGGCTGTAGGTTTTTTATATGTGGCTTCTATTATGTTCAGGTATGAGTCCTCTATTCCCACTTTGCTGAGGGTTTTTATTATAAATGGGTGCTGGATTTCATCAAATTCTTTTTCTGCATCTATTAATGTAACTGTGATTTTTATTTTTCATTTTGTTTATGTAATGTATCACATTTATTGATCTGCAAATATTGAACCAACCTTGTATCCCCAGAATAATCCTATTTAGTCATGGTGTATGACCTTTTAATGTATTGCTGGATCTGATTTGCTAATATTTTGTGGAGGATTTTAGCATCTATGTTCATCAAGGAAATTGACCTATAATTTTCTTTCTTTATAGTGTGTTTAGCTGGTTTTTGGATTAGGATAATGCTGGTTTCAGAAAAAGAGCTTGGAAGTGTTCCTTCCTCTTGAATTTTTTGAAATAGTTTGAGGAGGATGGGTGTTAGTTCTTTTAATATTTGGTCACATTCACTGGTGAAGCCATCCAGTCTAGGACTAAAGAACTAAAAACTAAAATTTCTGAAATCTCTCTATCATGACATCAAATTTTAGATGTGCTCTCAAATTCCAGATTGAGACACACTGCTTTTATCTAGCTTTTTTACTTCTGCCGCAGAGTGAAATTTTCCCCCAGGCTCAGCAAAGCTGCTTGTTCAAACAACAATTTTACAGAGGTACTGTTTCTTTTTGAATGGTAAATGCTTAAACATGCCTAGTATTTGTCCTGTACCAGGTAGGCTGCCTTGCAGCTGGCTGTGCTGTGTAAATTTATTCAGACAACTGTGATCAGCTTTAATCTAAGCTCACTGATGAGAAGTGTAGCAGGTTAGTCATCCTCATGCATTTGGTAATCTGCAGGAGGAGCTCGAGTCCTGAGCCTTGTTAGAGAAAGAGACAAGCTGCAAAGAATCTGTTGGATGTGAATCATGACATTCTCCCTCACCTTATTAAAGCCATGTCTGTTCCTATTTGGCCTCCAGTGTTGTTTTGGTGCTGTCAGGGAGATTTTTGAGTGGTGAATGAACAGTCAGATATTTTTCAATTTATTGCTCTCTATGAACATAGGCCATTTGTCAGAGAGCCAACTAACAGCCACTTCAAACAATGCTTTCTCTTAAAGATTAAGCAGAATTATTAATACGGACAATTCAGGCAGTAAAGAAAAAGATTTTTTTTGGTTTCTGATAGATTTTATGTAAAATGCCACATTTTTTTGTCAAATAAAATCTACATTCTAACATTTAATAAAGTCGATTCATATTTCATGAACATTAGCGTACAATCCATTAAACTCAATAATTTATCAACTGGAAAATTTTCCTGCAATAATTGTGCTTATATTAATACAATACTTGAAATATGTTACACAAACTCTCTTATTCTTGTATTCATAGTTAAACTTTATTACATCAGAGATTTGGAAAAAGAAAGAGATTTCCAAAATGATATATCTGATGACAGACAATAAATTTACCAATACAAAAATAAAGTTATTTCAAACCATTCAATTTGAAGATTTAGAAAACCACTTCTCTTGTGTATGACAGTTCCCATTATCTTGCTGTGTACAGTTACTTCTGTTTGGAAAAAACACTTTTTGAGAATTAATAATTCTATTGGCACAATCCACTAAGCATATAAAAGTTTAAGTTTTTGTTAACAAGTGCTGAGAGAGAAAAGCAGCATCAATTGTTTTAAGTGGTCATGGAGCTGAGCAAGCAAAAGCATTTAATTGAATAATGAAGGTCATGTTGCAAGCAACATTTATTCTAGTTTTCTAGAGTTGGGAAAGATGGGAAGCATATATCATGAAATCCATATCATTCAATTATTAATTTTCATTAACTTTTTAGATAGAAAACTCGTAGGAAAATTATCTTTATCTATTTCTGTGATTTAAAATTGTGTCAGCAAGTATTCATTGCATTTAAATATATTTAAATACAGCATGAATCTGGCTTGTGTGGCTCAGCTGGGTGAGGTCACCCTGCACATGGAAAGGCTGCCAATTTGATTCCCAGTCAGGGCATATGCCCGTGTGGTGGGTTTGATCCCCAGCAGGGGGAATGCAGGAGGCAGCCAGTCGATGTCTGGCTCTCATATCAACGTTTCTCTCTCTCCCTGTCCCTCCTCTCTCTCTAAAAACAATAAAAAATATTTTAAAAAGTAATATGTAGTATACAAGATTTTATAAGGAGAAATACATATGAACTTTATCAATACTGAAAATCATAACAAAATAAAATATTAAAATGTTATATTTTTGTGTAATGAAATTGTAGGTATTTTTGCTTTTTTATATTTTCATTTTCCTGCCTTATTTGGTATTTTTTCTCCAATTTTACTGAAATATAATTTATGTACAATAAACTTTACTAACTTAATTCTACAGTTTGATAAATTTAGATTATTCTATAGTGTTATGTAACTACTACCACAACAAATAAGATAAAAAATGCTTCCATCACCCAATATTTGCTCATTGGTCCTTTGTAGTTGATCTGTTCACCTTAACCCTGACTAGACAATCTTTGATTTTCTATCTGTCTTTTGTCTGTTATTAAATTTCATAAAAGTGGTAGTTTTACCAAAGGGATCAAAACTGTGTCTGATCCACTCTCTGGATAAGCTGTCTATTTGCAGGAAAAACAGAGGACAGAGGAACTCACTGAATTGCATCAGGAGTGTGCCAATGGTAACATCCAGGCAGTGGGACTCTATAAGTCAGAAGATACGGGTGCTTCACAGATGAACAGAAACAAACAAATCTTCATAACATGGGCCCATACATTGCATGTTTATTTGTTTGACTTCATTCTCTTAGCATAATGTTTTTGCGATTCATCCATGTTATCATATACATTAACATTTTGTCTCTTTTTATTGCTGAATAGTTTCCATCAGACGGATATCCCACAGTGTGTTTATCCAACATATTTTGATGGATATTTGGATTGTTTTCACTCTCTATGATGAAAATGATGCTATGATCATTTATACAAGTTTTTGTGATTATATTTTCATTTTTCTTGAGAAAAATAAGTGATATTTCTAGGTTTTATTGTAAATCTACATTGTACTTTATATGATACTGTGAAACTTTTTCAATATGACTATACTAGATTATTTTCCCACAGCAATATGAGTTTTATGGTTGCTCCGTGTCCTCAGCAACACTTAGCATTGCCTGTCTTTTTAACTTTAGCCATTCTATTGGGAGGGTAATGGTTTCTTGTTGTTTTAATTTTCATATCTCTGATGATTGGGAATGTTGCACACATTTTCATGGGCTTATTTACTATTTGTACATCTTATTTACTAAAGTGCATGCTCGCACTTTTCACACACTTAAAATTGGGTTTGTCTTTTTATGATTAAGTTGTAATAGTTCTTTATCATAATGTCAATATTTTATTCTCCCAGTATAATTTTTTTCTCCCAGTCTATAGCTTGCCTTTTTAGGTTTCAAATTTGGTGAAGTCTATTTTTGTCATTTAAAAAAAATTGTATAGGTCATGCTTTTGTGTACTGTTTTAAAATATTTTCTGTTCCAATATCTAAAAATCATCTTTTTTCTTCTGGAAGTTTAAGCAATTCCATTTAGGTCTGTGATCCATTTCAAATTAATTTTTATTTAGTATGAAGTAAGAATCAATGTTTACTTTTCCTATACAGGTTTCTATTTGCTCCGGTGCTATTTCTTGAATAGAACATCTTCTCCTACCTACTGAATGATCTGAACACTTTTCTGGGAAATCAAGTGATCATATAAGTGGAGGGCCTATCTCCAAGATGTCCACTATGCTCCATTGTTCTATATGTCTATTCTTACATTAACACCATACTATCTTGACAACTGAAGCTTTATAGTAATTCTTTTTTAGAATTTTTAATTTTTTTCCAAAATATTACAGATGTCCCTTTTCTCCCCATTGACTCATTCCACCCTGCCCCACCCACCTCCCCAGTCCCTCACCACACCATTGTCTGTGTCCTTGGGTTATACATAAATGCATATAAATTCTTTGGTTAATCTCTCCCCCTCCACCTACCCACCCCCCTCCATCCCTCTGAGATTCATCAGTCTGATCCATGCTTCCATGTCATTGAATCATTTTTGTCCATCAGTTTATTAAGTAATTCTTAAGGTAGAATAAGTCCTCAAGCTGTTTTTATTTTACAAAATGTTTTGTTTATTCTAAGTCTCTTTCTCACCATATATATTTTAGCATGCATTTGTTAATATCATCAAAATAGCTGGCTAAACTAGTTGTTGGGAATACATTCGATCAATAGATCAATTTGGGGAGAATTGACATCTTAACCACACTGCCTTCCAATTCATGACCATTTTATATCGGTCCACTTATGTAGGTCTTCTCTAATTTCCCTTTTCAGTGTTTCCTACATTTTAGGATACAGATCTTATGCATTTGTGTTAAATTTATCCCTAAATACTTTTTGATGCTCTTGTAAATACACTCTTAAAATTTCATTTTCTATTTGTTTGCTAGTACATAAAAATACAATTAAATTTTTGGTATAGAACGTGTATCTTGAGGCCTTGCTAAATGCATTGATTCGTTCTAATGGCCTCTTGGTTGATTCTTTAGGATTGTCTGTGTACATGATCATGTAATTAAATAAAGACAGTTTTATTGTTTTTCTTTCCTTTCTCTACGGCTGTTTTTCCTGCTTTATTTTACAGGCTAGGATATACATTACAATGTTAAATAGAAGCAGTGATAGTAAACATAAGCCTTGTTCTTAATCTTAAGAAGAAAGCATCGAACATTTTACCATTAAATGTGACCTTGGTTGTAGATTTCTCATAGATGGTCTTTTAAAAAAAATTGATCTTTATTGTTGAAAGTATTACAGATGACCCTCTTTCCCACCCCCCATTGACCCTCTCCACCCAGCACCCACTTCCCCCCCTGTCCCTGTGCCTACCTCACTATTGTCTGTGTCCATGGGCTATGCATATATGCTTTGGTTAATCTCTTTCCATGCCCCCTCCCCCCTTCCCTCTGAGGTCCCTCAGTCTTTTCCATGTTCCCATGTCTCTGGATCTATTTTGTTCATCAGTTTATTTTGTTCATTAGATTCCACATGTAAGTGAGATCATGTGATACTTGTCTTTCTCTGACTGGCTTATTTCTCTTAATATAATACTCTCCAGGTCTTTCCATGCTGTCCCAAAGGGTAGGAGATCCTTCTTTTTACAGCTGCGTAGTATTCCATGGTGTGAATGTCCCACGGCTTTTTCATCCACTCATCTACTGATGGGCACTTGAGCTGTCTCCAGATCTTGGCTATTGTAAACTGTGCTGCTGTGAACATCGGGGTGCATAAACTCTTTCTGATTAGTGTTTCAGGATTCTTAGGATATGTTCCTAGAAGTGGGGTCACTGGATCAAAAGGCAGCTCCATTTTTAATTTTTTGAGGAAACTCCATGCTCTTTTCCATAGTGGCTGCACCAGTCTGCACAGATGTTTTAATTTGATTGAGAAAATTTCCTAGTTAGTTGAGAATTTTTGGCATATATTAGATGCTTTTCCTAAATCTATTTAAAAGGATATTTGATATCAGTTTTTCTTTTTAATTTTATTAATATTCTGAATTACATCATTGGTTTTCAAATATTAAACCAACCTTTTATTACCAGGAATAGCAAACTTTGAATGTAATATAATATCATTTTTATATTGTTGAATTCTATTTTCTAAAAGTTTATTGAGACTTTTTCTTTATATGTTCATGTAGGATATTGGTCTATAATTTTCCTCCTTGGGATACCTTTGACTTTTGTTTCAGATCAATACTGGTGTCATAAAACAAGATGATTTGCCTTTTCTCATCCATATTTTAATGACAGAGTTGTATGGGTTTGTATTATTTTACTGTTCATCAGTTACTGAATTAACCCGTGAATCTGGGCCTGGATTTTTCTTAATGGGAGAGGTTTCATTGTGAGTTACATTTCTTTAGTTGATATGAGATTATTAGAATTTTTAATTTCTTTTTGCATCAATTTTGGTAATTTGTATTTTTAAAGAAATATGTCCGTTTTACTTAGTCAAATGTTTTAGCATAAAATTATCAATATTTCTTTATTATTCTTTTAACATCTCTAACATCTATAGTGATGAAACCATTTTCATACACGATATTGATAATATATGTATCTTACCTCTCTTTCTTGATCAGTTTAACTAGATAGAAGCTTATTTTAAAAAAGAACCAGCTCTGAGTTTCATTGGTTTTTCTGCTTTTCATTTTGTATTTTGTTTATTTATGCTTTTAGCCTTATTATTTTTAACTTACACTTATTTTTGGTTTACATTTTTTATTCTAATTTCATAAGATGAGACCTCATTGTTGAGTTTATTTTTTTATAATATATACATTTAAAAGTAAAACTTTCCGTATACATACTGCTTTAGCAGTGTTCTACAAACTTTGGTATGGTGTACATTAATTATCATTCATCTTAAAACATTTTTAATTATTCTTGATATTTTCTTTCTAACTTTTGGATTATTAAGAACAATGTTTTTTAATATCTACAGATTTGAGGGGTTCTGGTTATGCCATTGACTTCCAATTTAATTCCATTTTATGTAGAGAATATACTCTGAATGATTTAATCTTTTTAAAATGTTTACTTGTTTTGTAACACAACATACAGTTTATCATGGCAAAATGACCACCTGTCCTTGTAGAGAACGTATAATCAGATGTAGTTGAATGTAAAAGTCTATAAATATCAATTGTATCAGTGAGTTTGATAGGGATTTTAATATCTTTCATAAAAATTTTTTTGCTTTATCTTTTGTGTATAGTAGGTCTAATAGGAGCTGAGATAATGGTGTTAAAATATTCGTAATATTGTGGGATTATCTTATTCTTTTGGTACTTCCATCAGTTGTGCTTCATATGTTTTGAACCTCTGTTCATTAATTTCTAATATAATTAATGATTTGTTCCAGTCATCACTTTTATTTTTATTTTCTCTTATAATTTTATTTCTTTTCTACTTTCTGAATTTTCAAATGATTTGGACACTTGTTGAGATTCTATTTTAATTTTCCTCTTGGCTTTTTTTTTATCTATGGTTATTTGCATTATATTTTTGTGGTTACTGTAGAAATTACAACATATGTCCTTAACTGTTCATAGTCCACATACAGTTAATGTTGAATTATTTCATATTAAATATAAAACTTTCAGCTATATATATACAGTTCTTTTATGGATTTTCATCTATATGTAAGTCCACATACAACATTATAATTTCTGCTCTAATTGTATGAATTTATAAAAATTAAGAATATAAATAACATTTTGAATTTACTCAAATATTTACCATTTCCAATGCTCTTTTTAAAATGTTTTATTTCTTTTTCTTTTTAATTTTTATTGACTTTCTTGGGGTGACATTGGTTAATAAAATTGTATAATTTCAGGTGTACAATTCTATAATACATCATCTGTATATTTATGTTCAAGCCCCAAACCCAAGTCTCCTGTCACCATTTATCCCCTGGTTGTCCCCTTCTACCTCCCCCCACCCCTGACCTTTCCTTCTGGGAATCACCATATCGTTGTCTGTGTCTATGAGTATTTATTTATTTTTTTTGGCTTAATGCCTTCACTTTTTTCACCCAGCCACTCACCCCGCTAATAGCTGCTTCCAAATCTTAGCTATTGTAAATAATGCTGCAGTGAATATAGGGGTACATATATTGTTTCGAATTAGTGTTTCAAGTTTTTTCTGATATATTTGCAGAAGTGGAATCACTGGGACATAAAGCATTTCCACTTTTAGTGTTTTGAAATAACTCCACACTGCTTTTCCTGTGAAGCCATCTGGTCCAGGACTTTTTTTTTTTTTTTTAATTGGGAGTTTTTATTACTGTTTCAATTTTATTAGTTGTAATATGACTATTCAGATTTTCTGATTCTTTCTGATTCATTTTTGGGAGCTTGTATGTTTCTGGGAAATTATCCATTTCATCCAGATCGTCCAATTCATTAGCATATAGTTGTTCATAATATTTTCTTACAATCCTTTATATTTCTTTGGTGTTAGTTGTTACTTCTTTTCTTTCATTTATGACTTTATTTTTTGGGGTCCTCATTAATTTTTTCTTGATGAGTCTGGATAAAGGTTGGCCATTTTGTTTATCTTTTCAAAGAACCAGCTCTTGGTTTGATTAATCTTTTGTTTTGTTTGTGTTTTTTTAGGTTCTATTTCATTTATTTCTGCTCTGGTTTTTATTACTTTGTTTATTATACTCACTTTGGGCTTTGGTTGTTGTTTTTCAAGTTCTTTAAGTGTAAAGTTAGATTGTTTATTTGATATTTTTCTTGTTTCTTGAGGTAGGCCTGTAATGCTATGAATTTCCCTCTTAGGACTGCTTTCACTGTGTCCCATAGATTTGAGGTGGTTTTGTTCTCATTGTCATTTATTTCAAGGTATCCTTTGATGTCTTCCTTGATCTCATTGTTGACCCATTCTTTATTTAGTAACGTTATTTAGCCTCCATGTCTTTGTGTGTTATTCAGTTTTTTCTTGGGGTTGATTTTTAGTTTCATACCATTATTGTCAGAGAAGATGCTTGATATGATTTCAATCTTCTTAAATTTATTGAGACTTGTTATGTGTCCTGACATGTGGCCTATCCTAGAAAATGTTCCATGTGCTCTTGGAAAGAATGCATATTCTTTTGCTTTGGGATGAAATGCTCTCAAGATATCAATTAAGTCCATTTGATCTATTGTGTTATTTAACACCGCTGTTTCCTTGTTAAATTTCCTTCTGGAAGATCTATCCATTGTAGTCAGTGGGGTGCTAAAATCCCCTACTATAACTGTATTACTGTCAATATCTCCCTTTATGTCCATCAAAATTTGCTTTATATATTTAGATGCTCATATGTTGAGTGCATAAATGTTTACGAGGGTTATGTCCTCTTGTTGGATTGATCCCTTTAGTATTATGTAGCATCCTTTGTCTCTTGCTATGGCCTTTATTTTGAAGTATATTTTGTCCGATATAAGTATTACTACCCAAGCTTGTTTTTTCATTTCCATTTGCACATGAAATATGTTTTTCCATCCTTTTACTTTTAGTTTCTGTGAATCTTTTGTTCTGAGGTGGGTCTCTTGTAGACAGCATATATATAGGTCTTGTTTTCTTATCCTTTTAATTACCCTATATCTTTTCATTGGAGTGTTTAAGCCATTGACATTTAAAATGATTATTAATAAGTATGTATTTGTTGAAATTTTATTTTTCATAACTATGTTCTCCATATTTTTTGTTTTCTTATTTTTCTTCACCTTAAAGAAGAGCTTTTAACATTTTTTATAATATTCATTTGGTGGTAATGAACACTTTTAGCTTTTGCTTTCAGGGGAAGTTCTTTATTTTTCCTTCAATTTTAAATGATAACCTTGCTGGATAAAGTAGTCTTGGTTTCAGGTCCTTTCCTTCATCACTTGGAATATTTCATGCCAATTCGTTCTGGCCTGAAATGTTTGTTGAGAAATCCGCAGACAGTTTTATGGAAGCTACCTCATAGGTAACTGCCTTTCTCTTGCTCCTTTTAAGATTCTCTTTTTGTCTTTAACATTTGCAATTTTTATTATGATGTGTTTCATTGTGGTCCTTTTTGGGTTCATCTTGTTTGGGACTCTCTGTGCTTCCTGGACTTGTGTGTCATTTTCCTTCACCAGGTTATGTAAGTTTTCAGTCATTATTTCTTCAAACAGGGTCTTGCTCACTCTTTTCTCCTTCTGGTACCTTTATGATATGTATATTGTTATGCTTCATTTTGTCCAAAAGGTCCCTTAAACTATCTTTATTTTTAAAAATTTATTTATTTATTCATTTTTTGTTGCTCTTACTGGGTGTTTTCTGCTACCTTGTCTTCCAAATCACTGATTCAGTTCTCTGCTTCATACAACCTGCTCTTTATTCCTTTTAGTGCATTCCTCATTTCAGATATTATAGTCTTCATTTCTGACTGGTTCTTTTTATGGTTTCTATGTCTTTTTGTGTGTGCTTTAGGTCTCTTTGTTGAAGTTTTTACTAAATTCCTTAAGCATCTTTAAACTATTTTTTTGAACTCTACATCTGGCAAATTGTCTTTTTCCATTTCATTTATCTTTTTTCCCAGGAGGTTTTTCCTGTTCTTTTATTTCTGCCACATTTCTTTGTCTCCCCATTCTGGCTGCCTCTTTGTGTTTGTTTCTATGTATTAAGTAGATCTGCTATGACTCCCAGCTTCATAGGGTGGCTTTATAAAATAGGTTTCCTGTGAGTCCCAATGGTGCAGTATCCTTGATCACCCAATTTGGTGCTCCACAATGTCCCTTGTGTGGGGTATGTGGGCCATCTTATTGTAATTGATATGGATTGCTATTGTCTTGTTTCTGTGTGGGGTTGACCCTCACAGGCTGGCTGACTTGAAGATATACCTATACCACAGTGTATGGTGGTTCTGGGTAGGTGCTGACCACATAAAGCAGAATTCTCCTAAGCAGGGTCTGGTGCTTGCCAAGATCTCTCTTTGGGTATGCCACTTGTGAATTGGGATCCTCCTCTAATTTTGCCTGAAGCTGGTCACTGAGTGTTGGTATTGGGGCCTGTTGGGAATGACTCTGGTGCAGACCAAAGTCAGACACTCCTTGGGACTGGCTCTGGGCAACCTGTGTGGAGCTACAAAGTGACCCACGGTTTGTGGCTGCCTCTGCTGATCCTGGGCATGCATGGAAGGATCAAGTTATTCACCAAGGCATGCTTTTACCAACAAAAGGCCCAGTGGCAGATCAGCCAAAGGCCCAAGTCATTATGAGATCCACCTTCACCTGCCTGCTTCCTAATGGGCTTGGTCACTGAAGCTGGAACAGACTCTAGTGATACTCAAGTTGCATAAGGTAGTATAGATTTCATGGTAATGAATTATCTTTGATGTCTTTAAACTGAAAATGTTTTCAGATCAACTTCATTCTTTAAAGATATTTATATTTAATATAGTCTTCTAAATTAACACTTCTTTTGGTACACTTTTAAGATGTTATTTTATTTTTCTTTCTTTCATGGTTTCTGACGAGATGTCAGCTCTTAATAAATCATTGTTTCCTTATATATAAAATGCTATTTTTCTGTAGGGGTTTTAAAATTTCTCCTTATATATTTAGCTTTTAAAATTTGACTATGATATGGTTTGTTTCTAGGAGTTGCTTCTATAGTTTATTCTAATTGGCATTTATTGAGCATCTGTACATTAATTGTTTCTGTCTTTCATCAAAGTTGGGAATTTTTCAGCCATTATTTTCCAAATATTTTTCTGTACAGTTTATTTTTCTCTGCCCTCTTTTATGGACCCTAACAAGTATTTTCAATCATTTGGTATCATTTGACAGGTACTTGAGTTTCTGCTCACTTTTTAAATATATTTTTTTTCTTTCTTCAGAATGTTGACATTAAATACTTCTTATTGATCTAACTTCAAGTTTGCTTATTATTTTCTACATCAATCACGTTTGGCTGTTACTATATGTAGTACATTGTTCAATTCTAGAATGACTTTTTTTTCTTTAAATAATTGTTTTTCTTTATCTGCTGTAATTTCTTACCTTTTTATTCATTGAAAGTATTTGTTTTACTTTACCAAGGGTAGATGTAACAGTCACTTTAAAATTCTTGGCTACTAGTGCCATAATGTGGGTCATTTAATGATCAGCCTTAATTGATTTTTTTTTTCTCTTGAGAATATTCCTGAATATTCCAAATTCCTGATTCTTAGTATACTGTTGTCATTTTTGTATTACACTCTAGGCATGGAGAATTTGAATCCTGTTATTTTTGTCCTGTGAAAATGACAAACTTTATTTTTTGGTTAACCACTCTGATCTTAGTTCAGAATTTTTGTTTTTATCTAAGTTGCTTTGAGTCTCCTACATTTATGTGGTTCAGAGATACATGTATAGGATTAAGGGAACCCTTTACTCTCTTTTTTCCTTCTGTGATTCTTCTTCTCTTTAGAGGTCATGACAAGCCACACCCAAAAGACTGGTTTCTCCAGTGACATTTTTGTTGCTTTCCACTCCATGCTGAATGCTTTGGCTCAAACTAAAAGTCATGATAACATGACATAAATCTGTAAAATTCTTCTTTGAGTGTGTACATTCTATAAGATTCTGTCTACTTCTGTGTACTTTCCAGTGGCTTTCAGTACTTGTTGTTTGTTTGTATTATGTTCAGATTTTATAATGATTTTTTCTTTGTGAGTCAGTTTGGTGAGATCTTACTATTCTAACACTACGCTTTAATTTAAAAAATGTTTCAACATTTAACTTTAAACACTGCAAGCAAAAACTGTATGTTGAGTTTGAATTGTGTTACTTTATCAAAAACCTGATATCATTATTCCTTGGATACATATATATATTTATATCCATTTAATTTAGTACTAATAATATCACTATTCTTATATTTGTTAATTTTTAATATATTTTACCCAAATCTGCTAATTGTGTTCTTATTTTAACTTAACTTCTACATTATATTTTAATCATTTCTTTTCTAATTTCTGTGATTCCTTCTGAAAGACTCTATATATATTGGATAGTTATTCTAAATTCTTAACTTTTTTCTCTTTCTGTAAGGAAGGTGTCTTTCATGTCACTTATTCAAGTTTTCATAGTGCTATTTATATAATTTACCAACCTAAATATAAATTTTACTTCTCCTAAATCATTGTCTCTTGTCATTTTAAAATATTCTTTAATATTAATTTTTTTCATTTATTTTTTAAAATCTCAAAATTTTTTTACATGATGCTTTAAAATGTTATTAAGTGTATCAAACCATTTTCTAAAATGTACCTTTCTAACGTAGAAAATTTAGAGGGATATCTGAATCTTGAGGATAAGCTAAATATATTGTGTGATACTGTATTTTTATTTGTTTCATGTTGTTTTATATACACACTGGTATGCCTACAATATATACATGTGTGTATATGTATGTGTATGTGTATATGAATGTTTGTATTTATGTGTGAATATATATGCATATATATATGTATATATATATGCATATATATGTATATATATATATACACATATATATGCATATATGTGCATATATATTCACATATATATATATATCATGATTAGTATGACCCAGACTTAGCGTGTCTCAAGGGATATAGTAAAATATGGTGTATGATTTGAACAAAGTAGTGAACAAATCTTTTTTTACATATGCATCTGAGAAATATGTTGATGAGCATATTTCCTGGCAGAATTCCCAGTTCTTAGAGAGCTGTCATTTGTTTTATCTTTGTTTGACAGAAATGGGATATTTTCCTCATTCATTGAATGATTTTCCAACATACTGAATAGATGAATTGCTGGAAACTACAACCCTCAAAATGCATTAGTACTCAGTCTCTGTCAAATGCCTAATCAGTTCATGGATTATGGATTCTACATATTTAAGGGCACATGTTTTCTTGTTACCAGTCTTTAAGACTCAGGAATCTATATACCTTTCTTGCTTAGGTCTTAAAGGACTCATTTGTAGAAGATTAAAGATTTCCTTAAAAGCCATCAGAGATCCTGGACAACAGAATAGGCTAAAGACTATCAAGGAAAATAAAAACCTTGTGATTCCCAGAATCCACTACTTATGCTGGGATATGGGCTATATCCTTTGCAGCCACACTGGTGAGAGGTTGACCATATGACATCTTTATATTTATAAAAGTAGATGAATAGGTGAATTTAATGTAGATGAGACACATGATACTAACCATATATCAAGTATCCAAATCCTCCATGTGCGAGTTTAATGGAAAAATGCAAAGTTTTTACTCCATCCTCCCCCACAAAAAATGACATAATCTGTAATTAGAAAATTGTTCATTTATACTATCACTCTTGAGAGATTAATTTTCTTTTCTTAACAGAAATACTATCATGTGTCTATTGACTTAGAAAAAAATACTAAACAAAATAGAATGTCCATGTAGTTTCTTTCATACATTCCTTCAAAAGTACTTGAGCTATACAGCCAAAAATTATTTCTGTGCTATGATTACACAATCAGCAAATTTGGTTTTCTTGTTTTTGAAGTGTTCTGTTTTATAGAAAATTCTTAGAACAATTTTGACTAAGAAAATGAGTAAGAGAGAAATCTGGGTAAGTACATGCTAATATTTTAGGAGACTTTAGGGATTAAGTTCAGTGTGTTTTGCAACTATATAATTTATCCCATGTCCTTAGAGGAAGAAATGAACAAAGACAGCCCAAAGTAGCTTACTACGCATCTATTTTCTCACGGGATCCCTGATTTGATTCTGTGTGTCCATTAAAATGAATAACTTGTTTGGTTATGTCGCCATGAATTCATTAGAAACTACCAAACTCTAGTCATTAACTACTCATAGTAATGTATTGCCTTTTGTATTAGGATAACATTAGCTGATAAAAAATTTAAATTTCATACATTTTTCTTTTCTTTTTATTAACACACACATTGTTTATTGATTTTAGAAGGAGAAGGAGGGAGAGAGAGGTTGATTTGTTGTCCCACTTAGTTGTGCTTTCATTGGTTGCTTCTTGTATGTGCCATAACTGGGGATTTTACCCGAAACCTTGGTGTATTGGGAAGATATTCTAACCAACTGAGCTACCTGGCCAGGGCCAGACATTTCCTACAATACAATTTTTGATGGCATACAACAGTCAAATGCTTTGTTTTCACTGTCTGAAGTCAAAACAGAGAGCAAGGATATGCATACTTTTTGTAAACCTTGACCTAAAGTGGAAAACATCACTTTTGTTGACTCTTTGGACTAGTACTAATCACAAGAACATACCAGGAATTTGGAAAATGAAATTCCTATCTAGAAAGCTGTCCCCCGCCCCTAGCAATAACACAAAGTGGAAGAATTGCACAAATTTTAAAAATATATAGTTTTAATATTTTCTTTGGTTCAAGTTCTATGTACATACTTATGTAGTATGTACTACTATTTTAGTCACTAGATTATTTCACAAAGTGAGTTATCAACTTATTTTTTTATCTTCACCTGAGGTTATGTTTTTATTGATTTTAGAGAGAGGGTAAGGAAGAGAGAGAAACATCAATCAGTTGCTTCCCTTATATGCACCAATTGGAGATGGAAGCCCCATCCCAGACGTATATATGCCTGTAACCTTTTTGGTGCATGGGATGACACTCCAAACAACTGAGTCACCAGGCCAGGGCTCAACTTGTTTTTAAACAGCTTATTTAGATATAATTTGATTACCTATGGTTCACCAACTTAAAGTGTACACATGCTTTTTAATATATTTATAAAGATGTGAACCATCACCAAAACTGATTTGTAACGATTTGGTTATCCCATATTGAAAACTCCATGCCCATTAACAGTCACTACCCATTCATCCTGTCTCCCTCATCCCTCGGCAACCACTAATCTACTTTCTGTATCTAAAGATACGCCTATTCTGGCCATTTTATATAAAAGAATAAACATAATATGTGGCTTTTATGTCTGGCTTTTTTTTACTTAGCATAATATTTTTTCAAAGTATATCCATGTTGTAGCATGTATCAGTAATCCATTGTTTTTATTGCCAAATGACATTATGTGGTATGGATTTGCTAGATTTTCTTTATGCATTTATCAGTTGATAATTTGAATTGTTCCCGTTTGGGGGCTACTGTGAATAATGCTTCTATAAACATTTATACACCAGTTTTATTGGGTGAATTTTTCCATTTTACTTAGGTATATACCTAGAACTGGAGTTGATGGGTCATATGGTAACTCTGTGTTTAATATTTTGAGGAACTGCCAAATTATTTTACAAAGGGGCTGCACCATTGTACATCCCATTAACAATATGTGAGGGTCCTAACTTCACATCTCTGCCAACACTTGTTATTATTAGACCTTTTGGTTACAGTCATCTTAGTGTGGGTGAAATGGCATTTTATTGTGGTTTTGATTTGCATTGACCTAGTAACTAATGATATTACACATATTTTCATGTGCTAACTGGTGATTTGTATATAATCTTTGGAGGATTCTATTCAGAACCTTTACCTATTAAAAAATTTGGTTGTTTTTTTTTGTTTTGTTATTGAGTTGCAAGGATTCTTTATATATTCTGGGTACATAACTCTTATCAGATATGACTTGCAAATATTTTTTTCCAGTCTATTTCTCCCTTGTAATTTTGATGTCAAAAAGAAGAAAAAAACACACACAATAAAACATCACCTAACACAAAATCACAAGATTTCACTGCTGTATTTTTTTTCTAAGAGTTTTAAAATTTAGTTCTTACACTCAGGTCTACGATCAATTTTATGTTACTTGTGGTGTGTGTGTGTGTGTGTGTGTGTGTGTGTGTGTGTGTGGTGTGAGGTAGGGATACAAATTCATTATTGTGTATGTGGATATAGAGTTGGCTCAGTGCTTGTTTCCATTTTTGAAAAAAAAAAATCTTTTCCTAACTGAATTGTCTTGACACTCTTGTGGAAATGCAATTTACCACAAATGATGAGGTTGATTGATTGATTTTTCTTGTTTTGCTTGTGAATGTTAAAGTGTTGCACTATCATTTGTTGAAAAAACGATTATTTCCCCATTGTACTGACTTAGCTACCTTGTCAAAAGTTAATTTGTCATGTTTGTGTGATTTTACTTTGTGACATTCTTCTGTTTCATTACTTTTTCTCCAATACAGTACCATCTTGATTACTGTTGATTTGTATTTTCTTGAAATCAGGTAGCATGAGTAACCTCTTTTACATTAAAAAACCATAATGGGAACACATAAGCAGTATAAAGGGGTACTGAGGTAAGTGCTTAAGTGTGCTTTTAAGTTGCTAGGGGAGAACTATGTTCTTCAGTGTTAAGAGATGGTGCAAATCAGCTCAACAAGCAGGAGATGGCATTGAGATTTGGGCCAAAATTTCAAGTAGTAATAATTGTAGTTATTTACCCAGCTTGGTTCTTTTTTTCTTTTTTTAAAAATATATCCTATTGATGTCAGAGAGAGAGGGGAGGAGAGGGAGAGAGAGAGAGAAACATCAATGATGACAGAGTCATTGATTGGATGCCTCCTGCACGCCCCTGACTGGGGATCGAGCCCGGAACCCGGGCATGTGCCCTGACCGGGAATCGAACTGCGATATCCTGGATCCTAAGTCGATGCTCAACTGCTGAACCACGCCCGGCCGGGCTGATTCTCTTCATAGGGCTTTGGACAACCACATTGGAGTGGCTTGCCCTAAGATTAGAGGTTGGTAAAGTTTTTAACTTTCAAGGAAACAGATCTTTATTTGCTTAGATTTTAAATTTCTATTGGAAGCAATAATAAGCATAATGATAATACTAATATTTTGCCTTGTTTGTGGTGGTGGTTTTAATTTGTAGAATTCTTTTATATATTTATTGCATCCAATTGCAATTTTAAAAGTTTGCAAGATAGAAACTATTAGAAACTATTTTCCCTATTTTAGGATAAAAAAATCTAATACTGCACTATTTATCAAAGGTTTTTGTAGAAATTAACACCTTTAGTGTTTTGGTGACCCAAAAAATCAAGCATTAGCCAATTTAGTAGGAAAAGGCTTAAGAGCAACACTTAGTATCATCAAAATGAATGCTTGCCTAAGAGTCAACTGAAAGAAGAACCCGTTAAGAAACCTGAAACAGGTGGATATAAACAATAAGTGGGTGGAAGTGGGTAGTGTTGTATATGGCAACATAATTAGAGCTAATGAGATGAAATTAGGAGGATTATAAAGAAAGTTAAAGTTCATAAAGTTGTGGAGTTAGGAGCAATTGGTAATAGGGTTATCTTTTCTGTTGTGTTTTGGGAAAAACATGCCTTATGTGTGCAAATGATTAGTTTATGGGGTTAATTTTCAATAGCTGGTTTAGAGACTATTCCAGAAAAATGTTAACTTTCATAAGAAGTGTAACCAGCTACAAAACAACACATATGAACACATATATAGCTTAATTTAGATGAATTTTTTAAATTGTTTTTAAAATACTATGTGCTGGAAACTGTTCATTAAATTGAAAAATAGGAGTGCTTTGTTTTCCCTTCATTTTTGTTCCTTAAAATTCAACAATAATAGTAAAAATTTATACTATACACACATCATTTTCCTTCTCTGTGCTGTGTATTTTATAAAAGGTCATGGTGATAAATTGTTTTCTTAATATAATCTATACAGCATTATAAAGGTAGTAATAGAAATTTATGTGAACTTCACAAGCTCGTTCTTCAGTGTTACTCTAATTAACAATTGAATATAATTTGTTGATTTCAAAGTCAGTTTGTTTCTAATATCAGCTCAATTTCATGCAAAGTTTAAATTACAAATAATTACATTTTGATCAATTATGAAACACTCTCCAAGAATAATATGAGAAAAACACAACTAATTTCTAATCCATTGAAACATTCAAAAGTATTTTCCTAAATAATCTGCAGGGCAAAACCTCAACCAAAGGTTAAACGATGTAGTAGAATGATTTCCAAACAGAAATGGGTAGGGACCTAGAGTAGCTTTTTAAAGATACATTTGTCTCCCATGCACAGGGCCAAGTCTTGGAATATAAATGAAATTGGAAAAAACTCAAGTATAGTACAAATATTGTGTATGTCTGGATAAATAAATATATATATATATATAATTTATATTTTTTTCCTTTCCCATTTTCCATGCATAATCTCTCTTGCTAACAAGAGCAAACAAGACTGGGAATGTTGATAATTTAATAATAACTCTTCTTTCTGCTAGGGCTATAGTTCAGAATCTCTCTAAATGTAAGGTCAGTAGCTTTATGTCCATATGTGAGTTGTGATACATCCCCCTGCACAATACCTGTTTGAGATGAGAGCACACAGCTGAGATATGCCCCATCAGGGCTGCCCCTGAGGATGCTACAGGCTTGCTGGGTACAGAGGTGTGGGCGGGCTTAAAGGAATATTGTCCCTGATTAGACTGACAATGATTGTGCAGAAGACAGGAGGTAAACAATAGTTGAAGAGTCCAAAAAATGAAGGCGATAGATGTAGTATTCTTGTTGGGAGGGTATTCGGTCTGGTCCAAGAAATTGCAGGAGAGCGAGCAGAGATCCTGGAAATCTGAAATTACACGGGTCTGGATAGCCAGGTGCTAATGCTATTGACCCCTGTTAGGCCTGAACAGTCATCTTACCTGAGCCCAAGGACATGGGCTGCACTGCCAGTGTCTGCACAATCTAGGGCAATAGGAATGCTGCACTTTGAGTGAAGCACCAGATCCCTGCTCTCTGTGATCCTCGGCTTCCTGTCATTAGACTCTGTCAGTAATGCCCCTTCGCCCCAAGCTTCAAGGGCCTGCCCTTGAAGAGCAAGAACCTGCATTCTGTCTGGCTGGCTCATTGCATGAGAGGAAGCTTATTTAAATAGTTGAGAGGACAATACTGAGTTACATTTTTTCCCCATGGGTCTTGGGACTTATTTCATTTGCTACCTTTCAAATGAATCAACATCCAATTCCCCAGGTTTTAAAAATAAACAAGCAAAACACTCTCATCTAGAATAAGGGCAGTTGAAGCAAAGGGGAAATTAATTAAGGCTTATAGACTCTAAAAACCTGGAAAGTGGCACGAGGCACGTTGGTATGTTTTCCCCTGCGGCTGGGGCAAAAGTCCACAAAATTTCTCTTCAGTGAACACAGTTATCAAGAACACTTATCTGAGCATGAATGACGGAGGAGAGGGAAATTTATGTCTGTGTCATAACCCATGGTAGGGATTATGAAACACTATATGCTCTATGTGAGGGTGGTTGTTTTGGTGTTTTTTATATGTCTGTTCACTTTATCTTAATAATAGTTCTACTCTTTTCCTCTGGGATGTGGGGGGCCAGGTGATGGAGGAGGGGACGCCATTCTCTGGATCCCTGGGGTCTCTGGACCAGGATGACAGCCGTAGAACTTCCTCATTTTCTCTGAGTTAGGGACTGGAGGAGCTCATCCTGCTTGAGCCTACAGGGACTCATTTGTTGGGGGTGGGAGATTTGTTGGAGAGATCTCAGAGGCTCTGTTTGTCATCAGAAGCCAAATCAGACAGCAGCAGCTGTCACAAAAGCAACCGAGAGAAAGCTCTTGTGATTCTCCTTGACAGCTTCTCAGCGATGGCCTCAGGCGGCTGGGCTCTGGCGCTGCTGCTTCTCCAAGTGTGTCCTGCGGTCTTCTGACTTGGAGAGACTGGGAGAGAGGCGAATGCCACCGTCAAACGCAGGCACGACAAAGCTTCCACACACCAGCTACCCACATGGTACAGGTGAAAATTTCCCGTGTGATTGCCAGGGAGCGTGAAGACCTGCGGTTATCCAGCTATGAAGAGTCCCGTCCAGGGACACCAAGGGCCTGGGGGTAGGGCCCACCTGTGTTCAGAGACAGGGGAGGTGGCAGGGCTGCTACACTGAGTCAAGAAGTTGTTTGCTTTTAATCTATTTATTGCTTTCCGAGAAGGCTAGATAAGCTTCATCTATCAAAATAGCCAGTCATCGGCACTGAAAACATCAGCTGAGAATTAGAGGTGCCTCATGATCAGAAATAGAATATTAGCCAATAGCAAAATAGGCCACTTGGAAAAAGACAGATACAAGAGTCGGCCTGAGGGCGGAAGGGGAAGCTATTAAAGGAAACCACAAATTACTCCATCTGAAGAGCCAAACATCAATTTATTCCAACTTCTAGAAACAGGGATTGAGACGCTCATTAGAAAATGCCGGTGCACCTAAATAAATGAAGTATAGGGTCTTTTGGAAAATGAGGAGGGTAAAACCTAGTCACAATTATTTAAAAAGGGTTCTGGTTAATATACTAATCAGCTACACAAAGCTAATTGGATAAATTTCACAGTCTGTCCAAAGGGGCTTATGGAGGGTGGGGATTCTGTTTCCAGCTTTGAAGATTTTAATATACAGGTGGATCACATCCTACAAGAGACAGAGTTATTTATAGCTTTCTCCCAAACGTTGGTAAAGTGATTATTTAATTATTAATTTTTTTAATTCTCAAAGCTAGTTAAATATCAACAGCCTGAAGGGTTGATGGTGCCTGCATGTTCACGGACCTTCTAGCTAACCTGGGCCAAATCTTGTTTATAATAATAAGATGAGTTTTATCTTAAGTACACTTTAACTTGAATCTACCCTGTAAAAACTGATTAATGTATATATTTTATTCAATTGTGTGAGATCAAGAATAAAGTAGAAAGAACTCTTACAGGATTTTGAAGGGCCCAGAGGTATAGGTGCGTTTCGATTTGCTTGTTTTGGGTCGTTACAGGAACTGACTTGCTTTAGGCATTCAGTGGGAAGCACTGAGACCTGCAAGCACCCTAGATGTTTTGGACAGCTCTGCACGATTAACTTTCCCACCTCAAATGCCCATAGTGCTTCCACTGAGAAATACTAGGGGATTTAAGAAATCTTCAGGGGCAACATAGTATCTGAGAAGCTTCATTTGATCGGATCATAATAGATGATTATGGCCCAAAGATCAGGACAAGAAATTATTGGGCCCAGTACATGAAATATCTTCTTTAGGGTTTCAGGGTTTCAAGCTTAAGGATAAAAAGGAAACATTTCATGAACATCAACTCACAGATGTTGGCTGACTGTTCCACACTGAACAGTCCCATCTGTTCAACATCCTTGTGAGAAAGGGGAGATTGCTTTCTCTTACAGGCAAAAACCTGAGGTCAGAAAACAGAATAAACTGTGCAAGGGACAGAGCTAAAGAGTAACATCTCTCAGGAGGACAGGAAACACACCCTACGGGCAAGCTTGTGGGAACCCGCCCCCCCCGTCCCTCTTTATTTTCTTATTTTTAGTTTTTAGCTTTTAGTTGAATTTATTGGGGTGACATTGGTTCCCCAAAACATACAGGTTTCAAGTGTACAACTCAACAATATATTGCATTTCTAAGTGAGTTTCATTTAAAGAAGTAAAAAGGGAGCCCCGGAGCGAAGAATTTATCATTGGACTATGTTGTTTTGACTATGCGAACGAGCTTTGAGATAGAGTTGTTCTTCCAATGGGAATGTTGCAAAAGCATTTTATATGAACAATTTATATTTCTGCCAGGAGACCTTGTTACCATGACATTATTCTTTGTGATTCTGTTTTCATGATAAACCAAGAGTTTTTCCCTCCCCCTTTTCTTTTAGTTCATCCTGTGGGTCTACCCTGAATACTAAGAGAAAGGTATCGTATTTATGCCAATTCTACAGACATAGTTACAGCAGAATTAGGAATGATTAGCCTCATAGCCATCTGAAAATGTACTGTTAAGTAGTAAGAACTAATTTTGAAAGCTGGAAACTCTTATGAACAGCCCATTACTATAATTGGCTTTTGTGCAATGAATGGAGTATGTTCCTCAGGGCTTTGTAGGAAAATTAAATAAATTGAATATAAACTAGATTACTATTCCTTAAAGTACTTTTATGTACTTTGTGTAGTCTAGTACTTCAGAGATATTTGCCAACATTATGACCTCCCCACATCTCATTCATTTGTTGTGTTTCTTATTAGAATATAGTAAACAGATCACTGAAGAACATCAGAGAGCACTAATTTAAGTATGCACATTATTAGATTCAATTTTACACTAAATAAAACATTGCATTCACTTTTTTATCAGGATGAATGTAAGCCATTAATCTGTATTGATATAAACTTTAGAATGACTCTCCAATCTTACAGTTTTAATGTGTTTTAATCTATATTCACCATATATATCTTTAATATATGTTTGCAGATGTATTAATCCCTCCTTATGCAAATTTCACATATGTACAATGTTTTGTTTTGTTTCTTCGGGGGAAGGTGGCAAAGTTATACTTGGAGACTGATTCTATCTGGCGGCAATTTAGTTGGCACAGTTTAGCTGTGGGAATTTTTATAATTTCATAATCCAGTAGCATACAGGATAAGGTTTCTTAATAAGCTAATAAATAAATAACATACTGCAAAGCAGTGATAGAGTAATTACAATATTGTTCCAGGCAAGGGGAGATAAAAGGAAAAAGTCCAAATTTAACTGAAGCGTGCCTTTTTATGTGAATTTGGTAACTTGTGCAGACTGCTTAAACAACTGTAAGCTGACTGCCAGCTGCCAGCACAAAATAAAAGTCCCTCGTTGCTGGAGCAAGTCGCTAGCGAGTGGAGGCGCTGGTGTTGGCCAGCAGGCTGGGGGACCCGAGGGTTAACCCTACAGGGACGTTGCACAGCTTGGCACCACTGCCTACCAAAGGGTCATCTTGGCCAAAGCAGAAGCAAGTGTCTCACAATCTTTAGAGAGCTGTTCAGGTCAGCAAAGCATGCCCTGCCCAGGTGGAATCTCTCCAACAGTCCCCACAAGCTTTCAGTGTTTATAGTGTAAGTGTCCCTGTTAGTGCGGGCAGTTAGGAGTTAACCAAAGAGAGGGGGCCAGGCTGGCTGAGCCTGATTGAGTCTGGAAGTTATATCCCTGCCTCCTCGCACAGGGCGGGAGGATGGCTTCCCGTCTCCCCAGGGAACCGCTGGCCCATTCCCACAGATGACCAGGTAGGGTGGGGTAGGACGGTACAGGGCAGGGGGTGGGGGGGCCAGCAGAGTGTAAATTCCTCTGCTGAGGCATGTGCCTTAGGAGCCAAGACGGTGACCATAAGGGAGAGGTATCTAAACTGGAGAAAAGACTTGATCGAACAGGGGGAGGCCCAACACCAGCCTGCAAAGAGCCAGGAAAGAGATTGATTAGTTTGAAAGAAAGTACCCCTTCCCAAGCCTGAGGTAAAGAATCAAAGCTGAACGAAGGCCCTTCCCAGTAGCCCCGGTTCACCTGTTCACATGTGTCCTCTGTCTGTAGCAGCTGCGTGGCCCCAGGTGAGGATCCTGCGCAGCCCTGTGGGCCCAGCAGCCAGGCAGGCTCAAGCGTGGGCTCCAGGCGTGGGCCTGGGTGCAGCAGCACAGCACCGGCCAGGACGCAGCAGGGAGCAGAGACTACGCTGGCGGGACAGGGACAGGGACAGGGACAGGGACAGGGACAGGGACAGGGACAGGGACGGAGGCTGAGCTGGACTAAGCTTCGGCGTGGACTCAACTGAACTTCGGCAGCTCCAAATGCCCTGCCAGTGCCGGGTATTGGCACATCCCCGGACACTGGTCCTTCTGGGCTTGGTGAAGACAAGGCTGGGCTTCATCCACGGCGAGTGGAGCTGAGCCACCTGGCGGTGGGTGAGACACTGGGCACCTGGGGCCAGTCCCATGTGTTTGCTCCAGCTCCAATACACCTTGCCACTACCCCTCATGCCCCCAGGCGTGGGTCCCCGAAATGCCTTTCTTGCAACTCCATGGAAGAGCCCTATTTTCACCGGCAACGTCCCTTTGTCGTATTTTCTTCTGCACATGCTGTGTGCTTACCAATGACAACAGATGAGATGATGACATCCTGACACAACTTACTTCATTCCTATATCCAAACAACTTTACTTCTAAAACAAAATTTTCTTGTCTTTGTCATAAGCAGGTGGATTAAAACAACTTCATTTAAGTCATAAGTGGATTTGAAATCATGTAGATCAATGCACAGCATACAATATGATAGTTATATAATGCCTGTACCAACCATTAAGCATTCAAACACCTTTATGATGACAATGAACTCTTGCCTATCTTTGATTTACAAATGGAAAAAGAATGTTGTGTTTTTGTGGTTTGTCGTAATAATATTAGAAGGAAGTCAAATCTTATATGAAGCTCTTTAGCTCCTTTTACTTTTGAGAGACTACATTTTTGAGATTCTAGAAATGATTATTTTTAGGAAAAGGAAGATATTAACATTTATGCAATTTCACTTCTTAGTCTCCATGGTTTCTCAGAATCTTCAATTTGAAATTTGATTCAACACAGTGCATATATCAGTCTGATTAATTTCTAATGCAGTCTGAGTGGAGTCAATATACTTATAATGAATTACTTTGCTGCAAGATAATTTTAAAGTTCCAAGCCCACTTCTGCTATATCACACATATTTATTTAAAGCAAGAGTTATGCCCGGCCAGGCGTGGCTCAGCAGGTGAGCGTGGGCCTAGGATCCAGGAGATCGAGGTTCAATTCCCAGTCAGGGCACATGCCTGGGTTGCGGGCTCCATCCCCAGCAGGGGGCGTGCAGGAGGCAGCCGATCAGTGACTCTCATCATTGATGTTTCTATCTCTCTCTCCCCCTCTCCCTTCCTCTCTCTGAAATCAATAATGATATATTTAAAAAATAAATAAATAAATAAATAAATAAATAAATAAATAAATAAATAAATAATAAAGTGAGAGTTATTTACATCCACAAAAAAAAAAAACTATACTAAAAAGGGAGGGAGACATACGTTTTAAATTCTAGGAGAGGGGGGAACAATAGAGAGGACACATCACTCAACGTTTTGTAATTATTTGTATTACTCCAGCTTGAGGGGGTTCCTTTTTATATCAGCAACTGTGTCTCCTGACATGAAGTTTGACAACGGCGGTCAGAGAAGTTTATTTCAATGCTCACCACCTTCTTTCCTCAACATTCACACACAACACAGGTATCATCGGGACACAGCCACTTTTGCATTTTCTCTTTATAACCAGGAAAAGATGTAAGTGGGATTATGCTGCACACTTTCCAGGGCAACTTTGTCTTTTCTCTTTCTAAAGATGTCTTTTCATGTAAGGATAGGAAGATCTTGTGCAGCCTCATATCCCAGCAGGATAGTTATGCCTGCTGTGTAGAGACAGCCCCTTCCAGGTAAATATTTGGATGGTCTCCGGTCCCAACACAGACACCTTAATAAACCTATCTTTGTGTACATGTCAAAACTAACATTCCAGGATATATTTTTAGAAGAGTATCTTAGAGTTTTACCAAGGTGTGGTTTGTGGCACTGGCATCACACGGGAGCTTTTGGGAAATAAGAAGTTCCAAGCCCCAGTTCAGACCTGCTGTTTCAGCATCTGCATTTTAACAAGAAATACAGTGATTTGTATTAAAGTTTGGATAGCATTTGTCCTAAAGAATCGTATGTATACCTTTGATACTGATCTCTGTCCCTGACGTGAATATTATCAATGACATTTTAATTTTCCCAGGCTGCTATTGCATTTTAATTTTCATTTACTTCATTGCTTGTAGACTGAGCATCTTTTCTTATGTTCATTAACTGTTGATTTTGCTCCCTGAACTGAACATTCATACAATTTTCTCTATTTTTGTTGTGTGTTTTTCTTTACAACATATACATTCTGAATTGCCAGCTATATGTTACACATATTTTCTCCAAGCTGGTTGCTTAATTTTGTTTGTTTGTTTGTTTTATGATTCTGGAAAATTTTGAAAAGTTAACACAATTAATTTATCAGTTTTTACTTTCCTGGCTTCTGGATTTTCTCAATTTAGATGGTCCTTTCTACCCAAATCATTTTGCTTAATTTTTTACGTAGATATTTTTAATAGTTCTGAAAATTAGTTTTATTTTTGTGGTTTATTTCATTTTATTTTTTCCCAAATGTTTATCCAGTTGTCTCCAACCATTTATTGAAAAATCTGTTCATTTCTGCATTGAAAAGGCTTCTGTGTCATATACTAAATCTGCATATATAAAGAGTCTATTTTTATACTCTGCATTCTATTCCATTGATCTATTGCTATTTGTTTTTATTGCCATGGTTGTATAGTAAATTTTAATATATGGTATGGAAATTTCTCTCTCATTGCATATATTTTAATTCTTTTCTTAATCAAATTAAACATTTTCTTTCAGATAGAGTTTATAATTACATTGTCTAGTTTCATAAATAGTCTTTTTAGGGAATTGGAATCACAGTTAATTTAACAATAAATTTGGAGAGAATGGATTACAGTCTTTTTCCTGCATGCAAATATAACACTTTAATTATAGAATATTATATCATGCATATTTTTGGAAATCAGCATATAAATCCATTTTATGTATTATAAATGCAAATCCATTTTATGTATTATAAATGCAAAATGATAAATATAAAAGTATAAATAAATAAAATCGCCATACAATTCTCATTTAAATATTAACTTTGTTAAAATCTGCTTTATTTTCTTGGAGTTTCATTTTATAAGATTTTGATAACTTTATAAATTTGTGTATGATGCATTTTAGAAGTGGAAAATGTAGGTAAACAAAAAAAATCATTTTATGTAACATACCTCCCAGACACCTTCACTTTTAACACTTAAATGTGTATAATACTGATCTGTATATGTATATATATTTGAAAAAAGGAGCAATACTATTGATAGTAACAGCTAAAATTTATTATTATTAAGTATAATACAAATGTTAACTGCTTAACAGAATTTTTTTTAATTTAGCTTCAGAACAACTCTTGAGGGAAGTACTAATCTCATTATATTTATGAATATATATTCTTATTATATATATTAATTCATAACTTTTATGAATCCACAATAAAGGGATAATTAATCCAATAAATAAAGGACATGGTTATGCTATTTCTAGAAGAAATATACATTGGTAAAAAGTATGAAAATATATTCTATTTCAGTTTGTCAAACAATGGCAAATAAAAACCAAATGAAAGTTCTAGTACTTCTCATGTTCTTTTTCAAGAGAAATGGGATTTATTTATTTTCATTTTTTATATAGGCATTATATTGAAATGAAATACACATAGGAAAAGCTCACATATCACAAGTTTGCAGCTATTAATTTTCACAAAGTGAGCACATGCAGCCAACCAGTACCCCATTCAAGAAACTAGTCCAGAAGCCTCCTGACTATCCACCCTTCAGTCAATAATCTCTCAAATTCTCTTCCTATTTTTTCTTCTACTAGCACCAGCACTTTTAAAATAAATTTGTATGCAATCCCTTTGAACTTTAAATGTCTATACCCATTGTGTGGCCTACCTTTTCATTCTGTTACTGGTGTCTTTGATGATTTGATGCTATAATTTATCATTTCTTCTTAGTAGTTTATACTTTTTGTATCCTGAAAAAGAAATATATACTCATTCCAAAGTAATTCATAGGTTATCTTCTAAAAGCATTATTGTATTTCATTTTATTCTCTAACCCCATTGTAATTGATTTGTGTTTACGGTGTGAGGTTGGGATAAAGAATACTTTATCTTTCTGATAAGAGTGGCCAATTGACCAAACACCAGTTATTGGAAAGCCCAACCTTTCTTCATTGTACTTCAGCGAGGTCTGTTTGTCTGTTCCTGTCCAAGTCCATACAGCCTTCATTACTAGAGATTTATAAATGTACTGATAGTAGTAGTGTAATATAAATGCTCCAAATTTGTTCTTTTAACTCAAGATATTGTTTAGGCTATTCTAGGGCCTTGATTTTTTATATAAATTTTAAATTTAATTGTCAATTTTAAATTTAAAAAGTATGCTGAAATTTTTATTGTAATCATGTTGAATTTATAGATCAAATGAGGGGAACTGAGAACTTTAAGATATTCAGTTTTCCAATGATAAAAATGGTGCATTCCTTTATTTATTTAGGTCTTCTTAAACTTTTCTGAATTATGTCTTATATTTTTTAAAGTTGAGATGTAGCATAATGTTGTTAGATTTAATCCTAGCATTTCATTTCTCCTAGGATGCTTTTTATATTTCAGGGATTTTTTTTTCCTGGTATATAGAATACATTTTGTTTTGTTTTATGTTGACATTGTCTTGGGTGATTTTTCTATATTCCTGTATTAATTCTATTAATTTTCCTGTAGATTTTGTGGATTTATCATGATAAAATTGTGTTGTCTGCTGATAATGATAGTCTTATCTCTTCCTTTTATAGTCCAATGCCTCTTATTTATTTTTTCTTTCTTGCCAAGGCAGTCAAAACCTCCAGTGGAACGCAGTTGAAGCATTCTTTTCTAATTCCTGATATCAAAGAAATTTTGTAATAATGGCAATTTTTAGAGTTTTTTCTCAAGCTATAAGATTCACTGTAGGTGCAGATACAGGATGAAAAAAGACAACCTGACACATACAGATGATGTGGAAAATGGTTTAGAAAACAGCCTCACAGCACATCTCAGAACCTAAAAGAGCAATTTCATATTTTATTCACAGAGATGGGCACTTCATTAATATTGGTAATAATGCCCGGCTGGGCATGGCTCAGTGGTTGAGATCTCAGTTCAGTTCCGGGTCAGGGCACATGCCCGGGTTGCGGGCTCGATCCCCAGTCGGGCGTATAAGAGGCAGCCGGTCAATGACTCCTCATCATTGATGTTTCTATCTCTCTCTCTCCCTCTCCTTTCCTCTCCCTAAAATTAATGAAGATATATTAATATATATATGATATATATATATATATATATGTAATAAACATCAATGGCAATGGTTAGTTAAAAGAAATATGTTCATGTAATGCATAATATACAATTATTCAAATGAATGCAGTGAATCTGTAACTCCTACATTGATGACTTTAATATATTAGTACATTTATTTTTGCAAGTACAGAGTTTGAGAAATATTTCTGTAAAAAATGAGTAACATTCTCTTGGATTTCTTCTCTTTCCCTGTCTGTCTGTCTGTCTGTCGCTCTCTCTCACATACACACTCAGACAAACATCCACATCCACAGAAACTCAGTGAAAAGGTGAGGGTTTACCCCTTAGAAATTGGAAGTGAGGGAAATTGGTGGATGGCTTTTGTTGTGCACCCTCTAATATTAAAATATGTTTTACTATAAATCTAAAATAATTTTTAAACAAAAATTAATACATGGGGGAGATAATGAAAAACATTATCTTTCTAATTTTTAAATTTAGTTCTTCTGAAGCACATCCTAATTATGCCATGAAAGAAAGCCAGTAGTTTTTTAAATACTTATTTAAATATTTTATTTTTGACACTATTGCAGAGGTCCCCCTTTCTCCCCCCTTGCCCACCTCCACCCAGCCACCCCCTTCCTCGGCCCCCCCCCACTGCTGTCTGGGTCCCTGGGCTGCACGTTTATGTTCCTTAGCTCCTCCCTTCACCTTCCTTCATCCAGCCCCCCTCACCCAGTAGGTTTGGTTTCTGAATCCGACCTCATTTGTCTAAACTGAATGGAAATTCCTCCTAGACGCTGACCCAAACAATCTCAGTATTTCTGATTTTGCCCTGGCCTTTTGTGACCTTCTTTAGCTTAGCAGGTATTTTGAAGTCAGAGTGAATGACATACTCCTCGCTGCTTTAGCCAGAAAGTTTGCAACTTGAAGTCTATTTAATATGTTTTTCAGATTTCCTTATAACCATATATATTACCTTAATGTTTGTTTTAGATTTTGAAGGAGATTTTAACACGCAAAGGATAAAATTCGACCCTGTATTAAGACATAAACAAAGCTATAGATGGTTATTAGATCCCCTAAAAGAGTAACTAATCCCCAAGTAAGAGTGTTCACGCCTCCATTGGAGAACGTGGGGGCAACGGGCGTGTAGTCAACTTCAGAACCTCATTTTCCTTGGTCATAGCTCCCAAGCCTCAGTGTCAACCCCAACAAATGTGGCTGGAATAGTGACAAACTCTTCTGCCACTGATTTTGGAGGCACCAAAGACTTGCCTGGGAGGCCCTACCGAGAAACGCAGCAACCATTTTCTTCCTGGGAAATATGACGGCTGCTGGTGCTCAGGTAAGTGTCTCACATCCAGGTGAATCTGCCTGCGGAGCTTGGAATTTTTACATCGTGAGTCCTCAGGTTTCGCTGGTAAGTGACCTGCCCATATTTCTAACTCTGACCTTTGGGCTTGGAAATTTAGCATCTTCATCTTTAGTTACCCTAATAAATCCCAGTATCCTCATGATGGTCATTTTGTAGGTTTTTTTGTTTGTTTGTTGTTTTACTTATTTTATCACTTGGAAGATGCTGATTCCTTATTTAGTCACTTTGCACTTAGATGCCTTGTGTAGGAGCCCAGTGATTGCTGAGCATCATTTAGCACTAAACGGCTTCTGCTCTCAGACCTTACTATCTGGACTACATTGCCCTCGAACATGGGATCTGCAGCACAGACAGCTACTAAAGTTAATTATATTGTTTTTCAGCCCTTATCACAGATTCTGAAGTGTTCTACTCTTTTGAACAGTGACTTGGGACGTAGGCTAATATTGTGAAGGGATTCGGGTTTTCCCTTTTCTTTCACCTTTTTTGAGGGGACAAGTTATTGACACTTCAGATATTAACTTTGTGGAACGCTGAACTCCCTTCATTCTGCCTCAGAGGAACTCTCCTGAACCTATGGCTTCTCTAGTTTTTCCTTCAAGCCAGCTGTCTGTCTCTTAGCCTATCGCTATCTACTTTCCACTGAGTTCCCGATGTGGCAACTTATTTGGAAAGCTACTAAGAATTCAACTGTGTTTTATTTTATGGACTTGCTTTCTCTGGTCACTACTTACCAGTCAGAGAGGCACAATTTGAGTCATAGTTGTCCGTCAAACTTGTAAAACCACAATTCTACATATTTTCTAGAAGGGAGAAGTTACGTAAGCAGGCAGGCCAACCAGAATGTTGGGGAACAAAAAAGCGAACAGAACTAGAACAACATCATTCAAGAAACATAGACATTTGAAAGGACCTAGGTGGGGAAAGTGTTTTCCCTGCACTGGGCACCTTGCATGGGGAAGATGATAGGGAGTGTTTATCGTGAAAAGAATATTGTGGGATTAGAGAGAGCAAAGCTACTGAAAGGAAAAGGCACTGGTGATGAAATTCTCTCTACTTCCTTGCCTGAGAATCTGCGGGAAAATGTCATCACTAATTTCCGTTAAAATACCCATGAAAATTTCCAGAGGCTATAGAAATCTAATGAATTAATTTTAGTGAGTAATAATTACTGAGGTTATTTTTGATTCTGGGTTTAACAGAGTTAAGGATGGAGATAAAGTCCAGTAAACCACCTTGCGTTCTCTTTATGGGTTTTGATGTAGTACAGTAAATGGAAACCTATCAGAAGTAGCCTTTCCAAATTACTTTATATTTATTATATAATTAACATATCAATGAATCACAATGTACTATTATCTAATCTGTCTAAACTAACATTTTTATTACTATGCACATAGAGTTCTTTGGGGAAAGAATTAAAGACCACAGAGAACTGGCTATTATTTGAAGCTGCCTGGGCAAGACTTGACCTTCGAGCACTAGGAGAGCAGAAGGCAGCCTGTATCCCTGAAGCAGACCCAGGAAATTTCTCCATTGTGAGGAAGTCCTCTTCTGTGCTTGGTTTTTCCTCAGAGGTGCTACTGTTCACACCTTGCTGGGATTAGTTCTACATAAATTGATGAATCTTGATTTTGGAATGTACATAGATTTATATATTACTTACATATAAAATATATATAATCACACAGTACATGTTATATTATGTGTACAGTTGTCCCTCAGTATTACCAGGGGATTGGTTCCAGGACACACACCCCTATCCCCAAATCTTCAGATGCTCAAGTCTCTTACATAAAGGTCATAGTATTTGCACATAAAACCTACACTTCCTACACTTCATCTCTAGATTACTTATAACAAAGTAAGTAACAGGTAAATAGTTAATATACTGTATTGTTTGGGGAAAGACAAGAAAAATAAGTCTGTGTTCAGTGCACACTCAACCATTGGAGGCCCCATTACATAGCACACATCAGCAATAATGTAACTTTAAAAAAATATCTTTGATCTATGGTTGGTTGAATTTGTGGAAGAAGAACCTGCGGACACGGGGGTCTGACTATATTCCAGGTATGTAGCTACTAACATGCTTCCTGAAAATGCAGTGGCTTAGAGCAAGGCGGGAATGTTAAGGCCTCTCATGCTTTCTCTGAATCTGGAATTTGGGAAGGTCTCGGCTGGGTGGAGGGGGCTTGGGGACTCTCAAGAGGTTTCAGGTCACATGGCCCTGAGGGCAGGGTGGGCTGGGGCTGGAGCAGTGGGGAGGTGGCTGAGTAGGGGCATTTCTGTCTCTCTCCGTGTAGCCAGTCTCTCCTCACGGCCTCTCCAGGGGGACTAGGTTGGGCTTTGACTTCTTTATCGTGTTCTGTTGTGTGATTGCTACAGATTTTCCCCTTGTGGTCACCATGGTAAAATATCTTACATAAAATATCTTAAACTTGCAACCCCCTGTTTTAAACTGATCCAATTTAACTTCAATAGAATGTGTATACTTTATTGCTTATCCCCCACACTCTAGACTAGTGCTTCTGCAATTTACATGCTTTTATATTGTTTAACATGACATATTAGTGTATTTGTGGCTACTTTTGCTACTTTTTAAAAACTTTTATACTAGAGTTGTGAGTTATGCACCACTGTTACCATATTGCAGAGTCTAATTATGACTATATATTTACCATTACCAGTGAGATTTACACTACTTTTTGTGCTTTTATGATGCATTAACTTTCCTTTACTTCCACTCAGAGAACTCCCTTTAGCACTTCTTGTAAGGCAGGTCTAGTGGTAATGAACTCCATCAGCTTTTGTTTGAGAAAATCTTTATCCCTTCTTTGTTTCCAACAAATCTCTTTTTTAATCAAAACCACTTCCCACCTTTACTGCTTATTTATTTTCTGCCTTACCTCCAGTGTTGGGAACAGAAATAGTAAAAACACTCACAGTGAAGATTTTCAACTGAGGGGACAGTGGGTTGTTAGATAATTTTATATGTCATGTAATAATAAAAAGGGGTATTTACATTGGATAAGCATTTATGAACAAAATGAATATTCTACTGTAAGATATTTAGAAAAAGATGAATCCCTGTGAAATTGCTGCAAAATCTCAGCCCCCCCCCCCCCAATTACAATTACAGGGAGAAGTAGAGAGCCTTTGAGAAGGCAGAAACAAGCCACTTTAAGGACAGAGTTGACAGAGCTATGAACTAATGAGGGATCTGTTCTGAAGAGGAAAGCTAAATATTTCTATTTCTTCAAGAATGGATGTCAGCTTCAGCTGGAGCTTCAACTGCTGAAGGTCCTGCTGAGAAACTGATGTTCCTTTCCTTGCTCCCAGGGGACACTGAGGGCTACTCCCTGGGGTTGCTGTGAACTGAGTGACCAGAGCCGTCAGGAGTGGGCCAGCACCGCCTCTCTGAAGGAGCCGTGCACACGCACAGGGGTGCTTGGGACCTGGGAAACCGCCTGTTTCCAGAACACTTTGCTTCCTTCTGCTTTACGCGATTGTTTTCATGCCTTTTCTTATTCTATTATCGTTTTAAAAATGACATCGTATCTGGACTGTTGAATTTTCTTCAAGGTCATATCAGTCCATTTTGATAACCACGCATTCCAAAATTATACTATGATATAATGCAATCCCAACTGATATCTTAACCAATTTATTTGGAACCGGAAATAAAGGTATAAGTTCTATTTGGGTTAAAGAAATAAATTAAAGAGATGGTTCCTGGTTTATTTATTTATTTTTTTAAATTTATTTATTTTTATTTTTAATTTTTAAAAAATATACCTTTATTGATTTCAGAGAGAGGAAAGGAGAGGGAGAGAGAGTCAGAAACATCAATGATGAGAGAGTCATTGATTGAGCCCGCAACCCGGGCATGTGCCCTGACCTGGAATCAAACCCCGATCGCCCGGATCCTAGGTCTAAGCTCAACCGCTGAGCCACGGCCTGCCTGGTTCCTGGTTTAAAATGACATTTAATCTAGCTACCATGGATGTATATTCTACTTCAATATTTATGAACCATCAGAGAAAAATAAAAATAAAACAGCCCCCAAGAGTAAGACCCAACTGCTTGTCTATATGTGGGAAAAGCATTTGCTCCATAAGCTAAGAAACTGACACAAGGGTTGCAATTAATGCCTCACAAGAGCCTTTGTAGAGAACTGTAGTAAAACTGTTAGCTTAAACAATTATAGCAAAGTATTTTTTCTTCTTCTCTGCCTCCATAAGTTGTTTCATCACCATAAATTAAGGTCTGTACCAACTAGGAAATGGAACTGCTGTCCCTCTTGAATAAGTGACTGCTTTAGAGGCTATTCAAGCCTCACTATCTACTCCATCTTTTTTTTAAAATTGATTTTTAGAGGAAGAGGAAGGGAGAGGGAGAGAGAGAAACATTGATGTGAGAGCAAACCATCGATTGGCTGCCTCCTGCACACAATCCTGGCACATGTCCTGACTGGGAATTAAAGCAGCAAATTTTCTGGGCTCAACCAACTGAGCCACACCAGCCAGGGCTCCACGTCTATCTTTAATTGAACAGTTTTTACGTGAAAAACTGAATATATGGTAATAATATTAATTAAGATATGAAATATAGAGGAGGAAATTTGGTGGGGGAGAAGGGGAGAAAGGCAGAGACAGAGTGAGTTTGATTTGTGATATGTTGATTTTTGAGGTGTGTTCATGCAATCCATAGGTGATATACAGTAAGATTTGTATACTTGTTTCTGGATTATAGAAAAGAACAGGTGCGAACTGCACCATTTCTATAACATTATATTTATCCTCACATAATCCACTGCATTCTCAATTCTATCAATCACTTTACTGAAACTTATCTGGGCAAGGTTATCAATTAACTTCTATTAATTAAATCCAATGACTGCTTCTCAATTTTTATCTTAATAATTTCTTTTCCATTCGAAAATATTGAGTGCTCCCTCTTTTACGAAAAACAAGACTCTTTTGGCTTTAACATCAAATTTTTTGTTTCATATTAAGATTTATTCTGTATGTATATGCATATTGTTGATGCTGAGAAGAATATACCTGCCAGGAAGGGCTCTGTGGTTAATCAGGCCCAAATTCATCACAGAGTCTGGCAGCCTTTGTTTGCAGAGGTCCCTCATGTAGGTGCGTTTCAGGGACAAGCCAGGCTGGCCTGGGGGCCCCCGCCCTGCGCTCCCGCTGCTGCTCAGGCCTTGTCCAGAGCGCCTGGGATGGCTCCCGGCCGATGGGGCTGAGACAGTCCCCAGCCGATCAGAGCTGCACAGTTAGAGCCTCGCAGGCATCTTCACTGACCGATCAGAGCGGCTTTACTTGACCAACGGGGACAGTGCTTTCCGGGCCGCTCAGGCTGTGAGGACTGGAGTCCTCATTTGGACCAGTCAGGGACCAAGGGCAGGCGCGACTCCTTCCATAGGCCGGAGTCGCCTGTCTTGGGGCGCTTTCAGTTTCCCCTCCAGATCGATTCCCAGCTGGAGCTGCAACGTTGGCTGAGCTGCGACACCGGCAGCTGCGACACCGGCTGAGCTGCGACACTGGCTGAGCTGCAACACCAGAGCGGAGCTGAAGGCCTAACAGGGCGCCTCCTGGAGGTGGCTCACAGCTGTGCTGCTCCACCAGTGAGCTGTTTGCACGAAATCAAGTCTCTCCGCCTTCACTAAACCTCAGGTGGCGGCTCCTGTCCTTGTTGAATCGGTGCTGGTGACCTTTGGTTGACAATATATATGTGTGTGCATGTATGTACGTATATGTGTATGTACATATATATTCTCTATATTTTTTTCCTTTCCGATGTCTATAGTAGCTCCCTTTCTTGTCCCTCACATTTAGAATTTTCAGCAGTTATCCTTATACTTTCTTTTTCTTTCACTAACTCTAAATGGATTTCCCAGGCTAATCTTATCCTACCTTATCTATGTTTTATTATCTGATAATTCCCCAATTTTTATACCTAGACTGCTTTAAAATTAATATTTTTTCAATGCCAGAAACAGTTTCCTCAATATTCCTATTTTTGGGGAGGTGGAGGTGTGGGGGGCAAGCTCTCTGGTTCGTTCTGTTATGGGACTTGCTATGAATTTGGTTACATACATGCCGAGTCCCTGTGTTTGCCTTTCAAGTCCAGGTAAGGAGATATAAGAAATGTTTCTTGCCATTTAATGCTCATTAGATTCCATTTCTGGCAGCCTGACAAGTAAGATATGCTTTGTTTATAAACACTTTAAAAAGCTTTATAAACTACAACAAAATTTCAAATACATAGCTAACTTTCCAATAAAAAAAAAACCCCACAAAAAACTCTAGGGATACAAATCACAGAGGACATATTAAAAAGAGGAACAGATGACATAGATGGCAGTGTGGGGCCGGGGAGATTGTTGCCAATTGCAATGATAAAGATGCTGTGATTCTACAGCTTCGTGTACAGGAACTAACTTTTAATAAATAGAAGAGTCGGAATAAAATTTAACTAAGGCATTACTAGCAAATTTTGAAGAAGATGGATTGTTTGTGGTGGCTGCCAGGGCCGCGTCTCAGTGAGGATGGCGGGGTGGAGGCGGGGACGCGGGTGCTACCTTTCTACCTAAGTCACAACATCTGCAGCTTTTCTGTGTTGTAATGAGAGCTAACATTTCCTGAGCAGTCACTGTGTGCGAGGCACTGTTCTAAGAATGACGCCTGTAGTAGTAGATCATTAATACTTATAATAATAATCTGAGGAAGGTGTCGTTCTTATTTCTACATTCACAGGTGATGAGCCGGAGGCACAAAATAGCAAAGTCATTTGCCTAAGGCCGTGCACGTAAGGAGATGTGAATCCAGCATTAAAATGGGGCCGTATAACTCCAGTATTTTTTAAATTAGTCATTATTAAAAATTTCAAGCACATAAAAAAGTTGAAAGAATTGTACAATGAACACCCGTATACCCATTGCAAACTGTTTTATGTATTTCTGTTGAATAATTTGAAAATAAGCTTCAGGCATAATGACATTTTCAACTCTAGATACAAGGGTATATTCTACATATAATGATGATACCAGTAGCATGCCTAAGAAAGTTAAGACTATATCACGTCAGCTAATATCCAGTTCATATCCAGTTTTTCCTAATTGCCTTCAGACGTATATTTAAAGCTGTTTCGGTTTTTTTAAAATCAAGATTCAGTCAATGTTGATACATTACATTAGATCTGGATGTCTCCTTAATGTCTTTTTGAAATAGAACAATTTTCCCAGCTCTTTTCTTTCCCCCAATATTAGCTTTTTAAAAAACTCAGGCCACTTGCGTGGTTGAAAGTGTCCCATTTTGGGTTTGTCTCACTTTCTCATGGCGCTGTGTAAATCGCTGTCCTATAGAGCCTTGGTTTTAGCTACTGTCTTACCTCTTCCTTAGGTCCTGGGAATGGAGTCATTTCCCAAGGAAACATTCATTTTAAAAAATGATGCTGCCTCTTAATCCTTCAATAGGATGAATAATATCTTAAAAGTAAGACCGTATCTGGTAACTGTCACAATGACTGACGCCAGGGCCCGATTTCATTGAGAAGGCTAGGAACTTCCAGGGGACAAGTTAGGCTATTGGCTTGGCCTCTCCTTCCACAATGACCATGCTGGCAGCAGAGTGTCCTGCTGATATGTACAGTTCAAATGAAATAATATCTGAGTCACTACTGTTACACTTGGTTCATTGTGTGTGTGTATGTGTGTGCGCGCGCGCGTGTGTGCACGCGCACACGAGTGCGCACACGAGTGCACGCACTCTTCAACTCCTCACTCAAACCTTGTATTGTAGATATCATCCCATCTGAGAAATGAGAGTGGGTATTCAGAGCCGCTAATTATAAGAGGTTTCCATGATTCTAAAGCCTATAAGAGTTGAACAATCTAAAATGGTAAAAATGAGTCAAATCTCATGCCAACTGTGACTGGCTCTTAGTGGCCGAATAGGTTACAGTCATGAGGAAGATTCTGAGGACATGATGCATCTCTGTAAGAAAGAGCACTGTAGAAAATACTCACGTCTTCATGAGCCCCAAGGAGGGTAAATGCTAGTACATAGGAAAATCCTTGAGAATGCCGCCTGACCCACAGCGAGCAAGCCGTCTGGCAGGATCCCACCTGGGAGCACCAGTTCTTCCCTTCTCCAAGATTCCACTCATACAGGCATCCCGGTGCTGAGGCACTAACCCTCCTTCCCGGACACAGGCGCGTGGGGTGGGGTGACAGCTGGAGGTGGCTGAGGCATAGAATACAAAGCAGTTCACAATAGTTCCCTAGAGTAGACGAGAGGTTACTATTTACACCTGACTAGAATTAATTGCTATGTAAATGTCCCATAACGTGTCCTCTACAAGAAAGCATTTAATGTAAAACAGCTTCATGGGTCATTTAGATGAAATCTACAGTTTTACTGTGAGAAGTGCTGAATAGATGCTTTCTATTGAATTCTTAGAAAGCTCCAGACCCAGGAAAAGTGTGGAAAACAGTAGCTTTGTAGGATGCCTCACCCACGCTTCATTTACCCCACTGTACTGAGACATTGTGACATGGTAGAGTCATTCCCTTGGAAACAAATGGTAATTAGGAATGGAGTCAGATGATTGGACTGCGCTATTAAGTCTAAGGTCATTAGAGACATAATTTGATTCCCTGTAATATGGTTATTAAGAAGACCAAAGATGCTGGCGTGGAAGGGTGAAAAACACTGAAAACTTACCTTCCATACTCTTTCAAATTCTGTTGCTATTTACTATTTCCCAAACCAAGGCATCATTTGAGCACTTAAAGTATTGTGACAGCTTATATTCAGATATCACTATACACTTAGTATGGTATTCCAGCAATTACCTACCCTGAATTCAATCGTCTATAACCCAGTGATATAGGGAAGCCCATCCCATACTAATTTTACATTGAAGTAGACATGCAGTGAGGTTAAATGATTGGGCCATTAGTACCCGAATTTGAAGAGATAAAGCAGTAATTAAAACACACAGGTTTTTCCTGTTCCTCTTCCTTATGATGAGTGTCCAAGTCAATGTGAAAAATGACCATGGAAAGAAATGTTGGATAAGCCAATGGCACGTATCATCATGCAGTTCCGAAGGCTTTTCCTTTTCACTTCTTCGTTTCATACACCCACAGTCATCCCACACCATAAAAAAGAACATTCTCTTTCATTACAAGTCCTAGGGACCCAGGTATTTTTCAGCACATTAATGCCACTATCATCTACTATACTCATTGATGTGTGGACATCCTGCCTCCCCAGTCACCACAATGACCTTTAGAACAAATAAATGTATAGTTTTTATTTTTTTTTATTTTTTAAAAAATTATCTTTTTTGTTGAAAGTATTACAGATGTCCCCTATTTTCCCCATTGGCTCCCTTCCACCCCGCACCCACTCCCCGCCCCAGGCCTTCACCACATTGGTGTCTGTGTCCCTGGGTTATGCATTTATGCATATAAATTCTTGGTTAATCTCTGTTCCTCTACCCTCCCCACCCCTCCTTTCCTCTGATATTCATCAGTCTGTTTCATGCTTACATTTTTTATTTTAAGGTTTTCTTTTCTCCAGCTAAAGGAGAAATTTTAAGCTGCATGTAAACCTCAGTTGAGGAACTTGTTAGACTACAGGTTCCTAGAATCTGCTCCCAGAGAATGAGACTATGTTGCTCTTCATTTGAGACTCAGAAATATACATTGTTTACAAGTACCTTAGAATAATTTAATTCAAGTTATTTTCAGAACTGGGAACACTTCAATTAGGGGACTAACAAAAATAGCAAAATGAGAGTTACAAATGGCCTTAATTTTTCAAAATTTAGTAGTCAGTGTTCTTCATCTGTTCTTATCAATCATGTGATAAGTTTCTTCCTTCCAACTGTATCCCCAAGAGATCTCTCTAACCTCTGTGTTCTGATGTCACCTTAGGACAGGCCATAACGTTACGGTAGGTAACAACCGTATTAGATAAAGCTCTAGAATCTTGGGACATGCTTGTCCAGATACCACTAGGCTTTTATCTTTTACTGGATGACCCTCTCTGAGACATGATAGCTCCAAGGGGTACTTCAATACAAGTCAGAAGTTCACTTTTCTCTATTACTGACTAATATTTGAGCTTCAGTTCAGTGTTGTCATCTGTAATATGCTATCATAAACCTTATTTGCCAGAGATTAACAGAGGATCATTTGAGATGACATTTTCTATTTTTAAATAGACTTCTGTTTTAGAGCAGTTTTAGGTTAATAGAAAAATTGAGCAGGTGGTACAGAGAGCTCCCATCTACTCCTCCCCCCCTTCCATTAGTGTGGTACATGTGTTACAACCGATGGACCTATAATGGTACATTATTATTAGCTACAACCCATACTTAACAGTAAAGTTTATGTTTGTGTTGTACATTTGCATGAGTTTTGACAAATACATAACACCATGTATCCGATAGTTCAGTATCATGCAGAATAGTTTCTATTTTTGTAGTTGCCCTAAAAACCCTCCACGCTCTGCCTATTGATTGATCCCTTCTCCCCGCCTGACTCCTGGTCACTATGGAACTTTTTGCTCTTTCTACAGTTTTGCCTTTTTCAGAATCTTGTATTGTTAGATTACACGGAATGCAGCCTTTTCAGGCTGGCTTCTTTCATTTGGCAATACGAATTTAAGATTTTTCATGTATGGATGCCCCTCAGTTTGTTTATAAAGTCAGATGGGTAAGGGCAGTTTGGTTGCTTCCAGTTTGGGGCAATTTTGAAGAAAACCACTATAAGTATTTACGTGCAGGTTTTTGTGTGGACATGTTTCTAACCCATAGGCGCATGATTAATACATTGTGTATAAGCCCATATTTAGCTATGTAAAAACTGCCAAAGTCTCTTCCAGAATGGCTGCAAATGACAGTTCCTGTCGCTCCACATCATTGTCAACATTTGGTGTTGTTCGTGTTTTGAATTTTAGTCGCTCTAATAGGTATATAGTGGTATTTTATTGTTGTTTTAATTTGCAAATCCCTAATGATCTACGATACTGAGTATCTTTTCATATGGTTATTTTCCACCTGTAAATCTTCTTTGGTGAGATGTCCAGATCTTCTGCTCATTTTTTATTGGGTTGCTTGTTTTCTTATTGTTGAGTTGGGTAAGTCTTTTATTAGATATGCATTTTGTAAATATGTTCTCTTACTCCATGGTTTGTCTTTTTTCTCCCCTTAGGAATGTCTTTCATAGAGTGGAATTTTTAAATTTTAATGAAGTCCACCTTTTTTATTTTTTCTCATAGGTATCGTGCTTTTGGTGTTCATTTAAAAACTCACTATGTATGGTGTCAGACGGGTATGACATTTATCAGGATGATCACTTAGGGAGTTACATAATGTGTTATCACTGGATTCAATACACCTGAAACTAATATAATAATGTATGTCAACTGTAATTGAAAAATAAAAAAATATTTTTAAAAATTAAAAAATAAGATAAAATAAAAACTCATTGTCAAACCCAAGGTCACCTAGACCTTCTCCTATGTTCTCTTCTATAGTTTTGTGTTTTATATTTAGGTCTCTGATCTATTTAAAGTTAATTTAAGTGAAATGTGAAAAGAAGGTCTATTCTAGATTTTTTTTGAGGGGGTGGGGGTGTATGTTCAATTGTTCCAGCACCATTTGTTGAAAAGACTGTTTTTTTTCTCCACTGAATTGCCTTTGTTCCTTTGTCAAGATGAGTTGACCAGGTTTCTCTGGGACCATTTCTGAGTTCTCTATTTTGTTCCATTGATCTATCTGTCCATTATTTCATCATTACCACTCTGCCTTGATTACTGTAGTTTTACTGTAAATCTTGAAGTTGAATAGTGACAGTCCCTTGACTGTGTTCTTTTTCAGCACTGTCTTGGCTATTCTTGGTCTTTTGCTTTTCCACATAAACTTTAGAATCGGTTGTAAATATCCACAAAATAATTTGCTGGGATTCTTATTGGGGTTGTGTTGTATTTGTAGACCAAGTTGAGAAGAACTTACATCTTAACATAGTAAATCTTTCTTTCCACAAACAGGGGATATCTCTCCACTTATTTAAATCTTTGGTTTCTTTATTTAGCATAGTATTGTTTTCCTCAGATAGACCTGAGGAAAGGACTTCAGGTAATGTCATTTGGGTTATGAGACTTTTATCTTTCTTTTCTTCAGAATTAGTATTTCAATGTTGGTTCCAGAATTTTAGATTTTATTTAGAGTTTCTTTATTGTGCATATTTTGTTAGACTTATACCTAAGTATTGGATTTTTGATACTAATATAAATGTTATTGTGTGTTTTTTCATTTCAAATTCCAAATTTTCATTGCTGGTATATAGAAAAGTAATTGAATTTTCTTACATTAACCTATATCCTGAAAATTTGCTATGATCGCTTATTAATTTCAGAAGCATTTTTCTTTATTTTTTAGCATTTTCTACATAGGCAATCATGTCATCATGAAAGTTTTATTTCTTCCTTTCTAATATGTATGCTTTTAATTTTGCTTTCTTATGTATAAGTTAGAACTATCAGGATAATGTTGAAGGATTGGTCCTTGGTCCTGATCGTTTGGGTACAGTGTCTGATTTTAGACCCTTACATATATTATATAAAAGTTTCTGTAGATGCTCCTTATCAATTTGTGGAAGCCTCCTTCTAATTCTAGTTTGCTGAGTTTTTATCATGAATGTACATTGAGTTCTATCAAATGCTTTTCCTGCATTTACTTAATTAGCCTGCTGATATGATAGACTACATAAATTGATTTTCAAAAGTTAATTAAGGCATATTTTAAAGGTATTTCCACACGCAATGTAACATTTGAACACAAGGCATTTTTATGTGCATTCCTTTGGCCAAAATATTATCAGATACAAGGAGGACTGGGAAGGATACTGGGAGGTGGAAGAGAAAGCCGGAGGAAAGCAGACTGGAAGTAGCCGCTCCCATTGAAGGCTCTGCTTCAGGAGTGTTTCCTGCTTGGTGTTGAGCAAAGGAAAACTTATCTGAAACAAGCCAGCATAATTGTCATTAGTTATCACACAGCCCATTCAGGAAGAGGAGAAGAGAGAAAGGACTTCAGGTAATGTCATTTGGGTTATGAGACTTTTATCTTTCTTTTCTTCAGAATTAGTATTTCAATGTTGGTTCCAGAATTTTAGATTTTATAAACTAGTAAAATCAAAGGCTTTCAATTTTTCCAATTTTGCCAGCTGAGGTTTTGCCTTCAAGGTTTTTCGACAAATTGTGAAGGGCAACGTAGAGGGTGAGAAGACACCACGGAGAAAGCTCTTGCATTGTTTATTTCTTTAGACAATTAGAGCCACAGGTGGTTCACCAGATCGAATGTATACTTTACACCCCCAAATTTATACTCCACACTAGTGGATTGGGCCATGCAGCTCACATTCAAAATTAAGCGTATTTTTTCCTAAGAAAAGACAGTTTGGAAATGTAATTGCATTATATTTGTGATCTCACATTTATGCATTAAACTATGCTGAGAACTGAGATATAAGGGAACAGAATGCTGAGATGGCTCCATCGTGAGGCCAGCAGCCTCTGGGGAGGAACATTAAATAGCAACTACCTGGGCAGGAGATGAGCTTGACACCCTGAAACACTAAACCAGATGCTACAGAAAATGAACATTTTGAGGGGTCAGGAAAATGAATAAGAGTGGGCTGGACAGCAGGAAGACTCTATGAGAAATGGGGTTTGACTTGGGCTTGGAGGAAGAGCAGACTTTTGGTAGGTGGAAAAGTTGTACCAAAAACTTTTGAAGTAAAAGACAACCTAGGGGTGGGTTGTGACTCGCTTATGCAGCCTCTGAAACATTCTTCCTCCTGTCTCGTAAACAGCTGTGACCTTTACTGCTGACATCTCTGTGTCACTCTCTTTCCCTTTTAGGTAACTGCCTCTTGCCAAACTCCTGACTGCTCCTTCTCATTTCTTTTACACATTGTCACCTGGGTCACCAACTTCTTCTCAGTCCTAACTTTTACGGTCATCCCGGTGAACTCAACACACAGGTGCACAGTCACTCTGGGGATCTGGAACTTTGCTGCAAGGTCATTAGCGATGCCTTCCCCTCCTAGCCCATCTCAGCCACAGAGGCCCTGATCACAGCCTCCTACGCTGCAATCGCCTCCCACAGATCCCCGCCTCCTAGCTTGCTGGCTGCAGTGTCCTCGTTAACTTCCTAACCATCACTCCTTTTACTGTCCTGTGTTGCACAGGACCATGCTTGGGTTCACCCACACAGCTTGGAGTCCATGACCCATTATCACAGTCACGTTATTACAAGCCCTTGCCTAACACCCATCTTCCCTGTGCTTCATCAGAGTGGTTAAAGTTGGTTGAGGGGAAAATGCAAAACTAAAAAGATTCTTAATCACCAAAAATTTATAATTTTGTCACCTTTGGTATGTCTGAAAATCTGTTGGAAAAAGTCAGACCAAACTCTATTAAGGTAGGCTGGCCCCTTATGCTTTCAGGTCCTGGGGGCTGAAGTACAAACAGAGGTCTACAGATCCTGAGTCTAAATATCTGAAGATAGGAACTCGCCTAACAAACTGCTAAATAAAATATGGTCTATCTTTCTGTTCTGACAAATGCACCTCCACAATGCCCTAAAAAGCCAAGTCTTAATCTAGTATTTTAGGACTCCTCAGAATTCTGTGGGAGCTTGCAAAATAGAGAAGAAAAAAAGAGCAGATGGCCTGCCCCTTTCTGTTATTAACAGCAGTTCCCTCCCCCATAACAAGGATCTTGAGTTTGCAGACAACCTAGTCAGCATTTCCATCACTTTGGTCATAACACTGCCCTTTGGTCTCTCCTAGGGCCTGAGGTGCACACATTCAGAACTTGATCTGATCTCAGGAGGGAAGCCATGGGAAAGAGCCCAAACAGGACAATGGGGCAGTCTTGGAGCATTTGAACAGGAGTTCTGGGATGCCAGCTACCCAAACGCTGGTTCTGAGGCTCAAGGCGGGCTTTGGGTATGCACATCCACCTGGACCCATGCCCAAGGCCAGAGTGGGGACCCCTAAAGTGTAAGGTTGAGGGTAGAGCAGGGCCTTGTTGTCAGGGTATAATGGCAGTGAAGCCTTGAGAAATGCATGTGCATGGAAATGTCCAGAGAGGAGGAGGCAGAGCAGGGAGGCCTGCTGAGGGACCAGAGTGAGCAGCAGACCAAAGCTAGTTCCCAGAGAGTAGTAATGGCCACTTCATCGAGAGAAACACTGTCAGAGCACTTGGGAACAACCCCAGGGCCACCCTGGACTATTTTGGGGCAGAGCTAGTTTTCACATGGATTTAGACACCTGGGAAGTAGGTTATGTAAGAGGCTAGATGCCAGGGGACATTTCCAGTCACTTACTAGTTCCCAGGTTACAGTGGAGATGCTCTACAGCCTAACCCTGTTTGGGACAGGGGCAGTGAAGAAGCAGAGTCATTTGGCTAGCGAATGACCACGCAGAGTAACAGTGCCAGCTAAGTTTGCTCAAGAAAGAGGAGACAAGCTAACATTTTTTTTACATCTACTGTATGTTAGGCATTTTACATTTGAAGTTTAATTTTCAAAAGAATCCAATGGGGTAGGTGTTATGCCCATAACGTCCCGAGGCTGAGAGACATGCCCAAAGAAACAGGGTAGACAGAGATATAGTTTCTGAGCAATGTCAGTGTCCTCTCCTTTGCTCAGAAACCGTATCCCTGTAATTACAGAAGTTTCTTTCCTAAGAGAGTCCCCTGGCGTCATGGCAGTGAAGGTTATCTCATAAAGAAATCCTTGTATTCAATGAAAATTGCAGCACTCTTTCGATCTGGGCCGTTGCATCTGTTTCGTAGGTCTGGATTTTAAATTACATTTCATTACATGTAAGTCTGAAGCAATATTAGTTTTCTTGGGGTGTGGATATTAGAAGTTGCCACAAAGAGACTTGTAATTAAACTGGCATGTCAGATCTCTAAGAGGATCATTTTCACGTGGATATTTAATAAGTATTGTGTGGGGTAAAATAGAATCTAAAGTGTACTTTGAAAAAACATAGCACACCGCTCACATCCGCTCTCCCCGCTCCTGCCTGTTGAACAGCCTCCGGCTGTGCTGCTCTGTCCCTGACTCCCCCAGGCTCTGTCCCTGCTGCTGTCTGAAGGTCCATGGAGGAAACTCCAAGCGGCTCTCTTGGCCTCTGCCAGGGAACAAAAGTCTGCATGATGATGGAAAGACAAATTCATTTTTGTTGCTTTGAAGAATCCACATGCGTTAGTGAATGTGTGTAAAAAACTGTGGCAGCCTGCAGACTGTGGGTTTTTTTAATGCCATTTTACCATGGGTGCCACCAATAGAGTGACCCAGCTATGTCCCGAGGTGAGGAGAGACAAGGCTATGGCACCGAGCACCGTGGCCGTGAGACCCCTTATTTAGGATCACGTTCAGAAAACCATGAACCTTTCCCACTCGTCATATTTTGCTCCACTGCCGTGTTCGCGAGCCCTCGCATAAATCAGCATCTTTCAAAGACAAGCCTCGCACAGGTCCCGGCGACCCGCTGCATCCTGCTTTATGGAATCTGTGTGACCTGACTGCGAAGAGTGCTTTTGATTAATCAGAACTAAGATTTTAATAAAGAAACAGCAGGTGGGCTAACCACAAAATTAAAACTCCCAACCGTCTCCGAGTAATAAAGCCATAAATATAAAAGTGCTCAAGCGCCTCCCTGGCATCCCGAGTGACGGCCTGTGTCGCAAGGAGGCGCTGGCTGGACCAGCGGAGGGCGGCTTCCAGGGCCTTGCCTGCGTCTCCCGGCTCAGCCGGCCTCAGCATCTCTGTCAGTCTTCCACTGAGCCACAGAGCAGGGCCGCGTGGGAATTAACTGCCATCTGCAGTGTGTTTTTACCAGTGGTTTTCACGCCCAGTCACTCAATTGCAAGAGCATCTAAGCTGCATTTCAACACATGCGGGTGAACAAAAATGGGCACCTAATTTCCTGATCAACTTTGGTCAATTTAAGGATTTTTTCCCCCCCAGAAACTGTATCAATTTATCTCTTGGACTATATATAGCCTCCTTGTCAGTAGTAAAATTTGATGGGGTCTCGAAGAAGCTTGAAATCAGGTTCTGCTGCCCATTGGCTGTGTGACCTAGTATTGATTTTGTTAATTAATTAGTTACTTAGACTGGACCTATCTTCTCATAGTAAAATGTAAATAACCATACTAGCCCAAGGTTATATTAAGGTTTAAACATTTTAAGAATTCGTGAAATATGCACTTGAAGATTTTCAGCTGGCCTGCCTAAGTTACACGTGTACTCAGAACACAGCCTCCCAGGAAATTCACGTCAGGAATGTTTCAGCATCATAACCACGAGCTACACTAACTACCTCTAGGAAAACAGTTGAATCAACACGCCCATCTGTTGTTTTGCTGGTTGTAAACATGGCAAAGGAATGATAACAAATACCTTTTATAGTTCATGAAACGCTTTTATATACATCAGTATTTGTTCTTCATGGCAACTCTTTAGCTGGGCAGGGCAGATGTTAGGACCTTCTTTTTACAATGGGGAAACTGAGCCTTGGAAGTTTCAGCAATTTGCTCAGCATCAGGTGGTGATGACAGATACAGAACTCGAACTCAGCTCACTGACACCCAGTCCAGGGCATTTTTAAATCCAGTACCTCTGGTTCCCTCTCAGTCTCTGCCTCTATATTTGTAATCAAGAGAATTAGGCCAAATTACTACCAAGTTCCCCTTTAGCTCTGACATCAAAAGAGGTACTAAAACAATTTCCATGGAAAGAAATGCTTCTAACATCAGTACAGATTTATCATGATATTTGTATAATTCTCATAGAATGAGGCTCTAAGGTTTAAAAATACTGGAGAAACTTCTTGGAGGGAAGAGAGGTAAAGAGAAAGATGGTGAGGCTCCATTGGTCCCTGAGTCCATGAATCACTAGATTTTTAAAAAGTCAACTATTTCATTCCCCTCTTTTAATACTCATTAAATATCACCTACCATCATTTTAAATGCCACCCCCTAAGACAGTACACCATAATATAATTCTATCAAACTGTTTTCTAAACCAATAAATCATAACACAACTTATAAGCCCGTCTTCCTTACTGCCATTCAAACACCACCCTTAAAATCAAACCAAATAACTGCAAACAACAGTAACAGTCATAATAGTTGCAATAATAATAATAAACATGTATATGTTCTCTATGGGCCAGGACAGTTCTTTGTGCTTTAGAGGCATAATATCATATAATCTTTTTGAACTTATCATCTAGGTACTTATAATGTTCATAAAGCTGAGTAATTTGCTAGCAGACTCGTTTTCCTCTCTTCTGTAGCATTTCTGTCCAGGCTACCATTATTTATTTCCCACTTACTGCATTGGTCTTTTAACCAGTCCTCCTTTTGCTACACTATTTACCAACACATCAGTCTATAAAGCATCCAGTCTGGTCTTTTAAAATGTAAATTTAATTATGCCGCTCTCATGTTTAAATCCTTTATGAGATTTCTATTTCTAAAAGGCATTTCTGGCCACAACCTGCCTTTGTAATTTCATCTCATCATCTCACCTGGTCTCCTCTCCTCTCGTGCCTCTCCTTTCTTCTGTCATTAGCTCAACAGTGTTGAAATTCTCTGTACCTCTGGACACTAGCAAGATTCTTCCTGGTGCAGGCCTTTTCCCCTGGAGGTCCCGATGGAGTGCAGTCTTCCCTAGTCTTCCCTTTGTTGTTCCAATGCATGCCTCAAAATTAATGTGCTTCTTCAGAGAGTCTTTCCTGAATGACTAGTCTCATGTGGGACACACTTAATTGTTTGGCTTGAATAACTTACTTTCTTATTATACTTAATATAATGAGTTATACAGTTATATGCATGTTTATTACTGTATGTTTTTTAAGTTAGGGAAGGGCCCATGCCTGTTTGATTACCATGATGCATCTAAAATTTTTCACAGTTCCCTGCAGAGAGTAGAAATGAATCGTATAGCAAAGCCAAGAACTCAAACTTTTTCATCCTTATTAAACATTCTTATTCCTTTCTCCTCAATTTATTCCTCAAAAAAGGCAAGGCATTTAGACAAACTATTTCTTAGACCAAGGCAAAAATTACAGAACACATGGAGCCATAATTCAAACAAGTGAACAAACAAACAAACAAACAAACAAAAACTGCTCAAAGGTAATAAAAGAATATGTGGGAATTAAGTGAATTCCTCCCATAATTATTATGTAAGATTTTTACACTCATTTTCTTTTGTTTTTTAAAATAATGTTAGTTCTCCTGATGTTAGTATTCCATGGATTCTGCATCTAACTAATAAAGAAATTATAGAAAACTTACTGGGGGAAGTGAACTAGCTTCCACCGAAGAATTAGAAAGGCACTCAAGGGTGAAATTGAGAAATGACTGGGCCCAGCATTTAATTGCAAAGGCCATATGATAAAAGTCATAAAATTATAATTACATGGATGAGGTGAATGGTGACCAGTTCAACCAATCCTAGAGTAATGGAACTGGTGAGCGCTCTCTGCAACTCACTAAGGAAAATAAAGTAGCAAATTTTAAAATAGAGACACATTTTAGAGAATTTATATGACTTTGTGGGTATTAGTGTGATGACATCTTCAGGGAAATAAGGCCACTGGGGATCTATCATTTAACTTTTTAACTAGGTTCCCTGGACCAAAGGCACACTTGTCTTCAGACCATGTTCATTTCTTAGATCAAAGACACTTTTGACACAAGGTATTTTAGTCTACATTTTGGTGTTAAATACTTTTTCTTATTTTACTAGAATCATGGCATCATTGTCATTCAAGTAGGGCAGACCTACCATTTACCAGGTCCCTGCAGGACTGGTCCATCCTGTAGAGCATATTGCTTCCAATTAGCTCCTCCCTCAACCTATCTGAACTGTCATCCCAGGAAAATGGGTCCCTACGCTTTGCACCAATGGCTACCCACTAGACGTGTTCTTTCAGGGCTTTGTTATTACCATTTATAATTTGATTGTCCGTAAGTATTTACTGAAAACCTACTACAAACCTGCTGGATATTAGAGAAATGGAAAAGAGAGAAACATGATTACACATCTTGCAATGCATACGAGAGAAAATTTGAGCGATTACTGTACAGCATGTAAAGTGCTGCTCGAGAGACACGTGCAAGAAACGCAGCATAACTGTAGATGGAAGATCTCATAGAGGAAATGACATTTAAGTTAAGACTTAAGTGTTCACAGGACGACACTTGAGAGGTGGAAAGAAAACATTTATGGAAGAGAGTCGTGCTAGAACATAATATGCTTAAGAAAATGGAATTCCTTTATGTGGGGAATGCCTGAGAAGAGAGGTGAGCATCAACTTAAGGAGAAGTCATACCTAGAAGCTGAAACTCTCTGAAGCAATAGAATGGGGCCCAGTGAGAGAAAGGCTTCACTAGTTTCTGAGGGAGAGAGAAAGAGTCTACGCAAGCTTTCAGGTTTCTAACCTGTTTAGGTAGATGGATTATAGGGACACGCTTTGAGATGGGAAGTACAGAGGCGGATCATTTGAGAGTGTGTATGTGTATGTGAATGTAATGTAGAGAGAGGAGGTTTAAGGTGATGAGTTCATCTTTGGACATGTTAGTGCTGAGGGACCCTGGGTCCTTCGGTCAGAGCCACACAGGAGGCAGCTTGACACACAGTCATGGAAATGAAGACTGATGCTCATCTGAGACAGTGACTTAAAATTCACACGAATGGGCGTGAAAGCCACAGCGCCGGGTGAGAATGTGCAGGAAGGACATTTAGAGTGGAAGACAAAGCCATGTTATTTAATCAGAAGTTATGAAATGATGTAATTTTCATAGAGCCAAGTTATTGAATTCTTTTACAATGGCGTCACCTTAGCAAATGGGAAAACATGAGCACATAGCAGGCCCTCATTCAATGAATATGCACCACTACGCTTGCCAGGCACCAAGAAAAACATGGCATATTTATACAGAAGTTCTGAAGTTATTTTTTTAAGCAAAATTAAGCCTCCTAGAACTACAAGGTGTGGTGGTTCTAATTACTGTGTGCTGACTTCCAGGAGAAATAAGCTTCCGGTTCTGATGTAGCAACATTAGGAGGGGGGAACGAAACAGGTATGGTATTACCTCCTTCAAAGAGCTGAGCCACTATGGACCAGCTCTTTGCTTCTAACAGTAGGTGGGGGGAAGTTGAAGGGTGAGAACATTGTAAAACTGAGACTGCTCGTAGACAGGACTCTTGTGTTATGTATCCAGCTGGTTTGAAGGATGTATTAGTATCTGCCTCAACAGCTTGTCTCATGAAAGCAACTGAGCCAGGAGCACAGCAGAAAGCAATCAATGGTATACAAGTAGTCGCTATGTGTATTGCATTCGCACAGGGACAGTTGCCTGGTATTTGGGAATATCCTTCCCACCACGGATGGACAGGACTGCAGGAAGTTGGCCACTTCCTTCTCTGCCCACATTTTCTTGTTAGATTGAGATATAATAGCAAAGTAAGTAGAAAGACGATAGGTAGACAGCTAAACAGACAGACAAGCTGACATACATTTAATGCGCAGGAGTCAAAGATCAAGGGGATTGAAATAATGTGCTGCCCTTTATCCCCTCACCCTGCTCCTGTCTTCTGGTCTCTGAAGCCATCTGGGAATTTTAATACCTAAAGCTCTTCATACCTGAGCACACTTAAAGCGATTGGATATTTCTCTGGCTATAGTAAAAGGTATTTTAAGTAGAGATAAGCTTGGGCAAGCCAGAAGCACTTTGATAAATATAAAAGGGTTATCTGGCCAAAGAATCACTACGAACAATTGTCTGTTCATCCAAATAGACCCATAAGAGCCCATCAATATTTGAAAGGTTGAACATAGTATGAAAGTAAATTAAGGATGTAACCAAAGACGCTGAATTCCAATTACTTGAAAAATAATTAAAATTGATTTCTTATATATTTTATTGTGCTAAGACTTTAGTCATATTTCTGGGTCTCTTCTTAATCATTTTACTAATGAAAGTGTGTGTTTTTTGTTACAGAGTCCTGTGCTTATTCCCTCAGTATACGTCAAAGCCCTCTCAGGTCCTTTATTTCTTAACTCTATAAAGTTAAGCTATGACAAATATGGTAACGGAGCATTAAGGGATTGAAATTTTAAAGCTCAGGAAAAATTCAGAAAATTACAATACGGCTTTCTGCACATATGGCTGGGCACTTTGGAGAAAAGAGTCAAATAGTCCTACTGTTTGTGTCAGTAGCAGAACAACTAATTAATTTAGCATAACTGTCTACTAATGTATTTTAGTAACCATCATAAAGGAGTAACACTCTGGGAATCAGGGGGCCATGTTCTCACACGGTCTCTTTTATAACCATCTCTGTGATCTTAATAAGCTACACCCTCTTCTGAGTCTCATATTTCTCATCTCCAGAATGAGATAAGCTCATTCCCTCAAGTCTAATATTCCACGAGTCTATGAAATAGTGTGCACTCAAGGGTACCTAAGCAAACCTTGGCAGGAGGGAGTGGTGTCACCTTCAGCTCAGGCTGATCCGAACGCAGTTGCCCCGAGGATGATAAGATCTTCAGGGTCCAGAAACGTTCCTATGCCCGGATGCAGGGATGTTGTCTCTGTGGTAGATCTAATAAGCAAGGAGCTGACAACTTGTTCTGATTCAAGTCAGCAGATGCTCTTCTACCAGCCACCCTCAGTTATCTGCCCCTGAAACTAGCAGGAGCAAAGACTTCAATCAGATTCACATGGGTATTTGGGGCCACTGGACATTACGTGATTAAGTCTCTAAGTAACATTCCAGCCCAAATCAAGTCAGAGAGCCTGCACTGCAATTGCCAGGGCATCCACTGACTCTCTGTGTGCTGAAAAAATATTGCACTTCCTGAGACACAAACTTGCCAAGATATTCCTGATTCTTTTACAGCATGAGAGCTCCCAACTAGGAACTGTGTCCCAGGAGATCGTGGCGAGCTCCGGTACACACCATTTCCCACACCTGTTTTTGTCCTCCATAAATTTGCAATTACTTCCCCTCCAGGCTTAGACTGATTAGAGCATTCTCCTTTCCCCGCCAGTTGTTAGGCAGTTCTAATGTGAATCGGCTCAAATGCCAGAACAGGTCAAATCTTTCACTTCTAGGTCCCCAATGAGCCTAGTTGAAGTATGAGGAGGAGCCTTTAAGCCTTGCTGTGAAATGCTGCCTCCTTGCCTCTGAGCAAGAAACCAGCAGTGTTCGTAATGATCACAGTAGAGAATTTATTAAGCTGCTCTAATTGAAGACTTCGGAGAGGGGGGATTAGGGCCCACAGTTTGACCTGATTGAGCCTAGAGACTAGAGTGGGAAGAAAACTAATATTTTATGAAGAATCTAAGAACTAGTGGCTTAAACATTTTACTTTACCCTCTTGGCATCTCTCTAAGATAAGAATTATTATCACCATTATCACGCATGGTTCAGAGAGGTTAAATAACTTGCCCAGGGTCACCTATCTACCAGGAGAAGAGCCATTACTAGAATGCTGATCTGTCTGTAGACCAGTGAAGTGTTTTTGCTGTTCTCTAGCTTGCTGGGGAGAAATACCCAGGCTTAAGGATGTATAAAGCAACACAAATTGTGGTTTGAGGGATCAGTTTCCTATGCAGCTGATTGAAGCCCATTGTCACAGAGCTGGAGGCAGGAGCATGGAGAGGAGCAGAGTGAGTCTGACTAGAGTACAGGTGGGGAGGGCAGGCTGTGAGAGAAAGTAGCCAGGGATCCGGCTTTGCAGAGAATTAGCTGGGGCCTCAAGACTCTTCATAGAGAAGCCTCAACTTACCATTTTTCTTACTAGCGATCAGGACCCTCCAAAGCTAGCCACACTGGTGTTCCAAACTCACTGCTGACCGCTGAATTTCACATGCTCTGCATTATAATCGACTAGCTCAAGGGCATGTATCTCTTCCCTGACCTTCACACACCAGAGGGCCTTCCCCCAGGGGCTGGAGATCTGTCTCTTCCCACCAGCCCGTCTCCCTTCATCAAGGCCCACATCAAATGCTGTAGCTTTCTCTGAATCCCCAGCATGAACAAATATATCTCCTCTCACTGAATTCCCTCAGCATATTAATCAAGTCCTCATGGCATGGCCATTCCATGCAAGCCTCACATTCCTTGCTGGGTCTTCCAATCCTTAGAGGTTGGGATGAGCCATTAGGTAGAAGAAGCACATGTTTGAGGTTGCAAACCTCCTTTCCCCCCTCAGTCTCCTTACACAGAGACAATGCTCAGAAAATGTGTATAAAGTAAGGGAATTTACTCCCATCGTTTTGCTTAATTTTTCTCTTTTTTATCTTGGCAGAAAACACTGGTCACCCCACTAAGTTTTTACTAAGTACCAATGGTGAGAATGGGGACAGTTCTGTGATGGTCCAGGTCATGGAAGGATTTTGCGGTCGTGCTAAGACGCTGAGTGCTGCTCATGTTTCAGGGAGATATGAATAGCTGTGGAGCAGGGATGACATGAGATTTGTTTTTCAGAGACAGTCTTCTTGCAACACTAAAAATAAAATGGAGGAGCTGCCCAGGCAGCAGGAAGAACAGAGGATGTGGGCAACGTTCCAGGTATGAGATGATAATGGCCCGAATCAATCTTTATGATGGAGAGGAAAGCGACTGACGAAATAACAGGACTGTGGGTGTCTGTTCAGGCACTCGTCAGCTCAGGCTCCGTCCCTGGGTCATCTGCAGCTGATCCCCAGTATCTGACTATTATTCCTTCCTTTTCACTCAGTGGGGTTTGGCTTTTCTTCTTTGTCTGTTTGCCAAAGGTGATTGAAATAAAATTTAAAAACCTATTACCAATAAGGGAAAAAAAAGTATTACATTTTAAGTAATAGAAAATGTATATGATTAGGCAGAAACGAGTTCCAGGCTGCGGTGGTCTTAGGGCACTCAGGAGATTGCTCTGAACCATGGGCCAGAGTTAATTATACATGAAGCTGTATGAGGAACTGCCCAGCTGTTTTCTGCAGCCGGGCGGCAGTTTACATCCCGACCGGCAATGTACAAGGGTTCCAGTTTCTCCACATCTTCACCGACACTTGCTGTTTTTTAAATCATAGCCGTCCTAGTAGGTGTGAGACAATATCTCATTGTGGTTTTGATTTGCATTTCCCTAAAGACTAATGATGTTTAGTATCCTTTCCTATAATTATTGTCCATTTGTATATCTTCTTTGGACAAATGCCTATTTATACAGTATATGCCTAATAATATAGATTTATAATTATTTTTATGCTTGTGTTTTAAATCATGTGGGAAAAAGTAGAGTTAGAAATAATACAGTGATAAAGGCTTTTATGTTTTCCCATGAAATTACCATTACAAGATTTATTTATATTTTTTCAGATGGTTTCAACTTACTGGCTAGCATCTTTCCTTTTCAACCGGACAGGCCATTGAGGGTATTTTATAAAGCAGGATTATTGATAATAAGCTCCTTCAGCTTTTTTTGTGTGTGTCTAGAAATGTCTTAATTTGTCCTTCATTTCTGGAGGAGAGATTTGCCAGATATAGAATTATTTCTTGACTTTTTTTTCTTTCAGCACTTTAAATATGTCATTATTCTGTCTTTGTATAATGGCTTCTGATGAGAAATGGGCTGTTAATCTTATTGAACATCTCTCTGTTGTTGTTTTAATATTTTTGGGGGGTCTTTGGCTTTCGTTAATTTGATTATAATGAGTCTTGATTTGAGACAGAGTTTATTTTACTTAGAGTTCATTGAGTTTCTTGGATTTTTTTTTTTTAATATATCTTTATTGATTTCAGAGAGAGGAAGGAAGAGGGAGAGAGAGAGATAGAAACATCAATGATGAGAGAGTCATTGATCTGCTGGCCCCTGTGGTTTCTTCTTTGCCTATGCATTATTTAGATGTGTCTTGTTTAATCTTTGTGTACTTTGGTTTTTCCGGCTGTCTCTCCTCTGTTGATTTCTGGTTTAATTCCGTTCTGGTCTGAGAGCAGACATGGTATGATTTCTACTTTTTTTTTTTTAATTTCTAAGGTGTGTTTTATGGCCCAGAATGTGGTCTTTCTTGGTGAATGTTTCATATGAGCTTGAGAAAAATGTGTATTTTGCTGTTGTTGATCAAGTTGTCTACAGATGCCAATTAGATCCAGTTGGTTGATGACATCAGCTATATCCTTATTGATTTTCTGCCTGCTGGGTCTGTCCATTTCTGATAAATAAGTATTGAAGCCTCCAAGTTTTTAATTATATGCATCTATTTCTCTTTACAGTTCTATTGGTTTTTACCTCACATAGTTTGATACTTTATTGTTACATACATGTTAAGGACTGTTATGCCTTCTTGGAGAATTATTTAATGCCCTTCCTGTACCATTATTTAATGCCCTTCTTTATTCTGTATTACTCCCCTAGGTTTGAAGACTACTCTGTCTGAAATTAATGTAGCTACTCTTGCTTTCTTTTGAGTAGTGTTAATATGGTCATTCATTTCACTTACATGTAAGCATATACAAATAAATAGATATTTACCTAATATATATAAGCAAACAAATTATCAGTATTATTTTGAACAAACTGTTATCTTGTTAGATAAGTCAACAATAAGAAAAATTAAAGTTTTTATTCTGCCTTTACTTAGTTCATTTTCAGTGCTCTTCCTTAGTTTATGTGGATCTCAGTTTCAAATCTCTATCATTTTCATTTTCTCTAAACAACTTCTTTCAACATGTCCTGCAAGGCTGGTCTACGGACAACAAATTTCTTCAGTTTTTGTTTTTCTGAAAAAAACCCTTTTCTTTATTACTTTTAAAGAGTAATTTTGCAGGATATAAAATTCTAGGTTTGTAGGGTGCTTTTCTCTTAGCACATTAACTATTTCCCTGTACTCTCTTCTTGCTTGAATGGTTTTTGAGGAGAAGTCAGATGTAATTCTTATTTGTATTCCTCTATAGATGCATTCCCCCCAGTTTCTTTCCAGATTTTTTTTGTCTTTGATTTTAGATAGTTTGAAAATTATGTGCCTAAGTGTAATTTTTATCCTGTTTGGTGTTCTCTTAATTTCCTGGTATTCTCTTAATTTCCTGGATGTTAACTTAGAGAAATTCTCAGTCATTATTATTTCATATATTTCTTCTGTTTCTTTCTCCCTTTACTTCCTTTCTGGTATTCCCATTATACGCATGTTATACATTTGTCATACGCATTTCATACATTTGTCCACAGTTCTTAGATATTTTGCTCTGCTTTTGTTTTTTAGTTTTTGTTCTCTTTGCTTTTTGGCTTTGAGGATTCTGATGATATACAATCTAGTTCAGAGAATATTTCTTGAGCCATGTCCAGTCTACTAATAAATCCATCAAAGATATTCTCTATTTATGTTACAGTACTTTTTATCTCTAGATTTCTTTTTTGTTCTTTATTAATATTTCCATTTCTTTGTTTATATTGTCCATCTATTCTTGCACACTTTCTGTGTTGCCCATTAGAGTATTAATGGAGTTGTTTTAAATTCACAGTCTGACAATTCTACACCCCTGCCATGTCTGGTTTTGATGTTCGCTCTGTCACTTTAAGTTGCTTTTTTGCCTTTGGTAAACCTTGTGATTTTTCTTGATAGCTGGACATGATGTACTGGGTAAAAACAAACAAACAAACAAAATTATTATAAACAAGCATTTAGTATTGTGGTGGTGAGGTGTCAAGGGAAGTGTTGTGTAGTTCTATGATTTGATCTCCATCTTTTAATGAGCCTATGTTCTGGACAGTAAATTTTTCAAGTGTTTCTCAGTTTTTTCTCTTCTCCTTTATTTAGGAAAGATGTGTGAGAGAGGGTTGCAGTTGGATATTTCCCTTCTCCAGGTCAGCTAGGCTCTGATAATGCCCCAGCCAGGTAGGCCCTGTTTAACTAGTTTCCTTTCAGGGTGGCAGACCTGGTCATGAAGAACAGAGTGCTCTGGTGTACAGTCATGTGCCACGTAATGACAGGGATATGTGCAGAGAAGTGCATTGCTGAGCAATGTTTTTATTGTGGAAACATCATAGAGTGCACTTTCACTAACCTAAGGGGTGTAGCCTACTATACACCTAGGCTATACAGTATAGCCTGTTGTTCTTAGGCTACAAACCTGTAAAGCATATTACTGTTCTGAATACTGCGGGCAATTGTAGCACAATGGTAAGTATTTGTGTGTCCAAACATATCTAAACATAGAAAAAGTACATTACAAATATGGTATGAAAGATTAAAAATAGTACACCTTTATAAGGTTCTTAGTACGAATGAAGCTTGTAGGACTAGAAGATGCTCTGGGTGAGTCAGTGAGTGAGTGGGGGGTGAACAGTAAGGCCTAGGACTTCACTGTCCACTAACCTCACTAATGTGGACTTTCTAAAACCAGACACTTAGGCTACACTAAATTTGTGCAACAACATGGGGTTAAATCAAGTACAAGAAGAAATGATACAATCAAGAAACATGGTAAACAGGAGATGCATGAGGCTGCTGCCAGCATAACAGCATACTGTTTTACAGCGAACATTTTTTAAAGTAGAAATAGTACACTCTAAAATAACAAGAAAAAACTGTGGTATAGTAAATACATAAACCAGTAACATAATAAATGACTATTTATTATCATTATCAAGTATTATGTACTGTACATAATTGTATGTGCTGTACTTTTATACAGCTGGTAATGCAGTAGGTTTGTTTGTCCCAACATCACCGTGAACACAAGAGTGATGCATTACACAACTGTGTTTCCACGGCTACGATGTCCGTAGGCGATAGGAATTTTTCAGCTTCATTATAACCTCATGGGACCACCATTGTATATGTGGTTCGTCATGGACCATAACATTCTTATGTGGCATATGACTGTACTTCAAAATAGTTTATTTCCCTTGTGCTCTCAGACGCAGAAAAGGATTTTTCTCAGATATTTACTGCAGGAATCTGGTCAAGCTCCTGGAGGTAAATTTTAAAATATTGTAGAGGTCCCACTATGAATGGGTCCCCTTAGAGTTTTTAGCTTTCAGAGTTGTCCACATTGAGCCTGCAGCAATTTGTCAGTTACAGTTCAGGTTTTCCTACCCTGACACTGGTTCCCACAGCAGCTTCTGCTAATGAATCTCTACTCTAATAGTCATGACTCCCTGTATTCACCTGTCTGTCCAATCTGGGGGCCTGCAGTTTGTCCTGCGTCCTTACCTTTCTTATGGATCCCCCCCAAATTGTGGATTTTCAGTCTGTTTATCTTTTTACTTATAATTGTTAGGGTAGAGTGTTGACTTTCAAGCTCCTTACATGGAGAATTGGAAACTTTTAAAAGTGAAGCATATTAAAGTTTACCAGGGTTTAGAGACAGAGGGGAAGGGCACATGTGGCACAGTTATGAAAGGTCAATGCAACAGACCTTTGTAGTGGTAGAACTATTCATTATCTTGATTGCTATGGTGGATACATGAGTCTACATGTGATAAAATTGTGTAGAATAGATATAAACATGCTCACACACACACACAAAATGTCGTTCATTCTTGAGCTGGAGATTCACATGAGGTAAATCAGTAGATGACAATATATGACTTGTAAGCATTATCTTGCCACTCTAGGTTTCTAAAATTCACTGGCTCCCTGTGTATACTCCAAAAAGTGAAAAGTAATTTGATATTAAATTATGACAAGGGGGAAAAATTGAATTGTGTGCATCTAAGATTATAGCTTGGGTATCAGTAATGTACCTACTTGATTCAGGAATACAGAATAAATAGGATTAAAAAGAGAAGCAATAGCAATGGGGAAAGTGCCAGTAGAAACTGTTTAAAATGAAATATGAGAATATATTTTAAAAGAAAGAGAATATGAGTTAATTAAGACAACTTCAAATGTCTCGATATATGTGTTATAGGAATCCCTGAAGGAAAGGACAGAAAAAAATATTTGACAAAAAAATGGCTAAAACTTTTAAACTAATGTTAGTTTTATTATATTTACATTGTCAACATGTACAATATTTCATTCTGTTTTATGAACGTTATTTCCACATTTTAAAAAGATTAATTCTGTAACTAAATACATTACTGCCCTCTACTTGCTTTTCTGCCTCTTATTTCTCGGTCATCCAGGAGTGATTTCTTTAAGAAGGGCTGAGAGTAATAATATTTCTAGAGTGTTTGTACCTTCCAAAAATGTTACTTGTTCTCTTTATGGGTGAAAGACTGTGTATTTAATTCTTGAGTCAGGCATTTTTTTCCCCCTTGAGACTCTTCAATTGTTCAGTTGTCTTCTGGCATTGAATATGGCCCTGGAAAGTTACTTTTCTGCTTGTAAGTGACCTGATATTCACCCGGCTGCCCAAAGCTCAATCCTGGAGGACACACATTTGTGTTGATCATCTGTGTCAGGTTTTCCTAGGACATGATAACCTTTAGTCTCCCTTTTAAGACTTTGTGTGTTTCTAGAAAGTTTCTTGAATAGTATCTTTAGAGATAGATTTTATTTTAATTTTTTTCTTTAATTACACAATTTTTTCTCCCTTACCTTTTATTTTCTCAATTTTCTTCTAGGAACACTTATTTATATTTATTTTATTTTGCTTGCCTTTTTAAATCTTATCCTTTATGACTTTATTTAGCAATGTGTAGTCTCCTGTTATCATTAACAATTTTGCCTTTATTTCTGTTCCTTAATATCCTCTCATTTTTTCCTAGTTCTTACTTACATATTTCATTATATTCTAATTTTATCACCTTTTCCTGAATTCATGTATCTTTGCCTATATTATCTTGTTTTGGTTGATTGTTTTATGACATTTTTAGAATTCATGGTGGAATACTTTAAAATTTTCTGTATTATTATTATTATTATTATTATTATTATTATTATATGGTATTATTTTTATTCCTTTGGATTAATTTATTGTTTATTTCTTTTGTCATCTTTGATTCTATGGCTCTTCCTTTTTAATTAAATGCTTTTGAAATAAATAATTTGTTTTCTGAAGCCATTATTTTCAGAAAGTTCATTGGAGGGGGACAAACCTCTGTGTCATGGTAAAAGGAGTGTTCTTTAAGAAGAAAGATATTGCATCTGGCTGCTTTTTGCTTTGTATCTCACTAGTAAATGGAGATGGGTAGAAAGCCGTGAAGGACTGACCATGGACTCTTTCATTTAATCATTTCTATTGACACCCTTTTCACAAATGTCAAAATTTTTGGATGATAACACTGAGTTGTTATTTCTCCTTAACCTTGTTTTTTGCATGATTTCCCATTAGACAATGAAGGAAAGGCTATTTTTTACATGTTCAACTTTAAATTAGAAGTTCTCAAAAATTATTTACAAGTCTAGGCTCTTATCATGTAAGAGCCAAGATTTTAATAGTGTAATATTCTAGATTTTCTGAGTATCTTGCCTATGCTAAGAGAAGGGAGAAATGGCTCTTTAACCTATGGGTTAAGCTAGTGCAATATCCAATAAACACATCCATACTTCAAATAATTTCTCCATATTATTTGCTTCTCCAAGAGGTCATGAGCAAGAGAGTTGAGGGGAAGGTGTCTGTCTAGGCCTGATATAAGGCAGAAAGAACCTCAGATTGGCTGCTGCCTTTTAAATATTCATTGACATAACAAGAATAAAAAACAGAGAATTAAAATGCGTTCTAAAGGCTCCAGGGAAATAATGCATTTTTCTTGATCTTTCAGTGATTTAACTTTCCAAGTTTTCTTTTGACTGACATCCAAGGTCAATTCTGTGACTACAGAGATCAATTTACTGGAGCAAATGGATAGCTGGATGTGTCATAGAAAGCAATCAAAAGGGAAGGCTTTGCTGGCACATTCACGTGTAGGTGTGTGTAGTCTGAGCCTTTGAAATAGGCCTTGAGAGACCCTGTGATAGACTCTAAGGAACGTGATGATTAATAAGATGTGGGTGGGGAAAGGAAATTTGAAATGATGCTTAGATGTCTTGTTTGGACATCTGAGTAGATAGTTATAGCTTCAGCAAAATCAGATAGACAGAAACAGCAGCAGGTCTGAAAGTGCAAAATAATGAATAGAGCTTTGGATAAGTTAAGTTTCAGGAGTCTGATGGATATAAAGGTGATGTCCACTAGTCAGGGAGATATATGGTCCAGTGCCTTGGAGGGAGGTGTGGACTGGAAAAGAGATTTGGAAGTCATCAGCGTCTTGTCAAGGGCTTTGTCAAGTGGAAATTCAAGTGAAGCTCCAAATTCATTTTCTACCCAGCTGACCAAATAACTACCAGGATATTTTTGTGTGTGTGAGAACGGTGCATTTCTATCTGAGGAATGGCATTTCTATATTAGAAAACTTCAGTGTTTTAAAACTCATTGCAGTCCCCCTGTGAAGTGCAGCTTTTGATAAGTGATAATACTCTCTCTGCCCCTGGGCCATAAAATCTATATTTAACCAGGTAAAGTCATAATGGATACTAAAAAGAAAATAGTGTACAGTATTTTAACTTAATGAAACCAGCTTAAGTATCATCCTGACTCTGTGACTATTGACATAACTTCTAAGGAAAGGGAATTATGGGAAAAAGTGGGGAGTGGAAGATTGTTTAAATGTGTGTGTGTGTGTGTGTGTGTGTGTGTGTGCTTGTGTGTGACTTATGGTAAAATACAAAACCCATGAAATTTACCATTTTAATCATTTTAAAGTGACATTAAAGATATTCACAGTGACCCCACTATGGGAAGTTACTGCAACATGGGTACAGGGTTTCCACCTGGCATGAAAAAATGTCTAGAACTAGATAATGGTGCATGTATTTTCGGCAAAGGTTTGTCTCGTAAAAGAGAAGGTAAAGTGGAAGTAGGGGGGCCTGAGATCTCAGGCCGGGCTTCCAAGAGTAAGGCCTGTGTAAGACATCTTGCAGGCAGGGCTTAATTTCAGTGACAGAATAGTATCAAACGTATAGCGTTGCTGTGATGAAAAAAGTCTTACTGTGTGTGTGTGTGTGTGTGTGTGTGTGTGTGTGTGTGTGTGTGTGAGACTTACCACAGACGGACATATAACACATGCCAGTTTATTTCAACTCCTGATCTCCACACCCAAAGCCAAAAGTGGAGTCGGTGTGTGTGGGACAATAACCATCTGGCCAGCAGCTCTCCCTGCATTGACCTTCCCGGGAATCTGGGCACCGCACCAGGGAAATGAAAACAGCGGGGTGACAACAATCTGTCACATGAATGGCAAAGGTTTACTGTGCTTTAGTGGCATGAAAGCAAGTTCACTTGCAACACAGAATATTATGTAAATAGGTCTTTAAATGTATCAAAGAGATTTAGGAGGCTCTAAAGGACATTCATAGAATTCAGAAACAAATGGCAAAGAGGTGTGTGATTTAATCAGTAAGAAATAATGAAGCTATAGTTGAAAAGTCAGAAGCAGGATTAGGTACTACATGGAGAAATTAAGAGACAGATGAAAGACAGGGGGTGTGGGAGGCAATAAAAGAGGGAGAGGGAGGGGGAGGGGAGAGGGAAGGAGTGGAGGGAGAAGGGAAGTATTTAGTCAGATCTAGTCACGCACCATTTCTTCTTTTCCTAGGGAAAGCTGCAGTCATGAATACCCCAAAGCCAGTAAAACAAGGCGGAAGGACTGGCTAATCAGTAGGGTGGCCTGACTCTTCAATTTTCTGGAAACATAGCTTTAAGAAGGAGGGATCCTGGAAGCCTGCGGTCGGGGCGTGACTGTATCTCAGAGAAATGAAGGGGAGAAATGCCTCCTATGGACCACAGCAGTGCCAATAAAACTCTGCTCTTCAGTGCTTCCAACTAAGAGAGCAAGTTCTAATGAAGTCAGAGAATCAATTTCTTAATTAATTTTTATTCACTCATTCATTCATTTATGTATGCATTTATTTCTTCAATCAACAATAAAGTTTGAAAATCTATTATATGCAAGGTCAAAGATACTCCAAATGTTTTGGTTCAGTGTTGGCAACAGGAAAAAATAGGAAGGGGAAAAGAGAACATTTTAGTGTGAAAGGAAGGGCCTGGCGGGAATGTCAAGAACGCAGGAGGTTTAAGGACTTAAACCTGTTTCTCCATGTACCCGAATGTGAAGTCCGTAGCTCATGTAGCCTCCCCAAGTGTACCATTCTCACACAGGGAGAACTCACTTCAAGATCGGGACCAATCAAAAAGCTTGGTTATATATTCTTTGAAACAAATCATATTTCCTAAAAAACATAATACCGTGCATGGTAGAAAGTCCCAATGTTTTCTCCGTAAATACCTCATTAATCCCCAACCTGGCAGGAGATAAAACTGTCAGTGGTACTGCAGATACGCTGTGAATCTTCCCGTGACGGCCCGAGGGCTCTGCTTTCGAAATCCTGTGTTAGTTGGATTACGGTGAAGTTTCACTTTACTGAGAAAATTCAACTAAACAACACTAAGGAAAAAGTTAGAATGGGGCAGAAATAAAGAGAAATATTTAAAATAGCAGTCATCGGTCCTGCAGAGGATGAAGAATTTTCCTTCATCCTACAAAGGTTCTTTTGGCTGCTCTGATAATAAAGTCAACATGAGACAGATTAACAGGAGAAAGTCAAATTCAATTGTATACATACAGGAAGTCTCATGTATGACTTCCATCCACATACATGAGAAAGTTAGAAACCCCACATAAGTGAAAGAGTCAGACACAAAGGTAAAATGAGGCATGGATGACATCCTGAGCTAAGAGATAGGATAAAGGGCCTGGGGCTTTAAGCAGAAGAGGGTAGATCACGACCATATGAAGAGCAGATGATGGGTCTTTAGACGTTTGCCCCGTCAAACAGATGGGTTAATCAGGTAAAACATATTTCTGATAATAATTCTCATTCCGGGAAAGGCCGCAATTTAGACTCTCCTAGGTAGTTGAGGCAGAGGCAGAAGTTTCTCTGAGCCCATGGGGTCTCGATTGCCTTTAGTTCAAAGCAAGCGACGTGCCAAAGGGGCATATTTTTGGGCCACATGTCCTGCTCTCCTACAGTCCCGTCTGACAATCCATTCAAAGAGATTATGTTCAGGAGTGAACTCAGTGAGGTGGTGGCAGGAGACTGGTGCCTTCGGTGGGTTTAGTCTCCATGCGGTCACCCTTCGTAACCTGAGTGTCTCCCCCACTGAAGCTGATTCCTGAGTTAAAGATACACAGGAGGCCCTGAGCGAGGAGTATAGGGAGAGATCTTCTGGACATGGAAGCCAGAGCCCCTGTTCCGTCTCTAGGAGCTGCTTTCAGTTTTAAGATTCATCTCTTGGAAACTGTTGGCTTTCTCTGTAACCACGATGGATTTTCCAGTGAGAACATCTATCCGCTTCTCTCTGAAAACTCTCACTTCCCTCTTTGAGGAAAATTTCTAACTTCAGTATCTGGATTCTTATTACAACCAGAATTCCATGGCATCGCTCTGAGTGTGGCCCTGCCGTGCTCTCCCCTCCCGGTGACGGCACCCAGGGCAGCGCTGGGCAGTGCTTTCCTCTGTGCTGTCTTTGACCATATGTACCCAAATGGTCCTCACCTCCATCCTAGAGGCTTGATGCTAACACTGCATCTGTATTGTGAGTTTAACAGATAGCTGAGGACTAGATGACCTGTATAACTCATAAGGGGCAGCATATTTTCTATGAGTAAATATATTGTTTCTCAGGAATCAACTCTCCTACTTCAATGGATCCATTTATAAAGGTTGTTGTTTTCACTCATGAGGACAGTAAAAATCTAGGAATTATAAACAGAATTATAGCCACTGAAAGTAATGGTGGGAGAAAGGTCTGCTTTGGGTCAAGTGCAGTAGGAAAGACTTTGACCTCTGGTGGAAAGAAAACAGGACCCGCCAGCAGTCTTGGCACATGGTGTGTGGTCAGTAGGTACTGCACTGGCCGACCATGGGCAAAGTGAAGTTGAAACACAGAGGGTGGAGAGGGCCACATATTTCTTGATGTCAATTACTATATTTAGTTGAATTTAAGTAACTATCTAGTATAGTGTCATTATTTTATTGAGTACAGGGGAAGAAGTGTAGTTAACTTTTGACGCAATGCTTTCTTATGTGGAAATTTTATTTTAGACATAGAGTTTTAATGTATATCATGCATGTATATCATGCTGGTCTATTGTGTAACTTTCTGAATACAAAATAACTTCTGTTTCACTGCTTGGTTATAATGTATTATTTTTGAGGACACTTTAAATGACAGCTAAACTCAACATACCTAATAATACACAAAGGCATATTTAACAGACAACTACTGCAAAACTTGTTCATATCAGGCAATAACAGCCTACAGCGCAGGTCGCTCCTGGCCTGCTGCCTGGATGCACATTGAAACACCCCACCAACTCTGACGGATATCAGATTTCAGGAATTTGTATATGAAAAAATACATATTAAATTTAAAAAAATAGAACAAGCTCCCTGTGTTTATTGTAATGAATTTAATAGATTTAAGGGCAGCTCTACTTCAGTCAAATGATGTGCAGATATGTGGGGCAAGAATTAATTCTAAGGAAATTGATTCTAACATGTTGAAACTTGTCACCGTGACAGGAAAATCATTATTCTAAGGGATTTGCTGCGTGTACCTGGTAACAGATACTGAGCTTGCCGTTAGAGAAAGGGCATGGTGAGGCAGGGCCGCCTCGAGCACCTGGAGGACAAGCGGCCTCTAACAACACTAATGGCAACACTTGCGTAGACAGCGTGTGTTTCAGACTTGTGATGCATTATTTGTGCTAAATTTCATAGCAATCTTATGAGTTCAGAACCATTGTCAGAACATTTTATGGATGAGGACCTGAGGTGCAGGAAGGCTAAGTAACTTGCCAGATACTCCACAGCTAGTAAGAGGAGGGACAGAATTAAAAATTAAGCAGTCTGGCTGCAACGCTCAGGCATTTCCCACTCTGCTCTGCTGCCTCCTGGCAAGTTAGCTTGGGCCAGTAGCCTCTCTCTTTATGTGACAGGTGTTCATAAATTAGGCATTTGTGAGTTGGGAGGCCGTTCTGCATCTTTGGCTCTCTAGCCGAAGCAATCGTAATTCTCTACTGGCTTCGCGGTGGGACCAATCAGTGCAGGTGCGCTTGGCATCAGAACATTTGAGAGTGAGTGGTTGCAAAGCACTTGTTTTCTTTTATATAGTCTTTCTAGAAGTGTTTCATTTATGGGCTTATAAAATTACTTTTCAAATACAAAATTAATAGAGTTTATTATTAAAATTTTAGTCAATATAAAAGTATATAATATAAAAGCAAAAGAATTTCCTCCTCTTGTCCCCTACTACTCCAAGGATAAATCACTGTTCCCACTTTGAGGTGTCTTCTATATTATTTTTATATTTATGTACACATAAGTTTTAAGTTTTACGAAAATTAATCAAAGTATTTGATTGTTCTGAAACATGACTTTTTACTCACCAATATATCATCCACATAGAAACTCAGTTTGGTAGATTCCAGTTAAAAGGGAAATTATCGGTTCATGTATCCAAAGGAAGGACTGGATGACTAACTACGGGGTCAGAAGGATAGAACTGGAACCGACAACTTATACATTCTTCTTACATCAGATTATTGTGGGTTTCCACCTTGACTGTCCTCTCTCATTGCAAAGTAAATGATCTCTATAGGACGGGAAATGTGGCTCCCAGCAAATCGAAGTTACAATTTTCAAAATCTATGGCATGCCTCAAATTGATTCCACCTCTGGGTCAATCAACTGTACTTAACAGACTGTGGAGTTATGACCATTTGTTCAGGTGCCCAAACCTGGAACCTCCGACAGTGGCCTATGGGACAGAATAATTGCAAATAGGCCAATTTTCATTTCGAACCACATAGTTGAGGGCAGGAACTGGATGTAGTTTCCAGAAGTATTAATGGTCTCTTCACATCCCTAAAAAAAGTATTGCAAAGATAGATATCTGGACAAAATGATAAGAACCCAGTAAGCAGATATGGATCATTTGCCATCTCTCTATGGATGGGCACTCACCTTAGCTCCAAATATTTTTCATTATTACAAATAATATTGCTATAATAATTTTTCCACACATACCTTTGTGTCCTTATAAATATTTATGTTGAATTGATTTGTAGAAATGGAAGTGCAGGTTAAAAGTATATCATGTTTTAATTTGATAGAGATTGTAAAATCCCCACTGAAAAAAATATTTGTACTAATTTATACCACCACTAATGGTAAATGATTGTGCTCCTCCCCAATCCCATTAAAAATATTGGATACCATTAAATGAAAGGAAGTCAAGCCCTTCCATAAGTGGATTACAAATTCATCACCTCAAGAAAATTATTGAAATTTCTAGGCTATGTTTTCACACCACTTTAAGTTATGAAGCTCTGAGAGTGAATTGGCACCAAATATGGTATTAAATGTCCAAAATTCGAGGATCTTTTTCATCAAAAGTGGAAGAACATTTCATCCTAAGGGTGCACAGAGAGATGGCTTGTGTTCCTTCTTAGGAAACAGAAGATTATGAAAAGATCGCTTACAATATGGCTTTGGCCATCGAGGACCAAATCCAACATTTATTTGGTCTGCTCTCTTTCCCAGTTCATTAGCAGTTGTCAGTCTTCTACATCAGAAATCATCGCTTGTAATGAAGGCAGAGAGTAGAAGAAAAGATGCACCAAAGAGAGCCTCACACAGATTGAGGATATATTTGTGTATTTAATTTCCTAGATGACCCAATTATGTTCTGAACACACATTCTATAGCATAATTATCCTCAACATATTTTGTACAATGATTCACCTGGAGATCTTGTTAAAATGCAAATTTCAATTCAGTAGGTTAGGAATGGGGCCAAGAGTCTACTTGCCAACAAGCACCCATGTGATGCTGAGGCTGCTGGTCTGTGGATCACATTGTACAAAGGAGCTAGCTTACAAGTACCAAAAGGGAAGGGGTCTAAGATTTAAACATCATTATGTTAACTATTTTATAAGAATATCAGTACAATTTATATTGGATGCAAATTATTGGCCTAATGTCACACAACTCTTAAATCTTGAAGCCATGATTGAACCATAGGTCAACTTGAGTTAAAAAAAAAAAAATCCAGTTTTTTCTTAGTCACAGCTGAACACCCAAGTCAAGTCTCATGGTCTGAAAGTTTGGAATGAAGGAGGCAACTTAGGAAAATTTTACATATTTATTTTCAAAGACTTCACAACCTAGTTGGGGAAACACAAAACATTGTATACAACGCATATGTTCTTTACTACAAGATATATAATAGTTGTGATTTATAATTTTATTTATTTACTATTTTTAATTTTTTTTTTAATTGATTTGAGAGGGAGGAAGGGGGAGAGAGAGAGAGAAATATCAATGTGAGCGAGAAATACCAATTGGCCGCCTCCTGCATGGGCCCTGACCACGGATCAAATAGGGAACCTATGGATGTGCCTTGACAGGGAATTGAACCCATCACACCAATCAGCCAAGCCACACTGGCCAAGGCAAATTTTATTTTTATTTTCAATAACAGTTACAATTTATATTGGATGCAAATTAGAAGATATGCAGATAAAAATACAAATTAAATTACCTATAACCTCAATATTCAGAGATTATAACCAATAATATGTATATGTTTGCATATCTTTATGTTTTATAGTCATTTGTTTTCTCTAAATACATAGATCTATGTCAGGATATCTCAGAAATAGTTTCTGGGACAAGACTTTACAAGGTATCCTCTGACATCAGTCTAACCCCATAAAAATCTAAAGCTGGTTGTTTTGCCTACAAGTAGCATCTAGGAACCTTATCTGCTTGGAGGTTTCTTTCTAGGGTTTATGTTGCTGTGTCTCCTCTATGGTATTAAATAATTCTTACAAGACAATAAATGTATTAATTATATTGTGTTTTGTATTTCTTTATTATATTATCTTGTGTGCCTCTTCCTCGCCTCTGAATTCTGCCCTCAACAATAGCAGCCATAATTAAATTATGCAGTTTAGAGTGAAATAAATGGCATAGGAAAGAAAGAGCTTCAAGGCTTCCTTTCTTCTTTCTTATCAGTTCAAAAGGATGTGTCATTTTGTTGTTCAAGTTCAAGTTGCCCAAGAACATTTACATACATAAATCAGGAATTCCCGTTTCAGAAAAGGCCAGAGCCAGCCAAGCAAAGAAGCCACCCCCTGGGGCCTGGGGCCCCCATGGCCTCTGCAGCAGCCGCGGTGGGTGGAGCCTGCCCTGCCTGCGGCAGGGACCCGTGACAGCCACAGACAGTCCTGGAGAGACGCCTCGGCGTGTCTCTGAGCTCGCTCTTCGGCCCACACATCGGCAGCAGTGGTGAAGCCCTGGACAGCCAACCCCTTCCACACCGGGAAGGGCACGACCAGCAGACTTTGTCCCGTGGAGGGCCCTGGGCTCTCCCTCTGACAGTGGCCAGGGCCAGCAGGGGGCCCTGAGAACTGCTTCAGCAAGTTCAAACTCAAGCGTATAGAGATGCCCGTGTTGCAGGTGTAGCAGGAGCCTGAGTGAACCCGAAAGCAAAGGCCTAGTGAAGGCGCTCCGGCGTCCCGTGGGGGCAGCGGGCAGTGATGAGGGGATGTGAACGGCCACGTGGCGCTCACTGTGCTTCCCATGGAGCACGAGGATCACAGCTCCAGGGAGCCCCTCGGGACATCTGCAGGGGCTGGTGCACGTCAGCCGGTGCAGCTCCAGGGCCGGGAGGCCTGGTGCCGTGGAAAGGGAGGCGTGCAAAGTGCCACGGAGACCTCTCACCGTGTCCGTGAAAGTGGGCATCTAGCATTTCCCTGGCCTCGCAAACATTGCCCCTAAAATAACCTGGCGGCCAGGCCAGCCACTCTACCCACCCCCCCCCCCCCCGGGAGGAAATGCGGACTGACTTGCTGTGTCCCCTTGGGCATGTCTCCTCTCCCTCGCCCCTGACTTTCTCTGCCTTTTCTTCTGTTTGTTGTTGCTGGAGAAATAAATACAGACCCTCCAAACGGAAACACACACGACTCTCTATCTCACTCGCTCACCCTCTGTCTTATCCCCACACCCACACCCACACCCGGTTTTCTCTCACGTCCTGAGATTAGCTCATAACGTCGATTGCCATTTCTTCGAGCTGACTAGATTAAAGCATTCTTCATAATAAACTACATGCTACGTAGTAAATGCATTCACATCATACCCCCTGGTGCAAAAGGGAAGCGACTAGATATAAAAACCTCCGGGCCAGATGGTTTAAACTGTAATCACTTACAATCAAGGATGGCATGAGAAGACAGGACAGCACTGAGCTACTTCTGCTGAAAAAAAAATTCTCCGGAATAATATAAGCCAACAAAGCTCAGCCAAATGACCTCATGAGCATAATTGTATTCCAGGCAAACACTCTAAAGAGCTAAGATGAATGTATATAACCTGTTGCACTAAAGCTGTTCAGTGGTAAGAGCCTCTGGGTTCCATGGCTCTAGCACAGATTAAATATTTTATCTTCTAAGGAAATATAATCAGACAGGAAGAATGAAGGAATTGGCTCTATTTGATGTGTGATTTACTTTCCCGGCCATTTTGATGAGTCACCTTGTGGTGCTGATTTTCAATTCAGCTGCTGTTGCAGCACCAGAATCCTGAATTATGAACAAAAAGAGTGGTTTCATTTAGGAGAAGTAAATATTCCGGCAGCTGTGGACTCAGGATTTAAAAATTGTTCTAACTTGCTGAAAGCAAACAGACACAGCAGAGTCAAATGAGAAGGGGGTGGCAGAAATGCCTGAGTCCCACCGCTGGGTACAGGGCGGGTGTGGCAGGCATGTGGCTCCCCTCTTCTCATCTGCTCTTCCTTCCCCTGCTTTTACTAAGACTCCTGCGACCACTGCCCCTCCAACTCTGCCCCTACAGGCCAAGTGATTCCTTCATTCCCTTCATTTATTCATTTAATAAGTAAAACTAACCAGTTGTTTTCACTCTAATTAATAACATCCTATTATTTTTGCTTCTCTGCCTATATCTGATCTCAGGGTTACCCGACTGGCCTCCCATAGCTGCCTCTCATTGGCAAGACTTAAGAAGAAACACAGACTTTTCTGCAAGGAGCCGTAACATAACGCGGCATAGAGGCAGTTTGGCTGGTGTGAGATTGTGGTTTCGAAGGAGAAATATTCATCTGCATTTCAGGCACGTGGCTTCAAACACTTTGAAATTTCCTGCGATGAGAGCGATAAAGGCATCTCGGCTGCCAGGAGAGCCAACCGTGTGACTGGAGTTGGAACTTTCAGCCCCACCTTCCTTCCACCCTCACCTCCTAGGAGAGCAGAGGGGCTGAAGACTGAGTTCAATCACCTATGATCAATGATTTGATCAACCACGCTTCTGGAAGAAAATCTCCATTAAAACCCCCAAAACAGAGTTCTGAGAGCTTCACGGTTCATGAACACATGGAGATGTAGGGAGAGAGGCCTTCAAGTGGGTGTAAAACTCACATTTTCCCCCCATACCTCGCCCTGTGTATCTCTTCATCTGGCTGTTAATTCATGTCCTTTCACATCTTTGTAATAAAGTGGTAATCAAGTGAGTAAACCGGTTTCCTGAATTCTGTGAGCCTCTCTAGCAAATTAATTGAACCCAAGAAGTGGTGAGAACCTCTGGTTTGTAGCTACTTGGTCAGAAGCACAGGTAACAACCCAGATTTGCAATTAGTATCTGAAACGAAGGGCAGTCTTATGGAACTGAGCCCTTAACCTGAAACCTGACGCTGTCTCCCAGTAAGTAATATCAGAATTGGGTTGAATTGCAGGCTTTCTCACTGGTGTTGAAGAATTGCTTGGTGTTATGGGGAAAACCCTCACACAGAGTTGGGTGCAGAATTGTACCCGGAAGACCTGAAATGTATGTAATATCAACTTGAATATGTACATGAACCATCTTGAGTGTTCATAGGCATCTATGGAAGAAAGCAAAATTAGAATTGAGATTGTAAGGTTCAGAAAAATTAGCTAGTTGAGTAACCAACGTTTGTATTAACCATGTGACATTATTTATCATATATTTCATTTTGCATTGATTAAAAATAATATGTTGATAATAGCACTGGAAAACAAGAAATTCTTCACCCCATATAGCTGAGAATTTAAAGTGGCACAAAGTCTCTTATGGGAAATGTGATTATTTTACATTGCATTTCATGTAAATTGCTTATGATACTTGATTCGGAAACAAACTGTTTTCTGATTTATTCTTTAAAATGAATAAATAAGAAATGAATTAAGAGGGTTGCATTAAATAATTTTTATCACATCATTATGTTTAATCATTAAATCTTGAAAACTTTTGAAAATATTCAAAATTGATAAGTGTCCTAAATTTACTTTGATGAAGCTTTTATAAAGTTATACCTTGGTTCAATAAATAATGGTGGAGAATTAATTATAACACATGAAAAGAAAAAGAGCAGGACATGAAATGGGAAATTTGTGTGTTGATTCATATTAAGAATTATGGACCCAAATCCATTAGGGTTTAAAAAGTGATGCTATAAAATATAAGTAGAAAAAAATAAATTGGTCAGTTTGGGAGAATACTAGTGAACCGAATTATTATGTTGAAACACAGGTAACTAATGGGAAAGAACGAAACTTTTGTCTACATTTTTCTAATTAAAAATATACCAGCAGGTAATCAAATAGCAGTGGGGAGGTTATTTATAGAAGCATCCCAGGTAATGCATGAAGAAAAGTAGTAACAATGGTTATCGCCATTTGTCACGCTTAATGAATTATTAGTGGGTCTAAACATTGCTTCTCAGTGGCTGCTAACATCATAAAATGAGAGGCCACTAGACATACGTATGCCTTGGTGGAGGAACACAACCCTGAAATATTACTACCTCCTCAAAAATATCGAAATTGAGTCAGGTCCAGGCTCTTGACCCAACTATTAATTTAGAGGAAACGCAGAGGTGGAGGAACATACCAAACCTCACTTTGATGATACAGTCACTTTGAAATCTCTACAGAACTTTTTTTTAATTGCAAGAGAATGAGAAGTATTGGAGAGAAGCACATATATTTAGATTCTGATTCAAACTGTTCAAAATTAAGACATAAATCAATGGGACAAATTGACTAGATATCTGATGACATAAAGGTATTCTCTTTTCTTTTTAGTTGAATAATGGTCTGACAGCATGTTAAAAACAGAATTCTTATCTTTTACTGAATTAAGTACAGATAAATATGATATCTGAAATTTGCTTTAAAATAATCATGTAGGGGAATAAGTAGGTAGAGGTATAGAAAAAACAAAACTGGCCATACGTTAGTAATTGTAAAACCGGGTGTTGGGTACATGGATGTTTATTAAACTAATGGCTAATTTTGTATACACCTGGGATTTCCTATAATAAAAACCTAAAAACAAACAACAAATGTACAAGATGAATATAATTTAGAATACTAATTCAGTAGAGGCAGTGAAAGAATGAAAATCACCTCTTGTTTTCCTCAGAGTGAACAAAAATTGCTTTTTTGTAATTTACATGTTTATAAAAATAGGCTGACTCTGAACTTTCCAGCAGCCAAAACTTCACCCTGCCTGCCATTCTTCTATCAGGAGTCCAGGCAAACCAAGGCACTCAGAAAACTTATTACAGCACTTATCTCGACCAGTTCCAGATATCATGAAGTCTCACGTCGTAATTTCTAACAGATTAGTGTTGATACACAGGGAGGCCACCAATGTTGTTATATTAAATTTATTTTTTAATGCTCACCCGAGGATATTTTTTTCCATTGTTTTTCAGGGAGAGAGGGAAGGAGAGAGAGAGAAACATTGATGTGAGAGCAAAACACCCCTTGGCTGCCTCCTCCACTCCCCCTACCCAGGGATGGGGCCCAACCGAGTCACACCGGCCAGGGCTATGATAGTAAAATGTTAACCAACTAATTGATTGCATTTTCTTACTGGGTTTTTCTTTCCTTTTTTAAATCCTCATCTGAGGAAATTTTTTATTGATTTTAGAGACAGAAGAAGGGAGAGAGAGAGAGAAAGAGAGAGAGACATCAACTTGAGAGAGAAACAGGACCTGTTGCCTCCCTTACGAGCCCCCCGGGGAGGAACCTGAAGCCGAGGGGTGCGTCCTGACCCGCAACCCAGAGGCCACCTTTTTGGGGTAAGGGAGGACACCCCCAACCAACCGAGCCACCGACCAGGGCCTTACTGGTTTTCTTTTATAAGAATTTTTCAATTAATTCTCTTGAATTTTCCAGATAGGTATTAATAGCATCAGCAGTACTAAAAACTTTTCCTTTTCAGTAATATACACTTTTCATTTTTTATATTTGTCTGCCGAAAATGTTGGTTGAGTCCTGATCAGTGACATGTTAGTGAAGGCACTAGCCATTCTGGGTTTTTTTTTGATAACTAGATTTAGGATTGAGAGAGTATCTTATTCATAATCTGTAAATTTTTAAAGAAACTTTTACTGAGGCATAATTGACATATAACAGTATGCTAGTCGCAGGTGTACAACGTGATTCAGTATTTGTATATGTTGCAAGATGACCACCACAGTAAGTCTGGTTAACCTCTGAGACACCACATGTAGTTCCAAAACAATTTTTTTCCTTGTGATGAGGACTTTTAAGATTTACTCTCTTAGCAACTTTCAAATATGCAATGCAATACAGTATTATTAACTATAACTTTAATAGTTAAATAATATTTAATATTTTTAAAAGCATGCTTAATATATTTATTTTAATATTACTTTTAAGGACACATACATTTTCTTCTATTTTTGCAGATGGTTTACTTTTAAACCAGAAGAGTGATGACTTTCTCATAAAATAACTTTTCCCTAAAATATTATAAATGGATTCAAACACTTTATGTAATACATGTAATCATAAAATCCATCACCATCATCATAAAAACAAATACCCAAGTATCAACCACCTGATTAAGAAAAATAACATTATCTTTAAAACCCTTTCAAATACCTTTTCATCACCCCTGTGGTTATTTTTGGTTCTGCATTATTTCTTAGTTATAGATTTTGTTTCTGCTTATTAAAATTCTGGAAAATATAAGAAAATGAGCAACCTGAAATTTTACTACCTCACTATGGGCATTCTTAACCTTTTGTGCATTTCCAGTGTTTTAGTATATGTGCCTATGTTTATGTGTTTGCAAAATATAATCCTATTTTACCTTGGGATTTTTAAAATATTTATAAATGTTTTCCATTAAACTTTGTGCACATCCAGTGCTTAATCTATGTGTTTATAAAACATAATCATACTATTTTAACTTGGGATTTTTAAAATATCTATAAATGCTTTGCTATTATAAATGTTATTATTAAATGTTAAATTCTGCGAACATCTCTGATTATTTTCTTATAAATGGATTTTGGTAGTGAAAATAGTGGATGTGGGTACAAACACTTCTAGTTTTAAGTATTCCTAAATAGCTTTTAGAAATGCTGAAACTAGCTTACATTTCAACAGTGAAATATTTTGCAATTCATTGTATGAAAATTTTACATACAATTTAAGTGTACATAATTCATGTATTTAATGATTTTGAAAATATTAGTTTGATATAATAGACAAATTACTATTTTTTTCTTTTAACTTCATTGTTCTGCATTTTTATTCAACATCTTTTAAATTCACAGTTAATAAACATCATCATTTTCTTATAAAAGACGAAGTAGTTCAAACCAAACTGAAAAATCAGTGAAGTTCCATGTGAAATGGCGCATCCTACATTTTAGGTCGCACTTTCCAAAGTCCACTAAGGTTTTACAGGAGACATCAGGCCAGGTGCCCCCCAGTCTGTCTGCACAAGACATCGCTGTTGTCCACGCAAATTCCATGCACATTTGTCTCCGTGAGTCAGACTCGCTGAGGCCCAGGGACAAAGCGAAAGGACAGACGTGTGTTCACTGCCGGCCGCCGGGCCGCCGGGCTGGGACCCTCGGGCGGTGGCTCTGCGGGTGGAGGGCTGCGACGTGGTCTGGGAAGTGGACAGGGCTCGTGGGAGCATTTTTGGAGCCCGAAGAGAGATGCCTGCAGAGCTCCTTATGCTTCTCATCAGCTGATTCCAGAACCACCTTCCTTTCCAAGCACGGCCTGAGGCCAAGGAAAGCCAGCCCCCGCGATGGGAGCCGGCTTTGGAGGAGCTGAGAGCCGGATGGATGCTTCCCAAGGAAGGGAAGCGGGCAAAGTGATTATTTGAGAGGTTTTTCGAGTTCACATGTTTAACACTTTTTATACTAATTTTGTGTTTTGGACCTGCCCCCCAGGCACTTTATAGCTCAAAAGTGCAAAGTACATGGAACGCTTGACACGGAAAAGGTGCCTGTGTGGGAAACCTTGATTTAGCCTCGTCAGCACAGCCCCCCCCCCCGAGGCTGTCCGCGCACAGGGGCCTGGGGTCTTTGTCCCCCCGCGAACACGCTCTGCCACCAGCTCCCGCCGAGGCCCAGGGCCCGCAGCGAGGTGCGCCGCGCCGGCCCCATCGGACCCTTGACACTCGCCTTGGCGCAGGGCTCCAGCGCCTGGCCGGGCTTTGGGCCAAGCTTCTGCGTCTTTTCCACGGCCTCTATCCCGCTCCTCTTTCCCACACACAATCCAGCCTTAACGTATTTCTTAAATAATTATTCTCAACAGCTGTCCGGTCGAGCTTAACGTAAGGATTGATTGTTTTACCCTCTCAGAGGCGCGCCATGACTCTGTGCAGCGATGTTACAATGGCCAACATGTGAAGGCGGCCCAAATGCCCACCAGTCGACGAGCGATTGAAAGGCTAGCGCTCATTTCCACAATGGAATACTACAGGGCCATAAAAAAGGGAAATCTTATCTTTTGTGACAGTGTGAACGGACCTGGAGAGTATTACTCTAAGTGAAATAAGCCAGCCAGAGAAACACAAATACCCTATGATCTCATATGGGAGCTCATGAACAAAATAGCCTGATGAACCAAAACCAACAGAGGCATAAATACAAGGAACAGACTGAGAGCTGTCGGTGGGGGGGGGAGGCTGCATGAAAGAAGGTGAAGGGATCAGCCAAAGAATATTTATGCATAACCCACAGACACAGACGACCGAGCGGTGATGCCAGGGCAAGGGAGCCTCGGGGCCGGGTGGAAGTGGGCAAAGGGAGAGGAAATGGGGACGTAACAGTGTCAACAACAAAAATAAAGACAAGAATATGCTTAAGTAATTAAGAAGTGTGAGCACAGCACTTTTTGGCTGTGTTGCTCTGGAGATTGTTATCCCCCGGGTGCACTTGCAGCCAGGCCCCGCCTTGGCCTGGGCGGGAGCGTGTAGGCCACCCCGAAGTTCTGGACCTCAGATGCCTCCCACGCAAGGGCCACAGGACTTCTCCCTCCCAGTCAGGGCTTTTTACCTCAACAGTTCTGCCTCTCACCACCTCCCTGCCCGTGTATAATCCATGCAGGAACTCGGATTTAATAAGGAGAGGGCAGGAAGGGGTTTTAGCTTTAATCACATTTTGCTTTGAACCACATCACTAACTTTCCCTAAATATATATCTTGGATTTAAAGGAACATGTGAAGGAATCTAAGAAATAGCAGGTAGGCATTTGGGTAGGTGAGTTGTAAAAATCAATGATCAAACCTCTTCCCTTTCTTCTCATTTAATTTAATTCCATTTGTAGGCACCTTTGCTTTAGATAATTTTACATAAGGATTTTCAAAAGGCCTCAACAACAAAACTCAGCAATAACTGGGACTTTCCTTAGATGACTTGACTTTAGAAGCCAATATACCCAACATATGCAAAATGTCTTTATTTTGAAGATATGTTACTAACACTCTGAAATTTGATATTCAACACACAGCAGTTGGTGGCAATAGAACTGGATGTGATTGCACATATCTGAGTGTTTTGCAGAACCTCTTCCCTGGGAACTTCTAGCTGAGATGCTGATGTTTCAGCAATGTTTTTCTACACACACAGTTGCAATTCTAAAAGGATTTAAAACCTAAATGTAACAATCTTTGCAAAATTCTATTTTGTCATTATTTTACTTAAAAAGTATCCACAATGCACTACTTGTGGAGGCAAATACAAAACAGTAGACACAATAGAGCCCAACTTTTTCTAGAATCTACATGATTTTAGGTTGTTGTTTTTTTGGAAAATGAAAGAGAAGTTATACTTGGAGCCAATGAAATACAATAGAAGGTGCTCATCTACATTTTATGTACTCAGTCTTAAATACATGTAGGCATTGTTGAAACACTAAATTTCTGCATAAATAATAACTACTAATACTATTCTTAAATCCTAGGATATTTAGGGACCAGTTCCAGCTTGCACATAATCAAACGTACCAGTAGGGTATAGGTTTTCCTCCCAGCGCTGTGGAAAGTTGTGTTTAATCTATACCTACATGTATTTAATCTTTGATCGAGTGTATAAAATAGGTTTTTCATTATCTACATTTTAAAAGTAAATAAGATTGTAGAGATTTAAAACTTAAGCAAGCACACACAACAAATATGATGGATGTTACAATGTTACTGGAAAGTACTGTATTGAATTCTCTGTTAAAATGAACGCAAATTACATGGGATGCCTTTTTCCCTCCCTGATCTCCCGTCAAGCAACTGGTAAAGCAATAGCAAAAAGCTTTCATTGATTAGTATATGCTGGGTGCTATGAAAGTACTTTCTTGCATTATACCATTTTTTAAAAAGCCTGCCTATGACACAAGCATCAAAACTTTTATGCTAAGTGAAATAAACCAGAGAAGGACAAGTATCACATGATCTCACTCATATGTGGAATCTAATGAACAAAATAAACTGATGAACAAAATAGATACAGAGACGTAGAAGCATGGAACAGACTGAGAAATTTCAGAGGGAAAAGGGTGGGGTGGGGTGGGAGAGAGGTTAACCCAAGAATTTATATGCCTATATGCATGACCCAAGGGCAGACAGTGCAGTGAAGGCCTGGGGACGGGGGCAGGAGAGGGGGGGAGGGGCCAATGGGGGGGAAAAAGGGGTATCTGTAATACTTTCAACAATAAAGATGAACTAAAAAAACCAAACCTTTTTGCCTGAAGCAGTCTTATTGAGGTAGTGTGATGCAGTGGGGTAGAAGCAGGGCTCATGCAGTTTCCCTCTGTGTGAAGCAGTGGAGGTGGGGAAGCAGGCAGAGAGCACCCCGAAAGCAGAGTGTTAGTACAGGACGCCTGGTTTAAAACGGTACGGCACTGACATGAGCATGGCTTGAATGGAGCAGATGGGGGAAAACACTGAATGGCTTAATTTCGCTGACTACTAAAAAAATGCAAATATCAAGAAAGAAGTTGCTGCTAGAATTCCATGTATTAATCCATCAATTCAATAAATGGTTATTAAGGCTTATGAACCTTACATCTGCTTTAGATTCTCTTGTGCATCTTTTGAATATAGAGTTGAATTTTAAAAACTTATTTACATGGAAAATGTATTTTAATACAAGATTGGAATTAAGTGAAAATGATATTAAGACACTATGTAAATTTGAAATATATAATGTGCCAAAATTTTCTCAGAAAAAGAAGAAAAGTTAGCAGGGCAAAAGCTATAAAAAAATTCTTTTTAATGATCATTATGCACTTAATTTCACAAGATTTAACAAAGTTGTGTGATCAGTGTGTCTGGTGGTGAAAATACTATAATTTCTGAATATCTTTTTGACTTATTGTGATAAAACTAAAATAAAATACATGTTATGTTTATATTGGGAAGTGGGTACACACAGGCATTTAGATTAATAGTACTGATTAATATACCTTTAACATGGAAATTTAATAATTTTAAATAGCATAATTCTTTAAAAATATAATTTAGCAATCTGAAATAATGTTTTAATAATATTAAAATCATCCAGAATTAATTTGTAAATTTGAAACCACAGTAAATTACAGATAACATACATCCATGTATCTACTGCAACAATAATAGATGTTGACTTTTTAATTTTTGTACCTTTAACTTTTAAATTAAATAAACAGAATTGTACAGATAAATCTGAAGCTTCACTTTTACTCTCTTTAGTTCCATCCCTTCCATTTTTTAACTCAAAAGCAAATATTGATATGCACTTGTTTTGCATAATTTTGCTCCATGTTTTATAACTGTTACTATATATTTTCAATCTATAAATAATATGTCTATGTGTGTTTTTATTTGTGGAATTTTTATAATTTCCCTTTTTTTGTTTAAACTTAAGTTTTTGTGATAAATTTAAGTTAATACAATAGTTAGGTTTCAATTATTTAAGTTGTTAGTCTATTCATTATGAGCATAGCACATTTATCTATTCCTTCACTGATATTATTTTTGCCAGTTAGAAGGATATTTACAATATGTTTTGCAAGATATACTTTATCAGGTTAAGGAACCAGAATATTTAAAATCATAAATGATTAAAAATTATTTTTAATCATTTTATATTGAATATACATACACTCACATATATACACACATACATATATATATATATTCAATCTTGGGCTTTTTAAATTATGTTAATCTATTATTGCTACCAAGGGAACCAGCAGTTAAGTAAAAAACAAATACCACTGCTGATCATTTTCAGTGTCATATAGCAAAAATTATTAGTAAGTACTAGTTTCCATAACAAATTTTCTAAAATAGGTTTTACTTTAAAAAACAATTAACGGCTTACTATAGATATTATTTACATACTATAAAGTTTACCCATTTTTCAGTGTTTGTAATCCTTTTTGATATCTTTACAGAGTAGTGTGCTCACCACCACAATTATTTTAGGTCATTTGTATCCCCTCAAGAGTAATCTTGTACCCATCAACACTTTAATTTGTTAAAATTAAACAAGTTCTTTTTCTTCCATCCATAAAATTCCCAGCCAGCTTTAAACGGCCACTAATACACTTCCTCTTCTTATAGATCTGTTTGTTCTGGAGATTTCATATCAAGAAGGTCACATCATGTGCAACATTTGTGGCTGGCTGCTTTAGCCAAGCAGAATGTTGTGTGTGTAGATACATTCGTGTTGCCGCATGTATCAGTTCTTCATTCTCTGCTGTTACCAAGCAAAGTCACTGATGTGCATTCCGCATGCTAAGTGTTCACTCATTCACTGTCAGATACTTGGTTGTCTTCACCTTTTGTCTGCTGCGAGCCAGGTTGCTAGGAGCATTTGTGTCTCAGTTTCATGTGGACATGTATCTTCCCTTCTCTTGAGTGGAGACAGGAGTGACATTGGGCCGTAGGGCAACGCCATGCTTCACATTTTGATGGACGGCCAACCTGTTTTCCAAATGGCTGCATTATTTTACATTCCCCCCAGCAACGTATGAGAAAGTGCCAATTTCTCCCCACCCTTGTCAAAACCTTTTTATTATAGCCATCCCGGTGCTTATGAAGTGCTATCTAATGACTGATGGCACTGAGAACTTTTCATGGGCTTATTTGTCATATTTTAACCTTCTTTTGAGAAACGTTTATTCAGATCTTTTGCCCATTTTAAATTAAATTATTTGTCTATTATTAAATTATAAGACTTTGAAAAATAAATATATTCTGGAAGCAATTATCTTATCAGATATATAATTTGCAAATAGATAATTTTCCCATTCTGTGGGTTGTCATTTTACTTTCTTGATGGCATGCTTTGAAGCAGAAATGTTTTTTATTTTGATTAAGTCCAATTTATCAATCTTATAACTTCTGCTTTTGGTGTCATAACTAAGATAGCCTTGTCTAATACAAGATGATGGTTTACTCCTGTATTTTCTTCTGAAACTTCTATAGCTTTACTCTTACATTTAGGTCTCTGATGGACTTTGATTTAATTTTTGTGTATGATGTAAGAGAGGGGATCAAATTAATCTTTTGTATGAAGACAGCCATTTGTATGTAGACAGCTATAAAATAAATTTTTCTGCATCTTAACATCCTATGCTCTTTCTGTGATTATTATATATACATATATATATATATATTTAAATCTTAATGAGGTTAATTACATTGATATTTTCTGGTATTGTATTTCTACTTCTGTTATAAATTCAACGAGGTCATTTTTATTATTTATGTTCTCCTAAAAACTGTCCTATTCAATTATATTGTCAAACACATTGAAATATATTTGTATTCCAAGTTCAATATAATGTTCACTCTATATAATTTTTTATCCCATTTTCATTCACAGTGTTCTTTCTAATTTCACTTCTCTCTCCTCAGTCTTTCTCAATGCTTATACATCTTTTAGTCTTCTTCAAACACCCATTTTCAGGTTTGTGTATCACTCCTTTTTTAATTTGTATGATTTCTTAAGTTTTTATAATTTCATATTTAAAATTTTTTATTATTTTATATTACACGTTCTCTTTTCTTTATTATTTCCTTTATACATTTCGAAGTGGAGGTAGTGGGTGATGAATGTAACTCTTTTAGCTGTTTCCTTTTTTCTTATTAACTGAATTAATGCTGAAATTCATATGTATTGCTTCAGGCGCGAGTGACAAGTTTTTAGCACACGGTACTTGGTTACTACTTACAGTGGATTGTGTTATAACTCCCATTCCACTTTACTCTTAAACGGTGGGATAATTAAGGCACACTTCTTAGTTCCACACTATGTAAGATCTGGATGATCGCCCCTTCGGGTTATGTGATCTCAGCGAGATGGAGCCCCAGGGCATCCCGCATCTGGTGGCCCCACATGGAACCGGGGGGCAGGGCACCCGCGGCCTGAGCGGGGCGGTGGTCCCGAGGGCAGCCAGGGGAAGGGGAAGGGGAAGGCGCTGCTCAAGCTCCTCGCTGACCGCGGCTAGGACGTGGAGGCTCTGGGAGAGTACAGGCCCCAAAGGCAGATGTCAAAGCGCACAAGGGAAGTCGGTTCCCGGCAGAGAGTGGCTTCGGTCCCCTGGGCGTGGCCACTCCTCTCCCCAGTTGCTGAATTTCCAGGCAGTACCTAGAGAGGCTGTGATGCCAGCGACTGTGTCATCAACTGCGAAGCCCTGGACAACCTCTTGGCCCTGAAGGGGCTGTAGTCCCTGTTGCTGCAGCGCTGTCCCCATGTGGATGGCTGGTGTCTCAGTCGCCTCCACCAGCTGGCCAGCTCCTTACAGGAGCTCTCGCTGGCTGGTTGCCCCCAAATCTCCAAACGGGGGCCTCGCCTGCCTCTACCCCCCCAGAACCTCCGCAGGCTGGACATCTCAGACCTCCCTGACCTGTCCACCCCAGGCCTCACTCAGAGCTTGGTGGAGGAGATGCTCTGGGGACCGAGTGGGCCCAGGGTCTGAAGTCGGAGCAGGAGGAGCAGTCTCGGGACACAGCCAGCTCTGTCCATCCCTCCCTAGCCACGGCCTGTCCCCATCCAGCTGGATCTCAGGGGGCTGTGCTGAGTGCCTGACAGTTCTTCTTCTGGCTTCCAGTTGGGCTCATTCGCTGTGGGCGTTGGGGTGGGATGAGGGGTGTGGCACTGACAGATTACGGGAAGGAGAGCTTGTGGTCCTCACCTCATGGGTGCCCTGGCTGGCTGCACTCTGGACTGAAGGTCACAGCTCCTGTCATCCTGTCCGGCAGCCCTTGCCACACACTTCAAGTTCTAGTAACCTCCTCCTGCCTCTCCAGGCCCAGGCAGGGAAAGACTCTCGGCTGCAGGTAGCCCCAGAAAGGTGCCTCCTCCCTTGTGGCCTCCCCACTGTGCCCACTACTCAAGAGACTGCTCTCAAATTAACCTCATTTAGGTTTGCTTCGTTTCCTGCCGGGGCCTTGCTGATACAGAGGTGCTCCTGGCTTCCAGAGGGATGGTTCTTCCGTGAGGAACTAGTCAGCTCCCCCAGGCAGGGTACAGCACCCCCGGCCCACACTCACTAAACCAGTAGCACCCAGGTCCTAGGGTGTTCCGGCTTATTGGTTTGACTCAGCTCCAAATTCAACTTAACTGCACTGTAAAAACTTCTGCACTGTAAAAACTGATCTGGGCCTTTGGAATATGTTCCTTTGCTAACTGGCGGAAGCCTTGACAGTGGAAGGCACTCGAGAGACTTTGCAGGAGGCAAGGCTGTGCTCCTGGCTCCTGTTCAGGTGTGCCCAGGTGTGCGGCTCCTGCCTCCGGGTGGCCTCTCCCTCCCCGGGGCCAGCAGCCCCCTGGCGCCCTGCCCCTCCCTGCCTGGCCCCACCTGACAGTTTCCTAGAGTGCTTCCCCTGAGGCACCTCCTGTGCCTGACCCCACCACACCCCAGGCGTGACTGCCAGTAAATTCCAAGGCAACTTACCAGTGACGCCCTTGTCACTCCAATTCACAGTTGAAATCATTAATTATTTATGTTAAACTTTCCCTGTTCAAATTATATTTAAAAAAAAAAAGATTTAGATTCTTATTTAATTGAAGATTTATTTATTTATTTATTTTATTACTTTTTAAATTACAGTTTACGTGCAATAGTACTTTGCATTAGTTTCACAGTGGTCAGACAGTCACATGCTTCACAAAGTGCTCCCTGCCCCCTGATATTTTCAGTACCCACCTGGCACCATATATAGTTATTGAAACGTTATTTTTAATCAAAATGAAATAAAAACGAACAGTTCTAAAATTTATTTTGAAAAATAAACGATCTAGCATAATCATACAGGGTGGGCAAAAGTAGATTTACAGTTGTTGGTACGGAAAATAATACAATAATAAATAATGATACAAGAATAAACTGTTTTCAGGACTCAGTTTTAAACCTACTTTTGCCCCACCCGTATTTTAAAGGAACAATATAATAAAGTAGCCAAGACAATGCTAGTTCTTTGAAACTGGCTTCACAGTATTCCATGTGTACGTGCACCACAGCTTTAAGGAACTCCTACGCATACGTGCACAACCCATGGACACAGACACAGTGTGGCTGGTGAAGGCCTGGGGTGGGGAGGCTGGAGCAGGGTGCAGGGGGTCAGCGGGGTGAAAAAAGGGAACTTTTGTAATACTTTCAACAATGAGGATAAATTATTTTAAATATATAAAATAAAATTTCTCCTGACATTAAACTTTAGTCCCAAATTTCGAAGGCACATTTAAAATATAAGTAACTTTTAAATGTATTTTTCTTCAAAATTCCTCACAGGTGACTGTTCACCCACTAACTGTGGGTAAAGACACCCTGAAAAGCTTCTAACTCTGAGTTTCATTCTCTATTTGGGCTGCTGATGGCTGATAGCTTCATTTTTAATTTTTGTCCCTCTCAGTTTGTTTTAATAAGAATAATTCGTTCCGAGTGAACTCGGTGCTCGGGTAACTGGAGAAACGCTGCTTCAGACAGGCTGGCGGCTGCCCTGTGCCTTGGTGGATGGGCAGGGTCACCTTGAAACACTTCAGTGTCTTTATGCGTCGGGCGGAGAACTGAAGCCATAATCCACCTGAGAAAGGCACTTCAGAGCGAACACTGCAGCACTTTCCTAAGGAATGACACACATAAAAGTTAATTTTTTAAATCCAGAGCCCCGCTAGCATTCTCCTTTGCCTCCACGCGTGCCTGTCGTCTTGGGTTGCAGAAGCTGTTTAAAGGCCTGCTGGTTTTTCTTGCTCTGACTATTTTTGCAGAAGGAGAAACGTGTTTACCTAGAGTGCGTTTAGGGCAGCGATTCTCAGCCAGGACGCGCAGTGGGCCCCAGGGGGCTTGGTGCACAGCCCAGAGGCCTGGTCTCCGCTCCATAGGTTCGGATGTAATTGGGCTGGGATGTGGCCTGGACAGTGGGAATGTCAAAAACTTCCCCGGGGGGATTTCTTTTCCTTTTTATTGAATTTATTGGGGTGACACTGGTTAACAAAATATACCGGTTTCAAGGGTACAATTCCACAACATATCATCTGTACGCTGTATTGTGTGTCCACCGCCCCAAGTGAGGTCCCCTTCCATCACCATTACCCCCCATGCCCTCCCCCGCCTCCCCCACCTCCCTTCCCCCTCCGGCAATCACCACCCTGCCCTCCTCGCCCATGGTCCCTGAGTTTTCTCTCTCTCTCTTTTTTGGTTTTGCTCAATCCCTCCCTCCCCGACAGCGTCGGCCTGCTCTCTATGTATGAGCCTGTCAGGATTGTGCTTGTTAGTTCACTTTGTTTGTTAGATCCCACGTGTGAGCGACATCAGACGGTGCTTGTCTTTCTCTGACTGGCTTATTTCACTTAGCATAATGCTCTCCGTTCCCGGGGGGATTTTAACGTGCAGCTAAAGCTGAGAGCTACGGATGGAATCAGCCGGGAGTGCAGGTAAATTCTATGTAACTTTGATATTGTTTAAACCTTTTACATTATGTATGTAACGTGAAAGTTATATCCTGTTATATCTGGATTTCCATCTCTTGTGCAGCCAGTCAATTCCCTTTTGCCAAAAGTGGTTTTAGCTGTGCTTCTGTCGATTACAAATCAAAGAGTCCTGAGCAATAACAACACTCAGGTTGTAATCCGTCCTGAGTCTGCGACTTGCCTCTGACCCCGGGAGTTTATATGTAGCCATTCCTGCGAAACGACAGTAACATTACCAGCACATTAGAGACAGGATGAGAAAACCCCTGCCTGGTGCCTCGGAGGTAATTACAGAACAGAGCAGCCTTCGGAAATGAGTTCCCTTCCCCTTCCCCCCCACTCCGCTCCACCCACCCCACCTGGAAAGAAGTGAGCCAGAGGCACCCAGCAAAGGGCCTGCAGTCGCTGTGTCTGTTCTAGTTTGGGATCCCAAACAGATTCACCTAAATCAAGCAATCCCTGCACTGTAAAGAAGCAAGTCTTTCCGATAACTTTCCTTGCCTGGAAACCCGTTCATTCCCCTCTCTCTGAATAACGACACACCTTTACTTAATGTCCCCAGTAATGTGCACAACCTGAGTGACACAACCTGCTCCCCACGCCCCCGGTTCAGAACCAAGAAGTAAACCCCAGCAAAGTGTTAAAACAGCCTCAGAAGTCAGACAATGTGACAGTCAACAGAAAATAAAAGCCCATTTCGTGTTACTCAATTTCAGCCATCTCTGCACACATCTGAGGAAGCCAGGGCCTCCTGTGGACAGTTCAGTGGGCTATTTCCCTGCGGAAGAAAGTGATAATGAAACGGATGCCATTAAGTGTTCAGAGGCCACATCAGAATATATTACGTGTGACAGGTCCCGCTGCACTCAGAATGTTCCACATTATAGATAAAAATCCTCCTGTCCGCGTCCTAAAGTCGTTCCTTGCTGTAAAATTATTATCTGTGTAATTTTATGTTGCAGACTCCTGCCTCGTTCTGTGTGCCTTTGCCTCCTGCCTCCGCTTCGGTGAGGGTGACAGATTTATATCCTCACTTCGAGCTCGGAGACAGCAGAGAGAATTGGATAAACACACCAGGGGCCCGACAAGGCCGTGGAGTGTGTCACTCGGCTCCTGTCCACTGCCTCCTATTACAGAGACGCACTCGTCCTTGGGAAAGTATCTGTTTATTTCCTACTTTTGGATGCCTCGGTGTCTTTATGCACTTTATTGCCAAAGTTCCAGCAGATAAGCCAATGAAAACACCAAGGCTTTGGAGTCTCAGAAAACACATGAACTTTTCAATTAACGTGAGATGTCGTTTTTTTCGCATACAAATATAAACACCTGGTATATAAACTGTGCTCTTTGCCCACTGATCTTTAGAAGAAAGTGTGTGATCCCTGGGGTGAGTCGATAGCTTTGTTCAAGTCCAGTTTCTGCTAACTAATCATATTTGTCCGGTGAAATTTAATTTATCCCTCTTATCACTGTGTCTCCACCTTTTGTGAAATCGGAATAATAATAGCACATAACCCATCCTTGGTTTAAGGGAGAAATGAGATAACGCATGTGAAATTAAATCCAAAGCAGTTTTGCAAATGCCATCTTCTGGAGTTAAATCAACCCAAGAAAACGTCCCAGAGGAATTATCGGTATCGTCTCTGGAATAACAGTCCTAACAAGACAAGTGTCAAAGTGCTTCCTCTTTGGGGGAGGAAAGGGAAGTTAAACCACATAATTAGGCATCCATGTGTTCCTCACCACTCAGAGTCTCACTTTCTGCTGGCATTTGAATGGCCTAAGAACACTGCTAAATTGCTAATGGCAGAGACGGATTGAGGTAATTGCAGTAAAAACACCTGCTCATCCCTCTGCACTTTGAGACTGTGACAGAGCTCTTACTCATAATGATCCCAGAATCAAAAAGCAACGTCCCATATATCCATCAGCTACAATTCCTACTTGGCATGGAGTTAACCGAGGAAATTCTTGAGACTCTAAGTAACGATTTTCAAATTGATTCCATGCAGGCTTGACAGTCTGCAACGTGGGGCATTAGAAAGCCGGAGCGATGCTTTTAAGGTGCAGACACTGAGCGTGTTCTACACCCTGTAGAGGCTCTCACACAGAACCCGATTCTTGCAAATGACATCCATCTGGCTTCATTCTCTCTCCTCAAGCCACTGTTCCCACACCCCTTCATGCTAGGCTGGTCTCTCCAAAGTTTCGTGATGTCAGGGCCTCCGGGGAGTATGTAAAGCGAGGCTTTTTGTCACGCCGGCCTGTGTTTTGGTGCCTCCAACACTGGGCTTTCCTGGTGGGAAGAGGCTAAGTGCTGCTGAAGCGGCCTGTGAGAGCCGCACGCTCTATCTCACTGTGAGGGGACCATCTCCTGCGACAGACGGGACTAGATGAGCCACCTTCTGCTTTTCTTCCCCTGGGTGGCTGTCGGGAAGGTCGTTTGGGCCGCTCTGGCTTTCAATGGCAAGCGACTCTCCCTTACATGCCACGGCAGTTGTCACTGAATTCATGAGCTTTTCTTATGTCATAATTTTAATGATTCTCACGCTGCAAAAGCCAGGGATTTGGACGTTGAGCCATTTCATGACAGTCCAAGCTGGGCAGTCATTTGTAAAACAGGGATGGCTGTGGGAGTTGCACAATATGAATCAGAAAAGCAGAGCTCTTGGGTTAATATTTTAAAGCTTGTCATAAATAAAATAAAAGCAGTTCAAACAAAATACAAGTATAACAATAGCAGTTGAAATATATCTATGTCTGTTATATATTTATTTATATTATTACTAGAGAGGTGATAAAGTATATTGAATCCATGAAATAAGAAACTATAAAACAGTAAAATAAAATGTAATAAGAAAGAGTTGTTGCAAAAATTTATACACAGTTTTTTCTTAATTCAATGGAAAGATTGAAAGATCAGAAAAAAAAATCCCATAGATATTAGATAAAACCAAAATATGTTCCACAACTGACTAACAGGAGGTTCACAAAGTGAAGAAGAAAAGGTAGGGAATTTAAAAAATAACACTGGACAACTTTTCAGTAATAAAAATGCAAGAGTATTGTGAAAGACTCACAAATTGTCCAGCTTGATAAGTGTAAAAACAGCACCTAAGGCATGTCATCATATTTCAGGCCCCTGACTACACAGAGATGCCCTCCAGCAGTCCCAGCATGGGAAAGAAAAGGGGGCAGACTTCTCAGAGGACTAACTGTAAAGCTGCATGAATTTCCTGGGATGCTGGAACTGAGATGATGGCCTTTAATATTCTAGGTGAAAATAATTTCCAACCTAGAATTAGAATTGTTTTAAAAACTGATGATGAAAATATGAATCTGTTCTTCCTCAAGACGTTAGCAGAGAATATATTCTTGCCAAAGCAAGGAAAACGCCAAGACAATGAAAGTGATGGGACTGGCTGGTCGAGGCTGGGCTCAGCAGGCCGACTCTGCTCCACGCTCTGGGCCGGGTGTCCTCTGGAGCTCGGGGCCAAGGGAGAGCAGGTTGCAGGGAGAGCAAACCAGAGGACGGTCTCCTCGTGCTCAAACACTGCTGTGCAAGGAGGAAAAAACCCATCAGGAAACAAGCCTCAGGCCTTTGTTCATCAGGTCCACTAACCTCCTGTTGACCCAGTAGTTCTCCACAGGGTTAATTGTATCCCCTGCCCTGGGGACATTTTACAAAATCTGGAGACATTTTTGATGGTTGCAACTTGGAGGGACGCAGGGGTACCATCGGCTTCTAGTGGGTAGAGTCTATAGATACCATCAGCCCTCCACAACAAAGGATTGTCCAGTCCACAGGTCAATTTAGGGCTTATGCTGAGGATCCCTGCATTAACCTAGTCAAGTCCCATGGACAAGCCCAAGGTCAAAGGGTTAGGAAAGACCCACCGGGAGCCCAGGGCGAGGGTGTAGATATACAATACTGCCACAGAGAGTGAGGTATTGGATGGATAATTTGATCTAATTTATCAGTGTATAATAAATTAAAAGTTCATTTCAAAGAATGTAGACAAATCCCTCATGGGAAACAGGCATGCCCTTTATTTCCTAGAAAGGAAACTAGTAATTATTACAGCATATCATTGGTTCTAATATACATACTTCCTTTTCACATTCTAACATCTCTGAAGTAACAATGTGTCTTATGATCAAAGTGATGAGGAAGTATTGTATTATATTTCAGTTGGCCTTTTCTTAAATTCTGGTGGAACATGAAATAATGACATCTCCTACATTAAATGTTTATTATGCACTTGCCCTATGATAGGCAATAAATTGAAAAGAACCCTTGGAGGTATAAAAAATTATATTTTGCAGATGTAAGTGAGGATCAGAACTTCCCACCTGTCTCTACATCGCTACATATAAAGATTACCCCTTCCATAGTGCTTCCCAGAGACAGAAAAATGGTGCAAACATTAATATGTCAGACTCTAGAGCTACATTTGATAGTAATTGGGGACAGATCAGCACAGTGGTAAAAAAAAAAAAAAAATACTGGCTCTAGCATCTGAGGACAAATGGGTAGGGTGGCATTTGACATCTAATAAACACACTAAATAGTTATTGTAGATTTTATATACTCAGTAATGTGATAATTGCTTTATATACACAATTCCATTTAAATCTCTCTATAGCCTATTAGATACATCATCTGAATTTTTCAGAAATGGCACCAAGATAGCAAGAGATTAATAACCCAAATTCACACAGTTCAACGTGTTGCATGTGTGTTTGGGTGGGGGAGTGGGATCTGAACCTCACATCTGTGGTTTTACTGGCTGCGCACTCTTTGCAACTCACTTTCTTTATGGTACCATGTTGATTCCTGTTGACCCTTTGAGCCCCTTAGCAAGCATAACCAATGCTGGGGAATTATTCTACTTGTGCAAAAAGTAAAACTGTAGAACATTGGTGTCCATGGTTTCAGGAATAGATCCTGTCACTTACTTATGGAGATGACAAGAACCTTAGAAAAGGGCAGATGCTTATACAGAGAGATAAAACAATCAACAGTGTTCATTCTACATGTTATACTTGGTAAAAGATTTGGTGAGCCTGGCCGAGGCTCAGTCGGTTGAAGTGCCCTCCCATGTACCAAAAGGTTGTGGGTTCAATCCCTGGTGAGGGCATGTACAAGAGATGACTGATCCATGTTTCTTTCTCAATCGATGTTTCTCTCTCTCTCTCTCTCTCCCTTCCTCTCTCTCTAAAATAAATAACAAAATATATCCCAAGGTGAGGATTTAAAAAAAAAAAAAAGGTAAATAACATATGCTCAATTGTAATTCCTTTTTTTGCTTCTTAGTGAAATGCCCAAAGTCAACTTTCAAATGATCTATTAAAGCAAACCATGAGGCAGCTTAGAAAGTATATCCTAACAAAGAAAATGGAAGCTAAGCATAACTTTCCATTGACTAGTTATCACCATTAATTTCGTATGAAATGATTGTGCAGCCTTGAGTAAGTTATGCTGTTCTCTGGCCCATCACTGTAAAGTGAAGCAGTTGACCTCTTCTCTAGCTTGAACATCAGTAGTTTGATAGGTGGATAACTTTGGAGAACAGTGATTTTTAAGATACATTTTATTAGGAACTTTTCAAGGTAATGCAGTATTTTCCAGTTCATTAATATTTTGTCAAAAGTTAAATCTATGACTTCAAAAAATTAAAACAACAAACCCCATCAATTATTAGTTCAGAGGACAATATTGAAGTCATACTGACACTCAGTTTTCTCACCTGCAGAATGGGGACATTGGTTTCTGCTTTGCTAAATCATACATTATATGGGATAACATGTGCAAAGGGGCTCACGGTGTCCACACAGAGACCATACAAGACAAAATGCTGCCAAGATATATCCTGCATGGTGTTAGGTTCCTGGCAACTATTCCCTAAATTTAGTGGTCTAGTATTTTTATTTTCTTGCCAGGCTTGGGCTTAATGCATATTTTCCTTATACAGGGGTGGGCAGAAGTAGGCTTACGGTTGTGAATGACATTCTTTTGAGCTAATAAAGCTATTGCAATAACCATAACCTGCATTTCCCCCCCATATGAACATCTGTAAACCCACTTTTGTCCACAAAGCAAGGTGATCAGCACTTTGTGGTTCAGAAACATTCATAGGGTAATGCTGAAGTCAACATTGGCAAAGAGAGGTGAAAACAAATCTGAAATAGTTAAAGAAAACAATGAGTAACACTTTATCTGGCTTCAACATTTCCTCCTCCAGAGCCAAACTTACATCAGCCTTCCCATTAAAATATCCTCTGAGCACCTTATATATTAGTTAATATGAAATCACAGTATTTCCTTGTACTCTAAATCGGCATGAACATAACAACATATTACTGTAAATAAACAGACTGTGCAAATTGACTGCCTTTATAAAGGCGGGGAATCATATAACCTTCTATTGCCATGGCTGTGTAGGGAAGAAAATTCCGTTACTACGGTCAAAGAACAAAATGTGTTTAGCTACGTAGAGGATAAGAGAAGTGCTAGGTGGGCGTCATGCGGGGAGCTGCCTGCCTGCTCCTTTGGCTGATGTTCCAACCATATCTTAGGCTTACGTCTTCGCCAGCAGATCAAATCCATTTCTAGCACATTTCTGCTTCTGAGTTAACATTTTAAAATGGACTGTCACTTGGATCATCTGGCTTCCCAAACAGTTTTTTTTGGGGGGTGTAGGTGAGTACCAATGCAGAATTATAACGTGTTTCAAATAAAGCTGTGGGCCAAGGCAGGAAAAGTCTCGGCCGTCACAGAGTGGGCCTGGCCTCTGTTAGGATCACTCCTGTGCGAACGACAGCAGGCCTCTCCTTTCCTTTGCTGTGGCCTTTCCACAATTAATGAGAAGCACTTGGTAATTAAACCCCACCGTTGTTGGCTCCTCAGTTCAAACTGCAGAACAAGATAAGCTCCTCTCAAGGCTGAATTCTCGAATCCCGCCCCTGCTGTTTAACTCCCGGGTAATTCACGCCAAAGAGTCTCTAGTTAGCAGAAATTTCCCTTTCCCCTCCCCTTCCAACTCAAGTTTCCCCCTTTCAAACTCGCTAACTTTGCTCTAAGCACGTTTGACAGGCTTGGCAGAAATACTGATAAGACACCTCCCTAGGACGTCTGCCAGACTGTCTCCTGGAGAGCAAACGAAGGCTAACTTTTCCAGACAAAGCCCAGTATCCGGGCACCTTCAACACAGTCCCCCTCCCTTCCTGTCGCTCTGCAAGAACACAGCCCCCTTCCTTCCACACCCTGGACTGACCAGCCGGGCACCGGCCCTTTCCCCCGGAAAGCGAACCGCGGTCCTCTCTGCCTGTCTCCTCTCAGCTGTGGATCCTTTCACAGCCCCTCACGCCCAGGCCAAACCCTCACAACTACCTCTGCCCTGTGTCTGTGTGTGGTGGGTTTTTGTTTGTTTTGTTTTGTTTTACTGAGTTGCCATTAGGAGCAGCACACAGTCCTGACGTGGTGCGTTGGAGAAAGAAGTGGCGGTCACCACGCTGTGACGGTTATAATACAACTTGGAGTTGTCGAGAGTAAGACTTTGGTTTGATTTTCCTTTGTGTTTAGAACCCTCCAGTTTGCTGGTTCAATGATGTCTCCAGTGATCAAATGCCGTGCCCAAGATTACTTGTCTAGGGGGCTTTCTTCAAAATTTTAGAGGGTGTGGTAATAGCAGGGCAGCCTAATTTTGGCCATTTAATCATAACCAGACTTTCAGATTAGATCCAGAGGTGGTGGCACTGAATGGGGGAAAAGAGATTAGATTAAGGGATTAAAACTGGGTTTTAGTCTTGGCTTTGTATGATTCTGGGCGATCACTCAGCCCCCTCCGTTTCCAGGACCAGGGTGATTTCAGGTGTGGATCACAGTCCCCACAGCCTTCTGTGAAAATGCCACCGCCCACCCAGCCCGGGTCACTCGTGAGGATCTCCGTGGGGAAGGCCTGGCTTCCCCACGTTTACAGTGTCCCCGGGGGTGTTTGATGGACGCCTGGATTCAACCCGCTGCTCTGATTCCCGAGGGCCTTTCCAGCCACTCAGGGCAGGCGGGAGATTGAATCTTCCTGCCCCTATTATTTCTTCCCATCAGCTTAATTTTTTGTTTTAATCTTTCACTTATTTTCTTTTTCCTTCTTATTTGACTTACCAACCCAAACCCTAATTATATGATGTGTGGCAATATCAACCTGTATTTACTGGCAAGTCAAGTAATTAAAAAAAAAAATGTTTTTATTGGGGTGACAGTGGTTAACAAAATTATGCAGGTTTCAGGTGCACAATTCTGCACATCATCTGTACACCGTATTGTGTGCTCACCACCCCAAGTCAAGCCTCCGTCCATCACCATTTACCCCCACACTCTCCTCCGCTGCCCCCACACCCTCCCCCAGCGATCACCACATTGCTGTCCATGTCCGTGAGTTCTTTCCCTTTCATTTCTTCTTTGCTCAATCCCTCCACGCCCCCCAAGAACTCCCCCGCCCCCCACAGCTGTCAGCCTGCTCTCTATTTGAGTCTGTCCTATTTTCCCTGTTAGTTCATGTTGTCCATGAGATTCCACAAGTGAGTGAAATCATATTGTACTTTAAAAGCAGGTAAACGTCAGCCCTAGCCAGTTCGCTCCGTGGTTAGCGCATCGGCCCACAGAATGAAGGGTCCCTGGTTCGATCCTGACAAAGGTCACGAGGCTCTGTCGCAGGCTCCACCCCTGGCCTCCCTCAGGGCGCGTGTCTCCCTCACATGGATGTTTCTCTCTCTCCCTTCCACTATCTCTGAAAGGCAGTGGAAAAAATATCCTCAAGTGAGGATTTAAAAAAAATTTCTTTTAAAGCATTGGCATAGAAAAATACCTATCCACCGGGTATTAGTTTGAATACATCAGATAGCAGTGCTCTGTCCACCAAATCACAGTGTCCCTACAGTTGGCTAATCTCCCTAGCGGATGCTGAAAGCTGCACCAATCCAGGCTGTCACCTCCGACCGCCGTCATTGGCGGGTACAAATGGTAGGTGCCCCAGGATTTCTGTAAGAGAATAAACTGAGCATCCCTTTTATGTGGGTCTGTGGCTTTTACAAATACAGTTCACACACAGTAGAGTATAACCGAAGTAGTTTATTTTAAAAAAAATACAAGAAGGAATCCTGGACTCTAATGAAGAACTCACGTTGTTATTTATTTCTGCTTGACGTCACCGAATGTACTGCAACCAGCTGGGGTCTCTTTACACCTAGAATGAATGACCCCAAGTTAATCAGCTGGTTACGCATGCCTTACGTCCGTGCATCACACTCCTCACCCTTCTCAGTTCTTTTAACCAGGAGTAAAAGTTCAACCGTCAGAACCAGCTCGGTGTTGAGGGGAGACAGGCCTGTGCTGCTCCTCTGCCTCTGGAGAGTTTCCAGAAGGAGGGGGTACGTTCATTAGACCCCTGAATTACTTGGACAGAGAGTAGGATTCTGTCTGGTCATCCCCTTGAGAAGTTCACATTTTTATTGCCTCGACCTCCCTCCAGTGGTTCTTTGGGGAATCAGGGAGAAAAAAATCCATCATGCCAACCCTTTCTCCAGGTTACACACTCACACAGAGCGTCGGGTAGTTGTTACCTTCATTCAACAAATATTTATAAGTGCCTACTGTGTGTCGGGCACTGTCGCAGGCCCTTGAGATGGGGAATTAACAGAGCAAAGTCTTCCCTTCTGAGATTTAACTGATAAAGAGAGGTCGAGTTGTACTAAGCACCGTGGAAGAAAATAGAGGGCAAGACAGAGGGGGTGGGCGAAGGGCTGTTACACACGTGTGGCAGTCGGTGACACTGAAGCAGTCCTCAAAAGAAACAAGAAACTCATCCAGCCGATGTCTGGGGAAAGTTTTCAAGGCAGTGGTAACGCGGAGGGAACAGGCCCCGAGGCAGCAGGGTCCTTGGCGTGCGTGGGGAACACCAAGAACGCTGGTGTGGCTGGAACAGCATGAGGAAGCTGCAAGGCCGCAGAAGAGGTCAGGCAGTCTGCAGGGGACAGGCCGTCAGGGCCCTTAGTCCACGGTAAGTACTTGGCTGTTTATCCTGAAAAATAATAAGGGTTCTTGTACTCCCTCATTCCTGTTTCCAAAGGATAAGTCTGGCTTCCGCAGTGAGAATGAGCTTTTCAGGGAAACTTCGGAGCAGGGGACCAGCTGAGAGGCTTCTTGCGGGGGTCACGCGGGAGACGCTGGTGGCTTGGCCTAGGAAGGAGCCATGGAGCCACCTGGTATCCTGTCGTCAGAGTCTGAACTCATTTTGAAGATGGAACTGAGAAATTTGCTGATGGGTTGGGTGTGCGATGAGAAAAGAGAGAGAAGCCAAGAAGACTGCGTTTTCTCCTGCAGACCATGGTCTTGAGCTCTTTCCTGGAACTACTCCGGCTTGGGAGGGAGAGAGGGCAAAGCTCAGGTTCTACAAGCTGAGTGGCTGTGGGTGATTTTTCAATGTTATAAGCCCCAATTTCTTTAAGTCTGTTAGTGACAATTATATCTGACACATTAGTGTATCTTCAGGGTTTAAACTAAGTAAGAGCCATAACTGTGTTAAACTCTCTAGATTTACAGATAAATTTTTACAGCAACCCTGTGAGGGAAGTGCTGTTATCATATGGCCAGGAAACTGAAACGTCAGAGATTATAGAATTTGCTCCAAGTCATGCAGAGCTCGATCTAGGACTTGAAATCAGGTCTGTCTGACACTAGAGCCCCAGTCCCCAAACACTGTAATAACAGCCACAAAAACGATTCGTGATCTCAGTAATACAAATGGCTAACGTGGCACAAACAGCAAGCCACACCTTTTATCTAATACCTCCCACGGGCTATTTCTTTTCATTCTTACCACCTGCCAGGTTCATGTATGATCTTTCTTTCATAAATGAGGAAGCCGAGGCTCAGGGAGGCTACGCAGCTTGTCCACACCACGCAGGCGATAGCTGGCACACCTGGAAGCCTGGCTCTAGACGTGGGTCAGCGCTACCCAAGCTGCCCTCTCCACTGAGGCTAAGACGCTGCTCTAGGCCGGGGGACCCGGGTGTGGTCCTCCTGCGACCCGGGAAGGGGAGGTGGGGCAGGCGGGTGTGGACCTTCTCATGAGCACCTCTGACGCCCAGAGGGCGGGCAGGGGCCTGCTGGCTGATCCCAGAGCCACAGCAGCACTGGCCGCTTTAGCTCTTAGCTCTGCGGCACATTTCTCAGAGGTCAGTATTACAAGATGTTAGTCTGCTTCTTCCTCCAAAAGCAGGATTTATTGCGTGTTTTCCTCGCTTGTCTTTTTCTGAGATGATGAAATATTCATCAGAAGGCAGGCTTTTCAATTCCTAAGCACTCTCCTTTCACCAGCAAACCCGATTCTTTCATGTTGAGACGAAAGAAAGAGTACAAGTGAAAATCTGGCTATTGTCGAATCCTCAGAGAAATGAAAGCCAAAAAAAAAAAACGACAGGAAAGAAAGTCAACGATTTCAAAAGTAAAATCTGACTGCATTTGGAGGGTAGTAAAAGGAAGGAAAATGTAACTTATTACCAAATAATAATAATAAATTGGTTTCCTTTTGTTTCAACCTTACTTATGATGATGTCACATTATAAAGCCAACGGAATGTTTTTTCGGGTGTTTGGTTGGGTTTTTTTGGCCCTGATTTGGTCAAAAATCACAAAGGAATTAAATCAATTCTTTACAAAACTACTTTTAGAAAGGCAGAGTTAAAGCTGTTCTAGAGAGATCGGTGCACAGAGCTTCTGCTTACAGCCGTCCTTGGTCATTAAGGATGGAGAAGCCATGGCTCTGAAGTTGGGAAGCGGCTGCAGGGCCCTTCCTGTGCCTTTCAGAAAGGACACAGCAGGATGCTTATAGCAGCTGAGGCCTGATGTCTCCACTGTTAGACTGTTAGGGGCGCAAGCACGTGTGAATGCCGACCGAACACCCGTCCTGTCTGGCACAGGACTGAGCATTCACATACGCTAATTTAATTTTCAGAACCTGCACCAGGGAAAGAGAGCTCTTGTCATTCCCATTTCAGAGGCGAGGAAACAGCGTCAGAGAGCGGAAGGTGCCTAAAGCGATATCTAATACGCACGGGAAGCTGGTGGTATGCACATGCACATCTGTGTGACTCCCACTCATGGCTACCACACATTGCAGTGCCTTCCCTTGGTATCGTAACCCCCCACCAGCTTCTCTGCGGAATGAGAGCATGGATTTTCCAGAAGGATCACTTGTAAATAACATGTGTAAAGCCTCTAGTATAGGGCCTGGCACACCTTAGAAAGTGTTACTTACTCTTTTATATATAATTGTACAGAATGCCTCCCCCCAAAGTGTGTATACACTTAACAGCTGACAGCTCAACTGATGTTTCTTTCTTTTCCTATGGAACATATGGAATTAATAATTATTCAAAGTGTGTATACACTTTTTGGGAGACACCCTGTATACTTTTAGCTTAAAGGCTTTATTGGCGCATGTACCTGTCAGGGTTGGTTGGATGAAAGAAACAGAATGAATAGGATGGAGATATTTATGTTACATATAGAAATTTACACTAATATAGTACTATAAGATTTAAATTATATTCTAATGCACAGATGTATTATAGGTGTCATTCGTATATACGTGACTATCTGCATAGATATATAACATATCTGCAGGATTTCTTCTTTCACACGGTACTTCGCTTTCCCTCTTAACATCTTTCAGCTGCTTAGATAAGATCCACTCCAGCTATGGAGGGTAATCTTCACTTAAAGCCAACTGCTTTTAGATGTTCACCACATCTACAGAATCCCTTGCAGGCAACACCCAGACGAGCGCTGGATTAGACAGCTGGGTACTCTTGCCTCGCCACGCCGACTCCTGAGACTATCCATCACGGTACCTATTTGCTACGATGGTTTGCGGCAGCAGGAAACTTGCCTGAGTCATTTTATCACATTTGATAATCAAAGATCTAGCCTATCAGCATTTTTAAGATTATCTTTAGTGGGGCAGGAGAACCAGTGAGGGAAGGAGCACGGCATTGCCTTGTCTGCACATTTCCCTAAAAAAGTAACTATTATAGCATTTGTTTTTCATCGAGTTATTTTCAAAATGCCTGAATTCAATATTTTCCTGGAGGCAAATACTTGTTAAATTATTCATAGTGCCACTTTCTAAGAATAATTAGATTACCTGCTGCCTACATCAGTTAGGAGACTGTAGTGCCAAAACATGAGAATTTATGTTTTATGTGCATTTTTCCTTGACTACTCTAGCCTGTGCTTGGAAATGGGACTAGGATCAGCTCCGAAAGCAATTTATGAAGCATGCTTTATGGTGATGGGGATCAAGACTGTGACCAGAGAAAGTCCTACGGACAAGTTGACATTTGAATAAACATCAGAAAGAGATGGAGACTCATGCAGGCGTCTGGGCGAAAAGCGTCCCGGGCAGAGCTCCTGCGTTGGGAGCGTGCCGGGCGTGTGGCGGAAATGCAGCGCTGGGCTGGCGGGGAATTAGCTTGAGGGAAGTGGGAATAAATGGGGGCAGAGTGATCAAAAGAAGCCTGACGCATACAGACAGGGAGGTCTCGTGGTCAACTAGACTGCTTTTCGATAATACTCTCCTCCCTCCTTCCATGGGAGGAAATACTTCCTTTCCCCGATTCTGTTGACGTGGCAATGTAACTGGCATTGTAACCAAATAAATACGCTGCTCAGGTCGCCTTCAAAAGAACCTGCTTCAGGCAGCATAGTGGGACCCAGAGCTTCCAGGGCTGTCCTTCTGAATCATCACCATGTGCACTTCCACCGGCTGCTCTTAGCCAACGACCGAGCATTGAACGGGCACTGGGACCGTTCTTGCAGAATGCAAGCCCCCTTGTATAGGAACTTTGGCTCAAGGATTCCACATTGGCTTAGCTAAAACTTTCTTCAAACTGCGCTGCGATCTGAGACTCTCCCTACCTGGCTACTCTCCTGTCCCCCTCTCCATTTACAGTGGTCAGGCCTGCATTGCAACGCTTCACTGAAAGGTCTTCCGCCTGCTACTGTCCCTTCCCCTTGCGGTTCCTTCCCCCAGTGAACTTCTTGCAGGTCTAATTCCTTCATAGCATCTGCTTTTCAGGGGATCTGAACAGATACACTTGACTTCGCTTTACATAGTTATATTATACTTCGTGCACCTTGCTTTTGGCTTCTCAAGTGGGGTGCATTGACCAAAGACAAGGGGTGCATGAAATAGAACTGGGCCCAATGTGTAGCTTGACCCAAGGGCGCCTGAGCCTGGACCACCAGTAACCATCCCACAGTCATGCGCATAGATAACATATTACAGTTTTAAGCTATTGAAATTTGGCACTGTTTGTTACACAGCATTATTGTCACATAGAGTAACACTATATTGATACATATAGTAAAATTTTGGCTTTTTTTCTAAAGCAGATGGAAAGCCATTAGAGAGTTTGAAACACAAGGTGGCAAGGTCTGAGTGGCCCTGCTTTAGCAGGTTCACTCTTGTTGCAGTGTTGATAACGGGTGGAAAGGGGTAAAGGGCAAAAACGGAGAAATCCACTATTGCTTATGAAAGAGTCCAGGCACGACACAGTGATGGCTTTGACTAAGATGGAGAGAAGTGCTAGAAACCAAGATAGTCTTTAAAGATAGAAAAGACAGGATTTATTGATGAGATGATTTGTAGTGTGCAATAAAAAAGAGAAAATGGTGACACCAATGGTTTTGACCCGAGCAATTGGAATGATGGAGTATTCTTAACAGAGAAAAGAAAAAATCTTAAAGCAGGCTTACAGACCCTTGGATTTTTCAGCTGCAATCATCTGTATTGCGTCTACATCACACTTCAGCCACCCTCTCCCACAGCTGTTTCCTGAGCCTTGCGATCACTATTAATATGTCCTTTCCAGAATCTAGAATTCGGGTAAGTCCCACTCTGACCGCCTCTTATTTTTCAAGTTTACTGAATCTAGTACTTCAAATCAAAACTATTTCAATGTTATCAGAAGTTCCAAATTTTATTCTATTGACCTCATAATCTTTTTTTCTTCGAACGTAGAACACCACACTTCTTTACTATGAAAACTCCTGATATAAATTTTCCTCAGGAATACTCACTCGCTTGGCAAAATCTCAACCCTGCTCATCGGCAACAGCTCACACCCAAGGCCAGCTCCTCTTCCCTGCTCAAGCCCGTTGCTCCTGCAATTGTCCAACCTATCTAATAAATGTCCGTTTCTGCCTTGCTACTACATCATTTCCATCAGCAGACAAATATGCCTAAATAGGTTCAGTACGAAATATCTGCTCTTCTCTCCAGACACCTAGGATGCCCCACGGGTGGGGGATAGAGGTCACACTAACCACATGAGAGGACTGGTCACCACCCAGACAACAGCCTGCATCTCAATAGCCCAGGTTATCAGACTCCCTCAACTTCTCACAGCCGCAGTGCAGGAGCCACTGATCCTTGTCCAGGCAATGGCCCTCTCTTACCACCAAGCACTGTGTCCTCCAGGTCAGCCTGTTACCACAGTGATCACCGTGACTGGTCATGGAAATGAACCTAGAGCTACAGTACTGCTTACTGATGGCGTCAATTATCAGACCTTCAGCTATCATGTCAGAAAAAGGGGAAGGATAATGTAACATAATCTAAAGGACTGTTGTAATAACTAAATGTCCTCATACACAGAATAAACTTTTATTTTATTTTAGGAATATCTGTAACGGATTTCCTGAGTTTAAATTTCACCCATGACCCATAGTTAAAGTGATTATGGGAAATACATATCCAGCTTAACTTTGGGAAGCATACAGAAATAAACAGATCAATCTAAGATAGAGATAAAGATAGCAAATGAAATATAGATATATGTAGTGACAGATGGATAGTATAAAATAAGAACCATGTTCTCAAGAAATATCCCATTGACACGTAAGCAGGCATAAATTAACACATGGATTTAATAACAGTTATGTTTCTATCACTAACGCAATACAAAAATGGATGAACGTTATGACTAATAGATGAGACCCTTAGCACATATAAGAAAACTTATGACCAATAAAATAAAATAAGAGTCACGGAATGAGAGATTTGTTTGTATTGGGGTTTCATGGCCAATTTTGACTTATTCAAGATATAAAAGGATTATTTAACATTAGCAATAAGTCGACATATAATATACCTTAATAATAAATTAACAGAGTTTAAAATTAAAGATTAAAAGTGTATAACTGTCTCAACATGGATAGAAAAAGCATTTGAGAAAAACCAAATTTCTACCTTAGTGGAATAAAACAAAATTTCCATCCCATCTACCAAATGACTACCAAACATCTACAGTAAACTTCATGCTCACTTTTGAGACTATAGAACTATTCCTCTTTAAAAAACAATTTAGTGATCATCTTAAAATGGAAAATATACATGTCCTAAAACCTATGCACAAGTAGCCATTGCTTTTTAATAATCTTCAAGAAAGCAATGTGATGTGGTAGGTTTATGTGATAGAGTACAATGATCTCATGGAGAACAAACCTCGAAACACAGTTTAGGGGAAGAGATTTAATCAGCTAGGTCCAGTACAATGTCAGCGTTGCCAAGCTGATTTTGAGTGTCAGAACATTACTGCTACATAAGATGATATAAAAATAAGAATCTATGGTTCTTGTTTGAACTATGATAAATTTATAGTATCATATACAAATATAAAGACAGAACAATTTACATATTGCAAATGTGGAAGGCCTTTGAAGAAATTTTTACACATGTGATGTTCTAGAGTAGGGGTTAGCAAACTTTTCTATAAAGGACTAGAGAGCAAATATTTCAGTCTTTGAAAGCCACATACTGTCTCCATCACAAATTCTTAGTTATTTTTTCAGTAAGCTAACATGCTGAAAGAGTTCTTAGCAATATTTTTAATCCAGTGTAAGGACACACAATAATCCATTAGGGAGGTTGGGTTTTATGGATGGAGCGTTCAACATAATCACTGTAATTGCTGTATAAGCTCTATTCTCGTAAGGATCTCTGGGGTTTAAGATGGGAGCTACTCGTAAGACAGTCTTCACAGAGCATATGTTCAACACTCATAGTAACTCCAAATAGATAACTCTTGTCCCTTGGTGTCTCATATGTTATACGAAATGCATTTGATTTCCAAAACTGAAGTCTGAGAAATGTAAGGTGAGATTTTAGAATGTTAACCACTATAGTTACCTCACCCCTTCGGAAATTCTTTCTCTACCACCTTCATTCTTCCAAAACTCTTTGTCTGCCCCAATTTAACAGCTGAAAACCTCCTTCCTTGCATCACTGTAATCTGTTTTTATGTCTCTTCTACAATGTTTTAATCATAAAAGAGAAAAACCGAATATTAATGGTCAGATAAACTTTGTTTTGTATCCTTCCATGAAGAACTTACAAGTAGAACCTTGGGGTTTTTATTTCTAAAGCTGTTAAATATGTGTGAATATACCTATTCACTTGAATAAAGTAATTGATTATGCTACATACACATAGAATACATTTGGGGAATAATTATTTAAATGATATCCTGCTGGCCATCAACTCACCTCCACACCAATAACAAGAATGGTTTGTTTTCCAGTGGAGGTATATTTAATATCCACCAAATAGTTTAGAAGATTTATATTTGGATTCTCATTTTGCCGTAATTACAGCTCATGAATTTTATGCTATTAAGGAAAACCATATGTGACAACTGAGGAAACTGAGTTTCCAGGAGGTTAAGTAATTTAACTGAGGTCCTTTGGCCTCTCAGGGTTCCCCTTCTTCTCAACTCAGCATCAACAAAATGTTCTAAATCTAATTAAAGCTGAGAAGGTGGAGATATAAAATTTGAGCAGTGGCAAAGTAAGCTAAATGGTTGACATTAAATTAAATAATAGAAACAGTCCCCTTTGGAAAGAGTAGAGAATTCCGCTATTCAGCCATGTGGTTAGGAAATATTTAACAGTTATTGACTTGAGTGTTATTTTTCTTACACCAACCAATTCTCTGATTCTCCAGCACCAACTTTCACGTTCGACAACTCAACTGACACTATCTGGAGGTAGGCCAGCCCTCCGGGGTTAAGGGTTCAGTTCCACAAGACTGCTCCTAATTCAGACAACACCTGCAAATGGGATGCCCAAGTTACACATATTTTTGCCTGGCCACCTACAAATTCAGGGGTTCCCACAACTGTACCCCCTCCAGTTTGATAATTTACTAGAATTCACAGAACTCAGGGAAGAGCTTTACTTAGTATTATTATTTATTATAAAGAATACAACTAAGTTTATTATAAAGGATGCAACTCAGTTTATTATAAAGAATGATACTGGAGGGGCAAGTCCCTAAGGGAGACTGGTGTCCCGAGCCAAAAGGGTTCTTGGCTTTGCACAGAGAAGAATTTAAGACATGAGGCAGACAAGTGGTTAAATATAAAGCAAGTTTATTGAGCAGAAAACATAAGCAAGAAAAACCACTCCACAGGCAGAGTAGTGGACTCCCCTCACAAGAGAAAGAAGAGAGACCCCAACCATTTCGAGAGGTTGAGCTTATATCTTTTTGTAGTTTCTATGAAAAATTGCTGGTATGGGGAAATAAAGAGTGAAAAATGGTCGGGATTAACTTTAACCTTTACAAGGTATATTCTGTGGTCTGTTTTTCTTTTATGTCATGAGTAAACAGTAAGGTAGGGGTGAGTAGCTATTAATCGATCTTTGGAGGAATTTTCTTTGTCCCGAGGCTCCTCATGGTCTACATGCATCTCCAGTCAGCCAAGTTCTGTGAAGGCAGTAAGGAACAGGCCCCTGACTTAAATTTGTTTAACTAATTTATATAGTTCTCATGCCCCTCTCCTATATTAAGGATACAACAGCCGAGTGGAAGGGGCACACGGCAAGGTATTGGGAGAGAACAGAGGTGCAGAGCGTCGTGCTCTTTCCAGGTGCAACACCCTCCATGCACCAGGAGGTGTTCACCAGCCCAGAACCTCTCTGAACCCCATCCTGTGTTCTGTGCTTTTTTAATGGAGGTTTCATTACATAAACAGGCTTGATTAAATCATGGACACTGGTGATTAGACTCAACCTCCAGTCTCTCTTCCCTCTCTGGAGATCAGAAGTAGAGCTGAAGACTCCAACTCTTTAACCTCATGTCTAGTTTCTCTGGGGACATGGCCCCTTGCCTCTCTCTTGAGCTATCTGGAGCCTACCAGTAGTCACTTTATTAGCATAAACTCAGATATAATTGAAAGGGGCTCATTATGAATATAAAAAGATAGTCCCCAAGGGTTTGGGGAGCTCTATGCTAAAAACCAGGAACAAAGACCAAATATTTATTTTTATTTTCACACATGACTGAATAAAACATCTTTAGACCAACTTTTTACTTATTGTCAATATTATCAAACAATGTTTGGAGAGATAGCTAATAAAAAGAAACCCAGGCTCCTATGGGGCAGGCAGATGCATTCAGATCTAAGTTTGAGGATATGGCTGTGTGTTCCCATCCTATAGAATTCAATATGTGTCCAGGCTAATATTTTTATTCTGTGAATTACAAAAGGGAAATTTTTTTTGTTATTAGCCTCTGCCTCTGGGCCATAATCCTGAGTGTGAACTTAAAAAATAGGACTGGTGAGGGACTTCTGGTCAAGATGGCAGTGTAGGGAAATGTGGTATTTGCCTCCCACAACCACGTAAAAATTACAACAAAACTGAGGAACAACCATCATTCAGAACCACCTGAAATCTGGCTGAGTGGAAGTCCTGCAACTAGAGAATTAAAGAAGAAGCCACACTGAGACTGGTAGGAGGGGCAGATAAGTGGAAAGGTCTGGTCCCACACCCAAGTGGGGCAGATAAAAATCAGGAGAGATATCTTGACTACAGAGGTCCCTCCTGAGGAGCAAGGAACCCCAGCCCCATACCAGGCCCCCCAGCTGAGGGTTCCAGTGCAAGGAAGAGAAGTCCCCATAGCTTCTGGCTGTGAAAATGAGCGGGGATTGAGGCTGAGTGAGACGGAGGCTTCTGGAGTCCCAAGCAGCCCCTCTTAAAGGGCCCACAGAGACTTACTCTGACTCTCACTCTGATCTTCAGTGCTAGGGGAGCAGCTCTAAGGCACCAGGAACACATGGGGAGCGACTAAATTATCTGGCATCAGGGCAAGAGCTGAGGGACAGCTTTCTCCCAGACAGAAGTGCTGGGAGACCCAATTATTCCTTTGCTGAGCCCTCCCCACACAGAGGCCACAGGCAGGTGCCATATCTGAGTCTCCCTCAACATTGCTCACTCTGTTTGCCTTGCCCTGGTGATTCCCGGAGGCCCTGCCTCACTCACCTTTGGGCCCACTCGAGCTGTTTCCAGTGGCTTTTCTATAGGAATGGCTCATGCTTCGGATTTTTCTAAAATCTCTTGAACAAGCAGGATCAGGCCTCAGCATGCCCTGTACCTCTTGTTAAGTGGCCCTAGACCCAGCGCTAGCAGCAGCCGGCCTTGGTTTGCACACTGGCCTCGCCTGGGCATCTCCAACAGGTAGCAGCCATGGCCCTGGGCAGAACGCTGGCAGCGGCTGGCCTTGGCCTGCACCTTCCCGAGAGACCCTGGAGCCAACACAATCAAGGGGTGGGTTCAGCACACACCAGGGCCCAACTGAAAGAAGTCCTGCTCTGCGGGGTGAGCCCCTGCGTAGGTGATACTCCACAGTGGTCAGAGGTTGGTGGTCAGCGGTCCCCGCCAGTCCTTGCAGTTGATCGGCCTGGGAGGTAAATCCCTCCCATTGACTTGCCAACAGCAATCGAGGCTCAACTACAACAGGAGGGTGGACACAGCCCACACCGGGAGGCAGTGGCACCTGGACTGCCCAGCTTGGGTGATTAAGGAGGCGGTGCCACTGGACCCTACACAACACCTACTGCATTAGGCCACTCTACCAAGCCTGGGAGATGCAGCAGCTCTACCTAATCCATAGAAACAAGCACAGGGAGGCTGCCAAAATGAAGAGACAAAGAGACATGTCCCAAATGAAAGAACCCAACAAAACTCCAGCAAAAGAATTAAAGTGGAGACAAGCAGTCGAGCAGATGCAGAGTACAGGACACCACTCCAACCAACTGAGCCACACCAGCCAGGGCCCACATATAAATTTTAAGGAAGAAATGAAGCTAATGTCTCACAATTGCTTTTAAATAAGAGAATAAGAAGTTTCTTTCTTTCTTTCTTTTTTATATCTTTATTGATTTCAGAGAGAGGAAGGGAGAGGGAGAGAGAGGTAGAAACATCAATGATGAGAGAGTCATTGATTGGCTGCAGCCCACAACCCGGGTATGTGCCCTGACCGGGAATCGAACCCTGATCGCCTGGATCCTAGGTCGACGCTCAACCGCTGAGCCACGCCTGGCCGGGCAAGAAGTTTCTTTAGTTTATGAAGTCAGGCTAGTCTTGAGAACAAAACCTATCGCCATTGCAACTAAGGAAAATTGAATGAATTCTCACTCTGGAATATATGTAAACATCTCATAAAAATGATTATCACATCAAATACAAATTATGTTAAAAAGATAATATGTGATAATGAAGTTAGGTTGACTCCATTAAAACAGGTTTCGTTTAACATTTTAAAACAAATCAATAAAATTCACTGCATTAACACGATAGAAGAAAATAGCATAAGCTCATTAGTTGCCAAGGAGATCTGGCAATGAGCTTTCCTACTAAGACAAAAAGTATCTACAGAAAATATCAATCTTAATTTTGAAATGTTGAAAATGTTCTTTGAATTCAGAAATGAGGCAGAACACACAATTTACCACTTCTAATCTACATTCACTTAGAAAATATAGATGGTGCAATAAGACTAAATAAGTAAATATTTTTATTAAGTAGAAAAGAATAAACCTTTTATTATTTGCAAACTATATAACTAAATATACATAGAAAATCCAAAAAAAAATCAAATAAAAATTATTAGAATTAATCAAGACTTGTAAGTAGAAAGTTGTATCAAAATCAATTATATATATAAAAAAAATACTTAGAAAATAATTTTAAATGCCTTTTGTAATGTTATTCAAATCTATTATTAAAATGCTGGATTCTGTTTGCTATTATCTCGCAATTTTAATAATCATGTTCCTGTGACTCAGGAATCACGCTGCCCTTGGGAAGTTGTTACGAGCCCTCAGAAATGAGCATGTCACTGTTTGAGAGCAATAACCTAGAGAACCCACTGGGAAACCTCTTTGAACTACCCAGGAGTCTAAAATTAGCCTTCAAGAAACCCTGACAGTATAAAAGGTATAGGGGATACACAACTTTTACAGGGAACTATTCCGGAACTGAATTTGAATTAAGTTTCAAAGCCATCAAGTGTGAAGCCTGTTGACATGAGCACGCTGACCAGAGCTCCTGTGAGGGTCTGAGATAAACTCAGAATGAGATGTTGCTATTTCTATTCTTTTAGTTGCAACGTTTTTGAATTCAAAATATAGAAAGGAAATAGGAATATATGAATCAAATCAGATGAGACACCAAGGTTCAGGCCAGTCCAAGAATAACGCTGCATGATTTCTCCCAATCATCTCCAAATACTACTGAGTATATCTTCTGATAGTACAATTAATGATTTGAGAAACCAAGATGACCCCTGAAAGTGAGAAGTGCCTCCCCCCCAACGGGCTGCAGGACAGTAGAATTGTAATCATAATGAGACGTCGGGTGAGGGCCCTCAGGATCATTCTGTACAGGGCTGCGATGTCACTGCAGTGGCTCGTCTGAGGCTTTCATGACCATGGGTCTTAACGTAGGTTTTGCTGTATGAAAACATTTGAATTTGTTTCTCTTGCATTCAGGTGTCGCTGTACAATATGAATGTAAAGTTTGCAGTGGCCATTTTATCTGCGATGTCTACTTAAAAGGGCGTTGTAGATGCTGAGAGAAAATCAAATTGTTTCATTTAATGTTGGCCTTGTTCATTTATTTTTTCACCCAACATGAAAGCAACACCTACGAGTGCCAGCACTACTCTAGGTGCTAGAGACACCGCAGCAGCTAAAGCCAGACAAAAACAAAACAACAAAAAAAACTCTGCCCAGAGAATTAAATTCTAATGGTGGGAGACAGCAAATAAACAAAAGAAATACGTAATATTTACTATACTACTATATTAGTTGGGGATAATTCTACATCACTGTGCAGGCAGTTTCTATGATCCACTCATGTAAGAACACTGCACAGTCGGGTGCTGTCCAGTTGACCCTTATGGAAACTCAATCACTAAGAGCTAAAACCAGAAGCCTAATTATACCATAATCTTATGCCAACCATCTAAATTCAGTAACTAGGATCATCAGGGACATTATAAGCCACACAGATGAATTTAAAAAGCAAATTTTATAAAGTCAGTACCTAATAATTAAATAAGCTTAAAACCATGACCGAAATGCCTGTGAGGAAGAAAGAATTTCACAACAGCACACATTCATGTTGGTATAAAATGAGACAAAACATGAGACCGTAAAGAACTCAACTTCCCTCCCGTGTGAACCGTCCCTGGGACGGGATGGCAGATCAGCTCCACTTCTTGCGCTAACCCTGCCTGCGTGGCCCGGGCAGCCTGGAGCACTGTGTTTCAGGAGCCTGGCTCCTGCTGAAAACCTGTGTGTGACTTTCCAGCCTGACCACAGGAAATGTGAAGGATTTACCTGGTGGCCTTCCAGGTCCAGGCTGCTCCCCTACACCTGGCGCAGGCCGACGCACTGTGGTTTTGGAGCGCTGAGCAGTCAAGGACTCAGAGCCTTCCGGCGAGTCGTGCGTCCCCAGCCCGGGCGCCCTCATTCCCAGGTCTGTTCATCTGAGGCCCTGGCGCAGGTCTTCTTCAGACCCCTGCCTCTGCGAAGATCTCCTTATGGGAGGCAGAAAGGGGAGGAGCGTCTTGAAGACACTTATCCCCACTCAGTCTCATTACCTGGCTCTTTTCCTTTCCTAGTCCACCCCTTCCCCAACCTCTGGTCCAGAAAACTGCAGGAACTTTGGGGCTCCCTCAATAAATAAACGACTCCCACCTGACATTCCACCAGGGAGGCTGTCATGAGAGGAAAGTAAAATGGGGGAAGATGGTACTTGGTCCAAGCTTAGCCAACAGCTTGTACCACTGCAGTAAGTGATTAAGGCGTCAGTGCTACATTCATTTTGGCTCTTCGTTGCTTTAATAAGCCTCTCCAACACCTAGCGGCTCTCCGGCTGGGCTAGGCTCCTGGAGGTGTGAGGCCAAGTCTCACTGGGACACTCAGGAGTGCCTTTTTAGTGATTGGCACCTGCCTGAGACAAGTTCTGGGTGACTGGCATTGTCACATTAGACCACCCAGGTGTCTTGGAGGATGGCGTGGGAATCAGCTCTATGGGAAATTAGGTTGCCAAGTGCCACTGTCTTCCCATCCACTTTATCTCAGCTCTGCTTTTGCACCTGTATGTCTAAATTGTTAAGGTCTAGTGGGAATTCTCACCCGTGGTTCCTGAAAGCTCAACCCCATCCAACGCCATGCTTTTCTCACTAATAGGGGTATTTTTAAGAGACAAGTTTAACTGCCCAGCACTAGCAATATAAATGAGAGGAAGGTGATGTATCAGGGAAGGGAGACCTAGTTTTATCTGATACCAGGCTCATAAAAATGGTGCTCACTTTGTCTATATCTGTAAAAGTGATTCAACAGTGTCACCTAAGGTCACCTAGGAGAAGAGTGGTGGCTGTTAAGCGCCTTAGGCCTTATTTCGGTTCCAAGGTGTTTGAAGCTCCTGTGGGTTAAGCTATGTTCTGAGAAGCCCAGGCTACCAGGCTATAATTTTCCAAATATCCTAGACCTCAGGCAAATTCCCAGATTAGAACTGCTAGGGAGCTCACTGTGTGGACATGGGTGGTGAACCTTTTATGATTATTGTCACTGCACTGGGAATACAAGCATGACTTCACTAAGGAGAGATCTTAGCTTTGGCGTCAAACACACCTAAACTAAATTCCTGGCTGCCCCCTTGAGAGAAATGTGACTTACTGATAAGCCCTTATTTCCATGACAAGTAAAATGCCAACAGTGCCTAACCGGGTTATCATGGTAACTGAAGAAGGTAATACATTTAAGAGTTCTAACCCCACACATGCACAGAGCAGATATTCTACGAAAGAAGGGTACATTCTCCTAAATGAAAGATAGTTGTGGAGGGGCAGTGGCCAGCCATTGGCGGAGACAACTGAGGAAGCTTAGTTTGATCTGGCAACTCAGTGGAAATGCACTGATTTAGCAAAGCGACATCCTTCATAAACCAAACACAGGACGTGCAGCTAGGACTCAGAAGGGATTAAAACAAAAGCGTAAAGACACAGTTTATACTGAAAGGAGATGCTACCGGCGTTCCGAGGATCCCAGGACCCGAGGGTCCGAAACCCATCGTGGGCTCTTGGCTGCACTCAGGGAAGAATTCAAAGCGGGGGGCGTGGAGTCGTAAGTGAAAGTGTGTTTGTCAGTGAAGCAGCGAGACAGAGACAGAGACAGAGCAGCCCTCCCCGGTGGGACTCACTTCTTTCACTGAGGCCCAGTTCCTCGAGGGGTAGGACATTCAATGAGGGGAAGAATATTCAGGATCTTTCTGGGAAAGGGGCGGAGACTTCTGGGAAGAGCCCCACAGGCCATTTACAATCCTTACCTGGGCTTTCGGTTTGGATGTGGCTGCTGAGGTGTGCGGTTTGGTCTGCTTATGTATTCCAAGGAGCAATAATGAGACTGGGGGTGACCGAAAGGTGAAATTAGTCACCGTGTTGGATGGAGCTGGTCTCAGCGGGTTCTAAGCCGTAAATCCGTTGGGAGTTGGTCTTACTATCCCTTGCCAGTTTCTGTAGCTTTTATTGATTGCAGCTGTTCTGCCCCACACCCTGTCTCAGAACAAGAGCATCTCCTCTTTGGTTATCTTTTTTTCTGGGGTTGCATGGCCTCTTTGTACTTGAAGTAAAATGATGCTTTCAGCTACACCAAAACATCTTCTCAGTTAAACTGCCTAGGAGAGATGAACCGACCCTCTGTGTCGGCTATAAATCTAATGATCAGCTAGATCTAACTGATGCAGCTCGGTCAGATGCTCAGGCCTGGACCAGTGACTTTTAGCCAAGGAGGGTGGATTATATAACTGTAGTAGCAGCTTTCACTGTGGTTGCAGAATTATGGCCGGGGACATGGAAACACTCTCTGCAAAATGAACACAGTGCTGGCAGAAGGAAAAGTGACATCTCTACCAGAGAAAAGTCGTCAGCATTTTATTCGCTTGTCATCTAATTAAGCACATTTTTACCTTGGAACCTGATGAAAGCCAATGTGTGGGCATGTCCGTAATTCACTGAAATAAAACAAACAGCAAGACTAACAGAAGCACAGAGGTAGGATTTCGATATAGGATAAACTGTTATGTGGTGAAAAGTGGGGTAGGGGCTGCTTTGAAGTCATATGTATATTTTAAAAAATGAGAAAATGCTAAATGTACTTTTCAAGGAAGGATGGTTTGCCCCTGAGACAGATTGTTAAAACCCACCTCACCCTCCATTCAACCCACTTTTTGCTGTTGCCATTGAGAAAATCGTACCAGGAAACGGAGTCTAATGGCATTAATATAATCATCTTCTGAGGGCTCTACTTTACATGTTATAAAAATTATATATAATTCTATACAAGTACCCATTATTATAGTCTTATTATTACAAATGTTAACATTTATATATATGCACAAAAATCATTTTAAATAGGAATTAAATTGTATACTTTGCATTCTGCCTTTATATCCAATAAACATCTTTTTATGTTTATAATAGCAGGTTATAAAGCATAAAATTTAATTGTCATTTAAAACAACACACATATAAATATACATACTAAATATTATAAAAATGTGTATATGTATGTGAATAAAATATAATCTCATAAATAATAAACTTTTAAATTTCTATATATAGGCTTGAACTATAAAATTTAAATGAACTTTTCAGAATAGTATCTGGAATCTACAGTAGTCCTGAAAATCTAAGCTTTTCCTTCATTTTATGAACTTTTGTATATTCTTTATGATATTAAGAACATATTCTTTATTAGTTAACTACAATTTTTAATGTTAAAGGTTTGTATAATCTTATCTTTCCTGTTCATTAGACTTGCAAATTATTTTTTTTTAACTGTATTAATTTTTCCAAAGAACTTGCTCTTGGATATTTTTATTTTTTTACTCTATACCTATTCTCTAACTCATTGTGTCCTGCCATTACCTTTGTAGATCCCTTTCTTCTTGTTTCCATAAAATTATTTATTTTTGTCTTACAAAAGCTTTGCATCAAATTCCTAGTCAGTTTAATTTTTCTTGCTTAATCATAAACCATTTATAGATACGGCGTATCCACCTGAGAAACTTTGCCTACATTTTGACACACAGCTTTTACTGTCTTTGTTTTCTAAATATGTTGTAATTTTTGTTTTGATTCTCTTTCCCCAAACTTTACCTATGAGACAGCTGCTGGAAATATTATAACAGCAAAGCTTATTTAAGTTATAGCCATTCTTAGCTTTACTGCATTTTGATCATTCGAGACTATGGCTCCAAAAATTCCGTTCACTGAGACTGAGATTTCCCGTTGATTGATTTCCGTCCTGTCCTGACGTAGTTAGTGACGTTGTATATGCCAGTGGGCAGGGAAATACCTGCATATAAAAATGTGGATTTATGCGCAACACGGTAGGCAACCTGAGTAATGATCTTATCTGAAAAAGTGAAAAAGATTCAGAACTGAGAAAGAAAAAACCAGCCCTGTTTATAAGCAGATTGTAGCAGACAGACAGTTACGGGCAAAGCCAACAGAAAGCGATGCTGTTTCAAGGCTGCGCCGCAGCTGCAAAACGCCTTCAAGACTGTGCCCGACTCCCGGCGACGCTCGCTCCCTTCCTTCAGAGCCGCCAGCAGGGCCTCCAGCCCCGGGAGGGCCTCGTCCTGCTCCTCCTGGGGAGGTGCCCGGCGCTTCCTCTGGCCCAGGCTCCCCGTCACAGCTGCTTAAGGAACCTGTTTGTGGGCGAGCTCCTGGTGCTCTTTCTCTGATGGCCTTCCCTCCCCTAGTTCCATAAGATAACTGAAGTTACGTGTATCGAAATTATTATAATATAGAGAAATACCAGAAGTTCTGCACAGGCTCTAAACACGATGAAGCGTGCTGGCAGGGCCCGTATGTTTTAGGAACATATATGTGAAGCCCTGGGGCGCTAGCACAGACGGTGACAGGAAAGGCGAGTGCTGAGCTCCCCTGGGGCTCCTTTTGGTTCCCTTCCGAGCGTGGTAAGCAGCCTGTGTCCTCGAGAGGCCGTGTCCTATTGTGTCTCTCTATGTCTGAGTCTCCCCAAGTTGATTCTGAGCTGTGTCATTTACCTTAGGACCTAGTGACAGTTTCAATTTCCTCAGAATAAAGGAACAATTCCTCCCTCTCAAGCGGGTTTTGAAATCAAAAGCATCAACTCTGTTGAAGGAAGTTGAAATGTTTAAATAGCGAGGCAACGGGTACAATTTTATTATTTCTGTTATTATATAAATTACAGAGATAAAGGAGCTGAGGTCCAGAAAGGATGAGCAGCCTTCCTACTTCCATCACTTACCAGCAGCGTGGCCTTGGGAAAGTGACACGATCCCACTGAAGATGTTTTCTCCCCTCCGAAATGAGGAAGATAGCGCCTGAGGCAGGACTGTGGGAGGGATTAAATTCCTTAGTCTGTGTATCGCATAGGGGCTGCCTGCCACCAAACGGGTGCTCCAGCAACCTTTCTGTTGTCGCTGGAGGGGCACCTAAGAGCCCAACCTCTAGATTCAGGCCCCCAAACTGGTTCCCTTGTGCTAACCTCTCACCTTCCTTTCGAAGTAAATGAAAATAAAAAACATTTTAAATTTACTCTGTAGCCCTGGCCAGTTTGGCTCAGCGGTTAGAGTGTCAGCCCAAGGACTGAAGGGTCCAGGTTCGATTCCAGCCAAGGGCATGTACCTCGGTTGCAGGCTCAATCCCCCTCCCCGGTTGGGGTAAGTGGCAGGCAACCAATCGATGTGTCTCTCACACCAATGTTTATCTCTCTCTCTTTCCCTTTTTCTCTCTCTGAAAAGCAATGGAAAAAATACCCTTGGGTGAGTATTAAAAAAAATTACTTTGTAAATTGCGAAGTGTGCTTTTTCTAGTAAAGATTGAGCCACAGTGCATGAGGTAGCATCCTCACTGTTATCACGATGTTTGTCTGAATCCTACCAGTGATGTATTTCTTATAGAACTCATCTTCAAATTATTATTATTTTTTTCATTTAAATCAGACAAAAGCTTTAGACAGTCTCTGATTTGGTTGTCTCTGAAGGTCACCTCTGATGTTGTGGGGATTTTACACAACTCCCAGTGGGTTTATCAGTGAATTTCCTAAAGTTACTCTCCAGTGGTTTGAAGGCTGTTCTAACAAGTAGAAGTCAAATTACAATAGTGCCAGCATCAGTAGAAGAAAAATAATTTTTGCTCTCAACAGGCGAGATGTTAGCCACATAATTGTTTTGATTCACAATATGTATTCTGCTTTTGTCCGTATTATAACCTCATAAACATTCAATGAGCTCTTGTCATCCAAACACAAATTCTGCTTTTAAAAAAAATTTGCCATGAAAAATAATTTAGGATCCCAAATCTTCCCTTCATGACACACATGTCATGTACCATCTGAATATTAAGCATAAACCAAATAAAAGCCACTCTGCCTGGGCCTCAGCGACTGAGCAGGGAAGCAGAGGAGAGATGCAGAGGACACACCAGAGAGGAGCACTCTCTGCTGCACACATCCCTTAAAGGAAATCCCTTACCTGTTGGCCAATTTGGCAAAATAATTTTGGCTTCGATGGCCTTATGAGTTGAAAAAGGTCCAGGCTCATTTCCTCAGCAGTACCTGAAGATATCCTTTTACTCAGAAATTCTAGAATGACAACCAGGCATCAGTTGTCTAATCCCTGAATCAAAAGTAATGAAGTAGATGCAGTCAATTTCAGTTAACTTCTGCTTTGACAATGAATATTTAATACACAGGATGGCCCTGCTATTAACCCTAATCACATTTCACTTGCAGATTGTGGAAATTCCGAGCCTGGGATACCTGAGGTAAAGTTCTCTAAAATAATTATATTTGGGTCTTCCTGTGGAAACCGACTCAGTGACCTTCAAGGCCACCTCAAGGCTATTTTTATTTTAGATCTCCCACCCTCTGTGTTCATTTCCCTCAAGGCACTTTCCAGGTCCTGTCTCTCGATTGCCCTAACCCAGTTGTAGATCCCTTTCTTGCTCTCTGCTGCCCCCTCAGTCTTGATGAGTCCAGCTTTGCCATGCCGCCTGGCCAACTTAAAGCCTAGATTCAGCCTCCAGTGTCTCTCTCTCTCTCTTTTTAAAATGTTTTTATTGATTTCAAAGAGAGAAAGGGAGAGGGAGAGAGAATGGAAACATCAATGAGAGAGATACATCGATCGGCTGCCTCCTGCACGCCCCTACCGGGAATCGAATCGGTGACCTCCTAGTGCATGCGAAGACGCTCAACCAACTGAGCCACACAGGCCAGGCTCCAGTCCCTCTTTCCACCACACTCCTCAGTGTGTCCTACTTTTCTCCTTAATTTCTTGCCTGAAAGTCTCCACACAGGGCTTTGCCTCTTGCTGGCACCTAAAGGGAGGAAATCCTCCCACTTCCAATAGCTATAACCCATCATTCTGTATTCCAGAGTTGTCCACGTGAGGCCTTTTACTCCTGTGCAGAGATTTCTCAGTCTGACTCCATGTGCCCTAAATTTAGATGAACTATATAATAAGGTTGCCAGATAAAATCAGAATGCCCAGTGCTACGGACTCAATGTTTGTGTCTTCCCACAATTCAAATATTCAACTGTACCCCCTAATGTGGTGGTATTTGGAAACAGAGCCTTTGAGAGGTAATTAGATCATGAAGTGGAGCTCTCATGATGGGACTACTGTTCTTATAAAAAAGAGACAAGAGAGCGCTTCTCCTCTCTCTGCTCTTGGCCACATAAGGACACAGCAAGAAAGTGGCCATTTGCAGACCTGGAAAAGGTGCCTCACAAGAGTGGACCATTGCATACTAATTCAGACTTTCCAGCCTCTAGAGCTGTGAGGAATAAATTTCTTTTGTTTAAGCAACCCAGTCTATGGTATTTTCTTATAGCAGCCCAAACGGATCAAAACACTCATTTAAATTTGAATTTCATATTCAAAACATAAAAACACAATTTCCTATATTAAAATTATGAGACGTTCATTGAATGTCAAATGTATTAGTATTTTTTAGTTGCTAAATCTGGCCACCCAAAGTATAAAACATCCCCCTTTCTATAGTACTTAGCCAGTGCTCCCCCGAATTGCTTCAGGGACTTGGAGATGAAGGAGATGTGAGTGTCAGTTTTCCACAGCAGGTCACCATCACTGCCAGAGTTGGCCCCTGTCTGTGGGCTGTAGCACCGTGGTGAGAAGGACTCTCACAGGCCCTTCTGCTCTTTTTCAGGAGGAAAACATTTGTGTTTGAGAGCTACCTAAGAACATGCCCATCGCTGCTTACTCTCCGACCGCCCGCTCCCTAGCAGACCATAGGAGGTGGCTGCTGCCCCGAATGCCTGGCTGCCAGGGCCGCAGGGCCAGCTGAGGCAGGAGGGCGCTGCACCCCTGACCCGCTCAGCAGCCGGCCCCCGTGTCCCGGGCGTCTGCACCGGGGAGGCTTCCTCGGCAGTTCCTCCCGCTGCTCAGAGGGTTTGTTTTGTCTAGTTTTCATTTCCCAGGCACAAAGGCTACGTTATGAGTGCCTGCATGTCCGCCCACTGGCAGGGGCCTAACACAGAGCACCGCGGCTGCCTGTGACCTGGATGCTGAGTCCTGCCTAAAGCACGGGCCTGTCAAGCCGGCGGTGGGCTTCCCAGCCCGGCCAGTGGGTCCCCCGGCTGTATGTTTCCTTACCCTCCTCGCTGTCCTCCTGTCCTCTCTCCCCCTCTTCCTTCTGGCTTCTTCCCCTCCTTCCACCTCCCCCTCCTCCCATCTCCCCCTGTCCCCCTCCTAACACCAGGTATGGCAGGAAATCAGGGGCATCAGCATCAGAAAGACGCGTGAAAACTTCAGTTGGGTCACTTACTGGGCCAGACCCAAGAGCCCTGCCTGGGCCGCACCCTCCTGTAGGAGCGAAGGCGAGGCGGCCCCCCTCCCCCGCTGTGGAGATGAGATGGGGTCGGGTGCTCCCGCCCCTGGCATGTTTTTGGCGTTGTTTCACCAACGCTGCATTCTTGCCCTTCCTTCTGACCAACAGCGCATACCCTTCATGATGCAAGTGTATACAAATGCTTTGCACGCTGACGTGTCAACAGAGCTAGTTTGCACCTGAGGTGTCGTACAGGTTGATAAGGACGTTTTCTGGAATCTCCAGGGTCTAAGTCTCAAACCACTTCCCTTTGAAACGAACGATCTGTTTGCCTACCACTGTCGTCTCCAGGCACTTTGCTGCCACAATCAAGCCCATTAGACAGTGGCTGAAGCCCATTAATTTCCTTGGCTTTCTCATTCCTTTCAGGCTTACGGTCTGCAAGTTTCATATCTTCTCCACATGTGACTCCAACCATATCCTTACTTTGATATCTCTACCTGTTCAGACTTGGCGGTGTACCTCAAAATACACCGGACACAAAAAACACTATTTTCCTTTGAATGCCAGCCTGCCTAGTAAGATACCTGCATTAGAAAAGTGCTCAGGAAACATACTGAACACATGAATGTAGTATGTTATCCCCTATCTATCTACCAGAATCTTTCAGCAGCACCCCATCACTCTAATCTTACAAACAAGTCCATAATGCGGCCTACAAGACCCTGCCTCCTTGGGGCCCTGCGACCGCCCAGCATCACCTTTACTATTCATTCATTCAGTCAGTCAGTCAAGAAATATTTGTGAAGCACCTACATGTGGCAGAAGAAGTCCTAGGAACCAGGTGTAGAAGTGTATAAAGCAGAGAAATCCATTTATTCCATAGATCTTAAGTACAGTAAAGTGAGAAGAGAGGTAGTAGAACAAAACTAAATATTATATATATAAAGCATAACTAAATGTTAACGTAACTATGTTAACGGTGCCATATGTCCTTCAGGAAAGGATGTGTTTATAGTTCTGCTACTCTGCAGTTCGGGCGGGCATTTGGGCCTTTGGCTCCATCCACTTTTCTCAGCCATCCTCCGTAAATGCCATTCCCTTTCATGGAACGATGCTTTCTGCAAAGCTTTGCCCAGATCTCTTCTGTTTATCTGGCGTTATTTCAGCTCAAGTGTGGCTCCCTCATTTCCTCAGCCACACCTTCCCAACTGTCAGCTTCCCACCTTCCATCCACCGCCCTCCCTGTCGCTAGAGGACAATGCCCCGTGTTCTGGGCCACCCCTGAGTGGCAGCTCTTTCTTTCAGGGGGCTTGTTTTAGTTTGGAACGATTCACTCATTGTGAGATGAATTATTTAACCTGTGTCCTCACACAAGAATGGGTTTTCCAAGTAGAGGGACAGTGTCTGGTTTCTGCCCCCCCCTTATACTCGGAACCAGGACCAATGCCCGGCCTGCAGGCGGCACTCGCAGCTGCTCCTGGGGGAAGGGATGCTCACATCAGGCCATGCGATCACCGTGACGTCCACGTGCCGAGACGCACACACCCATTAGCAATGGGCTACATGGCAGGAACTATAAAGGGCGGTAAGCCCAGCCTTATTTACTTCACAATTTGCCTGAAGTCAAAACTTTTCTAAAAATTGCTGAAGATGTCATAGCGCTTTCAGCATAAACTTTTTGAAATTCCTGAGTAATGACCAATAGGAAATCAGGAAATGGCCTTTGCTTATTTCATGGATCCAAGAAGGGAGATCAAGGAAATATGACGCAGGTCTCGTAGTCAACACTAAAAGTTCCTGCACAAAGGAAATGTTCCTACACATGGTAATCAAGTCCCTGATCTTTTAATTTTATCAGAATGCCTAAAACGTGGTATAAACTTGCCATCTGGAATTCTTGGCTAGTTGATAAAATTTTATTTTGTTTTACCAAAATACGTTTCCACCCTCGTCTGTCCCCTCTGTGCACTGCCAAAGGTGAAAGGTAGGTGGTGCCCCTGCTACCTTCCTTTCCCAGCTCCCCAGTCGTGTCTCCAGAATAATCTCCACCTGATGCAAAGACATTGGCACGTGAGCGGTGTTGGCAGCTCGGTGATTCATGTGCTGGAGGGAACAGCCACCTTGCCCAGGTAGGGCTGCAGCTGCCCACGGTGCCAACTTGCCCTGGCACCATCTGCTTGGCTGACCCACTAATCTGCCAGCCAGTTTTTGTGAAAACCAGAGTTGTTTCCTGTTGGATATTTCTTGAAACATCTCTTACATCAATTAAAGACTGAAGACCAGATGGTGACTTCTTGAGACAGTGAAGGATTTAACTAGTTCGTTACTGATGTAGGGAACAGGGATAACAACCAATCCTGCATCACATGCTGAGGCTTACTTTTCTTTCAGGTTGTCAGTTTCCAGTATGCTAGGATATTTCAGGTCCAAGAATGAACGTGTGCTTCTCGGCCTCCAAAGATGGAGACCGATCAGGATGTCCCGGGAAGTCAGCAAGCACAGGACAGGCATCTGTGTCAGTAACACCAAGGTCGGGCCTTACATCAACAGAAACGATGTTTATCAACTCCCAGGTCCCCGAACAGCTCAAGGACTGCGATAAATTTGAGACTATGTGCCAAAGTAGGGCACTGTCCCTGGCACACAGAAAACTCAGCAAACAGTAGCCAGCATTATATGACCAACGACAAAATTCTAAGAACTGAATCGCAGTCTTGCTGACCTGGTCATTCTGTTGGAAGAACCTGCCTACACTTCTCTAATAATTTTACCATAGTCATAACTTTATTTTCCTCAAGACAGAGAATCGGCTGAGGCGTGTTCTTAACGATTCATTATCAGAGAACACTCACTGGTCACTCTTGTGCCAAATTACTCCTTAAATTACCCCTTAAAACAGACCCATCATGACGCCTCTTTGACCCAGGTGTAGACCCTTGACGCAGCCCACCCTAGCAAGGTCAACAGGGTTGAATGGCAGAAAATATGGGGAATTACATGCAAGGATCACCCCGAGAGGGCTCTGCTTAGAAGAGACTGGGGGCCCAGGGTAGTTTGAGTTTTATAGACTATTAAATACACCAGGCATTCATTTTTCTTTGCCTCTGGAAACTGGTAATTTTTACAGTAGGTTCAAATCTTTAAAAATCTGTCAGTGAACACAAAACAGTCTTCTCAGGAAGTAGTTGAGTGCTGACCTCTCCAGAGCCTCGGGAGCCTTTTGGAAAATTTGCAGCAGTTCACCGAGAATCTTCTCAGCACGCACATACGTCTCCGGGTCCTTGGAGCCTGACTGAGCCCGGCCGGCTCGTTTGGAAAGCGATCTCATGACTAAGTAAGTGCTCTTCCATTCCTGGCAGGGTAAGAGGAGGTGTCAGGAAGATCAGGAGGTAGACAGGCCTCAGTTTAAATCTGTTCTGTCAGCCCCTGGCTGACGTGTCCCTCGGCCTCTCCGAGGTAGTTTGTTCATCTGTAAAAATTAGGCAGCAGTGTGGTTTGTGACATACAGTAATGTATACAAAACACCTGGCACAGGACTTGGAACAGTAAATAGCAGCCCTTTCCCCCAGGAGCCCTCTTCTGAGCTTACTTACCAGCGCTTCCAGCCTCTGTTTACTGCTTAGCCAGTGGTGGGCTCTTCCGATTTTTGTATTTACCAGGTTCAAGTTTAGCTGATACTCTGCAGCTTCTGCTGGTAGGAAGATGCCATGAAGAGCTGCAGAGGAGCAGACTCTGAGTGACCCGTGTGTTTGCAGAGGGAACCCAGGCGGAGCCGGGCCGGGAGTGGTAGATCAGGCCCTGGACCAGACATGGTGATGCACCGCACTGAGGATGCAGCTTTCCCCAGCCTAGAATTCACAGCGTGAGTGGAAATCATGGCCTTAGTTATGAATCGATTTCTATGCCTGTTAGGCCACCCGATGCCACCTTGATTCTGATGCTCCAGGCAAAGACCTTGCTGGATGACGCCTTACATCCTGCGTCCGTGCCTGCCCCCTAAAAGGCATAGGAAACCCCTCCTTTGCTGAGATGACCCCAAAGAGAAGCTGTATGCACAAATCTTTTATGCTTACTACTGACACATCAACCTCTAAGCAGGATACTTTTAGAGATCAAAAGTTCTGTTTTTAAAATTTATCTTTATTGTTGAAAGTATTACAGATGTCCCCTTTTTCCCCCATTGACCCCTTCTACCCCCCCCCCCAAGGCCTTCACCACACTATTGTCTGTGTCCATGGGCTATGCATATATCAGATAAATTCTTTGCTTAATCTCTCCCCACCCACCCACCCCCACCTTCCCTCCGAGATTCGTCAGTCTGTTCCATGCTTCTATGTCACTGAATCTATTTTGTTCATAATAAAAGTCCTTATTTTAAAAAGATTTTTTATTGATTTTTAGAGAGAGAGGAAGGGAGATAGAGAAACAACGATGTGAGACCGAGACGCTGATCCACTGCTTCCTGCATGCCCCCTACCCAGGACCCAGCAGCAATCGGACATAGAGCTGGCAACCTTTCAGAGCACAGGACGGCGCCCAGCTAACAGCCACAGAGGCCAAGAAGTTCACACGGCATTCTCAGAGATCACTGCCAGATGTTACGGTTTTGTTATTTAAGCAGAGACAGGCTGCTGGGACCTCGGCTTATGCAGATGCCAACTCCTATTAGCATGCAGGTTATACACATTCCATGCCAGATTGTATCTGTCTATAAGTAGAATACAAATTTACAGAAAAATTTGTGACAATGTAATTTGAAGCTCCCATATTTATTTTTTTTAAAAGTATATTTCTTAAAGAACAAAACTGCTTCTCATTTATCTTGGAATTTTTCATTGGTGCTATTAAAAAGACTAAAACGTATTAGGTTCTTGACATATATTTGTTTAATGAACATACATTGATTATTTTATTAATGTGCTTGGCTGTTCTTGGTATTAATAACCACCCCAAAATATTACTCCTACGCAACACCATCTGCTTAGATTACAAGAGGTTTCAATCATTCATCACTGGGTGCCACTATCTACCTTCATATATTCCTGAAGATTTTAAGGTGCTCCTTCTGTCCCAAATGTCAGAACTTCCTACTCACACCTCCCCTCTGCACTCAAAATTGCAACACAGCCTCATAAATTTGAGAAAAGTAAGACTGACCTGAGCAAAGTAGAAGGGAGGAAATAATACATTTTAAATGCAGAATATCTATAAAAGGAAAATACAGTAAAAGTTCTAGATAAAAATTTGTACTAATTTATAAAATTGAATAAAATAGATCTATGGTGATTATTTTAAAAGAAAACAAACAAAAATAACTAAAATAGAAATACAGGTGCCCTAAGGAGAAATGAGTAAGCTGCATAAAATGAGGATGTTATATTTTTCAGATCCTTTCCCGAAACACTAAAACCCCAAATGAGGTAAAGACAGCATAAAACAGGAAAACTAAAGACCAGTGTTCTTTAACGTCAAGACCCCAAATCTTAAATAACAATATATCAAATATTATCCAGCACTGTATTAAAAGGGTAATGACAAATACAGTTCATTCAGAGAATGCACATATGGTTTGACATTGGTTACTCCATTAATATAATTCATCGTAGCTAAGGGTTAAAGAAAGTCAAGTTATTTATATAATAAACTTAAGACAGGGATGCCCTGTGTCATTACCAGGGAAGAGCTGAGCAGACTGACAGACTGCTGGGGCGCCCCCTCCATTTCCTCTTCTACATGAACACCATGGGCAAAGGGACCACAAGTTAAACTGATTGTGCCCAGTGCTGCTTTGATTGAGAGTGTAAAGGAGCTCTCCAAGGAGTGAGTTATTCATAAGATGCTAACGAACAGGGTGTTCCTGGAAGTTAGATCTCATTGCAGAATGGTGTCAGTTTCATACCGGTGTCAGCAGTAACTTTAAGTAGAAAATTATGATGGTCTGATTTTTTCTTTCAGTACACTGTATCAAAGCAAAGTTTGGAATTTCATTCTTTTAATATGAAACATCTGACATTATTGTTTATGCTATTGCAAATTAAGGTTTAAATGTCCCGCCTGCATTGTAAGATGATTGCGTTTTGTGTTTATGATGTGAGCACAAATTTTGGTGGAGCACAGCTTTATGGCACAGGGAAGGCTCAGACCTCAGTGAGAAACCTTTGGAGCTAAAACATTTTTAGAATTTGCTATGGCACATATATAATTCATAATGGCATCTAAACAACCTTCAAAGTTATACCAATCCAGATAGAGATTATAATTGCAGAAATTTACATGTATTCTATAGACATACATTTAGAGTAACTAAAAAATTTTCATGATAATGCAAATGATAAACACAAAAACATTCAATAATTCAGCAGTACATGAAATCTGTCTTTGCTGCCAATTATGACCAAGATGTTAAAATCATTTGAACCTTTAAAAATCAACTTTGTGGCTCAGTTGGTTGCGCATCGGCCCAGGCACCAGAAGGTACTGGTTTGATTCAAGGTCCGGGCACGTGCTCAGGGCTCAGTCCCCAGTGGGGGGCGAGCAGAACGGAACAGGCCACCCATCTATGTCTCTCTCATGGATGTTTCTGTCTCTGCCCTTCTTCCTTCCTCTCTCTGAAATCAATGAAAACATATTTTTAAAAAATGAACTTTGTAAAATCAACCTAAATTTTTAAGAATGGTGTTAAACAATTTTTTTGTACCTAAATCCTCTATTCTTTGGTTGTAAATTCTTTAAAGTATGTGGAAATGTTTACTTAAAAAATATAATAATTTATATGGTCATCCTACTCAGAATGCCAAACAATATAAATTTTAAAAATCCAAATCTAGAGAAATTGCAGTGAAATTTAAACATCCAAAATTATATGTATTAAAAACTATCATCTAAATATGGGGACACAATAAACAAAATGGATATTGTCAAAGCAAATATTGATCTTTGGAAGACTGACAATAATCTCAGACTTTCTTGTTTCAAAGCAGCAAGCAAGAGCTTTAAAGGATATAAGAAAGGATGTTATGCATTAGTAGAAAGAGCTGTATTACATTATTATTTTATTATTATTATTATTAAACTCTTAAAAACAATATTGTATTACTTTTTGTAACTCAGATGCCTGTAGACATACTGACTGTTATAAGATAAGCGTGAAACTAAAGCCCTAGAAACTGTCAACTCCCTCAAACTCTTGACTGAAACTTTATATCTAAAAGGAACATTAAAGGTTGATCAAAGGTACTGTTGTAGATTAATTGTCAGTACTTATTTTTTATAATTCTTTCGAAGATAAAATAATGGTATGTCTTGTGGTTTAAATGGATTTAATGTAAAATGTACTTAGAACACACCAGGCCAAACTCTAGACAGAAACAACAAAAGGTAGGGAGGCAATATTACTGATTGCAGAATTGGGAGAAAAGATTGTCTAAAATGAGAATAATACTTATCATAGACTGTTGTTGTCATGTGTGAACTTAATTTAATGAAAATATATACAAATATCTAGAACTTGTTTGTATGAAATAAACATTAGATTTTTCCCATTGAAATCAAGAGATGGCCTCCTCGAGGCGAAGTGAAATTTATCTTGTTTTATAAAATCTCCAGTCAGGACTCTTGTGAGCAAATGAGGGCTCATTCTGGTTCTTAATTAGTGATACACACCAGGCCAGTTATAATTAAATGCATACTACCTGTCACTGCAGGTTAAGTACATGGTTCATGCAGCCAGACAGGAGGAAAAGCTTTATGAATGGTGCTCTCAAGTATAGTCTTTTCACCATATAAATTTATTGCTGGGGGAAAATTGCTCCTGGTAAGATAATTACAAGTGAGAAAGAAATGAGGGAGCAAACAGTTCAACATATAGCATATGCCCTGACTGACACCATCAGGGTTGACAGCCTGGCGGGAACCTATATTAGTGTGAGTGGAGAGCCGTGACCTCTGACGCCGGCTTTGTCCTTACCATAAATTATCTCACCAATATGATGGGGTGATTGATTTTCTTACCCATGAACAATGACCCTGCTCTTGAAATAAAGGGTTTAATGTAGGAAGATGAATCCTCAACTCTGGAAAAACTGTCATCATGGCCTTCTCCCTACACCTGAAACTTAGAAGTGACTCAGAGAACTTCCATCCCCCAGAAGCAAATTTCACTACAAACCAGATAAATGTCAGTTACTTAAATGCTACTTTCTAATGAATCACTGGATGCTGAGTGTGAATTAATGTGAGAGTGAGAAACTCTTGGAGACTATAGTCTTAAGAAGGGCTTGTGGGCTTACCTTCCAGGAACCCTGCCATGGCCACAGTGTAGATCCGAAGAAGATCCCCTCCTGGATCCGGTAAGGGGAGGGGGAGAGTGATCAGTGTGGAATAAGACGACTATCCTCCATCACAAAGGCCTGCTGTCAGGGAAAAGCACTGCACAGAACCTTGTTGCACCTGGGTGAAGGGCATTACCCTACTCTAGTCTGCCTCTAGCCTTCCTAAGCTCCCAAGAGGAAAGCAGGAAAAGACACACTTGCTAAGATCACGGCCAGGGAGACCAGCCCACTAAAAGATGGAGTTTCAGTCATAAAGCTATAGAACATTTCTTCATACACAAAACCACCACCACAACAAGACTCCAGAATAATAAAGTGGATTGTAGCCAAAGAGTTGCATGATACAAACTGTTTAATGAGTTTTCAGGGAAGCCCAAAGATAACATGGGAGACAAAAACAAGGACACTGAAGAATTTTGAAGCCTCTAGTGCCTCCAGGTACAGGAAACATTAACCAGAGACCAACTCCTAAACAGATTAGTTGGAGACTTAAACTAATCTTCTTTAAATAATTGATGGCTCAAGTAGCAGAAAAATCATCAAGGATATAGTTGACCTGAACAGCACTATTAATCAACGTGACTTAATTGATATTTATAGACTACTATATTCAACAGCTGAAGAATACATATTTTTTTCCATGTGCAGGTAGAACATTTACCAATGTAGAATGCAGACCGCATTCTAGGCTAAAAAACACACCTTAGCAAAATTTAAAATATTTTATTAGAAAAAAATTTCAAAAGTATGTTCACAGACCACAAACAAATTGAACAAAAAATAAATGACAGAAAAATAACTGTGAAATCCCCAAATAAAACAGTATTTTGTAAATAGTGTGACACAAGGAAGAAATATACAGAGAAATTTAAAAAATATTTTGAGCCAAATATAAATGACAATGCAACTCATCAAAAAATTGCTGAATGTTGCCCAGCTAATGTGGCTCAGCAGTTGAGCATCTACCTATGATCCTGGAGATCGAGTTTCGATTCCTGGTCAGGGCACATGCCCGGGTTTCGGGCTTGATCCCCAGCAGGGGGTGTGCAGGAGGCAGCTGATCAATGACTCTCTCATCACTGATGTTTCTATCTCTAGCTCTTCCTCTCCCTTCCTCTCTCTGAAATCAATAAAAATATATTTTTAAAAAAATTTGTGGAATGTAGCTAAAGCAGTATTTAGCAACTAAATGCATTAAATGCATATATTAGGGGGGAAAAGATCTAAAATCAATATCTTGAGCTTTCATTTTAGGGAATTAGAGAAAGACCACAATTTAAGCATAAAGCAAACAGGTAAAAGAAATAATAAATATTAGAAATCAATGACATTGAAAACAAGAAAGCAACAAAAAAATACAATGAAACCAAAATCTGATTCTTTGAAGACATCAATAAAATAAATAACTTTTAGCCAAGCTAACATGGAAACAAAGAGAGAAAACACAATTACTATATCAGAAATCAAAGAATGGTGATTATAACAGATCCTATGAATCTCTAAAGGCTAAGAGAGAAATAGTATGAACACTGCTATGTACACAAATTTAATACTTAGATAAAATAAAACAATTCCTTGAAAGATACAAACTACCAAAATTCACAAAAAAGATAAATAAATATCTGAATAGGTCTCTATTTAAAAAGTTAAATCAATTAATAATAACTTGCAACAAAGAAAGCACCAGGCCCAGATGGTTTCACTGGTGATGTCTATCAAATGTCATTCTTCATAATGTCCAGATAATAGAGGCAAAAGCAACACCTGCTAACTTATTCAAAGAGGTCAGTATTATCCTAACACCAAAGCCACGCAAAGATATTATAAGCAAAGAGAATACAAACCATTAGTTCTCACAAACATTGATACAAATCTTCAAGAAAATATTATCAAGTAGAATACAACAATATTAAATATAATTATATACTATGACCAAGTGAAATTTATTCCAGGAATTTAAGACTGGTTCAATATTAAAAAATAAGTTGATATAATCCACCATATCAAAAGGCCCAAATTCTATGATTTAAGAGAAGGACCACATCCATTCACAATGAAAACTCTCAGTAAGTTAGGGATAGAGAAAAATTTCCTCAATTTGACAATGAACATCTATAAAACACCTGTAGTTAAAATGCTTTATTATTTTTTTTCTAAATATATCTTTATTGATTTCAGAGAGAGGAAAGGAGAGGGAGAGAGAGAGATAGAAACATCAATGATGAGAGAGTCATTGATCGGCTGTAGCCCGCAACCCGGGCATGTGCCCTGATGGGGAATCGAACCCCAATCGCCTGGATCCTAGGTCGAAACTCAACTGCTGAGCCACGCCCGGCCGGGCAAACATACTTTATTGTGAGAAATAGATGCTTTCTTCCTAAGGTCAAGAAACAAGGCAACATTGTACTAGATCTGCTAGATGTTCTAGCAACGGAAATAATATAAGAAAAGGAGGTAAACCTTACATACACAGGGGGAAAAAGTAATAAGAATGTCTTTGTTTACACAAGGCATGATATTTTCTATATAGAAAATTTCAAAGTTTTAGCAAAAAAAATAGTTGAAACTAATAAGCATCTACAGCAAAGTCTCAAGACACATCGTTAATATACAAAATTATATTGCTTTCCCATGTATTTGCAATGAAAAACTGGAATTAGAAGTTAATTAAAAAATAATGTCATTTAAAAACAAAAATAATAAAATATATAGGCATAAATCTCATAGGACAGCAGTAGAATTTATATTCAGAAAACTACAAAACACTGTCGAAAAAATCAAAATAAATGGAGAGATAATCTCTCTTCATGGACTGGAAGAATCGATATGGTTTACATGTCAATTTTTCCCAACTTGACCTGCACGTCTGGTATTGGAACACTGATTCTAAGGTTTATTTGATAAAGCAGAAGTCCTAGCATTTCATACAAAATACTGAAGAGAATAATAAAATTGGAGAAATTACACTACCCCATATGAAAACTTACTCTAAAGTTAGAGTAATTGAGACAATGTAGTATTAGCAAAACGATAGACACATAAAGGAATTTAAAATATACATAATGAGGAAAAAACCTCACACAAATATAGCCAACTGATCTTTGACGAAGAAGTAAAAGCAATTCAACGAGGGAAAAAGAGGGTATTTAACTATTGCTGGACTAGTTGAATGTCCAATGAAAAAAGAAGCAGACATTGACCTGACAAAAACCTTGTATCTTCCACCGCAAGTAACTCAAAATGAATTTACAGGCCTGGCTGCAAAGCAGAAAATATAAAAATTCTATGACCTGCCAGGCGTGGCTCAGCAGTTGAGAGTCAACCTGGGATCTAGGCAATTGGGGTTCGATACCCAGTCAGGACACATGCCCGGGTTGCGGGCTCCATCCGCAGTGGGGGGGCGTGCAGAAGGCAGCCGATCAATGACTCTCTCATCATTGATGTTTCTCTCTCTCTCTCTTCCTCTCCCTTCCTCTCTCTGAAGTCAATAAAGATATATTTTAAAAAAAAATTCTAGAAGAAAACATAGAAAAATCTAAGTGTCTTTGGGGTTGGCAATAATGTTTTAGATTAAACAGCAAAAGCATGATACATAAAAATTAAAAAAATTGATAAATTGAGCTTTATTAAAATTCAATACTTGTACTCAGAGAAAGTCACCATTAAGAGAATGAAACAATCAGCTACTGGTAGAAAGAATATAATTGCAAAACACATAATCAATAAAGGACTTATGTCCAAAATATACAAAACACTCTTAAAACTCAACAATAAGGAAACAAATCACCCCGTTTTTTTAAAAAAATGGGCGAGAGGGATGGACAGACACCTCACCAAAGAAGACATACAGATGGCAAATAACCACATGAAAAGATTCTTCATTGGTCATTAGAAAACTGCAAATTAAAACAACAATGAGCTATGACTATACATTCATTAGAATGTCTAAAACCCAAAAATCTAATGAGAACAGTGCTGACCTCGATGAGAGCAGCAGGAAGCCTCGCGCACCGCTGGGGAGGGGCAGGGAGGCAGCGGAGGGAGTCGGGCGCTGTTCAGCTCCCTCGGCAGGGAAGCGTGAGCCTGTCTGTCCACCGGGAAGCCACAGCTTCACGCCCAGGGACGCTCAGCAGTGTCCCCCAAGGGGATTAGCACTCCTTCCCCCCCATCTGGTGCTGGATTATTGTGGGGAGAAAGGGGAGATGGCACATGCGCGGTAGAAGTCGGGGTGCTGCTTGCCTGTCAGTTTAGCCTGGGGAACAATGGATTGGCTGGGAGTGGACCCCATCAGAAGCCTGCAAAATCTCGGAAAGTTAACTGGTTAGTGTGAAGAAGCTCCTGGTTAAAATTCCCAGGCAGAGCTCCTTGTTCTCCCTTGTTCTCCCTTGCTCCAAGACACTTGCCTGCGCGTGGGTGCATTCTCCCTTCATAGCCGCGTGGCCTTAGCCGCGCGTGGCCATGGCTGTGCAGACTCCGCACACAGGATGCCGGGCTGGCCTGAGAGGACACTGTGGGCAGCGGCCTTTATTCTGGCCCCGCTGAAGACAGCATTGGACTTTTTCCATGGCCATGACAGAGATGGGACCTTGGAAGGGAACCGCCCTTAATTTTACATCATCAATAAAGCTTTCCACAAAACCCCATCCTCCTTTGGGGGGCCTTGGGAAATTCATTTCCTTGTGGCACCCCAAGAACTCCACTTCCGCTGAGAGCGGACCCAGGTATCATCACCTGTACATGGAGGTATCTGACCTCTGAAGTCCATGTGCGGACACCAGCTCCTCCTTCAATCTTTGCTCCAATAACCGTCACAAGTCGCATTTTTTATCTCTGCCTTTGAAAACTTTTAGGATATGTGAGTGGTTAAGAATTGTTTCAGTATGACTTTTATCAGAGCATGTAATTTTGATCTTCTGGATGAGAGATGAATCCTATGCCATACTATATTACAAAATTATCTCAATGTATAAGATCAGGTGGTACAGAGAAATATATTTTACCTATTTCCCAGAGTCCCCAAAATCTGACAAATGAAAGACATGGCAAATTACAGATTAGTTAAAATTATGACAAAATGGAAATAGAGGTATGGAATATGCTTGCAACGTATTTTCATGCCTATTTCCAAATTCAGAAAAAAATAGGGTAAAGCCACACACACACAGTTAGGAAGTGAAATGTGGAAATAAGCCTTCCTTAGAATGACATTCTGAGACTTTTTGTTTTGTTCAAGTACAAAACAAAATCATATTAGCATTTGCAGCATGAAATGTTATTAAGACTAAACCAGATGTTACATTCAGATTCAAAGTTGGGAAGTCTTCCTAGCAGTGACAGTGCATTAGCAAACAAAGTAAAATAAACAATATGATAATGTTGGAATGTTGGGCTTGTTGCCAAAAAGGTGAAACACAATCTCAAAGAAAATCACCCCAGATTAGGAAACCGGAGAAGACTGTTATTGGTATTTAACTGAGGAAATCTAAATATATATCAAATATAGATATGGCTCTAAAGGACAATATTCTCCAAATTCATGAAGACAGTCCAAGTGAGGTTTTATTTGTTTTCTCATATAGGTGATTAGGAAAAAATGCTAAAGGCCTGGGACTCTAATGGACCCTCACAAGCAATGAAAGTGAACGAATGCATTCTAGCCCGGCTGGTGTGGCTCAGTTGGTTGAGCATGGTCACCTGCACCAAGAGGTTGCTGGTTTGTTTCCGGGTCAGGGCACATGCCTGGGTTGAGAGCTTGATCCCTAGTAGGGGACGTGCAGCCTATCAATGTTTCTCTCTTATCGATGTTTCTCTCTCCCCCTTCCTCTCTCCCTAAAATCAATAAAAACATATTTTAAAGAATTCATTCCATGAGCAGAGTTCAAAACATTGAGATACTTTGTTTATATATTGCACTTTAGTTTTTACTATATGTCCTACCTGAATACGCCCGGGGCAACGTGGCCGAGTGGGAAAGATATAGATTTTGGTGTCATATCTCATTTCAGATCAGGATATAAAATGCAATAGTAAGATAAAATCAAGTTTTGGTGTTCTCATTCTTAAAATGGAACTAATAATTATGTTATAAGGTAGGATAGGAGTGTCCGAAAATAACTCAACATATGAAATGTGTCAAGACAGGTGCCTGGCACCCGGTAGATGCTAAATGTTACCCTTTATTTTTGGTTCAAAACATAGCCAAAGAAAGAACAGTGAAAGGACCAAGGAGATAAAAACACATAAAACACTTTCAGTGGCCACCAAGCTTCCTTATTTGCTCTGTGATATCCCACTGGGAACGCTCCTTTGGAGCGTGGGTGTCTTCAAAGGACCCAAGCTGGTTATGTTGTTTTGTGAACTGACACTCCACTTGGTGTGTGTTCTTTTTGTAAATAGTTATCTTGATGCTACACACAATATCAAAATTTTAGCCCACCAGAGCTTTAATATACAAATTTAAATCCCCCTTATCCAAGGCTTGGTACCCGAATATGGGAGAATAAATGAGAGGTAACTGCCTTGCCGCATCAGGGTTCCCCTCTCCCCTCTAGGCCTTAGTTATGTGTCAGGTCCATCATTCCTGTTCTCTCTCAGGTAAAGTTGTTTCTCGGGAAACTCCTTCAGAGAACCAGTTTAATTGCAAGCACGCTGCCTGTTAAAGAGAACATAGAGACAGGTTAGATGCAGGCTCACAACCGAGCCTATGAATAGGCTATTTTAGATCTGTCTTCCATGTCACTAAGATTATCTCATATATTTTCCTTTTTTAGGATAGTTTATTGATTTTTAAAAAAATTTTTTTTTTTAGGGAGAGACAAAGGAAGAAGAGAGAAACATCGATGTGAGAGCAAAACATTGATCTGCCGCCTCCTGCGTGTTCCCCACCGGGATTGAGCCCACAACCCATACGTGTGCCCTGACCTGGAATCGAACCAAGAACCTTTTGGTGACAAGGATGGTGCCTGACCAGCTGAGATACGCCAGCCAGGGCTATCTCATATATTTTTTGTCCACATGTGAAAAAGTCCTTGACTTTATATATCAGATCACTAATTTGATCTCAATTCATTTTCAATCTACTGTTATATATTTTCATTGCTTTCAAAACTATAAAATTTATTCTTTTAATTTCACAGACTAATTTTTGCTTTTTAGTATTTCTTTTTTTTTTTTTTATAGACTATTGCATTTTGTGAATTTAATAGCCTCTGTAATTTCTCTGAGGACACTATTCAGAATTATTTAAAATTCTATTTGTTTTCAGCAGGATTTCTTGAGTCTTCCAGAGTTAGGTGTTAGTTAGTTGGTTCTTCTCTTTCACTTATATTTTTCTTAAATATCAATTGATCCTTCATTGATATCTTCACTAACCAGATATAAGCTGATTCATCATCTAGAAATTCTTTAACAATTTTGTTTAGTCTTCCAGTGATGCCTTCTCTTATTTTTGACAATATTGTAAATTTATTCTTTTTCAAATAACTTTTTTGTGAGCCCATGTGATTTGGGGGAGAAAACAAATTTGAACTTGTATGCTCAGTTTATCATCCTGATGTAGAATCTGTTTTTGACTCCTTTGGGGTATAACTGATATTGTTTTATAGCCCAGGGCAATCCCCAGCTGACTATTTTAGCTCATTGGTCCAGACCACAGGTCTGCACCACTCAGCAGTCACTATCTCTTGCCCATTAACTGCTGGATTCTAAGAAAAAGAGAACAGTTCCCTGGTGGATGTTGGCTCAGTTGGTTGAGTGTCATCTTGTGCACTGAAAAGTCTTTGGTTTGATTCCCGGTCAGGGTACATGCCCGGGTTGTAGGTTCCATCCCTGGTCTGGGGTATGCAGGAGGTGACCGATCAATGTTTCTCTCTCTCTCTCCCTCCTTCCCTCTCTAAAATCCGTAAAAACATATTTTTAAAAGAAACAACAAGAAGAAAGAACACTAACCTGTTTAGTTTATTGACTAAACGCACCAGGATGCATTTCTTTCTGACATTTCAGACCAATTTGCCTAGAGAAATAAATAAATGCTTGCACAACTAATGCTACTGCAGCAATTCAGGTTTAAATCTGAGTTACTGTTTTACTCTCTATCTTCATTTTATATAATTCCCTGGAAAAAAAGATGTTACTCTGATGGTGTCTTTTTTATTATTTTATAAATATGTATTTTTTCTGATAATATAAAAAATGTTGAAATAAAAGTTTCACGTTTTCTGGGGTAAAAAAAGAGCTACAATGTTCAATTACGTGCTGCTTATCACAAAGGCAGGTTCATTTCCCTGCCGGCTTCATGGACTGGTGTCAGGATGACGCCAAGTAAACTGCTGTGCCAGCTTCACGCCACCACAGAGCTGGAGGAAACACTGCTTCCCACATACTTTACAAAAACAGTAGCAATTGATTGTGCTGCTCAACTATAAGCTTATCAAGCTGGAGAAAACAAAAAATGTGGCATCTACAATTTAGAAAGCTACTTCCCTCAGATTTCTAGTCATTAATTTACTGTTTAAATCTTGGACTTGGGAATATTTACCAAATTCTTTTAAGCCTCCTGATTTACTGAATGTTTACTTATAGCATGTCAATGAAGTCAAGTTCTAAAGAGGTCTGAGACTGACTGAGATTTACAGCATCATTATAACTTAATGTGTTTTTCCACTCTGATTTAATGTATTAGAATTAAAATAAGAATTAGTATTTCATTTTTAACAATGACTGGACATAATCATAGTTTTCTCTAACTAACATTTATTGGTGCTTATTCCATACCAGGGAAGCAAAGCAGAATTTGCCAAACCCTCTTCTTGGGATATTGATTTTTAAGCTAGTTATGAAGGAATGAGAGATTCAGATAGGACATTTGACCCCCTTTTTTTACCTGTCTAAAGAAATTTAGCTAGAGGATCTGCTCCAGGAAGGAAGTTATCATCACATATAACTATAATTTAATATAAACTAGTGTGCCCATTGTTAAATAGGCCCAGCAAACATTTATCTACCAAAGATTTGCTTTTCCATCTCTCTGTGAATTGCCTTCTTGCCCTTTGAAGTCTCCAATCATAACCCCCTTTCTCCTTACCTCCAAAATGGCACAGAAACCTCAACTGCCCAATGCTCTTTGGGTCTCATGTTCTTACGGATCCCCAAATATACATCCATGTAATAAACTTTGGACATTTGCCCTCATTAATCTGTCTCTGTTAAATTTCATTACTAGCCCAGCTAGAAGAACATAAAAGGTTGAAGGAAATATATATTTTGTGTCCCCACATCAGCCACTGTTCTAAGCACTACGGAGCACAAAATGATTGGTTCAGAATTGTGTACAGGTTTTAAAGTAAGACCAGAGGTTGAAATGTGTTGGGGAGGAACAAACTTTCCTCTACCCTCAAGGTTCTTCTGGCTGTCCTAATACTCAGACAAGAGACAGACAAAATAACAAAATTTAATACATCCATAGATATGGGAACCTTGCAAACGTGAGAGTGTCAGAAACCCCCACAGGCCGGAGAGGTTCAGATAGAAAGAGGGGCCGAGGTATATAATAAGACATCCTGAGCTAGGGGTGAGGTAATGCACCCTGTGGGCTTCAAAGAGTCATTGCAGGGTAAGAAAACCAGACCTTTAGTAAATAGAAGTTTGCCCTGCCCTAAAAGGAGGGACAACATTTCTCTTAAGCTTGAAGCTAAAATTGCCTTTAGTTCAAAGTAATCTGCATACCACTGAGGCACATCTTGGGGTGACTCATTCTGAACCCCAACTTGTGAGAATTTTGCAAGTTTATCTGAGTCAAACTGACAATTGCCAGGAAGCAAAACCTCAGCAGATGGAGAAAATGCACTGGAAAAAGGCAGTTTTGCACCTAATTTTATACATTACAATCAAAAGAGACGGCATAAGGGGGTTATAGGAAATTCATTGGTGATAGATTAGGGAGACGGGAGAAAGCAAAGTGGGGAAACCTCTGGGATCGGATAAAAAATAAAAAGATAGGCACACACTTCTTTTACCTAGGTGGGTACAGGATTGTTAACAGTCAACAATTAACATGATGACAATGTCAATGAGGGAGTTTGTGATATCCACTCTGGTGCAGCAGTTGTGTTTTGAGGGGTGGAGGTGGGGGGTTGGGTTGGGAAGGAAAATACTTGGTTATGACAAAGAATAGTTTATCAGGTATGTTATCCTTGATACAAAAGACCACAGACAGTCTTAATCAAGATGAAGACTGACTTTTGTCAGGGAAAAATATTGCCCTAGGACATGACTACCTGCCATGGACCACTTTTAGTTAAACACTTTTAATTTCAGACCATCCTATATGGTGAAGTTAGGTGTCTGAGTTTGTATGGCCACCATGTAGGCCTCTCCTGAGCATGTGAGGTTTAATATGTGGCCCCCTTTTGTCCACAACCCACAAAAATATAAGCACCCCAAAGGCAGGATTTTTGTCTGCTTTGTTCATTAGTGAATCTCCAACACTAAAACAGAATCTGATTCTTATTATTACTGAACTGAAAGGGTTTGTTTGCCTGTGTGCATCAAAGACCAATAAAATGAGAACAAGAGTGTGGCAAAGCAAGTAAAGGTTTATTTAAGGAAATGGTGCTAAGCTCAGAGACACAGGTGAGCTAGCACTCTAAGACCTGGTTTCCTGACGGCCTCTATGGGATAGATTATATAGGGAAAAAGTCTTTAGTCATGGTGACAGAAGAGGTTAGGGGTCATGGCTCTATTGATTGGTTGGGGCCATGGTAGGGAGTAGCTGATCTTTGTATCAGGTCCTGATGTTAGCATGGCTTCAATCTGTTTTGTTTCTTGAGGGTGTGGTCAGTAGGGTCCTTCAGCTTTCTTGGGTCTGGGACTGGAGCACAACTATCAAGATGTTATCTTTAGTTTGACCAAAATTCTGATCCTTCTACTAATAGACCTGAGGCTTTATTCTTAAGACAGTTTGACACTGACTAGACTCTGGTATCCTAAGGACTTAATGATTAAGACTGTGGACTTGCATGTGAACAAAAAGGGGCCGCATATTAAACCTGATGAGCTCAAAGGAAGGCCTGTGTGGTGGCCTTGAAAACTCGGACACTGAAGTAACCACAAAGGATGGTCTGAAGTTAAAACTTAAAAAAAAAAAAATCTTTATTGATTTCAGAGACAGGAAGGGAAAGGGAGAGAGAGAGATGGAAACATCAATGATGAGAGAGAGTCATTGACTGGCGATCGAGCCTGCAACCTGGGCATGTGCACTGACGGGGAATCAAACTGCGATCTCCCGGATCTTAGGTAGATGCTGAATCGCTGAGCCATGCCCCGCCAGGCTGAGATGAAATCTTTTTAAAAACTAAAAGCAGTTTATGGCAGGTAGTCATGTCCTACGCCGACATCTTCCCTAAAAAGACCAATCTTTACCTTAACTGAGCCTGTCTCTTGCCTTTTTGCATCTATGGTGACATATTGTTGGAATGTCAAAGTAATTTCCTTTTCCTGGGCTCCGCAGAGCACAGGGGAGACCACAAATCCCCTCATTGTTATCGAGTTAATTGTTGACTGTTAACTATCCTGCACCCACCTAAGTAAGAAAGTGTGTCCATCATTTTACTTTTTATCCAATCCCAGAGTTTTCCCCGCTTTGCTTTCTCCCGCCCCCCTAATCTATCACCAATGGGTTTCATGTAACCCCTTACGTCTCCTCCTTGGATTGTAATGTATAAAACAAGGTGCAAAACTGCTATTCTCTGAAGCATTCTCTGAACCTGTTGAGATTCTGCTTCCAGGGCATGTGTCAACAGTTTGGCTCAAATAAACTCACAAAAACCCTCCACAGGTTTGAATTTTTCTTGTGTTGACACGTGGTATGTGCAAAAGAGGTGAGTGAGTCTTGGTGCTGTTAGATTGGACAAAGCTACCTTGAGTTAAGGAAAAAGTCATGTTAAAGAAATGAAGTTTCTGTGCAGTTACATTACCAAATTCTTATGCTTGTGGAATAAATGCTTATTTTGTGGACAAAAAGGGGGCCACATACTAAACGTGACAACCCCAGAGGAGGGCTGCATGGCGGGCCTTACAAACTCAGAGACCTGAAGTAACCACATAGTGTTAGCGAAAAACATGTCTCATCTTTCCCCATTACTAGTGGGACTGGGGTTCCCGAGTACCCCTGGAATAAGCATTTCTGGAAGCCACAGGAGAATGAAATATGGTAGAAAGCTTATTTCCGTGGAATTACACCCCTGGGTTTTCAAAGCCCCATTTCCCTTTGTCCAGTCATAGAAGAAGTGTAGCTGGGGATTCAGTGGAGCTAAAAGCAAAGCCAGCGCCCAGAGTTTCCTTTCCCTGTTGGAGCCGGGTCCAGTTCAGCATCAGGCTAGTTACGGTTCATTAGTCCACTGTGTGGGGGGTCCCCAAGGCTGTGAGCAAATACAGAGAAACAGGAGTAAAAGAACCCCACAAGCCCAGAGTCACACAAGTCCCAAGAGAGCCAAGAACATAAGAGCACAAGAGCACAAGTTCATTTGTTCAGGGAATTAAGGATCCCAAATTTCCACGTTCTTGCAGTGGCCAGGCCCATTCCGGCCAATGACCTCTGTTCCCGGGAGTGACTGACAGCAAACACCTTCCCCATTCATCCCAACTTTCCTGGGCATGCAGCTATCTTCCCTTTGTCCAGTCCCCTTCCCTCGGTATTTTGCAGGGAACATGCCTATAATGTCTGGCCTTCCCTTTCTCCTTTCCTATTATTAATTATTAGCTAATTACAATGGTATCATTCGATGGTCTGAAATTAAAACTTTCTAAACAAAAGAGAGTCACGGTGGGTAGTCATGTCCTAGGCCAGTGTCTTCCTTGACAAAGGTCAATCTTTACCTTACCTGAGCCTGTCTCTTGTCTTTTTGCATCTATGGTAACATATCGTTGGACCCCTCACTGCACCCAAGCAGAGAGCAGAAAACCCCTCATTGTTATTGTTATCTGTTCATTGTTAACTGCTGACTATCCTAGACCCACAAATGTAATAGAATTATGCATTTATTCGTTTAACTTTCTATCCAGCCCCCGAGGTTCCTTGCTTTGCTTTCTCTCGCCTGGCTCCTCTGTCACCAGTGGATTTCGTGTAACCCCTTGTGCCTCCTCTTTTCATTGTCATGTATAAAATAAGGTGCGAACCTGCCATTCTCTGGAGAATGCCCTCAATCTGTTTAGATTCTGCTTTGCAGTAATTGTCATCAATTTGGCTCAAATAAACTCACAAAAATTCTCTCCAGGTTTAAATGTTTCTTCGTTGGCAGTTTTATAGACCATGATCGGGACTAGTGGGTGAATGTGATTTAAAGTAAAATAATGATGACAATAAAGATGATGATGTTAATTAATAAAGAGTTGCTCTCTACTAGGCAATATTCTAAGCACTTTCTATATGATGACTTAAACATCTCTGCAAACTTACTGGATTGGAGGTGTTATTATCTGCATTTTGTACATGAGAGATTTAAGAAATACACAGTTTAAATCATTTTTTCAAAGTTGCACAGCAGTTGAGTGGCAGAACCAGTATTTATACTAAAGTGTCTGGCTCTAGGGTTTGCTCTAAAAACTACCAGAAAATGGCTACAAGATAAAGCCTGGAATTTCATTTTCCTTCTGCAGGTTTTCTGTTGTTTCAGACGGGGACTGTGCAGGAAGCTTTACATGGGCACTGCAGCCAAAGGAAGAAGGCATCTCCTTTCAGAGCCGGCGCCGGCCCCTGCAGGAGGGCTTGGCGAGCATTTCAGAGGCAGTGCCAGGTCTGGACCAGGGGCGACCTGAAGCAGGTGGTTATCTGGCTGTGGTGGCTTTAAGCACCTTACCCCAAGTTACTGAGCGTTTCTCCCTGCAACAGGTGGAGCTTTACTGTACTCAGCTTGAGTGTAGGCTGTTACTCACTTCTAAGGAATAGACTACAGTAAGTCCTCCTCAACATCATTGCTAGGTTCTTGGAAATTGCTATTTTAAATGAAACAACATATAGCAAAACCAATTTTACTATAGGCTAGTTGATACTAATGGGAGTTTCTACAGCATATTTCTGGTCATGAAACATCACTAAATTGCTAAATAAAGACTCCAAACACTTCTAATATGAAACATTGAAATAAATATGAGTTATGCATACATTTAAAAAAGATGAATGAAAACAAGATCATTATTTTCTTTTTTGATCGATTGATTTTTCAGAGAGAGAAGGAAAGAGAGAGAAAGAGAGAGAGATTTGTTGTTCCACTTATTCATTGGTTGATTCTTGTATGTGCTCTGACCAGGGGTCGAACCCTCAACCTTGACTATGGGGACAACACTCTAACCAACTGATCTACCTGGCCAGGGCTAAGGTCATTCCTTTCCAACCTGCTGAATCCAGTTCCAGATCACGGGTGGCCAGAGCTTCTCTTGGCAGCTCAGGGAGCTTGGACAGGACATCTGTCCATCTCAGGGCACACTCACACCCGCACCCACACTCACTCAGACTGGGACAATGCAGTCATGCCGAGTCACCTCACGTGCACATTTTGGGGTGCAGGACGAAACTGGAGTTCCTGGAGAAAACCCACACAGACATGAAGAGAACATGCAAACTATACACAGACGTTGGCCCCAGCCTGAAATCAACATTTTTGCTCATCAATGTTGTAACCAAACAATGTTGAATGAAATGCAGTTATTGGAGAACGTGCTATACAACACAACTGATGGCATTTCGCTCAGATTAGTTTATAGAAAGCTGCTCCTCATGTTGGGGCCTCCCTCTTGGATCACTTGCTCTGAGGAACAAGTTGTGAGGAGCCCTTTGGAGACACCTACATGGCAGGAATTTAGGTATTCAGCCCGCGGCCGATGAGGAACTGAGGGCGGCCTGCAACCAACTGAGCGAGCTTGGAGCAGGTCCTCCAGCTTCACATGGCCGAGGCCTGGCCAACAGCTGGACTATGACCCCACGCGAGACCCTGAGACAGAACTATCCATTTAAGCTTCTCACGAACTCCCAGTCCAAGGAAACTGGGAGCTAATCAATGTTGTTTAAAGATGGTAAGAGTTGGAGTAATTTTTGCACATCTACAGATAACTAATATACTGACCTGAGTTGTCTGGAAAGGGAAATATAACAGGAGTTTTAAAAAAGCAACATTCTTTAAATATTCATTTTTTTTTTTTTTTTTTTTAACCTCCTTGAAAGGTTTAGTCTGTATCATAAAGTATGAACATTCGCTTTTTAGAAAGGGTGTTAGTTAGGCCCCCTAGGAAGGTGTTTATTCATGCCCCATACAGAGTTTGACATGGGGGCATATCAAACCATGCTCATATTTGTGCCATTAATAAAGGAAAAAAGTACTTGCTTGTCCGGGAGAAGACTAATTTATAGGGGGGGAAGAAATAAACAAATTAGAGCCGGTAATTCTGTGTGATAAATGTCTTAATGCAAAAATTACATTGTAAAGCTGGGTCATATAATTTCTGAAGGAGGCTTTTTAGTGTACATTGCACATTAAAATGCATTTGTATGTGCAGTTTAATGTGATGAATAGTGACACCTTCCCATTCAAAACGCCGAGTTGCGCTGACAAAGGTTTCGAGAAGGACTGAGTAGCAAAGGAAAAAGTCTGTGTAAGAAACTTTGACCCCCCATCAAATCATATTGGGACCATACCCAGAGACTCTTACTAAGGTCCCAAAATCAGTGTGTCCCCCAAAACCATATGTGAGACATTCTGTATTTTATATATGCAGCCATAAAGATATTTTCTTTAAATATTAAAAATATTGTATTCCACACTTTACTGACAAATCTAGGTCCTTCCTGATGGTAGCAGGAAAAAAAAAAAAATTCTTTATCTATGATTCTATTTGCATGTGATGAGAGTGGCTTAGATGAGAGTGATAGTTATGAAGGTTGTAAAAAGTGAAAAATCATTGATATCGAGATGTTTTTGAAAAGAGAGTTGACAGGCTCGTGAATCAGATTGGCGCATAAGGCAAATAGGAGAGTCATGGTGGAAGTCAAAGCTTGGCTTGAGAAGCAGGACAATCTGCAGTGCAACTGTCTTTGAGAACATGGGCGGATTGAATGGTAGGTGATGGTGACGGGTAGGGAGTCGGGAGTTCTCCTAAACCTTCATTGTTATTTACACCTAAGTGTAGGTGTCAAGTATGCGGTTGGATTTTTTAAACTGAATTTATTGGGGTGACTTTGGTTAATAAAATTATATAGGTTTAAGATGTACAATTCTATAATACAACATCTGTGTACTGTTGCAGTTGGATTTACAAATCCATAATTCAAGGCAGAAGTTGTCATTGAAAATATAAATTTCGGAACCATCAGGTTACAGGTAGTTGTGGTAGCCAGCCTCCAAGTGGCCCCAGATGACTCCTGGTCCTGGTATCAATGACCTTGTTTGGTCCCTGCCACATTTTACCGGGGTTGGTTCCTGTGAGTAGGAGAGCATGCAAAGAGAGGCTGTGACTGATAAAATCAAGGAAAACCTTCCCGGAAAGTGGAGCAAAGGAGATTCTTTCGTGTAGTGGGGGAATGTTTAACAACACCACTCCCTACATTAACGAGGAAAGTAGAAATGTTCCTAATGAGCTGGTTATCTAGCTAAGGAGATTTTCTTTCGTGGTGTTAGAGGTACCACTTGTTTTCACTTGTGGTCCACAGTAAAGTGTGAAATGAGAGAGGCTAAAAGAACTCTTAAACTGAAGAAATTGGGACTCCATGGTGCTGAAAATTCTCAGGTTCTCCAGTGGGAAAATGGTGCTAAAATGAAGAAAGAGCTTCTGATAAAGGATCAAAGCCAGGGTGCTGCTAGGAAAACGTACTAAAGATGAAGCCTGTGGTGTGACAGCAAAAGCCTGTGTCCAGACCTCAGAAAATCAACAGTGGCGCATCAGAACATCCTCATCACACAACAAGGACCTCTGATGGCCAAAGGCGTGGCTCACAGGCACGTAAGCAAGTAACTGAGCGTTCAGGAAGCCTCAGAGTGTTGTTTCTCAGCTGGCCCAGCGTAAGCCCAAGGTTGAGCAGCGCTTATTTCAAAGAGCTATGTAAGTAAGTCTTCTGTCTAATCTGTGGGGCAGATGACTTATCTCTTTAGTTTCACAGGCCTTTAAATTTAGAGAGAAATTGAACTTGGGAAGATATATTTAAGGATTTCAATTCAAAGAGCTTCATTTATACCTGAGCCTAATCTCTGCCTTCTGGTATTTACACACCTCTCGCACCTTGTACTAAGGTTAGTCTATGTGAACAATAGAAAATGGCAAAAGTGATGATATGTTACCTCCAAGCCTATGTTATACGGCATCATGGCCTCTGCTCAGTTCTCTCGGAAAACTTGCTTTGGAGAAATCCAAGTGTCACGTTGTGAGGACACTCAGGCAGCACTGTGGAGTGACTCTTCTCAAGGGAACTGTGGCCTTCTCCACCATTTAGGGAGACACTGAGGCCTATTTGCAACAACCACATGAGAAAACCATCTTGAAAGTAGATCCTTCAGTTTCAGTCCAGGCTCCAGATAATCTCCACATTGGCTGGCAGCTAGACTGAAATTTCATGAGACCTTGAATTAAAACTACCCACCTAAGCCACTGATAAAGTCTTGATCCCCAGAAACCATATGAGATAATAAGGATTTGCAGTTTCAAGCTGCTCACTTTGGGGTAATTTGTTATGTGCAATAGATAACTAATAAAATGGAATTTAAAGCCAGGGTCTAGGGAGAGCTCCTAGAAAGTGAAGGTAGGTAGATAAGTCATGTGTCAGGGATCTGATGCCTACGGCCTGCTGGTATTTAAGTATCAGATGCAGGGGGAGAGGATACAACTATATGATTTTGGCAAATTACTGGCATTTATTTTCCCAATCCATCAGAAGTAGACAGAACAGCCCACAGTGATGTGGGCGAAGATGAATGGGGTAGCATTTGTAATGTGTACAAAATAGTGTCTGTAATACTGTAGAGTCTTATTGGCATTTTTTCTCTCCTTCCTTATACCCTATTTACCATAGTTTTAGGTTTTTATTCTCATAAACAGGACAGGATCTCAGATGTTCAGATGAGCATCATGAAATGAGTATAATGTTCAGAATTATTTACAAGTTATGTCGATTGTGCTCTTTGTAAATACCTTTCTTTCTCCTTAAATTGATCTGTTAAGGAATATTATCAAAATATGCATCTACCTATTTATAATTATATGCAAGAAACATTGCTGGAGAGGAGGCATATTAAGGACATCGTACAATGATTTTGGTTTTACTTTCAGCATTATTCATGTTCATTATTATAGCATTTTGCCTCACTGTGGAAGAATTTCTATTCAGTAGTATAGTATGTTTATTTCTAGGTATAATATCCTGGGAAATTTTTTAAAGCAATGAGATGTTAGAAGGTATCTATTCAAAACAGATGGGTAGAAAATCCATTTTCCTCAGAAATTACTTAGTGTCACATTTAGAAATACTGTTCAGCTGAAATTTGAGATTAGCCAACAGGCATCTGATAATTTTTATCCTTTTGTGCCAGTCAAATGCTTCAAAAAGACTTAATCTTGCATTTCTAGTGGACTGGCAAAATTAGATTCTTGTTGATGGGAGAGAATGCAGGGAAATTATTTATTTTTACTCAATCCCCTTAGAAATTCAGAATGAAAATGCTATAAAACTGTTTCTTACTTTGATGTGAAGTTAACAGTATGGCCAGCTTACAAATTTAATTTTAGATGATGATGCTTATATATTTTTTTAAAAAGTGGGCTGAAGGAATGTTTAAATATCTTTTTATATAAATAAGCCTACACAGAAAGGGAAGTGCAACCTTGTCAGGGTAACGGCCTGAGTCTTCTGCGGAGAGTGCGTCTACCACGTGGGCACGGCCCGTCTGCAGTGCCGACGGGGATCTTGAAATTACTCTTTGCTGTTCCTTTTGTGTGTGGCTTTTACAACCCATTTATCTTCTATTTTTATTGGTAGTTTAAGCAGGTAGAAAATACATTGTGATCATTTAACTTTTGCTTCCTAAAATATCAGTTTTGTCTGTGGAAAAAGATGTGTAATGGGGGAAGAGAATAACTATTTTTTAGTGTTTCTATGTGAACTAGGTCTGCTTACCTGAAAACAGGCTCTGAGATGAAGGTTTACGTTCAGGAAGTTTCTCAGAGACTTTCCATGAGCTTGTCTGTAAAGGGGAGGGAGACAGGACTGGGTAGAAGGGGAGGTTAAACTCTGAGGCAGCGCAGCAGAGATTCCGGAGCTGGACTTAACCTTCGCCTTGGGCCCGACACCCCTCCACCGACTAGTCATTGGCTGCAGCTGCCAGTGGCGTGATGGGATCTTTGAACTGTCTCAAGAGAGCCGATTGCTAAATATTCAAGAATGTGGCGAACTGGTGATTAATCTGTTGATGCCTTGAAATCAGTCAACATGGGAATATTTATTTGCTTTTGGAGCACCAGTTTACCAGCATGAGTTTGGGTGTATTCTTGAGCAAGGTGATTTTCTTCAGCAGAAGGAAATGTCCAGGGAGTATCTCACCTGTGAGCCACTAGCTGGCAATAATCCCAGAAGCCAGGGCAGTGAGTGTCCTAGTCAACAAAGGGGAGGTTTGGGCAGTGCAGCATGGCATGCACTAGCCCATACCATTTACCTCCCAGATTCACTAACTTTGTAGAGTAAGTTCACCCCATCTGAGAAAGATGCCTCCAGAATTCCAGGCGGTCTCTTATCCTTGGGTAAGTTAGAGATGAAGATTAGGTAGCAGACTTCAAAGCCACACATTATGCTCCTCATCTTCCTCCCTCTCCCTTTTACAGTCCCTTGTATAGTCCCGTTGTGTTTGGCTAACACATCTGCTGGTCTAGGTGACATAACTGATGGGATGAACCTTATTTTCATAACAGAATTCTTTTCATGCCTGGCTGCTAGACCTGTCTATTCACCATCAAAACTGATAATAAAGTACCAAAGGAATTACTTATGTGCAAAATTTATTTATTTCTGTCCTCATAAGCCCTACCATCTCCTGATGATCAGAGTGAATTACCCCTGATAGAATGTTAATTTTTTTCTCTGCCTCTGACCTCTTGGCACAAAGAACTTAAAGTAAGTGTGTGGAAGCCTGAAAATAAAGTTGAATGGGACTCTAACTATGTTCTGTGATGTGTTAACTCTTGGAAACTAGGAGCTGTAAATCCTCAAAGTCTAAGGTAATAGAGAATGGAAGTACAAATTTCCTACAAGGGTTATTGCAAGTGATAATAATTAAGGCTACTCCTATTCCAATCCCCTTAGCTCCTGGACTCACCTGTTCTGCTTACTGGAGACCTCAATGTTTCCATCTCCAAGCTGATACCCCAGTTGGGTCAGGACAGCTTTGAGGTAGAATATATGTATATTGTATATGATAACTGTGGTCATATGTCCACTGATATACCTCCTTTGGGGTGAAGTTGGTCTCTTGGTCTATTGAGTTGTTTTGCAGGATTCTGTGCCGCTGCATCAGATATCTTTGGAGAGTGTGCCAGCTGAGGCCTTGTCGTCAAGAAAAATTTATACTTAGAATAGATGTTAATTGCAGTCAAGATAAATAACTGTCTTCTAAGGTAGGAGAGATCCAATGTAATAAATCTGCCACCAAAAGTCCTATAGGTATATATCTTATTGGGGTACAGAGTTGGTTTCTGTTGTATGGGATTGAACATTTAGCAGAAGCAGTAGCTGTATCAGTCTTAGTGAGTGGAAACACATGCTATTAAGACCATGTGTAGCTACCATCTCTGACTCAATGACTACTCCATTCATGAGCTCATTGTATTAGAAATAAGGTGGTGGTTGGCAATGGTTGATTGATGCCAAATGGTGAGTTTCTCTGCCTACTCAATAGGTCAGTACTTATTCCACTGAGTATGTTTTCTGATTGGCATTGATATACAATAAAGAGTCTTGAAAACCTGTGACCACTTCCACTGGTGCATCCACATGCCTCTTTTCCAGGTCTCTTTGTCCTCAGTCTTCCAGCTTTCTTCTTCTAAACCCATAGAAATCCGGACAGTCATCTGCCATTGCTGATTAATCCATTAGCATTTTTATCTTGGACCACTTCCCTTTCCACACAAGTAGATAAACAGATGTCTGAAGCTTGGACTTTTTCTTTTTGTCAACTTGTCAAAAGGAATTCCTTCCTGGGGTCAGAGGTATGAGCTGAAGGAGAAGCACAGTGAAATATTAATACAAGATGTGGAGGTCTAGGTTATCTGCTCACGCAGCCAAGCCGTCTTATGTTGTCTGGACATACTACTTTCATATTACAATGAATCATAAGGAGTCATAAGGTCCAACGCATGACTTTGTGAATTCGACAGGATATAGCTATGGCTGCATGGTCAAATGGTGCCCATGGCCAGACACCATTGGGATACAGTAGCAGGCAAGCAGCTGTTTGTCAAATGGTATATAGTTGTCCACTGCAAGGCAGGAACTTGCTTCAGATCCCCTGAGGTCTAATTGTAATTTTTCTCTTGGGGAATTTAATAAATGCCTCATGCCACATTTACAATCAGAATGGAATATTCTAGGTAATGTGGGCCAACTGCAGTAGTTAGAGTGTAGCTCTTTTGTGCATCGGGCCCTACTCATACCTGGCAGCCTTCCAAGCATGTGCTTTTTTCTCAGTGGTGGGAGGCTTAAGATGACATAATATGCCCTTTACTAAAGGAGGGACATCATAACATGCCCCAAACTTCTGTACCTCTAAAAATCTCACTCATGTGGCACATACCCTGATATTTCTCTAGTTTATCTCTTACCCTCTGGAGCACATGAGGCCTGAAAAAGGTCTCCAATGTACTTAGCACTTTGTGTTCATTTTGTCTGGTTAATATGATTCCATAAATGAAGCTGACCAATGGAATGTTCTGCATGATATCCAAGAGATCTAGTTCCTTTCAAACTATATTATGACGGAGTATAAGAGTTTATATGCACTTAGGACAAGACTGTAATTTATTTTGCTTCCATCCCATTCATGTGAATTACTTCTAATTCGCTGTCCTCAAATGGCTGGAAATTGGATGTATTTTCTAGTTATTCCCGTTACGGTCAGTGTTCGTTAGCTCTGGCAAAGATTCCCTTCTGGAAAAGTTGCTGCATTGAGGCTACTATTTGGTTGTGTTTAGGGCAGAGCATCATCAGTCGGCACAATCCATCTCGTGTCTGAAGGGGCCCGAATAGTGAATTAAGTGGGACTATTATGAGGACCACCATGTGTACAAATTCAAGCCATTAAAGTTGTCACTAATCTTTACTTCCCCAGTGTGTGGTATTTAAATCCTTGTTTTGATATTTTAAATTTATAGAAGAGTTGCAAAATAGTATAGAAAATTCCCATTACAATTAACCTAGTTTACACAATCATGTTAATATCTTTCATAACCATTTATCAAAACTAAGAAATTAACAACAGTAGAATATTATTATCCAACTACAGCCTTTATTCAGATTTCACCAGATCCTTAAATCACATCCTTTGTTGTTGTTCCAGAACCCAATGCCCCAAACTACACTGCATTTAGGTGTCATGTTGCCTAACACAAACTAAACCACAGGAGATGCCTGCCTGCTTAATAGAACGACTAACCTTTAAAAAATCTACAATACCAAATGTGGACAAGAATGTGGACCAGCTTGGTTTCTTATGCATACCTGGTGGAAATGGCACAACACTGTGGAAGACCATTCGGCAGCTTCTTATAAAGGTAAGCATATTAGTGGCTCCCCCTATAGAGAAAACCCATGTCTTCCCTCCTCTCCTTCCCCCAGCCATGTTTTCCTTGCCTCTCTCTCCCCTAAACTCCAAGGGCCCTTACTTTTGCCTCTGTAACTTGTTTCCTGAGTCCACTTCTTCTATCTCTGTGACTTTGTAAATAAACTTTTGCTTGTATTTGAGTATTGGCTCTGAATTCTTTCTTAGGCAGAACTTGAGGATGATTTCTGCCCACAGGCCATATATGGCCTTCAAAATCATTTGGTCTGGCCCTGCCAAGGCAGCCTCAGGCAGGACTGAAAATTCAATAAATCTAGGAGCTTTTTTCATAGCTAATTTTTAAGTTGATAATTTTGTATGGCCCTCAAATGATGTTATAAACAGCCAAGTGGCCCTTGGAAGAAAAAATTTTCCCCACCCATGTTCTAAGGGAACCCAGGTCTGGTCTGACCCCACTGGTCTAACACCTGGTGCCGTCTCACTGCCAACACTCACGGAATCAAGCACTGAAGTATGACGGTGCTCCAAGGTGAAAGGACTGTATCAAGATAAGAACTGCACCTGCCCTTTGACTCAACAATTACCAGGCCAAAGCTTGAGAGGGCATTAATTTGAAAAATGGATTTTTCATCTGCTGGGGCTGTGGTGCAAAATACGTCCCCTTGAAATCGACAGTACATTTTATGATTCTCATGAAAGGAGTCATTTTAAGGACTACTAAGGAAAGAGCTCACATGTATGGTGAGGGGTAAAGAAATGCGTGGCCGAATTGTGACAGCTGGGATTACGACTCTCAGGTTTGTGAGCTGATTCCCCTGCCAGTCCAACAAGACTCTGTCCAGGGCAAGCCTCTGAAGATAGAATGAAGAAATGTCTCAGGAACGCTCACCCATTCCTTCCCCGGCTGAGCCACCCTGGGTCATTCAGGTGCATTCATGCCTTTTATCTTCTCGCATATTCAGGGGACCCAGGGGTCCTAATAAAATAAAATAAAATTAAAAACATAACTAAGCATATTACTCAACAAACTACCTGCTGGAAATATAAAACATATGACCACATAAAACGTGCACTAGAATGCTTACAGTAGCTTTATCTATAATAGCCCCAAACTGAAAACAACTGCAGTGTCCCTCAGCTGGTTAGTGAATAAACGAGCGGTGGCACAGTAGAATGAGATACGGCTTAGCAATAAAAGTAATGAGCTACCAATACCACGCATAGACGTGGGCGAATATCCAAAGCCTCGCACACAGAGTACATTATGTGATTCCATTTCAATAGCATTCTGGAAAAGATCGAAGTATTGGAAGAGACACCTGAACAATGGTGGCCGTGAGCCAGAGGCTGGGGAAGGGACTGACTGAAACCCGAGGAGACGACTTGAACAGGTGATGGAGGGACAGGCATCCCGGCATCAGCGAGGTCACGTTGCAGGCTGCTGTGCTTTTACAAAAAGCCTACATCAGAACCTGTTCTTTCTAACCAAAAGAGACCTAAAATGAATTTTTACTTTTACGACAAAAGGCAAAAATCACACACTGGCAGTGTTTGCTTTGCAGCCGGTCCAGTGGCGGCCGGGCCCGGAGCGCGAGCGGGCCCGTCAGCTGCCGCCAGGGCCACACTCCGCAGCAAGCCACCAGCACTTTGAACTATTGTCTGCGAGCGGCTGTGCTTTATCTCTGTTTATTTTGTGCATCTGTTAGTAAGATTGGTTCTAAGTTATCAGAAAAGCCTAAGAGCACCTTAAGGGTTTTATGCTTAACATAAAAGTGAGTGTAATTAGGTGTTTTGATTGTGGTGAATGAAAGACATTGTGTGTGCACAGAATTTTGAGTCCAGGAGGTTCAAAATTATTTCCATATAAATTAATGGTAATTGCTTCTTCACTGTGCTCCATTTTGGCGCACAAAAGTTTTTATAAAAACACTCTACTTTCAGATAATGGGGGAAACCTGCATCAAAGCCTTAAAAAGAAATACAGCTGTGTTCATGTGACTGTATATATTTGTCAAATCTTGCCAAATTAATATAGTGCACAAAGGGCCCGGCCGGTGTGGTTCAGTGGTTGAGCGTCAACCTATGAACCCGGAGGTCATGGTTCAGTTCAGGTCAAGACACATGCCCGGGTTTCCTGCTCCATCCTCAATGGGGGGGGGGCTGCAGGAGGCCGCTGATCAATGACACTCTCATCATCGATGTTTCTATCTCTCTCTCTCCCCTCCCTTCCTCTCTGCAGTCAATAAAAACATATTTTAAAAAATAGTGCACAAAGGTAAATTGTATTAAGTAAATTAGAACACAATAAACCTGAACAAAAAGAAAAGAAAGATGTAGCCATCCACACTTATTGGTTCAATTTTTCATCCCTTAAAATGAGAATCGTTTAACAGAAAGAATAATGGGTCTTAAGAAATTAACAACAAAACAGATCAGTCAAAAGCCAAGTTCATTCTGTCTCTCTGCCTCCCCGAGCAGCGCACAGAGTTCTCTTCATTTATCAAGGAAGCTGGTGCTCTCAGAACCAGCGGCTCTATGCCAACTGCCCATGGACGACCCAAAAGTGCCTGGTGTCTACTAAGTTGTTTTATAGTCGGATTTATTCAGCTCTGAGGCTTGTAGTAAAAAATTGTTAAAGGCAAGACTACTCCCCTTCTGTTCATCTTCTGATCCTGTTGTGAGTTGAAGATGCTCCAAGTTCCCCATCCCCAGGTAGAGTGAACTTCCCTGTTCCCACTTCTCCATGCCTGAGAACGCTGAGCAAAGTGGCATTGCCAAACTGCAGGGACAAAGTCCTAAAGATGCGGGCTGCTTTCTGGAGGCAGTGCTCAAATGTGCCCATTGACACTGAAGTTTGGTCCAGTTGATGCCCGAAAACCCGTAAGGGAATCTCTCTGTAGTCAAGTTTAGCACATTTTAAATGAGCAAGATCATATATTGTCGTAGTTAGGAGCTTGGGGTATGGAGTATGGCAGCCCTTGACTGAAATTTTGATTCTGCTGTTTTCCAGTAAGTGACACTGGAGAGTCATAAGCTCCCTCTTAACTCTCCACCCTTCCCCCTGGAATCGGGGAGACAGGCATTATCTGACGCTGGAAGTGAGGGCGCAGGATGCATGCAACGCGCCAAGGCCGCGGCCTCCCGGAAAGAGCTTAAGAAGTAGAATTCAGGTCTATAATCATCAATATTATCATTTTAAAATTTTACCTCAAAACTAAAAGGATGTGTCCACTCAGGGTTCAGGTGTGTGTCTGGTAGGTCTGAATATTTTTGTTTCTTGATAAGTGCTGGTTGGATGTTTGTGTGGATGTTTTGCTTTCATAAGTAAATATTCATCTGCATCACCCAGACCTACTAACTGGAAAATAAGCACTCTGTCTAAGCAAGAACAAACATCTGAGTAGTGAAACTATGCAGGATAAAATGTTTATACTACAAATATACTGTAAAGTAAGTTTAAATGATTAAAATTGATGTAAAAGAGCATGAATGAGGTATTTGTCACACCAAGAAATTAAGACAAAATAAAAATATGAATTGCTAAAATAGCTAGCAGTACTGCTGAATCATAGGAAAATATATTTTCTATTTATTTTTCTCAGTCCATCATATATTCAAACTATAAGCCCACAAACTGATTATCAAAAAGGGACCACCATATATAATCAGTAGAAATTAGATAAAGGCTCTAAAGGTCTATTCTATTTCCTTCTTTTCTTTTAGTAATGTGTTTCCTTTAGCAAAATGTAAATTGTGGGAGTTTAATTTTGTGTTCCCATTTAAGATGATGCTTTGAAAATGATGGGCTTACATGGCAGATAGTGGAGGAAATCTCCCAATTAAAATCTATATTATAGGATGAAAGTATAAACAAACACCTAACCTGCCTTCCCACCCTACCACCATTAAACTCCACTTAAAGCTAAAGGAAATGTTTATATCATCACTGGATATATTGTACCTGACAAGACTTCAAACATTTCCCCTATATGCAGCGGAGATCTAATGGAGGCATGACTTTCACCAGGGGCTATTTTACACCTCTAACTTCCCAGGAGCTAAACAGAGGAAATTCTCAAAGGAATCTGGGTATGGTTTCCATGTAGAGAGGCAAGGCCTAAAGGGGAGGGCAGGTGGAAGAAAGGGCACTTGAAATCCCTCTTGGCACTGCTGATGGATAATATTGGTGGGTCCCTGTCTGGGGACAGTGGGGGCTCCAGCTGCACCTTCAGCCACAGGAGGCAGTGCTAGGATGGGGATTGGCTCTCATGTTGTGGCAGCAATTGGCCAGAAGAGACACTTTCTGGTCAAGCAAAAAGTCTTACATAGAAACCATCCCAGCTCAGAGGCTGTTTCAAGACCGAGTAGAGACAAATGCCCCTGCTAAGCTGCCCACGTAGCCTGCTCCCCCCGCACTGTTTTGGACCTCAGAGCTCACCATGTCAGTTTGCACCAACCTGCTGTTGAGGTTAAGGTCTGATCCAAAGATATTATTAGAAACCAAGCAGTACTAAGGGAAAACAAATAAAGAAAATTTATCCACTCTATTTATAGGCAAACACCTAGGTGATCTGGATGGATATCCTCTTACTCAGTGATCATTTAAAAAGTCAATAAAGGAGGATTATGCAACTAGAAAGGTTCAGAAGAATATATATGTGTATGTGCATCTCTAGTCCCACACCCATAGCTGGATTTACATGTATATTTTCATAGATAGGTATCTATATCTATCTAATGTGTCTAAAAGTTGCCTGCATTATTCAGATTTTGCGTGCTGGTGACGTTTCTCAAGCCAGACTTTATTAAAGAACATTATAAAGCACAGTTCAAAGATTATTAATAAAAGATACAGAGATAAATACACATCAGCACCGAACAACATGCTCTGGGTGACATTCCCATGGGACCCGTCCCTGCAGAAGGCACGCAGCCAGCTCATGGGAAGGAGGTAATATCAGGCATACTTTGTGCACTTGTGTGTGTACATATATAAACCCCTTCTGTTCATGGCCCAGGTCGTCAGTAGTTTTTGATCGCTACAAACTGTAAAGGCATGTCTGAACACCCACGTGTTCCCTGTGGTGGTTGACACATATTTTAGGACAAGAAATGGCGTCCCCACAGGAACCTCTCGCAGTTAGGGCTTTTCTTATAGAGATGTAAGAAAGCATTGGCCCTGACAACTGGCTTTAGTAAATTTTAAGTTTCTGTTTGAAAGCAGTAAACTTAGGTCAAGCAGCCAGACATATTAGCCCTTATTTAGCGTTATGTCCACCACATACAGGTTGTCTCAAAGCACAATGCTCGATGCTTTTAAAGCAGGGTTAGCAAACTTTTTCTGTAAAGGACCAGATGGCAGTCCTTCAGGCTCTGCGGGCTACTCAGCTGTGTCATTACTGTCAGCCCTGCCACCGGAGGTCAGAGCTGCTACTGGCAGTGTGTAAACGAATGTACACCGCTGTGTGACACAGAGGGACAGAAGTTCAGGTTTGCCCCGTGAGCCGTAGCTTGCTGTCCCCGATTTAGTGAGTCCATGGATCTCGTGGTTCTAACTAACAACAACAACAACAAAGTAAACTGGAAAGACACACCTTTTTTATGGAATTCAAGCTTTTAATACTGGAGCAGAGGGAGGAAAAATTTAGAAGACTAAAGAAAAAAAAAGAGTAACTATCATCTGATAATGCAATTGACATGATTTTTCTTTTTGATTTTTTTTTTTTTGTTTAAAATATTACAGATGTCCCTTTTTCTCCCCAGTGACTTTTTTAGCATCACTTCAGAATTGACACTTGGGGGAAAACAGACACCTTCCGGCAAGAAGGGCCACTAAAGTTCTTCTGTAAAAAAACCTAAACATGCTGAATAAATTGTACTTTAAAAAATATATAACAAGCCATTCCAAAGCCCAAGGGAGAAAGAAAAAGAAGAGAATCTTCAGTTGCTAAAAACAGAAAATAAAATAGTACGTGACCTGATATTACAGCTGGGCTTACATTGCGGTGTGGGGGGGTGTGTGTCTGGGGAAGGCTTCAGAAGGTACTTTACTAGAAAACAGAAGCTGCTTTCCTGTTTTCTTTATTCTTTCTAATTCGTCCCCTTAACGGCAGTCCCAGCAGACAGTAGTGAAGGGGCGGGGGGGCCAGGTTGGAGGGGCCCTGGGCCTCCGCCCCACCTGCCCGCAGGCCCCCCGCACCCGCAAGGCAGCCAGCAGCCGGGCGCCAGGGCTGGGCCTCCCCCAGGGGCCGCTCTGGGCGAGAGCAGCGCCCCCAAACCTCCCCTCCTCCCCAGGTCGGCCGAGAGCCTGCTGCTGGTCAGGGCGAGAGCCTCAGTATCCGAGGCCTTATGTCACTTTGGGAAACCTCTGGAGGCTCCCAGCTCTCCGGAGCATCAGGCGGTGCCGTCCCAACGGAGCTGCAGGTTCCTCTTCCTTCCGCTCCGTCCTGCCCTCATGTCTTTTAAGAATTGTTGTCAAGGGTCCGTAAGTCATTGTCTCAAATCCTATTTGAGGGAGCTGGATCTGAGGCCATCGTCACCCAGCTTTATGTTAGCATTATTTCTTATTTGCTCAGATACTACTTTTATTTTCATTGAGAAATTAAATGGTATAGACTCAATTAAAAACACTTCCCTCCCATTATCTCTAGATAAATCCGCAATCTTAAATTCAGTCTTTATGACTCCCATGAACACTTTTGTGTTTTGGCATATATTTATGAATCCGTAAACATTACATAGTAATTCAGCAGTCATTTTAACTTTATGTATGTATCATAGAATATATTCTGAACCATAAAATTTTGTACTCAAAATTGCTTGGAGGTTTATTTTTTATTTATTTATTTTTTTGTTAATTCTCACCTGAGGATATTTTTCCATAATTTTTTAGAGAGAGTGGAGGGGAGGGGTAGAGACAGAGAGAGAGACACATCGATTGGTTGCCTCCCACACATGCCGGACTGGGGCCAGGGATCGAGCCTGCAACTCAGGTGTGTGCCCTTGACCTTGACTGGAACCGAACCCATGACCTTCCAGTCCGAGGGCTGATGCTCTAGCCACTGAACAGAATTGACTAGGGCTGTTTGGGGGTTTATATTTGCTGACACATTTAGCTCTTTAAAATATAACTCAAAGCAAATATATCAAAATACTAAGAGTATACATTTCAAACACGGGCATGTGCGTCTCTCGTTTATCATTGCCTGATACTTTTTTATATTGAGTCTTCAGGATTAAAGATTTTTAAAATTAAACTAGTTTAATTCAAAGAAAAACAATGACACAAATCTACCACACCCTTCTCTCCACACCCATCTGGTCACTAGAGTCCAAACCGCATCGCACAAAAGCCTCTCGCGGCGTGACTCCAATCAGCCTGCATGTCTCGCTCCATCGGCGGCAGCAGGCTGGCCAGGCCTCCTGTTCTGGCCCATTGCTTTCAAAAGTATGTTCCATAGAAGGGTTGTTCTGAAAAATGTTCATAAAAAAGATATTCTTGGTCAAATAAGCCATTAAGCATGCAAGCCACAGGTCTCTCTTGGATGTACATTTGCTTTTCCATATCAAAGACAGAAAGAGATTCTGCAATAAAGAAACCTATTCCATTTTTATTTAACTGGTATTTCCCAATTTTGTTTTTTCATAAAATTTTTTGCTTACAGAACTTCTAATAAATTGCCCTCAGGGCTAGCGTACTGTGGACACACTTCACAGTCATCACTCTAGTTGCATGTTCTCTGTTCACTGTCCATCCTCAAACATGCCATGAATTTCCCTATCTGTTACCCATGTTGAGTATTTTTTTTTTAATGCACCCAATTCAATGCTTCCTGGCCCTCGTAAGCAATTTATATGTCACCTCTACTGTGTTGCGTGCCCAAGGCACTCCCTCGGCTGCTAGAGAGGATCCTAATTAATTGGAAGCTCAGTCCCTTTAACAATGGGTCTGTATTTGCCCTGTTCACTCTTCGTGTCTAACCAGTACCTGGCATGTAGACGGAATTCAGTAAATGTGTGTCGAGTTCCTGGTGGGTGGATGGGTGGATAAATATGTGTTCTTATAGAATTGCCGCACAAATATTATATTAGAATCATTTGTTTATACATCTCTTTCACCAGCGTGCAAGTTCCTTAGGGACTGGAATTGTAGCTGATACATGGTTACATCTGTCATGTGGCAGATGCTTAAAAAATGCTATTTGAAATTCTGGTGGGATGGGTAGAAAAAATGTGGAAGAAACTAGAGAAAACGATATGAAAGTCAAGGTTGATATATTCTCCCAAATATATAATAGAGAAGTAAGTAAACAAAAAACAGGTTAAGACCATTAGCCTATTTCTAAGTAAATTATTTTGGATTCTTCCATGCAGTTTTCTTTCTCTCCCCTTGCTCTCATTTTGTATAGTGACAGTGACGCTTAATGATCAGTTAATCAGGGATCCAAGTGCCAAGTCTCAGAAGAAACTTTAAGAAAAACACCGAGTTTGTGCAACTTACGAGCAGCTTTCAAGGTTCATAACACACTGGCCCACCACCGGGATGACGCTCCCTCAGAGGCACTCAGAGCACGAGGACTTCCTCCGGAGGTGACAGTGCCCGCAGCCCAGCCGTGAGCAGGAGCTAATGGGTTCAGGAATTTTATAATCAGCTAACCTGCAGCTGTTCAGAGTGTCATTATTGTTGTTACTGATCCAAGTCAAAAGTATCATGGTTCAGACGTTCTCTCTGATTATCTCAGCTTCATCATTGCTAATTTTTAATTCCACCCCCCTCTGTCTGCCATCACTTTTAAACGCGGGGCCCACTGCCATGTGCTAAGTGTATTCTCTTGTCTTCTCGGCCTCCTCATGAGCTGTCCCACCATCCCATGCCTCTAGAAAAGCTCTCCCGTGAGGCCGTTTTCCGCCTGCTTTCTTAAACAGATTGATACGTGCCACACACCTCACATAGCTCAGAGCAGAGCAGCGAGCTTGGCGTCTTTTCTTTTCTTTGCCTTTTCTTTGCCTTTTCTTCCTGCACACTTACTGCTTGAGGTTCACGCCAGCTTTCTAGAGCAGTGGCTGTCTATGTTCCCTCCTGCCCACTTCTCTTACCCTTTTCTTCCCCTATCCCTGCGGATCCCCAGAGGACAGAGTGGTACATCAACATGTGGTTCTCAGTCTATGTGTGTGCACTCCTCAGCAGAGTATGGGCCCCTGAGAATAATTATTGTCTCTTTTTCCATCATTGTGCCCTAGTCTTTGGCATGGTGCCTACTCCCAAACTTTACTCTATTGCATATTTGGTGAAGAACTGATTAGAGAGTACAGCAGGGGGATAAGATCCAAGCCTCCATCTCAAACACATCGCTAATGTTGACATTTTCACCGGTGATCCTCAGTTCTCCATAAAACCCTCTAATTACCACTGGCTGTTGTGTTTTCTGGGCTTTTGCTCATTTATAGTTCAAGTTCTGTCCTCTAAGATGAATTCTAAGTATTCAGAAGGTGGGTCAAAGGAAAATATTTGGGTGGATAACTGTTAATTTAGCTGAGAGAGGATATGGAACCAAGGAATCTAGAAAGTTTTTGCTGCCCTTGACTGTCTTAGAGAGACCTTCAAAACCGTTATCTACCAACCACACAAACCTGATACGTATCATCACATCCCAACGCCGGTGGTTGAGTACCTACACCAACAGTGAATAGGTCAGTTTACCTTAAACTCAGACTTATGGGATGTTTGCACTTTAATTTAATGCTGGATGAGTAGTCAGCAAAGACGGTCCCATATTAAGGACTTTGGTTTATAAAGTCTGTCCAGTATCTTCCTCATTCTCACTGCTCCTGTGAGGTCCTCCTAAATCCACATAACTTCTAGGGTCATCATGTTACTTTCTACAAACTTCAAACTCTTACGCTAACTCTCAGTTTGCCATTACTCTGTCCCCCAAATCTGCTTATTTAATGTTCAGTAATCTCTGTGCAAAGTCACCAGAGTCCCTGTGGAAGCTTACTGTTGATAAAGTCAGCCCACTGAAACATCCTTCCCTCCCAATGGCCCATAGATTTCAAAGTATGTGCTCCTTGCTGAAATCTCACCTTGATTCTTATGGCCCTGGATTAGGCTGAATTTCAGTTAGAATCCTATAGTTCAGCAATAACTCTTATTTATAATTTTTTCCTAAGCTGCTATGAGTCAAGTTAAATTAATCAAATTAAACTCTCTTTAACTAAAGCTGTTCAAATAAAGAAATATTGTAAAGACACAGGAGTCTGATTTAACCGCTAGTCCCCTGGATGAGACGTTTCAGTCAGCACTTGCCCTCTCTAAATATATGGCAATAAGAGTTTCAATTTTCTCAGCCACTCCCTGACCTCCACACTGAGTCTATCCAGTCATTTGTCCTGGAGAAAACTGAGAAGGAAAGTAAGGTTTCAGTCTCCTTTTCAAATGATCAATTTTCGCACCCATCTTCACGGTTGTACCTTTCTACATGCAGCTTCCCAGCCAGACACTGGCCCTTCACCATTAACTTCATCCACTGTGCTCGATGGAGCTGATGGTCCAGGGGGAAGAACCCTTTGCTACTCCATTGCAATATCTGCCTTTATTTTTCAAATCTGGGGGACAGAATCTTAAACCTCTTTATCATAGCTTCTTCATCACCCTCTTAAGAGGGCATTTATGAATGGTGGACTCATTTGTCATTAATTAATTGAAATACTTTGTTTACAATGTCATGTATAAATGGTGCAATTTTTGTCTGCTACACTCTGTTGGGCAATGCTTAGTATCACAGTATATATCTTTCTATATACACATAAGAAAACAGTGGGTACACTGAGAAACCATTCTACTTAACAAAACTGTCCCTCTATGCTCCCTGACCTACAGACCATGTTGCCCTCAATCCCTTCCTGAATTACTCGGCTCTTGCTTTTTACATTCAGGTGAACCCTCCCCTGGAACTCAGTGGACTCAGTCACGTACTCACATTCCGTTCTACCCCATGAATTGCCAAGTGTTGCTCTGTGAAATTTCTCCCTGAACAACTTGTTCTCTGATTCCCAGGATACCAACACAGCAGTGTTTCAGAGCTGGTTAGGATATAAATATGCACCACTTATACTCTTAAAGAGCGCCACTTGTGAAACAAGGGCTGTAAATCATTGTCAGGGGGAAGAAGCTGCTGTTCTGAAACCAAACATTCAATTACTTAGAACATTTAAACATTCTACATAGTTGATATGATGACAAAGGTATCCACGGTGCTACAAAAATGTTGGTGCTTTAAAAAATCTATTTGATAAAAATGTACCTACACAAGTAATAAAAGGAACAATCCAAAAAAGAAATATTCTAATAAGAAGACCTTGGGGGAAGATGGAGTGTTAGGTATATTTAATGCATTGCACTCCAACACAAAGAGGAAGGTCAGGGTTTTTTTATATGAAGCCACATTAATTAGAACACAGATATGGTTTTGAATTCTGATTTTCTAACTAATTAATTTTGTGACCTTTGGAAAGTAATTTAACTTCTTCAACCTATAAAATAAGTTGTGGTTAGTCCATAAAAATGTAACAGAGTTGGTGTGGCTATTAAATAACATATTCTATGAATGAATTTAGCAGAGTAGTTAGCACATGTCAGGAGATCAATCACATATACTATAATATATGTGTTATACTATCGCTTTCTATAGTACATTAACTGCAAAGAGAAAATCCTTGAATATATCTCTTAGAAGGTATCCTTATTAAGTATCATTAAATATGATATAATAAGCATATGCGAAACATAAGCAGAGATAAATGCATGTAAGAAAACCATGCCTACACATAAAGCATAGTTCTCTTAAGTCAGTGTAAAGGGAGATGAATTTCAAAATCTCCCTAAACAACAATCATCCTATAGTTTAGAAACTATCGAATAGTAGAAAGTACGAAACACATGAAACCAGGAAGCTCGAACAAGCCCTATATCTTCTCTGAACCTCAAGTTCCTTATTTATAAAATATCTTACTGCTGTGTTGAATGGGAATTAAAGGTATAAAATAATGGGGGACATTTGGTGCAAACCATAGAGTACTGCACGAGGCATGGTGCCATTCGGTCAATCCGTTACCAAGCATTTGGTAAGTGCCTCCCGAAAGTTTTATTCTGGGCTTAGTTTTGTTAAGCATCTCAGGAAAAATGCTGCCAGGACAAAGGTTCTGTGATTGCAACATACATTGTTCGTTAGAATACATGATTACTGCACAGTTAAAGAAAAGTGTAATAACAACTGTTTATTAACCCAGCTAGATACCAGGAGAAGGAAGATGGCCCTTCAGATGAAAGGCGGTCATTGAAGGGTGGAGTGTGTAAATGTGTCTCCATCCCCATTAGATGTTTAAACGTGAAAACTGCTCATAGTTGGTTAAGTAAAAATGTCTTTTCATTTTTTTCTTAAGGGATTAAAATTTTGCAACTTCCATTTTGTGTCTCACCCACAGCTCAACCAGACCGATTTCGTATGGATAGCTTTAATTTTCTCATACAGCTTAAACACCCTTTTTCCCCCAAATTAAAAAAAAAAAAAAGTTATTCATAAATTCTATATAATAAAAGGTTAGTGACATTTCTTCCTTACTAAAATCCACTGCTTGCTGTTGATGCAAGTGATAGCATAAAACCATCACAAGATATATTTGGCCAAATACGGCTCCTACACAGGCCCTAAAGGGCTACTTAATAAACTTAAGCTACGCATTTATTGCAATGCTTTGTAAAAGAGACGCCATTCTTCTAATGTCACAGCCCCTTGGAAGATGTTTCAGTCCTTTTGAATTCCTGAATAGAAACAGACAACAGCTACACAGGGAACCCAGAAATACATGGGTAATATTTACACATACACAACAAAACTAGGGTTCAGGGTATCTTCGTGAACTGCAAAGTACACCCATAGGCACAGGCAGGCATCGCGCCACTGTTTATGTGGAAAGAAGACAAAGGAAGCAACGAGGGTCTATCCTTTGGAACTGAGAAGTCACCTCAAAGAGCCAACAGATGTTCTCTGTTGGGCCAACTTGAGAAGAGCAGCTGGAACTGGGAAGGGGTTTGCTCTCTAGAAACCAAGCGGACGCGAGCCCAGGCCCTGAGACTCTCAGAATAGACTCCAGAATTCCTTTGCATATGTCCCTCACTCAGCAGAAACTTCTGGGAGCTGAATTAAAATTGAATCACCTCATCTAAAAGATCAGAAGAACTATTTTCACATTAAAAACAAACAAACAGGAAAGCTTCAAATCACCATAAACCAAATTGTTTATTTCACTCTTGTCAAATAATAAATATAACAATAACAGAAAAAACACATATTTGGAGCAAAAAAGAAAAGTGTGAAGTTAAATCTCAATCACAGGTCTTAAAAGACAAAAATGAGAACCAGGAGCAGACAAAATTCTTACAGCCTACGGAGGGAGCAAGCTGTAAAGAGGTGCCCACAAGAAAACAGCAACTGTCGCTGACTATTTTAAGAAGTTGGGACATGAAGGGAAAACATGGATAATTAGCAAAAATCAGAAACAGTTACTGAACTCAGGAAGGATAATGAATGAATTATACAGGAAATTAAGACAAAACTGGAAGGAACAAATGAAAGAAGACAAAAACACACAAATATAATGTCTTAAGAAATGGAAGATGAAAAAGAAAAGGCCCTAGTAGTCCAAACACCTGGCCTTGGCAGTTAGATGGATGGAACAGGAGAGAGGGCACAGAAATCTATCCACACCTCTGTGCTCAATTACCTTTTGACAAAGGAGGTGAGAACATATAGTGGGGTAACGACAGTTTCTTCGATAAACGGTGCTGGGAAAATTGGACAATGACGCTCTCATCATTGATGTTTCTTGCTCTCCCTCTCCCTTCCTCTCTCTGAAATCAATAAAAATATATTAACCCCCCCCTCAAAAAAAAAGAAACTAGACCACCAAGTTATACACCATACACAAGAATAAACTCAAAATGGATTAAAGACTTCAATGTAAGGCACAAAACCATAAAAATCCTAGAAGAAAACATAAGCAGTATAATGCTCAGACATTTCTTGTAGCAATATTTTTGCAGATATATCTCCTTGGGCAAGGGAGACAAAGAACAAAATAAACAAATGAGACTAAATCAAACTAAAAGCTTTTGAACAGCAAAAGAAACCATCAACAAAATGAAAAGGGAACCCACTGAAGAGGAGAACATATTTGCCAATGATACATCTGAAAAGGGGGTAATTTCCAAAATATAGAAAGAACTTATACTACTCAAAACCAAGAGACAAACAACCTAATTTAAAAATGGGCAAAAGACCTGAATAGACACTTCTCCAAAGAGGACATACAGATGGAAGGAGACATGTGAAAAGCTGCACAATATCACTAATCATTAGAGATGCAAATTGAAACCACAAGGAGGCAACACCTCACAGTTGTCAGAATGGCCCCATCAACAAGTCAACAAACAAGTGCTGGCGAGGGTGTGGGGAAAGGGGACCTCGTGCCCTGCTGGTGGCAACGCAGACTGGGGCAGCCTCTGTGGAAAACAGCATGGAGGTGCCTCAAAAAATTAAAAGGAACCTTTTGACCCAGTGACCTCACTTCTAGAAAATATATCCAAATAAACATGAAACACTAATTGGAAGGAATATACACACCTTTATGTGCACTGTAGCATCATTTACAATAGCCAAGATCTGGAAACAGCCCAATGCCCATCAGTAGACAAGTGGATAAAAAGCTGTGGGACATTCATACAGTGGAAACTTGGCCGTAAAAAAAAGAAAAGAAAAGAAAAGTGGAAAGAAAAAGAAAGGAAGTCTTAACTTTTGCGACAGCACGGATGGACCCGGGCATTATTATGCTGAGTGAAATAAGCCAGTCAGAGGAAGACACGCACCACATGATCTCACTCATATGTGCAGTTTAGTGAACAAAATAAACTGATGAACAAAATAGAATCAGAGCCATGGGAGGGGTGTTGTGGGGCTGAATAAAAGGAGGGGAAGGGATTAAACAAACAAATATTATAGATAGATGATAGATGATAGATAGAGATGATAAATGATAGATTAGATAGAGATAGATGATGACAGATAGATAGATATAGATAGATGATATAGATAGATGATAGATGATAGATGATAGATAGATAGATATAGATAGATGATAGATGATATAGATAGATGATAGATGATAGATGATAGATAGATGATGATAGATATAGATAGATAGATAGATAGATAGATAGATAGATAGATAGATAGGTAGATAGATAGATAGATAGATGATAGATAGATAGTAGATAGATGATAGATAGATAGATAGATATAGATAGATGATAGATAGATAGATAGATAGATAGATAGATAGATAGACAGACAGACAGACAGATAGATAGATAGATAGATAGATAGATAGATAGATAGACAGATAGATAGATGATAGATAGATGATAGATAGATGATAGAGACAACAGTGTGGTGATAGCCAGAGGGAAACTGGGGTGGGGTGAGCAAAGTTGGGGCTAATGGGGGTGGACAGAAACTTTGCTTGCAGCAGTGGCCATACGATGCAGTGTGCAGATGATTTTTTGTTGAGTTGCACACTTGGGACCTATATTATTTTGTGAACCAATGTCACCCCAATAAATTCAATAAAATAAAAGACATAGAACAAAGAGGGTGTGGCATATAAAACTAGGGAAATATAAATACAATCGTAGGAGACTGGTGTTACACTGGTAAGCTAGCCTAGATTATATAACTTCTTGTTTGACAGCTCCCTTATTTGTAAATGCTATCTCATGTAGTCCCTGTGTCTCATGAATATTTTGAACATTAAGTATTAAATATGCAGCAATGTACATGACCTGTAGGAGATAAGGCTCATTAATGCCATTTCCTTTTTCCTTACTGTGACAGTGGAGAGCGATGTTTGGTGGCTTATAGTCCTGTAGCAAGGAGAGGATATTAAAATGCAACCAAGACATATTATGTGGCTTTGGGCTATAACTCTTATTTTCAAATTTTATTAAGTGTCTCTAGTAGTCAGTCTAATACAAAATCTTGTAGAACTCAGACTTTGGCAAGTAAGGCTTGGACGCTTTCCCTTCCTAAAAAGGAAGGTAATGATGGGTTTTAATTGCAACACAATTAGAGCTTTTGATATCAAATTAATTTTCAGTGATAGTGTTGGTCTTGGCAGAGAGTACAGAATTTATGAGATAAAAGCCCCATGAGTATATGCACACACTCTTATAGCTTTTTATGCTAAATTGAAATTCCTGCTTCATTTTCCATTCCTAGAATCAAAGATTAAGGATAATAAAGCTTTTTAGCTTACCTAAATTAGTTAAGTGCATTTTATTGCATCAAGTCATACTTCATTATAAGCCATACTTGGCAAATTCTCTCCACTTTAAATAATTGTTCACAAGATAATAATTTTATGAAATTTGTTTGTATACATAATGTGGAAATATGGCTCTAAATTAAAATTACAGAATTTTAATAAATTTTGAGCCTGTATCTTACTTGTAACCTTTAATGCTCTCGCTAAGCCCATGTGGTTAAAGGAGCATGAATACTTAAACAAAATCTTATTTTTTTTAGTTAATAAAAACATTTTGTATTTTTTCCAATAAAAGCAATGCATATCGTTTTGAATGAGCACACTTGATATGTGTCCAAAATTTAGCTCATTCCAGATAATTATAGTGTCAGAATAATTATAATGAAAACATAAGGCCCATAATCAAAATGATAATTTGATATGATATTAAGATAAAAATTCATCTCCAGAAGAATAGGTATATGTACTAAAGTTACCAGTGGGACACAGGAAGATAACCAGTATGAGATCATCGAGATTATTTTCTCCTTGTAAATAATACAATTTTATTTTGTTATTTGCAGGCATTTTTTCTCACCACTTCTCTTCTATGTTTACATAGCTAATACAGTCACATAGCTGAAATTCAAAATGTACAAATGTGTACTGTAAAGGGTCTTGCTCCTACCCTGGCCGCACACTCACAAAATTCCTCTCCTTAAAGGCAATGAAAAAACAGCATTTCCTGACCTGTTTTAAAGTGCTGGGCACAGTTCTAAACCTTTCAAGTCAATTGGCTCAAGTTCACCTTCAACACAACCCTTTAGGCAGCAGCTGTTGTTCCCCCATTTCACAGGTGAGGAAGCTGAGGCTCTGTGCGGTCAAGTGAGTAACTCAAGTAGTAATCTGCAACTCGTAGTGGCAGAGTTGGGATGGGGACTCGGAATCTGGGTGCAAAGCTCATGTTCTCAGCTACCTACCCTTTAACTATTAACGTACTATCAATCCAAAGAACGTTTCTTACATTTCCTTTCAAAGGCATCTGCATGAGTGCTTACAAATGGTAAAATTTTATGAATCTTGCCTTTTCCATCAAACTATATATTTTTATATATTAATAAATATTATTGCTTAAAGTACACCCTTGTTCTTTTATTTTTAGGTATTAAATAGAATGCAATGTATTCATTCATTCATTCATTTATTTATTTTCATTGTTTGGAATAAGCAGCCCTCTGGAGGGAAGTGATGTGGCCTCTGGCATGGCCTTTTGTAAGTGACGCTGCGGTGACCGTCCTCGGGTGCTCACCCCCCACACACGCGAGGCTGCCTGAGGATAAGATGCCGTATGTTCGCAGAGAGTTGAATTAGAAGGTACATGAATTTTACATTTTTACTTGAATTCTATAGAGATTTAAATTTGATGCACCCCATAGAGATGGTACTAATTTTTTAAAATATATCCTTATTGATTCCAGAGAGAGGGAGAGAGAGAGAAACATCAATGATGAGAGTCATTGATCGGCTGCCTCCTGCACGCCCCCTACTGGGGATCAAGCCCGCAACCTGGGCATGGGCCTTGACCGGGAATCGAACCCCAATCACCTGGATCCTAGGTTGACGCTCAACTGCTGAGCCACGCCCGGCAGGACAAGATTGCTTTAATTTCTACCCCTACTAGTAATATATTAAGGTTTCTGTTTTCTCAAACACTGACTAACACTCTGTTATAAAACTATTGATTTCTTGCCAGTATTATAATTAAAATATTTTTCTGGCATTTTTAATTATTAAACTTTAACTTTTCATTTTGAAAAGATTTCAGACAAGCACAAATGTTGCAAAAATTACTAAAAATTTGGTATAAACATGAACAACATCTCTCAGATATTAACATTTTATATACACATGGTACATTTACCGCAACCAGGAGATTAACACTGATGGGAAACTATAACCTAACTTTCATACCTTATCAACATTTCACCAAATTCTCTAGTAGTGTCTCTGGAATTAAATCTAGGATCACACATTGTATTTAGGAGCCAAAATACCTCAGTCTCTTCATCTGGAATAGTTTCAAGATCCTTTATTCCCCTTTCAACACCTTAACATATTTGAAGAGGTCTGTCAAGTTATTTTGTATAATGTCTCCAATTTCACCTTGTCTCGTATCTCTTTATGGCTAAATCTTGTGGTAAGGATGCCACAGAAGTAATGGTGTCTCTCATTGTATCACAAGGCACGTGATACAGATTTGGTTCAACTACTTATGATGTGAAATTTGATCACTTGCTTTAGATGGGACCTGGCAGGTTTTCCACTGAATTGTAATTTTCCCTTTGTAATTATTGAGTATCCTCTGAAAGATACTTTAAGACCGTGCAGGTATTTTTAAATCACACATTCACCCACTAATTTAGAATCTATTGATGAAGATAAATGACAATTTTCCAATCGAGCCTTCATTCTATAGAGTACATGAAAATGCAGTCTAAGGAGGAGTTTCCTTCCTCTCCTATTTACTTATTATTTGATTATTGATGGACTGACTCACTTGTTCATATCCGTTTGGACTTACGGAATCTTATATTAGCTCATAGTTAGTGATTCACTATTTCCTTTTTTTCCTGAAATAGTTTCTTATTTGGCTTTTCAGAGCTTCTTCATGTTAGTCTCTGTGGCCTATTTACATATCCCCACTGTTGCCGAGTCTTTACTTTTCCTGTACAAAGTGAGATTAAGCCACTTAAATTTTACTTTCAGGAAAACCTTTAAACTTCTGTCCTACATTTTTTATTTAGTTCATTTTTTCTTATTAATTAATAGAAATTATTTTCATAATTAGGCAATTAATTTTCTATGATACGATTTGTGAAATGTTTTGCAGTTGATATTTATGTTTTGATTTTCTTATGTTTTGCATTCATAAATCTGGTTTCAATGTAATATGATTTATCAAGTTTTTGTTTAAAATATGTTTTTATTGATTTTTAGAGAGAGAGAAAGGAGGAAGGGGGGAGAGAAAAACATCAATCTGTTGCCTCCTGCATGCCCCCTACTGGGCATGGAGCCTGCAACCTGGACATGTGTCTTGACCAGGAATCAAACCAGGGCAAAGCTTATCTAGTCATTAAAGCTTCTGGGTATTGTCCTCATAATTGGACAGGCCTTTCCCACTCCTATATTATAAACATTTTTTTCTATTAGTATACTTTTTTTTTCTAAATGCACTTAGCTTATATTTTTACATTTATTTAGCCTACCCATTTGAGATGTATCTTAGCGTAAGATGTAAGTTATATACAAATCTTTTTTTTTCCTCTAGATGATTACTTTGAACTAAAAAAACAGCCACATTTATTGCTTAATTTATTATTCTGGTTTATTTAAATTCTATCTTTATCTAATAGAGATATTTTGCATATGACTGGTTTTATTTTTTATTAATTTATGTCTATTTACAACTTTGTATCACACTTTTTTGTTTTGCCTAGTTTTATAACACATTTTAATATGCTAACCAGGTAACCTTGTACTAACCTTTTTCACATTTTGTTCTTTTTGAAATTTATATTCCATATGAAATGTAGCTTATATTGGTTCAGTTAAAAAAATCTATTATTATTACTGGGGTCAAAATCAGTTAGGGAGAACTGACATTTGTATAAATATGAGTCTCTTATTCAAGGTTACTGTGTTACTTACTCTGTGTTCAAGTCTTTGCATCTTTCAAGAATGTTTTAAAATATCCTTTATATTCAGAGAGTGTATTCTTAAGTTCATTAAGAGGTATTTTATCAATCTTCAAATTGTTTCAAATAAAATATTTGCCAATCATTTTGTTTTCATTTTTTTGTTGTTTGTAAATAAGAAAACCATTGATTTCTACATATGGATTTTGTATCTAGAACTGTATCTGAACTTCATCATTGTAATCACTCTTATCCTTTGAATCTTGGGTCTTCCAATTATACATTTCCATCAGTGACAAATAATGAAAATTACCATTCCCTTTCTCATTTTTATATATCTAATGTTTTTTCCTGTCTACCATGGCTGACATTTTCAAAATGATGTCATCGTGAATTATCATGATGGCTGGCTATCCTTGTTTTAGAATTCTAATCAGAATGTTTTTAATGTTTTCTTCGCAATAATAATTAATAATAATAATAATAATAATAATAATAATAATGTTTTGGGTTGAGGTACCTGTATTTTGTAACTTTTAAAGAGTATCCAAGTATTGTTATTTTATTAAGTTTTAAATCAAAATGGATACTAAACTTTATCAAAGGCCTTTAAACACCTATGGAAATGATTTTATGCCTGTCTCCTATCCACTACTATGATAAAATTAATAGGTTCCTTAATGCTGAAGCATTCCTGCTGTAATGGAATCAACTTCACTTGGTTATGCCACAGTGTTATTGTTTTAATGTGTGCCTGAATTGTGTTTGGTAATATTTATTTAACATTTTTATCAATAAACATAATGTTTGGCCTTTTTATAATTTTTTTGTTGGATTTTGATATCATTGTAAGAGTAGCTTTAAGAAAGAGATTTTGTTTCTTTTTTTCTATTGAACATTTTAAATAGCTTTGGAATTTTCTGATCTGTAAAAGTTTTGATAAAATTTACAGTAAAAATATGTCTGAGTTCGGTGATTTTGGACAGAGAGTAGCATTTTCAAAACTCTATTTTTTCCACAATAAGTGATGATAGAAACCCATTTGTGTTGAAGGCAATTTTGTTTAGTGCAACTTCCTTAAAATGCTCCTTTCCCCCCTGGGGTTTTCTATTGCTTTTGCAAACTTTAACAACATAGTCTCCTGTTAATCTTTTAATTTCCTTCAAATACGGTGAATTACCTTTCATCATTTATTATTTTATACATTTGTGCTCTCTATTTTTGCATTATCTAGTTTATTGGTTTGCTCAAAGACTTAGGATTTGGTTTATTTATTAGTCTGACACTTTTTTATTTTTAATTGATTACATTCTGCTTTTATCTTTATTAAATCCATCCTTCTGCTTCCCCTAGACTGCTGTTTCCTTTTTTTCTATTTTCAATTAAAACTTTATGTCTTTATCTCACAACTTCTGATATGAATGGTTTTCATGATTTTTAAGCATTTTACAACTTGGGTTTGGATTTTTTCTAAAATTGTGTCAAGAAGGTTTCTTTTTGTAATTTCCAGGTGTTAGGGACTTTTGAATATTTTGCTTTGTTATTACATTGTTGTTCCAGTTCAGTGTAACCAGGGAATACTCCTCTATTTTTTTTACTTTGATATAGACTGAGGCTTTACTTGTGGCTCAGTATTTAGTCAAATTTCTAAATATTTCACACACATTTCATAAGAGGGTGTATTCACTGTTTTTGAGGAACAAAGTTTTAAAACTTATGCTGTTTTAAGGTTTTAAATGAAATTTGGACTAATTTTGTTAATTTTCCAAAAACACACATTGTGATTTTGGGAGAAATTTCATGGTGGACGATTATAAGACAAAAAGGTGGATAGTTTATTTTTTTACACAGTTTAATTATTTAAAGTTCAGGAACATTATCTAACTCTATTGAAAATGTGTTTCTTGTTTCTTAGTTAGTGGAAGCTGCTTTTGTTTGAGTTAGGTGTTTTCATATATTCCCCTGTATATATATATTTTAATATTAGCTATTAACATTATACATATAATGTGTATGTATTTTGATTATCAGAAACTTCCATAAATTTTTAAATGAAAAAGTAAACTGACAAACTATAACCATGACATAGGTTAACTTTTCTCACTTCCATGTGTATGCACACAAACACGTATAATAAGTATTATTTTAAATTTTTTTAAATCCTCACCTGAGGATATATTTTTATTGATTTTAAAGTGAGAGGCAGGGAGAGGGAGAGGGAGAAACGTCGACATGAGAGAGAAACATCGATCAGTTGCCTTCTGTATGCGCCCCAGCTGGGGCCTGTAGCAACCTGGGTTTGTGCCCTGACCGGGACCTGAGGCGCAGCCCCTCAATGCACAGGACGATGCTCCAGCCAGCTGAGCCACACTGGCTCGGCCTATAGGTATAATTATTTTGATTTGTTATGTAGAATTTCTTTATATGGTTTTAAATAAATGTGTTAAAATGATCCTAAGTCGATTGCTGCTTAGGTCTTTTACAACATTAGGCTATTATAAACATTGTAGTCAGACAGGAATGTTTGTGTGTGTAAATATGTAAGTGTGCGCGCACACACACACACACACACACACACACACACACACAGAAAATGCCAATGTGATCCCAAGCACTCATTTCTGTAGGAAAAAATGCTTCTCAGATGCAGATGTAAAATTATTAGCATTAAAGTATGTGATTGTTTAACCACTATGAGGTACATCTGAAACTGATAAAAAATAATATTGACTGTCAACTGTAATTGAAAAAACTAAAAATAAATAAATAAAATTTTAAAAATTAAAAAATAAAATAAAGTTGATAACATTAAATACATGGATATTGAGTATCTCATTGCCCCAAAGAAACACTGTCTTTTGAAGAAATGTACATAGTAGATCTGCTTATACTAGTCCCGTTTCTCTCAGCTACTCTGTTGGAAAGAGAGTGGCTCAGGGACTGGAGGTCAGAACCATGATAAAGATAACAGATCTAAATGTCACTATCTATGACTCACAGGACTTTTACATTTTAATGTTGTTATTTTCTTGAGGCTACAGCAAAACACTTGCATCAAGAGTGCTATTTCACAAGTTCTCCAGCAACGAAAACACTACATCCTATCAGCTACATCAAAATGTCCTAACTTGTCAATGTAAGCAGCTACAGTTGTTGGTGTTTGTATTATTATAGATTTTCTTACCTCTACAATGTACTGTTCTGCATATTTTCTGCATTCAGCATGTATTATTATCATAATTAGAAAAATGTACTACAAAAAAAAATGCAAGATAGTAGGGACCACTTTGTAAAGTATATAATTCTTTAACCACTAGGTTGTACATGTGAAACTAATACAAAATAATATGGAATGTAAACCTCAATTGAAAAATAAAATTTTAAAAATGCAAGATAGTATAGGGAGAGCTTAGAGATAATAGATGAGTAGCCACTGGTTAGCTCTGACTTTTGCAGCCCTTATCATCGACAAGTACCCTGAAGGATGACCTGCTTAAGCAAACCGGAGACAAATCTGGTTTTACTCACCTAAACATCTCTATTGAATACAGCTGACTATTTGGTTCGGGGGCGGAGTGTAAAGACTTTAGGGTGACTAAGCTGGTCCACAGGCCCAATTCCCAACCTCTGCAAACGTTTCAAATATGATCATTATAATTTGGCCTAATCTATAATTCAAAAACTCAATGCTTCTATTACAGAATTTCCTGACAAGCTCTCAAACTAGACCAGGCTAAACCAGTCTGACCACTGCTCAGACTGGAAGAAAGCAGCACAGGTCAACTTCTCTTAGAATCACTTATTCAGGCTCCACAGAGAACTCCCGGGAGGAAGGCCTTTGAGAAGCGGATGTCAGCAACACAGGGAATTTCACTGAGAGAGGTACAATGCAGGTAACATTCAAGTTCAAGACATTTGTGGGGCTTGCTCAGTGAGAGTCAGAAGATGTCTTAGGTACTTGGCAGAGATTAGTATTTACATCCTGGAAAATTACTCCCTTTTCTTATATTTATATGCAGCACTTCGGGTTTGTCTAATGGATATGCATGTTACTGTCAGATACATGTCAAAATAATCTGGGCAAATATGAAAGAGTTATGTGTTAGTTTTGAGTTGTGCATGTAACAAAAAAGCCAAAGACTCCTTTTCGTAGGAAGTCTAAACCTGTGACTTTTGCAGTTACTCACTGAAACTCACACATGAAAAGGAAAAGCACAGGAAATTGATACCATTGTAATTAATTAGCTGGTTATTAAAAATAGGAAAGGAGAAAAAGAAAGCCAGACATTATAGGAATGTCATTTGGGAAGCTTCACCAGGAAGCTGCAACTATGCACTCCCCAGGGAATCACCGGCCTATTCCCTGCAAAACACTGGGGGAAGGGATCTGAAAAAGGGAAGATAGACACATGCCCAGTAAAACTGGGGTGAGATAGGGAAGGTACTTGCCCATCAGTCACACTTGGGAACAAAAATCATTGCCAGAATGGATGTGGCCACTGCAAGCATGCAAAAATTTAAAAACACATAATCTCCTAAACAAAGGAGTTCTCTCTCTTGTGCTCTTGGCTCACTCTTGTCTTCATTCATTTGCCCATGTTTCCTCCATAGCCACGTGGACCTATGGACTCTCCATGCAATGGACTGATGGACTGCAGTGGGGGAACACAAATTAAACTAGCCTGATGCTGTATTTTACTGTGCAGGCATGGAAAGGAAATTCTGGACACTGGCTCTGATTTTAGCCCTGCTAAAGGCAAAATGAGACTTCTTCCTTGGCTGGACTGAGGGAAATGGGACCTTGGAAACTCAGGAGTTGGTTTGATTCCACTGAAATAAGGCTTTCTACAATATAGCATCCTCCGTGCAAGTCTCGGAAAATTCCTTTTCTCAGGCTATCTCAAGAAATCCACCCCCACTAGCTACCGGGGTAGACAAGGACCTCTCCCCTCTATTAACAGAATCACAGAGAAGGAAGGATTTAGCTTTGACATAAGGTATTTGGATTCACCCCAACTACAGACCCCAGCACAGGCCTCTCTGATCTTTAGGGAAGATGAGTTTAGATGGCCCCTCGTAAGCTGACTGGAATCCATCTTGACAGACTTTCCTCTCATCAGGACCCCACTTCTTGTCCTGCCTCCATTTAACACTATACCTTCTAAATAGCACCTTCCTGAGTACGGAAGCTTTAGATTCGTTTGTTTTGATTTTTGGCTCTGAATTTGTTTTTATTTTTAAATTTATCTTTATTGTTGAAAATATTATAGATGCCCCCCTTTTTCCCCATTGACCCCTTCCACCCTGCACCCACTCTTCACTCCAGGCCTTCGCCACACTACTGTCTGTGTCCCTGGGTCATGCATCTATGAATATAAATTCTTTGGTTAATCTCTCCCCACCCACCCACCCCCACCTTCCCTCTGAGATTTGTCAGTCTGTTCCATGCTTCTGTGTCACTGAATCAATTTTGTTCATCTGTTTATTAAGTTCTTTAGATCCCACATATAAGTGAGACCATGTGATGTCTGTTTTTCTCTGCCTGGCTTATTTCACTTAGCATAATATTCTCCAGGCCTATCCATACTGTCCCAAAAGGTACGAGATCCTACTTCTTCTGAATTTATACATACACTGTTCCTCTACACAAACTATTTGTCCCCATTTTGTTCTTCTTGAAATATTTATTCATCTTAAACATACAGCATGACAACTCTGGTTGCCTAGAACCTGAGCCTGCAGAATAGATAGGTTGTACATAGCTTATTAAAGAGGAATTTTTAGGGAAAATCTGTAAGGGAGTGAAGAAAATGGAGGGAAGAAAGAGGTAGAATGAAGGGGAAAGATCTGAGCAAGGCTATGGTCTCAGGTAATCTAGAATGTCCTGATGCACAGAGACCTCTGGATCCATATCTCCACCTGAGGCAAAGGGTCCAGTGGTTTGTATTCGCAAAGCAATCAGCCTTTAGCTGTGAGATGCCTCCTGGGCAAGCTGAAGCCCACAGGCTGAGGGAAGTGCCCCAGAGAAAGACTAATTATCAGTCCTTAGCCAGGACTTAAGTGTACCAGATAAATGTACCAACCGGTCAGCAGACTCCGGTGAGACACCAACAGTGTCTTCCATGTTTGCTCTGATCTATCACATGTGTGGTCCTGTGATGAGTGCATACAGGAAATAAGTCAATGCAGGAAGAAAAAAGAAGCAGTAATAAATCTTAAAACCAGTTTAATTTTCTCTTTGTTGTTCTACAATGATTTTCAAATACAGCTCTTTGGCCATTACTTAAATATACTTATTTACTCACAGGTGAGCATATTTTTTGTGTTTTAGAAAAACACATAATTTTTCGATTAATATCTTCCAACTAAATGGAATTCTGCTTTTCATAGAACTTTAGGCACATGACATTTTGTTCTCCAACTAAAAATAAATAATACATTTATAGCATTTTTCAAGAAATGAATAGTTGTATTTTCACCAGATATCTCAAAGCAGTTACTGATAAAATTGAACCAAGATTGACTAGGACAAAAGTAATTGCAATTTCACTAGATGATGTGCCTTTTAAAAGACAGACCTAAGGCACTGGACTACGAGGAGATGAATCACCTTCCTCAAATATCTATTGGTGGATGAAAACAAAGTTTATATGGATTTCCCTGGAGTTTGACCTGGGGTTTCATAATCACATTAACTGCTGAGAGGTTTAGAGAAATGGTTCAATATCTACACATTCTGTATTTCCTCAAAATCTTCAAGAAAATCTTTACCAGTTTGGAGAATACTCTCTTTGGGTAATAAAGGAACAATATCCCAAAGCAAAAAAAGATATTAACTCTTGTCATTGTTCCTATAGGAAAAATCTTATGTGTTAAGTACAAACACAACTTGGATTGTACAGATAAAAGGGCACAATTTCAGAATCAAGAAATAGTATTCTTAAAGTGTTATTTATTAAAATTATTGACCTCTGAACATAATTTCCAAATAGAACACTTCCTTTTTGTGCCTTTTTCACCAATTTATTAATTAATAGACATTCAGTACAGTGTTTTCTTCATTAGATGTACATGTGCAGTTTTCTCTTGGCTGAAAGCTCCAGTAGTCACTCGCAGGGAAAACGGGGAAGCGCAGTAACATCTGCCTTTAGTGAGTTTTCTACATTGTGAATATGAAAGAGCTTCACAAAATACTTTAACTAGGACTCTGGGCTCCCTCTAGATTGCACTTCACACATGTACATGTACTTTCTTTTCATTATTGGGAGCCCCAATCTCCCCAAGGCCTGAAAACACCCTGGGATCTCATAGAGCATCAAAACTTTGGAGAATTCCCTCTTTTTTTATGGATAAATTAAGATTTATAAAATTATAGCTGAGCGTTATTGTGTGTAATGTTTACATAGCATAACTGAACTGGTAGATAATTATTTTTTAAAAAAATTATCTTTATTTTTTATAGTATTACAGATGTCCCCTCCTCCCCCATTGATCCCCTCCGTCTGGCATCTGCACCCCCTCCGACCCCGAAGGCCTTCTCCATTTTATTGTCTGCTGCTGGTGGGAATGCAGACTGGGGCAGCCACTATGGAAAAGAGTACGGAGTTCCTTCAAAAAATTAAAAATAGAGCTGCCGTTTGACCCAGTGATCCCACTTCTAGGAATGTATCCTAAGAATCCTGAAACACTAATCAGAAGGAATATATGCACCCCGATGTTCATAGCAGCGCAGTTTACAATAGCTAAGATCTGGAAACAGCCCAAGTGCCCATCAGCAGATGAGTGGATGAAAAAGCTGTGGGCCATGTACACCATGGAATACTATGAGATGTGAAAAAGAAGAATCTCTTACCCTTTGGGGGAATTCCCTCTTTTTGATGGTTACCTGTCCTCACTGGGAACTTTTGAGGTAGACGTTGTTGCACATCCACGGCCCTTTTTGAACCATATTTGTGTCACAGGATTCTTTGGGGGTGCCAGCACCTCCTGTGCGTCAGGTTGACCTCTCCTTGACCATTATGTATTCATCACCTCTGATAACAGCTGCCACCAAGAAGCTTGTTTATCTTCCCCTACAGTTGGAGGCCCTCAGGGACACTCTGTTCTTATTTAAGCAAAAAGCCACTTAATCCTTGCTTCTCTCAGAAACACCATCATCTCAATAGAGATCAAACTCTTTGATGAGTATAGGATTTTACAAAGGTAAGAATGTGTATGGACTTCAAAGTGCTTTTTCTCTTCCACCATGAACAACAGTGCAAGAACAGAATAATTTAAAAAAGTAAAAACCTTCTTTAGAAAGTGTGAATATAGGGAATGAGTGGGGAATAGTGTGGTGGTAGATTGAGAAAGGAAAATGCAGAAGAAAGACACAAATTGCTCCTTCACATATCCTCTTACCTTGATAGAAACAAAAACACAATTGGTAACTCAAAAATTGTCACTTACCCAATCAAGGGAGGGAAAAGTACAGTACTACTTTGGTTTTATATCCTTCCAGTCTTTATTCTTTCCATTGCTAGTGTGAGTATGCAGTGATGCAACCAAAAATGGAGAACAATCTGTCAAATATATGTCTAAATCACAAATGTTCATCCTCTTTTACCAGTAATCCTACTCTAGAAAATTGACATTGTATTTCAAACTAATGCTAAGAGAAGTATCTACATGTATATGCATCAGCATTTTTTTTTGAAATAACAAAAGATAGAAATAACATCACAGGCAACCAGCTCAATAAGTACTGTATATCCATGTAATGTAATAATTTGTAGCCATGGAAAAGTAGAAAGTTCTTTATACAGGGGTGGACTAAAGTAGGTGTATGGTTGTGAGTATAAGAAAAACAGAGTTTATTCTTGTATTATTTATTTATTTTTGTATTATTGTATAATTATTGTATTCTATTAACTGTAAACCTACTTTTGCCCACCCTTGTACACTAATATGGAATGCTATCAAGACATTAAAGCGACATTTTCTAAAAGTGTGGACTTTAAAATTGGGTGTTGAACAAGGGAGAGTTACCTTTCTGCTTATCATTTTTTTTCTTTGAGAAATAAAGATGACAATATTGCTCCCCTCACAGGATTGTTGTGAGGACCTAACACATAGGTTAGTGCTATGTAAGTGTTAGCTATTTTCAGTCCTGAGGCAATTAAGTGTGTGTGTGTGTGTGTGTGTGTGTGTGTGTGTGTGTGTGTTGGGGGGGCAAAACAGTGTAAGTAGTATGTAAAAATGAGAAATACAAGTGATATAATTTTAACTAGCCAGTTATTAATAACAGGAAAGGAGCAAAAGAGGAAGCCAGACATAGTCATGTTATTTGGGTAGCTTCACCAGGGAGCTGCAACTTTGCACTCCCCAGTGAACCATTGGCCTATTCCCTACAAAACACTGAGGGAGGGAATCCAACAAAGGGAAGATAGACACATGCCCAGTAAAGTTAGGGTTACATAGGGAAGGTACTTGTCTGTTAGTCACCCCTGGGAACAAAGATCATTGGCCAGAATAAGCATGGCTACTGCAAGCACACGAAAATTTGGAAATACATAACCTCCCAAACAAAGAAGTTTGCTTTCCTAATGTTCTTGTTGTGCTTGACTCTGACTTGTGGGGTCCTCTCATTTCTGCTTCCTTGCATTTGCCTGTGTTTTCTTTATAGCCATGTGGCCCTGTGGACCCCACATGCAATAGACCAGTGGATTGCAGTTGGGGACCACAAACTATGGTAGCCTGATTGGACTCTGCTCCAACATGGAAAGGAAACTCTGGACACTGGTTCTGATTTTAGCTCTGCTGAAACCTACTTCTTCTATGACTGGACAAAGGGAAATGGGACTTTGGAAACTCAGGGATTTAATTCCACAGAAATAAAAATCACTTGGTCTCCTGTGTGAGTCTCAGAAAATTCTTTTCCTTGGGATATCACAAGAAATCTATCCCAACTAGCAACTTGAGGAGATAAGGACCTCTCTTCTCCTTTAACACAAGTGTAAATTTCTACTTAAGTTTCAGTGTAATACATTTGGAAGGTTATAAAAAGAACCATAACCCTTGATTGTTTATGGGGAAAAAACTTGAATTGCATAATAGGAAAACAAACTTTTCAATATATGCCCTTTTATGCATTTAAAATCAGGAACATGTTAATTTACTATCTATTCAAAATTAAATACATAGATAAAATAAATAAGACAATGTATATCTTTCCTACAGTAAAATTGTAAAACAGAATTCATTATTTATGCTTCTAGTTCTTTTGCCACTATATTTTTGTGTTGATTTCTCTGAAATTTATTTCTAAGTATGATACATATTAGGGACAGGGACTCTCGTATTTTTCCTAATTTTATCACTCAATTTCTATAATGAGTGTTACCTTTATTAAGTTATAATTATTACCTATTTATCTATCTCTGTATCTATTTAAACACAGTCAGACATAACTCTATTTCTAAAATTTATTTTCTATTGGGTTACTTTTTTTTTTTTAATCCTCACTTGAGGATATTTTTTTCTATTGCTTTTTAAAGAGAATGGAAGAGAGAGAGAGAGAGAGGAAGAGAGAGAGAGAAACATCGATGAGAGAGAGAGACATTGATTGGTTGCTTCCTGGATGCCCCCAACCAAGGCCGGGGATGGAGCCTGCAACCCAGGTATGTGCCCTTGGCTGGGATGGAACCTAGGACCCTTTAGTCCACAGACCAACACTATAACCAGTGAGCCAAACAGGCCAGGGCTATTGGGTTGATTTTCCATTTTTATTTTATTGCACTACTCATTCCATTACCATACTTTAAGAAGATATATTGTTACTTTTTCATTAGTACTGTTTTTCAATATGTTCTTATATTTTCTATTATGTATAAATCTTTTGTTAAACATTTAAATAATGTTCTCAAAATAACACTTAAAATATTTTTAATATTTGGTTTAAAGTTTATTTAAATTTATTAAATATTTAGGTGAAAATTGATATTTCTAATAGTGAGACATTATATCAAGGTAAAGATTAACTAGCTAGATAGATAACAGATGCATTCATGTACATACATGTTTTTACTTAAACATTTTAATTAAAATTTTTATTTTTAAATTATCATGGATTGAGATACAATTGGAAAAAATAATACAAAACAATCCTGTGTACACTTTAATCAATTTCACCAAATGATAACACCTTTTGGAAGAAAAGCATCTTTATCCACAGTTTGTGTACAATATCACAGGTAAGATACTGGTAAATACAGTCAAGAAAGAGAATATTTCATCAGCTCAAGGATACCACATTTTGAACTTTTATAGCCATGCCTATTTCTTTCCTGCTCCCCCACCCTCACCCAACTCAAACCTTGGAAAACACTACCTCTTCTAAATTTCTATAAATATATCATTTCAAAAATGTTATGAGCCTGGCCAGGCGTGGCTCAGTGGTTGAGCATTGACCTAGGATCCAGGAGATGGCAGTTCAATTCTGGGTCAGGGCACATGCCTGGGTTGCGGGCTCGATCCCCAGTTGGAAGCAGCCGCTCAATGACGACTCTCTCACCATTGATGTTTCAACTCTCTCCCTCTCCCTTCCTTTGTCTGAAATCAATAAAGATATATATATTTTTAAATGTTATAAAAATGGAATCATATAGTATATAATATTTCAGGACTGGCTTTTTTCTTGATTTTTTATAGTTGAGATGTAGTTTATATATAACATTATGTAAATTTAAGATGTATGGATTGATTTGATAGGTTTATATATTGCAATACAAGTACCACCATAGCATTAGCTAACACCTCTGTCACATCATATAATTATCTTTCATTTTTGGGTGAGACCATTTAAGATCTGGTCTTTAAGCAGTGCTGAAGTCTATAATACAGTACTGTCGACTATAATCACTATGTTGCCCACCAGATCTTCAGAACTTATTCATCTTCTGATTTCAAGTTCATACCCTTTAGCAACATCTCCTCAGTTCCCCTACTGCCCACACCTTGGACACCACCATTCTACTCTCTGCATCTACAAATTTGGCTTTTTTAGATTTCACGTATAAGAGATATTGTATAATATTTGTCTTTATTTAGTTTATCTCACCATGCATAATACTATCAAGATCCATTCATGGTCATATAACTGTCAGGACTTCATCTTTTCTCCTGACTGAAGAACGGTCCACTGTGCATCTACAGCAATCTTCTTCATTCATTCAGCCATCGATGAACACCCAGGGACCCAGATCTTGGCCATTATGAATAAAGATGCAGTAATGGGAGTGCAGATATCTTCAGTGTCCTATTTCCATTTCCTTTGGATACATACCCAGAAGTGGGACCGCTGGATCATATGGTAGCTCCATTTTTCACTTTTTGGGGCACTGCCTGTAACGGCTGAGCCACTGGCTGCCTCCGCCTTGGTCACCACAGCCTTTCTGGCGGGCGTGGAGCAGCGTCTCCCTGTGGTTTTGACCGGCACCACCCGGCAAATGGTGACGTCGGGCAGCTTTTTATGTTCTTGTTGGCTGTTTGTAAGTCTTGTTTGGAAAACATTTGTTCAGTTTCTCTGCTCATTTTTAACCCATTTTTTTGTTTTGTTTTTGTTATATGACTTTTTAAATACATTTTGAATATTAACCCCTCACCTGATATATGGTTTGCAAATGTATTGTTCTTCTGTAAGTCGCCTTTTCTTTTGTTGAGTCTTTTCCTGGGCAGAAGCTTTTTAGTTTGATGTACCCCAACTTGTTTATTTTTCATTTTGGTGCTTGTGCTTTTGGTGTCACATCCAAAAAAGTTATTGCCCAGCGACCTGTTCCTATATTTTCCTCCAGGGGGTTTACGGGTTTGGGATGGAACAGATCAGTTGTCTAAAAAGGGCTAGGCTGTCCCTTTCCTGCTCTTTCTCCCCACATTATTATTTCTGATTATTGTTTTTTTAAAATCTCTTAGTCTGGCATACATGAGTCAAAAAGAAAGCCCAAGGAGTTTATCACACGCCATTCCTCGTGTCCTGAGGTCTTTAGCTGGCCCGCCTTCTCCTCTTGACCTTTCTGAGTCTTCTTATGTTTGTTTTATATATTATGTCCAGGGTTTTAATTGTATTTGTCAGGAAAAATGTAGAAAAGTATGTCTATACCATCTTAAAAGAAGATGTCACATATTTTAAAATATCTTCATTTATCTATTTATTATGATAAACCTTGAGTGATTTATATCTATGATGCTATTTTAATTAGACTAATTTTCCACTGTGTTACACAACTAATTATTCTGGTGAATAATAAAAAAAAAGTTATTGACTATATATGTACAGAATGTGTATTCAACCATCTAACTCAGCCTTGATACTTTCAATAACATTTCCTTAAATTTCTCGGATATTCTGGGTCGGCAATCACTTTTTCTGTTGATAGAGACTATGATATTTCCTCCTGAATAATCAGTGGTCATGCTTTTGATTTCTGTTTTATTTCATTGCATTGGAAAAACTTCAGAAGAATGTTAAATTATTTTAATAATCTCAAACTTCTCCCTCTGATTTCATGATCACTCTGTTGCTTCCTCTGTCCTGCGTTCCCCAGCCCGCAGCAATCCACAGTCAACGGCCGTCAGAAGGGAAACCAGCCAGCCTGACGTTCGCCATTCAGTGGGACTTGCCCTTTTCGGCCCTTTCCCTTTTGGTTCTTCATGCTGTAAGATACATTCCTGGTCACGCTTTTCATTCTTGAAACTCTGAACGCTTTTACCTATGAGGATCCCCTAGTAACTCTTGTCGCCTGCTGAGCTGACTCCTTCCGCTAAGCAACCATCAGACATTGGATTTGTCCAGGTTCTGCTCACTCGCCCCAGCCCTTCCCCTCCATCACTGTGCTTTTTTTTACTTTGCAAATTTGTGTTGAATAAGGTTACTCTATCATTGTTATGCTGAAATATATATAATATGTATATTATATATATATTTGTATATGACTGTTTTGTATATGATTGTTTTGCTGAAAAATACACACACAGCTCACTGGCTTTTTTGTACACAGGAAATAAAAGAAAATTGACCATGATACAAGCAAAATAGAAAATGCACATAAATTAACACAATAAGAAACAGAATTCCTAATGCGCCGTTCACCACAGATCTCTCACTCCAGTTCTGGCCTCTAGTCAGCTGCGTATTTCCACCTAGCCATCCCAGATGCTCTCACACTCAAAATATTCAAAATCAACCTCTCATCTTATCCCCACACGTCCATGCTTCCTCTGACATTCTGTCTTTCAAATGGTGGTAAACAAATATTCTTAGTCAATTCTTCTAGTGCAGCTCATACCTAGAACTCCAGAGGGAATGAAGCCACCACTGGTCAAGGGCCTCGTTCTGCATGTCCCTGTGTCTGTGTGGCCTGATGCCATCTCCTGGCCTTGCTGAGAGTGGCTTGGGGAGCATGGGTAGTGCTCTCATATTAGAAGACTGCTGGTATTAGCTTTTTTGGCTTGTATTTCTCAGCCACTTGTGCTAATAACAAAGTGAGAATGGATTTGACTAGACAGAGACATGTGCCCTGAATTACATTTTCTATTCTTCTGAGAAAAAAAGAGGAGATGTTAGGTCTCTCTCTCTTGTAACCTGGAGGAAGTAGCAGTTTAGCAATTGTACACCAATTCAATTTTATGAATGCAATGGGAGCATCCATAAAAACATGTGCTACAGATGCGGCTTCAGCACTGGTAGGTCATGAGGACTGTGGCCAAGGCTTCAGCGAACCGGCTAAGTGGTATTTCTGCTTGGACCATGGCCTAGAAGTTGACAGAGCTCTCTCCTCCTATCGTCTCCACTCCAGCAGCCTTAGTCTTGGCAGAGACTGCTGCTCTCCCTGGTGGAAACAGGCAGGAAGGCGGAGAGGTGGAAGAAGGTGCTAGATGCCCGCGGGCAGGAGTTAACACTTGCTCCGCCAGGCCTATGAAGCTGGAACCGAGAGCGCCGCCTCGATACAGACTAAACCACACTGCCTGCGCTTGATTCCGCCTCTGCCTGTGACTTTTGGCCAGTTACCTAAACTCTGAGCTTTAGCCGTCTCATCTGTAAAGTATAGGTTATTCTAGGACCTACAACTTAGAGTTGGTGCAGTGATTAAATGCATTACTCTGTGTAAAGCACATATAACAGTGACTAGACATGCCCAGCAGTTACAAGTATCGGCTCTTCCTGCTGGAGCACCAGGCCTTCTTTGCTTCCTGAATGATGGACCTGAGAAGAGGGCACTTTTTTGGGGAAATCAGCTTACTTGTATCTTTTTCTTCACTACAATTTGTGTTTTCCAGGAATCTAGAGCCCATGTTGACCTCTTGCCTTTCCCTCTCTCTCTACTCAAGCTCCTCATATTTCCAAGCATGTATCTTGTTCCTATTATTTTCTCAGTCATTCTTTCCTCTCTATGCATTTTGACACTGTTCTACTTAAGACTTCATGGAATAACTATTGTCACTTCTTTTTTCTAAACCTATCCCCTTACAATCCATCATTCACTTGCAATTCTGACCATAATCTCCTCGGGTGTTTGTGGCAATGATAAAATAGATTGTGTGTGTGTGTGTGTGTGTGTGTGTGTGTGTGTGAGTGTGAGTGTGGAGTGTGTCCAAAGACAGGGACAAGAGTTTAGATTTAAGGGTACTCCTTTATTTTTTTAATTAAGCACAGGTTTAAGTGACAAAATGAAGCATCGTTCTCTCAAGAATACCCTCAAATCTCAATCTCCCAACTGGGTTGTTTCTCCAGATCATGGTTCATCTGTCTTTACTTACGTTATTGCATAATCCTCAGGGCAGGCTGAACAATGTGAGACCATGAGCTCTGACATACCCTGCGCAGGGGTATAGAGCAGATCTTCAGTTAGGGGTGAAGAAATAAATTAACCTCAATTAACTAAAGAATCTTAACCACAGCAATGACCAGGAGAATCTTAGTACATCTCTCCACCATTGAAACACCTATTCCCTTTTCCATATTGTCTATTTTAATTTCCCAAGTAAAACCAAAAAACAAATTAAGAGTTATTTTTATTTTGTCACTTTTCTGGCTGTCAAGTCTGACTGAACTACTGGTTGCTCACAAATAAGTTATTGATATTTTAATATATGAAAGCATTTTCCCACTTATTGTATAAAATGAAAATGGTGTGTGTCTTTAGGAAAGAAAGGGGGTGCTCTGGGTTATATTTTGATAATAATGTCTTAAAAATGCCATTATAAGCCATAAAATATGCTCAAGTTTATTAGTAATCAGAAAATGGAAATGTAAACATAATGAGGTACTATTTTAGTCTTAATAGTTTGACAAAAGTTATAATACTGGCCCTGCCCTATGTTGACATGGGCGTGGGGCTGTAAGAGCCTCATGCGTGGTCGGTGGTCGTGAAGTTTGGCACAGCCATTGGGAGGGATAATCAAGGTACATGCTTCAGTTAACGTAAATAACATGTTCACTGTACGCTGCAGTTCTGCTCCTCGATATGCAGCTTTGTATCCATCCTACGGACAGGGGTCTATTAGCAAATGAGGATGGGGATGGTTACTGTTCCTTAGTCATTGGTGGCAGGAACCCAGAGGCCATCAGGGGTCCACGTGGAGAATGAACTTAATGGGATGTCATTCCATAGTCAACACAGCAAGGCCAGAGCTGGAACTTACAGTGCTGATTGAAAAATGTGATAAGCAGAAGGAGATCTATAGTTTGATGTCACCCATGTGCCTCTTTCTGACTCAGTTCCCACATTCATAAGATGAGGGCAATGACTGTGCCCTTCTTACAGGGTTGCCCTGAGCATCCAATGAGTCAGTGCATGAACAGCACCTGGCTAAAGGCCTGGGCACAGTGAACGCTCTGTGATACCAGTCATTACTCACTTTATTTTTATTATACAAATTAGTGACACATGCAAACAACACATTTTTGACATTTGAAATAAATGCATGCTAGTAAAACATATACATCAACCCCTCAGACACGTTGCTCATGCGGAGTGGGAGTAGGAAATGGGGGTGAAAGGAGACAAAGTCATGGCTCCCACCGAGGGAGGGATGGGTCAGGACTGTGATGAACCCTTCTGCAGACGAGTTTCAGAAAAAGAGAAAAGACAGCCAAAGGGCTTGCTGCTGAGGCATGTGGGTTACGGTTATTTTAGCTGCAAGTGAAATGGTGACTTAATCAATGGGAGGTGCTATTGCTCAAATGTTTGGAGGTGGTCAGTCCCGGGCTCACTTTGGTTCTCAGTGATGTTACATTTCTGCCCTCAGTCCTCACAGGCCTGCATTCCACACTCTGACTTGCTGCCATGGTCACAACACCTGCCATTTCTCAGAGCCCATTCGGTGGGGAAAGGGGAAGAAGTACTTAGAACATCTCTCTCTTCTAACCAGGAGAAAGTCTTTACCAGCAACCACACAATCAACTCAGATCACAGGCGTTACTCAGGGTGGATCAGTGACTCAGGGTGGATCAGTGGGACACGAGACAGCCCCTCCCGTGGAACAGTGGCTCTTCCGACCGTGCAGAAGGGGTTGGGAATGCTGCTGGGCAGGTCACCAAGAGTGTCTGCCACATGACCCAGGATGAGAACCTGGGGTATATAAATATGGGTTAACCTCGTACTGAATTAAAATCCTCATTTCACCGCTTACAGCCTTCAGCCTCATGAAATGATTCAGACTTCCTGGGCCTCATTTCCCCATCTGTGGAAAATGGATAATAACATCCACCTCATCACCCCGCACTAACAAATGCTAGCTGTAGTTGCTGTTTATAAGTAATCGTTAAAGTGATCAAGGGACTCGTAGTCTTTCAGATCTCCACGAGGACCCCAGGACTGTCACTTGCTGCAGTGGCCATCCTCATGTGCTGGCGCTCTTACCCAGGGGTGACCTTGCCTTTAGGGGATAGCTGGCAATATTTTTTGTTATTGTCACAACTGTCAGGAGAGCAGGGGGAGTGCTATGGGCATCTAGTACCAGTAGATGCCGGGGTGCTGCTAAGCATCTTACAATGCATAAGACAGCCTCCACCACAGAGGGCTAGTCAACCCTTAGTGTTAATCCTTCAAGCTTGAAAACCCCTTAATACATGTAACTGAGACTCAGGTAGGTTCAAGGAACATTTTTATCCACCTATATATATCACCAGCATTTTCATCTACAAAATGCAGATAATGATTCCTTTCCCATAGCATCGTTGAGAAGATTAAAAATCAGTGAACAACACTCTAGACAGAGCTAGCAAAGTTTACATCACTGTGGCTCAGCTTCTTCAACTGAGAGTAATGCTTCATTGTAACGTCACTGTGACGATTAAATAAAACAGGCCTAAGGTCCCCAGGACACAGTAGGTAATGTCACATATCAGATACTTTCTTCTCTTCTCATTAATCTTCAAGAGACAACTTTGGTTCTCTCTACTGATTAGGCACCGAAGGAGCTACTAAAAATAAATAAATATATATATATATATACACACACACACATATTATACTATATACATATGTATAATATATATAACATACGTATAATATATACATATTATATATATATAAGTAACAAAGCAAAGCTTGGATGCCCAGGGTTGAGAAGTTCTTTCCCTACGCAGTTGTCACCAAGTATCTCATGAATTGTTTTAGACAAATCAGGCTGCAGTAAAACTTGCTACATTCAGTTCCAGAGCCAGAAGCATGAACTAGGCGCAGAAAAGAAATCGGCGCTTCTTTTGCTTTCCGTTTGAGTGTCACAGGCCGAGGTTCTTCAAGGGCAGAAGGACGGAGTGTAACGGGGTCGAGCGCTGGCCGGCCCCTCGCTGGGAGCCGCTGCGCCCGCGTCCTCTCTGCCCCGCTATTCCCGTCGTGGGTCTTGGTGACAAGACAGCGGGGGTGAGTCCTGCTCCGTGTCGTTTCGCGGAGTCCCCGTGCACGTCTGAAACACCAGAAGCATCTTCCAAAGGAGACGTCGCAGAGGAGACGGCAGGGCGGGCGCAGGTGGAGGGTGACAGGCCGGGCTGGGAGCCCGCGGGGGGCCCGCAGACCCCGCACCCGGCGGCCTGACCCCGGCAGGTGCGGGGGGCACACACCCTGCCCACGCCGGGCCCTGACCGTTCCAAAGCCTGTAAAATGCAGGAGAGCCTGCGCGTCCAAGGGCAGGGGATGCAGATAAAAATGGGTGAAAACGTGGAAGTCAGCACCCGGGGGAGGGGCTGGGCTGTCAGGACGAACACGAGATGCCACAGTAACGGGGGCGAGCAGCTCTGCGGCGCTCCAGCTGCCCCGGGTCCAGCCAGGCGCCCCGGGACCAGCCTGGCCCTCAGCGCCTCGTCCTTTGCTGTCTGCACGGGGCCTCCTTTGCCTTTCACCTTCGGTGATGCTCATGAGGGCAGGCACGCAGTTTAACGGGAAACGCGCGGAACACAACGAGGCGCCTGGCTCCCATTAGTTGACAAAAACACTAGTGGATTTCTCCTCTCCTTCCCCTCTGCTCAGCCCCAGCGCCAGGGAATCCCGCATCCCGCCGCCCAGGTCTCCCCTGAACACTCCCATTCATCGTCCCCTCGGAGACTCTGCTGTATATGGAGCTAAAGCACAAGTCTGGTGGTTCTGTTTCTGTTCATTAGTCCTTTTTGAATTTTTTAATTTATTATTATTACTTAAATGTGTTTTTACTAATTTCAGAGAGAGGAAGGGAAAGGGAAAGAGAGAGAGAAACATTAATGATGAGAGTCATTGATCAGCTGCCTCCTGCATGCCCCGGAGGGGGGTTTGAGCCCAAAACCAGGGCATGTGCCCTGACCGGGAATCGAACCCTGATCTCCTGGTTCATGGGTCCACCCTCAAGCCCTGAGCCACGCCAGCTGGGCCATTGGTCCTATTTTCAATGCTTGAGTGCATGGGACAGAGCTTGAGTACTTTGACGAATATTCCTTTTACATTATTCTATCTCTTGGCTAAACCTTCTGTTCTGTGCGATATGTGACCTTCCCTCGCTGACCATGCTCTTCTCACATTTTTCCGGGTGGTTGAGAATTTCTGAAGGGAGTGATACCCTGAAGCAAAAGAAGGACTTTAAGGGTGGCCTTAGAGCAGAGTTTCTTAATTTCAGTGCTCGTTCCAATCACTGGGGAGTCTTGTTGGGACACAGTTTTTGACTCATTAGATAGCATGAGGCGCTAGATTCTTCCTTTCCAACAAGCTGCCCTGAGATGCCAAAGCTGCTAGTTAGCCAACTCTCTGAGCAGCAGTTGTCTAAAAGTGCAGAGTAGAATGTTATTAATTTCCGCATTCCACATACTATTCACCTCTCAGTGCAGCGGAAGACAATTTTATTTATGCATGTGAAAGCCTCATCACGTTTCCTAGGCTCTGGGAAGGCAGCAGGCTTTCACTTATTAATTCATTTTGTATTAGTCATATTCTTGATTTCACGATCATTCATTATTCAGGACAATCCTTGAACTTATTTTTGTAAGTAGCTACCTATATAACTGCTCCCGTTGCCATTGGTGTCGATGTCTTTAAATTTTAAAGCAAAATTTACTCTCTTCCTGTACTGATGTGTCATCACCAAGGAGTGGTAATACCATACAGCCAAGTGTCCAAGATAGGAACTTTGGAATTACTTAATATTTCCCTCCACATCATCTCCTTAGTCAGTGAATTGATTGCCAAGGCCTGATGATGACACCTCCTAAATAGCCTGTAGTATTACACACGCTGAAGATCTTAGGCTGGATGTCGTTTCCCCCAAGATTCCATTTCTCCCCTATTATCTGCACCTTCCAAGTTGGCTCCTTCTGCTCAGTTCCCTCAGAGCTGTCCATGCCTCTCCTCTCTTAACCAGCATATTTATGACTACACAGGCTTTATATGTTTTTATTTTCCACTATCACACCCAAGCCCAGCATGGAGTCCAGACCAGGGTACAGGTCTAATAAGAATCTATTGAATATTTAATAAACATTGAGACAAACCTGTGCTTGGCTTAGCCTTGTCTGTCCACCTGCCTGTCTGCCTGTCCATATCCAGGTGAAATGCATTGACGTTCATTTGAGATGAAGCCCAGTTTAGTTGCTTATCATAGCTTTATTTTGCAATTATAAATGCTTTCTGTGCAAGTGGATATTATTAAAAATGACTTTTTCTATTAATATGTGAAATCTTTATAAATATTGCTTTAATCTGAATAATATTAGTGGATAGCATTCATACATAAAATCTTTTGCTTGCTCTTAGTTACAAAAATAAAACAATAATCATAGATCAGCACTTTCTGGATTTTAAAAGTTGTACTGAAGCCCAGTTTTTGTTGATGCATGGAGGATGACCTACATGCTTTATCTGTGTTCACACACACACACACACACACACGCAAGCGTGCACACACGTGCTGAATGCTGGCACCAACTGTATCTGAAGATTGTGAGCCAAGAGAAAAGGGATTAACTATCCCAGCTTGCTCAGGACTTAAGGGCTTCATTGGATGTGGGACTTTTGGTGCTAAAATCAAGCCAATATTGAGCAAATGGGGATGACTGGCCACAACAGCCAGTGTTGACTGGATCTGGGTTCTAGCTCTACCTATAACACCCACTGGGCTCCAAAGTCCATAAGAGCCAGGCCTGTTGAAGGGAGTCGCATCAGCTGGGGTAGCTGCTGCTTAGAGACAAAAGGGGAATGGGCTTGGCAGGCTTTCCTGGCCAACCTGGACCTTCCAACAGATTGATTCCTTATCACCTTTTATTAGGCTCATTGCCAACAAAACCCAGCCATGGTAGAGGGACACCTGTTGTTGTTTTTTGAAGCTGAAGACTTTTTTCTCTAATATTTATTAAAAAGCAGATTTTATTCTTTTCTGTATGGCAGCCATGTGATGATGATAATTTGACCATTTGCAACTGTAATAATTCAGTAAAGTGTTTGCAAAAAATAAACAAAGTGAAATGGAAATTGCATACATTTAGAGGCACATATTTCTCTAATTAATATTGCTTCTTAGGAAGTTAGAGACTCCTTTTTACTCCTTTTTACATTCATTTTACTTAAATCTTCTCTGGAAGAGAAGAGCATGTAATTTTTAGAAGGAAAAAACATGGTTTTGCCCAGCTGGCATGGCTCAGTGGTTGAGTGTCAACCGATGAACCAAGAGGTCATGGTTCGATTCCTGGCCGGGGCACATGCTTGTGCTGTGGGCTCGATCCCTAGCAGGGGGCGTGCAGGAGGCAGCCGATCAATGACTCATCACTGATGTTTCTCTCTCTCTCCGTCTCCCTTCCTCTCTCTGAAATCAATTTTTTTAAAAAAAATATATCTTTATTGATTTCAGAGAGAGGAAAGGAGAGGGAGAGAGAGAGAAACATCCATGATGAGAGAGTCATTGATCGGCTGCCTCCTGCACTCCCTTCACTGGGGATCGAGCCTGCAACCCAGGCTTGTGCCCTGACTGGGAATCGAACCCCGATCACCTGGATCTTAGGTCAACACTCAACCACTGAGCCAAGCCTGGCCGGGCTGAAATCAATTTTTTTAAAAAAGAAAATAACATGGTTTCTTCAGAGATGTCTCCACCTTAAGTTTGCAGTTTCCAAACAGTGCTCTTTTAAGAGCAGGTGCGCAGGTACTTAGTCTGGTTTTCAAAGGCTTCTTGAGGGGATCTGAAAATAATCGTCCATGGCTTTCCACAATCTCCCTATAAACTTTCCATTTCCAACAGCTTTTTTTCAGACATTGTTAGTACTGTGTTTTGCATAAAGTAGGGACTGAATACATGTTAATTGGATGGATGAATAAGTGATGGGAAAAGAAAATCTGGCAGAATATGTGGAACTCCTACCCCAGAACTTGCCCTGTTATCGCTGCCGAGCCGGCGGGTTGTCTCTGCTTCTCCCCTTCCCATGAGCAACCTGCTGCTCCCCTCTTTCTTCTAACTGAAAGGCACCTCAAACTAGGTCTCCCCTTGTCCAAAGGACTGAGGCTAAAAACTCACCCCTCTCTACTCTTCTTCAGCCTGTTCCACTCTCTAAACCAAGTTTCCGTTTAAATACCTAATTGCTACCTACCAAAAAAAAAAAAAAATAGAAGTAAAAGAGTTTGATTAAATTATCAGTTTACACCAATAATAATAAAATACCTGGAAGTATTTTAAATTTTATTTTATTATTATTTTTAAAAAATATATCTTTATTGATTTCAGAGAGAGGAAAGGAGAGGGAGAGAGAGATAGATAGAAACATCAACGATGAGAGAGTCATTGATCGGCTGCAGCCCGCAACCGGGGCATGTGGCCTGACTGGGAATCGAACCCTGATCGCTTGGATCCTAGGTCAATGCTCAACCGCTGAGCCACGTCCGGCCGGGCAGTATTTTAAGTTTTAAATGGCCATTGTTAAACCAAAGACATGCCGACATAGCAAATTTTCAAGTACTGAAAGTTGATAGTTTTCAAACAATCTGGTGAGGTGGAGGAATGAATGTGTGTGTTCGCCAGGGAGACACGTTTCTCTTCTGCCACTAGCGAAGTCCCCAACGTTTAAGTGAGGATGGGAATGAAGGTGAGAAGATGTGGGCAAACAATGGCTGATGACAGAGAAAAATCTTAACTGAATCTTCAATTAACTGGTTCCTTATCGGTAAGAAGTAAGATTTGCTCTATATTGCTTTTATTAAAATGTGAGAAATTTAAAGGAACAAAAATAGTCACAGAAATATTTCATTTAAATTCCTGAGAGTGCGCTACTGAGGTCACAATAAATTCACTTAACTGCCCACATTCCCTATTTCTGAAGTTCTGGCGACTGGAATAGGCGTCCTGAGCGAGGACCCTGAGTCCCAGCATCGGTTGTAATGAGGAGACAATGAGATCATGGGGTGGAAGCATGTTGTGAATAACAACCCTCTGTGCAAATATAAGGAAGAGCTTTCAATGCATACCTCTCTCTCAAAATTCGTATTTCTCCATAGCACCGTGAGTCCCTCTTTCTGGAATTACTTAATGTAGCTAATGGCCATGCTTGAAGGACGGCTGTAGAAGAAGTTTCTTAAAGGGTCAGAGGTCTGCCTAACTCACGTCCGTCACTCCTTCCACCTCTCATATTTCATAATATCTTGTAACGTGAATGAGAGAGATGCTACTATTTCAACAATTGTACTTTTGAACATGAAGCAAATTAATTTATTTCTATCGGCACCAAGCCTACCTCCTGCCAGGTGATACAGTTTTGCACGTACGTGGGAATGTGGAGTTCAGTAAGCCCGGCAGTCCCGGGCCTGCCTTGGCTGGTAAGCGTGACCCCTGCGGGTAACCGCGGCGGGAGGCAGGGCTGCCAGGTTGGCTCGGGGCCGGGCCTCTGCGGGCAGCTCCCTGAGCGCTGGTCACTCGCTGGGCCAGCCCGAGGCGGGTGTGCTCAGGGCACAGGGGACCCCTGGTTCTGGTGGAGAAGATCGAATGACAGCAGTCTCTTTAAAAACGAGTATCTTTGCGGTGCAGCTCTCTCGGCTGGGGCCCCCTGAGAGAGTGACGCGGGCCTCTGTGATGGCCCCAGGCACGCAGCCCGCCACGCTCCCTCCTCCGACGGCTCCACCTTGTCTAGTGCCAAAAGGCCTATTCAAAACCCGTACTCCAGCCGGGACAGTGCAGCTGCTGGCCGTCAGAGCAGGTGCTGGCCGAGCAGGGAGGGGAGCCCGGGGCCCTGCTGGCCCCCCATTTCATCACTCACGGGGCCCTCAGAACGGCGCTGAGAGGGCTGGGGGTAGGAGGCGCTCAGGGGTGGGGCAGCTGCTGTGTTTCTGTCGGTCAAAAGGGTTTCCATCTTAACCACCAGTTGAGCCACACTGGGGCAGGCCAGCTGGGGACCTGCCAGGGCCTGGAGGTGTTAGAAAACAATGCGGGTCCTCGTTCCCAGGCGCCAACCAGCTGAAAACCATGGGGACCCCTGGGGTCCCCTGCCATGGGGTTGTGGAGGACAGGGGCAGGGGTCTGGGGCCCGCGTAGGGGACCCGCAACACTGGCCTGCTTCCAAATCCCAACTTCTCCATTTACCAGCTGCGTGACCTTATCTGAGTTACTTAACTCCCTGGTTCTCCATTCCATTTTTTTTTTTTTTTTTGTAAAGTCGCAGTAATAATTCCCCACATAAGTTTTGTGAAGATTAAATTTGTTAATATGTACAAAGTAAGTAGAACAGCGCCTCACACAGTACACACTATGTAAGTACATGCTGCCATTACTTAGTCTCCCTTGCCCCCAAATGTGGGCATTACCTGTGAAACGACTAACCTTAGACTTCGCCTGGTTACCAGGACTGCCTCCAACTTTGATGGGCCCCTCCTGTGTTTCCTTTCTTACACGTCCATTGGTGGCTCTTAGTCCCGTGAGAACAGAAAGGCCACGATTCTATACTGTTTACATCCTAACATGCTTTCTTTTCACTCTTATTTTTATAAATTTATATTAATACTTTTTAGGAGTTTACTACTCTCTGTCTCCCTTCTGGAACAGGGAGGGGAAAAGTTCTTTTCTGTTGTGCCCAGAGCGAGGCTGAGTCAGCCTCGCCGTGCGGATGGACGGCCACTGCCCTTGGCGCTCTGTCCCTGTGAGAAGGGGGCCTCCTTCATGCAGCCTGGGATGGGCAAGTGGCAGCAACGACACCGCGAGCGTGCCTAAGGCATCCGTTAGTTCTAATGTTAATGGGCGTTGAGGCGCCACAGTCCCCTGCTCCATGTGAAGACAATTTTCTCAGTAGCTCAGTTATTTGGACTTACGAACCCTTTCCTCATGTTTTCCCCACCAGAGATAGTACAGAATTTCCATTCTCCTACCTTTCTAAATAACTGGAAAGGTCCTGGGGTGAAGAAACATGTAAGAGATGCCCACACTGGGCTTAGAGATAGTGAGAGAAAACTGATTGATGTAAATCAGTAACAAGACTGGAGGGGGGACTAACCTGTATAGATGCCTACACGGGTCATGGGTAGGTCAGAGGGACGGAAATGATGGAGAGACAATCCGGTTTCTGGTTTCTGCCGTCTGAAATGCTATTAATTAAATAGGAGCCATTAACTCCCATCCCCTTGTGGACTGGGGTGGGAGACCACAAGTAAACACCCAGTGACTCTGATAACCTAGGTAGGCCTGGCTAAGCAGCTGGGACAGGTGTCTGCTTAAAGAACGTAGCCTAGGCACACACGGCGATCCTTCTGTAGCTGTCGCTTCCACTGTGTGAGGACCACAGCACATGCTCAGTCTATTGTCGGACCAGGTGTTTGTCTCGATTATAATAGGCGTGAAACGATCAGGTTTGTTCTTTCTCTTTTGATCCCGGCCTAAATGACCAATGCCTTCAACCTTCCTGCCTGCTTTTCTGTGAGATACAGCATGCTGTAAGGTGCCCGGAGTTGAGCCCTGGCTTTCCTGAGTGTCTGTAACCTCAGTCTCTGTTTCTGGATTTGCTACAATAATCATTCTTTTACTAGAAAAGCAAAATAAAGGTAGCATTTGAGTGATTAGCGGTATAAGCCTAACAACATTAGGTTTTTGTCAGAGGAACCAGTTCTTATATTAGCTATAAGAATATTATCAAATATTTGTAATCTAATAATGTCTAATATATATTTTTACTGTCAAGGTTAATTATTCTTTCCCCCAGTTTTATGGCTATATAACTGACATGCATCACTGTATGAGCTGCAGCTGTACAACATAAAGGGTTCGCTTACACATATTGTAGTAAGATCCCCACCACAAGTTTGTGTGTATGAAATCCACCATCTCATATAGATGCAATAAAAAAGTGGAATTTTTTTCTCATTATAATGAGAACTTTTAGGATTTACTCTCTTAGCAATTTTCACATATGTCATACAGCGGTGGGACTGGACTCAGCATGTTATAACTTACATCCCTAGTACTTATTTACCTTTACACTGACCTTTTTCCTCCCGTTCCCCATTTTTCTTTAACCTAGAGTGACTCTAGCTCCAGCCCCCAGAGTCCTCCTCTGTGACATGTAGTATTTGCACCAACTTTTTACTAGTCACCTTCTGCCTCTTTGCATTATAGTAAAGCATTAATTTTATTCAGCAACCAAGAAATAAATTCTTCCCAGCTCAGTACATTGTGAGGAAGCTGTAGATGCCTTTTCTCCCCACACTATGTGGCATGTGTAAATAATTTAGGAAAACCATCAATTGCTGAAGAGCCAATTTATTTTGAAAATTCATTAGTATTATTTGCTCAATGTAATAAAACTTGGTGTTTTATATTTTTCAAACAAAGGCTATTTCATCGCTAAGTTATTTTGATATAATAATATTTTTGTTCCACAAATCTATAGAAAGAGACAAGGGCTCATTGTTTGGGGCTCAGTACAGTCCTGGCTGGCAGTGCCTTTTATTTGGCAGTGTATTAGCAGCACATTAATGTACCATTCATAGAATTTGCCTCTCTCTTTTCATTTTATTTGTGTTCTTGAATGTCTACTCCAGATTATAATTATGTCCCTAAATCTCAGAATCATAACGCACTCCAATTGCTTCCCTCTAAATCAAATCTACAAAAGCCAGTTTTATTTAAGGAGGGCTGTTGATGCCTGAACAATACCTTCCTGAGAGTATTTAGGCTGCATAAAATGGGACAGTCAGTAATGGTTGATCTCAAAAGGTTTTTGAAATTATCCTGCTGTAATTTTTTAAAATGTACCTTTATTGTTGAAGGTATTATAGATGTCCCCCTTTCAGCCCCATTGACATCCCCCCATGGCCTGTCCCTCCCAGATCCCCAGTAAAAAAATGGGCAAAGGACTTCAATAGATACTTTTCAAAGAGGACATGCAGATGGCCAAGAGACACATCCTGCTGTAACTTAATTGGCTGACATAAAACCCTTTCAAATCATCTCCTGGGTCTCAGGCCATGGGTCTCGGACTGGAACTAGACCATCAGCCCTTCTGCGTCTCCAATTTGCAGATGGTAGGACTTCTTAGCCTCCACAATTAGGTGAGTAAATTCCTTATAATAAGTCTATTTATATCTATCTATCTATCCTATAGATATCTATATTTATCTATCCTCTATCTATCATCTATCATCTATCTATCTATCTATCTATCTATCTATCTATCTATCTATCTATCTATCTATCTATCATCTATCTATCATCATCTATCTATCTATCTATCTATCTATCATCTGTCTGTCTATCTATATCTATCATCTCTCAATCATCTATCATCTCTCCTATTCATTCATTTCTCTAGAGAACGCTGACTAATACAATGGGGAAGTACACATGGATATAATCCTACCCCTATATCAGTTATTACTTGTGAGTCATGTGATAACAGATATAGAGCACTTCAGGAGCCCATAGATGGAAATGAATATGTTATTTGAGGGACCAGTAAGGGAAGGATTCATGGGGGACGTGATATTTGAGCTGGCTATTTTTTTTTTCTTCTGATTTTTCCAGGCAAAGAAAGTGGGATATTATGTCCTAGGCACTGAAAACAAAAATATGGGTCACTCGCCTTATCGATTTATTCCAAGAACGGTGAGAGGTTTGGAATGACTAGATTTTACACTCTGTACGGAAACATCAGAAAGATGCATGGGACACATGCAGAGTGAAAAGACCAGAATCACATTTCATAAGGAGAGCAACACATGCTGGAATCTAATCGAATCAAACCTACTCTTCTTGGAAACTGAGCACCGTTGCTGGGTTACCTGGCTGACCTGTAATAGGTAATCCTCTCTTTACAGGTTTCTGAGAATTCTGTCTTGTGTAAAACACCCTTCACCTTTCCCTTACACCGCTGTCCCCACACTAGCTGAAAACACCATCATCTTGTCCCTGGATCCCTGCACCCCCTCTGGTCCTGCCAACACCTTGGTACCAGCCCTGAGAGACCTGAAGAGAGACCACGTTGAGCCCTCCCTGACTTCCGACCAACAAAACTGTGAGATAACAAGTTTGCACAGTTTGAAGCCCCTGAATTGGTTACAGCAGCAATCGAGAGCTAGCTCACTGCCGTCTGGTTTACACAGGAGAGTGAACCAGTTTGCGTTTTTAATGATAACGAACCTCCAGTGGGGACACACCGGGGAGCACAACGAAGCAGCCCGAGCCGGCGGGGCTGGTGCTTTGGATCAGGGTGCGACAGGGGACCTGCAGGAGGGTGGGCCCTGGGAAGAGCGGCCTTCCCAGCGGGTGATGCATCGGACGCTCAGAGGCAGGGAGAGTGAACGCCCACAGTCATCCTGAGCGGCCGGCTTACAGCCAGGGGAGGGGCGGTCTAGGGAGAATAGCTGCTTAGGAGGAAAAAATAGCGGTTTCTCTTTGCAAATACACTTCTCCCGAGCTATCCCCCCAAAGCGCTTCATGGTGGGCTGTAAAATGTTCCTATGCCCGTGTCGTATTTCAACTTCTGAAAATAACAGATGCGTCCTTGGTTCTTCACAAAACAAGCAAACTCTCCAAACCCATTTACTCACTCAATCCTGAAATGCACATCTGCAGGCTCATTACTAGACGAGATGAAATATTCCTTTTAAATATGCAGGATGACATATTTACCCAAAGAAATTCTCCCTGAGAACACTTACCTGTGGGAAACGTTATGGGCATCAGGCCCCTGGTGCCATTCGTTGTCCATGGTTCAATTTTCCAGTTTTCTGAACTGAGCAGTTCAGTGCTCATCAAAACATGAGACTATCTCACTTGGCCTGGCCTGGCACACACATAATAATGGTATGACATGCCATGTATGATGTGATATGACATGATGCCATACGCTGTAATCTGTGAGATACATATAAACCACGGTATGTGTACATAGACACGACAGCTATGCTAAGGGCAGTGTTTCCTGGTCTCGGCAGCTCTGTCCGCTCTGCAGGCCTCCCGGAGCAGCGGGCCTGGGCGGGAGGCCGCAGGGAAAAGCCAGCGCCCCGATAGCAGCTTTCGGTGCCCCACGCCCTCACTCGCCGGTGGCAGGACTTGGGGAAGTGATCGCTCTGCACTGCGGTTTGCTCTCACCTGTGAGGGGGTGACAATAATTCCGTCAGCGCCCTCCTGTCCAGTACTAAGTGCGGGAGTGTGTGCTGACACCCCCGCAGGGCTTGTTCCCCGAAAGCACTCACAGATGGCCTTGCACCCGCCCTAGGGGCCATCCGATCGAACCCACTGAACCGACAGGAAGAAATGAAAATACAGGCAGGTGAACCCGCACATACTCACAGGCACTGAGTCCAGTCGCCTGAACCCTAACAGAGGACACGGGGGCACGGTGCTGCCAATCACTGGCTCCTCTGTGCTCAAGAGCTGCCCGAATCAGAATCACCTGAACCCCAGATTAAAGGGCTTGACTCTCAGGGTTTCTGATTTAACAGGTTTCTAGCAGGCGATCAGATGGCACTGATGCTGCTGGTTCAGGAATCACATTTTGAGATTTGCGAAGTAGACGGCGAGGCAAAGTTAAGAATCTATTTCAAACTGTGTTGATATCAAGGATTAAATCGATGAGTTAAGGTGTAAGCTAGATAGGAAGTTAATGACCCATGGCAGGCGAGGGAGAGGGGTGGATATTGAGGTATCTGTCTCAGGCAGCTGGGAAAGTGCTTTAATTTAGATTAGAAAAGTGATAGGAGTCTAGGCTTGGGAGGTGATGGTGGGCTGATTTTAGGTCGGCCCAAGGGGAGGTGCCCAGAGCCTGGAAAATCGGAAGTGCCCAACAGCCAGTTAAAACTTGAATCTAAACTTTGGCCAAAGCAGGGAGCTAAGGCTAAAATCATTGTTGTACATGTGATCACTGAAACATGTGCAAGTGCCATAAACTGTGTATAAATTGAAAAAGAAGAATACGCATAAGAACATCAGTGTGAGCAGGGGCACAGAGCAGGAGCAACCAAGGAGACTACGGAATATTCATCAGGGAGCAGGGTGGGCAAGAGAGGAGTTTCACGAGGGGGTGGTTTCCATCAGCAGAACCTGCATCTTATAATACAGTTTAATAATCATATATATGATTATATGTGATTATATATATATGTATACACACACACACACAATTTAGAGGTTTCAGTAGAGTCATGAGATGAAGCCATTCGTCTTACCCAGGAGTTTCCTGGTGAGCTAAAGCAGCGTAATTAAAAAAAGAAATTGGCTACAACAAGCCCTGAATTTACTCTAAAACTCCAGTCACTTTCCCATTTGCTTCCTGAACATCTCTCCTTGGATGTCCCACATTTCAAGACTTCTTGAGCCTTCCTGGTTGAGTTGACCTAAACATTAAAACGGCTCAGAGATAAACTAGTTATCTTGGCTCGTTCTTGAGCTGACGATGGTGTGACCTACAAACCAGAGATCTGAAGCCCTTGCGGATCTTTCCTTCCTGCCGCTATCCAACCCCAGTTCTTAATCATTGTCATATTGAGTCTGCCTCCAGCAATGATTATATCCATCTGTCCCCTTCCTGATGCCACCAGCTCAGGAAGATTCCGATATCACCTGTATTTCTGCAGTTGTCACAGTGTTTCTCTTCCTCTATTGCTAGTCCCTGCCAACCTGTCAATCACAAAGCTGTCAGTCATCTTCCCGAAAAGGAAGTCCGCTCAGGCTGCTCCTGCTCAGGGTCCACTGGCCTTAGGTGAATCCCAAATCGTTTGTCCTGTCATATGGGGCCCTCCTTTCCTCTCCAGCTTCAGTTTGCTTTGCAACCCCCTTTGCATCTGTAAATTATTTGTAGATAAAAACTTATTAAAACTATGGTAAGAGCTGGTATTTAGTTCCCACTGTGTGTCATAAACTGATAACTAATCTGCATAATGTTTTTTTAATCCTTGGCTTGTCCCACTATATCCTACTCCTGCCTCTCTAGGCCAACAACCAGGTGAAGCTATCAGACACAGTTCCTACAGCACAGGGCCAGTTTCAATAGGGTCACACAGAATAGACAGCCAGGCCTCAGAAACTTAGACCCAGAAGTTCCATTACTGATTAGAAGTCCATGGAAGGCGCATTTTGGGAGGCTGGTGGTCATGTTTGTGATGCCTTACCCTGCGTCAGGCTAAAATGTCATCTACTTGGCTTGGATGAAGACTGGAAGAGGGTCTGCATTCTTCAGTTTTGTGAGTAAACTTCAACAACTTTTGGTAGTATGCATTTTAATTCTGGATTAACAAGTAAGCACAGAAAATTTAGGTGACTTCCCCCCCCCCCCCAAAAAAAAAAATATATATATATATATTCCTTCTTTAGCTTGCCAGCAGACTCATGGATAGGACAAATGACTTCATCCCATTACTACCCCAGTACAGGCGTCCACTGACACCTCTAAATCATATACATATGATTATTAAACTATATTATATAGAGAGACATGATAGATATATAGATGGCAGATTATAGATAGATAAAGTAGGATTCAGACAGAATCTTTTATATGTTTTTATGATTTAGTTTCTATGGCTTTTGACATTTTTCTTATTGGGACAAAATCTAATTGTGAGCTACATATATCTTAAACATATAATACAGTGCATTTTGACTCGTGTAACCCTCATCGTAATGTTGATTACTGTAAACTTTATAATAAGTCTTGAAGTCCAGTGTATAAGTTTTTTGTTGTTCTTCTTCAATACTCTTTTGTCTAATATATGTGATTTGTATTTCCATATAAATTTTAGAATCAGCTTGACAATCTCTAGAGAAAATCCTGCTGGAACTTTGTTTGGTATTTCATGTAATTTAAAGACCAATTTTTGGACACATCTGATAAAGGGTTAATATCCAAAATATATAAGGAACTCATACAACTTAACAAAAGGAAGACAAACAATCCAATTAAAAAATGGGCAAAAGACCTAAATAAGCACTTCTCCAAAGAGGACATACAGATGGCTTAGAGACATAGGAAAAAATGCTCAACGTCACTAATCATCAGAGATGCAAATTAAAACCACAATGAGGTGTCACTTCACACCTGTCAGAATGGCTCCATCAACAAGTCAACGAACTACAAGTGAAGAAAGGGGACCCTCGTACACTGCTGGTGGGAATGCAGACTGGGGCAGCCACTATGGAGAACAGTATGGAGGTTCCTCAAAAAATTAGAAATGGAGCTGCCTTTTGACCCAGTGATCCCACTCCTAGGAATGTATCCTAAGAATCCCAAACACCGATCAGAAAGAACTTATGCGCCCCTATGTTCACAGCAGCACAATTCACAATAGCTAAGCTCTGGAAACAGCCCAAGTGCCCATCAGGAGATGAGTGGATAGAAAAGCTGTGGGACATTCACACCATGGAATACTACGCAGCTGTAAAAAACAAGGATCTTTTATCCTCTGGCACAGCATGGAGGGAACTAGAAAGTATTATGCTAAGAGAAATAAGCCAGCCAGAGAAAGACAAACACCACATGATCTCACTCATATGTGGAATCTAATAAACAAAATAAACTGATGAACAAAATAGATCCAGAGACTTAGAAGCATGGAACAGACTGAGGGGTCTCAGAGGGAAGGCGGGGTGGGGGAGTGGGCACGGAGAGATTAATCAAAGAACTTACATGTTTATAAACATAACCCATGGACACAGGCATTGTAAGGGGAAGGCTTGGGAGTGGGGTGGATATGGGGTGGAAGGGATCATTGGGGGTGAAAGGGGGGCATCTGTAAAAAAGAGGGGAAATAATTTAAAAAAACAATTTTGGGTGGTAGGCACACAATGCAATATACAGATCATATATCCTATAAATGTACACTTGAAACCTATATGATCTTATTAAACAATGTCACTCCAATATGAATTAAAAAATAAAAGAACAATTTAAGATACTAGACATCTTTATACTATGGGGACATCCAATCCATAAACATGGGATACCTTGTTGAGTTAGGTGGTCTTTGAGTTTTGTCAGAAATGTTTTATAGGTTTCAAAGTAGAATTCTTAGAACTATTTTATTAAATTTATTTCTAAGCATCTATTATTTTAGAATATTAGCTTTAAATTTCTTGTTACAAATTGTTTAGTCTTAATATATGGAAATAAAATTAATTTTTATATAGAATTGATTTCTGTATATTGACCCTGTGCTTAGTAATATTGCTAAACATCAATCGGCGGCCTCTTGCACGCTCCCTAATGGAGATCAAGCCCGCAACCCAGGCACGTGCCGTGACAGGGAATCCGCAGCCTCCTGGTGCTTGGAATGATGCCCAACCACTGAGCAACACTGGCCAGGCCAGCTCTTTCTTTTTTTTCTGCTGCAAAAAAATTTTATTGTATCCATTTGGCCCAAGGCATGGGAGAGGCTTCAGAGAGGTTAGAAGGCTGCTTAGTGGTTTCAGGGAGAGGCTCAGGCAGAAGCCAGACACCAGAGGAATGGAGAAGGGCCCCTCAAAGGCCTCTGGGCTCCAAAGATCTCTGGGCTCCTGGCTGTGCTTGAGGGTGAGCCTTCAAAGAGACACTTGCTCAGCCCAGCCTAGGGTTGGCCAGCCTGCTTAGGTTGGTCAGGCGGTTGCCCGTCTTCTTGAAGAGTTTTCACCTGCTCATCCAGCAAATGGTTCTCCAGGAAATCACAGAGATGGGGGCATGTGTGGGCAGGGCCCAGGGAATGCGGATCCAAAGGGTCTGGATCAGGTTCTTCTCTATGACCAAGGTGGCTTCCATGGCATCCTGAGTTTTACCCCACTCATCTGGGGAAGGCTCCAACATGTCCTGGAAGGTGGCGTGGCCACTGCACTGGGTTTCCATCTTCAAGAGATGCTTGGTGTCCTCGAGCTCCAACTTGAACTTTCTTTTTTTTTTTTTTAAATATATCTTTATTGATTTCAGAGAGAGGAAAGGAGAGGGAGAGAGAGAGATAGAAACATCAATGATGAGAGAGTCATTGATCAAGCTCGCAACCCGGGCATGTGCCCTGACCGGAAATCGAACCCCGATCGCCTGGATCCTAGGTCTACGCTCAACCGCTGAGCCACGCCCTGCCGGGCCTCCTTGAACTTTCTGAAGCAGTGGCCCACGCCCTCCAGAGCCACACTGTTGTGGCTGAAATAGAAGCCCAGGGAGAAGTGGTGTAGGAGGCCCGCAGACGCAGGTTGGCCAGGTGGTTGACGGCCTCTGTCTCAGTGGAGTAATTCTGACAAATCTGGGAGCTCACAGTTGCTTGGCAATAAGGAGTTAAGCTCCAAAATTGGTCTTGGCTGGTCTGGAGGCCAAGGATGGGTGAGATGGTTGTGAAGATTGCAACTAGAAAAGAGGTTGGAGGGTGGTCAGGGGGTGGAAGAAGGGGTGGGTCTGTTCTGTCTAAATACTGTTGAAACAAGAGACAGGCCCAGGGGACCACCGAGGGCACTGCCTCCTACTTTTTCAATGCATGACAATAGTTTATGCTTTGTACAGTTTTATAGTGTTTATAGCAGAAGGACAAGTTCAGTGCCAATTCCCACGTCATAGCTAGAGGCTGAAGTCTCCCCAAGCATGTACTTGACTTCAGGTACATGGTTTCCTATTATATATTCCAAGCACTGTTATTATCTAAGCCTTTTGAATACTGCAGACTCTGAAGTCTCTAGGAAAGAATCTGTTTTCTTGCCTTTTCAAGATTCTGGAGGCCGCCTGCATTTATTGGCTTATGGCCCCTTCTTCTATCTCAAAACCAGCAGCGTAACACCTTCAAATCCACATCACACTGACATCTGCTTCTGTTTTCACATCTCTTTCCTCTGACTCTTTGGGCTGTCTTGTTTTTTAAAAATTATTTTCTATCTTACCTTTTTTTTAAAGAAAATATGTTTTTATTGATTTTTTAGAGAGAGAGAGAGAGAGAGAAACACCGATGTAAAAGAGAAACATCAATCAGTTGCCTCCCATACATGCCCTGACCAGGAATCAAACCAGTGTCCCTTCAGTGCACAGGACAGTGCTCAACCAACTGAGCCACACTTGCCAGGGCTATTTTTAAATTTTTTATTGAAGTATAATTGACACAAAACATTATACTGGTTTTAATATTTGTAATATTGCTAAATGATTACCACAATAAATCTAGTTAACATCATCACTACACATAGTTACATTTTTTCCCTTTGATGAGAACTGTTACAATCTGCTCTCTTGGGAACTTGCAAATACGCAATGCAGTAGTTTACCTATCGCCACCATGCTATACATTACATCCCTATGACTTATTTATTTTGTAACTGGAGGTTTGTACCTTTTGAATCCCTTCACCATTTCAACCATCCCACCAGCCCTTGCCTCTGGCAAACCACCAACCTGTTCTCTGTATCTCTGGGCCTGGGGCTCTTTGTTATGTTTTGTTTTGTTTTGTTTTTAGATTCCACGTGTGAGTGAGATCGTGTAGTACTTGTCTTTCTCTGCCTGACTTATCACACTTAACGTAATGCCCTCAAGGTCTATCCATGTTGTTTCAAATGGCAAGATTTCATTCTTTTTTTATGGCAGAATAATATTATAACATTTTCTTTATTCCAACATTGATGAACACTTACGTTGTTTATCTTGGCTATTATAAATACTGCTGCAGTGAACGGGGGGAGGGGGTGCATATATCTTTCTTTAGTTGGCATTTTGTTTTCTTTGGGTAAATACCCAGAAGTGGCGTTGCTGAATCATACGGCCTCTCTATTATAATGGCCCTTATAATTACATTAGGCCCGAGTGAGTAACCAGAAAAATATCCCCGTCTGAAGATCCTTAATTTAATTATATCTGAAAAGCCCCTCCGCCATGTAAGATAACATATTCATAGTTTCCGGGGATGAGTATGCCGTATCTTGCAGAGCAGCTGGGGTAGATTATTCAAATTAAATTCAAATTTTTAAAAGTCTTTGAATTTCTCCTTTGATGATCCAGCATTAGGACAGGTGGAGATGATGACCCCAACCTAATTAAGTGAACAGTCACATTCTTATAAGTGATTTGGACTCTTTCGGTGGCAATGAAGAAATTAAATAAGGAAATTAGTCTTCACTTCTTTGAATCCGTGAACAAATGTTCTCTTCTGCTTCTTCTCTCTTCCTTCGCAGAAAGTCCTGATATTCACTGAGCAGCAACAAGTTGCCACCGTGTTTACCCTCGCCTCCCGGGTTTCTGGAAGCCTGCTGGAGCCTGCTGCCTTCCTCCCGATCCTTCTAGATCCTTCTAGCGACCGAGCCGCCCATCAAGCTGGTGGGGCACATCCTCACCAGGATTTGGAATCTATGCACGGATGCTAATGATACACAGGAAACAAATGATTGCATCTAGTTGCAACTGTACCAACATTTATATAGACATAGAAGTGGGACAGAAATTAATCAAAAGTAAGATTATGGTAGGTAACAGATATTTTGTGCTTTTATTTATTCTTTTAACTTTGAATTCAAGAATTCTTATGGGATGTCTCCCATTTAAGGGAACCAGGCAGGGTGGGGTGCAGGAAGGAGGGGCACCCTGCGCCTCAATCTCAGGCTTGGCCCCCTTGGGCCTCCTGCAGTTTGGATCTTAGGCTCTTCACCAACTAACTGCCTTAGCTCTCTGGAGAAATCAGCTGGGACCGCCTTCGTCCCCAGCCCCTCACCCCACTTCTGCCCCATTCTCCGCCAAGTTCAGGACTCAGGACTCGGGGGGAGGGTGAGGAGTGAACTCTGTCTCCTCCTGGTCAGCAGGCACCTGTATCCTGCCCCCTTGCTCAGCCCCAGTGGGTTCCGATTAGCTTACCGGGGAGAGTGAAAGGCACAAAATGCCCAAACCCATGAAATGTCTGTGCAGGTAAAGAGGGTCTGAAACAGCCGCCCAAGGGGGCTCCGCGTGCTGGGAAGCCAGGCAGCCGCTTCTGCCAGGATTCTGGCTGCCTCCCCGTGACCCAGCAGAGGGGCCACCTCCAGCTCCGCTCTCGGGGTGCGGAAGGGTCTCACAGGCCACGGCTCTGGGCGAATTTATTCTTTGTGGCCTCATAGGAGTAACAGCCATGTGTTCGCTTGTGTGACACCGGAACCTGGGGTGACAGACGGCCAGCACGCAGGCCACCGCTCTCCGCGCCTGCACGCTCCTCTCCCCGGGGTGGGCACGGCTCAGCAGAGCCAGGATGCCGTCCCGGGCCTGGCAGCGGCCTCAGCGCCCTCTCTACACAATGCCCTGGCTGCCCTACCCCGGGAAGGCAGAGAGGAGACCCAGCTTCCAGCTCTGCGCTGAGGCTTCTTGAAAACTCACAGGCGCGATGTCCGAAAGACGGGCACAGGTGTGAAAAGGAGGCCAGTAAGCCCCGGCCTGGCGGCTCGGTGGCTTGGCGCGTCCTACCCACACCCAAAAGGCCGTGTGTTCCCTTCCGGTCAGGGCTCGTACCTAGGCTGCGGGTTCGGTCCCCAGTCCTCGGTAAAAAAAATTAAAAAAAGAGGCCAGTAAATCTAATCTTACAGATGGGCAAAATAAAAGGTTCTAAGACACAAAGGCACGATAAAGGGATACAAAAACTCTTACTGGGTTCTTAGTGTGTGCCGTATGTGATGATGAATGCTAGGAATCAGGTAGGAAGAATATAACCTGTATCCGAAAGAAGCTGGCATGACCAAACCGGACAAACCCCAGCAATGATACAAAATATATGAGCTGTTCTCAAGGCCCTCACGTAGGTATAATTGGAAGTCAGAGGCCGGCTTTTAAGACAGATCGGGGTGTCAGAAATAGCTTCCAAATAAAACTGAATCTTAAAGAAAGCACAGTGGTTCTCCAGGGGCGGCGAGGGGGCGATTTGTCGGAGAGCAGCGATGTACAAAGGTGTGGAGTGGAGTCAGTGAGGCGACAAACTTGGGGAAACGCTTGTCGCCCAGGATGACAGGAAAAGACTCGTGGTGAGGGCCGGTTAGGTTGCTCTCGGGCAAGTGAAAGCTATAGGAGGTATGTTACACACTTGGGTTTGGATTCCTTTCTTTAATATTATCTATCTTTACTTATTATTATTTATAAAATAATAAAAGCAGAATCATGTCTCAGTGTGGGAGCCATGAGGTGTGTGTCTCCTTCGGGCTCCCCGTGGCCCCCGGAAGGGACGTAAGTTCACTAGAACCTTCCGGGCCTCACAGCGCTCTCCGCGGTGTCTTGGAGCCACAGCTGCGTGTCCCTCCGTAGAGATTTCCTTCCCTGTCCCTGGACTGACGCCTGGGACGAACACTCTGTTGAAGCCGAGGGGCACCATGTTTCTGGCTTTCCTAATATTTAATTTCAGGTTCTATTTCGGAGACGTGTGGAATTTCCTACGTATTTTCCTGGAGCTAAAGCGGCTATCCCTGCTACCCACGTAAGCACACAGGTGCTATCACCCATAATCACCTTTTGTTTTGGAAATACCACTTCCACTGGCACTTATCTCCCAATCTCCAGACTAACTAGAAAACACTGAACATGAAAACTTTTTTGAATGCAGTAGCATGGATTGGTAATTGAAGGTTTTACTGGTGGAAAGAAGTGAGCCTTCAGGGTCAAACAGATTTGGTTTCGAGTCTCAGGTTTGTTCCTTAAAGCGGGACCTTCAGCAAACAACTCCACTTCGCTGAACTCCAGCCTCTTTATCTCTAAAATGAAGATAATAGCGTCTGCATTGTTTGGGTTATTATATGGAACAGAAATAATACGTGGACTGCTAACACTAAGTGGGATTCAATAATTGGTGGCTATTATTACCATTAAGGTCATTTTCCTCACCGAAGAACTGAGTCTCTTCCCCCTAAGAAGTATTAATGTCTAATCCCAGTGCATGACGTGCTCCCAGGAGCCTGAAGGAGAGGGCAGTCGCTGGAATAATTGCATACGTGCACTTTCCTTCCCCCAGCTATTCCTAGTGATTAAAGGTATTTGCATATGCAAATTAACACACTGTGTACTCATTACTTTAAATATGTTTTTCATTAGGTAAATGAAATGCTTATTAAAGATGATATAAGGCTAAAAGCAGAATATTGTCAAAACAAGTTACTGGCTGTGTTTTTTAATTTTTAAATATGGCAATACCGCTTTTACTTTTAACCACGTGGTATATATAGGATGTCCCCCAAAATGTATACACACACTCTGAATAGTTATAAAGGCAGTGTTTGTTACAATACATCTCATTTTTTAAACTGAGCTATCTGCTGTTAAAGTGTGTATACATTTTGGGGGAATATATATATATATTCACTTTATTCAATATTTTTTTGTTAGAACAAGTACTAGCTTATAACCAAATTTTTTAAACATTTATGGTTCTTTTAGCCACATCACAGGTGTGATTTAAACTTTCTTTAAATTTCATTTTATTTTATTTTTTAAAGTGTATCTTTATTGTTGAAAGTATAACAGATGCCCCCATTTTCCCCCTTAGCCCCCTCCACCCCGCTCCCACCGCCCCCGACTTTCACCGCATGGCGGCCTGTGCCCGTGGGTTTCGCATATACGCTCATAGCTTCTTCGGTTAGCCTCTGCCGGGTCTCGGCCACCGGGCCGCCTCTGCCCCCTCCCACCGCTGGCCCCGGCCCAGTCTCAGCAGTTCCTCAGCCGAGCGCCTCCCCGGTCAGGGAAGAGAGGTGCAAAGAGCAGTCAGTTCCTTCTTATTAACCGAGTCAATGCACGAAACGCCTCCAAGCTCCATATAAGTTGCTCTTTGTTGTTGGCTATGAGGTTCACCGCCCGTTCTTGGGCCTTTTTTTAGGGACCTGAATACTCTCGGGTGGCGCGACGTTATCCCCTTAACCAGGGTCATTTTCGGGGAGTTCTAATAATTTTTAAGGGGGGTTCCCTGAACTCTGCCTAACCAGCAGGGGGCTATCTATCCTAGCCACACTTGGGAACGTTAAAGATTTCACGTGAGCAGCAAGCACACATTAACTAGGAAAGAAAGAAGAGAGGAGGTGAGAGTCTTTCGGGACTAGAGGGGAGAAAACGGTGCCCCTCAGCCGCGCTGCCATCTGGATGCCAACTGCCAGCCCCGGCCCAGCACCGTTGCCTCGCTACCCCCCTGACAGTGGGTTAGGTTTTTAAAAAGCGACAAGAGTTGCTTAATTATGTAATATCTGCGTCTGGTGAGTCTTTCCCTTGGATTTCTCTTACCTGGGAGGGGAGGCCTTTCCTTTTTGTGATATTTTCTGCTTCTCCCTCACCTAATTCCACCCCATCCCTGTTCTCTGGACTTTTCACTCGCACGTAATCTCGGTCTGTTAGGGCATTAAGAGGTCGAGCACAGATGCGCTGCCCCCTCGCAGGCTCCTACCGTTCCCGTGGCGTGCTTCGAAGAAGAGGGGACACAAAGTTACGCCGTGTGACGTTAGGAAAAAATACGGCACTGCAAACACTGCCGCTGTGTAATCCCAAGCGCTCGAGAATGGACCCAAAGCATCTCGGTCTCCGTGTAGCACCCTAACGCGACCTGAGTGCCTACGGGTAGTTCTGTCTTCCCGCACTCTCACCATGACAGTATTTTAAAAAAGTAAAAACGGTGGGAGCACATCCTAAAGTGTTTTGTGTGGCGCATAGTCATAACCTTACGGCCACATCCAGGTCGTGCAAGTCCTGCGCGTTCTGTCCGGGAGACAGGGCGCGAAGTCTTCATGGATGAGCAGCAGCCCAGAGTCAACTCTGCTCCAAGCCGGAGGCCCGCAGATTAGGCCCTTGAAGGGTGAAAGGAGAGACATCTCGGGGCAAATGTCCTGGAAGTGCAGATGTGTGGACTGTTCTTGTCATGCCAGCTTCTCAGCATCCCTGTGCATTAAAGTTTAGGTCTCTGCCATCTCTAATGCTGGAAATATATTTATTAAGACAGTTCATCCTAGCTATGTATGTCTTAAGCTCCCCAAAGATGTTATCTGGCTCTCTGTTCTCATACAAGTCTTTTTGCGTGTAAACATCACTTTCTCTCCTTTCCAAAGTTTTGGTGGAGATGCAGACAAGGTTGTACCTAGCATCCTACGGAACAGGAGGCCCTCACATGCCACTGCTGAGCTCCACGTGATTTCCAAGAATAAGAACATTTTGGTCCTGCTAAAACTTCTCCCTGGGATTGTTTTAAAGGATGGAATGTTTGCAGATTTTAGAATCAAACTGATCCAGATTTTCCCTCAGGTTTGCTTCTCCCTCCTGTGTGAGGTTGGGCCTGGTTTATAAGCTCCTGAAACTCAGACAGCGTAGCTGGGAATTATCCAGCAGGAATGGGGACTCCAAAGGGAAGGAAACAGAGGACGCGTTTTATTGGGATGGTGGGGATTCCACCCAGAGCCCTGGGCAAGAAGCTTATAGTCCTTCACTTAAATTTTCCCTGTGACACTGATTTTAAATGTCTTTGGATGATTTTCATCATTGATTTCTTCTTTTGATTATGAAATCATAATTTATTAAGTGCCAGCTCCACATCAAGGACACAGGATCAGATTACTCTCTATAAAAAAAGCTTATGGCTAAGTCATCAAACAGCCACTGTGTCCAACACGTAGAGTACTGCTGAGTCAGCCAACTACTACAAGAAAACAAACACACAGTTAATTCAGGGTAATTTGAAGAGGGTTAATTTGCAAAGGAATTATGTACAGAGGTGCAGTGAGGGGGAAAACAAGGATAGTTCAGTATCTTGCAACCAGTAGTATCACAGCTATTGTCACCCAAAAAGATGAGAGAAGTGGTTACCAGCCATTGAAAGAATGAACTGCATTGAGGAGGAAAACCTTTCGAAATCTTTTGGTCAAATGAAACAACCAGCCCCAAATGACTCTGAAGGGAGGAAGCCAGGAAATAAAAAAGACACTGTTCTTTATCCTGTCCCCTGAAATGAGTCCCCAGTGACTGAAGCCAACCCGAAGACAGAGCACAAGAGAGCCCACGACGTATCCGTGCTGGTCAGGTAGTGAGCTGCCCGGGCAGTGAGCTGCAGAGAGGAACGTAAAGAGCAGACCTGGGGAGCAAGGGAAATCGTTCTTTGTAGTTTACCTTTTTTACTGCTTAACATCCTATCTTTTCTTTCATCTGGGGGAAAATTTGTAATAAATAAACAAATAAATAAAAGATGAATCATGTCAGTTCTCCTAATACCTAAATCTTAAATCATCTACCGCTGGTAGTCTTGACAAAAAGTAATGGGGATGGGAGTGGGTAGAAGGCGGAATAGAAACATTAAGCAACATAAAATGCATCTGCTACATTTAGTGCACACTTTTCTAGAACATATATTTTATTAGGATCACACACGACACCATATATCAGAAGCATCTCTATGCGTTGCTGCTAAAATATTAAGAGGTCCGCTAAGTATTTATGCCTCTTTCTTTATGGTGCCCAGAGCAGGGTTTAGCGGCTTATCTTTCACTTTGAAAGTGATATTCCTTCAGGCCCCAGACCACGACACCCTTAGAAATGTTTTTGTTGTTGTTTTTTGTTTTCACTTTTTAGAAATGTTGTTGACATCACAGCACCCTTACCCTTCTCTGGGTCTGTCCCTCACCCGCCGAGTCTGTCAGGAAAGCATTGCCTAGTCATGCTGCGTAACAAATAGCCACAAACTAGCAGGGCATGAAACAATGGGCGTTCATTTCTCACTGAGGCTCAGATCACTTGGTGTGGCTCCACTTTACTCTGTGTCCGCTTGAACGTGTGAGCTGCAGAGTGCAGCCTCGAGAGCTACTCAGGTATGTCCTTCTGCTGGTACCTAGGGTGCCAGCGGGGCATGTGCTGGTGGCGGCAGAGGGGCGAATGGCCAGGACACCAAAGCCTCTCAAGCCTTAAGGCAAAACGGACACTCTGTCATTTCTGCCTGCATTTTATTGGCCAGGGTAAGCGAATGGCTGAGCCTAATATCAAGAGGTAGTAAAAAAATATCCCACCTCCCCAGAAGGGACACAAAAGTCACATGGCAAAGGGCTTAGAAAAACGTGGAAATGGATATTGGGGCCAATAATACAATCTAGTACAAGGACCTAAATGGTCTATGTGATCAGTGACATGACCTAGCGTTAAATCCCATAGGCTCAAGAAGGTTAAGGTCACTTCAGGCTGTGATGCGATGCAGAGGTTGGAAAGGTGAAGTAGACCCGGAGCATGACAGAAACAGCACACTCCTGTCTCTTCCATTAAAGCCCAAATTACTCCTAAACTTCCTTCCTTACGTTAAGATCTTGTAACTGTCATGGTAGACAGGCCGTCTCTTTCTGCGCCGCGTGGTCTAGGCTATGTGGGAGCTGATTCTCTTTATGAGGGGCAGCGGCAACGAGACGACACAGGTGCAACCGCGAGGCCTGGGAGGGCTCCTTTGCAGGGGCTGCTTTCCCTACATGCGGGAAAGAACTGCCTCTGGCAGCCAGGGGGCTTGCAGAGAAATTTGGAGACTCAAGCTTTCGACTTTATCCATATCTGCCCAAATATTTCCACCCCTTTTCTCTGGATTTCATCTTTTCTTGACTTGGCGTAAGAGGTTTTCAGAATTGAATTGGTGAAACTTTTTTTTTTTAATTAATATGTTTTTATTGATTTCAGAGAGAGGAAGGGAGAGATCGAAGCATCAGTGATGAGAGAGCCATTGATCGGCTGCCTCCTGCACGCCCCCTGCTGGGATCAAGCCTGAAACCCGGGCACGTGCCCTGACCGGGACTCCAACTAAGGTCTCCTGGGTCACGGGTCAGCGCTCAACCGCTGAGCCACGCCAGCCGGGGCAAATGGGTGAAACTTTTACCATTATTGTCTTACGGTCTACACTCCTCACCAGACCCCGGGCTCTCAGTCTAAGCCATTTCTGTCATGTGGCTGCAGGAAATGAGGGACTTTGTCAAAGCTACCACGGGGCTCTAAGATTTTTATATATATTCTGAGTTATGTTCCCCAAGGAAGAAGTTTAAGCTAAAAGAGAAATAAAAAACATTTATTTGAGGCCAAAGCTTGCAACCAGGAGTCACAGATTCAGATTCAGATGGCAACTTCAGTTCTCCGGGAAAGACAAAGAAAGGCAGGTCCCCTGAAGACTGGGCTGCATGTGTGGTTCTCAGTCTTGTCCGCTTTATATAAAGGAAGAACTCTGGCTGGATTGATAGGGATGGGCTGAGCCCAGCATGCAAAGGAAGGATGCTGGTTGGCAAAACCAGTTGGCTCCTTTCAAAGTAAGGAACTCAGATGGTCTGGTTGTCATGGTGAGGAAGAGATTAAAGTTCAGGCACAGCCGAGAAGTTCAAGAGCTGGCGGGGAAACCTGCTGGGCAGAACGGGTGTAAGACAAACCCCCTGCTGTCTTTGGTTCCCTCAGCATAAATGACTCCACCTTGGCAATCTCCGCTCACAGTTACAAGTTCTTAGATTTTATTTTATCTTTGCCCTTATGTATATTCACTAGGATTATTAGAAAACTCATAATTCTACAAGTTTTATAATTGCCATTCTTCCCATAGCACCTAATTATCACATTCAATGATTCTCCAATACTTTGCCTTCCACCTTTGCTGCAGCTAATATCACCATTGGTAATATTGCGATTAATCCTGATGTGATTTTAGACACTAAGATAAGTCACACACTATCCCCTCCAAAAGTAGGTTGACTTTGTACCCTTGAATATGTCATTAATTCAAATTCAAAATCTCATTTTAAAAGTTTCGCGTGTTTTTTTTCCTGGAGCCCCTCTGATAGTCGTTACTGTATCACTTAAGATCTCAGTAGAAAACAGATGGCAGATTCAAATTAAGGCCATTTTTTTCAAAGGTTTTTTTTGATGAAGCCGTAGTGGATTAAAGAGGCTTACCAATTCTTGATGCTCTGTGGTAGCCTTGACAAAGTCTCTTGTTTGGAAAACTTATAGAGGGCCTGGACGGTCTTTCCAGCTTGCAAAAGTCTTTCAAAGTAAAAGTTGGCCTCCAGGCAAAGTTCAGATCTGGAGGTAAAGGTAAAGTCGTGGTGTGGCCTTCAGACCCTTATTAAGACCTCAGAAAGATTCTGCTTTCTGAGTTTTAGGATATGCCTTGTAGGTGTTTCAAGGAGGCTTCTAAGAAGATTAAGCACAGCGTCTCTATTATGGGTTGAATTGTGTTCCCCCCAAAAATCATATATTGAAATCTTTTTTTTTTTTTTAAATATATCTTTATTGATTTCAGAGAGAGGAAAGGAGAGGGAGAGAGAGAGATAGAAACATCAATGATGAGAGAGTCATTGATCTGCTGCAGCCCACAACCTGGGCATGTGCCCTGACCGGGAATTGAACCCCGATCTCCTGGATCCTAGGTCGACGCTCAACCACTGAGCCACGCCCAGCTAGGCATATATATTGAAATCTTAATCTCCAGTAATTTCAAATATGACTTTATTTAAAGACAGGCTTTTAACCAAGTTAAAATGATGTCATGACAGTGGGCCCTAATTCATTATGACTGAAGTCCTTATCAAAGGGGAACTTCGGAAACTCACTCACACACCAAGAGACACCACGTGAATGTCAAGGCAGAGATTAAGGTGATGCTTCTTGCCGGGTTCCAGCCCCAGCTGTCCAGGGGTCCCCAAAGGTGTGGACGGCGTGGGCAAAGAATGAAGGACACTGAGACAGCGTTCAGAGCATCAGGAGAATCAGTTTCCTTTTATTGCTTTCTTACAACTGTATTTATACTATTTGATTTTATTGCCGGTTAAACAACATGACATCATGCTTTGTTCCGGTTTGTGTTTTGGCCTCTCACAGTTAATGATTGTACCTTCTTATCTGACCTTGGCTAAAGATTTACATCTGTTTAGGTATGTTAATTTTAGTCTTACCTATTGTTTATATTTCTATAGGCTATTCTACAGGTTAATCTCTAGTTTGTTATTCATATTCTGAAGTTACTATTTTATGGCTCTGCCACATAGCTGCGAGGAGAATAACTCAGCCAGCTTTCTTATGTGAAGGTTATGCGAGTCCTAAGTGAGGGCTCTGGAGCTGCCTGTGGCTGTTTTTGGCTGTGGTGACTGGCCGCCTGTCTGGCACCTGCCTCAGTCTCTCCGCTACATTCCCCGCAGTGCCCCATCCTCACTGTAATATCCTGTGTCTGATACGGGTTCAGGTGCAGATTGAAATCGTCTCTTTCCTAGTCTGCTCTTTCCTTGTGGGGATTCCCAGAGTTTTCCATTAATATGAGCATCCCCCAGAAATACATTCCCTGTTGGGAGCTCGCTGGTGGCCTCCCTGTGGATGGCCTTGCACCGCTGAGTCAGCAGGGCCCGGCCCCAGGCCTTTCCCCGGTGGGAACTCCCTGTGGTAATGGGCCTAACAAGTCCTAAACTTTCTGCTGACAGTCTGAGTTCCCCATAAGCGGCACAAGATTTTCCCGTGCTCCTTGGGGCTTTTTCTGAATCATTGTCTTTTCCAGTCCCATTTGACTCCCCTTGCTGGGGAAAAGTTTTCAGCTAGGACAATGCCCTTTTCTGGTGCAGTGACTCGGGTAAGGACACAGAGTGTTAGAAAGGGGAACGAGCATGGGAAGAAGGATATGCCAACACCAAGTCCCATGGAGCACTGGCTGAGCAGATGTCTCCTCCCTGAAGGACTGTGTCAAGCAGCAAGGATGGAACAGCTTCCGGCAGCTTCTACAAGCCAATAACCACCAAAGATTGCCTGAAAACTGCCAGAAGATAGAAGAGAGGCATAGAACAGGATTTTCCTTAGAGCCCTGACAAGGAGCAAACCCTGCCAAAGCCTCGATGTTGCACTTCTGGCCTCCAGAACTGTGGACCATAAATGCCTGTTGTTTAAGCTACCCATCAGTGGTACTTTGCTATGGCAGCCATAGCAAATTAATACAGTCAGTCCCACATCAGCCTCACAAAAACTCCAGGCATAGGAAAGACTATCTACAAGAGAACTGTGAGTGTGGTTGTGTTTGATGGAGTTAATTACAGTTTGAAAAAAATAAAAAAATAAAAAAATGAAAGCCAACACATTTTTAAAATGACTTAGATTGAAAGGGACAGAGACAGACCAAAATGAAAAGAGAGACCATCAATCAATTAGGGCAAGTATTAAAATGAGAAGCCCACTCAGCTGAAAATACCAGCCATGTCTTATGGGAATGGATGGATGATACACAAGGGTAGAGAAAAAGCCACAGAAAATCATTCCCAGGAAGCTGGACTGGGCTTACTAAAGAATTGACCAGAAGTGCCCAGCTGGGCTTTAAAATTATTATGGATCAGTAACTGCCATGTACCTGCCATTTCCTCTCTTTTGGAATAGCGGTGTCTATTATGATCACCTCTTTCTGTCACCCCACTGTAAGTTTTCACATATGAAGGGTAGAAAACATACATTTTTCCATACCAGAAGGAACCATGTTCAAAGAACTGCACACAACGAGCCTCATTTCCTTGGGATCCAATTTAAATGATGAGATTCTGAACTTCAAGACAATGCCAGAATGAGAGGAGGCTCTAGAGCTCTTAGAAGGAGGTGAATGTATTTAGTGGATTGCAGGAATATAAATAATTTGTGGCCAGGACATAGACCGAGATGGATTAGAAGTGGTACACATTCTTTGAGACAACTGCTTTTGGGAGATGAGAACTTTCGCCCTCCCCTTGAATCTGTGAAACTGATGACTGCTTTGACTGAAGGACTACACTATGTCAATGTGTAGAAAAAATCCTAAGATGGCCCCCCAAAACTGTGTTTCCTTATATATGCACCACATATAACCCTCCTCCCTTAAGTGTGAGTAGGACTATGATTATGATGAGATATCACACCCATGATTGTGTTATAAATTGGGGAAAGAGATTTTACAGATGCAGTTAATGCACCAAATAAGTTGACTGTGAGTTCATCTAAAGGGACATTATGTTGGGTGAGCCTGAACTAACCAGGCAAGCCTGAAAGATAAAGGCTTTTCATGAGGAAGAGATTCAAAACATTAGAGAAGTTCTCCTGCTGGTCTTGAAGTTGTGAAGAGCGATGTTGCGAGAGGGTCTGGGGCATGAAACTGGGGCACAGTGGTGTGAGCCTCCAGGAACTAAGAGGAGCCTTCGCATGACAGCCAATGAGAAAGCAGGAACGTGGCCTTACAACTGTGAAACAGGGAGTTCTGCTGAAAACCTGACAGGTCTCATCCTCAAATGAGACCCCAGGCAGGCCAAAACCTTGATTTCAGCCTTGCGGGACCCTCAGCAAAGAATCTACCACATTGTGCCTGGACTTCTTATCTTTAGATCTGTAAAGTAATAAATTTCTATTTAATCCTAAATTCATGGTATTTTATCACACAGCATAAGAAAACTAATACTGATTTTGATATCAAAATAGATTGCTGGTATAACAAACACCTAAAATATGTTTGCAGCTTTAGAATTGGGCAATGGGTGGAGACTAGGATAATATCAAGGTAAAAGAGAATAGATTTTTAATAGAAAGGTAGAAATTGAAGATGTTACCAGTGTTAAAAAAAAAAAAAAAAATTCAACTGAGTAAAGTTGAAGATCTATTGGCTTTATTAAGGGACTCTTGAATTGGCCAGCATCACATATAGCCCTTAGAAGGGCACTCAGAGGGGTTGTAGGAAATGGAAGATTTTCATAGGAAGAAAGGTGGGACAAGGGGCCATGAACAAAAGAAAATAAAGCATTATTTTTAGACCAGGACATATTCCTTTGGGGGGGAAGGAAATAACAGGGTTGTTAACATGTAGATTGCCTCTTTCTATGGGGGATACAGAGGGCTCACGTGACAGATTACCTTATTGGTGTTGACCAAAAAGTTGCAGACTGGTTAATTAAGATTATGTTTCTGGGAGAGGCTGAAACAGCAATTAGGTCCGGTCTGAAATCTAGGTTAGGTATCGTGGGCTTTAGCACAAATAATGACATTTTGGGCCTGTGATTCTTTCTTTAACACCAGTAAGGGTTCAGAAGGACAAGAAGAACATATTCTTAGAAACTGCTGGAAAGAGACCTTTGCTATCAGTATCAGAAAGCTGAGCAGACCTGGCCCTGCAGTTATGTCGACAGCAGAGCTCATAAGTGGTGAATGCACATACATAGCTGAGGAGATTTTCAAGCAAACTGGAAGATTCTGCCCGATTTCTTCTTGTGGCTGATGGTAAGATGTAAGCAATGTACATCCACATACGAAAAATGTCCAAACCTGTAAAGAATTCTTATAAGAGTTTATTTGAACTAAAGTGACATCACGGCCAAGAAGCAAGATTTCCAGCACTCTGGAGGATGACAGTTTGCAGTTTCTTCTGTGCATTTGGAATTCAGGAGGGAATCTGAGGAAGATTCGGTGAGGTGAGGAGACCACAAGGCAGGATTGGATTAAGGATAGTTAACAAGAGTATGTGCCCTCTTGAGGGTGGTTATGCTTCGGAGGGCTCTGGGAAAGAGGGTTACTTCTGACATTTCAAAGGCACATTAACCCAAATGCACAAAACCAACTGGCAAGGCGCCCTTGCCACGAAGATAACCTTTTACTAGGGAAGCCGTAGGCCTGAGGGATGATGCCCACTACGACCTGCCCAGTTAGGGGTTTATGATCTGATCGCCCTGTGAGGTGACTTTCAGTTAGATTTACTACAGCTCTCCTTTTCTGTCTACACATAAATTGAAGGAGGAATTGTTAAACAAAAAAAGAAACAGAACTTAAATGATTCTGAAAATTCTCAGCCTCTCCAGATGATATAAATGCTAAAAGTAAAATGTTAACTATTAAAAAAAAAATTATGTCAAAAATATGTCAGAAAGAAAAGGCTGAATGTTCTGTGTTCTTTTTTTTTAAATCCTCACCTGAGGATATGCTTTTTAAAAATTAATTTTGAGAGCGAGAGAGAAACATTAATGTGAGAGAAACACCAGTTGGTTGCTCCCTGTACAAGGCCCCACAGGGGTGGAATCTGCAGCCGAGGCATGTGCCCCGACCTGGCACCGAACCTGAGCCTTTTGGGGTTCAGAATGATGCTCCGATCAACCGAGCCCCCCGGCCAGGGTGTTCTGTGTTCTTTTATGTGATGGTCAGTGAGTTGTGGTTATAAGAAGAGACACAGGAGAGGCTCGAAAAACCAGAAGTTTATTATACTCACAGGTCCTAGAAAGGGGTGTCTCTCCATGTCACAAGGCTCACGGAGAAGCGCTAGGTTTTGGTCAGGTGGCAGAAGACAGGAACCAGGGGAAATTTTAGGCCAGAGCCTGTATTAGGGTTTCTACAGGAAAGACAAGACAGGACAGAGTAAAAATATTGAGTGGCTAGTATGAATAATTCTAGTGGACTTTGGGCTATAGATGGGGGCTCTGGTTTCCCGGTACTTGGCCTTGAGATGATAAAGGCGCTGGAATATTGTTCTGGTGTGTAATAGCCAGGTAGGAAAAGTCTGGCTCTGGATTGGTTAGTTTACACATCGAAGGCATGCTGCTGGCTGAGCCTTTTACTATATCTCAGAACTCTCTAGCCCTGGGAGCGGTGGCCTTTTTCCAGCCAGAAAAGTTTTGTTTTGTTTTGTTTTGTTTTGTTTTTGTTTTTATATGTTTTTATTGTTTTTAGGGAGAGAGGAAAAGAGAGGGAGAGAGAGAGATAGAGACATATATGAGAGAGAAACATCAATTGGTTGCCTCCTGCATGCCCCCTACTGGGGATCAAGTCCATGTGCCCTGACCAGGAATCAAACCCGCAACCTCTGGGTGCACCGGTTGATGCTCAACCACTGAACCACACCAGCTGGGCCAGAAAAGGTTTTTTTATGTGAAAACATCATGATGTATCATCATAGAGAAAATTTTAAAATTATATAAATAATACACACAATATGTGACTTTACAACTTTTTGCTAAAGCCTCAGAAAGAACAAAAAGGTTTGTGAGGGTAGCTTTTGCCTAATGGAGTAAAAACAAGCAAAATCCATTGAAGACCGCTGATGTCGAGATTTTTTCCCCCAGCAGGAATTCTGCTAGCTTGAATGGAAAGGGGCAAGAATCTGAAATGAAAGGAGGCTTTCAGGCTGCCAAATAGTATTGAGAGCCAGAAAGCTAATAAAACTACTCAACTTCAAACACTTGCTACTTTTCATGAAAAAGGAAGGAAATGGTAGCCCAGAGGGGAGAGCCCAGAGACTCAGAAGGTTATTCCTAATCTCTGAAACCGAGTCAGGAAAAATCAGTTTGCCCAGCTATATTACAGAACACCCAAGAATTAGTCGCTCCTCTCACCTTCTATTTCCCCCTCTTTAAAACTGGACTATCTATCCCTGTTTTACAATACTTGCCTCACCATCCATGCTGGGATGGTTAGGGCGAGACAACTTGTGTCTTTAGTTTCACAGGTCACAGATGGAGAGAAACTTTGCCTCAGAAGCTGAATTCAATGTCTTATACCCTGGAGTTTCACTTTCACCTGATATGGATGGTGAATTCTTGTACTTTGAACTGATATTATAATGGCATGAGACTCTTGAGAACCTTGGGAGAGGAGGTAAATGTATTTCTCATTTTGTAGGAATATGAATCATTGGGGACCTTGGGAGGACTGTGATAAGCAAACTTACAAGGTGATCCCCAAGACTCCTGTCCCTTGGTGTGCATGCTTCTGTAAAATCTTATCCCCTTGAATGTGACTGGGACTTATCAATAAGGTGAGATGTTTGTTATGAAGCAATAGAAAACAAATACAGCCAGATACTAGCCTCGTTTTAAGAGGCAGCTTTCATCTTGGTCTGTTCCATCCAGATAAGAAAGGATCTCTTCTTATGCATGACCATGTAAGAAATCTGACTACCTTGCTGGAAAGACAAGGTGGAAATGCCCTGAGGCCCCATTAAAAACCAAAGGGCCATTTAAGCCCAGCCTTCCAGTTGGCCCTAGCAATGCTCTAGGAATAATATTGAAACCCTCCTGGACACTCGAGACCAGCCCAGCCTTCAGCCAAAGGCCACCAAATGAACCCACTAGTGCTACATAAAACAGAATTGGCCAGCCACGTTCTGCCAGAATTCCAGAATTATGAGAAAAAGTAAATGTTTGTTGATAAAGTCACTACATTTGGGAGAAATTTATTATGCAGAATGGATCTTTTGAAGAGAGATATTGCCTCCTGGTGTGTTATTTACAGAAATACGAATGTGGCGTGATTATAACGCCAAAGCCATAACTCAAAGCTAGTGAACAGCAGACTTCTAAAACTACTGTGCTAAAAGAAGAGGGAGGAAAACTGAATCTAACCCTGTAGTGGTGGTTGTTTGTAGAAGACCACCTTTGGAGAAATACTGATTTGGGTTTGAAAAACATGATAATCCAAAGAGGAACCCCTCTGACCCTCCTTCCTCCCTCTGCTCTTCTGCCATGGCTTCCAATTGGTCAAACTCCAGAAAACACAGGTCTGACTTGATGGTCCCTTGTAGTTTATACAAGTCAGCCTCCTGGGGCAGCAAGTATGGTGGAGATGAATGAATGCAAGGTCTGGTGGAGCATAGAGAAGCCTCCCAGCCCAGCTGTAATCACCGCTGTGACAGAGGTAGACGATACTGTATGCAGGCCAATGAAGGCATCTCAGTGGCTACGGATTCTGATGGCTTTCTGCAGGATCTGTTGCTAGAAGATTGGTAAGAGGGCTATATGCAAAGATTTAAGGAGGAGATGATTTGTGAAAGGGAACAGCAGGAAAACTCATGGAGACAAAAATAAAGATACCATATTTTATTGTAGTTGTGTGTAATGAGAGCAGAGCAATTAGGAATAGCATTTACCACAACAGACCATGGCTATTTTTGTTTATTGCTAAACCACTTATTGACTAAATAGGTTGAGTGTCAGTGTTTCAACAAGCTACCCCATTCCATCTGTCAGGTAATTGGTGTTTTCAAAGCTTGAGCTGCAGCAAATGAAATCCTTTGGGGACACTCTCTTACTCTGATACATTTATTCTGTCTTCTTCCCTTCTTACACAAATGGGTTATGTGTAAATCAACATCTATAAAAAGGAAAGAAAAAAATACAGCACAATTCAATGAGACAGAAAGTTGATACTGTGATCAGAGATCCAGGCAGGAGTTGGGAACAGTTAATTAATCCGGACATAGCCAGCAGAACAATGCTTGTTATAAGATTTCTGTTGGGCCTCTTTCACAGTACTCATGAGACGGCCCAGTTACCGAGCAGGATGGCAGGTCCAATTGTCACAACTGCTGAATCACTGGGGACCTTGGAGGATTTTACAAATGTAATATCATCTGTAAAATGTAGTGATCACAGATTAATTAGATTCTCTTTCAAAACATAAAACTAAGGAAGACATTGTTTTTCTACATTAGTGTCCAGATGTGGCCGGAACACAAAAGGGGATTCCTAGTTTGTTGAGCCAAAATTTCTGAAGAAGTGGATCTGTGCTTGCAAATACTTCACTTTGCACGCAGCTTCCATTAAAAGCCATAAAGGTTTTACATTCTCCAGATTTAATAAACATTTCTGTCTCGTGTTTGTGGTCAGATGCAAAAGGACAGTGACTCGCCTCCCTGTTTAGGGGATATTTTCTGTCTTCTCTCAGCTGTTATGATTCTCCATTGGCGAGCATCCAAATATGCAGCATAAATTTATTTGTAGAACAAAACAGTTACAGAAGGCCTGGCCTGTTAACACAACAATTCTGATTGCTCCCTGAAAGAAGCAAACTGGGGTTCTTCTAGGCTTTTTTGTTGAGTGATGTTAGCTGAGAGCTCTGAAGGAATCCTTGTAGCGTGTCTTGAAGGAAATTTAAAAATGTATTTTTATGCATTTCCTTCTACTTAACCATTCCTTACCCACCTGACATGCAGAGGACCTTAAACTCACACCATTTACCATGAGAAATACATGCTTCCATCCTTCCCACCACTCTAAGCAAAACCAATGTCTTATTTTATATTTATTTTGAAAGACACAAGCAATAGACTGATTTCTTTCTTCCAGTAAACAAATTTAACCATAGATATTATATAATGTACAAAACACAAGTTATCTTTACACTCACGCCCTCACATTTCCCTCTGCTTTCTCCAGAGGTGACCACCGTGAGCAGTTTGGTGTGGGTGACAGTCCTGAATAGACTTAAAGGCTGCTTCCCTCCCCCTCACGGTGTTTCCTTCGACAAGTGAGCCTTACTATCAGCTGCTGAGCTCCAGTGTTTCCCTAGCAAGACCAGTTGCTCCCCTGGGAAGCTTCCATCATGCTCTAGTCCTGGTCTAGCTGTTCCATGCAACTTCTTTAAATTTTACGACAAATTTGTAGAGTGACATGGGGTATAGACCCCTTCCCACGGGGCATCAGGGTCAGGACTAGACACGCTTTCCTGTGGAATCCTCTGCCCCTTGGCTCCCCCCAAAAAACTTTCCGTTATGTGGCACTAGACGTGTATGTGTTTGCATGACATGTGTATCTGTGCAAACATTCTTCATACCATTTATATATATGTCTAAGTCTATGTCTAACCATAATAATGTAAAAGAACATGAAAGTATATATATAAAATGACAAAAGTATACACCTAATGAGAAGGAAAAAACATATTCACATACTGTTTTTGCATTTCCTGGTTGCTAATGACCTTGACCATACAGCCTACTGGACGTGTTGATCTCTGTAAAATTTTCTTTAGTTCCCATTGATCCTTTCTTAATAAAGTTTAATACCAGTGTAAGTAATACGGCTAACAAACTTTCTAATGTAGTTTAGTTACTAAAGCATTCTTCCTCCCATAGAATTGAACGATCAGTGTTGTCGTATATTGCATTCTTTTGTGTCAGCAGATCTTCCTCTGCTCTACCTTCAATATTTCTCATACCTGGACCCTTCCTGCATCGATGCAATGATGTTAAAATTGCTCCAGTTCCTAGCATATGTCATGGTGATACTTCTCTGACCTCATTGCCCTTCCTGATCATCACAGCTTTTGTACAGTTTCATATATAGTATATGTTTAACCATCTGAGTTCCTTAAATATTTCTTTGGGCTTTAAATGAGATTGAAGTAATAGCCTTCACTACAAGAGTGTTTTCTCTGCTAAGGTTTTATATAGTTAATTTACTCTTATCTAAATTAAATATTTTCTTTCTCATCTTTTTTTTACACTTTCAGTTTGGCCACTGCTGGTATACCTCAAACAATAGAACTCTTAAAATAATAGCACTCTTGCTAAGGTTGGTGCCTCTCTTTTATTTCTCTCTGTGTGTGTGTGTGTGTGTGTGTGTGTGTGTGATATTTTATGACTCTCTGTTGGGTGATTATCTTTCATTTGTTATTTCTTGTTTCCCTCTCCATTCATATTGTATATTTTCCCCAAACCCTGACCGGAGTAATTTTGAGGAATCAGAATGGGTCCTATATTGATCACATGCTATCGGCTTACTTATTTGTAGTAGAAAATTCCCATTTCCCTTGTGTGTTGTCCTGCCTTTGTGTCTCACCCTGAAGCAACACTCTCTGATGCTTCCTGCTTGTCACAAGTTGGAAATGAACAGAATTTACCCGTCTGTCTTCCTTGCGTTAATATATTACACCAAAATTTTAGACATTTCTGTTTCTAAATACATTTAGTCTACCTGAATTGTGTTGTTGTTGTTGTTACAGTTCTTTCTAAAAAAACCCAGAATACATATGATTTTGGTCAAAGAGTTTTTTATGTTTCTATGTTTGCTGATGCTATACTTTTTTATTTTCCATGATTTTGTGAATTTATTTTTTTTGAAATGTTTAATGTTATATATAATGTTTTTTATTTATTTATACACACATACAAACACACACCTGTATATCAGGTACTTACAACAAGAAGATAAGTTTTATAATTAAAGCCAACATCATCAAAATTGTAATAATATTGTACTTGTATTTATAGTTCTATACTTCTTCAGCCCATGGTATATATTTAATAAAAAAGTTTTTTCATCATAGCTACACGAAGAACAAAGATAATGGTATCAGTAACTTCCTCATGTATAAAACAGTTTATTCTTGAGATTAAATATATTTCTATTTCTGGAAATATTGGTGACAAGCTACTAAGAGCAATATCCCCATTAGAAAACACATATAAATTCTGTATAAAGCAGAAAAGAATTTCTTATCTATATAAATATTGCCATAGCCATAACTACGTATAAAAATGCGTATCTGTAGATAGAAATTCCTGAGTGGCTGAAACAGAGCTGGAACCTGCAGAGGCAGCCCTTCTGTTGTGAATAACCCCGCACAGTGACGGCACACACCGGGCGCGAGCACGTGCGGGAAGACGGCAGACAAATGTGTCAGTCCATTCAGGCTACTGAGCAAAAGACCGCAGGCTGGGTGCCTTAGAAACAACAGACGCGTGCTTCTCACAGAGCTGAAGGCCGGAAGTTCAAGATCAGGGCGCCGGCATGGCCGGGTTTGGTGAAGGCCCCTCTGAGTTGCAGGCCCACCTCCAAAGGGAAGGGGCTGGGGAGCTCCCCGCCTTTTTCATACGGGCACTAATCCTGTTCCTGAGGGCTCCATCTGCATGACCTCAGGCCCTCCCGAGCCCCACCTCCCAACACCGTCACACTGGGCATCAGGACTTGAACATAGGAATTTTAGGGGAACACAAACATTCAAATCATTGCGGAAGAAAATGAAAGAGTTGCAAATATGACTAATGAGCAAGACAGCATTGACTTTAAATAAGGTACATTTATTAAGGAATTATAATTTCTTGGAATGGAAAAATAGTTAAAAGTTGTAATTATAGACTTAAATATTTTACAGCAGACTAGACAGAGAAATTGCAAATTCATACAACTGGAGAAATTTTTCAGAATGCAACAAAGAGAAAAACTTATGAATATGAAATTAGGATATATAAATGAGGGCATGATCAATTCAAACATAGCTCTAATTTGATTTTCAGAAAGGGGAAATAGAAAGGATAAAGGTTATATAACTATTTGAAAATAAAATGAATGAAAATTTTATTTATGGAAAGTCACCAATCTAGAATCCCAATGAGTACTAAACAGAATAAATGAAAATAAAATCACAAAAGTATATTATATATTATAATGAAACTTAGAACTCCAAAGAAACCTAAAAGTCACCAAAGCCTTCACAGGGAAGTGAATTTCCTATAAATACACTTAACTTCATTGTCACATTAGAAACCAATAGAAAGAAATAACAACTTGAAAATAATAAGAGAAGTGTTATTTTTTAGATACTCAGGATTTTTTTGTATCTATAGATTTAAAAAAAATTGTTGCAAGGATGCTAGTGTTTCATAAAACTCAAGAGCTAGCATGACCAAGAAGCCTCCAAAAAAAGCTAGAACCAGGAACACAAAATAGAGAAGGAACCATAGCAACTCTCATTTTTTTTTTTCATTCCGTTTCTCTCTCCCTCCCTCCCTCCCTCTCTCTCTGTCTCTCTCTGTCTCTGTCTCTCCCTGTCTCTCTGTCTCTCCTGGGCATGAACATGAATGATCACAAAGGCTGTGTGAATACTGATTTTGAGTTTCCAAATACATTTTAGCAAGTAAATGAATTCACAAACATGGAATCCATAAATAATGAGGATTGATTGTAGAATCTCAGTATTTTATGTCTCCTGTTGCCTTGTATATTCTCTTGAACACTGTCCAAGAAAACTCTACTCTTTCATGATCTATGACAATTTTTCTCTCTCAGCTGTGCTCTGCAAAACGTCAATCACTATGTTAACCTTGTCAGCTTTGGATGAACCAATATTCTGCATTGTAAACATCTCTCCTGTAAAGAAGAGAATCAGCTGAATATATGATTCTTAGACCATCACTGCACAGTTTAGTTTAAATTTGTTTGAGTTAATATTAGTTACCTTAGTAATATACATGTCAGAGAAGAAATGACATAAAATGGAATATAGCCAATTATCTAGAATATTGTAACTGCCTAGTTTATGCTACATTTATTCATCCTATTTTCAGTTGTGGTGATTTTCCTACAACTGGTTTTACTGAAAACACTCTCCAAACTTTGATGAACCACTTTAGAGTTTAATTTCCTCTTAATTATAATGAGCAAATTGCCCCTTAATAATATTCAAGCCCAAACATCTGCTTCAAAAATTCTCAGTGCCCACTGGAAAATAATGTGTAGTGTGCCCTTGCCCACTCTTATCTGTGGCTTTGCAATAAGAGTGGCAGCACAGAGGAAGTGTCATCAGTAACATTTGTGTCACCATTAAGGTACAGATATAAAAATTATTCATCATGGACAGGTTTCCCCAAGTTTAATTTGTTTGTACTTGTATTCTTAAAAATAATATTATAAAAAGCTTATAAAGAAAAGGAAGAAGATATTCTTAACATTTAAGAATAATATCATAATAACTATGTCTGGGGCCAAGTGGGTACTTGAAGCGTGGGGGGACCATGCTTTTCTAACCACTTAGAAACTAATACAGAATAATGTTAAATGTAAACTGTAATTGAAAAATTAAGAAAAAGAATAATATCACCAAAATTTATAGTTTTAAAAAAGGGAGTATAAATGAACATAAAATGTAATATACCACCAACAAAAGACGTTTTTCTTTTCAAAATCAAACCTCAGCCCAGCCGGCATGGCTCAGCGGCTGAGCATCGACTTATGATCCAGGAGATCGGGGTTCGATTCCCCGTCAGGGCACAGGCCCGGGTTGCGGGCTCGATCCCCAGTGGGGGGGCGCGCAGGAGGCAGCCGATCAATGACTCTCATCATTGATGTTTCTCTCTCTCTCTCTCCCTCTCCCTTCATCTCTCTGAATTCAATAAAGACATATTTTTAAAAAATTAATACTCAGTTGTATATTTTGTGTTAAAACTGGGAAAAGGAACCCAGCCAATGTGGCTCAGCAGTTGAGCATCTGCCTATGATCCTGGAGATCAAGGTTTGATTCCCAGTCGGGGAACACACCCAGGTTGTGGGCTCGATCCCCAGCAGGGGCGTGCAGGAGGCAGCCGGTCAATGACTGTCATCATTGATGTTTCTCTCTCTCTCCCTCTCTCTCTCTTCCTTTCTCTGAAATCAATAAAAATATTTTTTTAAAAATTGGGAAAAGACAACCAAAGGAATTTCTATTAAAATTACTAATAAAATAAATTACCAAATCAGTATAACTTAATATTAATCAAAACTTGCTTAATCATTTAAGTTATAAACAGATAATAAATTCATTATTTATTTGTTATAAAGAAAAGTGGCCAATAATTTGATAATTTACTCATTATATGATTATATACCTAAAAGAAACAAAGAGATTATTTAAAAAGATTATAGTATTAAAGGAATTTAGTGTCTGGTTAGAAGATAAAGCAAGAAACAAGAATCATTTAATATCTGTGCCAGCAATAGTGAGCTAGAAAGTGAAAGAAAGTAAATGCGTGCCCTACACAGTTGAGTCTGTGTCTTATAAACTCTCTTGAAGATATTTTTTTTACAGGTAGATTCCATTTTAGCAGCTGTCCTGAGGCTCCATGTGTGTGCTGTGTCCAAAAAAATATGTTCTGAAGCTCTTAATCTTACTGATACATTTTTACAAGTGTGTTTCCAAAGAATAAAGATTATTCTTGCTTTAAAAAAAATTTTTTTTAAAAATTAAACAAACAAGTGCTGGTGAGGGTGTGGAGAAAGGGAAGCCCTAGTACACTGCTGGTGGGAATGCAGACTGGTGCAGCTGCTATGGAGAACAGTAGGGACGTTCCTCAAAACATTAAATATGGAGCTGCCTTTTCACCCAGTGATCCCACTACTAGGAATATATCTTAAGAAACCCAAAACATTAATCAGAAAGAACTTATGCACGCCTATTTTCATAGCAGCACTACTTACAATAGCTAAAATCTGGAAACAGCCCAAGTGCCTATCAGTGGATGAGTAGATAGAAAAGCTATGGGACATTCACACCATGGAATACTACGCAGCTGTAAAGAAGAAGGATCTCTTACCCTCTGTGACAGCATGGAGGGACCTGGAGAGTATTATGCTAAGAGAAATAAGCCAGGTGGAGAAAGACAAGCACCACATGATCTCACTCATATGTGGAATCTAATGAACAACATAAACTGATGAACAAAATAGATCCAGAGACACAGAAGCATGGAGCAGACTGAGGGGCCTCAGAGGGAAGGCAGGGGAAAGGAGAGGGTGGAGAGAGGTAATCAAACAACTTATATGCATAAGTGCATAACCCATGGACACAGACAATAATATGGGGCAGTCCTGTGGGTGGGGCGGATGCAGGTGGAGGGGATTAATGGGGGGGGGGATATGTAATAAAAAAAAAAGTAAATGAAAGAAATTATAATAGTTACAATACCAACTAAAAGCATTTTGAAATACACATACTGAGAATTAGTTATTATCTGAGATGAAAAATCCATACATATCCATTCAGATAGTATATCAGGGTCGTGAAAGTTGGAAAGCATATGTATAGCAGAAGAGAGCAGACATAGAACCTTATTTCCTGGGTTCAAATCCCAGCTCTGCCATTTGTCAGCTCTGCAACCTTAGACAAGTTAGTCAAACATTGCGTCCCTCAGTTTCCTCAACTCTAAATCCCAGCCTTTAATAATAATTATCCCATAGGGCTTTATAAGGTTTGAATAACTTACTACCATGGACATAAAACACTGCCCAGCATATAGTAATGTTATGACCGTACCAATTATTCATATTTTAGGTAAAACCTGAACATTTTAATCTTTTGCAAATAAAGCCCAAACCTAATACCAAAATTCACAATCAAAGATGCATTAAAATAGTAGTATTACCAAGTCCCATGGATTTGAGGCTTGGCCCATGTCAGGTATTCCAATAGGTTTTTAACCAGCATGCGCCGACTCAACCAGGCAAATCATATGCTACTGTTTCATCTGATAAAGACACAGAAGAAAATGAGGGGCTTACATAGCTTGTTAGTAGCTGTGTCCTAACAAAGGGCAAGAAAATATTTTAAGTATGAAATAGTAAACTTCAATCATATTATTACATATTGCATTAATTTCATTTTATTAAATATTTTTAAAGTAATACAGATAAATCTGGGTAATTCATGAATCAGGCTTGGCCTAGAGTTTTAGTTGAATGAGCAACAACCCAATGCACAAAGTCTGTGAGTAATGTCAGCCTTGCTTCAGTTTGTCTTAAGGGGTCTGTATGCCGACACATCAGAGAGCAAAATACAATAGAGGACTCAGGCCTCTTCTTTCCACTTTCCTTTCCTCCAGCTCATCTTTCTCCGTCAGCACCACAACTTCTCCACATTGCTTTGGTTTTTTCCCCTCTTTGGCATCACTGCTCCCCACATTTCCCACATCTAAGAAATGCACTATGTTCCCCTGACCTGATATCATCTCTTGATATAATCTGCAACCCCTCCCATTCTGTTTACCCAAATTTCAATCCATAGGTCTGATAACTAACACCTACTTCTTTTCATCCCACTCTTATTTGAATTCTCTCTCTTTTTTGCAAAAAATTGTAAACATATTTCAACATCAGTACATAATCATCCCTCACCTGTTATTTTAATGGCATATGAACCTTTCACTACATGAATGTTTACTATTACATCTAACCAATTCTCAGCTGTTGAAAATTTTGGTGTTTCCAATTTTTCATTACTACAAACAACTGTAAAACAAACAGCCTTGCAGTTAATTATGTTAAAATTTGACCATACGCTTAATTATTTCCTTAGGATAAATTTCTAGTTAATTGAATTTTTGGTTCATTGTTTATACATATTGTTAAGGTTGTTGGTGCACACTATCAAATTACCCTGCAGATAGTTTATACATATTTAAATTCACTCAGCAGAGAATGAGGGATAGTAAAAAAAACCAGTATCTCATTGTTATTTTAATTTACATTTCACAGTAAGATGTGAAATTGTTTAATAACAACTTTACTTTTGCCAGAAATGTAGCCAGTTGTCTTCATAACGTTTGTTAAATGGAAACAATAACACAACATGGTATGCACGCTTACACATGTAGTCAAAACACACATAATATTTCCTGTGCATTGAATGAACACACATGTGCACATATATTTCAAATCACTGGCTGATCACTCAGAAAATCAAATAAATAAATGCCTAGCTCCTAAATGTTTGCCACATAGAGCAGAGTGTTTTTGTGTGTGTTTCCAAGCTCCTGAGGGGTTTGTGTAGTAAATTTAGGAAATCAAGATCAACATTTTCCCAGCAACCAAAGAAAAGAACAAAATGTATCTCCATGTGTATGTTTCCTTGGTAACACGTAACACATGTTTCTTACTGTGAGCTGTGATCAGAACAGTTTGAAAGCCACTGACGTAAACAATCTGTGGAATTAAATGTGCTAATACACTTAGTGTGCTTTGTGCAGTATGCTTATAGTTTAATAAGCACTTGTACATATTTCATGAGTATTATTATCATTATACACATATGCATTTGTGTGTATATCATAATTAGGAAAATGCAAGGCTTTTTAAACGAAAATAGGCCTTGTGATATATGTATAACCTCTGCCATGGACTTCAGCACTGTCTACTTCTACAAATAGGTGGCCCCTCCTGAACTTAGGGCTTTACCACATACTCTGTAGAAAAGCTAGTTTCTATTTATTGAGTCCTGCCTACAGAAAAGAGGGCTTGTGAGGCTAGGCTTATGCATTTCATAGCACACAGCTGCTCAAGGGCATACATTGAAGCTAGTCTCTTTTGTACCATTGACCTTCCAGATGAAGCACAACTATTTGCAAGAGTCAAAGGAGCAAAATTTTAATCTCTTAAATCCAAGACTTTTACCTTGATCCTAGAAGGAAATTCTTAACTCAAAGAAGTATAAAATAACAGGTGGCTCAGTATTTTCCTTAAGACTTTTGAATATAAGTAAATCATAAATATTCTTTTTTTAAAAAAATACATTAATTTTACATATATAACTTAAGCATTCAACACATGATAAATGGATTTCAAAAGTTATCTTCATTAATCAAAGGCCCATGGCATGACCAAAGCCAGAATGGTGGCAATGGGCACATTAAGTAGTGGGAAAATGTCTCCCTATTCCAGTTCAAACTATCTTATTTAAAAAAATATGCTGCTTTATGCACCAGTGATCCTCAAGAGGTATCTGAATATATTTAAAAAGACTGCATGATCAGACGGTGGGAGGCGAAACGGCACCAGAATGTTACTGGAGTTGGACTTCAGTTCAGCAATCTTGGTAGTTGAGTTCGGGCTAAGAAAGAATTCAGAGCCAAGACTCAAACTATAAGAAAAAGCTTATTTAGAAAGTCACAGAGGTAGAAGAAGTGAGCCATAGAAGAAATGGGCTCAGGAAACAAGTTGCAGAGGCAAAAGAGGGCCCTGGAGCTTAGGAGAAAAGGATAGGCAAGGAAAGTGTACCTGGGAGAAGGAGGTGAGGAAGGGCCCAAGCCTACTCCATAGAGAAAGCCGTGCTGGGTACTCCATCAAAGGGTTTTTAAGGGTAAGGATTTGAGGGGAGCTCGCAGGGGAGGATCTCAGTGGAATATTCATCAGCTTTTCAGGTGTGTCCGTGCAGGGCTGTGGTTTCCACTGATTGGTCCGTGCCAGGGCAGGTGGTCATTAGCCAGTGCAGCTGGTCCTGATGTCAGCCATGGCATCCTTTGTCTGGTTTTGTTTCTTTTCTGGGCCTGGAGCTGAAACACAGCTGGGGCCTAGATGTTATCCTTAGTGATTAATGCTCAAGAGAATAGATGTGCAAGGGCCTGCATGGGAGTTGCCTGAGGCCACCCTTCAGCCCCTTGTTCTTCCTTCAAAGGTGGTGCACTGATGACTTCGACATGCCAAGGCAGGGAAGGTCGGGGGGGAAGGGGGGTGGAGCCACATGACCAGCCACATGCTAGGGGAGGAAGAGTTACCCTGGGAACAAGGTCCTCGTTTTCCCAGTTTTGCCCCTTGCAGGGCACCCAGGACTCTCCACCCTGGCCCATTGTCCTTGCTTGGCTCATGTCTGTCTAACTGACTACCACAAGACCACTGTTTACGTCTTTATCCCCAATTCTGGTATTTTGCTCCCCCATAATTATGTTCAAGTTATAATCTAAGATTCCAAATATATGAGAAAGTCTCATTTCCGTGTTCAATAAATGTATTTGTTTTTTGTTCTTTTACTTAACAGTAAGACTGCTAATATGCCCCTTTTAACTGGAAAAAGAAAGATCTAAGGCTCAGAACTTCAGAACTTTCCACAGGTGGCAATAATAGCAAAGTAAGTATATACTTTGAGTCAGTGTACTTGTTTTCAGAGATACCATTTGCTTATAATACATGATTTTGATTTTCTTCTTATGGAAAAAATTATAAACTTGTCTTAATTTAAATTTTAAAGATTAATAAGTCAAAAATAAATATTCAATAAATAATATTATTGGATATTTTAAATATGGCAAAAGTCATGAATTTGGTAGGCATGTAAGTGAAGTTTTGGAAATTCTGACCTAGGATATCCTTCCCCACACTCTTTGTATCTTAGCTCTCACCTGAAATATCAATTTCTTCAGAAAAACATCTGTACTCTCTCTAAAATATGGTTCATTACCTATTTTTTTAAAAATATATCTTTACTGATTTCAGAGAGAGGAAAGGAGAGGGAGAGAGAGAGAGAGAAACATCAATGATGAGAGAGTCATTGATCAGCTGCCTCCTGCACTCCCCTGACTGGGGATCGAGCCCACAACCCGGGCATGTGCCCTGACCAGGATTCAAACCCTGATTGCCTGGATCCTAGGTAGACGCTTAACTGCTGAGCCACGCTCTGCCAGGCCATTACCTCTTTTTTGCTGTTTTTTTCTTCTGTTTCCCTTTATGCATATTTCAAATTATTTATTGCCTTTTAAATAATTCATTTTAATTTTAATAAATATATGAATATAATTATATACTTGTCTTTCTCCCTTGTATCAAAATCTGTGAAGATAGAAGTTAGTCAAAATATCATGTGATAAGTAACATCAGATGAATGGCAGTGTGAGAGAGCCCCTTGGTTTCTCCCCTTGAATTTCAACAATTTGAACAGCTATAATTCAACAAAGGATTCCCTGCTCAACACAGAAACACACCTGAGAGATCCATGCATTGAAACATCTATAGGTGGGCAAGTGGGAGGTGAGAAGGGAGAAAAGCTGAGACAAGCCAAGGATGCAGCTCTACACCCGAGAGTTCAGACTGGAGAGGGGAGGAACTGAGTTGTGGCTGGCACGCCCTTCAGCTGGGAGGAGCAAAGGGACTCAGTGAGCATTCGTGCAGGAGTGAGCAGTACAAGCTGCTGCTGATCCCAGTGACCTGGGCAGGAGCACAGAATAGAAGTGTGGCCTTGGCTGCCTGGTGGTCAGCATTCCAGACAGAGAAATAAAACTATGGATACTGGCCGCCCCTTAACCTTCCAGAGCTCTCCTCCATTCACCCTTGGTGCCAGGTTGCAGAGCCCATTACCTGCAAACCCAAGAACTAGTGCTATGAATTCTTTTTCCTGAGCAAAGGAAGCACTCTGAGACTGGTCCCAAGATCGGGGGTCGGGGAGACTCTGCAGAGGTCCAAGGTCACCATTACTGGGAGTGCAAAGCAGCTTAAAAAGCAACTATGTTACTCCAGCCCACCCAACTCCCACATATTAGTTACACTGAAGCATCTGGCTGCATGGGATAGCCCTGGGATTTCACAGATTTGGAGCCCCATCACCCACCCCATTCCCCTGCAATGTTGGTCCCCTGGGACTGGAGTGAATGGATCACAGGGGAGGCACACACCTTCCCATTTGCCACCACCCCTCGGAAATCTGCAAAGCCAGAGAAGTGCAAGAGAGCTAAAAAAACACACTTGTGATTCTGTGTCACCTACTGGAAAACAATAGAAATACTTTTTTTTTTTTATATCAATCTACTAGATACATGCCACTCATACATAGATGCCTAGACAGAGAAGGAAGATATAAAATATAAATAACCAGTGTAGTGACTCAGCTCAGAAAGAAAGTGAAAAATCTCCAGAAAACAAACTTAAAAACATGGAAATATGTGATTTAAATTACAGAGAATACAAGATTGCAGTTCCGGCCCTGCTGGGTGTCACTCAGTTGGGTGTTGTCCCGTGCCCCAGAGGTTGCTTGTTTGGTTCCCAGTCAGGACACAACCCCAGGTTTTGAGCTTGATCTCCAGTAGGGGGTATGCAGGAGGCAGCCAATTGATGTATCCCTCTCACATTTATGTTCCTTTTGCTCTCTCTCTCTTTGCCCCTTCCTCTCTCTCTAAAATCAATAAAAATATATTTTTTAAAAAGGTTACAGTTCTGAAAAATCTAAACAGGATGCAAAAAATATAGATGGGCAGTTTAATGAGTTCAGAAAACAAATCAACAAACAAAATAACCACTTTACTAAAAACAAAGAAACTTTAAAAAAGAACCAAAAAATATTCTGGAGATGAAGAACTCAGTAAAAAAGATCAAGAATGAACTAGTAAACATAGGAGATGGAGCGGACCAGACTGAGGAAAGGATTAGTGATATCAACAATAGAAATCTAGAAATGATGCAGAGGGAAGAAGAGACTGGAACATAAAAAAATAAGACTATGAGAACTACCTGACTCAAGCAAAAAAAGCAATATAAGAATAATAGACTTACCAAAAGAATAAGAGAAGGAGAAGGGAACAGAGAGTCTATTCAAACAAATAGTACATGAGAACTTCTCAAACCTATGGAAAGAGCTAGAACCTCAAATCCAAGAAGCGAACAGAACACCTAGTTTTATGACAAAGAAAGAATTCTCAAGGGAAAAGAAGAAAAGTAACCTATAAACGAAAACCCATTAGGTTATCACAAAACTTCTAAGCAGAAACTCTACAAGCTAAAAGAGAGTGGAAGTAAATATCCAAACTATAGAAAGAGATAAATTACCATCCAAGAAGAATATATCCAGCAAAGTTAACCTTTAGATATGAAAGAGAAACAAAACCTTTTCAGATATAGAGAAACTTAGGGAATTTATCACCAGAAGACCCCCATTGCAGGAAATACTCAAAAGGATTTGTGTGCCTAAAACAAGAAACAAAAAGTCAGAAAGCTAAGAGTAAAATCAGCAACAAACTTATAAACAAGGATAATTTGTGACAACTAAAGCATAAAAGGGGAGAGGGTAGAGGTCAGAATTTGCAAAGGAGGGTGGAGATCAGATGCATTCAAAAGAAAAAGGACTATTGTATATATGAAAGTTTGTTTTTCAGACACCTAAAGAAACACACAAAGAAAAACACAAAATTGAGACACACTGTTAAAAAAAGAGGAAACAGAGAAGAGAGGTATGAAATACCACCAAACAAAAACAACACACAGAACCACAAAGGAATAAAAAACAATGGAAGCACAAGGCCACCAGAAAACAAAAGATAAAATGGCTATAGGAAATCCTCTTAACATCAATAACTACCTTAAATGTAAATGGACTGAATTCACCAACAAAAAGGAACAGAGTAACAGATTGGATCATAAAACAAAACCGAACCATATGCTGACATCAAGAGACACATCTAAGCTGCAAACACAAAGATAAACCCAAAGTAAAGGGTGGAAAGTAATTTTCCAAGCAAATTGCATTCACAGAAAAGCAGGTGTAGCCATACTTGTACCTGACAAAACAGACCTAAAGGTAACAAGAGACAAAGATGGACACTTTATAATGATAAAAGGGACACTACATCAAGAAGACATAACACTTCTCAATATATATGTACCCAATTAGGACACTGAAATATATAAAGCAACTACTTACAGAACTAATGGGAGAAAATGACAAAAATACAATCGTGGTTGGAGACCTCAATACTCCATGGACAACTTGAGACAGATCATCCAAACAGAAAATCAGCAAAGAAATATTAGCCTTAAATGATACATTAGACCAAATGGACATAATTGACGTTTGCAGAGCCTTCCATCCCAGAACATCAGGGCACACAGAACATTCTCAAGGAGAGACCATACATGTTGGGTCACAAAACTAGCCTCAACAAATTCAAGAAGACTGAAATCATACCAAGCATATTCTCTGACCACGATTCTTTGAAATTAGAAGTCAAGTACAAAAAGGAAGTAAAGAAACCCACAAATATGTGAAAATTAAACAACATACAGCGAAAAAATGACTGGGCCAAAGAAGAAATAAAAGGTGAGATCAAAAGAGACAAATGAGAATGACTCTACGACATATCAAAACTTCTGGGATGCAGTGAAAGCAGCAAGAGGGAAGTTTATATCATTACAGGCCTATCTCAAGAAACAAGGGACATCCCGAGTAAATAAATAACTAACATTACCTGGCAGGTGTTGCTCAGTGGTTAGAGTGTCGTCCCACAAACCAAAGGGTCACGGGTTTGATTTCCAGTCAGGGTACATACCCAGGTTGCGGGTTCGATCCCTAGTCAGGGTGCATGCATGAGGCAACTGATCAATGTTTCTCACATAGATGTTTTTTTCTCTCTCTCTCTAGAATCAATGAAAAACATATCCTTGGGTGAAGATTAAAAATACATATATAATAACCTAACATTACACATTAAAGAACTAGAAGAAGAAAGAAATCAACCCAAAGTCAGCAGAAGAAAGGAAATAATAAAAATTAGAACAGAATTACATGAAATAGAGAACAAAATGACTATACAATAAATTAATACAACAAAGAGCTGGTTTTTTGAAAAGATGAATACAACTGACAAACACTTGCCTACACTCACTAAGGGAAAAACAGAAAAGACTCATACAAACAAAATCAGAAATGAAAGAGCAGTTACCACAAACATCACAGGAATACAAATAATCACACTAGATTATTTGCCACCAAGATTATATGCCACCAAATTCAATAACCTAGAAAAATTAAATAAGTTCCTAAAAATATGTAATCTTCCTACACTGAAAATCTAAGTTTACAGATCAACAATGAGGAGATTCAAACAACCATCCAAAACCTTCCACAAAATAGAAGAGCATTTTACCAAACATTCAAAAATAGTTTAATACTTAGTCATCTCAAAGTCTTCTCAGAAATTCAAGAAGAGGCAATACCTCCTAACACATTTTATGCGCCAACATAGCCAAGATACCAGAACCTGGCAAAGATAACACATCACAATCAAGTGGGGTTGATTTCAGGGGCACAAGGATGGTTCAACACATGCAAATCAATCAATTTAGTACACCACATTAACAAAACAAAGGATAAAAATCATATGATCTTATCAGTAGCTGCAGAAAAAGCATTTGATAAGATACAACATCCATTTGTGATTAAAACACTCAATAAAATGGGTATAAAAGGAAAGTACTTCAACAGAAGGCCATACATGACAAATGCCAGCTAATATCACACTCAATGATGAAAAACTGAAAGCTTTTCCTCTAAAATCATGAACAAGAAAAAGATGCCTACCCTCACCACTTTTATTCAGCATAGTTCTGGAAGTCTTAGCTAGAGCAATTAGGCAAGAGAAAGAAATAAAACCATCCAAGTTGGCAAGCAAGAAGTATAAGTGATGACATGCTTTCGTATATAGAAAACCCTAAAGACTCCACCAAAAACTATTAGAAGCAATAAATAAATGTAGTAAAGTTGCAGAACACAGAATCGATGTACAACTATCCACTGTTTTTCTGTATACTGTCAATGAAATATGAGAAAAATAAATATTTAAAAGAAAAACAATTCCTTTTGCAGTTGTAACCAAAAGAATAAAATACCCAGAAATAAACTTAACAAAGGATGTGAAGGACCTGTATATTGAAAACTACAAACCATTATTATTAAAAATTTTTAAAAAGACACTTTGAAAGAGAACAATATTCCATATTCATGGATTGGAAGAGTCAAAATAGTTAAAATGGCCATATAACTTAAATCAATATACAGATTTAATACAATTCCCATAAAAATCCCAATGTTAGTTTTTAAATAAATAGAAAAAAATAATCAGATTTGTATGAAACCACAAAAGACCCCAAATAAGCAAAGCAATTCTGATTAAAGGGGACAAAGCCAGAGTTATCAGACCCCCTGACACACAGATCAATGGAACCAAATTGAGAGCCCAGAAACAAAACCACATGTATATGGGCAAATAATTTTTAACAAAGGAGCCAAAAACACACAATGGAGAAAAGAAAATCTCTTCAATAAATTGTTCTGGGAAATTTGCAAAGCCATATGCAACAGAATGAAACTAGATTACAGTTTGCCCCCATGTACAAAAATTAAATCAAAATGGATCAAAGACTTAAATTTAAGATTAAAAACAATAAATTACATAGAAGAAAACATAGGTACAAAACTTATGGATCTTGGTCGTAGAAAACATTTTATGAATTTGACCCCAAAGGCAAGGGAATTAAAGACAAAAATAATGAATGGGATTATATCAAACTAAAAAGCTTCTGCACAACAATAGAAAGCTACCACAAAACAAAAAGGCAACCAACAGAATGGGAGATAATATTTGCAAACAACAACCCCAACAAAAGGTTAATATCCAAAAACACATAAAGAACTCATACAATTCAACACCAAACAAATAACAATCCAATTAAAAAGTGGACAGAGGACCTGAATAGAAAATTCTCTCGATAAGACTTAGAAGCAGCCAACAGATATGTAAAAAGATGCTCAGCTTCACTAGCTGTAAGGAAAATGCAAATCAAAACTACAAGGAGATACCACCTCACACCTGTTCAAATGGTTATTATCAAGAAGACAGGTAATAACAAGTGTTGGAGAGGCTGTGGAGAAAAGGGAACCCTCATTCACTGCTGGTGGGAATGTAAACTGGTACAACCACTATGGAAACCTGTGTGGTGGTTCCTCAAAAAACTAAAATAGAGTTAGCATATGACACAGCAATTGTTTTCTGGGTATCTGCCCCAAAAACTCCAAAATACTTATTTGTAAAGCTATATGCACCCCTATGTTCATTGCAGCATTATTCATGGTGGTCAAGAGATGGAGACAAGCAAAGTGTCTTTCACTAGAGGATTGAATAAAGAAGATGTGATACATATATATTATGGAATTCTACTCAGCCATTAAAAAAAAAAAAAAAAGAAAGACTGACTTTTGTGACAAAATAGATGGACCTTGAGAATATTATGCTAAGCCAAATAAGAGAGTCAGAAAAAGCTAAGAACCGTTTTACTCATATGTGGGATATAAAACTGAAATCCGTGGAGACAGCAGTGTGGTGGTTACCAGAGGGAAGGGAATGGGGGCAGTAAAGGGTGAAGGGGCCATATACATGGTGGCAGAAGATGATTTGACTTTGGGTGGTGGGCACGCAAAGCAATAGACAGTTAACGTATCGTAGAAATGCACACTCGAAACCTGTATAATCCCATTAACTAATGTCTCCCCAATAAATTTAATTTTAAAAATATCATCTGATAAATATTTGTTGAGCCAATAAGTGTAGAACTTTTATGAATAAGCACTTAGGCAGTTAAAGGGTGGAATTGTCATGATTAGTTCTCTGATACATGGTCTTGAATTGTCACTCTTTTGTTTTATTCAGGGCTTGAATCTTCATTTGAAAAAAAGAATTAACTATGATCCATACAAGATAAAGATGTGTACCTCTAGTCCCACTAGGCAATGATGCAACAGGAGAAGGCTAACACCAGGCTTTACTCACTAGTTGGAAGGAGATTCCGGAAGGGCTATCAGCCTAAGAGTCTCCAGTCTCAAGGTTTGGTTAGGCTGAGTCACCGGGAAGCACATCATGCTAAACCTGGGGTTGGGAATGAGACAGAAAAACACCCACCCTATTGATAATTAGTCTCAGAGTCTTTGCTGTTGTTGACAATATCTTGTTGACACTTCAAGTCTGTTAGACATTCATGAAACAGAGTCTACTCTTGGGTGGGTGTAACTGTGAACAGAAACTCATAAACCAGGGCTATGAATAGAAATGCACGGCAGCGATTTAAGAAATTCCTTATTTGTAAGGCAGTGTGATGGATGCTGAGAGAGTCAATTAATCTTACAAATGCATTCAGAGAATATCTGTTATGGGGAGAGATGACAACTTATCAGTCAGTAATTGAGAATTTGATTAGGTAATCAATAATTTACTACCTTAACTGTTCATAAAATATTTTATTGCAAGATCTTAAATGGATTTTGAAATTACTCATGTTAATTACATTTCTTTCTTAGGCAGTGTCTATGAAATCATAATATTCCTTTATTACAGCAGACTAAGAACTATTTAAAGAGAAAGGCCACTGCACAGAAATAAAAATATTCATTGACCTAGGATCCAGGAGATCGCTGTTCAGTTCCCTGTCAGGGCACATGCCCAGGTTGTGGGCTCGATCCCCAGTCGGGGGCATGCAGGAGGCAGCCGATCAATGACTCTCATCATTGATGTTTCTCTCCCTCTCCCTTCCTCTCTCTGAAATCAATAAAGATACATACATACATACATATATATATATATGTATGTATGTATGTATACATATATGTATTTAAAATACCTGATGTGTTATCATGATCATACATTTTGGGGCTGTTAGAGCAGTTTGGCTTACCCTAATTATTAGTCACATGGCCTCAGATATGAACTGCATGGTTTTGACCCTCAGTTCCTCCACTTACACCTTCTGTCACTTAGGACAATTATGACATTCTAATTCAGTTCACCAGAAAATGAAGCTAATAATTATAGCTACCCTATATGGTGTTTGGAAAGATGAAAGGGGCTTATGTATGTTCAGAGATTATCCCAGCCCCTGGTAAGTAAATAAAGAAAGGTGGCTACTTTTATTATTTTTCCTCAGAGGATCCTTAAGAATCTGCAAAGAGAGCTGAAGTGGACACGTGATGCTACAAAATGAGAATTGCTCCCACAGCCATGGGCAGGTTGGCTGAAAGAGAGAGGACGCTAGCAGTGTGGATCAGGAGCTTGGGCTCTGGTGAGAACGGTGACAGTCATACCAAACTCTGCCTGTTCACCGAGGACCCTCTATTCCCAAGGCTGTCTATTAAGGCTGTAGTCGTGAGGAACAAATGCCCAGCAGTCCCTGGAGAGACACAAGCTGTTCTGCAGGAGGTGATACCCATAGCAGCAAAGAAAAGACAAAAAGGAAAGGACAAGGAGCTCCGGGGGAGGAAGGAGAAGTGGCCTCAGCAGCGGCGACGCCAGGCAGGGAAGCCGGTGAAACCTTCGAGAAAAGGAGAGACTTCAGGAGTCCCAGGAATCCAGGAGGTGCAGCATCAATAACCACGCTGAGCTTCCCCTGCCCTCCCCGCAGAGGACTAGAGCTGTATTTGAGACCAACATGCATGACCATTTTTCCATGCTTTGGAACTAGTCAGGGAATTGTGCGTGCGTGGATGTGTCTGGGACATTATAGGCCTTTGCCACGGCAGGCATAACCACAAGGGAGGGAAACATTTAACACCCATCGTGAGATGCATGGTGGACTGCCTTAGAATAATTATATAAGTGTATTTAATACTTATTTCCTCAAAAGTAATCTTAGATCCATAAAGTATAAGTGTTCTTATTGTGCTCTCTTTATTAATTTTTATTTAAGGAAGCAAAGCACTTAAAGACATTTTCTATTAACCACCCAGCATTTATCTGAGTCATCCCGGTTCTGGAAAATCAAACAAAATTTTTATATATTTCTCATTTCTATTTGACTAAAACCATTCTAAGTGTTTCTAACGAATATCTTCCTGACTATTCACATCTTGTTATGACAGGTTTTTCCTGTAAGAACTGGAACTCTTGCTGACCCATGTCAGAGAGCAATGAGAAAGGGAGGTAAGTGGGAAATGGTGAGAAGCTCTGGTCCCAGAGAGGAGCCTTAGAGTCAGTGTTTAAAGCTGCATTTACACGGGTGGTTAAGATGATTGCCCCGCACGTTGGCTTTGAAGTGCTGATTTTCAAAGGGGTGAAGGCGGTGGGTATGTTACTTTCCATACAATTGCATTTCACTTCCTTTGTAAGTGCTGCTCCTCTTTCATCTGATGAGGATCTCAATTGCATGAGGCGAACATTTGACCTCAATAGGACAAATAAGAGTCAGCCCTGGGGTTTTGCTTAAACTGTCAAGAAGAAGGTCCTCCTCCTCTTGAGACGGACAGCTGTAACGATTATATGAGCTAAGAGATGCTTCTGGAAATATTTGCCTGAAAATGAGTTCACCACAGAGAAAAGCAGAGTCAAAAGATGAGTAGAGTGAAGTTGTGTCTCCATGAAACTGCTTCCTGGAGCCGGCTGTCTTTGTATCTAACTCACCTAAGAACCTTCTGGTTACATCAATGATTCTCACAATGTGGCACCAGAGCAGAAGCAGCAGCAGCACCAGGAAACTTGTTAGAAATGCACATTCTCATGTCCTAACAAAACTCTACTAAAGCAGACTCTCTGGAGCTCGGGCCCAGCAATCTGTGTTAGAAGAAGCCCTTCGGGGGATTCTGATGTCTGCCAGAGTTTGAGCACCTCTGGGTTACATGAATTGCTGTGCTTCATTTGTTTATTTAATCTCATGTATTATACACACACACACACACAGATTACAAAAAAAACTTGTTCTTGATTTTGCATGCTATGCATTTAATCATTCATTCACTAGTCCATTTGATAAAATTTACTACATTCTTAGCATCTATAGTATGTCTCTAGATGTTGAGAATGAAAAATAAATAAGTTTTCTAACTTCAAATAATTTTCAGGATAAGAGATAGCCAGGGATAATAAATACTTAAGCTGCCACTCTTCTACACCCATGATAGTCACTCCTAAACAAATTGCTGTCATAATCCTTCCCAATAAAACACTTCAGTTAACGCCCATCTAACAGAATCGGCTCCAGATAGTACATCAGCCACCTCTGGGATTGAGAGAAAAATACACAATTTTATTACTTATTTTTAATTTTGCAAATAAATTATATTGTGATATAAAGTGGCTTGGGTCATAATATATACGATATTTTCAGTGTCAGTCAGTAATATTTTGGTTAATCTTGGAACCATATACTTTATATTATATTACACAGTGTGTAATGGTAATATTATACATATCCATAGCATTGGAGATGTTCTCCAAAGGATATATACAGGCGGCCAACAAGCGTATTAAAAGATGGTAACGGCCCGGCCGGGTGTGGCTCAGTGGCTGAGAGTCGACCTGGGATCCAGGCGATCGGGGTTCGATTCCCGGTCAGGGCACATGCCCCGGTTGTGGGCTCGATCAATGACTCTCTCACCATTGATGTTTCTGTCTCTCTCTCTCCCTCTCCTTTCCTGTCTCTGAAATCAATAAAGATATATTAAAAAAAAATAAAAAAATAAAAAATAAAAGATGGTAACATCATTAATCACTAGAAAATTGCAAGTCAAAATCATAATAAGATATACCACTACAAACCCACTAGGATGGCTATACAATTTTTAAAATATTTAATAACAAGTATTATAACAGCTGCATAATGGGAGGCCTCACAAATTGCTGGTGGGAATGTAAAATGTTATAGCTGCTGTAAAACAAACTGAACTACCAAGCAAACTAGAGACTGACTCATAGACAGAGAGCAGGCAGGCAGCTCTAGTGAGGGACGGCGGGGTGGAATTCAGCAAAAAAGAAAAGAGAGAGAGAGAGAAGTGATGGACATGGACAACCGGGTGGTGACTGGGGGGCTAGAGGAAGGGGGATCAAGGTTGAAGGGCACAGAGGTAATAAATGGTGATGAGTAAATAATAAATAAAACTAACTAACTAACTAACTAAATAAATAAATGAAAGAAAACACTTTGGGGGTTCCTCAAAAAGTTAAACATGAAATTATCATATGATACAGTAATTATACTCTTGGGTATTTATCCTCAAAAATTGAAACAAATGTCAAAACCAAAAGCAGTACACTGATGTTCTAGCAGGACTATTAACTAAAGCGGAAAGATGGAAGCAACACGTCTGTCTGTCAGCTGATAACTGGATAATCAAAATGTGGTACACCCACGTACTGAAATTATGTGGCCATAAAAAGGAACGAGGTACTCATGCATGCTATAACCTGGGTGAACCTTGAGGAGTTCAAGAAGACAGACTAAAAGGCCACATCTTATATGATTTTACTTATATAAAATATCCAGATTAGACAAATCCATAGAGACAGAAATCAAGATAGTGGTTGTCAGTGGTTACAGAGAAGTGGTAATGAAAGAGACTTTTTAATGGGTCGAGGGTTTTCTTTTGGAGTGACTAAAATTATCTGAAACTAAATAGTGGTGATGTTTGCATTTATATTGTGGTTGTACTAAATGTCACTGAATTGTATATTTTAAGTGATAAATTTTGTCCTGTGTATTTTACCATACACGTACACATACACGTACGTCTAGTGTAGGAAACAGATCTTTTTATTTGCACACAGAGTAAATAAAATATTTGTCTGACACCTCAAATTCCCATGAGGTGATGCAGTGAGAACCAGATGCCACCTGAACATGCAGCAGAATTTGTACCACAAGAGAGGAATTCCAGAATATAAGAACTCAGTGTATAGAGACCTATTGGCATAGCTGCCATCCACCCTCCTGAGATAAAGAGAAAAACCTTATCTTCTACTCAGGAATGTAAATGAATCCTCTCGTGGGGAAAGAAAAAAGGCCTCTACCCCAGAATGGAAGCAACTTTCTCAAGGGAGATTAAAGACAAACAAACCCACATCTCTAGATTTATTGTCCTTACAATGGTAGAAAAGTAGCTCTGAAGGAAAAAAAGACAAGTGTCACTGAGTTTATCCCCCTTAGAATTTGAGTAAATGACTGTTGGGAGAAGAAATATTCTCTATCTTTATGTCCTGCCTATTTTCATTACTCAGAAGGCCGGAGCCATGCAGGAACACAGGAAAACAGAACAAAACAGGACTATGTTTCAACACTGCTCTAAAAAATAAAAGCTATCTAATCTAAAGTACCAGTTGGTTTCTTTGGCATTGCTCTTTTGGGTTGAATGGTTCCAGGGAACTCATTACCTTTGTAGAGCCACTTGCTGTGTCTTTGCAACAAGATCATCTCTTGGACTGGCATGTGTTGGGTTTTGATTGTAAAGAGGTCATGAAAGTACAGGTAGAATATAGTATATATAGAATATAGATTTATAATAATATTTAATATACAGATGAATTTCATTTATTAACTCCTTGTATTTAACATATAGAAAAATAGTAATTAGTGCCTTGTGGGAATAGCTACTATAATATGACATTAAATCAATTCCTAATACCATGCTTCCTTTTCAATTTATCATCAATTTCTTATCTAATTAACTGCAATGGTTATTTTCCTTCAAACTTATTTCCCCCCCTGCTCAAAAGATAATGCAACATCTTATGTAACTTCCCTTTGAAATCTGGCTAATATATTTGGCTTTGAAAACCTTGGTCCAAAATGTAGATGTCAGCAGAATTCTGAATTAATCAACTGATCTTTAATTGTAAAGAGTGAAGAGAGTAACTCTACCAGAACACAAAGAGATTTAACAAATATACCACTTGGGTCAGAAGAACTTCTCATAATTCCATCACTTTTCTCTAACTGTCCACTAAAACGGAGGTAGTGCCTTCCCAAACTGTTGATGTTAAGATTATATGACAAATGTTCAGAATTCAGAACTGAGATTCTAGATTGAGGATTATTTACAGAGCCCTTGATTGCCTCTGTGATATTTCCCTTACCCTAGAAGGAAAAATAGAAACTGTTATCAGCTCTGTCAGCCATAAGGGAGGACACCCAATACCTTGGCAGAGCTCATATTTTAATGATGATGCTTTCCTTGTGCGAACCCAATTTGCTCCATTTCAATCTTCTACTTCTTTAACATGGAAAGAAGAGAGAGCTCTTTTCAGGATGCGAACAACAAAGTCCTATTAATCTAGGCCCAATCCTGACCCCAATGTTCCTCTTCTTTAAGTAAGTGAATAACCTTATTAATGTGATGGAAAAGGGACAGAGATGGTCAGGGATGGGGCAAAGCTTGCATATGACAAGAGAGCAAACCAATTAGAATAATTCAGTCTAGTTGCGGAGAGGTGAGAAGGGCCCCGACTGAAGTGTGCAGAACCCTGGTGTGTATAATAAGAGCTACTCCCACGCCCGCTCCCTGGCCTGCAGTCATAGTGTAATGCAGGCTTAGGGATCGGCGATAGCAAAGTGCTTCTAGGTCTTGTATTAGCTCTTCTCAAAACATTAACCTTTTCACTACCTTACGGGCATGAGAAATGATAGTTAATGTTCCAGTGATCTTCAAAATAAGAATTGACAGGTATAGTGGGAGATGGGATGGGTCTGTTTTCAGAGGAAGGCCATAATAACTTATACACATTGAGTACATATTACATGCCCGGTGGCCCAGTTGGAAACTACACAGTCTTTGGAGATTGAAATGCACTCCTTCGGTCAGTGAGGTAAAATCCTTTTGAAAGATTAAGGGGTGAAACTGTTTATGATTTCAGCTAAGTGGAGCAAAATATATGCATGCAAATCCCATCTCCTTCATAAGCAGTCACATGCCAAAACTCCCGAGGAAGGTTGCAAACTAGGGCTCAGGACCTATAGGCAATTGCCAAGGCTCTAGAATTAATATGTGCACACTCTCCACACACAGCAGTAAGTTTTCACCTTCCACGCTCACAGTAGTTTCAGAAGTTATTCCATAAACCCTCTTTATTAAAATACCACAGTGGGAAAAGCCCAGTCTAATAGCAGCATGGAAGCTTGGAACAGTGCTGAGGTGACACAGGTGAGGCTGAAGCAGGGAACTCCGGTTCTTCTTCTGAGAAATAATGCAAAACGCAAAGGTTAACTTGTGAGGCTCAAGGGGCCATTGCGAGTTAAACACCTAGCACAAGGTATCAAAATATTACCTATTATCAGCTTGACAATTTATGCATGAGGAGACAGTTAAGTGAGGCACTCAAAGCAATAGATCACTGATAAAAAAAAAAAGCCCAAACACATTTTAGCTTTAACCTTAGGAAAATATTCACTTATCATAGGTGATAATCCTAGGACCTAAAACAACAGGAACAGTAAAATGTCATTTTCGAAAATGGAAACCATTTATCCAACAAATGACTACTAAGTTCCCAATTTACAGATAAGAAGACTAAGGCTGAGTGTACTTGGAAATACAATATATATGTGGGGACTTGAGTCCAACCTTCCCAGTTGCCCAGTTGACATTGTGTAATTACTTAAACTCTGATTATTCACCTGCAAGCAGAGTCATTATATGGGTAATATTAAAAAAGTGCCTACAGCCCAGCCGGACATGGCTCAGCGGTTGAGCAGAGACCTAGGATCCAGGAGATCGCGGTTCGATTCCGTGTCAGGGCACATGCCCGGGTTGCGGGCTCCATCCCCAGTTGGGGACGTGCAGGAGGCAGCCGATCAATGACTCTCTCATCACTGATGTTTCTCTCTCTCTCTCTCTCCCTCACCCTTCCTCTCTCTGAAATCAATAAAGATATATTAAAAAAAAGCCTACAATAATAAATGAGTATTTTTTCTACTCTGACATGGATTGCTTTTCTTGTGGCTACCTCTTTTTATCCTATATATCTTGTCTTTAAAGAAACCCTTTAAAAGAAATCTTCCTGTCCCTGTCCCTAAGAGGATGCTACCATTAGGCTCTAATATCACACCATGTGTTTTTCTTAAAAAGCTGATCGAAATTTATAATTGTGTAATTTTATGATTACTTATGTTTTGATTTCTCCTCTGCTAGACTGTAGGGTCCATGAGGGTTTAAAATTACATCTATTGCCTTAACTCTTTTGTTTCTAGCATCTACTGCATTTCTTTGTATCTATAGTTGCTCAGTGAATATTTATTGCATGAATAAAAAATATTAATTATAAGTATATATTTCTTTAAAGGAGAGAGCAAGAAGACCTTCAACTGAGCTGCTGGAAAATAAATTACTTTTTAAATTTTATCTTTTAATTACAGTTTACATCCCATGTTATTTTGTATTAGTTTTAGGTGTATAGCACTATGGTTAGACAATCATAAAGTACTTTTTATAATTAATAATGAGAAGAAAGGGGCAAAAAGGATAATTCAAGTCCCAGAGAGAACAGTAGACCTAAAGGACAGCGTTCTTTTCATTCAACCTAAATGTCACTGAAAAAAATAACACTGACTCCAAATTGGTTATCTTATAAATAGCTCTCACTGGGGGAAAGTTACAGGAGCCTCCATAGCAGTGCATGTAATTAGCTGCCTGCCTGTGTGTGAGGCTGTTTGGAGAGGAAAGAGTGAGACCTGTGATCTATTCGTTTCCTTTGTTTCCTTTACAGGGGAGGCTATTAGGGGAAAGGAAAGAAAGACAGGTGACACTGCTGAACATCCTTGACCCGCAAGAACTAGGCCCATGAGCAAATAATAACATTGGTGCTTATTTTAAATATTAATGATATTTAATAATAATAGTTCTTAGGAAAGGGTTCTTATCTGCTGAATACGGTTGTCTCTTTTTAAGGATTGCTTGTAACAGAAGAAAGAATGAAGCAGAGGGAGAAAACCATGAGGGGGAGAAATAATCATCATTTATGGATTTATGGGACGTGCCTCCCTGCACAATATCACCAAAGCCAAGGCATAAAATGGAGAAAATTCAGAGACTAAATCTGAATCATTCCTGTCCCTGTGTCTAACATAGGGAACTTACCTATTTGGAGGCGAAATGTGTGTCCAGTACTAAAAACAAACAACAGCAGTAACAAAAGCACCCGAGGAGTTGCTTTAATTTTTGAGAGACCTGTCTGCTGCTGAGCTCCTGGACTGTCTACGTTCCTGAAATTACCAATAAAGCTTTACACGGCCTAATATTTTTCATTCAGATGAGTCTGATTTGGCAACCAGGTGCTTTGTATTACTTCACCTTCTATGACCTTCTACAAAAGCACATTCCAGCTACAGATGTCCATGTGAAATATTGATGCTGGCCAAGGAAACATTAAAAATACCTCTTTAGGTAAGAATTCCAGAAACATTTTGCTTTCCTGACAAAATGAGACACACTGCTTGGCAAGTATCTTTGCCCATTGCCCTTCCCTCTCCCGGGAATGTGCATATGATTCCTGTAGAAACAGATGCTGTTTTGTGACCATAAGAACTGAAAATTAATAAACTCCAAGAGTTTAAAATAGCACTAAAATTGATATATTGAAGCTACTGGAATAATGTCATCAGCCACAGAGCTCTAGACTTATTACCTAAGATGAATAAATCTTTTTATTTAAGCTACTGTAGCCTTTTCAGTTGCTTACAACCAGCAGAAAAACCTTTCTAAAGCATAGAAAACCTATTAAAATGCCTGGAATTATCCCAGTTAATGTTGTGGAAGGTCAAATAAATTTTAAAGTGTTATAAATACAAACTCTCAATAAACCCATACCTTCAATATAATCCAGATGCTTGTAATAATAGACGCACACACACAACAAAAACAATGATTTCTTTAACTACGCATTTTGTGAACGAAAAAGGGGCCACGTAGTAAACCTGACAAGCTCAAGGGAGGCCTCCCTGGAGGGCCTTACAAACTCAGAGACTGAAAGGAACACCACAGAATGGTCTGAAATGAAAACTTCTTAAATAAAAGCTAGTCATGGCTCATAGTCATGTCGTAGGCCGGTGTCTTCCCCAACAAAGGTCAATCTTTACCTGAACTGAGCCTGTCTATTGTTTTTTTGCATCTGTGATCATATATCTTTGGAGTGTCTGAGAAACCCCTCTTCCCAGACCCTTTAGGACACACTCTCCCACCACAGCTCAAGCCACGGAGCCCCTCATTGTTACCTTGTTCCCCGCACACCATCTCCACATGCTGTAAATGTTCATTGTTAACTGTCCTGTACCCACCAATGTAAAAGAAGTATGTGTCTATCATTTTATTTTTTATCCCATCCCAGAGATTTCCCCGCTTTGCTTTCTCCCACCTCCCTAATCTTGCACCATTGAATTTCATGTAATCCCCCCTTATGTCTCCTCCTTTTACTGTAACATGTAAAACAAGATGAGAAACTGCCATTCTCTGGAGCATTTTCTCAATCCGTTGAGATTTTGTTTCCTGGCAATTGTTGTCAGTTTGGCTCAAATAAACTCATAAAAATTCTGACAGCTTTGGCCATTTCTTGCATTGACATTTTTAAACATTTCTATGCACTGAATAACTACTTAACCTACACAGTCCCCTATATATGGAACCTATACTATATATCCACTATTCAATGTATGTATTGAGTGTCTGAGGTTGTAGGGAAAGCTCAGGAAGTGGAAAACCTCTCAGAGGGAACTCTTATTACCTCTTGATCTTCACAGTAATCCTACTTCACTGGATGAGGCCACGTTTTTAATTTAAAGCCTACCATTTGTTCCACAACTCCTTGAAAATCCCAGTTCTCATCAGATGATGAACCCTGATTCTTTTCCCCCCCTTATCACTCACTTCATTTCATTATGTGGATTTGGAATCAGAAAAATCACATCTGACTCACTCGTGATTTAACACACAATCCTTTTACCTCTTGTGCCACAGCTTATTTATATCTAAAACGATGAGAAGGATTCCTACCTCGCTGTTGCTTTAAAGATTAAAAGAGGACACCCATCTACAGAGTATCTTTTCCCCTTTTGTAGTGGTAAATGCAAAGTTGGTGGCCAAACTCATGAATTTTGAACTGTCAGTGCTTAAATTTTCCATCGTTGACTAAAATGAGGAAAGGGGAAAGGCCAAGGAATCAGAAGGGCTTAGAATGAGCTCCACTAATTTGTAACTGAATCAAAAGAGAAACATAAAAGACATCCCCAATGACTTCATCTTTATCTTCTTAGAGGTGCAAAAGCCACGCTGTCTTTTGTAGTAGGCCGCGTTTCTGTGGAAACAGGGATGGGTCAAGAAGCCAGAACAATGTTGCTTCCTGCCCTAGGATCTCTGTGGGGAACTCCATTGCACATGGGCATTGAAACTTCAGATGAGAGCACAGTTATATAACCCTCGCAGAAGTGGCCTCTGGGGCTCTTACCCGGGGGGTCATGATCAAACACAGGATTTATTCATAAACATTCAAAAATGCACTCTCGCCATGTAAGGGAGGAGCATATAAAGAGCACAATGTAAAGAGATCACATTTTAAAAAAAGAACTGAAAAATAAATTTTCTTATTTTTGGAATACCTAAATTTTCTTATTTTTGGAATACCTAGATTTATGGAATTTTCAAGTGAGAAGAGATATTAGAAGTCATAAGTTCAAAAGCCTTCATTCTGCGAATGAAACATAGAGTCCCATGAGGGGACCTAATGACATAAATCACAATAGGTAATGGTCAGCATGAGAATTTAGGTGTCCTAACTCCTGCTCTGTACTGGTTTCACTTTCTTTCTTAAATTATGTTACAATATGTTCTCTTTCTAGGTGAGTGTTAAAACCATGGTAAACAATATAGGCAAGAATAGACCATATATGTTTCTGGAGCAAATTAATAATATTACAAATAATGTTATCTCTATGAGGTAACTTTGCAGGAATGGTAGAGAGCAGACGACATGCATTTACTATAAATAGAATATCTGGTCTTTCAGTGGTAAGCCCCTAGAAATGTTTAAATCCACTGAGCTGAGGCCCTGTTGTCACTCTCACTCTCTGTGTTCTCATGGCTTAGATTTAGCTTTGATTTCTGAGCCAATTCCAGCTTATTTTCAGGGACATCAGTCTGCCTGATTGATCTGCTGCAGCCCTCTTCCAATCCTTGCCACTGTTCAGTCAACATTACTGGACCTCTGAATGACTTTGATGATAAATTTTCAGAACCGCATAGGTATTAGTGGCCCCACTTGAATTAGTATGAGCCCACTATATATAGAACATATTCACAAAAATACAGGAAGATCACAGCTCACCTGGATCAACCTCAAATTTATGAACATGTTAGACATTGTTGAATTTGATCTATGTTGGTCTCACAACTTGGGTACCCCTCCCACACCCAAGCCTCACTTACCAATTCCTAGTATAATTCCCTTCTCTCCATAAGAATGTCACTGAAGTCTTACCATGGTCTACACACTCTAGGGTGCAAAGTAGTGATGATATTATATAGAATTCTGCGCTATCATAATAGCCTTAAAATTCTTCCAAATAAAGCTAAATGTGCTAAGGAATGGGGATAATTCCAATGACAATAATTGTCTCTATCAGCTTCCTATTGTGGTCACAGCATTTCATCACATTCCATCTGTACTTAAGAAGGATTTCTGATGATAGAAGGAGCATTATGGCAATGGCTTATTTTACTAATCTCTAGTACTTTGGTAACAAGTTTCTTCCTTAATAAGACAGCTCTGTCTTATCAAAGGCAGTGTGACATGCCCAACTAAAAGATTACATTTCCTAGCCTTCATTGCAGGTAAGGATACCTGTGCTTAATTTCTGGCCACTGAGAGGCCAGAGGATATGGAGTGGTTCTGACTTCAGAGAGGCTTCATACATGGGAAGGAAATTCTGGATGAGCTGCTATTGTTCTTGGAAGATAATGGACACGCATGATACATACATACACACGTGCATACACAATGGACTTCCAGAAAGTAAGCACAGCGGACTCAGGGAATAATTAATAAAAGAGTTTATCCCCAAAGAGCAGAGCATGGGGCCACACTTTGGGCTAGCCCAGGCAGCATCTACACAGACCCCCAGCAGACTGTGGTTAGTGGACGGTCAGTGACTGGGAGTATTTCCCGATCACTCACATTTTTAAATATGGTAATTCTAGGCCTCATCCTGCTATCATTTATTGTATGTTGTGTGTGTTAGGCAGAGATAATTTACATCTTAGCTTATAGCTAAGTTTCCTTTCATTGGATCCAAAGAAATCTTATTAGGAACTAATGAAGAGGGCTGCACAGATACTGAGGAGATGAAATTTTGAGGTTGTCTACGTATGGGAAAAAGAGGATTTCCCAAAAGCACAGACCAAGGCAAACATTGTGTTAGTCTACAATATACATTATTTCCTGTTACACTGTTAGTAAGAACTCTGATCTCTGACGATGATAACTCCATCTTGTGATCACTGGGCTGCTCAGTATTAGACAATTTTCCTTTATGCAGTTTCCTTTCTTAACTTTAAGGTTTAACATCCACATACACATATTTTCTTACCTCGATAAACACTGCCACAAATATACTAATTAATCTATTAAGTTATTATTAAAAGTGTGAATTTGTATGTTTTTAAAATAAAGAATGAGCCAATAGGTAGATTTGATTGAGTAAAATATTTTGCACATAGCATCAGAAATTCAAATTTTCATTTCATTCTATAAAGAGCAAAAGACTTATTGTCAAGTCACTGGTATAAAACAATTATAGGTGTGCATGTGATTTTTTTTTTTTTTTTTTTACTTTTACTTTAGACCCTTCATTTTATAAGATGATGGCAAATGAATACCAGGGAAGATACTTATTAATGATTGGGTACCTGCCATGTATTAAATGCTTTTATTGCATTAACACATCCTTATGTTGTGTTCTTTTCTTCACTATTTTCTTACATTGAGATTGAGGGATTAAATTATGTCCAAATTGTTAAACATAATGTTGAAACCAGAATGAGAAAGTAGTTTTGTCCAATTGAAATTTCATCTTCTTTCCACTTTAGATTTATCATGTAGGAGAGATTGTGATTTATTGCTTGGATTAATGTTAGAATGATACTTTTTAGAGGTGGCTAAGACCAAGAACTAGACCTGCACCTTGAGGTGGGGCAGGAAATAGGAGAACAGCCATTGCTTTTGTGAGGAAACTGATTTTATCAGGCAGAGCCAAATATGTAAAAGATGCTAAAAGAGAAAATCTGGTGTGGCAGGCAAAGTTCTCAGGTTGCCACCATGATCTCTACCTGCTGGTGTTATACCTTGGACAATCCCCTCTCCTTGAAGAACCTTTCTTTCTTCTAACCAATAGAATACAGCAAAAATGATGGGATGCCACTGCCTTGGCTAGGTTATATTACATAGCAAAGGAGAGGAGATGTCACTCCTATCATTATGCGGTTACTTGAGACTCTGCCTTGGACACACTGGAGCAAGAAACTCTCCTTCTTGCTCTGAAAAAGTTAGCTTCTCTGCTCTCAACTACCTACTGAGAGGGCCATGTGGCAGGAACTGTAGGTGGCTTCTAAGATCTGAGAAGCTTGGTGCTATAGCCACAAAGAAATGACTTCTGCCTACAACCTTATGAGCTTAGAAGCAGATATTTTCCCCAGTCAAGCCTCCAGATGAGAACACAACCCAGTCTACATCTTGACTGCAACCTTGTAAAATCTTGAGTAGAGCATCTAAGTCATGCTCAGACTTCAAACCTAAGGAAACTGTGAGTTAATAAATATGGATTGTCTGAAGCCACTAAGTTTGTTGTGACCTGTTACACAGAAACAGAAAACTAATCCAACTGGTCAAGCAGTTGGCATCAATGAGACTCAGTTCCAGGGTAACATGACAGGAAGACGGTAAGGGATGGGACTTATTTCCTGGAAGGACTAGAAGTATTAGAGAATACATAAATAAGTGACTTGAGAACAATGCAAGACTTGAGTTACCTGCACACAGGCTCAATATATGGGTAGAGATTAATAGTAAAGCAGGCTCAAAATGAGTCGAACTCTTGTTCACTCTGTAAATCAAAATTAATTTCAGACTATAGTAAAAAATAAAAGCATTTATATAAGCAAAAAGGAGCTACAGCCCAGGAGACCCAGATTCAAATAACAAATTATGTTCCACTGAGACCAAGGGGAGGCCTTCATTTATAGCAACATTTTCACCCAGGTTTCTCAACTAGGCCAATTTAACATAAATTAGGTATTCAAATTATACAGTTCTGATTGGACAGAGCAAGACTAATGTGTTGGTAGAAGGGCGAGACCAGGGCTTCCCTGCAGTGACTGAGACAGACAGTGTAAACAAGCAGGGCATAGTGCAGAAAGTGAGAGTTCAGCCTGAGGGTCTTCCAGGTGCACAGAACACAGCAGGAACCCGGCCGAAAATGGCCACTAGGCTTTTATTATTCATAAAATTTGGAGTTTGTCATGAACATGTGGAGTTCCTCTCAGCAGATAAATTCCTTCTCAAATGAATCTTTCTTCTTGGGGCTCACAATTCATTAAGAAATATTTACCAGTGAGAAAACTGATACAAAAATAAACAAACTGGAAGAGAGATCTAAATAAATTACTCGGAATGAGGTAGAGAAAGAAAAGAAGATGGAAAATATTGACCATTGGTGAAAACGTATTTCTCATTCCAGACCTGTGGATCAGAAACTTTGGGGGGTGGTGAGGCAATTTCTGCTTTCCCTGCCCCTGATTCTGACGCACACTAGAGTTTGCAAACCACTGATGACTAAACAAAGTGATAGCTTTAAAAAGAGATAGCTTACTAAAAAATTCTCATAATTCTATTATTTTTGTATCTTTTTGCAATAATATAAAAAAGTAGAAATAAAAAATGTATGATAATTACAAGAATGCATGCTTTAACAGAAACTATAAGCTCAGCAAAAACTTTGTTAAAAGTTTTGGACTAGCCCTGGCTGGCACTGCTCAGTGGTTAGAACGTTGGCCTGTGCACCAAAGGGCTGTGGGTTCCATTCCAGGTCAAGGGCACGTACCTGGGTTGCAGGTTCTATCCCCAACCTCGACTGTCTTCTGTGAGGAGGCAACTCATCCATGTGTCTCTCTCACTTCGATGTCTCTATCTTTCTCTCTCCCTCCTTCCCTTCCACTCTCTCTAAAAATCAATGAAAAAAAATATCCTCAGCTGAGGATTAGCAACAACAAAAGTTTTGTGTCCCTCCAAAAGTCATATGTTGAAGCCCTAATGTCATGGTTTTTGGAGGGGAGCCTTTGAGAGGTAATTAGGTTATGAGAGCAAAGTCCCCAGGATGGGGTTAGTATCATCATAAAAAGTGGGGAAGCGCTAGCTCGTTTTTCTCCTCAACTTGTGAGGGTACAAGAAAACTATGGCTGTCTGTAAGCCAGGGGGGGCGCCCTCGCCAGCACCCCACACCCCGCCATGTGGGCTTCCTGCTCCTGGAAGCCCCTAGGCCTGTGAGAAATAAGGGGCTGTTGTTTAAATCTCCCAGTCTACTGTGTGCTATTGTAGTCGTCTGAATTGACTAAGACAGAAGTCAAGGGGACTGGTATTTATTTATTTAAATACATCTTTATTGATTTCAGAGAGAGGACAGGAGAGGGAGAGAGAAATAGAAACATCAATGATGAGAGAGTCAATGATGAGAGAGTCAACCCGGGCATGTGCCCTGACCGGGAATCGAACCCCGATCGCCTGGATCCTAGGTCGACGCTCAACCACTGAGCCACACCCGGCCGGGCAAGGGAACTGGTTTTTAAATGAATCAGGAGAAAAGCAAAAGGGATATGGGGAAATATTGAATTTGCACTTTCTTTAATGTCACATGCTACAAAATAATTAGATAATTTATAAAGCAACCATAGTTCTTTTTACCTGCATGGAATAAGGGGTATTTCATTTTATAACAAAACTTTCTGTTTTAAAATATCACTGTTCTCTTAGGACTTGAAATTATTCTTTTGCCTACTTTTATTTGACATTGTAGTTAAGTAGAGGTATATTCTTTGACATGTACCAGAATAACAATGGGTTGGAAACTCCCCAGACTGCAGGCATAATTAATGAACCCAACTAAAAAAATATATAAAGTCAAAAGAGTGGATACTTTCCTCACACATGCCCATCCAACAAAATGTCAGGTTCACTTCATTTCAATACTTGCTTAATATCAAAGATTACAAGTACATGACCTTTCAAATAACTTCTTCAGTGCTAATTTTTACTTTTGTATTTGTTGGATACTTTGCACATTTTAAAGACAATGAGCTTTGAAGGTACATTTTAAAATCTTGAAGTTAGAGGAAAAATACTGGCAATAAAGTAAATGAAGTGATGGGAAATAAAAACTAGAAAAACTTGCATTATTAAATTCACCAAACTACTTTGATAGAATTTATGAAAGTACCCTTTTAATATTAATAATGAGAAGACCTGCATTTAAAATTTTTTCTGTGGTAGTGAGTATTTTAAATATTAAAAATTGGTGCTCTTTCTAAATCTTGCTTAATTCTGGAAAACAATTTTACATCTTCCTTAATACAGGCTCTTTTTGAGAAAAGAAAGCTCTAAGACAATTTTGCTTGTGTGGTGTTATGGACTGAACTGTATTCCTCCACCAGATTTTTATGTCGAAGACTTAACCCCCCATGCAACTCTATTGGAAGATAGGGCCTTTAAGGAGGTAATGAAGTTAATGACGTTCATAAGGGTGGGGCCCTAATCCAATAGGATTGTGTTCTTATGAGAACACATTGACCAGGAAGAAACATCAGAGTTCACTCTTTCTGAAAGCACAGAAAAGAGGCCATGGAAACAAACCCTGCTCCTACCTTGATCTTAGATTTACAACCCCAAGAACTAGAAGAAAATAAATTTCTGTGGTTTCAGTCACCCAGTCTGGCAGCCCAAGCCGAGTAATAAACATGTGCTCATAGATTGAATTTGTAGGACAATGCCTGGAACAAAGAAGGTGATAAAAAGATAATTGTTGCCTGACCGGGCGTGGCTCAGCGGTTGAGCGTCGACTTAAGATCCAGGCGATTGGGGTTCGATTCCCGGTCAGGGCACATGCCCGGGTTGCGGGCTCGATCCCCAGTCGGGGGAGTGCAGGAGGCAGCCGATCAATGACTCTTTCATCAGTGATGTTTCAACTCTCTCTCTCCCTCTCCTTTCCTCTCTCTGAAATCAATGAAGATATATTTTAAAAAAAGAAAAAGATAATTGTTGAATAAAAGAATAAATGCAGAGAATTTTGAATACTCCATATGGCCAAACCTGTCTTAACTTTACATCTCAAGAACATATTTATTATTCACAGAAACCAATCCACAAACATCTAATGAACGTTATTTTATACTGTTTTGCAAAGTGCACATTTGTTTTTGAAGTGTGTAACTACGGAGAGTAAATCCTTATAGTATGAAGCACATTTGTCTTGCATTCAAAATATAAGTAAGATAAAATAAGAGTAAGAGAATCACACTTGGCATGCACTGGGCTCTACCTTCAGGGACTCAGCGCCACGTTGTTCGAAGTCCTGGGACATCTTAGGGCAAAACTCTGTGTTGTCTATAGAAACACGGGAACTGGACAAAAAAAAAAGATTTTATATCCATTTAATATCCTGTTTTTTTATACCAGAAGCAACTTCCTTGAAGATTTCATTAGAGCAGAACTAGATATCAGACCCCAAGTAACTGAAGGAAAGATAAGAAATGATAGTAGTTGAACAGTAAATGTATCTGCCACACAATCAATCTTGGGTTCCAAGTTGTCAGTGACTGTTTCTTGACCATATTATAGTACCAAATATTTTATCATCAGAGTTTGCTCAGGAAAATATTTCAGGGATTTAGTACAAGAAATTAGGTACTTACAATATATTTGTAAGGAATGATATGAAAGTCTGAAAAACAAATAACGGTCTTAGGGAAGAAAGAAGGTGTGTGAACCTGCAGGGATACCAGACCCTGTAGCGGTAAAGCAGGTGGCTGCCTGGAAGATTTGGGGAACTGCTGCAGAGCCTTGTGTGGGCAGATGCCCAAGTCCCCTGCCTGGCAGCCGTGTCACAGGTGTGATGAGGATTGTGCCAGGCTTCTTGCTACCAAATCTCTTGGCAGTAACTGTCACTGATGAAATGTAAGCTAGAATTAACTTGCAATAACTTCCAAGAAATATACTTCTCAGAGTTTCATCCCAGTCTCCAAAACACACAGAAGAGTACAGAAGCAAATGGGGATATTCCTGGTCTTTAAAAATATAAATAAATGTGTGTACAGATGCACACGTGTGTGATGGACACTGGAATTGCTTGTGGTTCTATTCTGGCTTTGGTTTTCAGGAAACTCAGAAATCACCTCCCTCCTGTTTGCTTTTTAATCTCATTTCTCATGGCCTATGAATATTAATAAAACCTACTGTGCCTTGGTGAGAAGGAGAATTTGTAGTGTTTAAATTCTTTTATAACTAAAATGCTATCATTGTAATAGTATATCCTTGCCTTTGTCAATCATTAAAATTCTCATCTGTCAAATGCAAAAGTTCAATTCTTGGTACAGTTTCATGATTAGTCTGCAGTGACAAACACTAGTATATGCTAAAGAAAATGACTGTCATTTCAAGGCAAGTCCTGATGCCCATATCTCTGAAGTAAATATTATAAAAACATAAATGAGAAATTAAATGCCTAATAAAATATTTATGGCATTTGAATAGAGTTTATATTACCCTTATTCTGAAGTTATGTCTGATTTTGTCTGGTGATTACAGTATTTTATGAGCAAGCAGTAATAAGATGTGGCTATGAAAATAACAATCTTTCCATCACTGAAATGCTACCCTTTTATATTTGGGATTTTTTTGAACAATTAATATACAATATGGTATTTATGAGAAAAAAGTATATGGTAACCAAAATGATAACATAACTGGGAATTCACTTACCAAAATGTATAGGACTTATATGAAGAAAACATTAACATGCTACTGGTCATAAAGAAAACTTAATTGAAAAATTTCTTCTCTCTTTCTCAAGGAGCAATAACAATGTAACAAAGCAACTTGCAATGTGGCAAGTGGACAAGGACAGCCAATGGGTTGCAGCCCTGATTGGTAGAAAGGAACACAAGAGCGTTGCCAACACTATTATAAAGATTAGGGCTAGAAAAAATATAATTAATTAATTTTTAATTAGATCTGCCCCTCAATGAAGTATATTATACTGTGTTGTCTAAATGGATGCAAATAATTTGTAAGATTGTGTTTTTCATGGCGATATTTCTGGTTTAAAAAAATCATAAGAGGAAGACAGTTGGCGAATTTGGAGCCCACTCAGAGATAAATTAACTTAATTAGCAATCATTCTTTGAAGGGGACCCAATAAAGTGGCATATTCAATACAATATTTTCTCATCTGTGCATCCTTCATTCACTTATTTCTTGATTCATTCAACATATAATTACTGCCTGTCCGCTATGTCCTATTTAGTATTCTAGGCATTGTAGATATAAATAAAAACAAGATAGACATAGGATATAGTTTAAGTGTTTTATGTTCACTGTCATGGGGATTAAATTTTTATAATGGATATTAAAATGTCCAACCATCTATTGATTTCTCTTCTGACTCAGCTCCTACACTGGATTTGCATTCGGAGGTTGAGTATGGCAGAAATATGAGCCCGTAAACATATTGTCTCTGTGACAAACCACATTAAATCGCTGGCGGAGTCAGGAACTGGCCACCGGCACTATGTTGACACCACCTCCGGGAGGCAGAGCCCGGTGCCCAAAGTGTAGGGTTGCTGTTTCTTATCAAAATGAGAGAAGGATTTTTCTCATTCCAACTTGGGCAGAAAGTTACGCTAGAAGAACCTAACAATTTAGCCTTTAACTTCACAAAGATTCGCTTCTGTACTGGAAGCCCACCGTCTATAGACTTTGAAGCCATTTGAATTCAGAAAACTATTCTAATGCCCAACAGATTCACATTATAATGCCCTCGAAGGAGAAGTGACTCACCCAAGTACCCAGAGTGACTTAGAAGCAAAGCTAAAGCTGTCGGCAGGTCCTGCTAAGCTGCACACCAACCGTTTGTCACTTAAACTAAATGGTCTCATTTAACTTTTTCTCTTATTATTTCAAATAGTTTAAAAATTACATAAAATCATAAAACTAGTAAAAAGTACATTTTTTTAAACCACTTGAATATAAACTTCCCACATGATGCCACATCATGCTAGACATAGATATTTCTTCTAAAAAATAATTCAAGCCCTGGCCGGGTTGCTCAGTGGTTAGAGCATCAGACTGTGGACCTGAGCGTCCTGGTTTGATTCCGGCCAAGGGCACGTACCTCGGTTACAGGCTCCATCTCTGGGCCTGGTCGGGGCGCATGCAGGAGGCACGCAATCGATGTGTCTCTCTCACATCAATGTTTCTCTCTCCTTCTCTCTTTCTCTCTCTCTCTCACACATCAGTGTTTCTCTCTCTCTCTCTCTCTCTCACACATCAATGTTTTTCTCTCTCTCTCTGTCTCTCCCTTCCACTCTCTCTGAAAAGCAATGAAAAAAATATCCTCAGGCGAGGATTAAAAATAATAATAAAAATAATTCAAAATTATTAAAAGAAAAAGCAAAACAAAAAATTAATGTTAACATATTATGATATCACCACTATTGATACATTAGTTCCAATGCACTACAGTTGTATTTAGTTATAATATCTTTAATATGAAGTAATTTCTCAGCCTTTATTGACTTTCATAAACTTTGTCCTTTGAAAACCGAAGTCCAATTATTTTTTAGACTATCCCTCAATTTGGGCTATTTTGATGTTTGTGATTAAATTCAAATTATTTAATTTGGGCAGAAATATCACAAAAGAGGTTCTGTGTTCTTTTCACCACCTCCTATCAGATAGTGCACAATATTGATTTGTTTCATTACTGGTGATGTTAAATTTGGCCTTTTGATTAAAACAGTGGCTGTGACATTTTCCACTCTGAAGTTATTCCTCTTTTGCAAATTATAAGTAATTTTTCAGAGGTATTTTGAGATTATGCTAATATCTAACTCTTCATCCAATATTAGGGTTTTGTACTAATATCATTAACATTTCCTGAACATATTAATTATTACAATTATGGATGTCAAAAGGTGATTTTCTTATCCCATCATTCCTTCTACTGTTATTTGTTGGCCTTATGCAGTAAAGAGAACATTATCTTCCCTCCAGCTACTTACTTGTGACTTACTCATATCAGTAAGGAATCATGGATTCTTATTTTATGCAGTAGAATATAATTTATGCAGTAGAATATAATTTATCTTAGTTATTATTTATTTGTATGCCTTTTTTTCCAGCTTTGTCTAATAGAGACCTCTCCACGTTGTCTTTTTGTCAAAAAAAGCATGTGCTCTTTTGACATGTTGTTTCCACCGTTCTTTGATTCCTTTCTTATTTCCTGATACAAAATATTCCAGGGTCATCTTGTACTTTATGGGCCCTATAATCAGTTATTATTCCAAAAAATCCACGTTCCTTATAGTGGAATGTGTTATTTAGAAAGCAAGACCTGGGCACTGAGTGTGCTCACAATCATTGGGGTGCTACTCCAAAGCCCTCTCAATGGAGAGAGCTAGTGTGAGTGCACGCACACACACACACACACACACACACACACACACACCCCTCAGTTAATTTTTATTTCTGTTTAGATTGAAAACCACGAGTTCACACTGATGCTTCCATTTCCACTGCTACACAATATAATTCACTCTCGTTTTCTCTTTTCATAGTTGCACCTCCCCTCTCAAACAGTGAGAAACCTGGCTCCCATTATCCTGAAATATTTACTTGATTAATCCGCCCCGTCCCTTGTACACTGTAGGTAGCAGCTTCCTATCTTCTCTCACCTGCCCTTTTACCTCCCTCAGGCTGAGACATTCTCCTCTAACTCACTCCCAATCCTGCCTCGCGTAGAGTTGCCTCCCCCCACACTCTTGGGCTCCAGCCTCCCAGTCTGGGCTGCCTTCTCTGTTCCCCCAAGGAGGACCCTCCTCGCTTCTCTCGGGCTCTGACACCCCGCCTCCCAGGGCTGTGCCTGGGGGCCTGAGCAAGGGGGAGGGCCCAGAGTCCTTTAAGAAATGCTTTGTGCATAGTTACTCTTTGCTGGCCCAGCCCTCCCCGGAGTCACCGTAAGGAGGGCCTTCTCTGCCTTCAGTAGAACAGAGTCTCCCTTACATCAGCCTCATGTCTGAGGGCCGTGCTGAGGGAAGGCTTTCAAGGCAAAAAAGTCACAGCTTTATTTGTATCTTTTTCCTGCTCTGCCCTGTCATTGCTCTTGCCTTGTTACGAGCGCAGTTGTCTGCAATAGAAAGACGCTGGGCCACATGAAACACTCGGGGCAGGGGAAACGGCTGCTGATGTTGAAAGGTACATTTTACCACACATTTTAAAGCTCGTTTACTCTTTAACCACCCATACATTATGGGAATTATAACATTACTTATGTAAATGAGGAAGCTGACAGCTGTCCCAGGGTCTCACGGTGCAGTGGCAGAGCTTCGACTGACCAACAGATTCACCTGATGACAAAGGCCGCGCCCCTTGCTTTCCACTATGTCCCCGAGAAGGGGGCATCCTCAGCCCGCACAGCGCAGGTCCGGACGCATCCTTCAGATCCACTTCTCAGCTGAACTCGGTGCCGACCCGCTCCTTACCGACATAAAGGGGCTGGAGCCATATGTCCTGTGTTCCTGGAGGCCGTCTATCACGTAAGGCATCTTGAGGGAGAATCTTTATGGAAGGGAACGTGGTGGAAATGCTCCCCAGGATTACTAAGCCCCGGACTCAGGCGTTGTGGAGTGTGGCATGACTCAGAAAGGAGTCGGGCCCGCCCAGGACGAGTGAAGGCTTCTGAAACATTTAAGACACGTGTGCTTTTTCTGGAAAACGGCTGCCAGGTTGGAAATTTAGGTTACGGCAATTAAGGACAATTTACCCTCTTTAAGAATGGAGATATAAAACAGTTTTAGCCCGGCCAGAGTGGCTCAGTGGTTGAGCGTCGACCTATGAACCAAGGGGTCACGGTTCGATTCCCAGTCAGGGCACATGCCTGGGTTGCAGGCTCGATCCCGGCAGGGGGAGCTCAGGAAGCAGCCCATCAATGACTCCCTCTCATCACTGATGTTTCTCTCTCTCTCCCTCTACCTTCCTCTCTCTGATATCAATAAAACATGTTTAAAACACACACACAATTTTACTTTTTTCTCCCTGTAACGTGAGTCCAGGATCCCTATTAAGCCTCATAAACTCCCTCTTGTAGATCATTTTAAAGCTATTTAGATTTCATTCTTTTTTAACTTTTTTAAAAAAAGTAATTCACTATCTAAATGTTCTCTTCTAATGTCTTAGCAAAAAACCTTACAGTGTGCTATTGGTTAACTACATCAGACTTTTTTATCCATCTGTACTGCTAGAGCTCAAATCGCAAAATATAGAATTTTTCTTTGTTTATATTCAGTTATGACTACAGAGATTTACAACCCAATTTCTGGTAAAAGATAAATGTTTCCTGAATTTAAAATTGATAGAAAAATACTATATTGATAGAAAAATCAATATAGTATTCAATATTGATAGAAAAATACTAAAATTTATTGTTTGTAATATATATATAAATATATATGTATATATAAAATTAAAGAATCCTCGAAGCTTCTGAAGATCCATGGCCATATAAAGATTACATTTAAGCACCGAGAGGCTGTGCTCAAGCAGAAGTAGATTCAAGGCAGGATGCTGAGTCAGCTGGCAAATTGTGTGATCAGCGTACATCAAACAAGGGCCAGAGCTCACGGTTCTCTGAAGCGCTGGCTTCCCCCACACCCCTGCACCCTGTGCACGTTGCCTCTGAGCCTGAAGCACTATTCGCCAGCTCGAATGAAGAGCGACCTCCTAAATGCCCTCAAACTCAAATGCAAAGTCAGAAACCCTGCGTTTCTTGGCCGAAGGCCACAGTTAACCCTCACACATTGTTTTGTCCAGACTTTCTCACAGCACCTAGAATATTGCACTTAATTGTCTTCCAATTGTCTATCTCAGTAGATGACAGTAGAAATTTAAGTTGTGCCTTCAAATCCCTTCTGTTCTGACATTTTCCGCTGCTCACTCATTTAACACGTATTTACTGAGCACGTATTACAAAGCAGACCAGAGAGCAAGCCTGGCCCACAACAAGGCTCGAGAAAGAGAGGGGCATCTAATTGTCAAGGACCTTCTAGCCCTGTCAGGGGTAAAGGGTGCTTCTCCTTACTTGAAGCGGGTGACGGCCACGCTGGAAGAACAGAATGAAACTCCTGTCAGTTTTCCCGTACAGCGTGAGGTCACACCTGCCGCACAGCACACCTTCTGCGCCTGTGGGTTGGAGGGAACAGGAGACCAAGAGCAATCATCTCTCCCTCCTCCTCCTCCTCATCTTCTTGGTGGCAACACAAGAGGGGACATACTGGTGAAAGGGAAACGTTCTGGAGCTAAGCGCCCCGTCTTGCTGATGAGCAGGATGCGTGGAAGTAAGAGGGAGTGATCTCTTTAACGCGATAGAAAACCCAGCTGAGGGTGGGGACCCTGGGTTCTGTTTCCAGTGCGCTGATCCCTCAACAAGAAGTGCCCCTGAAGCCCCTGCTCCCCTATACTTTGAAAACTTGGAGATCAGATTTTGCTTTCTCAAGAATGAAATGAGGAGAGATTCCACTGTCATCGATAACTAAGGCTGCCCGAGGGCTAAGTGCAGGGATGTGCCCGCAGCACCCACCCAGCGTCGGGCTCACAGAGAACGCTGGTCAAAGGGAACCCCTCCCTGCACCATTGCTATCTCCTCCTTCCCTCATCTCGATGTGTCTCTTTTACTTTACTTTTTTTTTTTTTTATAGTGAGGCTAGATTCTTTCTTCTTTTTTCCTGGAATGTCTTGTCTTATGCATGCTCTGTTTTCCATTTGTCTTTAGATTTTTAAGTTTTTTTATTTTGAAATAATTACATATTTGAAAACAAATTGAAGATATTAGAGAGAGTTCTCATATATTCTTCACTCAGTTTCCCTTCATATTAGCGCCTTTCATCTTAATATCTGGTGCATTTATTAAAACGAAGACATTAACATATGCACAGTACCATTAACTGCATCACAGATGTCATTCGGGTGTCGCCAGTTTTTTCACTAATGTCCTTTCTGGTTCAAAAATCCAGTCCAGGACACTTTGTGTATTAATCGTCTAGGGCTGCATAATACAGTGCCAAGACTGGGTGGCTTAATCAGCAGAAATTTGCTTTCCCATCGGGCGGAGGCTGGGAGCCCAAGAGGCTAGGTGTTGGCAGGGTTGATTCCTCCTGAGCCCTCTCACCTGGGCTTGTGGATGGTGGCATCTTCTTCCTTCGTCTTCACGTGGCTTTTCTTTTGTGTTTGTCAGCGCTCTAGTCTCTTCTTATAACAACACTGGTCATATTGAATTAGGCCCCACCCCAAGGACCTCTTAATTACCTCTTTAAAGACCCTACTGCGTAATCCAGGCACACTCTACAGCATTGGGGGTTAGGACTTCAACATCCTAATCCAGGCACACTCTACAATATTGGGGGTTAGGACTTCAACATATGACTTTTGTGGGGGCACAATTCAATCCATAAATCTATTTTATTTCATCATCATGTTTCCTTAGTCTCGTCGAAATCCTGGCAGTTTCTCACTTCTTTTCCCTTGAAACTTTTGAAGAACTCGGACCAAACGTTATATATAGATGATCCTAAATATATGTGTGTTTGCTATTTTCCCATAATTAGACTGAGGTTAAGTGCTTTTTGAAAGAATATTACAGAGGCGAAGTGCCCTTTTCATCACAACATTTGGGATGGGAGACACATGAAATTAATACGACCTTTGACATTAACCTAGACCACTTGGTGAAGGTGGCGTCCATCAATGTCTCCACTTTAAAATTAGTATTTTCTCCTTTCTGTAGTCTCTTCATTAGAAATGAGCCACCAAGTCCAGCCCACACGCAAGGGTAGAGAATTAAGCTTCACCTCCTGGAGTGAGGAGTGCCAAGTAATGTGTAAACAAATGTTAGAGACATCAAAATAATTCACGAACATTATGGGAGAGGAACTTTGGAGTTATGCAAATATCCTGTTTCTCCTTAATATTTCACATTGAATTAATATATTTTGATACTATTTAGTCGCAATGTCTTGAAAAAAAGGGAAACCAATCTGCTCTAGGGATGCAAGTCCCTGAAGATCTGTTGTCAGCAGCCACACTGGGCTGTACTTCTTTGAATGTCACAACTCTTCCATCCTTTTCCCTACTTGATGTGGACTCTTTTCTTCTGTAGTTGTCAGCATTTGCCCCAGGAAGTAAGATACTTGTGTTCTGGACATTCTGGCTGATAACACAGCATGGAACTGGTCTTTGTACGACTGTGACATTAAGGAGCGATAGAGTGTTATCTTCGCTGGAGCCCGGATGCTCTCTAATTGAGCCTCTGTGGGAAAGGGAAGCTGTAGCAGTGCAGTAGTCATAGTCCAGGGCTGACTTTTAGAAGAACAGACAATATAGGGGTACACAGACATCAAGGCCTTCTGTACACAGCAATTCTCCAAATAGTCAGCACCGTTATGTACTGATTTTTCCAGGTTCACTCCTGAAACGATTTTTCCAAGAACTAAGGATGCCTCTATTCAGTTTCCCCTTATAATTAGAAACAATATTAAATTACAATAGTGATAGAAACCTCATGTGAACTTAAATAATAATAACCGGATCTTACTTTTCTGACCAGCATAATCTCTCCCTCAAGGGAATTCTAAGATACAGCTGCAGTCGGCAGGCGGCTGGTCAGGATGACAACCCGAGCGCTATGGGCGCGGTGGATGGTGGACGGTCACTGCCCGGGAGCTGCTGCGCCACAGTGACACTCCCACGCGGGGACCGCGGTCAGGCCGGCCCGGCGTTTGCTGGGCCCCGGGCCTGTTCTTTCCCAGACTGTGCTAAAAATATCGACACACTCCAGTTCTCCGCTTTCTTTTCCTAAATTCTAGAAAAGTGAGCTCTTTCAGTCAGAGAGTTTATAAGGCTTTGGCTTCTTTTATATTCACCCATGAATTCACTTATTCTAAAAATACTTATTGGGAAGTGGAAGCACCTAAAGCTGCCAGCGGCCAGGGTCAGCATTTGTCATTCGCCCCAGAGGAGAGGCGGCAGCTTGGCGCTCCCCGGGGGGGAGGGATGTGCCGGAGCCGAAGAAAACCAGGGACACGCAGCAATGAACAAAAACGTCATCTTCTACTCTTCATTGCATCCACTGTGGACAAGGAGAGGTCGAGAGGAGTCCCTGGGGACAGGGATGACCGGCTTGTACTCCACGCCCTCTGTCTTTCCCTGTCTCCCACCTCCCTTGCCTTTTATGCCCCCCTGCAGTCCCCACCCAGCGCCTGGACTAGAGGAGCCCCCTGAGGCCACGAGGGTCACAGCGACCAGCCCGAGAAGGCCCAGGAACTTGGGTGGCCAGTAACACACTGAGTCAGCTGCTCCACTTCTGCTAGTTAACGCTGAGCATCTTTATGTGAGGAAAAGAGTCCTGTGCTATTTTAAGCTACCATGCTGTGCGTGTGTGTGTGTGTGTGTGTGTTTAACTTTAAAATAACTGGTGTTTCACAGAGAGGTTTTGTGTACACTTGCCCTGGCCTCCCCCAGTGGCAACATCTCCCAGAGCTCTAGTACAATGTCAAAGCCAGGAGACTGACATTGGTACAATCCAAAGGCCTTATTCAGGTTTTGAAAAAAATAAATAAAATAAAAATATTTTTTAAGTACCTGTGGCCTCTGTCCACTTAAAGAGAAAGCTTGATTAAACCCCCAGGACTTAATCTCTCCCTTTTACAGTTGAACAACACTGCTCTGATCTGCATGGCTCCACTTATACATAACTTGTTTTTCAATAGATACACAGTTGAGCCTTCAGATCCCTGGGTTTTGCATCACAGGATTCACCCAACTCTGAGCTGAAAACAGTATTTTTGATCTGCATTTGGGAATCCGAAGACGTGGAGGGCCAATTGTTTGCATTGTTCTGTGCCATTTTATAGAAGGGAATTGAGCATTTGTGAATTTCTGCATCCTCAGGGATCCTGGAACCAATCTCCCCAGATGCCAAAAAATGACTGAAGTTTTGGGGGAGTCAAAAGTTATATGCAAATTTTTGACTGCATGGTGTCAGCACCCTTAACCTTCTTCTTATTCAAGGGTCATCTGCATTCCAATTCTTAGGTAACATTTCTCCAGATAGCTCATATTATTAAGTAATTTGTTGAATTTTCTAATTTCACTCTTTATCATCACCTATTTTCCTAGGACTAGGAATACTCCCATTGAGTTTGTCTGTATATGCTTGAGAGTCATCATGAATAATCTGGATCTGATGGTCAAGGTCTGATCCAGCTTATATGGGACCTGAAAATTATGCAATGTAAGGGGATCTCTTTAAGAAAGAGAATACAAAATTACAAGTGAAAACTTTGATATTAAATAGAATATTTATTTAGAATGAGAAAATTTGCAAACATTTATTGGTGTCTCAGATACTCACATTTCTTTCTTTTGAGGTTCCTTTAAACAATTTGTCATAAATGCTTCCATGGAAATGCAACCTGACTTCTCTCCAAAATGCTCTACCCCTCTTAGGTACTGGCGGCCCACGGGAGCTCATGCATGGGAGGGGCCTTGAAGTTTAAGGTTCAGTAGCTTCATGGTAGAGCTCCCTTCACCAGTGTGCTTCATGGAGTAGAGCTCTCAAAGGGACAAAGGCAGAGTGAACCCCAAAACAAGATACAATTCCAAGCCAGACTGAGCAAGGACATAATTCAGTCATCAGAGCTACACGCATGTGATGTGAAAGTGAAGTTCTGAGCCAGGGGAGGTCTGAAATGGAATAAATACCCGGAATCATATGCCTGAGGAGGAGGTGGGGGGTAACTGGGGTTGGGGAAAACCTTTTGAAGGGGGTATGAGGGTGCATCACAGAGGCAAGGAAAAGAGAATAGAGACACAGGCACCTGGTCTCTCAAATTGTGCCCTTGTGTGTGGCTCTTAACCTGGCATCTCAAAACATCCAATGACCTCCTGGCTTGGCCTCAGGAAGAAGGTGTGGAGTGCAGAAGAGGATTCCCATGATGTTTCCCCCTATCTAATATGCTTTTAACATGACTCACAAATAGGAAAGTTTTCCCCTTGCCATAGCAGAGGCTGTGGATGCTTTAGAATCCATGCCAGAAAGAGGAGAGAGCTCCAGAATACCCTGGATGCTCCTTCATTACTACTTTGGGGACTTACTAAAGCATAGGCTAGTGCACAGATCCTGTTCTGCAAAAGCTGTCTCCCAGGAAACTCTGCATTTTCATCAAGTGGGGAAACCACCCTCTCCTGCTGGGAAGCAATGTTTTTCAAAAGTCAATCTCAAGAAATATCTTCTATAGTCAATACATCGATTTAGAAATGCTGTGAGAAGAAATGCTACTTAAACATTGACTACCAAACTTTGGCCTTTTAGGAGAGCAGAATAATTCATGTTGAAGCCAGGTGGTTTTAATGTCTTGGGGAAAAAAATACATATTGTTTTTGAGGGTAAAAAGTAAAGATTCCAGGAGTGGAGTCAATTTCTCTTCATCACAAAGAAATAAAAATATTTCAATTTTGAAGACATAGCTTAGGATGGAAGAGAAGCATTTTGTAAGGAGGGGAAGAAAAATATGAGGGAATTGAGAGAGGGAGAGGAGGGAGGAACAGGTGAGGAACGGGAGACAGAAGTGGGACAGCAGGAGAATGGCTCCTGTGTGACCGGAATGAGATTCTAAGAAAAGCCTTAGTCACCTGAAAACATTTTCAAGGCAGCAAATGGATAATAAATTTTTCCAGTAGGGACATCTGAGATTTACAATACTCTGTGTCATAGTTGCTCAATGTTCCCCTTAAACCATAAGTGGGATGAACCTGGTGTTACACTGTGCCAGGGGAATGCAGCATCGGTGAAACGGCACCTAGAGAACAGGGCCAAAGTCAAATGTCAGGAGGGGAATGCTGATAGAGGAGTCAGACCCAAAGGGCTTGAATTTTAATGGTGTTTACTGAATTCTAGTATATAGGAGTTTATGGAGAAAATAGTGATAAATAAACATTTTTGACCCAAAAAAATGAATTAAGATTATTTTATAAGAAATAGCTGAACCTGCAAAAACAAGAATTGATTCGATACATTATGGTGGATCAATAAAAATAATAATAGCTAATAGTCTTACACCATATACTTTTATAAGTGCTTTCTAGTATTAAATAATTGAATTGTCCCACCTGGAGCACAGAGATATAATTTAGCAGGTTCTGAGTCACGAGGGCTGCTTAGTTTCTGAGTTTGCTCTCAGCTCCCAGCCTATACCAATTCCATAAAATTCAATGCTGTGAAACCTTTATCTATTATGATGTAGATGTGTATCCATCGAACTACAAATATATTCATTACAAAGCAGGAATAGCAAAGCATGTTGACATATAACTAATATACAGCTGACTCTGTGTGTCTACAAATATATATAAAATGTTTTATAAAACCTGTATCTGTTTTTATTCTCTCAGTGGTGACCTTAACCTTGTCTTATGTATATTTGTTATATTACATTTCTCAATATTTCAACTTTAAGAATGAAGTAGCGTATCTTGCCTTTTCCCTGAGTGAAATTTTTAAAAATATAGCATATTTTCATTTCCTAGGTTACTTTGTTTTTCAGTTCTTACTTGGATTTTGCACTTATTTAAACTTTGCATTCATTGTGTGTATGAATTGTTGCAGGACTTTTTCATTTTAACTTCCAAACTTTTCAGTTTTAAATTTCTTCACTGGGTAGCTTCATTGAATTTCAGATGACTGATTGCTTCAATTTGTCTGAACCTGATGGATTTTTTTGGGACATGGCACTTCAGTTTTAAAATTGGGATAGTTGTGGGCAAACTAGGACAGTTGATTGCCTTGGAATTGTATGCCTTTAAGCAAAATTTACTTACTTGCCTTAAAAAAGTAATAGAAATATCTCTACTTGCAAATATATAGAGAGCTATAAAGAAAGGCCTCCATTGAGAAAGATAAAGGGAAAAGATGAGAGACATATACAGGGAGAAAGGGGAAGAGTGATACATATGAAGAGGCTACAGTTGTGTATGTTTGGATCTGTGTATGTTTGGATGCATGCATTTTCCTCTGGGTATGTATCTAGATGTATGTCCATATATTTAGAAGGGGAGAGAGTTAGAGAGAACGGTCTTAGTTTTAATCCTCACTTTGACATTTATATAGAATCTTTGGCAAATCACAAATCATTTCTAATTCTTGGTGTCCTCATATGTATATGGGTATAACAATATCTTCTTTATAGGATCATAATAAATATTTAATATAATTTTTATATATTAGCTATTAATTATACAGAAAGTGTAAGAAACTTTTATAACATACATATATTTTTAAATATTTTATTTTTTAAAAATATACAAAAACCATCCCATATCATTGCTTTCCAAGGTCGAAGGGAACTCCATCCATAACAATTCATCAGTGCTTTTCTTTCCTTGTTTGGATTACATATGAAACCTGTCCTATATTAACCCATGAAATTATGAAAAAGGCCAGGTCTGGTCTTCTGAAATCACCACTGCTTCCTGCTGCATGATTTCATGTAGGAAGTAATGCCAGATCTCCTGGAGGTTCTCAGAGCGCCGGCCCTCCCCAAGGTGCTCCCCTCAGACCTTATGTGAAGCACCAGACACCCAGGCAACAAGCTGAGCCTTCACAGACATCCACGCAGCCTTCACAGACACCCAGCCGAGACCCTGACTCCGGCGGGTATCCTGCAGCAGAGGGTGACGCTGCAGACTCTGGCACCCACACAATCCTGCCTTCCTTCCAGTCTCAGCCTTTTCTCCAGTTGCCACCCTCTTCCCCCCACACTAGCAAAACCTTTAACACTCGCCCACCCACTTCTGGGAAATCATTCTATTCCCTTCAGGTGCAGGATTCTGAACATTCCACTCAACTGGCAGAGGAAGCCCAGAGCTCGGCAGAATGATGGCATCTCAGCAGAGGACCTTAACAGGCTGGAAACACATATTTGGCTGCTGAGTTTATAACAGCTTTCCCCAAAGTGACACAAATTAATTAGCTTATGAATAATTTACCCCCTACTTTTAGTACTGTTATAAAGTAGGTATTTAATATCATTTTAGTAGCTTTTTCTTCCCAACCCTGTCCACAAAGAATATCCAGAACTATTTCTGTTTCCTCTGAGAAATGACTAATGAGAAGCACTCAGGAAAGAAAAAAATCCTCGCTACATAGCCATTAGTGTAAACAAGTCTTTCCTCACTTTAATTGTACTGATGGCAATAATTAATGCAGCCACTTAAGGTGACTTTATTTAAAAGACTTATCAATTCCATTCAAAGTTACCACTCATTTGAACAATGTTCCTGCTCGGATATCCATCTCAGTGTAAATACTCAAAAGAGAATATTGACTTCCTAACGTTCTGTGATTCCCAGGTAGTTGAGATGTCAGAATTGGGAACTACAAAAGGAGTTCTAGGGACAAACACAGTATCTACAATGTCTTAATTCCAGTTCTAACTTGCTTCAGATCCTTGAGTATGTTCATTCCTGTTTCCTGGTAGACACCAATTTACTTCATTAATTTTCTGCCTTCCAGTTATTTCGCAAGAACCCTATCACAAAACTATGAGAAGAGGTAGGCTGGCAGGGGAGGGGGTCGGGGAAGACAAATGTCTAACTAAAATCAAAGCTTAGAAACTGGAACTGCGTTTCTTCAACATAGTAAGCATGGGCCCAAACTACAAAGGGCAATGTGAGGGTTACACGCCCATTCTCTCTTCTCAGGAAGCCTCCCCTCATTACCACTGTCTCCCTTAGAGCGAACATTTTGTACAATACAATCTTACGGTGAGCATCTGGCCCCCAAGCATTCCTTTTTCCAGGAAGTCTGAAAACTGAATCTCAAGAAAGGCTAGTATACTAAAAGGAGCAGATATAAAATACTAGGAACAGAGGCCAGTCATTTTCAACCATATACTCTACAGAGAGGAAGTTGTTGGAGAGACAAAAGGAAATGCAGGGTTCAAAGAGGGCCTGACAGCACTGCTGGTTTTTCCTGTGCCTCTCCCTGCCGTGTTCCAGTCTCTCCTGAAGGCCACTGGCATCGATGGCCTTGGGTTCATGACACATCCCTGCATAAATTACAACAATTTTTTTTGTTGTTCAACAGTGTTTGAGTTAGTTTAGTATCTGTTAGTTTAGTACCTGAAAACAAAAGAGTCTTATCTAATACATGTAACTTTTGTGGCAGAGGGAGAGCAAGCACACAGGAGTTCTAATTCCTGATTGTCATCACTCTGCAGACCTTGTCTCTTTCTCTCGCTCTTTCCCTCCTTCCCTTTATTTTAATGCTTGCTATAATTCTAGGAAATTTTAATGTTCATATATATATATGAATAAGTTCATAGCAATTACTAGGAGCTCCTTATCAAGTGACCTTTACCTCTGTTCAACTTCAGCTACACACGCCTTAATCTAGACATTAGTGGAACTACTTAAATTATGAAACTTTGACCTCCAGCCTCCCACCTGTCCATGTGCTTTGCACTCATTTTTACTGCTTTTGATTTCTTAGGGACCTCCAGGCCCTTGAGAGGTTGAGAGATGATACTGGAGTGGGTCAGACCTGGGATTTAATTGTAGGTATAAATAAAATGATTTTGCAAATAAAATTTTTCAGTCTCTAAATTCAGCTCAACAAAGGGGCAAGGCCAACCTGTGGAGCTGGAATGAGATTCTGTGAAGCGCTGCTTTATGCAGCGAACCCCCTGGCTCATAGCAGACCCTCAAGCGGGTGTTGCCTGTGTCATTCTCATGTCGATGTTGCCATTGCTCCCTCCATTTCCCTTCAGTCTACCAAAGCCTCTGCGGTTCCTCCCTTCCCTAGCCAGGAGTGTTTGCATCATTTGTTCTCATAACCCATAGTTTGAACACTCCATTACAGCCCAGCTCTTCTGTCTTAGTTATGAGAGGAAACTTGGACACTGAATACATTTTCCAACCTATTTTCTTTCTTTTTACTTCTGACACAGAAGATTCAGATTGACAGCCACTCCACGTCCAAGGTCTCCAAACTCAGCTTGGTACCAAGAATTGCCTTTTAATCTTTTTATTTGACCAACTCTTCCCATAATTTCTCTCAATTTTTATATGAAAGGTTTACTCATCCATTTCTTAGCTCTACTAAGAAAACAATCTTACTTTCAGCAAATCAATGCCTTTAGACTCACTGAGAACAATTTTACCACCCTAGCATACTCTAACATTTGCATTCATATCCACTCTCTCTCTGCATCAGTCAGGAAGAATGCTGTGTCCATTCTCTCATTTCGGGCCACTGTTTCCACTCCCCCAACGAGCCCATTCATTTTCACTTCAAGAACTCTCCTGTACAGCCTTCCCCATCACAGTTTTTATCTTCAACCCTCTCTTTTCTCATTGACTCTATTCTCTCAGCTAGCACAAATTCTCACATAATTCTTATCTAATAATATAAGCTAAATTAGTTAGGATACTTTTGACTTCAATAACATGATACCAAAATAAGTGATTTGGCCAATAGATTTTTAAAAATATATTTACAGAATAAGAAGCATGTGGATAAGGGTCTCACCCCCCAACAAATAGAGAAGAAAGCTCTAGTACATCTGATTCCTGATATCATTAGAGAGCCTCCATAACTTGCCATGACCTGGACACTATCTGGTGGTGGTGGTGGTGGTGTGGCTGCGTTGCTCTGGTTTCTGATATCTACCTGCAAGCTCTGACTGGTGCACACATGCAAATGGAGAGCTCCCTGCAACAACGCTTTCTGGTAGCAGCATGTCTTCCACTAAGCCAGTGGATGCTCTGCACTTACCTGAGATAATCACCGACACAAAAATGCATTCCTGCTGGGAACCTGTCTACATTGTAAGAGAAGAACAAACAAAATTAAGACTATCTTAGGTAGTAATTATTTCAAGCCCATAATTGCTTCCCTGTCAAGCTCTCACCAATGAGCATAACTCAAATTTGACTAAGTTTTTACTTTTCACTTTACCAGTGAAATGGTGACTTGTCCTAGAAATTAAATTTGGTTTATAAACCAGAAATATTTATAAGGCATTTTTTTTTTTTTTTTTTTTGGTAAATATCTCAGTTCTGAATGCAAACATAATACTAACTATTTTTTAAAAGGAAAATCTAATAATCCCACTTTTCTCTTTAAACCATTTAAACATTTTCTCATTTCTTTGGAACATAGTTCAGATTCCTGACATGCCCAGCGTAGGCAGGATAGCTAGTGGTTTAGCATATGAGGTCTTAGCTTAGATAATGGCCTTGGTATTAACATGTCTGTGTCCTACCCTCTTTAAACCAGATGTTACTTAACTTCTCTGAATTTGTTTTCTCATAAAGAGTGGATGAAAAGAACAGTATCTGCCTCATAGCGTTATGAGCTTAAATGAGATAATCCAATTAAAGTACAGCAAATAGATGATTATTAGTGTGGTTCACCAAACATCTTCAGTTCTGTTGGGAACATGATCTGACTACCTTTCCTCAGCCTCCTGCAATTAGGTGTGGCCCTGTGGATTGCTTAGGCCAACAGAACATGAGTTGAGGTCACATGTGTGAAGTTTGTGTCAGAAGTTTTAAGAAATAGGGTGCAATTTGTCCTGCTCTCTTTTCCCTGCCACAATGACTGACAATGCCCCAAATGGTGGCTGCTCCGTCATCAAGAGTTTCAGGGACACACCGGTATGGCAGAGAGCTCCCGACTGCTTTCAAACACATGTGAACCATGAGTGACATATATTAATGCTGTTTAAGCCACTGAAATTTTAACGACCTTATTTATAGTGCATGACCTAGCTTATGCGACTGGTGCAGAATGGGAAAAAACATATTGGTGGTTGTCCTACATGTCATCATCATTACCATCAATATCATTATCATCATCAATCATCTTCTCTCCTTCATCATCATCACCAAATCCTCATCGTCATCATGATTACGCCTTCTTTTGGCTGCCCTGTTCTCTGTAACTTTACCCCCCTTTGTGCTTTCCTTTGCCCCCTTTCCCTGCCTCAGCCTTATCAGTCTTTATTTTCTTGATTGATGCTATTTTACATTTAAGGTTCTAATATTCAATTTATTTTCTCCCTTCTCGGATCCCTCTTCTTACCCTCATTAGCTAACACCAACAGGTTCTTAACTTAAACTTTACTTTCTTTGTATAGCATTCCATGACATCTTGAAATCGTCGGTCTATGTTTTTTTTACAATAAAGCACTATTGATTTTCCTGCCAAATCTTCCACCTCAGTTCTTTTCTTGTAAGGTGACATACTCATCTACCATTACAAAGCCAGAGCCTAGAAGTTATCCATTTTTTCTTTCTTTCTCTCACCTCATATCAATCAAACATAATGTCTTGTTAATTTTATCTGAAATAATATATCTTTAATTTTTCAACATCTCCATGTCTTTCATCTCTGGTGTAAGTAAAGCAACCATCATCTCTCCTCTGACCATGAAATAATCTTTTTATTTGTCTACACTTTCCCAACTCTTGTCTCCTTTCACTCTATTCTTTATAAGGCAGTCAGAGTAATCTTTTTAAAAAAAAGGCTGATCATGATGTTTCATCCAATATCTTTCACATGCCTTTGAACTAAAACCCAAACCCCTTACCATAATTGCAGGTCTCTAACTCCTGTTATTCTTCAGGTTCCTTTACTTGCTTGCCTGCAGCCTCATTGGCCTCCTTTCTCTCCCCTGAAATGTGTTTTCTTTTTCCTTTTTTACTGAATTTATTGGGGTGATGTTGGTTAATAAATTATATAGTTTTCAGATGTACAGTTCTATAACACACCATCTGTATATTGTATTGTGTGTTCACCACCCCAAGTCAAGCCTCCTTCCATCACCATTTATCCCCCTATGCCCCGTCTACCTCCCCCACACCCCTTTCCCTCTGCTCATCACCATCTGTTGTCTGTGTTTATGAGTTTGGGGGCTGTGTTTTTTTTCTTGCTTAACCCCTTCACTTTTTCACCCAGTCCCACAACCCCCGTCCCCTCTGACTCTCTCCTGAAGTGTTGAAACCTTCTCCTGTCTAAGGACTTTTGTGTATGAAATTCCCCCCCAGAATCCTGCCCTCTCTACTCTTCACGTGGTTGAAGCATGTGTGGGCTTCAATGTGTCCACCCGAGGGAGACCTTTCTTAACCATCTTGGTGAGTGGGCACCACATCACCTCTACTCTGTGTTGTTGTGGGCTGCTCATAGTCTTCATGACACTTATCAACACGCAGACACATGTATCTTTATTAATTCTGTTATCTCAGAAACTTACTGTAAACAGTGAAGGTTGGGACCATTCTATTTTATTAGCCAACATTTTACCAAGTTCTTCAATTAATAAACGTTGGTCACAGTTTCAAAGATCATCATATAAGTTTTGCAAAGCATTCATTGTTTGGAACAATAAGGGAGGAATTCTTAATTGTGCTCCTCAATATTAGCTTTATTACTCATATCACAACATGTCGGCAATCTTACATAGATTATCATCACTTCAGAGTTATCCTGGCTGAGAAGCCACCATCCGTTCTAGCTCCAAAGACTATGAGATTGAAAACACAACTTGAACTACAAATTAAAACCAACTAATTCCAATCTAAAAAACGATCTCTAGTATCTGAAACAGCAAGAACACATACTCTCTGAAATTTAAAAGTAACATTTTATAATGGATCTAGACTATGGTAGATACGGATGGCTATTCCACTGTTAAATGTATTACAACAATTTTAGAGAATGAAAAAGTTACCGTTGAATCCCCCTAAGGTTGCATGTGATTAACCTCTAGATTTTTAGAGTTGGAAGGGACTGTAAAGGTTATTTCAGATAAAGCGTGGGTAATCCCACTGTAAACATAAAATGGCAAATGAATACTTGTTGTCTGTGTCTCTGTGGAATTGTTTTCACCCCCCAGGCCGACCAATTATCACCTCTCACCTGTGTCAGTCCATCGGCCTCTCAGCCAGGCTCTCTCTCAGCCAGGCTTTCCACCCTGAAGCCATTTTATACACTGAAGCCAGAGCCACCTTTTTAAAGACAATTCGAGCACATCCTCTCTCCTTCAGACTTTGCAATGCTGCTGCATTGCTCTTAAATGAAAATAAAAACTCCACACCACCTTTTATAAGACCCTATACAGCCTGGCTTGTGGCAGCCAGTCTTATGTGACCATCTCCTTGAGCTCACTCTCATGGCTGTTGCAGGCACTGGCCTTGCTCCTGCTCCTGCATCCCAGCCCTCCTCCCACCTCAGGGCTGCCCGCTTGCTGTTCCTTCTCCCTGCCTTGTCCTTGCCCAGGTCTTTGGGTGACTTCTTTTCAGTATTCAGTCTCATTTTGAATATATGGGATTTCCTCGGAGGTGGCTTTTCCAATGGTCCTATCTAAAATAACCCCCCACCCCACCTTCCTGCCCAGCTACTTCTTATTTCCTTAGGTTTTTCAATCACAAGCTGAAGTTACATTATTTACTCATTGAACTCACTTCTCGTCTGTCTCCAATGGAAGTCTAGCCCAATGAAAGGATTTCGTCTGTGTGGGGTTTTTGCCACCATGTCTCCTGCTCTTAGAACCTGATCTCACACACAGTGAGCACTCAGTAGATGCCCATGGATGGGAGGGAGCCAAGGGAGGGAGAAAACACATGAACACGTTTATGTGTGGGGACATGTGTGGAGAATTATCTCGCTCATTCTGTCCACCCAGTGTCCCCGCACGGGACAAATCTGGTCACCAGGATTTCTAAGGGAGAAGTGAGTGGGCTCACGGGTGAGGCCAGTGCTCGTTCCCACCACACAGGAAGCACCATGGTTAGCAGGACAATATTTGTCTTCTCATGTCGCATGATGACTGACTCCTCTGCCCTCTGTGTAATCACACTTCACCTTGTCAAAGGGCAGACACACAGATTTTAGCTTTGCTTCAAAGAGCAGTGATAATTAATGCCATTTAATTGGTGACAAGTAGAATTCGATGAACCAGCTCAGGATCACGCTTGAAGAATTTGCTGAAGCACCGCAAACCATTTCCTAGCTCCTAGAATGCTGAAAGCTTCTAAGCCCTTCCCCTGCCAGAGGCCAACGCTTTTCCTGAAGGGATGGATGCTGGGAGCTATCTGTTGAGTATTAAATATGAACAAAATATGCATCAACTTTCTAAGCAGGAAAGAGTTAGACAAGAAATTTGCCATCTGCCCCTGGGTGGAAAGGAAATGAGAGAGAGATTGTTACAGCGACTTGGTGCTGTTGAGCAAATAGGTCTAATTTCTGGAAAATAGGAAGCCTGGGGGGGAACATAATGCTCTTCCTGCTCCTGTTGCATCCTCCATGGCAAATGCTCTGTTGTAAAGCAGGGGAGCAGAACAGAAGCCCAAGTTAATCACACCAGAGAGGGGTGCCCCAAACCGAAGGGCAAATCCTTTCAAAGAAAACGCCATAAAGCAATGCACTGATTAGGACTGTAAGGATAGAAAACAAAGCCACTGCTTTTCATGGAATATGCAAATGGGTTCAGTAAATTAGGCTGTTGAAAATTATATTTAATGTATCTTCTGAATATAAAAGTAAAACATGTCCACTATAAAAATAGAAACATTTATTGTTAATATTTTAATGTTTTCTCCCAATAGCTTATGTTGAGAACAATTTCTTAAGCAATCAATATTCTCTCAAAACATAGCATTTAACAATTTAATACTGTTTCATCCTACCATTGTATCATAATATAATTCAGAACTTTGCCATAGCTGTGTTTTTGAGTATCTTTCAATTGTTTTGTTTGTTTTACTCCTATCAGTTATATATCATATATGAAAAAGAGGGAAAAGAACATATGATACATTAATGTATTATGTTATAAAATTATAATTCAATATTGTCCTATATCTTTAATTCAGTGTAACACTGGGAACAATATCTAAGACTCAACTTTACAGGATTTAACAGAATTTCATCCTTATGTAAAATATCATGATTTATTTAACCATGTGATATTATTTCTTTCTATTATCAACAAGGCTATAGTAAATATTCTTATACATTAAATCCGTGTGTAATTTTCTGTGTGTAACTCCTATTATGATATATTTCAGCCATAAAAAGATACTATCATATGCACACTACCATTCATTCTGTTTCGAGGAGTGTGTGTAGTGTGTTTGTGTGTGTGTGTGTTTGTGCAGATAATTTTCTGTTCATACATTTTGCCCGTATTTCCACTAGTATATTGTCCTCACTGAGGCATCAGAGTCTGTCATTTTGTTCATTCCTATCTTCTAGAACATCACCCAGCACTCAGGAGGCATGCAGTTAAGACTTGCTAAATTGATCAATTAATTCCCTTTTATAAGTTAGCCAATTTTCTAGCAACATTTCTTGATTAATGTAAACATAAATTTAAAACGTTCTTTATTTCTATTAATTTTTTTAACTGTATGAATGTGTTTCTGTGCTCTTGCTTATATCTTAATTTCTCTCTATTCCTGCATCACACAAGAAGGTTTAATAATTATAGTATAATAACATCTTTGATTGTATTCTAATGTGTTCCTATTCTTTGCACATAGTGCTCTTTTTCAAAGTGTTTTTGGCCATTCCCATTTATGTATTTTCCAAAATACTTCCAATATGTCTTTTATTCTGTTGCATTATACTTATGAATTAAATTGAGTATTCTCGACAAGTTTAAAATATGGAGTTTTGCCATTAAGAGAAAGTTATATTCTCATTTATTTAAGTGTTCATCAATACTATTTTACTTGGTACTTCCCTTAGATTTATTTCAAGGTAACGTATATTTATGTTAATAGTGCAGATTGGATCTTAGTTTATATTTTCTGGACACTTATTCTATTTTGTTTATAGGCTTACCACTGAAATCAGTAGAGTAACATTCTGTTGACTCTTGAATTTTCCTTTGGATGATTGAGATTCTACCTTTGTTGTATTTATGTTTATTTCCTTGTTCCTTTTTATTGCTAGAAATTGCTCACGGATGTTAACTTAGTTAACAGGTATAATAGTGAAAGAGTTGCTCGTTCTTTAAGGGAGATAGATGAAAGCAATGTTTAATTGCTGTGTCAAAGAAGGACTATTGGTTTTCTGTTGTTAAGGAAGTGGATTTTTCCCCTCTAATTAACTAAGTGCTTTGGTCAGGGATAGAAGTTAAACCTTATCTGATTTTTTGCTATTTATGGAGATAAATTATATTACTAAATACACTAATATTAAAATATCTTTAAATTGCTAAAATCTTATACTGTTGCAGTGATTTCTTTTTTTATTATACTAGTATAATTCATTTGCAAATATTTTACTTAGAATTTTTCATATGCATTTATAAGTGACATTGGACAAAAGAAATTTTCCCAAAGATAATTCTGCCAAATGGTAATGAATACTAAATGTTCTTAGATAGAGAAAAGGTTCTGTGACCCAAACATTCAAAGAAAATGGATCTGGATGCCTAAAGGCAGAGACTGGTTGACTTCCCTTTTCCTGCCCATCTTTGGCACTTGCTGGCCCTGGTATCTGACCCTCCAGTTAGACTCAGGGGCTGAGCAAATGAGAAAATGACTAAGTGTAGTTCCCGCCCTTTGAATGACACGGGTGAACAATCACGAAGGACCTTTCCCTCGTGGGGCACTTTTTTGGGGTTGCTGCCGACCCTCTGCCCAGGGTTCTCGAGGGCAGCTCCCCTGGCAGAGCTGACGCCTCCTCCTGGCCGTGACCTCTCCTTGGCACTGGGCCATCCCCAGACTGTTGGTGGGAGAACGTGCATTTGCGCCTTAAGACAAGCACATGGATCCCCTTCCCCACGTGTCTGTCTCTCCAGTCTAGCAGTTGGCAAGCAAGATTCAGAGAGAATTTTCTTTCATCTTCCCAGGCTAGAGCTTCAAGGGAACACGTGCCGCAGGACCTACCAGATGCCCTCTGAATGTCTTCTCAGTTGGCTTGAGGGAAGGGAAACCGTATTTTCTTCATCTGAAAAATGGAGCCGCACAGGATTCTGACAATTCTCTGAAAGGAAACGATGTCTCCTTTCCAAGCTCATATCTTCATAGGCAGGAAATGGGTGACAGCCAACCTGGCAGCAGGGGCTTTAATATTGAATGGCACATCCTTCTTAGGTGACCTGAAGCCTGCTCTAAGGTGTGAAGGCACAGACACCTCCTCATTGGTCTGAACCTTTGCACCTCAGTCAAGTTCTGGAGAGAAAGCTTTGCACTTTAATATCTTATGTATGCGTGTGTGTATGTGGTGTGTGTGTATTAATTATATATTACTGTACAATAGATGATTAACAATGATATAGGATTATATTGTATATGTGTGGGAGTATTTATGTGTGTGCACACATTTGTACATACACGTGTTATACATATGTACATATATGTATTTTACATATAAAAAATATATAGATAGTCTCCCCAAATGTATACATACACACACTTTGAATAATTATAAAGGCAGTATTTATTAAAATATGTTTTATTTTCAAAATCAAGCCATCAGCTATTGAAGTATGTATACATTTTTTGGGACACCCTATATATAACTTACATATAAAATTATCTGGACCTGGACACTCACTGTATTTAGCTATGTAATTCTTAGAAGAAAAGTGAGGGGGTTTTTCTTCTTAATTTTCCCATGAATATTTTCATAACTCAAATTTTCTGTTTTTCAGTCATTTTGGTACATTTTATTTTCTCTGAAAAATCGTAAGTTTCATTGGGATTTTCGTAGTACTTATTTATGCTGTTAAACAATAATTTAACATATTTTCCACTCTTATGATTTATATATTTTCTTTTAGCTTTATTTGATTTCTCATTTTAAACTTTATTCTTTATCTGAAGTTGAATCTTTCTTTATTTTTTTTTTGAGTTACTTTCACTCTTTTTCTTATTCCAAATACCTAATTTTCTATTTTTACATAATTTTTATTTTAATTTTTAAAAGTTATTATTTTCTAACTTTCTTAGTTGAATTCTTAATTCAAACCTTCTCTTTCTTGTTTAATGATAAATTCATTTAAGGCTCGGTGGATGTCACTGAGTTCAGCTCTGGCTGCTTTTAACATTTTTTATGTCTTGCTTTTGATTTTCTAAATTTCCTAACACTGAAACTTTTACTTCCTGTTTGATGCTTGTCATTTAGAAGAGTAGGATTTATTTGCTCTTTTAACATTTCCTCTTTTTAAAAAAGTTTTGAAATAACACACATATAAAAGAAGAGCAGGAAGTTAGACAATTCTAATATTATTGGGGCATAATTTTACTGTGTCAATTTTCCTGTTTACTAATTCTGTCGGATTTCAGTTCTGCTTTATTTCCTCTCTTTTTCTTTAAATGTTTTTCTTGATTTCATTTCTTATATGATCTGTCTTCTGTTTTACTGACTCTCATTTCTGAGTATACATTTCCTCATCATTTTGATCTGACAGCTGCTCATTTCTAAGGTGCAGCCTTAGAGCAAACTCACTCTGGAAGGAGTCCTGGCTTCTGCACCTCGACGCCCCCGTGGGAACGTCCCATGGTCTCCCTCCTCGATGGTGCAGAGGCCTCAGGGTCTCCCGTCTCTCTAGTGAGGAGGGCGTGGGAGAGGCTGAGTGACTCTTTCTGATGCCTTCGTCGACCACGCGCTTCCACACAAAATGCTCCTTTCAGATCCTCTCCGGTGCGAGGGACCAACCTCGGCGGCCTTCCCCGTGGCCAAGCACCCACCCCGAGCCCCTCTGGTTCAGGCAGCCACTGAATCTGGGTTCAGGGAAGGGAAACGGAGGCACCCAAACTGGAGCATCACTTGTCTTACCTTGGTGTCATCTTTTATGTTGAATTGCATGAAGGACTTGGTAAGATATTACATGTATATATTTACTTATATTTATGATAAAAATATATGTATTCATTTCATTAGTGTGGCCCTTGAAGTGGAGGGACAGGCGAGTGCGGCTACATGCCCATTCTTGCTTTGCCGAAGCGGCTAACAGGACAATGGCCATTTTGTACCCGTTCGTCACTTTATGGAAACAGTGGGCACAGCCACAGCCATGGGCATGGCCTGGCTTCCTCCTGGCACTACTGCCCGACATACTTGGGATAGGAAATAGCAATTTTGCTATCTGATCACTGCACTTTGTATGTGAAAATTTAAAATAACCCACAAAATTGGGTGATAGAGCTCCATTCACATGTTCTGTGCTCTGCCCTCACTTCTCGCACTTGCTATATTCAATCTATGGGTTTGTGGAACTGGGGTCAGGGTCATGTCTTGGACACTTGAACTATAATTATCAGAAAATCCTCAAGGTAGACAACGGTAAAGATTGGAAAATAAAGGGTAAGTCTGCGTGAACTCTGGGTTGACAACCAGACCCTTAATTCGTTTTCTGTGAAACCTTGGGCAAGTTTCTTAACTTCTTTGTGCCTGGGTTTCCTCATCTTTAAAAGGGAAATCATACTCATATCTACTTCATAGGGTTATTATGAAGATTAAATAAATTAATGTACATAAGACACCCAGTGCCTGGCATATTATCAGTTCTTTATAACGGTTTATTTTTATGTTAATGTCACTCCTCCTGAGCTCCAAAGCTGATGGCAATCATCGTCTCCTTTATTTTTTAACACTCAGTTTTTCAAGTGTGGATTGGGAGGTGTGAATTTAGTCAGCTGTACAGAGGTTTCTGTAGGATTTATGTCTTTTTATCCAGCTGTCTGTATTAGCAAAATATTATTCTGGTGATCAAAATTCACCAAGAAAGCTGCTCTATAAATGAAACAAATACTGTGAGAGAGCAGAATATCAGTGCTATCCATACATAGAAATATTCTTATACCAATAAAACATTAATGCATATATGTGTACATATAATATCTAAATGTTGGCACAAGTCAAACATTTAAAATCAATTTATAAACATTTAAATATCAATCGAAAATATGTAGTAATAAATGTTTACAGAACCCTTTGAAAATATAAATGTGCTTCACCATATAATGGATTGTGTAGCCATTAAAAATATTACATGTAAAGATAATTTACTAATTGAGGAAATTATCAGAGACTATATGTAAAGTTAATAAAAGAGGAGAAAATGTTTTAAATACTAGACTGTTCCAAGTTTGCAAATGACATACTGTATGTATATGTTTATCCAATTAAAAATAATGGAAGGAAATATATTTAAATAGTAATAGTGCTTATCTCCTGGTTGTGGTTTTTATTTTTCTTGATATGTTCTATGTGTAAACATGTAACATTTTACTAATTAGAAATTAAAATTAAGATTCATTAAAATGATGCATTTCTGATTAGACCTAAACCAATTATATTTTAACTGCAATATGTTACATTGCTATGCAAAGTAAATTTTAAAATATTTCCAGTGATGTTAAAACTTTATATATTAGCCACTTCCAGAAATTAACTGAGTAATGACTAAAATAAGTTTTCAGAGAGGCCATACTAACAGGAGCACTATGGAAACAGTAAGAGGATCAGTGGTTGCTGAAGGTGAAGGGGGAGGGGTGGGAGTGGAGAGTAAGTGGAGAACAGGGTTTTTAGGCCATGGAAGTCTCTGTATGATACTAGAGTGACGAATCCATGCCATTATATATTCGTCAAGACCCACAGAATGCCCAATAAGAAGAGTACACCAAATGGAAACGGTGGATTCAGGGCGAGTATGGTGTGTGCATGTGGGTCCCCAGTTGTAACAAATGTGCTGTTCTGTGGCCTGTGGGTAACGGGGGAGCTGTGGGTGTGGATGGCAGGATGCATGTGGGAAATCTCTGTGCCTTCCCCTCAATTTTACTGGGAACCTAGGACTGCTCTAAAAAAAACTTAGTTATAAAAAAAAAATAACGAGAAAAGTCATACTCATTGGCTCAGCCATACAACTTCTTGTAATATAAAACCGAGAAAATTTTACCAACCTTATGAAATGTTTAGTTATAGACCTTCCCTTCACAGTAAAAAAGTGACCATATTAACTTATGCACAATTATGTATAATTTTGAGTGTTTACAGACCCTACAAAACTTGCTCATGAACCTGCAGTTTACTTCCAAAAGACAGAAAAAGTAATGTATTATAATTGTGGAGTCACTCATGGCAGCGAGTAAATCAAAGCAATCTCAATCTCACATAACTATAAAATGTCTAAATAAGTCATAATATATGGACAACTGAAATTTATGTAGCCTTTAAACTAAATGTTTACAAACACAATGTGTGACCATGGAACGGTAGGATACAGCTTTTAGAATTATAATACAACACAAGGAGAAAATAACTTTCTGGTAGAAAAATTTGAAATATGCATGTACGTGGAAAATTAGATAGTAACATAGGCACCGCTTATTGTGGCCTTAGCATGGTTTAATTCATGGCTGATTATTTTCTTATTTTTAACAACATTATTTCCAGTAACATTCATTTTAAAATGAGACAATAAAAAAAAGCATAGCAAAAAGAAAATTATTAGTAAAATCTAACTATTTATGGAATCCGGTCCCTGTCTCTTTTTTTCATTGGACAGAGGACTCACAATAACTCTTATTCATTTTTTAGTTGCAAAAGATGGAGTTTGCAGGATAAGCTTTTTAAAATAAAAAGAAGAAAAAGAACGATCCATTATATCCCCATGACTATTTTGTAAAGCACAGCATAAGAATTATAACATTGTAATAACCATGTCCATTTGGGTCCTGGGGGTGCCGGGCGAGCACTTTGTAAAGTATATGATTATCTAACCACTGTGCTGTGCACCTGAAACTAATACAAAATAGCAGTGTAAACTGTAATTGAAAAAAAATTAAATAAAAAATGTAAAAGAAAAGAATGACCCATTTCTCGCACTGTATTTTATAGTTTTTAGCTGTTTAGGTTATTTGGGCCAGGATAGACTGTACGTACTTAATCTGCCACACAGTTTAACTTCTAAAACGTGTTTGCCTCTGCCTCTCATTTGATTCAGGAGCTTCCTCTATGTTTAACTTAAAGTACCGACAGAGCATTGGGTGAAAGCTGTCAATGAGAAAATAAGACCGGTTAATAATTTTTTCTCATAAATATGTATTTTTTTCACTTCACACACAAATTTTTACAAACTTCATGTCAAGTTAGAAAAAGTGGCAAAAGCATCGATTTTACTATATTTAAATGTTTGTCCTCAATAAGCATAATTAATGTCCAATAAAAATTCTAAAAAAAAAAAAAAAGTATTGTGGAAAGACTCCAATTTACAGAGAATTATGAAAAAAAAAAAAAAAGGCTTATTATGCAAACTATTTGCCTAATATTGTTTTAGCTTTAGGTTTGATTTGGTTTTTAGGCAGTTAGCGTTTTTCTTAAACCCTTTAAAAATATTGTTATTGGCTTGTTTTTCATTCCTTGTTTAAAGGATGATTGTTTTTGATTTATTTGTTGTTGTTTTACATAAATAGGTGATCTTGTTTTTCTATTAAGGTGGACAATACTGTTGTAACAAAGAGTAAAAAGAAGTGGAAAGGTCTTGTTAGGAGTATTAGGGCAGTTAAGGGGCCCTCGGGCCTGTCCGTACACCACGAGATGCTGGCTAAAGCCACGAGCCTTGTAATCGCATTTAAAACGCCCCTAGTTCACTCCTTCACCAGCACAACTCAAGAGAACACAGCTATTTTGCTCTACAAACCACACTTCACCCTCGTTTAGCAGGAAATTCCCTTTAATGAAAGGGAAGTAAGATTAGAGGAAAGTGCAGAGAGAACGCGACCTCAGGGGTTCTCTGTCCGTCCGCATCGAGGGCTCTAGAAGGTGAGCGGCCTGGCCTGGCCGGAGGATTCCCTCCGCACGGGGACATTCTCATGAGAGCCGAGATTAGTACTGATCATTAACCTCACACTTTAATTTTGGATAAGCCGTGCCTCTCCCCTGAAACAAAGTGCAGACAGTGGAACTCAACTTGCTGGAAGTCGAAGGACATACACCCAGGATTATTTCCCGTAGCCTTCACACCCCACAGAGCCATAGCATCATTTTGAAATGTTTTCTTGAGAGAAAATAAAGGAGATACACACACACTCCTTGAAACAAAATTATTATCTCAGGCACAAAAGATTGTTTCTGGTGAATTTTTTAAAACGATTACTAAAAGTATTCTGCTGACCATTTTGCTGTGTGTGACATACATTCTTTATTTAAAATATGATCAAATGGGTTAATAAAATATATTAGTTATTAAGAACTATGGAAAGTGTTTTTATTTAGATTTAATGTGTACAATTACATACGTAACAAAAACAGGAGCGAGCCAAGCATTTCCCTCGGGTTGTGTTTGATATCCACAGTGGTCACTGGCAGTGCAGGGGCTTGGCAGTGAGTACTGTGTTCTTCTGTTTGTTTCAGATTGAACAGAGGTGTCAGTTCTCCACACTTTTATTGATGAAGACATAATTCAAAAGCTGACTGTATAAAACATAGAAGATAATATATTTTCTTGCTGCATCCATTTCCTATGAAACATCTGAATTCAAGGTCTTCCTTGTGAGAGTTTGGACACACTTAGGTGAGCTGTAAGGGAAAATCTAGGGAAAAAGAGCATAACATGAGCTTTAACACACCATGTGTGTTATGCTGTGTGTGAGAGCACATGTGTGCATGTGAGATTGTATAAGCCCTTAAATTTATATTGATTTCAGAAAGGACAGTATCAATGTAGAGTGTAGCAAGTGCTTCATCAGCCGTCTAAATACATCAAAAACAAATTTCAAAATGTGGATTTTTTTCCCTATTTTGATATTGTAAGCAACTACATGGAATCCTTATATCTTTAATAAACAACACAACTTAAAGAGTTTTACTTTTTTTGATTCAAGTATTTTAGATCTTGCATTGTTTTATTGAAGACTAAGAAATTTAGACTTTAGAATCTTGATGAAGGTAAATTATATATGAAAGAATAGTGCTAGTCAGGATGCTACTTTGGAAGAGCAAATAGATATTGATTTGTCAAAAAACAGCAGTTAAGACCAAAATTAAGTAAGAAAGTAAACCTTACATTTTTTGGTCCATTGTGTCCCAAAGACAGGATTATTTTCAACTATAATGTGAAAATGTCTCCAGGGAATTTATTTACTATTAATTGGAGAGTTTATATTAATGAGTTTTAGATGCAAATAATTGAGAATATCAATAAATATTTGGTGTATCCAATGAGAGTGCGTCAATTGCCTCTACGAGAGGGGTCATCTTCAAGGTCTCACGCTTTCTCTGCAGAACCCTTTGCTCTGGCTTTGATAAAGATTCGCAGAGTGCAGTTTCTCTTAAAAAAATCGGCAGCAAATTCTGAACCCCAAATCTGGGGAAAGTTCTGATGCTCAAGCTTTTTCAATATTTTCTTGGTCAATCCTTCATTTTTATTACCTGTCCAAGAAAAATTTACTTTAAAAACAATCACAAAGGTGATCCTGTTTCTGCAAGCAAATTAAATGGAACATTATAAATATAAGTCTTATTCATAGATTCATATACGGATTCCAATTATTTTTGAGTCTTACAGAGAAAGTCTTATAGCTATTAACTTTCTAAAGGGTTGTGTTCAATCGATAAGATGACAAATGACCAGGTAACATCTAAATTATAATGATTGCATAACAAGGTATTCAATTTGGAAAACAGTTGAAGATGGACTAGATCATCCTCTGTATTTGACCAATGGAGCTACTATTACGGGTAGATAAGTTAGAAGCTTTCACAGAGATAATTTTCAATATAATGATTTTCTAATTCATTTCCAACAATAATTCATTGCTTGCTATCACAGTTCTTTCATAGGCAAGATTACATGTGCAATCAATACAGGTATTTATGACAAAAAGTTATCAAAGTATTAAAAGCCTAGTGCTTCTAGGTCTGCTCACCTCTGCCATTGTCATCACGTCTTCACTGAGTATCCAACATTAACACGCAGTCCCCACCACCACTCCACCTTCACCTCACTAGATTCAAAGGGCACTCACTAGAAGTCAAAGGCACCTGTTTAGGGACCCTTGGGAGAAGTTGATTTAATTTGTAAAAAAATATCTTTGAGATCATTATATGTTATAGGGACAGTAATCATCTACACCCATAGTTCAATCTTCATTTCTAAGAGATAACCTGGCAGAGATTTTATTTCAGGGTCTTTTGAATTTTCCAGCCTGAAGATATTTCTGATTACCTAAGAGAAAGACCTGAAAAGCACCTGTATTATCTAAATGTTGCCAAGTTGGCAGAGCTCTACATGATTTGCTTTCATTGGCATTACAGAAGCCCATCACTCTAATATTTGTCAACTTAAGCAAAAATAAAGCTATCAAAATAATGAAACATAAATTTAATATACATATATATTTTATATATACACGTTTATACATGTACGTGTGCGCATGTGTGTAGTCACAGTAGGAAACTGATTATTATGAGAGCAAGGTAGACCTTAAGGAATGAACTTCTTGCTGTACTCTCACTATTTCTTAAAAGGGAAAGAATAAAAGAGAAAGAGATAAAGCTTATTTAAAGGCCTCATTTCCCATGAAATGTTGGGATACATTTAAAATTGAGAACACCCTGGAAACACTGCATCTGCTTTTCCTGGATGAAGACTGAATTTCTGAAGACTCAAGTACAAACACAGTAGAGACATGCTATCCTTGAATACACTGTACTGAATCTACACAATTGACTAATAATAAAAAAGTATTTTTTAGATATAAAATGTTTCCCAGGTACCAAAAGATCAAATAAAATGCCCGCCCCTCCTGCTGTGGCCCTAGGTGTGTGCACCACACACTGACTTGGGGACTGCTTCACAGCAGTGGTCTCAGGGCAATAGTTTCTGGTTCATGGGGCTGACATCAAGGAACCGCCATCCGCCCTCACTTAGCGGGGTGGTTCCCGGTAGCACCACACTGCCCGTGGGTGTGAGCAGCTGCTGCGGGTTCTGGAGGCCACCTGCTTATCGACAGCCTTGGCCAGGGCCCCCGGGAGCCTCACTCGAATGCAGGTTTCCTGTCCTTCCCTCTGGAAGCCGGCGTGCACCCCTTGAAGCCTGCTTGGCCCTCCATTCTCCTCTGGGCAGGTCTGATACGTTATGACGATGAAAACAGGCTAATTTGTCAAGTCCTGGAAACAGCACTGTTGCTCCTCCAGACGGCCTTGCTGTTGCTACTTAGAAATGACGTAAATTATTAGAGATGTGAGACATTTATAAATATTTAGTCCTTAATTCATAGCAAAGTAGAGACATTGGACTAGAGTGTGAAACAGGGACTTCGTGACGCGCTTGCACAGGGCATCCAGGAAGAAAGTGTGGGTGCCAACCATCCCACATCATTGCTACTGTTTTCATTAGCATACAACTGGTCCCAGGATTTGAAGCACAGCACTCCACAGCGTCACTGGCAAATCAGCCTAGCGTACGCTTTATGAAAACAAGCCACATCAGAAAACGATTCGGTGTAAAAAGAATGGGTGACACTCATTTTCCAGTTAATAACAAATATGCCACTTACTTAATTACAAACCTGTTAACATAATAAAGACAAGGCAAATGAAGCAAAATCAGAGGCGTCGCGTAGAAACAAGTATTTGTTTGCAGGCCCGCGACCCTGAAGGCCAAGGTACGGTGGCTCCAGGTGTCTGCCGTGTTAGGCCAGCTTTGAAAGTCCTGATGCGGTCAGCACTTGTCTGCTGGTGCCCAAAACTACGCATTTTGGGCTGGGACCTTTCTCAGAGGAGGGCTTCATGTTCCAAAAGGAGGCAAATGGCCACTGAAAGGGACCGTGAATACGCATTCTTTATGGAGGATTTGGTCTTGGCTGTCAGTTAGGAAGCAGCTGTATCTCTGAGCTTCACAGCAGACTGCGTGCCTGTGCCCGCTGGCCGCGCTCTTCAGGATGCACAGGGCGTTTATAATCACGTAACACATGGTTCTATTTGAAAAAATAACGGGCTGGGCCAGGACTTACTGATAATCTTCAATCTTTTCAGAGTAAATAATATATTAACATAACTACGGTGAGCCACAGACTATCTAACCTCCTAATTAGGTAAACTGTGTAAGAATCCTTCAGATAAGCGACCAGTAACAACATTTCAGTGAAAAAAGACATTGACATCAACAAACTTGTGAGGCCTTCCAGTTAATGTTTATAAGTCGTAATAAATTTTAACACCATAACATATTTGATATGCAACTTAAGGGGGCTTATATACCTGTTAAGACCATCTTTCCAATTTTTTCCCAAAGGTATCATCTTTTTAAAAGAGAATGTAGAAGATGATCTAGAAATTAAAAATTTATAATCCTCTTTTAAGAAGCTAACATTACCTCCATTTTCAAAACAACCAAACGATAAAGGGACAACCAATGAATACCATGAACCGTTTGTTGAATTTAAAATGTGTTTCTACCAAAATGTTTTCAACATTTGAGACCTTGACTTTTCAAAAACGGTGTCGAGAAGAATACTGTGTTCTTTCTTTTCCCTGTATGGCATTATGCCTATTATTAAAGAATGCTCTCAAAGAGCAATTTGCAATGTATTTTCTAGAGAAACAACTTAACCTTAAATAAGAGTTGTATATATTCAACGTCTGATTCAGAAAGTTACATTTCCTTTCACTGGAACAAGGAAATTTTAACCAAGGTTCCCCAACTGCAGTAAAAGAAATCTTTTATGTATTTTCAAATACTGTGCCTTTTTATTTAAAACAGTGTAAACATAACAACACCACCAATAATTGGAAAAAGACTGGTTATGTGAACACTAATTTTCTTGAATGCCCCCATCAAAGTAAGGGTAAATAAAACAGACAAATCTCCAGGAGGATTCCCCGTTCACCTCAGCAGTGGTAAAAATATTGCTTTATTCCAAATGAACATACAACACGATTTACTGTTCTTTTGGGGCCTTCTTGTGGACTAAATACTCTGGGTTTTGCGATTTCGACAATTTATTCTTTCCATATTAACCACAGAAGCCAATGTCTTGGTCCACAGGTTGTAGACTTGCTACAAAATAAATAGCAATGAGGCTCATGAGAAAGCAAAGGATAACCGTCAATTTGGTCATTGGCTTGTGCAAATAATTTAAGTGCGCGTGATTCAAAATAAATACACATCTTCCACTTGCCCTGTGATACGGATACCACCCATGATCCTACAGTTGTTCCTTCCAGAAGCGTTCACATCGGAAATGGTCTAGACACTGTCAACATTGTATAGGAGCCCACCATGCAAGTGACTGATTCAAGAACTTACTAACTGAACTTTTTGCTTAATGAAAAAATTTAAAGTGAACAGATCTAAGAGGGAAATTTTTTTTCTGAGTATTAGAGTCCCTGATGTTTCAGAACAAATGTTGGCAAGCTTAAAACGCACACACATGCACACACACACTCACAATGAACGCGTGTGCGGACAACGCAGGGCGCTCGGAGGCAGGCCCGCTGGCAAAAGCTCCCTCGGCGCCCTAAGCGACCTCAGAGGAAACCATTTCTACCAGCAGGACTTCAGCGGCACGGGGCCGAGATTTTTTGGTCTTTTTTCTGTATTGATTTCAGACCTCCCTCTGAGATTCTGCGCCTTCACATTTCAGAGGAAGATGGCACGTTAAGAGTAGCTGAGGCTGCCCCCGGTGAGCCCCTCTAAACCCTGCCCTTCTCTCTGCAGAGTCTCTGTGCCATTCTTCAGAAATTAAATAGAACACACTACGCTTGTTGACATGACATAACCTGCATGAGGCTGTCGAGTGAAGAGAAATTTAGGGGTTGGGGCCGTCGAGCCAAATGGCGAGGGCCGCCTGCTCATGGCACAGCCGCCCTCGGATGCTTTCTCTCGCTAAGCGCTTTTTCTACCAGAACACTGGGGCTGTGGGCCTGAGGGGCTGAATCGCCCACATCTACTAAGAGCCAAAGAGGACAGTGTTGGGACTAACTGAAACGGTATTCAGAATTCCACCCAAAAGCTTTAGTTGTAAGCTTCATCCCTCCTGAAACATTTCTTTCCCTTTAAAAAAATATTTTGTTAAAAAACACTATGATATGAGGGCGATAGACTATTTGGTTTCTTCTAAGTAGATGCTCTTAAATTAATGCATATAAATAATTTGTATTTAGTTTCCTCTCTTTCCTGTTGAGCAAAGCATAGAATGCACCGATTCCTACATCTCAAGTCACTTGGTCAATGCAGAGTCTCTTTGTATTTCATTTCTTAAGACAAAGTGTGCCTCTCGTTCAGATTTGGCCATGGGACTCAGGGGGAGAAAGGCTGTGTTTTCACTCGCACTGTCCTCAGTTTCTACACTGGCTAGTTCGTAGTCTTCTGACCGCCTGGCGTCAGTCAGAATTCGGATCTGCTCCTGGACAGTTTCTAGCAATATTTTCACTTCTTGCTGTTCTGCTATAAGACAATCGCTGACTGGAATACTCACGTTGACAGTATCAGCAGAGTAGGAGTCTTTGCACCATTTGATGCTTTTGACTTCGGAGGTCCCTGGCATTTGCTTGCAGGTTTCCTCTGGACCCACTGAAGGGGAGATGGGCACGGAACTGGCCCTTGGGGATGAATATCCCATCAGGTCCTTTTGATCCAAGCTATGAAAATAGGAGTTTGTCTCTCTTGAAGGCAGTTGCATATTTATTGATGCATTTTGTTGGATGTTTAAACCAGCGGATGAATGCCTGAAACAGAAACAAAGTGTTACAGGGTCTGCCTCCTGCCAGAGCTGCTCTAGAGCACTCGCCAGCCAACAAAGCACTTTCCACATGCACCAGCTCACTGACTACTCACAGCAACCCCATAAGACGCATAATATGTTCCCAGATAAACAGAGAAGTAAACTGAAGCTCAGATAGGTGAAGTGACTTGCCCAAGGTCACACAGAAAAATAAGTGACAGACTGAGACTCAAACCCAGATCTTCTTACTTTAAGTCCAGGGATCTTTCAACACACCACAGCTGTATAGGCAGGTGGGATATAGTCTTCCTGACCTCTATCCTAGAATACAAAGTAAATGGGGATTGAGCAGGTAAGTGTGGCCTTCCACAGTGACAAACAGGAAACCCATAACGGCGTTACTCCACTCCATCAACTTGACCACCCTCTCAGCCCTGGCTTGGTACTCATGTGGCCAACCTACTTGGAGAGATCAGGAAGCCCAACATTAGGCGTTAAGGTGCTACAGTCCTGAGTTTTTCTGCTTCACGCTGACTTTAGTGGAACTGGATGCAATTCCTATTGGCATTCTGCTCTGTAGGAATTGCCTCACTACAAATTGCTGAGCTTAAATGGGAAAGGGAGGCACACGATTCTTCTCTCTGCCCAGGGACAAACATGAAGTGCATTTCGTGGGGCCTCTACCCATCTAGCAACTTTCCTCACAAGGTTTCTGCAGCCAAGGAAGGTAGTGCACTGGTGCACATCAATGGCTGGTCAAGAAATCCAACGTGCCATTTCACATAATCTGAAGATTCCAGAACCTGGCTAGCCCCTTTCTTGCCTGTTCAGAGCTAGAGAACGTCCCAGCATCTCTGAACTTTTTAGTCGCAGAAAGTGGGGGATGGTATATCGTAGATTCATAGAAATGTGGTTTGGAGACTTCAACAGTAGTTTTTATTCTATTTCTGTTATTTGTTCTTGATTTAAATGTTTAAACATTAAAATTTAAGCATCATCTAAACATATCAACCCTCCATACAATAAAGATCATTCCCTTGTCTTACATTGTAATGTAAATAAAAGTCATGATTATACAAGGAAATAATTGTGATGAAGTGTGTAGCATACTAAATAGAAGTCTTTATGGGAGTAATTTAGAGGTCTTTCTATCTGACAGTGAGAAAAGTTGGGGAGCAAATTTAGGTGTCTTTTTAGTCCCACCCTCTCTTACTGTGTACCTGGTACAAAGTTGGTAACCAATAAATCCTGATGGAATAGACTCATGAATACATAAGCATATCTTAGAGATAAATACTTTATAGCATCCATTTCAAACATAACAAGAGCTAACATTTGCATAGTGCTTTTAATAAGCCCTTTCACCTTTAATTGCCTCACTGATTTTTTTTTTTTTTAAAGCTGTGTGGTTTATTTATTATTATTACCATATAATGAATGAAGAAACTGGACTAAGGGGTATTCAAATGACTTGCCCCAAATTACCTTTAGTAAGCAGCAGAGGAAGAAGTTAAACCCAGGTTGTCTTATTTTCATTGCTACTGTGAAAGCCAGAAATGAGTGGGCACCCACGGTGCACTAGAGCACCTTTCAAAGGATGTATAATCGTTACCTGTGCAAACTGTAGAGCCACCATGTACAAGGACCTTCCCCAGGGGATCTTAGCCCTTTTCTTTAGTGTTATAGAACTGAGAATCTAAGCCTAAGGGTTTTAATCAATGAATCAATCTCAACAAGGAGAGATGGAATAAATCAGAGGGTTTTGTATGCTGTCCTTAGCACCATCCTGTTAACAACATTAATATCTATGAAGATATGGCATGTCTACTATCAAATTTTCCAAGGTCACAGAGCCAAAAAAATCTAATTAGGATAAAATCGTGCTCCACGTAGATACCATCAGAGTATATGAGTGGGTGGAATGTAATAGGTTGAAATGTGATGCTGAAAGGTGCAAATTCTTATACCAGGGCCTAAACATTATTTGTAAAAATATTAGATAAAGGTGTAAATATCTTGGAGGATTTAGCCAATTGTAGTTTCAGCAAGTCAACAAAGAGTCATGACAAAGAAGTGATGGAAGGCAATTCCAGCCAGACTTGGGGCAGTCTTCTAACATGCCCAACTGCTGAACTGAGGACTGCGAGGAGGAAGGGGGTTGTCGCTGGCGTGTGCGTCACCTCACAAGACGCACGGCTGGCAATAACTGAAATCCAAAATGTTACTACAGCGCGAAGGTGTGCTTCGAACTACTAGAGATCGCCAAAATGTGGTTTTGTTTTGGATCAGACATGACGTCAAGTCCCAATGCCATTTATAGACAAACTGAAGTCTCATTTTAATTTTCTCACCAATGAAAACAATCAGGTAGTAACACTGGCCTAAGGCTGTCCTTCCTCCAATCCCTCATCAAAAAAATCAGAAGTGCGTTTCCTCAGTAACTGTGTGTGTCAAAACAACCTTTAAAAGGTGAGCTATTCCAACAATTAGTCCCTTGGATTTGTTTCCAGTAGTTCAGGAGCCAGGCTGAGGAACTGGTGTTTCCCCAGGGGACTCCACGACCCACTTCCCAGTGCATATGGCTTCAGAAGGAACAGACTCGATCGAAGGCACCCTCTCTTCTCCTGCAGCTGGACAGCTAGAGGGTCCAGTTACACATTGTCACCCTGGGACGGAGCTTTCCTCACACGCCCTTTCTGGCTTGGTGCTTTATTTAGTGAGAAAGGCCAGTCCCAGTCTTAGTTCTGTGGCACGGTGTAGCCCACCGTGTGCTGGCCGCTTGCGTCTGCCATCCTTAGTGATTCACCTGCACAGCTCCTGAGGACACTGAGTGAAGTTCGTAAAGCGGCTAGTTAAGGGAGGGGAATAGTCAGCACGCTCTGTGTCCCTTCTGCTCCGAAGGTGGCAGCCCAAGTTGTGTAACTCCGTTCCCTTTGTCTAGCCTATGAACGCATTAGCTGGATTCGCCCGACGTAACGCAGCTCAGAGCTCTGAAGGCGGGTGCCAGGGTTGTCACTGACCCGCCGATAGGGGAAGGCTCCTGAATAATCACCAGCTCACGCCTTCCTCAGGCTTCACTATCGCTGCCAGGTTCAAACTGGGCCGAAGCCAGTGCCATGTAGAGAAGTCACACAAGCCGGAGCCTAACTAGCAGACAGAGCCCACATGCTTGATGAACAAGCAGCAGATGGCCCATGGCTCCTGCAAATCCGTTCACTCCCCCTCCAGGCGAGGGCCGGATTTGAAGGGGACCTTTAACTGTGAAATTCTATTACCAACCCTATTTCCAGTCCAGAGAGATGGACGGTCCCCCAGGAGTAGGAAATAGCTGTTTTCAAGAACCCAGAATGAGACTGCTCCCTGAGATTCATTGAGCCGAATACACAGTGACTTATACTTAGAGTCACCATTTATCAACACTGGGTGCATATCACACCTAGGAAAATACACGTGGCCAGCCAGCTGGAGAGAATATTCCAATTCCGATGATGACTGAACCAAAACAAAACCACCGCCATGCAGACAATAAGTGTAAGTCTCCCAGGAGCTGAAAGACAAAGCAGGGCCTGAACCTGCAATGGGAATCTCAGAGCCCCTGAAGATTCGTGTGTGTGCGTGTGTGGTTCAAGCCTGTGCCCAGCACAGCTCAGAGCATCCCTACACCTGGGACACAGGGAATGACAGCCAAAACATGCCCAGCAGAAAGAAAGACAGCATGGGCTGGGTTCTCTCTCCACTCACAAAATATACTATTCTTAAGTAACAGGCAGTCTCAGTGATTTTAGAAAGAAAATAATTATGAAATATGATTAGTTATAATTGCAGGCTAAATGCAAGCCCCTTTCCAGATATAAGGCAAAGGGAAAAGCCAGCTACTTCTTGACTTACATTCTACATTTTGGACAACTTGGCTGTTATGTTGAATCTGCAGATGTCATCCCAGATCCGTACCAACCACATTTTACACTTCATCTGGAACTGCTTCAAAATTGCAAAACCCAGCCACAGGCTGTTTACTTCTCCACTAGTCCTCCTAAGGAAATCTGGTGCTGAGCTTTGTCAGGTAGGGTGCGACTGCACGTATATTATGCCCTGAAGAAAAGGCACAGGTAAGGCTCTGGGATGGACCTCCTGCTGGCTTTCGCCTTCAGCCCGATACCCTGTGGGAAATCACAGAGGCCAGAGCGGAGTAGAAACCTGGCCTGGCTCATCCACAGAGATAAAAACTAGATGTAATAAGAACCTGGTGGTGTGAGGGAACAGATTCCTGAAATTTCTAGAGTAAACCCTGATTACATTACTCTTGAAATCAATGATAATTTTATAACAGTTCTTATGACAGTAAATACCAGTATGACCTCTTTGCTTATCATGTGAGAGACACAACCTCTTTACACACATACTTTTTTTTTTTTTTACAAAATCTATTCATCAACCTTTAGCTGTATTATTTTTGTTCAAGTTTTAGATGAAAAAACTCAAGCTTAGATGATAAAACTATCTCATAATCTCACGAGTTGTAAGGGCCAAAGATGAGATTTGAACTTCAGCCATTGTAAGTAAGACCCGCCGTGTTTGCTCGAACAGGATGTCAGTTAGGGGAATGGTGACTGAAATTCATCCTACATTCCACTCACCACGCCTTGAACCCTATAGGGATCCCGCTCAGAGGAAGGGACACCTTTCTCACTGCCGGGAGGAATAGCAGCCGTCATGTCCAAAGCCCATCTTTCCATCCCTGCACCGTGAAGGGGCCTACAGATCCGAGTTCAGCAAGTTGGACTTTGAGAGCATGCTGTCGACATTAACTGAGACACATTCAAGAATGCTCCGTGGAGGCAGATGATATATATGTTACAAATTACTATTTAGGGTATTGTCCACAGTACTGATCAGAGAATTAAGTAAATTTTTTCAAACCTAAGGATCAAAGAACACTTTCGTCTTCCTAAGAAATACCTAGTTTTTAAAATCAGAGATAAATTCTAAGTTGTCTTAGCAACTATTTAATAACATAATGCCTAGATATCCACATATTTATTTTCTTGCTAGTGGTGTTTTGTTTATTTTCCATCTAACACTTTCCTAATATCTAATTCCACTGCACCTGTTCTTTTAAGTTACTTTGCTTTTGTGGACCAAGATGCAAGTGAGTATAAATAGCTAATTGAGGAGAAATCAATGAGTAGCCTCCCAATGAACACAACAGCTCAGTTGAAAGCTATAGTAATAACGGCGCCCTCCCTAAATGTCATTGTTTTCAGACCTACCCTTGGCAAGGTGTTGTGTCCTGGTCTGGGATCCTTGGTTCCTCAAGTTGCTGATACGCCGGCCCCACAGCTCCGCCCAGCCGGCTGCGGGGCGAGGGGGGCGTCCTCCTGAAGGCGGGCCTGTGGAGCACGCCGGCCCTCGGGCCTGGGCTGCAGCAGGAGGAGAGGCTGCGGCTGGCGCGGGAGAAAACGGCAGACAAATTGACCACGGCGATGACCTTTCGGGTGGCTGCCCAGGCCTTTAAACACTGCATCTGCACCCCAGCGTCCCAAAGCTCCAGGCCAGGCGCCACCCGTGGCTGTCGTGTATTTGTTAGGAGGGGATCAGAAGTTGTCAAACGCATTTTACCCTTGGAGAGACCGAGACAAAGGCAAGCCCTTGTGTTTCTGGCTTTCCAAGGTGGGGCACGATGGACTGAAAGAATGGCTGCTTTCCAGCCAAAATAAGAGGTGGGGTTAAGGAATTCCCAAGCTCCTGATTCCCACCCACCCTCGTTATTCAAGCTATGGGAGCTGTCTCTCTAATGACTGTAAAAATGGGTTTCTTATTAGACACTGACAAGAACCAAGCCCAGGAAGCCCTGAAGGGATTTATGGGGAAAATTTCACTTGTGTTAGTGTTAGAATAAACAAACCTTATTTTAATTGGCATTCTCTCCTAAACATATGTGCTAAATTCACAGTTCACTACCTCAAATCTTCATCAATCTTGAGAAACTAAATTATGTTTCTTGTTTAGTTTGCTTTTGCTAAACATCTCTTTATAAAAATCAATTGCTAACTTGACACACTGCCTACTCCATCTCCATCTCCATGCTTACCTCGCTGGATTTCACCGGCTCCCATGGGGAGTAGTGAGAAGAACTTTGTTCCTGCGTACACATTCTCTGAGATGCCAGTTTATGTGATCAAATCACAAAAAACTATATAGAAAACATTTTAAAACATTTTTAAAATTTCAGTAAACCTCTCAAGTTTTAAAGGGACCAGTCTCCCAGAGGATTTTTACCCATATCACTTTATTACTTGGAGTTCTGTAACTTTCCCTGCATGAATATTGCTGTTATTTCTACTTAATAAATACAAAACACTGTCTCAAATATTATGCAAGGTGAGGGTTTGACAGCCGAGATGACTGATCAAGCTTCATACTCCTCAAGCCAATACTGACTTCCTGAGTTAGTGCCAACACCAGATCCTACCTGGCACCAATGCTACAACTTAATTCTTTCTCATAATATTTCTTGTCTATTGAATCTCCAAATGCCTAATAGTAAGGTCACTAACCCAACACGTTTAAGAAGCTTTGCGATAGCTCACTTATTTCCCTCCCTTCCAGCTTCATCACCATCCAGTGGCAGTTACGGAGCCTGAGGGTACCCAGGCTTGGGTGCTGAGATGACCTGTGCCTGGGTGTGCACCCCCGGCCTGTGCATTATTAGCAGTGTGAGACTGGGGGAGGTACTGGTACCAGTCAGAGTCCTGGAGGAAAATAGAGGGCACTCTAAATTGGCTCATTTGGGGGAAATTTTGTTATTTGCAAAGGTGTGTTCAATGTTTGAGGGGGAAAAAAAGGCAACATAGGAGACTACTGTCTGTCAGGGCTGGTGACAACTGGAAGCTGTTACTGTCCCTGTAAATGAAGGGAAGGGGGGGGCGTTACCAGAATGGACAGAAAAGGGGGTTGTAAGGAGAGGGCCACTTGGCGGGCACTTTGGCCCAGGAAAATGGACATAACTGCGGCAGCCCGGCAGGGAGGGGGCGGAAGCACTGGGACCTCGCCCACCCACAGCCGCTTCCACCTCTTGCAGGCGCCTCACGTTGAAGCAACAGAAGCAGAGGACAAGGGAGCCTGCTGAGCTCCTAGCGCACAGAGCAAGGCAGAGAAAGGGGAAGACTGGGCGTGGGCAGAGGTGCAAAGTAGAGGTGCCAGGGGCACGCTTAGGTCTTCCCAAAGGCTGGCTGGGGGTTAAAGCGATAGAGGGGGCGAAGCATCTGGCGCAACGCTTTGGGCGCAGCAGGTGCTCAGCACAGTGCGTTCCCCTCATGCCGCTCCCACAGATGGCAACGCAAAGGCTCCCACTCATCACTGAAAACCAGGAACTTATTTCACTATTAAAAAATACCTACATGCGTGCTGGGTGTAAATTACTTTATATTGCCAAAAGAGAATGCAATAAGTGCCACACCACGTAACATACTTCTTTAAAAAGGAAGAACTTTTTTTTACTAAAAAAAGAAACAGTGCTTTGAATAAATAGCTTTGTTTCATAAATGATTGTCCAAATATGTCATATTTGCGGTGCACAGAATTAAATTAACTCTTCATAGCCAGCCACACTGTCACAACGGCCAAGTCTCCCAGTGTGGCCTGGTGACCCGTCTTCAGCACCAGCTCTACCCCTGCTGACCAATCAGCTCTTCCCGCCTGGCAGCCCAGGGGCATTCAGGGAGCCGTGAGCAGTTCGTCGGCCGTAAATCAGCGACCAGGCTGTCAGTCATGAAGACATTCAAGTCTCCTGCACGTTTTACAAAACAAAGCTCTGCTATAGAAAACTGCAATTTACGAAGTTTTAGAGGCACTTTATAAATCACCCCTTGCCTATCTATCAGGACACGATGTATGCCAACAAATATTGCAATGTCACTGAACCAAACGAAGAGGAAGGGCACTTAAACAGGTGTCCTTATTTCCTAGAAATCACAGTAGAGGCCAAGTTTAGGAGGCAGGGTATCAATAGGTAAGGAGTAAGAGAAGGATAATTGCAGCTCAAGAACATTAAAAGCTATAATTCTTCTTTATCTCAATTTTAAAACATTTATGGCATAATATAGTGCTAGAATAATATTATACTTAATTATTTTACTTAACTGGGTGCAATGCCACTTTAACATGTGTTATAATCAGCAGGGAAAAATACTATTTTGGAGGAAATATCCATCTTCTAAAAGGCTGGTAATTTGGGACTTATTTCCCTAATTAAAGAACTTCTATTAGCTCCAGTGAACTAAAATGATTTTTTCACAGGGAAATATCTGCAAATGCCTCAACGGATATAAATCAAAACTTGTAGTTAATAACTAAAGCAATTATCCAATAGCTAAACATATTTCAATCCTGAGCTGAAAATATCTGAATCACCTTTTAAAAACCAGCAAATCCTTAGTGTCTCAATCTCTACACATGTAGAGTGACAGAAAGCCTCATAGTAAATGTGTCAGCATCAAGATCCTTTTTGGACCCATTGAGAAGCCAGGGAGAAGACGGTTTCCTTGTACAATGCATGCTTCTGTCATGGTGGTTTTCAAAGCACTGCAGATATGTAAAAACCAATATTTACCTTTCATTACTGGGAGCAACTGTGATTTTTTTCATATTTTCCTTTTTACAAATTTTTATGTCTTCATAATGTTTTAAAATTTTAAAATACTATACTTCTTACTAAGAAAAGGAGGCTTGAATCTTGGGACAACATCTACAAAGACCACACATTTAAATGGCATAAACATATGTTTCAGCACTTCTCCCAAACATTGGCACTCATTTTAGAACAAAGACTTACGGAGGTCCCTTAGGTATAAAACACAGTGTGTGACTAGCAGATGAAGTCTTTCAGCCTCAGAATGCAATACAATGTGTAAGACAACTTTATTTTTGCTCTCTCTCCCCCGCCCAAAAGAGCTAATTTCTATGGTGAGCTTGTAAGAGGGCCATCCCACTGATAATAGATCTTACAGATCGAGGAGAAGATTTGCCAGGGTTCTTCCCCCTTGAAAGTTTTCTGTGTGTGAGATCATGTTGCAAGACATGGAGGGTGTCACATCAGTTTGCCCAGGGAAGAATTAGTCAGGCAGACTAGAAAAATAGCGAGTTTTTAATATTTTTTCAGATTGCGATTGTTTCATTCACTGGTCTGTGTCTGCGGCTTTGATGGGGTCGTTAATAGTTCCCTCAGGTCTTGCAGAGGGGCCCTGCAGCCTGCTGTGTCTTTGGTTTACCTGCTGAGAGCGGCTGAGCCTCCACTCCGTGGAGCACAGGGGAAGCAAGAGCATTCATCTCTCCTCAACAGTGTTGCCATGTCTTAGCATGTGTTGCCCAGGGTCATACATGGTGTGAATGTACCCATTCCCACCATGATTAGCTACCTGTACCTGTGATGCCTGACAGACTGGCTTCCTCTGTCAGGAGAAGGGACCTCTGGGAATGACTGGGGGCCAGCAAAGCTTGACTCCATCATTTTCTCCAGTGCAGTCACAGGATGCCTTTCCGCCTTTGAGTACTGTGGGAAATCACATGCACAAAGTTGAGCCGGAGGGTAAGCGATGAGAGGAAAGCCTACAATACTACAAATGGGTATTGAAAAGTTATGGAATTTACCAGTAACATTCCACTGACCTCCCAGTCAGGCGGGTGATAGAGATCATTTGCATCCCATTTCTCACACACTGAGTGTGCTCTCCCCATCTTAGCCCCAAACTCTGGGATTAGATAAGGTTTATTCAAAGAGTCCTTCAATTTTGAATCCTTTGTCTTTTCATTTCAGTCCACACCCAGGGCATAGCCCAAAAAACACAAGTATGCTTTATTCAATGTACATTTAAAAAAATTAATTAGTAACTGACTACTCATAATAGGAATTCAATAAATGCTGACTGAAGGAAACTCAGAATATTCTCAAAACTGTGGAAGACATTGATTCAGTGTATCTGTCCACCACTCTCCCTGTTTCCCTCTTTCAATCTGTTACCAGTTACTTACTGTGTCTAAAAAGAGAAGTTTGTGAGCATTTCACTCTTTATAGTTATTAACTCTTGGTTACACCTTTGACTATAATACCTCATAAGCCACAAGAGCCTAAATAGAACCTACAGAAATGACACATTAAGAAAAATTTTGCTTCAATGTATCACATGGCATCTCACCCAGGCAGTTGCAAAGTCAGTACTCTCAGGATACTGGCCTTTGAACAAGCACCAATGACAGAAGGTTTCTCTCCTAGAAACCAGATAAAAACTCTCCTGATCCTGGCCAATGTGGCTCAGCAGTTGAGCACTGGCCTATGAACCAGGAGGTCATGGTTTGATTTCCAGTCAGGACACATACTCGGGTTTCCGGCACGTTCCCCAGTCGGGGGCGTGCAGGAGGCAGCCGATCAATGACTCTCTCATCATTGATGTTTCTATCTCTCCCTCTCCCTCTCCCTTTCTCTCTCTGAAACCAATAAAAACATATTTAAGAAAACAAAAGTAAAACTCTCCTGAGAAATGACATTTTTAGAATACTAACCAAAGTACAGATTTTGAAATTTAGATATTCCTATTCAATGAATGAACAAGAATTACAGAAAAATACAGATATGCAATATGCAAATGAGAAGGTGTACACACTCAATGTAAAGAAATGAAAATAAGAATAGAGAAAAATGAATTTTAAGAATATAAAGACAAAAATTTGGGAAAAGTAGAAATGGTGCTAATTTGTTGGGGGTAAATATTGACAACGTGTTCGAAAATTTTAAATATACATACTCTTTGATTCAGAAGACTACATCTAAAAATTTCCATCATTAATATAATTATCAAAGTTCAAAATGATATAATCACCAGAATATGTCAGCAGTACAATTTTATTTATTTATTTATTTATTTATTTATTTATTTTTTATTTATTTATTTATTTTAATATATCTTTATTGATTTCAGAGAGAGGAAAGGAGAGGGGGAGAGAGAGAGAGAAACATCAATGATGAGAGTCATTGATCGGCTGCCTCCTGCACGCCCCCGACCGGGGATGGAGCCCGCAACCCGGGCCTGTGCCCTGACCGGGAATCGAACCCCGATCGCCTGGATCCTAGGCTGACGCTCAACCGCTGAGCCACGCCCGGCCGGGCAGCAGTACAATTTTTAATAACAAACAGAAAAACAAGCACAAAAGAAACAATTGGAGACAATAAAAATTTCCACAAAGGATTACTACACTGCCATTCAAAAACATAACATCAAGGTACAAAAAAGTGTGCATAATATGAACCATTTGTGTAAATAAAGACAATGCAGAAAACAGGTATACATATATTATAAGTACGTATGTGTGTATATACATATACATTTAGCTTTGTGGATACATATACAGAGTGTCCTGAAAAATGTATACACACTTTGAATAATTATTAATTCCAATGGGTTCAATCTGAAAAGAAAGAAACATCAATTGAGCTATCAGCTGTTAAGTGTGTATACACTTTTTTGGGACACCCTGTATATAGATTTTATACGTACATATACATATATTTTGTGTCTGTATGTGTTCCCCATGCAACCACACAGAATGCAGATTTTAAAAAAAGTAAAATAAACTATTAACTAATTGTTATCCTGGAGGAAAAGTGTATCAGTGGGTGTAGGTTATGAAGAGTAGGGAAAATGCTTTTCCTTAAAGTACTTCCACATAGCAGCAGTGATGACCGTGTCTTTAACTTAAATCTGAATTCTACAAAATGGATTTATAGAAGCTGATCAGGCTTTTTGAAAAATGGAATCAATTTTTTCAGAAAGAAGATATGAAGATAATTTGGAAAAGGTAGTTGTCTCCAACAACCCCAAATTACAAACATCCAAAAAATGACAGGAATACCTTCACGTGTGCTTCTTTATCAACTAATTCAAGTTGTCTGTTGCAAGCCACCCATGGAAAAAGTGAACTGAATGTACATGTTACTGAAATGTAACCAATATCCTGAATTTCCATCTGATGTCCAGGTTCCATAAAAGGCCCACTAAGGTTTTGCTTGTTTGTTTATTTGTTTTTTTCTTAACTTCTAATGACTAGATTTAGAAGACAAACTTGGATGCCTGGCAGGGAGGTGGTGAGCCTCTGCTCTGCTCCTGCAGAGGGCGCTCAGGGGCAACAACCGCCAAGAGCTTCGGGAGCAGCCAGATTTTCTAAGGAAATCACCAAATCATTCACAGTCAGCAAGCCATTTATTTAACAAACAAACAAACACACCAATGTGTCAAAAAGCCTAATTCAGCTTTAGGCCCATGAGTTCAGAGCTTCTGCTCCGAATAAGACTTTCGATCCTGAGAGCTTGAGGGCCTTGTTCAAAATGCTGGATGAACGTTTCTAACAGAATCAACCTCTTGCTGGATCTGATTATTCGTAAGGTTTATACTAGATATTGTGCTCAAAATGTTTTCTTTCAAAAGCTTGGGATTGTTGTTATATTATGCAGCTGCTTTCAATTGTACTATTTTGATCCATTAACAAAAATTTGTTTCTATAATTTATTTTTTGAATGTTGTCCCTTTTCCTCACAGCCTTTAAAAGAATTATTTTCATGTCAGTGGCTGCATTTAACCTGAGATTCAAGTTTAAATTGCTTTTATCCCTGCCTGGAATTAGTTGAAACATGTGGGAGCACTAAAAACACCCTCATACTCTGGCAACCCTTCAAACTAATATTCTATACATGTTGGTTCAAATGAACTTAAAGATAGTTTCCAGTTCTCAGCTCTCACAAATAAAGGCTCGGAAATTGTCATTCCTGTCCTTACAATAAGAAAAAGATTGAACGAACAGAAAATCAATGACTATTCTTATATCCATCAGATATTTGAGGTTAAGGAAATAACATTACTCTAAAATTTGGACAGATGAATGCATACAGAGAATCACAGTCAAGATGAGCTCACCTGTAGCAGAATCTACCAGATCCATAAGTTGGTTGGAATACATAGTCATCATTTTAATAAGTTGTTGGACTCTGTGAGTGAGCTACAGCGATAGTAAAAATCATCTGAGGGCTGCAATCTTAGAAAGGGTTCCTACACTTTCATGGGTTTTACCTCCAGACCCACAACAGATTCTCACAAAAAACAATTTAAAAAATCATCTCATGTCTCTGACAAGGGAAGGGGGAAAGTAACCACCATGAAGTGCATGCAGAATGTTCTTCATTACCGTTGCCTACTTTACAGTGAAAAGAGATTTTACCAGCGCCTTATCTTACATGGGAAAGGAGCATTTCCCTGGTTAAAAGGTGAACAGTGAGGAAACTCTTGTGAAGGTCATAGCCCAGGAATATAGTCTCACTGACAGAGTGAAATATAACCATAAAGTCATAGGTGATTCCCCTCCACCACTCCTTAGCACCGCAGAAACAAGGCTCCACTATAACAATAGATGACAGCTCTATTTAAGAAGGAGTTCTTAGGGAAACCTAAAGACACACAAATAGATAGCAGAAACAAAACAAAACAAAACAATACCAGAAGGTGTTAAAGCCCTTGGCATCTACAGTTACAGCAAACATTAAACCCAGCCATAAGCCATATTAACATAGAATGGCACAGTAATGGTCTATGTACCTCACTGTCTATTACCTAATAATATATCATGTCTACTTTTTAAGAAAAAAATTATAAGGCATACCAAAAGACAAGAAAAATGAAGTCTGAAGAGACAAGATACTTACCAGAACCTGCCACAGACACCACAAATATGTTGGGGTGATCAGGCAGTTAAATTAAACAAACATGATCAATATGCTAAGGCTCTAAAGGGCAAAGTGGACAGCACACAAGAACAGATGGGCACTTTAAGTAGAAGAAAGAAAACTCTAAGAAATATTTAAAGTAAATGCTAGAAATCAAAAACACTGTAACATAAATGATGAATGCACGTGATAGGCCCATCATTAGACTGAACACAACCAAAGAAAGAAGCGGTGACCTTGAATATAAGTCAGTAGAAACTTCCTGAAATGAAATACAGAGCAAAAACTAAATGCAAAAATAAAAGGAAAAAAAGAACAACAGAATATAATATTTAAGAACTGTGGACAATTTCAAATGGTATAACATATCCATAATTGGAATACCTGAAGGAGAAATAAAAACAAATGGAACAGGAAAAGTGTTTGAAGTAATAATGACTATAACTTTCTGAAATTATTAACAGGTACAGAAAGCTCACAGATCATCAAACACCACGAAGGATAAACATCAAAAAATCTATACCACAGAATATCATATTCAAACTATACTAAAACAAAGCAAAACACAACACAAAAATAAAATAAAATGCTAGGGGGGAGTAAAAAAATATATAAACCTTGTCTGTAGAAGAAAAAGATTAAGAAATACAGTGAACTTCTAATAAGTCATACAAACAAGAAGAGAGAAGAGTGCAGTAAAGTGTTAAAAGAACAAAAGATACCAACCTAAAAAAATATCTCTAATGAAACTATCCCTTAAAAATAAAGGAGAAATAAAGACTTTCTCAAACAAAAACTAAGGAAATTCATCACCAGCAGGCTTATCCTGCAAAAAAAAATTAAGAGAAGTTCCTTGGGAGAAACAAAATGATATAGGTCAGAAACTCAGATTTACATAAAGAAAATGTCAGAGAAGTAATAAATAAAGGTAAATTAAAATATTTAATTTTTCTTATTATTAACAGACTAAATAATAAAACATTCATTCAAAGTAATAGTAAGTTGTGGATATAATACCTATGCAAATTAATGACTTTGTAACGAACAGGAGAGTGGAACTGGGAACTCTCTGTTATAAAATACCTGCACTACAATGAAGTGGTCAAGGGTTACTAAAAGTGGAGTTAGATTAGTTGTGAATGTGTATTTGCAAACTCTTCGGTGACGACTAAAAGATTCTAAAAAGAGGTAACTTTGAAGTGCTGGGAGAGGAGACAAAATGCAATCATATCCAATAATTAAAACCAGGAAAGGAAGAAATAAAAGAGATCAAGAGAAACAAAGGTCAAGTACAAATAATTACGAATTACAATGATAAATATGGCAGATATTAACTGAACTACGCCAATAGTCACTTTAAGTATCAATTAAACATATTTTCCATATAGATGAAATAAACAAAATCCAACCATATGTTGTCTACAAAAAACCCCACTTTACATAGAAAGACAAAGACAGGATGACAGTAACAGAGCAGAAAAAGTGATATCATCCTATTAGAAAGCTGAAGTAGGTATATTAATTTCAGATTAAGCAGACTCTAGGACAAGGGAAAAAATGTATTAAGGATGAAGAGAGATAAAAGTATCATTTACCTAATGGCAAAGGAACCAGTTCCTCAAGGAGATAAAACAGTTCTTAATAGTTATGTGCCTAACAGAGCATCAAAATACATCAGGCAATAACTGATACAACCGCAAGTAAATATAGACATAGCCACTGTTGTACTTGGAGAGCTCAACACCCATCTGTGAGTAACTGACAGATTCAACAGGCAGAAAATCATTAATGATATAATTCATTTGAACATTATGTTCAATCAACTAGATTAAATTGCTGTTCTTAAAATACTCCTTCCGAAACAGCAGAGGACACATTCTTCTCAGACGCATTGGGAACGTTCATTAAGTTAAAATATATCCTTGGTCATAAAACACACCTTAAGAAGTTTAAAAAATAGAAAACGTATAAATATATTCTCATACTACACTAAAATTAAACTAGAAATCAATAACAAAAAAGTAGTTGGAAAATTCAAACCTATTTGGAGGTTAAACAACATACATGTAAATAACAGAAAGATCAAAGAAAAAGTCTCAAGATAAATTTTAAAACATTTTTAACTAAATGAAAATGAAAATACAACTTATCAAAATTTGTGGGAGGTAATGAAAGCACTGATTAGAGATAAGTTTAAAACATTAAATTCTTGTATTTGAAATAAAGAAATATCTAAATTTTAGAAATATCTAAAATCAATCATTTCAATTTCCACCTTAGGGAACTAGCAAAAAAAGAGTGATTTAAACCTAAACCAAACAGAAGAGGAGAAATAATAAACTTTTGAGAAAAAATTAATAAAGTTGAAAACAGAAAATAAGCAAAAGCAACACTGATTCTTTAAGATCATCAATAATATTGATAAATCCCTAGTAAGACTGACCCAGAAAGAAAAAGAAAGATTACCAATATTAGAAAGAGGGGCCATCATTACTTCTCTCGTGGACATAAAAAAGTTCAAAGGGGAACATATGAATAACTCTATGCCCTCAAACCTGATAAATTAGTTGAAATGGACCAATTTCTTGAAAGACACAAATGATCACAATTCATTCAAAGAATAATAGTAAACTTAATAGTCCTTTATGTATTAAAGAAATGTATCTATTAACAAAATAAGTATTATTAAGGAGTTCTGGAGATCCCAGGAAGGAATGCAAATTCTTCCAAGAGAAACTAACAATATTAAAATATATGAAAGACTCCTGGCCGGCCTTGGCTCAGCGGTGGGCCAAGGAGATGATCCAGGAGATCGGGGTTTGATTCCTGGTCAGGGCACATGCCTGAGTTGTGAGCACGATCCCCAGAGGGCAGCATGCAGGAGGCAGTCGATCAATGACTCGTCACTGATGTTTCTCTCTCTCTTCTTCTCCCTTCCTCTCTCTGAAATCAATAAAATATATTTAAAATAAAATCAAAGGTATGAAAGAACATCAGTGGGAGGTGGGACTCAGGGGACTGCTGTCCTGGGTAATTTTGAAAATGAGTGGAATCATGAGTGGAATCTATAAGACTAGCTGCAAAAGTAATACATATAAGGCTGTATTTGATCTGTCTGCTAAGAGAACCTCGACACAAAGACATGGTCAAAGAAACAAAACAAAACAAATTAAAAAACCCTACATTGACCAGTTGTATCACAATAACACAGGGGCCAATTGAAAAGTCTATCAACGGCCAAAGCTGAAAAAATGTCATCAGACATTTGTAAATAAATAAAGTAGCATTTAACTATTGGATTATAACTCAAAGTATAAAATAGCTATCCGTGAGTTCATACTCTTAAATAAATGATGGAATAAATAAATAAATTAGGAAGACGAGACAATCTCTTTGCAGTGGAATTCTGAATAACTTAGGTACATACTCCGCCCTCCCAAAGGGGGAGCACAAGGCCCCACTCATTGAATGCGGGCTACGCACAGTCACTTCCTCCCAAAGGGAACTCTGTAGAAAGGAAGAGAGGAAAGGGCATGTCACAGTGGAGACACCTGACAAGTACTACCTCAGAGAGAGGGCAAAGATAGTCATCAATGGTGATAAATCATATCTAGAGGGTGCACTTTTGATATGTGATAAAAGTGGTACTTGACTTCTACTGTCTTTCTCCTCAAACCCCGCAGCCTCATTCTAGTCATGAGAAAAATGTCAAACTACTTCCAACAGAGGACCATTCTAACAAAATAGTTGACTGGTGCTCCTAAAAACAGTCAAGGTCATAAAAACACCAAAAATCAGACAAAAGGTGACAGCCGAGAGGAGCCTAAGGAGACATGACAACTAAGTGTATGTGGTGTCCTGGATGGGCTCCTGAGACAGAAGCAGCAATAGGTAAAAACCAAGGGCATGTGAGTAAACCGCGGATTCGAATGAATAACTACGCATCCATGTGGGTTCGTTAATTGCACATTAATGTACAATCCTAATAACAGGAGAAACTGAGTACAGCATATAGGGGAACTTTTCTGTTATCTTTACAAGCTTTCTGTAAATCTAAAACTGACCTAAACAATAAAGTCTACTTAAAAAAATAAAACAATAAAGTATTTTTTTTAAAAGCAAAAGATACACACCAAAAAAGAAAAAAAAAAGAATTTAGACACTGAAGGCTGAATTTAGCCTCCCATCGTTTTCCTGACTAGCTGGTTATAGGCCCTCAAGGTGTATAACCCACTCAATGAAAACTACACGTTATGCTCTATGCTAAAAGCATTTATTACGCACGGTTCCTTCCACAATGTACGCAGCCCCATCCCTGGGCAGAGCTCAGCGTTACCCGTCAGATACTGTCTTCAGGGACGCTGAAGGCCCGGCCGGCTGGCTGTCCTGCCCGGCCGGGAACATTTCCGTAAACCGTTACCAAGTACAGCAGTTGACTCCGTGTTCTTCGCCTGGTCTTGACTTTCCGTGTAAACCTGTTTCGTTAAAGCCTCATTTGATATAAGGTCACTTCAATGGTAAGTGAGGAGGTGCCAGAGTCCACTCAGGGCCCGTTCAGCAAGAGCTGAAAGGATTTCCTTTTAAACACCCCCATGGGCCCTGGTCAGTACTGTTACTTCACGGGCCGCACTCTTCCCTGTTGGCTTCGCTGACAGCCTGCCTTGTGGGGGTGCCCTGGGTGCCGAGGGCAGTCACTGCTGTTTTCACCATCACCCGCCTCCCTCCTAACACACCGCTGGTGGTGGACTGGAATCAGTAGACCAGCCAGACGAAGCAGGCACAGGTTGGAAACAGGCAACTATGTAGTTTTGAGCTCTGCAGCTTGCACGCGGCAGGAGTCAGAGGTTGAAGAAAGCGATGTCTGTGTTAGAAGGCAATGTTGGCAGAGCTGATAATCCCCTGGGCTGGAACCCCAGGCAATAAAGGCAGGAGCGGGGAGGGAATTTTTAAACAGTTTTACATGTCTGGCTTTCTGCTAAAGACAATAGTGCTGGGGAAATGGAAGACTGCAGGAAAAGAGGAAAGGCCGAATGTGAGAGGGACTGACTCCTTAAAAGGAGCCATAGGCATGAGTCCAGAGGAGCTGAGCAGGGCTTTGAGGACAGGGCACTGTGGACATCCCCCATTCATAAAATTGCCAAGAGTCACAACTGACTGAAAGGCACATAACATAGGCACACTGAATGCTCCCAGTTTTTCTGCGTCTGTGTCAAAAGAGATGCTCAACTTCACTAGCTATTAGGAAAATGCAAATCAAAACTACAATGAGATACCACCTCACACTCATTTGAGTTTCTATTATCAAGAAGACAAGTAATAACAAGTGTTGGAGAGGCTGTGGAGAAAAGGGACCCTCATTCACTGCTGGTGGGAATGTGAACTGGGACAGCCACTATGGGAGACAGTATGGAGTCTCCTCAAAAATTTAACAAATTTACCATACGACCCAGCAAGCCTATGTTCATTGCAGCAGTTCTCACAGTGACCAAGACATGGAAACAACTGGCATGTCCTTCAGTGGATGACTGGATAAAGAAGATGTGGTGCATGTATACAATACTACTCAGCCGTAAGAAAAGATAAAATACAGCCATTTGTGGTAACATGGATGGATCTTGAGAATATCATGCTAAGTGAAATAAGTCAGGCAGAAAAAGTTAAGAACTATATGATTTCACTCATGTGTGGGATATAAAAATGAAAGCAGCAAATGAACAAACAAGAAAAACAAACAAACAAAAACTTGTAGACACAAACAGTACGGTGGTTACCAGAGAGAAGGTGGGGGGGGGGTAAAGGGGGTCAACTATATGGTGGCAGAAGAACTGACTCTGGATGGTGGGCACACAATGCAGTATACAGATGATGTATCATAGAATTGTACACTCAAACCTATATAATCTTACTGACCAATAGCATTCTAATAAATTTAATTAAAAAATAACAATTTACATCGTATGGATAAACAATATGTATATTTGTGCTTTAGATTATAGTATTTACTTACCAACTCTTTAAAAAGTGGCATTTGGAACCACTCATTGCAAACATCTGAATGCAATTTAACTTTTCACAGTGGATTCTCTAGCAAATCAGTGAGCTTTCATGCTACAGGTAAACCAATATCATTCTGCATCTTTAATGGTGAGTTTGAAATGGAACAGAAAAATGTGTCTTTTATCTTATAATTGTGCTAAAGCAAGTGTTGTACCTTTTCATAATCGAAAAAAGATTTTTTCTTACCACACAAAAAAAAGTTCTTTAATTCGAGTCTGACTTATTAGCCGAGAGGATGGTGAAACTGAGTGGCTATATTAGACTATGATTTCATCCAGATCTATAATGCAAGTAATCAAAACAACTTGGCCACTGTTGCTATTTTGAGAACTTTGGCATCATGTATCAGAGCAGAAAGAGCTATAATGATTGCAGTCAAACTTTAACACATTTCCCCTGAAGCAAAATAACACAGCTAGACACCCTTTCCGGACGCAAGACAGAGCAAGCACTCCTCTCCACTCACCCTTTACCACCCATCCATCACCCCGCCTCAACAAAGTGTCCATTCAGCCAGGGGACTGAGCATGTTATTTATTCCCTCTTCTCAGAGAGTCCTTTGCTGTTCCTATTGTCAGGTTAACCCCCAGACCTGCCTTCCATGAGCTCTAATAGTGTTCTTCATTGTAGGCTGTAGGCCTTGGCACATTTATTGTGGTATTGTTTAACTAATTTCTGTGACCTGCAGTAATCAGTAAGTTTCTTGAAAGTAGGGGCATTGTCATTTTTTGTCACCATTATATCCTGGTCTTTAACACAGTGCTTACTAGGTAGTTGTTATATATAAATCACCTCACTTTTGAAGACTTACTTTTCTGATCTCTGAACCAGGCTGAAAAGTTCTCTCCCTTGACTGGTCTGGAGGTTATCATTCTAGCCTCAGCTCTCTCTCACACAGACAACACAAGTAAATGAGGTCAGGGAATCTCTTTGAATCACAAATATTTCATTTGTAAATGATGCTGAAGGACTAGACGCTTCTAAGGCACTGCCAGGTCCAGCTCTGCAGCCTCTGGGTCACATGTTTCCAGGCTGTCCTGTGGCTTCTCTGCACTAGGCGCTCCACATTTTGTTAAATGACTGTAAAGTGAAGCCCTTCCCCATGAATATTTAAAGAACTTAAGGGAATCGCAGACACAGATAACTCCTTCGTTAAACACTGCAGCTTGCCAAGAATTTCAAGTAGTTAACCTGGGCTTCAAGATAAAATATGGTGAGAGAGTAGGAAGTTTGCCCGCCCGAGGATTGTAGTGGACCTGGATAACACGGCACCCTCATGTAGTAGAAGTAAATGCTCGCGCTGGGAAGGGTGGTGGTAGATCTTCTAGGCTAGGCTTTCAGAATTTCCCTGTGGGCACATTTTGCAGCTTGGGCTTGGACTTTGGACTTGCTCACCACTCTGTTGGGGTGGTTATCCTGTGCATTGGAGGGGATTTATCACCACCTCTGCCCTCTGCTCATTGATGCCTGTAGCACTTCCCTCCCAAGTGGTAATACCCAGAGTGTTTCCAGATTTTGCCAAATGTTCCCAGGGGCGACATTGCCCCCTGTTGGATACCCCTGAGTTACAAGAATTTGGGTTTGCCTCTCAGCTACTCACTAGCTGTCTGACAGAAGTTAACTTAAGCTCGGAGCTTCATTTTCCTTCTACACAGATTGGGTGGAAATAAGTAATTTTTGTTAGGACTAAATGAGACAATGTAACTATATTATTTAGCATAATTCTATGTATGTAACCAATGCATGCCATTTGCTATTACTATTATCACTGTTTTATCATTTTTTGTTATTATCATTGACATTGGTATTTCCTCATAGCTCTTTTTATTAATTATTTTTATTGTTGACACTATTACCTATGTCCTCATTTCCCCCACCCCCCTTCTCCCACTTCCACCTAACCCCCACCTCCCTCTCCCTCTGGCTATCACCACATTGTTTTCTATGCTTACATGTTATGTGTTACATATATATATATATATATTTTGGTTAACCCCTTCACCTTCTTTCCTCCAGTCTCCTCATAACCCCTCCCTCTGACAGCTGTCAGTCTTTCCCATGTATCCATGCTTCTGACTGTATTTTGTTCCTCAGTTTATTTTGCTCAGTTGATTCCACATATAAGTGAGATCATATGACATTTGTCTTTCTCTGAATGGCTTATGTTACTTAACATAATACTCTCCTGGTGCCTCCATGCTGTCTCAGAGGGTACGAGATCCTTCTTCTTTACAGCTGTGTAGTATTCCATGGTGTGAATGTCCCACAGTTTTTTATCCACTCATCTACTGATGGGCACTTGGGCTGTTTCCAGATCTTAGCTACTGTAAATAGTGCTGCTATGAACATAGGGTTGCATATGTTCTCTCTGATTGGTGTTTTGGGTTTCTTAGGATATATTCCTAGAAGTGGAATCATTGGATCAAAGGGCAGTTCCATTTTTAATTCTTTGAGGAAACTCCGTATTATTTTCCACAGTGGCCGCACCGGTATGCTTTCCCACCAAAAGTGTGCAACGATTTCCTTTTCTCCACCTTCTCTCCAGCACTTACTGTTTCTTGATTTATTGATGATACCCATTCTGTCAGGTGTGAGGTGATATCTCATTCTGGTTTTAATTTGCATCTCTCTGATGATTAGTGACATTGAGCATTTTTTCATATGTCTCTTGGCCATCTGTTTGTCTTCTTTGAAAAAGTGCCTATTCAGGTCCTTTGCCCATTTTTTAATAGGATTATTTGTCTTCCCAGTGTTGAGTTGCATGAGTTTTTTATATGCTTTGGAAATTAACCCCTTATCAGATGTATCATTGGCAAATATGTTCTCCCATACAGTGGATTGCCTTCTCATGTTGTTGATGGTTTCTTTTGCTGTACAAAAGCTTTTTAGTTTTATTTAATCTCACTTGCTTATTTTTTTCCTTTTTTTCCCTTGCCCACAGAATTATATCAACAAAAATATTGCTACAAAAGATGTCTGAGATTTTATTGCCTATGTTTTCTTCTAGGATATTTATTTTTGCTACTTACATTTAAGTCTTTTGTCCATTTTGAGTTTATTCTTGTGTATGGTGTAAGTTAGTGGTCTAGTTTCATTTTTTTAAAAATGGACCTGTCCACTTTTCCCACCACCATTTATTGAACAGATTGCCTTTATTGCATGCTCTTGCCTCCTTTGTCAGATATTAATTGACCATAAAGGCGTGGGTTTATTCCTGGGCTCCCTCTTCTGCTCCATGGAATTATATGTCTGTTTTTATGCCAGTACTAGTCTGTTTTAATTACAATGGATTTGTAGTATAGCTTGGTATGAGGTATTGTGATACCTCCAACTTTATTCTTCTTTCTTAAGATTGCTGAGGCTATTTGGGATCTTTTTTGGTTCCATGTAGATTTTTGGAATTTTTTCTAGATCTGTGAAATATGTCATTGGCATTCTAACAGGAAGTGCATTGAATCTATAGATTGCTTTGGGGAGTATGGGCATTTTAATGATGTTAATTCTTCCAATCCATGAACATGGTGTATGCTTCCACTTATTTGTATCACCCTCTATTTCTTTATTCAATGTCCTATAGTTTTCCAAGTACAGGTCTTAATTTATTCCTAGGTACATTATTTTTTTTTGTTCTAATAGTAAATGTGATTGTTTTCTTAATTTCTCTTTCTGATTGCTTATTATTAGTGTATAAAAATGCCACTGATTTCTGAATATTAATTTTGTATCGTGCTATTTTGCTGAATTCATTTAGTAGATCTAGTAGTTTTTTTGGTGGAGTCTTTAGGGTTTTCTATGTACAATATTATGTCATCTATGAATAATGACAGTTTTACTTCCTCCTTTCCAATACGGATGCCTTTTATTTCTTCTTCTTGTCTGACTGTTGTGTCTAGGACTTTTAGTACTATGTTGAATACAAATAGTGAAAGAGGACATCCCTGTCTTGTTCCTGATCTTAAGTGAAATGGTTTTAGTTTTTGCCCACTGAGTATGATGCTGGCTATATGTTTTTCATGTATGGCCTTTATTATGTTGAGGTATGATCCCTCTATTTCCACTTTACTGAGAGTTTTTATCATAAATGGGTATTGGAGTTTATCAAATGCTTTTTCTGCATTTATTGATATGATCATATGATTTTTATCTTTCATTTTGTTTATGTGATGTATCACATTTATTTATTTGAGAATATTGTACCAACTGTGCATCCCTGGTATATCACAGTTGTTCATGGTATATGCTCTTTTAATATATTGCTCTATCCAGTTTGCTAATATTTTGTTGAGGATCTTAGCATCTATGTTCATCAGGGATATTGGCTTATAATTTTCTTTCCATGTAGTGTCTTTATCTGGTTTTGGAATTAGGATAATGCTGGCCTCATAAAAAGAAGTCTTCCCTCATCTTGTACTTTTTGGAATCGTTCAAGAAGGGTAGATATTATTTTTTCATTGAATTTTTGGTAAAATTAACCTGTGAAACCATCCAGTTCAGAATTTTTGTTTGCTGGGAGTTTTTAGGCTAATGTTTCAATTTCATTAGTTGTAATCAGTCTATTCAGGTTTTCTGAATCTTCCTGCTTCAGTTTTGGAAGATTACATGTTTCTAGGAATTTATACAATTCACCCAGTTTTTCCAATTTGTTGGCATATAGTTGTTCATAGTATTTTATTACAATCCTTTGTTTTTCTGTGCTGTCAGTTGTTACTTTTCCTCTATCACTTCTGATTTTTAAAATGTTGGTCCTCTCTTTTTTTCTTGATGAGATTGATTAAAAATTTGTCAATCTTGTTTATCTTTTCAAAGAACCAGCTCTTGGTTTTATTGATCCTTTGTATTGTTTTTTAGTCTCTATGTCATTTATTTCTGTTCTGATCATTATTACTTATTTCTGTTTACTCTGAGCTTTGTTTTTTGTTCTTTTTCTAGGTCTCTTAGGTGTAGGGTTAGATTGTTTACTTGATTTTTCTTGCTTCTTGAGGTAGGCCTGTAATGCTATGACTTCCCTCTCAGGACTGTTTCATTGTGTCCCATTGTTGTGTGTTCATTTTCATTTGTTTCCAGGTAATTCTTTATTTCTTCATTGATCTCCTTGTTAACACATTTATTGTTTAATAACATGCTATTTAGCCTCCATGTGTTTGAATGTTTTTCAGGTTTTTTACTATAGTTGGTTTCTTGTTTCATACCATTGTGATCTGAGAAGATGCTTGATATGATTTCAATCTTCTTGACTTTGTTAAGACTTACTTTATGTCCTATTAAGTATGTTTGAAGATGTTCCATGTGCACTTAAGAAGAATGTATATTCTTCTGCATTGAAATTAAATGTTCTGTAAATATCAACTAAATCCATCCAATCCAGTTTGTCGTTGAAGGTCACTGTTGCCTTGTTGATTTTTCCTCTGGCAGATCTATCCATTAATGTCAGTGGAGTGTTAAAATCCCCTACAATGACTGTATTGCTGTCACTGTCCCCCTTAATATCCACTAATATTTTCTTTTATATTTATGTGGTTTTCTATTGGGTGCATATATGTTTACAAGGGTTATATGCTCTTGTTGGATTGGTCCCTTTAGTATTATGTAGTGACTATCTTTGTCTCTTTTATAGTCTTTGTATTGGAGTCAATTTTGCCAGATATAAGTATTGCTACTCCAGCTTTTTTGTTTGTTTCCATTTGCATGGAATATATTTTTCCATCCCTTCACTTTCAGTCTGTGTGTATCTTTTGTTTTGAGGTGGGTTTCTTGTAGACAGCATATATATGGCTCGTATTTTCTTATCTAATCAGCAACCCTATGTATTTTGATTGGGGTACTTAATCCATTTACATTTAAAGTTATTATTGGTAGGAACTTTTTATCACCATTATTTTCTTTATACTTATGTTCTCATTCTCTCTATTTCTTTTTCTTCTTAAAGCAGGCTCTTTAACATTTCTTGTAATACTGGTTTCGTGGTGATGAATTCCTTTATTTATTTATTTACTTATTTGTCTAGAAGGCTTTTTATTCTGCTTTCAATTTTAAATTATAGCCTTGCTGGATAGAGTAGTCTTGGTTGCAGGTCCTTGCTTTTCATCATTTTGAATATTTCATGCCACTTGCTTCTGGCCTGAAGTGTTTCTGTTGAGAAATCAGCTGACAGCCTTCTGGGAACTCTATTGTAGGTAACTATCTCTATTTGCTGCCTTTAAGATTCTCTCTTCTCCTTTACCCTTTACCATTTTAATCATGATGTGTCTTATTGTGGGTATCTTAGGGTTCATCTGGGTTGAGACTCTCTGTACTTCCTAAACTTGTGTGACTTTTTCCTTCACCAGGTTAGGGAAGTTTTCAGCCATAATTTCTTCAAACAAGATCTCTATTCCTTGCTCACTCTCTTCTCCTTCTGGTTTCCTTATATGCGGGTGTTACACTTGATGTTGACCCAGAAGTTCTTTGAATTTCCTCATTTTTAAAAAAATTCTCTTTTCTTTTTCATGCTCTGCTTGGGTGCTTATTGCTATCTTGTCCTCTAAATCACTAATTCAGTCATCTGTTTTATCTTGCCTGTTTTATCGATTCCTTCTAGCATATTCTTCATTCTTCATTTCTTACTGGTTCTTTTTTATAGATTCTATGTCATTTTTAATGCTTACTATCTCTTCGTTTAAGTTCTCACTGAGATCATCCATTCTTCACCTAAGGTCCTTAAGCATCCTTATAACCATTACTTTATACTCTACATCTGGTATTTTGGTTGCTTCCACTTTATTTAATTTTTTATTCTAGGAATTTCCCTTGTTATTTCTTTTTGGACATATTTCTTTGTCTCTCCACCAAACTTGTTATGATGGCTTTGTGATAAAAGTGTCTTACTGGACTCACTGGTGCAATCTTCCAGATCACCTTAGCTCTGTGCTTAGGAATGTTTCTTATGGGTTATCTGAATCCTCCTATTATAGTTGAGTTTTGAATATTGTTGGCCTTTTCATGGGTGGAATTAACTCTTCAGGTTGGCTAACTGTAATTGTAAACCTTGATCACCATGCATGAGATGCTGTGCAGGGGTTGCCACCAAGGCAGATTTGTTCCCAGCAGGGTCTGGTGCCTACCAGAATCATCCTTTGGGCGTGCCACTGTGTGGCTAGTTGGGTTGAACTCCGGTGTGGGCTGAAGCCCACCACTGGTCCTGTTGGTTCTGGGTTCACTTGCCTGTGGTTCAGGTACAGGTTGACATAAGATATTGTGTATAACCAGCCCTGGGCTGCCTGTCTGAAGCTACCATGCTCTTCACTGTTTGTGGCTGTGTCTACTGGACATAGGTATTCATAGGAGGGGTCAATTTGTGTATAAGGGTTGGTTTCCTCCAGCTTAGAGCTGGGAGTTGGACTGTAAAAGGACCAAGGCTCCCTGAGGTCCAACTCCACCTGTCAGCTACTCCATCTCCCCCAGATGTTGCCTGGTCTTCTTCTAGACACTTCTGAAGGAAGACTATAGGGGACCCAGGCTGGCCACAAATCACAGCCCCTTCTACAGGTTGTGAGTTTGGTAGGGCAGAGCAACCAGGGTTGGGAAGGCAGAGCTAATGGGTCCTCTCATTGGGGATCATGCAGTCAGGCACTCAATGATGGGAAAGTGGCCTGTGCTCCAGAGCCAAACCACTCACTTCTGTCAGAGTCTCCAACTCTAGTTCCCCCTGGAGAGGCCTGCTATAGGTACAGTTTGAATGTAGACTGCTATCCCTTCTGCCACCCTGGGCTTAGGGGGACAGATCAAAAGAATCTCCCATTTGGGGTGATGCTGGCCCAACCTTCAAGAGGGGGCTAAGTACTTTATCCTGGTCCCACACAATAGCCTCCAAGGGTCTCACACTTTGAGTGTCCTAGCTCTGAGCTGCTCTTCCTTCTCTCTATGGAATTCAGCCCCACAGGGCAGGGTATCTGGGACTTGGCTGGGCTGATCCAAACAGTCTTCCATATGGGTAGTGCCCACAAACTTGTAGGAGGAAGACAGGCACTTCTTTCCCTTCCCAGGGTAACACAGGCTAAGCTGGCATGGGAGATAGGATTTGCCCCCTGCAATGTAGCCACATACCCCGGGGCCCACCCATCTGGTTCCCAGACAAAAGCTTCCCCAGGAGACATGGTCTGAAATTCTCAGCTCTTTGCTCTCTGTGTCACTGAACTCAGTAGTATGAGTCCAGCCAAGTAATTCAACAGGGGTGGGGAGGGATGCTGGCTGTGAACTTGAGATGGGAGGAGACTGACCCTCTTTCCCAAGCCACACAGCTTAGTCACTGTCTGAGCCTCTTCCAAAAGCCTCTCCGGAAAAAAAGGACCCCAACAGTCACTGCTGGTAGAGCCAGCAGCTCCCTTCACAGGACCTGAGTATGGCAGGGAGGCCTTGCCAGCAGTAGGAGATGAGAAAGTGCACTACCCAGGCTAGTGCTATAAGAGTAGGAGTACTTGTCCCTAGGAAATTAGTGCCTGGGTCTCCCAGGAAGACTAAATCACCCCTTATTTTCACCACCAGATGCTATGCAGGCTCCTCTTCCCATCTCTGTTGCTCTGATTTGGGGATCCCTATGTGGGGTTCATACCCCATGATCCTGGGAGTAAAAAGTTTTGCAGCTGCAATATCCTTCCAGCTTTTCATCTTCTGTGCATCTGGCCTTCTTACCAGTCTCTATGTGGATTCCTCTATAAATCCTTGGTTATAATATTTCAGTTCATCCAGTCTTCAGTTGGTTATTCAGGTTGATTGATCTATAATTTAGCTGTAAGTCCAATTAAGGGCTGGGAGCAGGTGTGTGTAGCTTTCACCTACTCTGCAACCATCTTAAAATCTCCTCTCCTCATAGTTCTTGTCAGGAGAAAAAAATATAGACCTACAAAAGAAAACTGCTTTCCCAAATTTTCTTCAATACATTTGCATTTTAATATGTATACAGGAATTCTTAGCTATGTATCATATTACTGCTTTCCCGAAGACTACTTGTGCTACTTGGCCTCCAACTGCACAGATCCCCTATATATTTCTTTTATTTCTTAAGCATGGTATTGAAGGAAAGTGAATGTTCTTAAAATTTTCAGTTCCCTTTGAAATGTATTCTTCATTACTATTTTCTCTTATAACATAACAGATTTTATACTCTACTCTCTAATATAGGTGAAACATAAATTAAAAATATATGTACTGTTTTCTCCTGTAAAATTAGTAAAATAAATGCTGAAAGGGGGATAACAAAGGTAGTAGTGACCCACGTTGCTTTCTAGTGCTGAAACTAATGAGCATCTTTGGGAAAACAACTTGTTCATCCCAGGTTAGTCTGGTAGAGGGACCTGCTCATGCAGTCCCTTGAGCCCAAGCTGGCAATGCATAGAATGCTGCACCTGTGAAGGGGACCAACATTTTGCCACCCAAAAACTGCGGTATTGATTTTAAGCTGGTTGTTAAGAAAGGACTCAGAAAGAACATTTGACCCTCCCCCTTTCCTGCCCAAGAGGTTCAGATGGAAAGACCTGTTCCAGAAATCTTACTATATTTACTTTAGCCTAATTTAAATCAATATGCTAGATAAGAAAGCTCCCAGCAGGGGCTTGGTTGCCAAATCATGCTCTGTACCCCATTGCTTCTAGTACTGCCCCAGGAAGAACTTGCCAGCCATGTGTGCTCTGCTCTTCCTCAGCTACCTACAAATCACTCACTTTTGCTTTTAAGTCGAAGACCCTGTTCCGACCCTCTCTCTTTTTTCTAAAATGACATATATACCTAATTGTGCTTCACTGTCTTTGGAATTTTGAGGCTTATGCAAATTCCCCATAGGCACATATTAAAATTTGATTTTTTCCCTGTTAATCTGATGTATGATGTTTGAATTATTAGACTAGCTAGAAGAGGGTAGAAGGTGGGATAAAAATATAGTTTTTAGCTCCCACAGTGGCATGTGTTGTATCTTCAATGCACTTTCTTTCTTCAGGGTCCTTAAAAGCCATCCTCATATCTATTCTCTGCCTGATCTCAAGTTCTGTGTAGGCCTGTGGACTGATGATCTCTTGAAATGTGCTATCTGAGCTGACCACATCACAACTCAGAGACAAAATGTCCTATATACACACCTTCTTTATTAAAAAATGGGGTGAGTATAAAAAGACGCTTCCCCATATCTTATTGGGGTCTCTGTGGGAATGATCCAGTGGGCCCACCCTCTGCTGCCCTGTGTAAACATACAAAATGTCATGTTGGGAGGGGAAGTCTGGAGAAAGAAGGGGGGGAAAGAGAAATGAAGTAAAATTATCTATACCCAAAGGTCTTTCAAGTACTGGAATCCTTACAGTTAGTAATTTCTTTCTTGTTATTTTAATCCTAATAAATCCAATCAAAGGAAGGGTGGGAGGAGCACAGGAACAAAGTTTACTTTAATGTTGTTTTCATAGTAAACAATGGGAAAGAATGTAAATGTCTACTAGGAGGGAAAGCACAAAAAAATTGTGAAGTGGCCACTTTGTGGACCTTGATGCTATCTCCTGAATGAGTTTGTGGAGATTATAGATCAGACAGAAAATGCTATTGATCATGTATTTAGTGAAAGAGAAAAAGAAAAAAGTGTGTTTTCTGCTGCAACCCTGTAAAATGCACAGGGACTGGCAAAGACGCTCTTTTTGAGCAAACTTTAATTTTTTAAAAATTGATTTTAGAGAGGGAGGGAGGGAGAGAGAGCAAGCAAAAGAAGCATTGATGTGAGAGAGATACATCGATTGGTTGCCTCCCGTACGGGTCCCAACCGGGGATCAAACCTGCAACCTGGGTGTGTGCCCTGACCAGGAATCAAACCCGAGACCCATGGTGCACAGGACGAAGCTCCAAAAAACTGAGCCACAGCGGCCAGGGCTTGACCAGACTTTACACAGGCTCCTCTGAGCCTTCTTTCCACAAGACCTCAACTTTGGTTTACAAAAACTGCAGATTGATTCTCAGTACAAATGATTTCATCTACTCACCCACCACAGCCACACTAAAAGATGAGCAAACTCTAACATAGTTTCTGGGAGCTCAAGACTGTACCCCTAGGATGACCTTGGGCCCACTTAAAGGGCCTGCCTGAAAACAAACAAGTCCCTCAAAGCCTCCAAAAGAATGTACTCTTTGTTCTAACCAACACTTGAGCATGGACCCTTGATCTCCCTTTTCCAGATCATTTCCTAAAAAGGGCTTCCAACTGTAAACTCCCTTTGTCCCTCTGAGGTGTATATGCATCTCCTACAACTCAGGGGTGTCTCGCAAGGACCTGGAAGACATTTCTTTGAAATGTAATCAGTAGGAAGGATAGTGCCTCTGTCCCCATTCTCTGTGGAAGTCTATAATCCTAAACTCAATAACTGTCAGCTCGTAGACACTAAGTGTTGGCTTGATTGCATTACACTGATCAGCTCTGTAATTTTTCACTCACTTGTAGATGAAAGGGGCCACATACTAACCCTGACAACCTGGGGGGGCGGGGAGGGAGGCCTGCATGGCAGCCTTACAAACTCAGAGACCTAAAGCAACCACATACGATGGCCTGAAATTAACTTTCTAACCAAAAACGAGTCCTGGTGGGCAGTCATGTCCTAGGCCGGTATCTTCCCTGACAAAGGTCAATCTTTGCTCTAACTGAGCTTGTTTGTTATAGTTTTGCATGTAAGATAACATACTTTTGGGATGTCAGGGTAATTTCTTCCCCCCCTCACCCCGCTCCTCACTGCACCAGAGCAGAGGCTACAAATCCTCTCATTGTTATTGTTATTGTGTTAATTGTTGACTATCCTATACCCACAGATGTAAAAGAAATATGGGTCTATTTGTTTTACTTTTTTATCTAATCCCAGAGATTTCCTGCTTTGCATTCTCCAGCCCCTGCTAATCTATCACCAATGGATTTAATGTAACCCCTTTACTACTCCTCTTTTGATTGTAATGTATAAAACAAGGTGCAAAACTGCCATTCCCTGGAGCGTTTTCTCAATCTCTTGAGATATTGCTTCCCTGGTAGCTATGGTCAGTTTGGCTCAAATAAACTCATAAAAATTCTCTACAGGTTTAAACATTTCTTAGGTGGACACACCTGATTCTATTAAGCCCCCATTGTTCCCCCTACCCCATTCTCTCATTCTTTCTTTAAAACACCCAGTCACCTCTGTACAAACTGGAGTTGAGTTCAGTTCACACTGGACCCTCTCCTATAATGCAATAGTATATTACTGATTACAGTTTTTCTTTAATATTTGAACTAAGGGCTGACTTTGTGTATCTCTGACAGGTCCATTTGCTAAGTAACGGAAGCCCTCCATCACTGCATTGGTTTTAGGGTGGTGGGGTAATACTCATTAGAAATCATCAGCAAAAGCCTGCTCTCTATGCAAAGCCATGGTTACAAGTTAAACACAACCTCACTGTGAAGCAATTCTGATTTACGAATTCCGCTTTAAAAGTCTCAGTACATCTGTTATGCCCAGCATAATGGTAACTGTTTGGGTAATGACATCTTCGAGTTACAAATGATGTATAAATTCCCAGTGATTTACGCATTTGGAGGGGCGGAATGTGTCCTGGGCGACTGCCTATTATGCTCAAATGCTAGGTTTATTCCGTGCCTCTGTTCCTTCGTTTTGTGCCCGAGAAACTAGAAGTGCAACCTTGTGTGGGGGCAGAATTTCTAAGCTGAGAGAAATATTCCAGTGTGTCTTAAACAGTATGCATTTGCCTTTAATGTAGTGTTTTGCGGTATACCTCAGAAGTGGTTTAAATTACTTTAGAAAGGTGTAGGATTCAAAGAGTTTGCATTTAACTTCAAGCTGTTGCTAGGAAGTACTGACCGCGGGACCACAACTGTCACCTCCCCTCTCTCACCTTGGACTTCTCTCCCTTACCCTGGAGGTGCAGTCTTAGGATTCATGACTTCACTCCTGTTTGTTCTAGTCCCTGCCCTTTGTCCTCTGACTATCTGATGAACCTTTCCTATTCTTCAAACCTCATCCAGACTTTGCTAAGAGGCGGCCCAGTACCTGCCCTACCCCTCTCCTCATTCCGCTTTGGTCTCTTCTTCGGTTTCCGTTGCAGTATCAACCACCTGAGCCCACACACCTCTGGTTCTTATTACACACCAGTTCCCATATGGTAGGGCTTACATCCCTGGGCCCAGCACAGTTTCTGACACAGAGTAAGGATTCAGGAACTGACTGTGGAACGAACAACTGAAGCGCTTTGTGCTGCAGGAGACTAACGCATTTGACCCATTGTAATCAAGAGCTGAGGTTTGATTTCCCTCTATTATCCAGTACATGCATTCATTCATGTGCACACATCGAACTGCAAGACGAGTTAAGGGAAAATCTACAAAGTACTGAAAAATATATATACAAGTCTGATCGCAGGCTGCCCATCCCCGTCTGGACTGGCAGCACTCAGGTGGACTGTGGGAAGAGACGCAGAGACACGTAACTTACATTTTGCAGCTGGACGTGATTCTTTGCCAAGTGTTCTGACTTTGCCATTGAGCTGGATGCTTTGAGACTGTAGTTTTTACCATTCTGTGGCTCTCTCAGCTGCTCTTGAATTTGTTTAGCTTGTTTTCTGCAGGTTTAAAGAAATAAATGTATAAATAGTTACATAAATTTATGCTATGCATATTTTTTATTTCATCCATTCCTATCATCTATATTTGTCATTTATCATCTACATTTGTCATCTATATTTGCCATAAGGCTAGATTAAACTCAGTTTAATTCTCTTTTAAAAGAGAATCCTCCCCTTATTTTTAACTCCATCAAGAACTACGTCTAATTTGGAGAGAAGGCAGCACTACCCATCATCACCCAGAGACTCTCACCCAGGGGTGCTCTGAAGGCAGACAGAACGTTATGCATGGCCACTGCCCTTGTGGATGCAAGAGGCCGCTCACCCTGAGTAGTCAGCTGCAGAGTTAGAAATGGCCAGTGGGAAAGAAGTGACCAGCAGGAAATGTGAAGCTTGGACCTAACAGCCAAGTGTAACATACCTACTTGCAAAGGTTCATTTTTATCTGTATAATCTAAATACTTGTAACTTGGTTGCATGGCTGGCAGGTGTGCCATAAGGTGTGTATACTTTCTTTTTTACAGTTTAGAAACAACTCATTATTATCATCAACCCTGCATATAAAGACTTTTATCCCTTTGTAAAAAAATTTTTGTAACCAACAAAAACAGTTAATTCTTAAAGAGCACCTACTATGTGCCAAACATCATTTTAAGTGTTTTTCATCCGTCAATTCACTTATTCTTCACAATAATTCTGTGTGATGAGGCATTAATTCTGTACTCATTTAGTAGATGAGAAAACTGAGGCACAGAAAGTTAAATTATCTGCCCACATTCACATAGCTAGTAAGGGGTAGGGCTGGATTTGAACCCAGTCAGTGTGGCTGCATAGTCTCTGCCCTTAACCACCACTCAGAGCCGTCAAACCATTACCCGTGGTCCCACAGCTTCTCAGTGGGAAAGCCGAGCCTTCTCTCAGCTTTTGAACTCCAAATAAAGGACTCCCGCCTGCAGACGTGGAGTGGCTGCTGTTCGAGTCATTCCCGGGCTGGCTATCCCAGCAAGATGCAACAAATTACTGCATTATTAGCAGCTCTCTCCCAAGAGCTCGGCGGCAATTATCTATCAGCAGAAGACTCAGCACCAATAAAACAAACAAACAAATGAAAGCAAGCAAACAGAAAACCTTTGCAGAATCATCTGCGCTGAACTCTGCCTCTTTCCCAAGGCCCTGCCAAGGTGCAGGCCCTTGGTGGAGTAGGACACGCTGGCTCCTGCAGGGAGCTTCTCCAGTGCTCCACAGAGCTGGGGCTCAGGTATCAGAGGGACTGGGATTTGCATCCCAGCTCTGCCACCCACCAATTTTGTTTTGATTTCCTAAATAAATTTTAAAAATTGATTTCCTAACCGCCTCTGAGCCTCAGTTTCTTTATCTGCAAATGGAGCTTGTAAAAGCTACCCGCCATGCATACTGGGGAAACTAAACGTGAGAGCACGCGAGGAGTGCTGAGCTCGTCCCTCCTCATCATCTCGCAAAAGCTTGTAGGAGCAGACACTGCAGAGGAATTACAACACTGGCTCAGAGGGAAAGGAAAGGGTTGTGTTAACTGCATCTCTCACAGAACATCTCAGCATTTGCCGTGGGACTTGGAGGTTCTGAGCATCATTACTTCTTTTGAATTTACAACACCAGCGTGATGTCCTCCTTTTAAATATTTCTTTCATCTTTTCAATTATTCGGGGGCCTTTATCTCCAGTACTCTTAGTCGCTTTAATCCAGTTGTGATTATCTACCTACTTCCTAACAGCTCATCTGTAGCCTATTGTTAACAATAAGTCAATCATATCAGGGTTTTTAGAAGCACCTGATAGCAGCGGAACCCTATCAGGAATTCACTAATGAGGCAAATGGGAGATCAGAAGGTTCCACCTGATTAAATCATCATGAAGCACTGAGAGGGGACTTACTCTCTTAAGAATTAAATATTAGAGATACTATCTTCCCAGTAATTCCCTAATTCAGTGTTTGGAAAATATAAATGCTAAAGGAGTTGTCTTCATAAATGTTTGACTACAGCTCCTAGACCCTTTTCTAATTTACTTTCCTTTACTAACTTTTCACTCAAGTCCCGACGCACCGATACTCCAGGCTAAAGGGGCTCCTCCCCGTGAAGAGGAGGGTGACCTGCCTCCTGCTCTGTGGCCGCCCCTCTCCCAGGCACACGCACAGCTGCTCTTTCCTACTGTCCCCAGTCCCTGCGAACAGAGGGAACGAGCGGAGGGGGGTTTTCGCGGCACCATCAGCCTCTCCTGAGAACAGCTGCTCTCAGGAGGACAAGACCCAGGCACTGGGCACGGGAGCCCTGCCAGCCAGCGATGCAGGTATCAACGTCTAGGGCTCACTGGGTTTTAAGTTTCTCTGGCCCAGTCCTTCAGGAGGAAATGGAGTGTAGGTTGTGGGATGTCTGATATCACAAGTCTGTTGGTAAACGTCATCCGTGATGTCGCAGGTGGGCCCCAGCGTGAGCAGACTGAGATAGAGAATATGCAGGGATGTTATTAGGGAGGGCCCTTTGGATCAACGCCTGCAGAGGCCAAGGGAAGGAAGCAGGACCGGACCCGAGGAGCAGCTGGAATGCCACACAGATCTCAGCAGATCCCACAGGGAGCCCTGGACACGGCATGGCCTTGCCCCACAGGCTGGGGCAAAAGTCTGGGCCGCTCTGCGCTCTGCGGGCCTCGCATTGACCTGCCGTTGAATGCGGCCTATCTCAGGTCAGAGCAGGTGCTTGAGAAAGGCAACGCTTATCATAACTGTGTTTTAGCAACCTGGGGACTGAAACCTTCGCTGCTGCAGAGCACCACAGCAGCATATCGGAGCAGTCCCTGCCCGTCCTTAAGAGGCTTTCTTCGTGACCTACAATCTCTTACGTCAGAGGGTGATAGCCGAGGGTCAGAGCAGTTTGCGGCCATTATCTGCTTTTTATCAGTGGCACCCACTCTCTTTCCTCCTGTGCTTTCCCAGTTGTGATCGTTATGTGCCCCAGCTTCTGCTCCTGGAACATCTCCTCCCCTATGCCATTCCATTCTTAGAGCTGAATCATGCCCTGCATTTCCAAAGTCTACTCAGGACTCCTACAGCCAGTCTCGCACCCTTACTCATGTGAGTTGAAAGGAAAAAGAAAACCTACGAGCACTTACAGTTGCCATGAGAGCCACGTCAGCCAGATTAGAAAGGCTCAATTAACAGCTCTATTAGCTACTTAGGGGAATGTATTGATTTATTGGGAGTGATGGGAATTTCTTTCATTGTGTTCTTCAGAGTTGTTGGGGTTTAATTAATTCAGTTAGAACATCCTCTAAGTTCAAGAAGGTGTCCTTCACGTCTACCTCATCATATTACCACCTTCAAACTTCCATCAGCGAACAACCTGCTATAATATTCTATCTGGCGAGATCATGCCAAACCAAGGGCGAGAAGAGAATGGAGGAAAGGCCAGAGTGGTGGGATCTGAGGGGTTGTGGGAACTAAAACATAAAAGACCAAGAGAACATGAGCTTTCGGGTAACTCCTGATTCTCTTGCCAGAAACAGTCCACCCTGGTATATAGGATGGCGGGGCAAGTGCATTTCTTTAGAAACCGATAATAGAGAGGTCCTGGCATCCTAGAAGACTTGGGGCTTCCGAGATGAAGTAAAGAACTTATACACATGGAAACAACCTTACACTATGTATGAGAGTGAGGAAAGGTCAAGGTAGAGTCTGCTCAAGGTTTTGGGAGGGGACTTAGAATTCCATAATGAACACAGAGAATATCACATCAGGGTGTTATAAAAGTGTACGTCGCCTTCAGCTATGGAGATCAGATGCTTGGTGTGGGGCGCGGCATCCCTCTCGGGCAGAGGAGAGTAAAGGAAGACCGTGCCTGGAAACTGTACTGGAGAAAGAAACGTACTCTCAGTGAGAACTGTGCCTCCGCTTGGGAAAGGCTTTAGTGTCTATTATTTATTCTTCTCACATTTTCTTATTTATTTGTTTTCTAATGAAAACGTGTCCCAGCTGGGGAGGCAGAAAGACAGCATCCTGAATACTGCTCCTCCACTGGCCCAGCCCTCTGAGCTGCCCAAGGTGAGTCTGCTATTGAGCAGCGTTTCCATGAAACTCCAGGGCTGCTCGCTGAGCCGCAGGAGCAGATGTTGGTCTCAGAGCCCACTGCTGCCCACGGAGGGAAAGATTGACAGCCCCCAGGACCAGAGTCCCACTTACCCAGCTCTTCTCTAGTCTTGTGAGTGTGATACTCAGCCTTCCATTTAAAAGTGGTACAACTACAAATCACACTCTAAAAATAGGTAATTAAGTACTTCTTCATAGTAATTTGCTCATTGTTAAATACACCATTTCTTTCTTGCACACAGCACGTGCGAGGAGAGCCTTGTACCTGTCTGTCCAGGTGATTGCCCCTCCCCTGCTCCTGCGCCCAATCTGCACCTGAGGTCACCCAGCATCTATGTTCCGGAGTGGAAAATGGAGCGGTTAACAATAGCTAGCCCTCATGAGCATTTACTTTTATACACTGTGGTGTCCTTTTGACAGTATTACCCCATGAATCCTTAACACATTCTAGAAGGGAGACATATTTTTGGCCATATTTTACCAAAAAGGAAACCAAAGGTAAGGGGCTGGATGTAATTCGCTTGCTAATACACAACAAGCAAGTGGCAGCCTGAAAATCTGAACACCAGCCTGGCTGACACATGTAAAATCCTGACCACGATGCCATCCATGTAGCCTCCCTGGAGAAATAAATGAAAGGTGCTCAAGGCTGCACCAGGACACAACATTCCTGATTCAGGCCAACCAGGTTCAGTACCCAGGGAAAAAATGATATGAGCCAACATGGTGGAGTGGGTACAGCATGTGAGTTAAACTAGAACCGCGGGGATGCAAAGAACCAATCTGTGGGGAAGACATATAAATATCCAATCACTATGTTACATAACCTGAAACTAATATAATATTGTATGTCAGCTGCAATTGAAAAATAATAAAAATTATTTTTGAAAAAACACAAAGACCCCAGTTCCAATTGTCCTAAGGATTGGGAGCCCAGTGTTTCTGACAAAGAATAAGTGCTTAAAAATAAGCACTGACATCTGAAACCTACATAATTTTATTAACCAATGTCACCCCAATACATTCAATTAAAAATTTAAAAATATAAAATGAGAAATCCAGAAAAATTGAACACCAATAACTCTCACAGCCAAGAGTTGCCTAGGAGATGTGATAATTAAATGTAATGTGGCCCTGTAACAAAAAAAGCACATTAGGTGAAAACTAAAGAAATCTGGAAGTATGAACTTTAGTAGTACTGTATCAGTATTAAATGCATCATATTAATATAAGACAATAACAAGGGAAACTGAGTCTGGGTATGTGGAATCTATCTGTACTATTTTCACAGTAATTCTGAAAATCTAAACCTATTTTAAACTAGTTTATTAAAAAAGAATAGTTACTAATTCTGGATTCATACCTGAGTTTCATTATTTTTAAAAAAATCAACATACACGCAGACAGGCATCTGGAAATTGACCATATCTGGAAATTGATCCATTTTTAGAACAGCAAATGGATAGAAAAATATATGTGCATTGAAAAGCAATCATGCTTTGGCTTGGGTTTGAGATAAGCTGTAGGAACAGAATCAGTGCCAACTTATTCAGGTTTACATGCCTTATAAGAAACCAAGAAATTTAGCATTTTTAGCTGCATTTCCTAGTTTAAGTGAAGATTACGCTATTTCTATTAAAAAAAAATACCTGTATCAAAATTCATTTAAAATAAAGATATGTGCACATACATGTTTATACTTATATACTTATATACATGTATATGTATTATATTTTTAGCCTACTTTATTAGTCAAAAATAAGTACTTTTATCTGCAGAAGGTCTGGTTTCTTGGCAAAGGGAATATAGGGCATATTTGAGATGTGCATACCAACTGGTGAACTGAAATAGATTCTATAATATTCATATTTCATATGTGGCTAAAACCTTTATGAGTATCAAGTAAAAAGCACTATAAAAAAAAGCCTAGATTTTTCTTTTAAGAAAAAAAATAGATACTGGTTGATAATGTTTAGCTCTACAGCAGTGACCTCTCTGCTCAGAAGAGTTAACTCCTTAGTCACAAGCAGATGCTGAGCCTTTAATTCTGGCAGGTAATGAACATGTGCAAAAAACACAGGATTTTTATGATCACAGAGAGGAATGATAACTATGTGCACCGAAGATAAACCACGCACATGCACACAAATGCTATAGTGCCCTCACCACAGTCTACAAAAGATTCTAAGTCAATGTAGATGTTGGATGGGCCCATTTGCACAAGATCCCTCTGCCAGGAGCATAGACTGAGAATTTAAAGAAAGACAAAGTACTTCCTCTGAGAAGGAATCTTTTAACGCTTGAGAGAAATGGTCTTACTTGCTTTTGAAGTAGAATGCTGCACAGAACATGCCCACGATGACAATTCCAAAGATGATACATGAAATCGACAGCACCTGCCTTTGATAAACTTCTTCACTCTCTGCAAATGTGAAAAACAAGTAGAACGGATGTTAGCGGGCACAACAGAGACAGTCTCCATGCTTGTACTTCTGAGCGGGTAGGAACCTTTCAAAGCAAACTTTTTCGTTCCTGTCATGAATAGGAAAACATGTGACACTTAATAGGATTCAATTTCTTCCTTCGCAGTGGTCTCTAGCAGAACTGTTGGCTACTTTTTGTATCTGCATGGCCAAATCAGAACTCACACAGATATTACAATTATGCCTCTTATTATCAAAAGACATTGCATGACTTTAGGGCATACCAGGGACATACATTTTTGACATTATGGTGGAGTTCAAAATAACCTGCTACAGAAACAAATATGGGCCCATCAAAACCTTTCTGTGCCAGTAATGACTGCCAACTTATTTTATGTTATTTGGTCCTTGGCTGTCAACTTCCAGTTCATCCACCCGCTACTATGATTGACATCACTTATGAAAGAGAAGTTCAATGTGCACGTGAATATTTATTCACCTCTTCTGTCACTTCCTCAGTACCCATGATCTGGCACCATAATCTCAAACTCTATTCTCAAGGTCACATTTTATAGCTTCTTATCACATAAAACAACAGAATTCATAAACAAGCATTTCACTTTTCAGCCATGATCGTTCATACTCCCAGCTCATTTTCTGAAATACATTTACTGAAACAGTTCTTCCATCTCATCAAGACCTTTTATCCATAGATCTCAGGACTTTCTTCTGCTATTATCCTCTTCTTGCCGTCATTTCTCTCTTTATACAGCATCCAGACTATGGTCCATGATTACAGTCATTTACTTTCTTGCAGTTACTCTCAACTACGGCACACTTTTCTCCTTCCCTTTTACTCATTTGGCAAAATAACTGTGTACAAATCTAAGAAACTGCCTTCTCCACCCCTGTACCTTGAACAGTTCATAATTGAAGGGAAGATTGCACAATTGGGAAAATGGACACCAATGAAGACTGACAATTGCATTGCTTAAGTAGACATCCAGCAGTGACTAACACTCTCAGCAGCCTGCTTCTCCATTTTCCTAAAGATTATCCATACCTTCCCCACAGTACTCAAACATCGGACTCACCCTCCTCCCTCACTCTCAGATCTTTCACATATGTGATAAAAAAGAAGTCAGTACAGAAGAAATCATATCTACGACACAACGTGCACAAAATTAATTGCATCTCTTATTGATTGATTGATTAATTGATTAATTGATTCTCTTATTAACATAGTGCAGTAGTTCTCAAATGTTAGTGTGCATTGGAGTCGCCTTGAGAGCTTTTGAAGGGCAGCCTGCCCCCTATTTTCCCACCCAGAGTAATTGATTTAGTAAGTTTGAAGTGGAGACAGAACATGTGCATTTTTAAAAAAATTCTCAAGTGATTCTGATGTTGATGGGCTGTGAACATACATTGAGAACCTCTGAATAGACTAAGAGTCCTCAGAACACAGATAAACTATAACGGAATAACTGGGGGGGGGATTTTTTTTCCTTTGTTAATGCCAACTGTGGATCCATTTTGGACTTTCTGAATCAAAATGTTTATTCAAAAGAAAATTCCCAAGTGTTTCTCATGCACACTAAAGTTAGAGAAGGGTTCAATTAGAGAAAATGCTAACTTTTTATGAAAGATTAATTGCTTTAAATCCAATTGTATTCTGTCATCTCAGAGTGTCCACAATCACTGAAAACTGAAGAGAAGGAAAAACATTCCAATTCATTCTATGAAGCTAACATTACCTTTATATAATAACTAGACAAAGACATAAAAAGAAAATAAGTTACAGACATACAGTCCTCATTGACATAGCTTCAAAAATTCGTACCAAAATGTTAGGAAATCAAATCCAGCAAGGTGTTAAAAGGAATACATCATGAGCAAGTGATATTTATAAAAGGAATGCAAGGTTGGTTTAATATTTTAAAAAATAATAAATTGATTCACAATTTTAACAGTCAATTAAAATAATTTAATCATTAGATTACAAGGAAATTTTACTTAAAATTTAACATTCATTCCTGATTAAAAGCAGAAGGGAACTTCATCACCCTGATAAAGAATACATATATTAAAAAATCTATACCTAATTGTAAAACACTGAATGCTTTTTCCTTAAGATCAGAAATAAAGCAAGCATATAAACTCTCACCTCTTTTATTCAACATTGTATTGGAAGTTTAGCCAATGGATTGAACAAAAATAGGCATTAAATCCATTCAGTTTGAGAAAGTGGAAGAAAAATCATCTTTGCTCTCAGATAACATGATTGTCTCTGCAAAAAGGTGATAGAATGTACAAAGAGCTAGTATAGCTAATTAAGAAGCAGAATATAAGGTTGTAGGATAGATGATACAAAAATTAAATGTATGTCTATTTAATAACAAGCACTCATAAATTAACATACAATTATTATTTACACGATCATAAAAAATATAAAGCACATAGAGATAGATTTAACAAAATATACACGAGGCCTGTACACTGAAACTACTTATATATTATTCAAAGAATTTTAAAAACATCTAAATAAATGAAGATATGTGTCATGTTTATGAATTGAAAGACTCAAAATTATTAAGATGTTAATTTTCCCCAAATTAATAGATAGATTGAATATAATTCTAATGAAGATCTCAGGAGGAATTTTGTTATTGCTGTTGTTATAGAAATTGACAAGCTGATTCTAAATGTTATGTGGAAATATAAAAGATTTAGAGTAGTCAATACAACATTTTGGGAGCCAACAGATCAAAGGTGAAGGGCTTAAACTGCTTTGTTCCAAGACTTATTATGAAGCTATAGTAATCAAGGCAATATGGTATTGGCCTACTTTTAGACAGATTAGTCAAAGGAACAGACAAAAGGTTCCAGGAATATATGCAAAAATATGTGGCCACTTGATCTGTGAAAATATGCCAAGACAATTCAAAGGGAAAAGGGCCTTTTTCAAAAAATGACACTGTAACAATATATCCACAAAAATGAACCCTGGCCTTAGACCTTAATGTAAAATTTTATACTATAAAACTATTAGAAGAAAACATAGGAGAAAATCTTAGTAATCATGGGTTTAGCAAAGATTCCTTAACTACAACACAAAAGATATAATATATGAAAATAATTAAATCAATAACATGGATTTCATCAAAGTTAATAACATTTGCTCTTCAAAATATGAACTTGTATCTATAATATACATTTAACAACACTCACTATTCACCAAAAATATATATTCAATGGCATGGACTTGTATATATAATATTTGTGGATCTTTTACTACTCAATAAAAAGACAAACAACCCCATTTTGAAATGGGCAAAAGATTGGAATGAACACTTCCCCAAATATATAGAGATGGCAAGTAGGCACATATAAAATGCTGAACGTCATCAGTCATTATGGAATTGAAAATGAACCTGTATTAGGATATATGGCATTCTCACCAGAACGGTTACAAGTAAAGTATGACCATACGAAGGGTGTGGAGCAATTTTAACTCTCACGTACTTCTGGCAGAAATGGAAAATGGTATAACCAGTTAAGAAATAGTTTGATGCAAGTTAAGCATGTGTCTATGTTATGACACAGTCATTCCATTCCTAGGTGTTTACCCAAGACTCATGAAAGCATTCGTTATGTAAATACATTTTCATGGCAGCTTTATTTGAAATAGCAAAAAAGTGGAAACAATCCAAGTGCCCAGTAACAGGTGAATGGATCAACAACTTGTTCTATATCCATACAACAGGACATTTTTCAGAAATAAAGAGGAATGAGCTATTGATATAAACAACAATACACGTGAACCTCAAATAATTATGCTAAGTGCAACTCAGACCCAAAAAACTATACTTGTTGCATTATCCTAATTGTATAAAACTCTGGAAAATGGAAACCAATCTGTAGTATATAAGAAGCATGCAAGTGGATACCTGGGGTGGGGGGTGGAGGAAAGAGACTATGGAGTGACAGGAGGAAACTTTGGAGATTTATAGATATATTCATTGTGTCAAATATGATAATGCTTCTGTGGGTGAACATTTATGTCAAAATGTATCAAATGATAAATTTTAAATAAGTGTGTTATTTTATGTTAATTATAGTTGCAAATATATTAATCCTGGGAGACAAAGAATGCAGGGACCACATAAAGAATATACGTGATACGAAAGACATACGCCTGCTGCAACGCCAGCCACCTACGCTCTCTCCTCTCCTTTTCCTCCAGCATGTCTAACATCTAACCCCTTAGAGCCTTCATACACGCTGTCCTTTTTCCCTTTCTGAAATATTATTCCATATTTGTTTTTTCCTACTTGCCTTTTGATCTCAAATTAAATGTCACTAGCTCAAGAAACCTTGCACTGCCCTGTAAGCATCATTGGTGCAGGAGACCATGTTTTTGTTGATTTACTCATTAGACTCGCCCCTGTTTCTCTAGCACCATGTTCAGTTCTTCCCACATGGTTGACACCCTAAGACTTGTTAGCTAATAAATAAATAGAAATTTCAGGCTTTATAGGGATTTTCTGCTTTATGCTGTTAATGAAATATCAACTCTCACCTGAGGATGCTCTTAAGGTTTAATAGTTTCCTTCCTTTACGCCATGTCCTCCCAGGTTCCACAGTCTCCCTTCTCCAGGTTGACCACCGCCAACGGGCCCCACCCATTCCTGAGCCCTGCGCCGGGCTCTCCTCACCGGGGCTTGCCCACCCCGCCTGGCCTCCTGGCTGTAACTCTGCCACAGCCCTTTGTAGAGGGCGAAGTCATAAAGAAAATGATGACGCCGTCTGTTTCCAGGCCTCCGAAGAAACTAGCATGTTCGACGGACAGGCGGTTATTTTCAGCGTCCACCTTCTTTTCCGTACTATCCGACTGCCAGGCCTGGTTTCTAGGTGGTCTTCAGGTTGCCCGGTCGGGCTCCAGGAGCACACTCTCCATGGCTGTGCTCCCGACGCGCTCCACGCCCTCGGTGGTGAGCTGCCGGCCTCACGTTCCAGCCCAGCTTCCTTCAGCGCTGACACCAACCCAAAGCCAGGACGCTGGCCGAGACGTGGCTCATGGGCCAGAATCCCCCATACCAGGACCTGCTGGGGTGCTTTCACAGTGCCCCAGAAGTTTCCAGGGACAGCTAAAATGAATCCATGACTTGTGATGTTCCTCTAGCAGCAAAGTCCACTGCACCATACTCCATCGTTAATTAGGCAAACAGGTATCAGGCATATAGACCTGGATTAAAATCTACATACACAGAGCCCAATTTCTAGGACCTACTTTCTTTCCTTTAATTTTTTCTTTCCAGAGACCATACACTCTCTTGAAATATGATTGCCAAGCTTTCCAGCCTTTTTTCCTGCAGAAATGTGTTGGGGAACAAAGTTTCAGAGCCATCCCCTCTTCTTTCCCTTCTTAGGTTTTAATGTCTTCATTTTTAATGTCTTTATTCAGATGGGGTATCAGAAAACAAAAATTAAACCTAAGAGAAATGCACATTATCCAGATTTCTGAATAAATGGAGAGGAACAATCAGGGGGCCCTGACAAGCTTTGGTTTACATTGTACGTTTGGAAAGATTCAAGTTTTGAAGGGATTACAAAAGTGTCATTGAGACCTCGTTTGGACACATTGCTGCCTTAAAGAATGCTACCTTGAAAACTCTCCACATTTGTAAGCTCATTAAATCTTCCAGTTGAACTTGGAAACGAATAAGTACTTATAGCAACTATAAAGAATTCATTTCAGTTAATTGCCGTGAGTTGATGGCTGCAATGGGGGAAGCTGATTTGCATATGATAACCTACCCCACCTGGCCTGTGCCAATAAAGAGAATTATGAAAATGATGGATAATTATACTCATTAAAACACAAAATCAGATTGTATGCACTAACCTGAATGATTTCCTTATGAAATCTATGTGGTGTTTTTGTTCTTACTTGAAGCTAGTCAAATATAGCCTGTGGAAATGCACAGAATCAATTCTGAATTTAAATCAAGAGTGAAATTAAAACTCCGGAGACCAGGAGTGAATTTATAGATCCAGGTGTAGTTACAATGAGGGTGCTCAAGAGCTAGAGTGGCGAGGTGCACGCGACAAGGGGTCGAGAGTTGGCAATTTTGGATTTGATTTTAATTTTAACCACTTTTAATTTGAGTAACCACAGGTATATTACTTTACATTTATAAATCCTAATTCCCTATCAGAATAAAGGCAATAATGAAATGCTGACTGTAATAAATGTTATAACAAAAAGGTATATAGTGCTACAAAAATATATGATCAATTGACCTATTCATAGAGATGAGAGATTAGAGATCTGAAGTATAAGGTTAGGAGCCAGCTAGGCAAGAGTTATGGGCATGAGGAGAGTGGTCCAGAAAGAGAAAACAGCTTGTGCAAAGGCCCTGTGGTAAGAGATAAAAATGGCACATTCAAAAATCTGAAAGTTATCGCCTAACCCCAGGGCCTTTGCATAAGCTCTTTTCTCTTCCTTAGCTGCTTTGCAGAGCAGCAGAGGCAATGGGGACTTGGTGTGCAATGGAGATGGCATTACAACAGCAGGAAGGCACTGAAGGGTTTGAAAGGAGGAGTGTGATGTAATAATATTTACATTTCTTTTTTCTGCATGGTGGGGAAATGATTAGAAGGGATAAAGTAAATGCAGAGTCCTGTTAAGAGTCTATTAGCATGGCTCAGGTCAGACACGAGGGATGTTTGTATGACAGAAGTAACAACCATGTTTTGGAGAGAAATAAACAGAAATGAAAAGCAGTTGGGTTGCAAATATAAGGACTAGATGGTGGTGTTGTTAACTAAGAGTGTACTAGAGGAAGGTCAGACTTGGAAGAAAAAGCCACAAGCTCAGTTTTAGATTCAGCCAGTTTTAAGGGCCTAGGAGATATCCAGGTAAAGATGTCAACTAGATGTTTAAATATGTAAATCTAGGCTAAGAGGAAGTGACTGGGTTCTGGGGAGAAATATTTAGGGGCTATGCATATATTAAAACTAGTGTGTTGATAAGACAGTCCCAAAAGAAAAGACAGAGTAATAAGAGAAGAATTCATGGAAGCGTAGAGAAGGAACCTGCAGGGGAGATGTAAAAAGAACAGCCAGCCAGGCAAGGAGAAAAGTGAAAACCAAACAACAAAAATCACAAAACATGATAACATCATGAACAAAAACCAGAGTTTGTGTAGAAGGATAGGCTATTGAGTACTGCCGGTGGGCCAAATAAGATATAGTCAGTCCCCTAATTTAGTGGCGTGGAGGTCACTGGGCTCTCTGATGAAATCGTGGAGATGGACCCATAACCCCAGGGGTCCTCTGTCACGTTATCAGTCATGTGCTGCAAGGCAAATGCTTTCTCCAGACCTGCCCTGTTTTCCACCCCTTTGGCTGGATTTAGAATCTAGATTTCCAGCCTAACTCCAGAGAGCAGCGAGCGCCTTACTTGCACCTTGAGGCTCCCATTTGTTTCATTGTAGAGAAGCGTGAGGACTGACCGAGCTGAGATGCACAGCGTTGTGGTTCCTAACTCTGTGTGGTCATTAACTATTAGGCTGAACCATACACAAATGCCATGGGGAGGGCGCAATAAATCCCTAAACATTGCCAATTTAATTTGGTTCTAATAGGTGATAACTGTTGTTATTTTATAGGATGTTAGTATTTTTGCATTTCATTTTTAAAAACCCAGGTTATGAAGTCATTTTTGAGGGCAAAAGCAATCTCTGCTTAAATAGGAATCGGTAAAGGGTGTGCTTTCATTACCTGCAGCTCCCAGCACTGGTCCATTTTCCTTTTCTGTTAGGCACAGAAGTTGTTCCTCTCCTTTTATATGATCATAATTCATGTTCCAAAGGCAGAAACTAGAGAAGGCGATGTAACAGTGAAATTCTGGGAACCGACATAGGACCAGTGGAAAAAATCCTTTGGACAGGCAGCCTGGCCGAAGGCTCTGAAAGAGACCAGTGCTCCTGTAGCTGTCCCCCTGTCCCCACCCACCTCGCTCAGGGAGCACTGTGCTGGCAGGTGGCTCCCCCTGGGCTTAAACACCAACTACAACTGTTCTTATCTTCTCTCATCCATGGTCTTGGTCAATAAAGTGGGGATAATACTACATACCTCACATATTTGTTAAGAGATTCAATAGGAGAGCACAAATAAAGTGTCTAGAATAAGGGATGGCATATAACTGATGCACAAAATGCCAGTTTCTTTCCTTTCCCCATTCTCCCCTGGAACCAGGACTTTACTCCACCCCTCTCGTGCTCACTAGCTCCACCCACAGGCAGCAGGTGACTTGCTGACACTGCCTTTCTGTCTGCTCACTGAGACCTGCGTTGAAGGAATTTACTTTTATGTTATTTTCTTTACTCATAGTTCCTTGTACTTTTTACTCCTGGTGACTGCATTTTTCAGCTAGTGGTTCTGAATTGCTACAAGGATGTTTTGGAGTATGTAGCACACGCGAGCCTCGTGGGGGCACGGGCTGTCTTTCACATGCCCCTCACGTACAACCTTTGAGAAGAAAAGTGTGCTCCTTTGTTGCCAGAGACACAGAGTTATTGGAAAGCACGCAGGCTACAGCACTGCCTGCGAAGCCAGGGTGCTCAGTTCAGGTCCTGGTGTGCAAAGCTGCCTGACAAGAATGCTTTTGGAAACTCTAAGCCTTTAGAATTTTAGAAGGCTCTCCACAAAAAACATATCAAGCAATACTAGACAGAAAAAAGTACCACAAGCAAGTCATAGTTGCTGCTTTCCTATGCCATTTCCCTAGGGAGTTCTCGATATTAAGAGTAGAGGTGTGGGTGACTGCGATGAACTGTAAGTCCCTGTATTCGTCTGGGACTGGAAAGTGTTCTAAAGGCAGCTCCATGTCCCCTCCAAGTGTGGGGCCCCAGGACTCCACTGCCTCTTGGAAACTTTTCCTCTGTACCACCAGTTTTAATTAAGACTGTAAGACTTCAAACTTAAGTATGATTTCCTTGAGTGTGCTGGCATCCAGGTAATGTGAGGCTTAAATACGGGCACAGACAAACATGCACATGCATGCACACACACACACACCTGTAAGTCATATACAAGAACAAAAGCTTTTTTACATAGACCACCTCATATTCAACATGTGTGTATCAGACCCCATGTGGAGCCAGCACTAGGTGTCAATGAAAATGTGATTACTCTGAGAGTTCATTGTAGAGTCAACCTAACAATACCACTGGGCTTCTTTTCATCTAAGGATTCATCATTTGAGACCCTGCAGTTAAAAGTCTGCATCAAGAAGCAAAAGCCACCGTAGCAGAACAATATTCACGGATGAATCCACTGTTTATGAAATAGGTCTTCACTCTCTAATCCTGGCATGCATTTCTATCCATCAAGTCAACCTCATAATCTAGGTAGGTCAATCTCTTCCTGATTGAAGGCCTATGACTTTGCTGTCCTCATGTTGACTAGATTGTCAAAGTGAATTTATTCCAGCTTTGATCAGTCTTGGAACAAGAGAGTCTTCTGAATTCTGTTCTTAAAAATCAACAAATGTTGAGGCCCTCACAAGGAACAGCAAATAAATCTTGATCAAGAAAGAGAAGACTATTTAGAATGCTGGAAACCTGAATTTGTACATTTTAACTTGAAGACAAAAACAAAGAAAAGGTTAAACAGCCTAATAACTGTACTAGTAAAGAAAGTAGAGTTATTTCATCAAAGTAAAAGACATCCTGAAGGCAAATGAAGTGGATCCTCACCATGAGACCAATGAGATCAAAGACACACTGGCAAGGTGGGGCACCCAGAGAGTGTGTGACACAAATATAGGAAACAGCAACCAGCTGAAGCCCAAGAATGCTACTTGAGGGTGAGGGGATCCAGCCCAACCACCCAAGTGCAGAGGGCCTGCAATGACCAGGAGGTACTGAATGCTCCACATCTTCAACACAGTGCTGTTTCTACCTGGAAGACTCCTTCCCTTGTCTACCTGCAGAGCTCCTATTGTTATGAGTTGAACTGTGTCCCCCAAAAGAGGCTGAGGTACTATCCCCAGTGCCCATGAAATGATCTTCTTTGGATATAGGGTTTTTGCAGATGATCAGGTTAAAATAAGGTCATTAGGATGGACCTTCATCCAGTATTACCATGTCCTTATGGAAGGGACAGTGCCATGTGAAGATGTTGGCAGAGTCTGGACGATGCACTGACAAGTCCGGGAAGGCCTAATATTGCCAGCAAACCCCTGGGAGCCAGGAGAAAAGCAAGGGACAGATTCTCCCTCACAGCCCTCAGAAGGAACCAACTCTGTCAACACCTCTATCTTGTACTTCCAGCCTCCAGAACTGTGAGACAATAGGTTTCTGCTATTTAATCACTGTCCATGGCACTTTGTTATGGGCAGCCCTAGCAAACTAATATACTCACTGATCCATAAAAAATCAGAGTAAACACAATCAGGTCTGAAAATTCCCCTCAAGCTCCCCCTTCTCCATCTTCTTTACATCTTTCCATAACTGATATTGTCTTGTACCAAAAATGCACATATCTGCTCCCCATAGCCAAGTCTGAGAGCCCCTTAAGGCCAAGAATATCATCTTCATTCCTGGATCCTTGAACCTGGCTTTTGCTTGCTTTGCACGGGGAAGGTTGCTTAACAGGCCTTTGTTGAACTCAACAGCTTCGGGGTTGGGTGTCTAATGACATTTTGCCAGTTGATCCTGTGCCTGGTGGGTAGGCACCACTATCTCTGAGGGGTGTCCTTTTACCCCAGGGATTCATTCTGTTTCTCTTTGCAGCATGTTGCAGAAGGGCACCATTTCAAATACTTTGAAAAGTGAAAGAATTTCTTCATAATAATATGTTGACGTTCAAAACATTTTATCATCTTTCCATGAAAAGTGTTCTTCGATGTGCATTATCCATAAAATTTGATATTTAAAAGGAACTAACAGTTTAAATGCATAAACACATTCATTCTCAACCTGTAATTTCCTTTTATTCCCCCTCGAGCCCCACCAAATATTAACCTTCCCTGTAAAACCCCTTATCTCTCCCCCTGCTTTCCAACCAGTGCAGCTCTGGCTGCCTACAGATAAGTGAATGTTATAAAACACATTTTGAAAAAAATGCAAAGCCCTGGGCCTCCTCATTGGTATGTCGCACTGGCTTGCCAAGTGCTATTTCTCCTGCAAATAAATGATCACTTTAAGGCAAATTGCATGAAAATAAATCTATGGGTGAGTTTTCAGTGCCAAGGTGAAACCAGTCTTCGGCTTCCGGCTTCACTGTCTGAGAGTTCCATTTCTCCGGAACCTGTAATAACTGTCCCCCTATCCTTGCCCTTACCCACAGTTTTATCACTCAGGATTCACTGTTCATTGGCAAAATCGCATTCCACTAGCAAGATATGCGACTGGGAAGGGTAAAATGTTATTTTCTTGGCAATGAGGAGAATGTGACCCAGTGGCTTACAGGACTCTTCTGATGTTTGACCTGTTTTGATGGAGTGGGAAGTCTAATTCTCTAAAACCATTTCAACCTCCCTCGCCACACAGGAGAGCAGTCAGCCCAAAGGAACAGCCAGCCCTTTCCAGACTGGTTTAATGGGTCTCCACCTCTCTCAGCCAGGTGGGATCCAAGTTACAGGAATCCAGCTCCCTTTGCCTCAAATATGAGTGTGGCCTGGCCTGATCTACAAGTGTCACTGCAAAGTTAGTTATTTGCACAGCTGCCCAGGCCAACAACCTGGTGGCTATTTGCCCTTCTCAGGCCCATGTTGTCACTATGACATCAGGGGATGTCCTGACTCAGGCTGGTTGTCAGACAGCACAGTGCAGGCTTCTGGACTCTGGGCATAGAATCTCCACCTTGGCCCTGCCTTAGAAATACTGGAGACACTTTTCAAACATGCCTACAATGGAGTCCCACCCCAGAACATGACCACAGATGAGCTGTGCTGGTTTGTGAACTTTATATATAAATGTAATCATATTATATGTTCTTTTTATACCTAGCTCCTTTCAGTTATTGTTAGTGAGATTCAATCATGTCATTGCATGTAGCTATGACTCATTTATTATTCCCGTTAATCTGCCTTTACAAACTTATATTAAAGTCAAAATCATGGGCATTTTTTATGTTAGTGCTCAGAGGTTTATCTCTTTTTGGTGGCCTCATAGGATTTTATATTATGGAGAAGTCATATGGACATTTATATTATTTCCAGTTTTGCATTGTTATAGCCAATGCTGAAATGAGCAGTCTTGTATACTTGTAGTAGCTATGTTTTAAATAGAATATTGATCAATCGTATAGTGCACAGAGAATATAATGAGGAAGGAAAGGAAAGTCAGATAAGAGAAATGAAAGTAAATTCCTGCGGGTAACTAGAGGTTCTAGTGGGAATGCTGTCCTTCCTCATCATGGTATTTGAGGTTTCTCAGCCTAACAGCTCTCCAACTATTGATCCAGTGCAATCTTGTCAAAAAGCCCACCAACACAGAGGGTGCACTTGAGATTTCTCAAGCAGAGGAGAGGCCTATCTGACAAATTGATTTATTCAGTGACAGCAGATACCCCCAGGTGTCCTTAATTCACAAATATGAATGAGAAGCCTGACTCACCAATTCTACGAAAAAATTACTGACAAATTCCCAGAGTGGAATCTAAAGACTTAGCATATATAAGTCTCCAGAATGAACCTTAAAAGTATCCCTAAAAAACAAACAAAAACACAGAAAGACTTGGGTCAAGTGATCCTTTTGTTATTTCAAAATGTGATTTCTGAGTCTCATCTTTTTTACCAAAACACAGAGCAGTAGGGAGCACTTTTTGATGCTTGATAACCCTATACTACAGTGATGGGTGTCCATCCCTCCCAGGTAAGTTAACAGAAACAAGTTGTAATCCAGCAGTGAAAGACATTTGTTTCCAACTGTGTAGTGATACCAACAGGGGCTTGGTGACAATGTACCTCAGCAGGGAGTGAGCTACAGGGTCCAAGAAGATGACAGGGTTAGTACCAAAAGATAAGAACAGTGATGGTTCAACTGAGACAGAAGCAATAGAAGATACTTGCTACTTTAAGAATTAGCACAAGCAAAGACTCTCTGCAAGATATATCCAGAAGCAAAATAAACCACACATGACCCATAAGGAAAGTGATTGAAGCATCTGGTTACCGCTGAATTGAATAGAATTTTAAGGTCTCTGGAGAACCCTCGAGTCTTTGTAGTGTCTATGTATATAATCTTCAATAAAAGTATGTGGAGTATTGGAGTATTGAGATTTACTATTTGCTCTAGGCACATCATAGCAACAGTTCTTGTCTTGTAACAGCAAGTGTATCGAGATAGCGGCAGAGATTGTAGTCTTGTTGCATGCCCCATGGTGTTTAGAGAGTAATGAATCTCTTTTGGCATCATGGGTTATAATAACCATGTCTTCTATTTTCTATTTCTGATGCTTTGACATCTGGGCCTTGCTGACCCTGAAGGGACGTCCCCTCCTAGGATTAGCCAGTTCTGAGACATAGGAAGCAACAAGCTCATGAGCATACTTTTTTCCAAATACAAAACAACCGATCCAGAGCTCCTATACTGACTGCCTCCTTTATCAGGCTCTTACACTTTGGACAATTGTCCACCTGCCCTCATAACCTCATGGTGACTATAGTTAACACACACACACACACACACACACACACACACACACACACACACCTCTAGTTCAGGTCGGTAGCAAACCCAGCTGATAGGTCTGCATAATAAAAAAGATAGCAATGCTGAAATCAAGAGGACATTCCATTAAAGAGTTTAACTTAGAGTACAATATCATGGCATAAAGACATTGTTGAGATGTCTTGTTTAAATTTACAAGAAGAATAAAAAAGAGGACATCAACATACAATTAAAGAGTTTACTGAAATTTCATTGTTATTGTTGCCGGAGACATTTACAAATTAAACTTATACAGAGGATAGTAAACATATTATTTCAACTCAAATCATTCTCACAACACAAAGAAGTATCTTAAATGATTTCTAGGAGGCTATTCAAAGTATACTTAGGGTCCAATTTATATTTCTTAAACATATTAGTTGCTTACTTCATTAAGATGGAATTAAATAATATATGTACTCCTTTCCAGAAAAGGTGTTCTCTCTGGATCAGGAAATGAGTGTGGAGGTGGAAATGGGACTAGGCTGACCCCAGGACCATTCTCCATTGAAGGAAAGGGGAATATAAAATATGATGTGTAGAGGTGAAGTCAGAATTACAAAGCAACAAGGCTATTTTACTAAATCATCAATCCCAAATATCCACTGGACAGAGGAAAACAAGATACCATCTGTAGAATAAAAAAGGTTGGGAAGTAGGCAAAGGAATGAAGGGAAGGAGATGGAGCCTGCAGGATGCTGCAGGGCCTTGGGAAGATCCCTGTGGTCCTGCCCATGGACAGACTGTAAATTGATTGAGGCAAATGGCCAAGTGTGATCATATAGGCAGAAAAAAATGGAAGCATTTTTGTCATGTCAAAGATAAGGAAACTGAGGCTCAAAGAAGTTAATATAACAGCTTCAGAGTAACAGAACTGGGACCCACACACATGCCTCCACTTCAGAAGATCATGCATAAGCCCTGGCTGGGTAGCTCAGTTGATTGGAGCACCCTCCCCATATGCCAAGGTTGAGGGTTTGATCCCTGGCAGGGCACATACAAGAATCAACCAATGAATGCACAAATAAGTGAAACAACAATTCCGTGTGCTGGTTTCTCTCTGTCTCTGTCTCTCTTTCTCTCTCTCCCCCCTTCCCTTCTCTTTAAAATCAATCAATCAATTAAAAATTTTTTAAAAAGCAAGTCATGAATCCTTTGCTCTTTTCCTAATCTCCTCTCTGCCCACACTTGAGGCAACTGAAAGGGAAACTAGGCATCTTCTCTCTTACACCCAAGGCCAACAGAACAGGGCTCCCATGCAAATGAAAACTAAGCAAAAGTAGAAACGTGAATCAAGAAAGTCTTCTATTAAAAGAAAAAATCTAAAATGTCACCTTGGCTCACAGTTGCTGAAAATCAAGCAGAACAGTCAATGTATGTTTAGAAATGGAATACAAGGGGTCTCAAAAGAGACGTGGAGGTCAGGAGGGAGAGTGAGGAGACAAGGACGCCTCCTATGTAACGTGCAATGACTCAATGGTGAGCACTCTGAGGACCACAGAGTTAGCTCCTTTCTGTCCTTGCTCAAGGCCTTGGAGAGCTCAAGGGACCTTCCCAAGGTTACATAGTTAGGAAGTGAAAAGTAGAGCCAAGAACCAACCAATCGTGCCCACTCCAAAATTTCAGGCATGTCTTGCTTCATTATTGTCATCATTAACATTCATTTAATGAAAGTTTCAAAGTCACTAAATGGTAAGGACCTCAAAAATAAGTTTGTTTTTTTTGAAATAAAGGATGGATGAGTATGTAAATGAAAGTTGCTAAGGTTCCCATCCCTGCTGATAGAGTAGGTGTGGGAGATGAAGAAAAATGAGCCAGGCATGGTTTTAAAATTGTTAACCTGAGTGAAGGTTGGATGAATCGCCACATCAGGAGAGATAACAAAGCAGCTGGTGGCGAGGATGGAAGGTGGTGGGTGTTTTCCTCCCCTCTCTGGGCCTGTCTTTTCTCTTCCCATTGTCTTCCACACTCTGCTCCAGGCTGGTGGTCATTTCTCCAGCCTCCCTCTAGCTTCCAGGTGAGGACACCTTTTGTATTTTCTTCCTGGGATGTCCTCCTGGCCTCTCTCAATGAATCCACCAAGCTAGAAGCGAATCTTCTGGACCTAAGATTTCCATGAGGAGGAGTTGTCCATTACCCCCACCCCCCACTCCAAAGGTGAGGTTTCCTTTCTATGTGCTTCTGGAGAACCTAGGGGAGTAATCTCATTGTACCGATTATTATATCGTTTTTCAATCCCTGGGTTAGTTATTTATCTTCATTCTAATCTGTAAACTCCTTGGAGCTTTGCTGATTGTTTCATTCTCGTTTTGTGACTTGAACTGGCACATACAACAGGCTGCCAAGACATCTGAGAAATCACGACCTCCTGTTCTTCAACCTGTATGCAACATACACAATTAGGTGCTCAGAGAGACCCAGCACAGGCATATTACCCACCCTACCACTGGGTTGTTCAGATCCAAACACATACCCATATGTCTTCAGACTGAGATTATCCTGGAATTCTCAGTAGCCCCGAGTTTTTTTCTTAGATGTAGGATTCTGCTTATAATTTTCTGTTAATTAAACTTTACTAACATTGCTAACCATGGTAAGAGTATCATGACATGGCCTATTCTTTGAAACAATTATTACCTGGAATGCAGCAAAGAAATTGCTGTAAAAGGGGAAATTGGGAAAGAAAATCTGACATGCAGTTTCTAACAATGGTTCTGAAGGCATATCAGGACACTTTCTTCTTTCCCTCAATGTCCCCTGCGACTCACACATGCTATTACCTTTAGAAAAAGTTCACATAGTGATATTTCTGAATGAAACCAGCAATTACGGAAAATCTAAGACTACAGGCAAACTCATACCCCCAAGGAAGAGACTTGCAGAAATTCTCGATCCCCTGTTGTCTCTACCGTGAGACAGCTCAGGCAGGAGGTCCACATGAGCTGAAATATATCAAAATCGTCCCGTCGTCCTATACACCACAAAGGTCCATTTCCGTTGGATTCAAATACCACTGATCATTTGTGACAGATAGAAAGCCTGTAGCAATCAAAGAAGAAAGACAGACTTCTAAAGATGAACAACTGTGGGGAGACTTAGAATAAGTAGCTCACAGTTAGAATAAAATTTATCCAGTAAACAAACCCACAGGCACTGCTCTCAGACCTATCATTTCAGAAGAGAAATCTCATACATGGAGATTGTTTTAAAATTTGCTTTCTGAAAGGTAAAATGGTACGAGCATCTCCCAGGACATAGAAATGACAGCCAGGTTTTGGATACTGTGGCTCAAAAAACAACTCCATTTTAGGAGAGAACAACAGAGTTATGACAGTTGTCAAAAGAAGAACGTGTCCTATTCTTACTGCTCCCCAGCCCTCACCATTATCATCCAAGCATCTTACAGGGTTGTCAGGAGAGAATATCATAATTCTGATTTTCAGCAAAATGTCTATGCCTAAGCAGTTATGGGTGCTTTGTGTGACAGAAGTGCCATTCTCATCACTTCTAGGAGAAAACATTCCATTCTATAATGCTAGAAATTTCCCCCAAATGCATGCATTTCTTTTTTTTCTTTTTTTATGATTCTGAGGCCTCAGTTCCCTTTTAGGCAATTCATTCTTTTGTCTCCACTTAAGAGACACTGAATGGTTTCACAAAAGAGCCTCCCTCCACCCTTCATACAATCCTGTGGAATAAGACATACTCAGGATTAGTGATCTCTGCAATATTGGCAACAAGGAAATACAGACGTGCAAAACGAGTGTGGGGTGTGAGGGGGTGTGGGCACCACATGGGTGCATTAGCACTGGGAAAGATCGAGGTCAGAAAACTACAGTGAGGGGCAGAATACAGCAAGCTGGTCTGTTTTTGTCAATAAAGTTCTGTTGGGGCAGAGACACATCCATTTGTACTTTTTGTGGCTGTGTTTGTATTCCAACGGCAGAGTTGAGTGGTTGAAGCAAAGTACACAAAGCCCAAATATTTACTATTTGGCCTTTTATAGAAAAAAAATGTGCTGATCCCTGAAATAGAGGAGAAGAAATTCAACAAATAAAAATCACCTTGTCATGCGATATACAAAAAATAAAAATAAATACTCGCTCTAAAAATATTTTTAAAATTTGTTTTTTAAAAGGTTTTTTAAAAAATTCTAAAACAGCTCCTTAAATTGTCAAAAGAATCATTTTAGCTTCCTACTGCATTGGATAAACAGGGAGCCTGCCAGCCAAGGGACGCCCCTCCCTCAGCACCTACTGCTAGACAAGGCCAGTGTGGCTCCTATAACTACCAAGATTCGGCTTCTAAAGCGAGAACCCAGAGGGCCAGCAGGGGCACCTGAGCAGGTGCAGGTAAGGGCACAAAAGCTCTGCTGAAGTAGTGCTAGTGCTGATGAGCTGGGCCAGCTAGTGTCTTCCCCAGAAAACTCAGCTGGAGACCAGAAGAAGAGTGGAAGTCAGTTAGAAGTGGAAGCAAAATCAGAAAGACAGATAAAATAAGGACAAAAGAGAGACAAAGGGCAGTTGAGTCATGTTAAATGGATGTCCAGTCTAAAGGAGAAACTTCCTAGAGTTCTTCACAAGCCATGAGAGGAGAAACGTTTTCTTAGTATCCTGTTGGAGGCAGAGACGCTGATCATGCTCTGTTGACCATGATTGTTAGCTATAGTTATAAGAAACATTAATCATGTTCTGTTAACTGTGATTGTTCTGTTCTAATTAGAAAAAGCACTCTCTAACCTGGCTGGGAGTTGTAGCCCAGGCCATGGGAGTTGATCTTGGAATGCCATCTATTCTCCTTTTGCCATGGAAAGATAACAACCTTGTGGCAGAAACAAAGGGGTCCCGGAGGTTTCACCCTTTTGTAACCCCCAGCCCGAATTTCTGTGACCTGTAAACCATTATACCCATTCTTATTCCTTTCTGCCCATTTCCCCAAGTAATCTTTGTCCTTCTACCCAATATAAGGAACTGGCTTATGGGGGGTAGGTAGAAAAGATTTTATATGGACAAATCCTGCTGCTCTCCCATTTTGCTGGCATTACTGGAATAAACACTTATATATGATTCAACCTTGTCTCTACTTCATTGGCTAAAGTAGTGACAGGCAGCCTGGACCCATTGTACCCAGTTTCAATCTCAGACTCTTTGAGAAAGGCCAGGTCTCAAGGTCAAAATCCCTGTTAATTTTAACTTTTTATTTTTCCCTGTTGCATCAGTCAATGTCCCTGTAGTTATTTGTCTCTGTATGTGTGTGTATGTTTTTGTTGTCTTTTTGTTTGCTTGTTTGTTTTAATAAAAATAGCTTAAGCCCATCCAGTGTGGCTCAGCAGTTCAGCATTGACCTATGATCCAGAAGATTATGGTTTGATTCCCAGTCAGGGCACATGCCCAGGTTTCAGGCTTGATCCCCAGGAGGGGGCATCATTGATATTTCTATCTCTCTCTCTCTCTCCCCCTTTCTCTCTCTGAAATCAATAAAAAGAAATATTTAAAAATAATAAAAATAAAAATAGCTTAAGACACAGAGATTAAAATGGAAATAACTTCCTGTAAGGAAATAAATACCAGGCAGGACAAACTGTATCTATGAAGATGGCTCGCTCTAAAAAATATTTTAAAAAGTTGAGAATGACTTCAGGGGTGTAATACTTTGTGGACACCCAAGCGACTACCACCTTCTTAACAGGCTGTTACTTTGTTAAAACTTGTTAAGTTTCTTTGGTCACCAGAATGTTCTCTAAGGTGCTGGAACCTGTAGACCTCAGCTGTAAAGTTGGCTGGTGAAATTTGGTCATAATATAGTACTTTGAGCCAATGCTATGCTTGAAATTTTAGTTCATGAACAGCCTTCGGCTAGAAATTTTTTATAATTTCTGCCTGAATGACCTGCCTGACTGCTCCTGCTTGTCCTTCCACCCTCAGTATTTTTGTCAGCTTGGACAGGCTCCAAAAGGGGCCCATGGCAGCTCTCTCTCAGGCAAAGCCTAAGGCAATAGGACAAGCTGCTGCTTCTGCACCTGTGCAGTTGCAGATAGATGCATTCTTACTGCTCTGACCAAACAAGAAATGATTTTATTTTATTTTAATTTTTTTAAATTGAAATTATTGGTGTGATGTCAGTTACTGGAAAGGGGACCTGGGCCTGAGTGTGTCTGCTTAGGGTCGGCCTGTACTAAATGGGTTCTTGACTTTGTGCAGGAAAGATTTCACAAAACGAGTCCAGGTGATTTTGAGAGTATATTTATTAAAGCTGGGGACAGTGAAACAACAGAAGATAGAAGCAACAGGAGAGAGATTAGGCAGGAAAATGAGCCTAGGTTGGGCTACTTTGGCTCATTAAGAAGTTAGAGAAAATGGGGCTTTGAGGGCAGTTTCAGGGGGTTAGCCCAGGATGAGCTGCTGCTGCCCATTACTCCCTTGGTTGCAAGCCTCATGGGGTCTCTTAGAGTTTGGGAGGTGCACACCTGTGGGGGAAGGAGAGGAGAAAGGGCATGCTCCTGGGAGGGAGAGCAAGCTGGGACCTTCATTTTGAGGGTTAAAGGCTGGCAGTTTAAGGGAGGTCTTAAGGGAGTATCTCAATAGACTATTCATCAGCTTTATGCTACTGTGCCAAACTGAGATTTTATTCTTTTAACTTCAACTGTCCTTGGATGTGGTTCGCAAATGGCACTAATTGGATTTCTGCTACCTGTCTCCATGAGTAGGGTGATTTAAACTATTTAAATGGGGAGAAGTGTAAACTATTTACTCTTTTTTTTTAATCATTTTAAAAAAATTTGTCTTTATTGTTGAGGGTATTACAGATATCCCCCCTTATTTTCCCCCATTTATCTCCTCCACCCTGCAACCACAACCCCCCTCTCCCTCGGCCTTCACCACACTATTGTCTGTGTCCGTGGGTTATGCACATATGCATAAAAGTTCTTTGATTAATCTCTCCCCACCTCCACCCCCACCCTCCCTTCCCTCTGAGATTCCTCAGTCTGTTCCATGCTTCTGTGTCTCTGGATCTATTTTGCTCCTCAGTCTATTTTGTTCATTAGATTCCACATATGAGTGAGATCATGTAGAACTGAATCAGGAAGAATCAGAAAACCTGAATAGGCCAATAACAACGGATGAAATCGAAGCAGTAATAAAAAAAACTCCCAGCAAACAAAAGCCCTGGTCCGGACAGCTTCACAGGGGAGCTCTACCAAGCATTCTACTTCTAATTATAGCAGTCCCTTTAACATTTCTTGCAATGCTGGTTTGGTGGGGATAAACTCCTTTAGCCTTCTAACATGTGGTCTATCTTTGAGCATGACCCATGTGTACTTGAGAAGAATGCATGGTTACAAGAAGATAGGATTTTGTGATTTACTAGATGGCTGTAAACTTCTTGTCCCTTTTAACTACCGGTCTCAGCATCCCTAGTCCACTTGTCTTGGCTTGCTAATCTGTATCACTGGTTTGCAAAACCATACACGTTTCAAGTGTACAACTCAATAAAACAGCCTCTGCACACTGATTACGCATCTATCACCCCAAGCAAAGTCTCTTCCCATCCCCATTCCCCCCCACCCCTTTGCCTACCTCCATTTAGTCCCCACCCTGCTTTCCCTCTGGCTAACATCAGACTGTTGTCTGTGGCCATGGGCTAAGCATGTGTGTTTTTGGCTAATCCCTTCACTTTCTTTCATCCAGTCTTTCATCCTCTCCCCTCTGACAGCTGTCAGTCAGTTCCAAGTAGCCATGCCTCTATTTTGTTCACCATTAATTTCTTTTCTTTTTATTCTATTGTATTGTATTTATTTTATTTTAAAATATGTTGTTATTGATTTCAGAGAGAGGAAGGGAAAGGGAGAGAGGCAGAAACATCAATGATGAGTCATTGATCAGCTGCCTCCTGCACGTCCCCTACTGGGGATCAAGCCCAAAATCTGGGCATGTGCCCTGACCGGGAATGGAACCAAGATCTCCTGGATCGTAGATCAACACTCAACCGCTTAGCCACACTGGCCGGAGAATCATTAATTTCTTAATGACTCATAGGTTTTGAATAATAACACCCTTCTTTCCCAGCCTTCATCTGTGACTAAACCCTTTGCGGATTGATAAGAAATAATAACTTTCAGCTAAGGAATCTTCCCATTTCTTCATTACTGGCACTTAGAAGGACAGGAGGTGGCTGAAAGTGTGCTTGTGCATTGTCCCTATGCTGTGTAGCCTCTTTGAAAAGGCCCCAGTTAGAACAACAATAGCAGTGTCAGCTATAACACAAACACTTACTGAGCTCTTACAATACAAAGCTCCTTACAGGTGCAAAGTCATTTAGCCTCTCCACAGTTCTGGGACCAGTATTAACCCTTTTGCACTTGAAGAAATTGACTCACAGAGAAACTAATCTATACAATCAAGTTCAAATGAAAAATAAGTGGTCACAGAAGTCGGACTCCAGAGACCATGTTTTCAACCACCACACGTGACTGCTTAGAGAAAGAAACATCTTCCTCCACCTCTGTAACTAGACAATTAGCCTTTAATCAAGCCAAAATAATGTTGTAGAAGTGGTATGATAGAGAAAAGGAGACCATGCTCTGGAGTTAGAGAGACCTGGGTGCAAATGCCAATTCTTCCTTGGATTAAGCAGGGTAATTTTAAAGAAATCGTTGTCCTTCCCTCACTGCAGGGCGCTCATCTGTAAAAAACAAATGCTATTGCCTTCCTTGCAGGGGTTTTGTGAACATAATGCAATAAGGGATGCAAAATCCCTAGAACAGTGTCTGTCCCTTAATGAGTAATTATTCCAAAAGGTAATGCCTTTCTTCTCCATCTCTGCTCTGATGGTGTAAGGAAAGCATTATAACCCTGAGCTTTTGAAAGACCTTACCTTTGCTCTTATGTAACCTGGGAGAAAAAAATTACATAGATTGCCTCAACAAATAGCCAAGAATTCTTTGTTGAAAACCTGAGGTGCCTGTGACCTTAGAGAATAGCTGATATCCACCGAGATGGATAGGACCAGTTTCATGGGGCATAATCCTATCTTCCAAGCTGTCTTGAGTTAGAGTAAAGAAACTCAAGATATTTAAAATCTTAATTATGCTCCCAGGCAGCTTTGGGTGCCAGTGGTATGGAAGAAGGAAAGAATATTCTATGCTGTGTTGACATAGAATTTTGAACAGCTATTATTTTTTTAAGTCTGAGATATTCTATTTCAGTACATAGAAGTCTTTAAAAATCAGATATGGGTAAAGTAAACAAAATGGTGCTAGAATCTGCCTGATTTCCTCTTGGTTCTGCCTTCTGCTATAGTGGACCCATTGGATGGCAACCTCTCCACCCCATGCTCACCACCTTCACACAACTCATAGGCCAGTTCTGACCCAGGCTTGGGAATAATTTCAACTTTGGCGGGCAGTTAAGACATACATGAGCAGAGCAAGGATGATGGGCCAGGGACAGAAGGTCACCAGGGCACAAAGCCCCAGGTGCCCAGCAATGGGAAAATCTGGGAAAACAAGGATGTCACCCCCAGGGTAACCTTTCCTCCCTTAGCATATTGCTGGTCATGCAGTTTGGACCCCCTGACCTTTCCTCCCTAGAGATAACATCTAGGTGTCTGTTCTTTTTTAGCCCCATGCCCAGAAAAGCAGCAAAAGCAGCGGGTGATGCCAGGACCAGCTGTATTGACTAACAACCCCCTGCTCTGGCTTTGACCACTTAGTGGAAACCAGAAGCCTAGAAGGATACACCTGGAAAGCTGATGAATATTCCACTGAGATTCCCCACCTCTGGGACTTCCCCTAACATCTCTGCCCTTAAAAGTCTTTAGGACAAAGGACCAGTGTGCTCTCTCTCCAGGGAGCACGCCCACTCCTTCCCCTTCTTCCTCTCTCCTCCTGCCCAGGTGCGTTATTTCCTGAGCCCATTTCTTCTATCACTCAGTTCTTCTACCTCTGTGACTTACTAAGTAAATTTTCTCTTATAGTTTGAGTCTTGGCTCTGAATTCTTTCTTACCTATAACTCAAGTACCAAGGTTGCTGAATCAAGGTCCGGTCTGCCCCCACTGGCCTAACCCGTGGTGCCCTTCTCGCCGCTGCCAACACAGCTACACTTGGAAGGGCACAAGGGAGTATTTAGGGGGCACTCAAGGGATTGATTTATTAAACATAAAGTTAGGTCCTGCTGGGCATGGCTCAGAGATTGAGAATCAACTATGATCCAGGAGATCTTCAGTTCGATTCTGTGTCAGGGCACATGCCCAGGTTGTGAGCTCGATTCCCAGTCTGGGGTGTGCAGGAGGCAGCCAATCAATGACTCTCTCATCATTGATGTTTCTATCTGGCTCTCTCCCTCTCCCTTTCTCTCTCTGAAACTAATAAAGAGATATTTTAAAAACAAGCAACACAAAAAACCATAAAGTTAGCATATTAATAGTCCAGACCTGGTCTTGTCCCTGAGATGTGAGTGACAAAGTCCTAATGTTCCTCTCCAATTCTGGTATTTGACATTTTTTCAGTGCTCTCTACTTTCCAGTCAAGAGAAATTGAGATCCTCTCAATGATTTTTCTTCACTATCTCATCTCCCCCTATATTTACTATTGCACACAGGTGGGCACACACACAAACACAGAGGAGATGAGGCTGTAGAAGGACAAAGGAGAGGGGGGGTTCTAACCTTAAATTTAAATTTAAAAAGCCTTTTTATTTTTTATTTTATTTTTGTTTAAAATATTACAGATGTCCCTTTTTCTCCCCAATGACCCGTTCCACCCCGTCCCTTCCCCCTCCCCAGTCCCTCTCCCCACCATTGTCCGTGTCCTTGGGTTGTGCATATATGCATATAAATTCTTTGGTTACTCTCTCCCCCTCCACCCACCCACCCTCCTCCATCCCTCTGACATTCATCAGTCTCATCTAAAGCCTTTTTTGATGCTGACTGCCCGATTTTCTGGATCTAGGAATATTTTCTTTTCTTTCTCCCCCTTTATTTTGTATTTTCACTTATATATTTATTCCTTTTGGGTGGGAGAGTTGAGTTTTTACCTATTTTTTAAAATTGAATTTATTGGGGTGACATTGGTTCACAAAACCATACATATTTCAAGTGTACAACTCAATAAAACAGCAAAGTCTCTTTCTGTCCCCTGCTTTGCACTCATTCATTCATGCACCTATTCGTTTATTTTAAAATTATTTATTAAACACCTACTATGTGCCAGGCCTTGTGTTAGGCATTAATAACTGTACCATAGACTGTTACTCTCTTCTCACAGATTTCTCCAGGCTAGTAGAGGACAGAGACCACATACATGGTGCAATGTGAGGACTTATGATAAGTGCATAGCCTAGACTTTGGAGACACCATTTGGAAGGCGGGGGCAGCTTTGTCTACTGGGCAATACCTTAGATAATTCTGAAAGTAGAGGAGAGATTAAGCGGAAGATGAAAGATAGAAGAGGCAGTTGATAAATGCAGACAGGAATAGCAGGGTCTTCTTACACAGGAAACAGCATCTGCAAAACCCAAAGTGAGAAAGACAGAGCATAACATTAAAAGAACTAAAGGTTGTTCTGCCATCCAGGAATGTGGCTGGGGTTTGCAGGAAGTAAAGAGACCACATTTGTATTTTAAAATAACTTTGACTGTTCTGTGGGAAGTGGATTAAAAAAGGCTGCAAAGAGACAAAGATAATAGGCTATTCCAGTGGCTAATTTATAGATAAGGTTTCTCTGTCTAGATAGGCGGCAGTGGAAGAAGCTAAAGTGGAAACATTGATAGATATTTAAGGACAATTGAATCAACTGGATGTGGTGATCGCAAGTTGGATGGGAGAGAAAGGGAGGAGTCAAAGAGGACTTTTAGGATTTTTGGGGGGGACAGATGATGGTGGTGTTATCCTCCATGAACAGAGGAGATGACACAGGATGGAAGGCTATGTTGAGTGTGAGATTTCTATGGAAGTCATGAATGTGAATACAGTAGGCACTGGCATGCCCCATATCTGACATTCCATGACCTTCTACCCTTTAATATCTACCTAAGATGCCAAGCGCTCAGCTGAATCACATATGTCTATGATGATATCATATACAGCAGACTACATGTTCTGTCTGCATGACTGCATCACCTCTATCATTTTCAGGCATATCTAAGTTTCTAAGACCTGGTCATCGAGCTGAAGTTGGTCTCATACTCCCAGTAGGACCTCAATACACAGGACCTATAACCATCTCAAAAATGAGAAAACAATTTCTTAGAGGTTCTCAAAACTGACCTGATGCTACAACCTGCTCCTGGAAAGGAGGCAAAGTCAGAGAAATAGCCTTAGCAAAATAGACACTGAAAGAGTTTGAAGAATTGAAATACCCTATCATTTCAGATAGTTTTAAAGGCTCTGACTTTTCAAGAACACTCTTTACTCTCAGGCTATCTATTTGGAAAAAAAAAAAAAAAAATCAAGTAAAAATTACACAGTAAAACCCCAATGAGGCTGCCTGAGGATGAAGAGTGAAATTGTTCAGCAGGGTAATTTCAAAACTGAAAGTATAGTTTTATTCAAAGTAGAGGGCTTGGTTAATATAAAAAAGTATCTATAAAAGCCTATTTTTTAATGAAAATATAAATTAATGAGTCCACAAATAATAAGGCCTTGTATTTGTACTAAACTCTGTAGTTTACAAAATACCTCCATGTCCATGAAATTATTTAAATCTCTGAACCATAGAACTTCAAAAGCAGCTGCTGCTTTCCAGATCCTTTGGTCTAACTTCAGGAAATCCCACATAAACCTACAATCAATTTATCAACATACAAAATATTTGTATTAACTAAACTGCATTCTCTAAAACTAGATGATTATTTATGTTGGGAGTCAAGGAAGATGAATAGTAAATATCCTCAGACCTGAATTGGTCAAGTACTGTTGCGGAATTTTCTTGACATCAATTTTTAACAAAATGCAGGAGGTAAAAGAAAGACAATGATTTTTTTCCAAAACAAGAAAACTGATCAAATAAAGAATGATTTAAATGTTCTCTCTTTATCCTATTTGTAGTTTTCAAGCAAACATTTTATTTTTGAACAGTTTTGGCTTTACACAATTTTTGTGAAAATAGTACAGGTGTTTTCTCCACACCCAGTTTCACCTTAATGTAGTATATTTGTCACATGGAAGGGGCTGATATTGATATATTACTAATTAAAGTCTACACTTTACTCATATTTCCTCAATTTTTCCCTAATGTCCTGTTTCTCTTCCAACATCCCATCTAAGAAACCACGTTACATTCAGTAGCCATGTTTCCTTAGGTTCCTTTTGGTTATGACAGTTTTTCATATTTCCCTTGTCTTTGATGACTGACAGTTTTGAGGATTACTGGTTGGCTACTTTGCAGAATGCCTCTCAGTTGGGATTTGTCTGATGATTTTCTCATGATTACCCTGTGGAAATTCATTTCTGGGAAGAACCCACAGAAAGAAAGTACTATCAGAGTCATATCACTTCAAGTAACTTATCACAGTTAAGCTAACCTTGGTCACCCAACTTGAGGGGGTGCTTGTCAGGGTTCTCAACTGTGAAGTTACTCTGCCTCCCTTTCTACAGTATTCTTGGGTAGAAAGCCACTATGTACATTCTACACTGAAGTAGTAGGGAGTCATGTTTCCCCTCTTTAAAGACAGACTAGCTACATAAATTATTTGGAATTTCTCTGCAAGGCATACCTACCTATTCTCCATACTTACTACTTATTTATATCGCTATAGACACATCTATTTTTATTTTACCCATTGAGTTATATCCAATACAACCTGATTTATTTTGTTGCTCAAAATTGTTCAGCTTTGGCAATTGAGAACTCTTTCCAACAGCTCTGGAACACATTGATAAACCAATAGTGTTGTGGGTATGTTTCTTTCAAGTGCTTCCTTACTTCCTGGTACTACAAGATGCCCCAGGCTCATCTTGTATATTTCCTTGCCCGGGTCGTGGAATCAACCATTTCTTCAAAGAGTAGGCCTTGGTTATGGTGAAGGCCCTGGGTATGAATTTACAATGATTACTCTATTCCTGCTCCTGCTGGAGCCCCATGAGGAGCACTTTCTTAGATCCTCAGTGGAAGAAACTGGTGAAGTCTCTGGAGGTGAAGCCCAGGATGCCTGGAGGGCTTCCCTAAAACTGAGTCTCCAGAAGCCCCCAGTAACACTTTCACATTACTCCACACTCAGCCTTTAGTAATCAGTCAAAATTACCATTTAAGATTCCCTCCCAGTTCATGGCTCTAGTGGTTTCTGCTCCAGGTAAGCACGTCTCAGCTGTGACTCTGGATTCACCTGTCTCTTGAGTTCTTCGTGTGACATTAGCCCTGCAAACTCAATTGGCTGGTGAATTCAAGAAAAGTCACAAAGTTATGGTTTGTCTAGTTTTTACTTGTTAGTCGGATGGGAGTGACAACTTCCAAGCTCTTTACATGTTGACTCTGAAGATAGAAGTTTCTGTTTCCACTTTCTAATCTTATTTTTCTTTATTCAGACCCATCTTTACCTCTAGTAACGATCTGCATTTTTTTCATTCTAATATCTCAACAATAGCAACTGCAGACATTTATGTTTGCATTCTGTCAACTGTAGAATTCCTCCAAAGTCAGGCTTGTTGCTAACTGAGCAAACATCAAGAGATTCTCAATTAGTCAAAGTGCAGTCCTATGTGCTAGAATGGCTATGAGTGCAAATTGTGACAGTCTGTACTTCATATTAAAGGTGTAGACACTTCAGTACAAGTCATTCAGAACCAGAAATGTATGGCCATGAGATAATCTGATGGTGCTTTTTCTTTCCTACATGTGCATGTAATGAGGAGTTTACGATGGCATGAGCTTCTAGACATTTTTTCCTAAAGTTCACCTGAACAATGTATTTGAAAGTGGAGAAAGGCAGATAGTCTTAGAACTTCAATTCATATTCAGTGGCAACTCGACTGTGCCTGAGAAGAGCAGTCCACTTTGTGCTTCCAACTTTCCAATATGTTCTCCCTTCCCTATACACTAAACCACTGTTTGCTTATTTCACTCTCATGTCAAGTTCAAGTTACAATAATCCCTTCATGGAAAGGAATCTCAGGAGCTGGGAAGCAATAACTGATGGATACTGGGATTTTCCTAGGGGCAGTGAGGGAAAACTTGGGGAAGGCTTCTGTCACAGTGAGAACTAGGCTCAGAGCCCCAAGAGCAGGTCACAATGTTCACATCCGCTAACCAGTGTGCCACATGAGTCAGCAGAATGTTATTCATACTGCTATTGGCTGACTTTAGATAGCATTTTAAAGGCCTGGAAATAAAGGTTGTGTGACTAAGAACTGACTATGTGCCAAATGTATTAAGCACTTACATATTACAACTCCAGTTAATTCCCACAACCACCCAGTAGATCCAAGTCATTATCCCCCTTCTCATCTGTTTAATGAAGCTTCAGAGCAGTCAAGGGAAGTCGAACAGCTATTATACAGCTTCATGGCTAAAATGTTCTAATTCACTTCCTTCCATGAGATCAAGGCCTAGACCCTCAGACAGAGCCCCCTAGAGGGGAACAGGCACCAAGGCAGAGGAGCCAAGACCAATGAAGACAGTGTCCTCAGTTTGGAAAGAGAAAGATACGGCACAAATCAGTGCCCAGGGTCCCACCAGCACTGAATGAGCAGACGTGAGGGTCTCAGCATGGTTAAAAATATGAAAAAGCTCCAGATTACCTGGAATTTCAATAATGGAAAAGATAACTCACATCCTAAGCAACACTCATGAGTCAGGTGCTCTCATAAACAATATTTATTTGCTATTTCATTTAACCTTTGAAATAACCTTGTGGTTTGTGAATTTGTTGAACGTTTTACAGAAAAACAAGGCTCAGAAAGATGAAAACACTTGTTGACAATCTCCTGCTGAGGAGGGTATTACATTGAGATTCAAACTCAAGGTTGTCTGAATGCAAATCTTTTGCTCTTTCGACATGCACCTCACGGCTCCTATGAATGTTTTTCATGTATCATCTATGGAAATGAAAAGTTAAATATTTATAAAGCCTGCTCTTGAGTGTGTAATCTCACCATGTTAAGTTGCTCAGACATTTATTTTTAAATCAGCCACCGGTGATTAGAGAATATTTTAGGGAAAAATGTCAACCTTCAGTTTTTCACTTTGCTATCATGTTTTTAAAAAATTCAGGGGAAAAAAATATATATCCTTTCATTTCAACCCAATGCAAAGGTGCTCAGCTGATCCTGTGTCAAGGCTAGGACTCTAAGCCCAGTTTACGACCTGGTCCAGGCTCATAAGCAGGAGACTGGTTCTGTTAAATTCAATCTGAGACAAGACTAATTTTTAAATTTTGTTTAGAGAGTTTTAAGTTTCAAAACACTAGGAGGCAGGAAACTTCAGCAATAGGGTTATTTAGAAAGTTAATGTGGACTATCCATAATGTTATTAAGTATACCAGAAATAGGACCTAGCCATGACCTTAAACTAAGCACCAGGAAAGAAAGTGAAATTCCAAAACAATCAGAGTAACTGGAGTTGGGGGAAAGAGGCAGGTACCCAAAGGTCGCATGATTATGGCCAGAGGGGCCAGTTACACAGATGTACCACTTGGTGGAGACTATGTAGGAAGCCATCCATCCATTTTTGATGCAAACCAGATTCTGAGCAGGGTGGTAGTTTCTTAGGGCAAGCTTGGCTAGTGTGATATTTCTACTTGAGACTGTCACTTCTATTTAATGCTTTCCTTATGAAGCATTCTTCATGTTTCAATAGAGATGTCATGCTCCAGGACAGCCACTAAAGACCTTAGCTTGAGTTAGGAAATGACCACTCTGTGAGCTCGCTTGGCCGCTCGTGTGTGTATTACAGAACCGGAACTGCACTCCAATTACTTCTGTTCTTCTCCAGTGGGCTAATGTTAGGCCCACATTTAATTTTCTCCCATCGTATCATCAAATTCCTTACCGGCAAAGACCTTTAAAGCTCAGTTAATTCAGCACTGTGATGACACTCCCTAAGGAACATACAAACATGACCGCTGTGTAGATGTAGAGATGTCTTCAGTATGCTCTCTGTCACAGTGGATCCTCCAACTGGAGGAACTACAGCTGTCATTCGAGGGGGGAAATTTACAGTAGTGCTGTTAACTTTTATGGATAACCTTTTTTTAAAAAAATGTCATCGTTAAGATCCTTACACTGTTCCATCATGTTTAATATGCATCTGTTTTCCGATATCTCTGGGTGGAGGAGAATCTTCCCCGACTACAAAGGTGGGTGACTTGAGATAAAGCCTGTGAGATCATTGCTGCAGGGGTGTTGTGAAGATGTTCTAAATTTTGCCGTATTCTTATGAAGAAAAAACAATGATAATAACACTGAGTAAACTATAGTAGATCAACTCAAGTATTAAGGCTGTTCTTGTAGTCACTGTAAAGCCATATACAGATGAAATCAGGCCTAACCATATGTCCTTTTGCTTCTCTGTCTGTCTTCAAACAAACAAAAAAGTCCACTGTGATTCAGAACTCAAAACAGCCTAATTCTAAGTATCTTCAATACTATGATTTTATGGCTAAATTTTTACTAATTTTTTTGTTATTTCAAAACAGTAAGGTATATGTGTGTTGAATTTGTAAGATCCCAGAAATTAAGATATGAGAAAAATTTGAAATGTACTTATATATTCTCTTACATTTAGGATAAAAATTATCCTTCTATTTTTGGCTTAGTGAATGTCATTTAAGTTGTGGAACCAACCTAAAACTGACTTCATGCATTAACTGTTTAAAAATATTCAGATTTTCATATAGCATATTTACATATGGGTCTATCAGATTAGTCAAAATCCCATCAGGGAAATTTTGTGTCTTTTCATTTTCTTGGAAGTACAAAGAAATTCACTCAATTGTATTATCATCGCTGGGATTAGAATATGCATCAGAGAATTTAAATCTTAAGAGAATATGTATGCTCAGCTGTGTGCTGGGAATAATAGTTATTTAAAAAGATATAAAGTCTGGTTTTTAATTTTTTTATTTATTTCAAATCTGAAATGCTGTGAATGACATTCCAGTTAGTCAATGGTAAATAAATTCTTCCAAATTTTTATCAGCTCCTATTTCGTTATGATAAGCATTTTCATCGACCTTCTAGTTTTCTCTCTGATATGTTAAAAAAAAAAAAAAAGAGCTGGACTAAGTGAAAATGAACAACTCTTTTAGAGCCATCGGGGAACTGAGGTCTCAAGGCATAAGGTTACTTTGAAAACTGGAGAGATGCATGAATGCAGCAAGTGAAAGCCGACCAGGATCAGAAACCACTTGCTGGAGCCAGAAGCTGGTAAGGACACTTAAACAGTTATTAACTAATATATGGAGACTGGGTGTGGACTAGCCCAAGACATAATCTTCTGAGGACAGAGCCTTAGCATGACCCACAACAATTTGTGAGATTTCCCCCCAGAGGTTCCTGAAGGTTCTCATGGTGAAGGCTGAAGAAAAGTCCTCTCCTGTGTCTGAAAGGGGAAGAGGAAAGATATCATTTAAATATTTCCAGTGTTTTGTTGTCCTTAACAAACCCTGTCCTCAGAGGAAACTACCGCACTCAACCACCATGAGAAATATCCAACTCCAATACTCTCCAGCCTTTGACATGGGGAAAGTGAAATACTTAATTTTATCTCACTAGTTTTCCAGTTTCACCTGAGGGTGGGTCAAGCAGGAGAAAAGCTAAAATGAACTTGTGAAAGCCTCAGGCTGGAGCCACAGCTCCACTAAAAGTCTAAGATATGACCACAAAATTATGGAATACTTGTACAATTTCCCACTCATAAAGAGGGCTCCTGTATAATAAGAGGGGAATACAGCCAAAGAGATACATATCTTGGACCTTATTTAAGAAGTCTCCAGGGAAGCCCAGAGACAACAGGGGCCAAGAACAAGGCAACCAGAAGAAATTTTATCCTCTGAAACTTACAACTACAGCATATATTAAATGCAGCCTTACTCCTAGCAAGATAAACACAAAAACTCACACTAAACACCTATTTGCCTCAGTTCCTTTACAAAATACATCATACCCAGTCTTCAACTAAAAAATTACAAGGCATGCTAAAAAAAAAAAAAAAAAGAAAGCAATCTGAAGGGACAAAGGAAGCATCAGACACATCAGAACTAGATTTAGATATGACAGATATTTTTAAATTATTAGATTAGGAATTTAAAATTACTAATTAATATGCTAAGGGATATAATGAAAAAGTAGACACCATGCAAAAACAGATAGATAATGTAGGCAGAACAATGGAAACTCTAAGAAGAATCAAGAGGAAGTGCTTTAAAACAAAAATGATGAAATAGAAATGGAAATTGCTTTTGATGGACTCAATAGTCAACATGCTCAATGAAAAAATTCAATAAGCTTAAAATTGTCAATAAAACTTCATAAATGGGCCTTGACTGGTTTGGCTCAGTGTTTAGAGCATCGGCCCTTGACTGGGTCCCATTCTGGTCAAGGGCATGTACCTCGGTTGCAGGATTGATCTCAGGCCCCAGTCCGGGCATGTGTGGGAGGCAACCAATCAATGCATGTCTCACACACTGATGTTCCTCTCTTTCTCTCTCCCTTCCACTCTCTCTGAAAAACAATGGGAAAAAATATCTTCAAGTGAGAATCAAAACAAAACAAAATAAACAAATAAACAAATAAATTCATAAGTGGAAAGTAAAGAGAAAAAGAATTTTAAAACAACAGACTAGCCATTGAATGGGCTCTATTTAAATAGATGTAGCACATATGATGAGAATATCAGGAGAAGAAAAGGCAGATAGAAAGAGAGGGAGAGAGAGAGAAAGAGAGAGAGAGAAAGAAACAAAGAAAAACTATATTAAATAATAATGGCTGAAAATGTTCCAAAATTAATGATGGACACCCCATGTTCATTGCAGCATTATTTACAATACTCAAGACATAGGAAAAAACCCAAGTGTCTATCAACATATGAATGGGTAAAGAAGGGTATAATATACAATGAAATATTATTCAGCCACGAGAAAGAAGGCAACCCTGCCATTTGCTTCAAATGAATGAAATTTGAGGGCATTATATGAAGTAAAATAAGTCAGACCAAAAAAAAAAAAAAGACAAAATCAGTATTATTTCACTTTTATGTGGAATCTTAAAAACGAATAAACATTAACAAAAATACCTGAACTCATAGATCCAGAGAATATATTGGTGGTTGCCAGAGGCAGGGTTGGGGAGTGGGAGAAATGGGGGCAGGTAGTCAAAGGTACAATTTCCAGTTATAAAATAAACAAGTACTGGACATACATGCTGTCACAAAAAGTAAGGTTTCCTTCTTTTTTTATTACAACTGAGAGTTGGACCTAGAGAGTATGATGTTAAATGAAACAAGTCAGTCAGGAAAAGGCAAATACCATATGATTTCACTTATATGTAGAATCTAATGAACAAAGAAAACAAACAAACAAAATAGGAAAAGACTCATAGATACAAAGAACAGATTGACAGCTGTCAGAAGGGAGGCAGGTTGGGGGCTGAGTGAAACAGGTGAAGGGGTTAAGCCAAAAAAATAAAAACAATACTCATAGACAGACAACAGTTTGGTGATTACCAGAGGGAGAGGGGGTTAGGGGAGGAAGAAGGTAAACGGGGGATAAATGGTGAAGGAAGGAGACTTGACTTGAAGTGGTGAACACACAATACACTGTACAGATAATGTATGATAGAATCGTACATCTGAAACCTATATAATTTTATTAACCAATGTTACCCAAATAAATTCAATAAAAAAGAGCACTGGCCCAGCCGGGCGTGGCTCAGCGGTTGAGTGAGCATCGACCTAGGATCCAGGAGATCAAGGTTCGATTCCCAGTCAGGGCACATGCCCCCGTTGCGAGCTCAATCCCCAGTAGGGGGCGTTCAGGAGGCAGCCGACCAATGACTCTCTCATCATTGATGTTTCTCTCTCTCCCTCTCCCTTCCTCTCTGTCTAAAATCAATAAGGGTATTAAAAAATAAAAATAAAAAAAGGGTACTGGGCATGTAATAAGTACATGAGGCAAAAACTGATAGACCTACAGGGGGAAACAAATAAATCCACTATTATAACTGAAGACTTCAACACCCCTCTATTAGAAGTGAGCAGCTCCAGCAAGCAGAAAATCAGTAAGGATACAGCTGAGTGAGCAACACCATTAACCACCTGGATCTAATTGACATTTATAAAAGACGTCATTTAACAACAGAAGAATATACAGTCTTCTCAAGTTCACAGGTAACATTCACCAAGACAAACTACATTTTGGATTATAAAGCACATTGTAACGCATTTAAAATAAAATAAAAAATCATATAAAGTATGCTGTCTGTAATGGAATTAAAATATAAGTCAGTAACAGAAAGATAGCTAAAAACTAATATATTTGGAAAGTAAACAACACACTTTTACATAACACATGGATCAAAGCAGAAGAATCAAGAGAAACTTTAAAAAACACTTTGAAGTAAAACTAAAAAAACTTAATCAAAATTTGTGGGATGCAGCAAATTACTAATACAAGAAATGAATGAGGCCCTGGCTGGGTAGCTTAGTTGGTTAGAGCATCATCAGGATACACCAAGATCGCAGGTCTGATCCCTGGTCAGGGCACATACAAGAATCAACCAATGGATGCGTAAATAAGTGGAACAAAAAAATCAATGTGTGTGTCTCTCTTTCTCCCTCTCTCTCTCTAAAAATCAATCAATAATTAAAAGAAAAAAAAAAGGCTTTAAAAATACAAGAGGAACCATTGCTATTGATCCCATGGACATTAAAAAGATAAAGGTAAAATTTATAATTTATATGAAATTGATCAATTCCTTGAAAGACACAATCTACAAAAACTATCACAAGCAGAAACAAATAATCTAAATAAGACTATATCTATCAAAAAAATAAACCAGCAGTAACTTTCCAAAAAAGAATCTATGTGAACTAAAGTTTGATGATTAGTTTTTAGATGCAACACCAAAAGCATGGTCGATGGAGAAAAAACTGAAAAATTTGACTCCATTAAAGTTAAAAATATCTGTTCTGCAAAACACAATGTGAAGAGAAAAGACAAACCAAAGATTGGAGAAAATATTTGCGAAACACACACCTGAAAAGGAGTTGTATCCAAAATATTTTCCAAAGCCCTTAAAACTCAACAATAAGAAAAGAAACAACACCATTTCAAAAATGAGCAAAAGCTCTAAAGAGACATCAGGAAAGGTATATAGTGGTCAAGGCATATAAAAATGCTCGGAATCATGCGTTATTAGGGAACCGCATATTAAAACAATGAGATATCGCCTATTAGAGTGGATGGCTAAACGCCAAACATTTGACAACAGCGAGGCAGCTGAGGAGGCCGAGCAATAGCAAGTCTCATTCATTTTCAGGAATGTAAAATCTTATGCCCTCTTTAGGAGAAACATTGGCAGTTTCTTACAAAGCTAAACATTGCCTTAAAATGCAATCTGGAAATTTTGCTCTTTGGTACTTGCCTCAACTTTTTGAAAACTTACGTCCACACAAACACCTGAATGCTTATAGCAGCTTTATTATCACCCCACGCTGAAAGAAACCTAGACGTCTTTCGGGAGGTGCATGGATTAAAAACAGCTGTGGTCCATCCATATATTCAAGATAAAAAGAAAAGAGCTACCGAGTCACAGAAAGACATGGAATAAACTTTAACGATAAAATGATAAAATTGCTAAGTGATATAAGTAAGTCTGAAAAGGCTACATACTATATGGATCCAACTATGTGGCATTCAGGAAAAGGCAAAATTACAGATACAGAGGTTGTCCAAGGCTGTAGGTGAGAAAGTAGGGATAAATAGGTGGAGCGCAGGGGGTTTTTAGGGTGGTGAAACTATTCTGTATGATACTATAATAGTGGATACATGACATTATGCATTTGATGAAGCCCACAGAATGTATGTCACAAAGAGTGAACCCTAATGTAAATTATGAACTTTATATTAAATAATGTATTGATATTGGCTCTTTAATTGTAACAAAATATAGCACTAATACAAGATATTATAGTAATAGGAAAAATTGTGTATGTGTGGTGGGGGGAGGGTTATATGGGAACTCTGTATCAATTGAACTCTGCTCAGTTATACTCTTAACCTAAAACTGGTTTAAAAACTAGACTTTAATAAAAAAGGCACATCCTAAGCATCAGAACTATTGAAAGATTCATAACTCTAAATTAGGTGGGCACAAGGAGATCTTAATTGTCCTTGATCTCTCTCACCATAGCAATAACCCCTACCCCTAGGTTCACCTCTCTTATCCATGCCAAATGGAAAAACCAGCAGGCAAATCCGCCATCCCATCCGAAGAACGACAATCACGCTGCAAGAGGGTTTCATTCCACTGCCATTTTAAAGCCAGTCCACCTGCCCAGGAAGCGCTGGAAATCTCGTTGGTTTTCTTTCTCTTTCCCCATGATGGAGTGGCACAGAAACCTCAGTCATCACCAGCACTTGCGTGACCGTGGCATTGCCAAGAAACTCCCCAGTAAACCTGATGATAACATTGCTCTTGAGCATGCCTGGTGAAACGCTACCAGAGGCCATATGCTACATACAGCCAAGAATCCCTTTCTTGACATGAGGGGCGGTCTCCAGGAGGCAACGACTGTGCTAAACATGAAGTGGAGATATCCATTTGTCCGGCAGTTTACACATCATCGGCATTTAGTGTGGGATTAACAGCGAAGCTGAAATTTCATGATATCCTCGCCATCTGCCGCAGAGTGAAATCAGTTCCTACAGAGCAGCTTCCTGAGACTCAGCCAGGTGCGGGGCCTGAGCTGGCCGCTGGACACAGGGCGGGGCTGCTGGCACCATGGGGCTGTCTTCCCTCAGGCACTCCACGCTGCCTCCCTTGGCTGCGTCACCCTCCTGACTGCCGCAGCTTCTGTCCCTGAAAACAAGCTCAATATTCTGGGAGGGCTTCCAAACGCAACCCTCTTATCTCCTTGGGAACAGAAAGCATCTCGGCTTGGAGCTGAGCTCCTCTGCCTGGCCGGAGCCCTGCACAGCCCGGCAGGACCCAAAGCGCGCCTCTCTCCGCAGGACACCCACCGGGGCCCCTCGGGCCTTCCCTTCTTCCCCTGGAAAGTGAGGCTGCCTGAGAGGTCTGCAGGTGACCCAAGGGGTCAATGTGGGTTTTCTCATTTTAACGCATCGATTACCGTTTTATTTCAGGGTTGAGCAGTAATTACCACTAATGACCAACACAATAATCTGCTGCCATAAATCACCAGTTCCTTGGCTTTGCCATTTAACACCATGAATTAGAGCTTTTTGTGCCCAGAACTTGGTAGATTTCAGCGGTGTCCTCCCTTCAGGCCAAGGGGTGCTGAAATATGCAGGAGAGCAGGAGAATTCCTACTCAGGGGAAACACGCGGGGTGCCTTGATACGAATCACGCTCAGAAGGACACATTTGTGCACTTAACTGCAGATGTCTTGGTCATCGCTGACACTGTACTGCACCTTTTAGCAGCTTGTTTCTCCCCAGCGAGCTGTTACACCTTATGTATACCAGGCCAACTTGAGAGGACCTCCCCGCTGCAGCTCTGCCGCTGGCCTTGCTTAGGAATGTGAATTGATTTTCCCGTGAAACACACAGACATCTGAAGGTTTCCTGTGTGATGCTGCAGCAGGGTTGAGGAAAGGGGGATACGTAACTTACTGAGAGGCTACTCCAAACCAGGCCCCTGTAGACACAGTGTGTCTACAGTGTCTTCCTTAAGGGGGCTCTTGAGTCCATTGAGGAGCAGAAATCTAGCTTAAGGAAGGGTTATGTCTAGACAAAGGTACATGTCCACTCAATGTCAGAAACAGGCTGATTTCAAAGCTATGACATCGTCTGCACAGTTTGATGAATGCGTATTTAAAAGGTTTCATATTTTCACATTTTTTGTACACATGTTGGATTTCCAAGGCAAGGGTTACTGTCTCTTTTCACTCTGTATTTATATATAATGCCTGTGTATACAGTATTTGTGGAATTAAATGGGAAACCTCTGTATTGAAAAAAATAATTGCCTATGAATGATACACATACTATATATTGCGTGTTGCGTAATATACACCATATATATTTCTTATTCAAAAGCAACTACAAAAGTTCCATAGGCCAGTTATATTAAAATTTGGACTTTGTTTTAAGCAATAAAGCCATTTATGTAATTCATGATAAATTAATATATCTTTTACTCCATTAATGCTTCTTAATAGCCTCCAGACAGATTACATTAAGGTGATATATCCAATTAACAAAAGATTTACCAAGATGTGGAAATACTTCAGAAGGGAGGAAACTACACTAAAATCCATGAGCCCCAAAGTGTTAAAAGTGGTATTTAATTAAGATCCAAAATGGTAGCGGAGCAGGTAGAGGCTACACTCACCTTGTTCCAGGACCAAACTGGAAGTACAAAATATAGAGCAGTCAACTGAATACTCAACTGAACACTAGCTGAGGAGGAGTCTTACAGCCAAAGACTCTACAAAGAAGCTGCATTAAGACAGTTAGGAAGTGAGGACAAGGGCTGGCCCTGCTCCCATGGGTGGTGGCTGAGATTCTGGAGGGATATCTCAGCTGCAGAGGTTCTTCCTGAGAACCATGCCAGACCCCAAGCCAGACACCCCGTGCAGAGCACCAGAGTGGGAAGAGGTGCCCACGTAACGTCTGGCTGTGAAAATCAGCAGGGTTTCTATCCACCAGGGAGAGACAGGAGTCTGTCTGCTGGATGCACGAGTCTGCCAGAGACACAGACACCCTCTTAAAGAGCCACCACACAAAAATCTCAATTTCAACCACTCACTCTGGGCTCCAGCAGAGGGAGGGTGGAATACCCGAGAGCCATGTGGGGAGAGACTGGGGTTTGTGGCTCTGGGGAGAGAGCTGAGGGGCAACTGCTAAGACCCTCTGTGCTGAGTCATTCTCCAGCACCACAGATGCAGTATTTCTTCTGTAGAGCACATCCTCCCATATGGCATCAGTCTGGGGGGATGCAATAGCCTGACACTGTGGTCTCCCTATTAACCCACCCTGGGGAGCTTGTGCCCTGCTGAGGAGTAAGCTGCCTAGGCTGGGGTGTAGATGTCTGGGCAGACTCAGGGAGTGTCAGTGACTGAGTGTCAGTGGCTTTGGGGTGGGGGTGATTTCTCCCACTTTGTCATGAACCTCACTGGCGCCTCCCCTCATGGAAGATTTGCTAGTCCCACTCTCTGGGCTTCTGGCAGGCACACCCTCTCAACTCTTATTGGCTCTGCCTTGCCTAGGTCTGGGCAGAAACTGGGATAGACTGAGTTGTGTGGTGCTGGCCCAGGGGCTATAATCTCCAACTTCCCCCAAGACTGATAACCACCTCCCACTATCCCGACTACCTGTGGCCCCACCCCACTGAGATTGGCCTCTTGACAGAATCTGGGACAGACTGAGTTGTATGACTCTAGGATGGGGAAATTTTTCCCTTGCACACCTGACGGGTGCAGAACCTTCAAGGCGAAATCTTGATCTGGTTGAGCCTGATGAACTTTGCTAGCCACACCCTGACGACTCCCTGAGACCCCTTTCCAAGGCAAAGAGGTAGAGAGAGAGGCTGGCGGATATAGGCTCCAGGTTCCTAGGGACTTTTGTTGACCTGGGGGACTTTTGCATCCCCCAGGCCTGGTGATGGGAAAACTTGGTATTCAGCTTGATCCCTACCATGAACACCCAGGCCCAGTGGCGGTAACCACAAACATGGATCACTTTATAGCTCCAACCAGGTTGCCTAGGGCTAGTCACAGATAGCGTCCAACATTGGCCTGTTCCAGAATTCCTCGCAAAAGACCCTAGAATCAACACACCCAATGGCCAGATTCAGACATCACAATAGGATTCATGTAGCTTCACAAGTGGCATATGCAAAGGCAAATTCTGCTTCTTGTGACTAACATCTGCACAGCACTTCTTACACTGTGGTCAAGGTCAATCCTCACAATCAGCCAGACCCAAGGGTCAACCCCCTCACAAATGGGCCAACAGCAATCAAGATTCAATTAAAATAAGAGGGTCCCCATAACCCATACATGGGACATTCCTGGAACACCCAGCACAGGTGATCAAGAAGACTGTGCCACAGGGTCCTACAGGACACTTACTACATAAGACCACCCTACCAAGACATGGAGTCATAGCAGATCTATATAATACATAGAAACAAACACAAAAAGGCAGCTAAAATGGGGTGGCATGGAGTTACCTCAAAAAAGTTAAAAGTGGAGCTGCCTTATGACCCAGTGATTCCACTTCTGGGAATTTATCCGAAGATACCCAAAACACTAATTCAAAAGAATATATGCACCCCCATGTTCATTGCAACATTATTTACAATAGCCAAAATGTGGAAGCAGCCCAAGTGCCAATCAGTAGATGAGTAGGTAAAAAAGTTGTGGTAAATGTACATAAAGGAGTACTACTCAGTCATATAAAAGGAAATCTTTTGTGACAGCCTGGATAGACCTGGAGATGATTATGTTAAGTGAAATAAGCTAGTCAGAGAAATACCCTATGATTTCACTTATATGTGGCATCTAATGAACAAAGTAATCTAACAAACAAAATAGAAACAGACTCATACATACAGAGAACAGACTGACAGCTATTAGAGGGGAGAGGGGAAGGGGGCTGAGTGAAAGACCAAAAAAACCAAACAAACACAAAAAAACCCTGTAAAACCTCATAGACATACAACAATATGGTGATTACCAGAAGGAAAGGCAGGGATGGAGTGGGGGGGTGGAAAGTAGGAGAGGGTAACAGGGAGATAAATGGTGATGGAGGGAGATTTGACTTGGGGTGGTGAACACAAAATACAATATACAGATGATGAATTATAGAATTGTACACCTGAAGCCTATATAATCTTATTGACCAATGTCACCCCAATGAATTCAATAAAAATAAAAAAAAATAAAAAACACAGTGGGATTTAATTAACTGCTGTAGAAAACTGAGAAATCAGAATGCAGCCTCAACTTCCCAAAATGTGAATTTTGTATTAGAGCTTCCAAAATGTTTTTGTTTAATGTAAATATAAGCAGGTAGTCCTTCAAACCTTCAAAGAAATCATATTAAGAATTTATCCCCCAGCAGAGTAGAACTCAAAGCAGACTACAGAGAGTCCCGTGGCGCTAGAGGCCTGAAGGGGGATGGCCCCATGGAGAGGACTCCTTCTGCTCTCAGAGGTGGGATCAAGGACATTTTTTTTAGTTTTGAGATACTTGAGAATGAATGGAATTGTTAACCCAGCTTAATTTGTATTGATTTCCGTTTACAATTTTTCTGTGCAGGGTAATGCAAGGACCCATTTATTTACATTATTTTCACCTGTATTACAATTACTAATTAAGACATAGTAAAGTCATTATTTCCCTGTCTTTGTTAAAAATTGTTTAATTACCACCATGTCTTCCAGAGGTTCTATGGAAAAACCAAGCAAAAGAACCAATAATTTTCCAAATTAATTTTTGCAGGCTTCTTTCTTAGCACCTCTGATGACAAGGTGGTTTTAGATACTTTGCTTCTCTAGAAAAGAGCCACTTAAGGGTAAGAGATGGCTTGGGCTTTATTTGATTAATGCAGTGCCTGTCTACAAAACATTAGAAAGTATATTAGAAGAACGTTAATCATGCTGAGTGACAAAACCACGTTTCCTACTGAATATGTCTACTTTAAATTCGTGATTTCTTGTGGTCTCAAAGTTCTGGTTGGTTATTTAGCAACAAGCAAAGTTTGTAATGATATTTGTCCTCTTAACATTTAAAATCCTGATTCTACATTTATGTAAAAATGTTCAGCTATTTTAAAATACATTAAAATTTTACATAAAGATGATTAAGTAAGTCATATCACACAGCTTATTCTTCAAAACCTATAGCAATTCATATTTTAATAAAAGCCAAAAATTCACTAACAGTGACTCAACAAAGGACAGGGTATGATCTGATGCTACAAGTTTTTTAAATATTGCCCCTAAGAAAAGAAGTATAGATTATGATGTGAGGTGTGACGTGCCAGACTCCATAACCTCTACTTAGGGTCATTACTATTGAAAAAAAAAGAAATAACCTGAGAATTCTTGTTAGCTACCCCACTCAATTTTTATTTTTTTATTTTTTATTTTATTTTATTTTTTAAAAAAATATATCTTTATTGATTTCAGAGTGAGGAAAGGAGAGGGAGAGACAGAGATAGAAACATCAGTGATGAGAGAGTCATTGATCGAGCCCGCAACCCGGGCATGTGCCCTGACCGGGAATCGAACCCTGATCACCTGCATTCTAGGTTGACACTCCACCGCTGAGCCACGCCTGGCCGGGCCCCACTCAATTTTTAAAGAGAACATTTGAGGAAACCTTCTCTAAAGTAGAAGTCCTGATATACTACCAGAGGAACTCAACAGAAGCAGAAATTCACAGAGCAATAGACGAGTTAGAGGAGTGAAGGGAAGCCCCCAGGAGTAGGACAGCCTCATGGCTGGGTGTTGTAAGCCATGTTGAATAATTTTGATAGGACTTTGGAAAAGATTGTGTAGACTTGACTCCCAGCATGAGCCAGAAGAGGCCACAGGTAAGTCATGACCTACCCCATTCCATTGCCTTAGGCTAGAGGAACGGAGGTATAAAATAATTAGCAGCATTTAGGTGCAGATCATGAAAAAGACGGAAATGTTATTGACACCCTGGATAGGGTCAGGAGAGTATGTAACTCAGCGCATCTGGACAGACAGAAATTTTGGATAGAGCAACCCTTTAAATATGCAAATGAAAAGAAATAACTTGACAACTGTTCTGGACTGAATGTTTGTGTTCCTCTCAAGTTCGAATGTTGAAAACCTAATCCCCAGTGTAATAACAGTAGGTGGGGGCTCTAGGATGCGATTCAGTCAGGAGGCTGGGCAGAGCGCTTGTGAGTGGGACTGGGGCCCTTAAACAAGTGACCCCTGCAGAACTCTGTTGTGCCTTCTACACGTAAGGATACAGGGAAGGAAAAACGAAAACAGGCATCTATAACCCAGGAAGCAGGCTCTCACTGGGCACCGAATCTTCTGGCACCTTGACCTTGGACTTTCTTGCCTCCAAACCTATGAGAAATAAATTGCTAAGTCATCCAGCTTATGGTATATTTGTCGTAGTAGCCCAAATGGAGTAAGTCAACAGCTATTTGAATTCTACAGAGAAAGGAAGAAAGGACGTCCAGTGGAGTGGGTGGGGTTCAGAAGGAATGTAGGAAATCAAAGTTCAGAAAGCACGCAAAGTGAGAACCAGCTCTGAAAGGAAATGCAATCCAAAGAAGACAGGGAAACTTTCCCAAGTTGTTTAAACTGCAGAACATCTTAATGGAAATATTAGTTCAATAAAAACATAAGATACGAAATAAAACAAAACACAAAACAATAGATTTCAATAAAAATGGAGATTTTGGTGCTAAAAGACTTATTTTAGGAGCTAATTTCTAGACAAACTCATTCATTCTGTTAGAATGGAAGCTTTCAATACACTGTCAGCGTACAGAAAGAAGGCAAATATATTAAGACATTGGAGAGAACAGATAGGCAATGAATTAAAGGGCAGAGAATGGAGGAAGGAAATATGTGAACAACTGACAGAATACAAGGCCGGGGTGATCAATGCGTGCGAATGTTACAAATTAAATGTTGATATCTGAATATGCTTGATTTCTAGACTTTGCAGGTCAAAAAGACATTTTAGTATAAAGACAACAGACAGATATTTCCGAGTTGAATAAAAACTTTTATCCTCGCTTATCTTTAAAAATGTTACTAATGATTAACGCTAATCAGAATATGAATTCCGGCTTGGAACACAATTAATGAGGTGCATTTACTACATTGCAGAGAGTCAGGAGGAATGCATCTTGTTACACATACTATAAATTCAGGTCACCCTTTCTACATGATTGGAAACATTATTTAAAAAACAATGACTTTTGAATGGTTTAAGTTTTCTTATTTTGTTTCCGTTGGAATTAGGCTTGTGTCCAATCAGTTCTATCCCTGCTTGGAACCGTGTATCAGAATTACTCTGGGCCCCTCAGGAGAAGAGTAATTAATGATATATTTGTTAATGCCATTTTCAAAACTGACATTCTCTGAGATATTTTCACCACCAACTGTTCTGATTTCCTAATGTTTCTTCATTTATCGTATTTTCTGACATGGAGCCTCTCAACTATTGTTACAGGTGAACTGAAAGATACAGATTACCTAAGAAACAGGAGAGTTTGGGCAAGGTTGTAAAAGCTGTCTAAGTCTCTCAGCCCTGTTCCTTACGGCCTTGAGGTGAGCAACACTGTCGGAGTTTCTCGGACAGAGGCCCGATCAGAGTGGGGTCTGGCATCACGCCCCATAGGCCCTGTGACAGGTTGCAAGATAAGCAACTTTGGCTTCTGAACTAGTCCAAGGAAGTGCTCTCTCAGCCCACCGTGGAAAAGGGCTTGGGTTGCTGACAATGCGGGTGAAAAGAGGCACTGAGGGCTCCCGTGGGGCGGCTGGGTGGGGGTGGGGGGCGGGAGCCAGGGAAGCCGGGGGGGGACAGCCTGCGCTGACTGTCTTCACATGTGTCACCTGTCCGCCTGTGGCTGCCATTCGATTTCAGTGCATCGAGCTGGCTGCAGTATATCGTCTAATAATCCAAGTCCTTCTACAAAACAGAGCTTCGTTATTGTTTTGGAATAGTTGATATAGAAAAGTTTTACTGAGTTACATACTCATTTGCAGCATTACGAGAAATTTCAACATTATATTTGTCAGTGAAGAAAGGGAAAGGGCTTTAAGTTTCCTACCTATAACTTCAACTGTAAATATTCAAATGAGTGTAAAACTAGTTTAAATTTTGCATTACTTTCTTGTCTGCAGTGGCTTTTAAAACCGCCAGGAGACTGCATTAGAGTATTTATGGGAATCAAGTGCAGCCACGTCAGTCTGAAAGCATATTTCTTTCTTTTTTTTTAAAATATATTTTTATTTATTTCAGAGAGAGGAAGGGAGAGGGGGAGAGAGAGAAACATCAATGATGAGAGAGTCATTGATCAGCTGCCTACTGCATGCCCCTGACTGGGGATCGAGCCCGCAACTGGGCATGTGCCCTGACCTGGAATCGAACCCGATCGCCTGGATCCTAGGTCGATGTTCAACCGCTGAGCCATGCCTGGCCGGCCCCAAAGCATATTTCTTACAAAAGCAAGCACTAGCTTTTTGTTACAATTTTTTAAATCCCATATGTAGAAGTTTTCTATAAACTAAGGAATTAATATCATCCTGGTACTTTATCTTTTATTATAATTAAAGATCACCTAAAAGAATATTGTTACAAAAGGCCTTCATATGCCTCAACTATCCTCCTGTGTGTCCCTTCACATCTTAAAAATATACTCCCTCTGTTTAACATGATAGGAAAACTGAGAAACACTGTTTCAATATACGTTCCTGCCTCTAGAATATCATTTCCATGCTTCCTGCAGGAAATATCTCCCCAGCCCGCTCCCTTTCCTTCCTGCTTAGACGCTCCGCCCCAGGTCCCGCCCGGGGGCAGCAGCCTCCTGCGCTGAGCACCAGGTGCGCCGGGCCGCGCAGCAAGGAGGGCCTGCGGTGCCAGGCCGCCCCGTCACACCATTCCTGGGATGCAGAGTCCGCTTCGCATGTTGATAAGAGGGTAGTTAAAACACAGACTGACGACGTTAAATGACAGGCTTGAGTGGGACGGGAGGGGGAGTGTATGTGCAGAAACCAGAACTAAGGAATATTTAAGTACAGACATCACTCCTTTTGTCTGAAGTCTTTCTTGTCTTCCCAGCACACATATGTAAATATGTATTATTTTACATGTCACATTTTACATAATAATGTATAATAAAATATAATTCATCTTTTTAAAAATTAATAATAGACACGAAATATATATGCTAATGAAATGTTACTAAGAAAGGCCTGATGGTGTGTCTTTCAGTTGGTTATAACTGTGTATTTACATATTAACCTATCCACCTGTGCATTCAGCTAGAGTAACAAATATTAAGACTTGAATGAAAAAGCTAAGATAAAAGGGGTTTATTTTAAAACAAATTAGGAATCTTCTTTATGACAGTGTCTGTAAATTAAGGCACCATTTTTAAAACATAATTATTACTAAACTGACTGAAATCATAAATCTTTCAAACTGAGAGGACTGAGGCTAGGTGTCTACGACTTAAATATGGTATGTGCACCGCAAACAGGTTCCTTCCAAGTTACAAATGACTTTCACACATAAGCATGGCCATCTGCTCTGTCTGACCTCACCCCCCCGGGCTCTGCTCCCTGCGGGTGGCAGGAAGTTTCCACGCGCCCTGTGGGTGCCAGTCTGCCTCTTAACTGCGCTGCAGAGAATCCTTAAAGGCTCCTTAGTTTCCCGAGGCACAGTCCACGTGCGTGGGGGTGGAGGTGAAAGGTTCGCCAGATAGAGAGCAGTATGGGCACATCGAGAGGAAGGGGCCTCCAGCCAGTTGGGTAGGGAGGATTCCAGGATCTTTTGGAATTGTCCTTTTGGCACCCATTCTTCCCGCCTCCCATCACCCCACACTCTAGCCATGTTCTTCCCCCAAAAGCACTGTGAGGGCATGTGGGAGTGAGAAAAGGGAGAGAGGAAATGAGTAAGGGGTGGGCTAATAAGCAGTGTTCCACTGTGGACATCCAGGGCTCACCCCCAGAGTGAGCGCCCTAAGAGACTGTGGGGGCTGCATCTCAGGACTGCCCCTCTTTGGGGAAAGACGCTGGGGTGCTTACTACCAACCATCGTGTCCCGTCGGCTGAGGTCACTCTTGGAGCTCTGACTTTCAAGCACTCCTGGCGTCCGCTTGATAAGGCTAAGCAAGGCTGCTGAGCGGGGCGGGGCCGAGGAGGCTGGGCTGTGAGGCCTGGACGGGGTCTTTCTCTTTCTAGTAAGTGCCAAGTGACTGCACTCCACAACACACCACTACAACGTCTTTAATAAACCTCGTTTCAGGGCATCAGTTAAATTTAGAGAAGGAAACATCTCCATCATTACCTTATAAATTAAGGCATCTTAATTCCTAAAAGCATCATTCATTAAAGAACTGAAGGGGTCAGAAACAAGGAGGTCTCAGGTTTGCCTCTGCAACTTGCCAGTTATATTCGAGGGGCTGCGGGTAGTGCCGTGAATTCAGACATTGCTGTACATTTTAACTTTCATCGGACATTTACCATCTTACGTCGTTTAGTATCTAAAAAGATACTAATATAAAAGTTATTCAGTTCTCTAAAGCATTAGATTATGGTTTAAGAACATCTATTTGTTTCTCAAAAGCTATTTCACTCAAGCATAACTTAAAACTCTGAAGTAAATACTCGGAACCTCCAAATGCCGCTGCTTCTGCAAGTGCTTACAGGTTCATACGAGTCTACATTCACTCACCCTTTAAAGGCTCTATTTTGCTGCATTTTAGTCACGTCCATTTTCAGAGATGTAAACAGTATATTGTGATAGAAAACGCTGCCCAAGCTGGTGATCTTCGCCTTTGCCCTTCACCCAAGCAAATTTCATCTCACAGGAGCAGACGGATGGAAACAGACCGAACTGGAGCCAGGGAAGGACCAGGGTGGCGTCAGCTGATGACCGGCTCCTGCTAATCATGCGCGTCTGACTCGGTGCCAAGGGGAATAGGCTCCGGGTTCCATTCGCCACTCAGGCAGGGCCTTCAACTCCGCTCCCAGCAGGGACGGTTTCTCAGGCTCCATGAATTTCATTCCCGCCTCAATCCTTTGGAGAGACAGAGACAAGCCTCCGTGCGGATTACTAGCCCTACAGTTTGTTGTGGAAACATGACATTAAAGTAGTTTGAAGTTGTTAGCAGACTTGCAAACCACGTTTAGCGGCACTTACTTTGATTTTTTGAAAAGCAGCTGTTTTCAGTTACGTATTTTAAGTACATCCAAGTTCACGTGTATTTCTATGCAGGAAATTAAAACGTCTTTCCTCTCATTAAAATCTATTTCTAGATGTCCTACAACTGTAAACAGGCATCTCATGGGAAGCAGGATGTACATTCACAAGTCCCTTCACATCCAGCCTCACGTTTTGCCAGGCGCAGGAAAGTTTCTGCGGATCTGTGACTCCTCTTTTGCCCCAGCCGCCTCCTTAAGGGCTGGAAATCAGAGAGGCTTGGAGCCTGATTCCAACAACGATGCGATTTTATACCTGCACTTCCCTGAGGTTCAGCTTTCCTGTCTGTAAAATGGGATGGCAGGAGCTCACCGAGGGCTGGTGGTGGGCATTAAATGGTAGGAGGTGAGCAGGTGGCCTGGTCAAGCAGCTGGCACGTTGAAGAGGTCCAGGGGTTGCCAGCCTCATTGCTCTCTTCTCTTCCCTTACAGCAACCGTATTTGTAAACTGCCACACTGCTTTCTACCCAAATAGTTCCCATTTCTTAGACTTCGCTCAAACCCCAGCTCTGTACAGCCGTGGACACCGCTCACGCTGGGAAAGGTCATATGCGCGGAGCAGGCAGCAGGCCCACGCGGCAGGCGCTGTGCAGAGACCTGGGGCCGCGCCACATGCAATCCCGCCCGCGCCCGGGCTGCCCGATGGTATTGGGGTAATTGCTGTATGTCGCAGGTGAGGAAACGCAGTTCGTCCAGGCAGTCGGTGACCGGGCTGAGCGGCTAACCCTGCCTGTCACCCGCCTTCTCCTCCAAAAGCCATAGTTTAATTTTATGGCATTCACTTGAGAAATAATATTTCACATTTTTGTCTCAACTTGTCTTGAACCACTATTGAAATCCCTTATTTAATTGTCCATGTTCATGCCATTTTCACAATTAAGCTTCTCAGGGGTAGAAAAAGTCAGCCTCTGCCCACCCTCCTTCACTCATTCGACAAAGACCTCCCGGCTGCCCAAGGGACATGGGGGACAGGGCTCAGAGCTGGGAGCCCAGGGACCAAGGACACCGCTCCCTGCCCTCGAGTAGTCCGTGGGTAAGTCGGAGCAATAGTCACACGTCGGCGACAGGAGAAGGCCTGAGGGGAGCCGTGCCGTCCAGGGCGAAGGCCGCAGGAATCTCTCAGGGGAGGCAGGAGAGGCCCCGCGTGGTAAAGGAAAAGCCCAGTTCACAGGGAAAGAGGTGAGACGTGGCTAAGAACTTGGAGGCTCCCCTTGGAGCACAAAGGAGAAAAATCCCCCCGGGTGGAAGCAGCATCTTAATCTGAGTCAAAATCAGCTTATTGAGGAGCACAAAGAACACTGAAGATGTTGACACAAATAGGCTTGCATGCATATTTAACAGCTTGGATTTTTTTCCTTGCAGGAATTTTCCCCCTATTGATCTAAAAATTGTGTAATATTTTGCAAAAGTCTTGCCTCACTTTTAAACATTTTTGTCTTTTTTCAAATTACTTTTAGTATTTGTTGCAAAATGTCATATACATATGAAGATATATAAAAGATAAGCGTACATTTAATAGGCTATATAAAATTAACACCTGCATACACCCAGTTTAAGAAATTTAACATCACGATTCTCTTATTGGGTACTGTGGCTACTCCCTGCCCGCACCCCTTTCATTGCCCACAGGGGTAATCACCTTCCTGAAATCTGTGTAAATCAGAGCCATGGAGGTTTCACTGGGCAGTAATCAATAGAAAATCTACACCTGTGTAAACAGATAATTTCACCTAGAAAATATGTTGTTCATTTTCCCCCTGTTTATTAACTATACACATATACCACATTATATGTATATATGCGTAAACAAAAAAATCGATCAATAAAAATATTAATATTTAGATTTCTCAGTGAGTTACCTACTTTATTTAATATTCTTTAAAGTTTATCCATGATAATTTATGTTTTTGTAATTCTTCATTTTGGTTGCTATAGCATACTCAATTGAATGATTGTTTACACCAAAATTTAGTTATCTATTCCATTTATTATGGCCATTTGGATTATTTTTATTTTTAACTGCTATAAACAACATTACAGACATTTATATACATTTCCTAGAGCACCTGTGCAAGGGTTTTTATAGTGTATGGGTAGGAATGGCATTGCACTGTCAGCAGTGAGTGATATTTCCTGTTGTCCCAAATCTAGGCAACTGCAGATAGTATCTACATTTCTAGTCTATTCTAGTCTAGTTAGTCTAGTCTACTCTAGTCTAGTTGAGTTGATCCGAGTCTAGTTAAGTCTATTCTATTCTATCTCACCTATAAATTGATTGTGAAATATCTGCTTCTGACTTTAATTTGTATTTCCTAAACAACAATAAAATATGTTGAACATCTTTTCATATACTCACAGGCTATTTGGATTTTCACTTCATATCCATGCTAATTTTTCTATTTTACATTTTGCTGTTTTCAAAATGATCTGTGGAATACTAATCTGATAGTTGTTATATGTAATGAAATATCTTGCTCTGGTTTGTGACTTGTCTTTTCACTCTTTTGACATTAAGAAGGTCTTAATTTTAATGCAATACTTTTTATTAAACTTTCATTTAATGGATGGATTTTTATGCCTTGTGTAACAATAACTAATTTCCTACCTCAACACCATAAAAATTTTTGTTTCTATACTTTCTTAAAAATTCTATAGATTTATTTTTCTTACTTAAGAAGTTAATCTAAATATGAACTTATCTGGGGGTATGGAATGGAACGTATCCAATTTAAATATTTTTCAGTATAAATACCAAATTATCCTCTTGTTATCTGGGGCTAGGGAGAGAGGAATATCCAATTTAAATATTTTTCCATACAAATACCTAATTGTCCTATTGTTATTGATTTTATAATCCATCCCCTGGCGACTGCTCTGAGGTTGGCTGTTTGTCAGGGATTCATTTCCCACATATGCCTGAGTCAGCATTTCTGCACTTCCCCGGGTTCCACTGACCTGCTTGCCTGTCCAGGAGCTAATCCGCTGCTGTCAACGTCCACAGCTTCACGCTAACTACTGATACCCAGGGGGGCTGATGCCCCCTCTTGTTTCCCTTCAGGTTTGCTCTGTCTATTTTTGTCCTTCTTGTCATTTTTCTCTTTAAAAACAAATAAAAAATTATAAAGCCCCATCTTTACATCTCTTTATCTTTTGTTATACTTATCTGTAATTTAATATTTGCTTCTAGAGTAAATAATTTTTTTGTAAATCACATACAAATGCAATTGATATTTTTATGTTGGTGATTTATCCAACAATTTTGCGAAATTCTTTCTTAAGTCTAAGAATCATGCAGAATTATGATGTAATAATATCACTGTTAATTAACTGACGATAAATTTCCTCTACAATATTGAGCAAGAATAAAAGACATGGGTACCTGGTCTTGTTTCTGATGTCAAAGGGAAACCTTGCAAGATTTTCTATCAACTACAGTGAATGTTAAGGATTTTTAAATGCTCTCTATCAAAATGCAAAAGTCCCCTTCCATTCTCAGTTTGAAGTGTTTTTATCATGAATAAATACTAAGCTTATTGAATATTTTTTGCTACTGTTTAAATAATCACTTTTTTCTCCTTTATTCTTTTAATGTGGTGAATTATACTAGTATATTTGCTAATATTAAAACAAAGTTACATTCTTAGAATAAATAAAAAATGGTCAAGTGATATGACTTTTGTATATTTTGATGGGTTTAGTTTGCTCTTTCCTTACTTGCACCATTTTTGTCAGGTTTTGTCTTTAGGGTTATACTAGCGACTTAAAAAATTTTTTTGAGAATTTTCTCTTTTGAATTTTTTGGAGGAAGCTAAGTTGAAATTATTTGTCATTGCTTCTTTACACAGAACTCATTTCCAGTGCTCAGTGGGAATAACCAATTTTCAATAACCAATTTTTGGCTCTTTGGATCCTCTCTTTTGTGTGATTAAGTTTTTATTTCATTTATTTCTTCTATCCTTTATAATTACTTCTATTTTTAGGTTTATTATGGCTTATTTTTTCTAACTTATTATAATGGAATGTTTGGCTCATTACATCGAATCTTTGGATTTCAAATATAAGAAAGGTTAAACCTCTTAATATGCCATTAGCTTCATTCTACACATTTTGATGTGAAGTATTTTAATTTTCTTCTTTGATCTAATAGTAGTTATAAATGTGTTTAAGTCCCTTATTATGATACGCATAACTGGTCCTCTTTTTGTTATCATTAACTTTATTAGAAAATTTAGTATGCATCATATTATGTCTTTGAAATCTGTTGAAACTAGTCTTATGGGCTAGAGTGTTGTTATTTTTATTAATGTTAGATATGTTTGTGGAAAGAAGTATTCTACAAATATTGAGTATAATATTTATTATGTGTCCATTAAATCAAAATGTTAAACTGTACACTTTATATTATACAGGGTGGGGCAAAGGTAGGTTTACAGTTGTTTGTATGGAAAACAATACAATAATTTATAAATAAAAATATGATATAAACTCTGTTTCAGGTACACAAAACTCTAAACCTACTTTTGCCATACTCTGTATATAAGCTCTTGGATTTTTTGTTTGTTTCTTTGATCTAAGAAACAAGAGAGGTATATGAAGACTTCTTCTTGTGGTATAACTATTGTTAAAATTGATTCTATCTCTAGAAGGGAGGAAGAGGGAGAGAAAGTGAGGGAGAGAGAGAGGGAAAAAGAGAGAGAGACATCGATATGAGAAAGATATGCGCCCCAACTGGGGATTGAACCCCAACCTAGGTATGTGCCCTGACTGGGAATCTAACCTTGGGGTTCATGAACAGCGCTCCAACCAACTGAACCACCCCAGCCTATGGTATAACTATTTGAATGTGTCTTGTGTCCTATCAATATTATAGATATCTAGATATGTGTACATACACATTTTTAACCTTTATGTCTGTTGAGGTTGTATTTCGAGGCACAAATAACTTTACAATTTTATATTTTCCTAGTTAAGTAAACATTTATTATTAACTAGTGAGAATCTTATCTCTAGTAAATTTTTTCAAATTTCACTTTATCTAATATTTATAACATTTCATTCTCAATATTCTGGTCATTATTTACCTGGTATATGTGTGCCTGTGTGTGTTTCCATTAATTATGATTATTTATATTTCTAAATTTTTTAAACATCTTTTAAATGTGTCCTCTATTTGAATCTATTTGATTTTTCTATGGTTTTCTCTTTCCTTCTTTATCCCTCACTTGCCTTGTTTTGGTTGCGCTGAATAATTTTTGTTTTTAGACCTAAAAGTGTTTATAATTAATCAATATTTCTGAATTTCTTGAGAATAAAATAAGGCTCAAATTACAATCATAATTATGAATAAAAATTTCTTAACAAATAGAATGCCTATACCTAGTAGTATTCAGAAAGGTTAATATAGCACAAGCACTTTGGATTTAATCCAGGAATGTAAAATAAGTTTAACACTCGAAACCTAATCAATTTAATTCATGACGTCAACAAACTAAAGGACAAATCATATGATGATATCAATAGATTGAGAAAAAATCTAGTAAAATTCAACACAATTTTATAATTTAAAGAATCGTTAAAAATTAGAAATAGAAGTAAATTTCTTTATTGTGATAGCAGGTAGCAACAAAGCCATAAACAAACAGTTTAATTAATGGTAAAAGTACTAAAAACTTTCACTCGGGGACTGGGAATAAGACAATGAACTTACTATAAATATTTTAATCAATGTATAGGAAGGTCTAGACAGTACAGAAAGACAGTAGGAAGAAATAAAAATTTAAATTTAAAAATAAAAAATTCTTATAATATTCAGATGATGATTTAATAGATAATCCAGACTATTTCTAGATAAATTATTAAAAGTAATAAGCAAGTTTAGCAAGGATGCTAGGTATAAAATCAATATATAAAATCAATTTAATTTCTCTGTAGCAACAACAAAGAGAAAATGAAATTTGAAAATCAATGCCATTTACAATAGCACTAAATATTTAAATATCAAGGGATAAATCTAACAAAGACATGCAAAACCTCTAGGCAGAAATCTATAAAACATTACGAGAGAAATTAAAGATCTAAGCAAATGGTGGGCTATGCTATAACGATGGCTTAGAAGATTTAATATTTAAAGATTTATCAATACTTTCCAAACTAATCTGTAGGTTTAATGTAATTTTTATAAAAATCAAAGCAAGTTCATTTTTTCTTCCTTTTTAAAAGTTGACTAATTATTGTAAAATGCATATGAAAGTGCAAATAGCCAAAGATAACTCCTACACTCTTGTAGAAAGAAGCGTAAGTATGGCTTCCTTGATCTGTCAGAAGCACAGACTTATATAAAACTACAAATTATATGCTAGATAAAGCCTCACTCTGAAAAATGGATAAGAAAATAAGAATACTCACTAGAACATGAGCAGGAGAGCTAGCAAGTGCTTCACAAACAGGTTACCAAATGTCAGATAAACATGAAAGTGCACTCACGCTCATTTGGGAAAGACAAAGGATATTACATTACACATAGAGTATAATGGCAAATATTAAAACTAGGGACCATTTTAGGTGTGGGAGGAAATATAGAGCAACAGATATTCTTACTCAATTCTGGCTGGAATGTAAATTGGTTCACACTCCTTGGGAAAATAAATGACAAAACTACAAAACTACAGCAATAAAATAAGTTTGTGTTATCTATTAAATGTGAAGATAAGTGCATTCTATGGCCCAACAATATTAAGTAAAAATGAACACACATTTGTACAAAGATAGCTATTGAATGTTCAAGGCATAATTATTGGTAATATTCTAAAACTTGGAAAGAAAACAAAGCCAGTGAACAGTAGAATGAATAAATTACTATATCTTCATACAATGAAGATATATTTAAATATACTCATATAAAATGCAATAAATCAAGCTAATCTATATGGTTCAGGTGGTAAAAAGCTAAAAAGTAAGAAAATGGATAGCATACTAGGGTATTGATCCTGCTGTTGTTGGTTGTGTTGCCTTGTTTTGTTTGTTTTGTTTGTTTTTTGAGGGCTTAGAAGGGCTGTGATTTGGAAAGGGCAAGCGATTAGCTTCTCAATAGCCAGCAGTGTTCTTTTCCCGGACATGCCTCGTTATGTGAGTTTGTGTTTTATAATAAACGTTTAAGCTTCACATTTATATTTTGTACACTTTCTCTATATGTTTGCAATATTAAAGAAAACTTATTTTTTTCCCTACAAATAAAGGCACTGAACTTGTTTAGAAAAATATTGGCTAGGAGGGAGATCATCTAGAGCCCCTATATTTTCTAAGGTTTCCATGGCAACCGAAGTAGCATAGAATCTATTAAATTCACTTAGAGTATTGGTTTTCCTGGCTAGCTGTCACCAGTCTCAAAATAGAAGTCCTTCAGACTGAGAAAGTGATGTCACAAGCTGTCTTTGTCACAACAGAAGATCTATAGAGCAGCGACAATTCCTCCTGAGGCTGTATTAATTGAAGAGGTGTGGACAGAGTGCTGCTCATCAGCAGGACTCAAGAAAACCTCCTGTTGAGGTTCCTTCAGAGGAAGTGCTGGGCCATCTCAAAGCACCCGGCAAGCACCAGGCTGTTTTATGGTTAACTCCACCTGCAAGCCCCCAAGAGGCAATGAATGAGAGCCGCTCTAGGATGGGAGGGAGGGATTTTGCAACCTCCCCGCCTCTTATTCATTCTATATGGCAACACTTAGTTTATAGAATTTTAGTTTATGTTGAAGATTCTGTAAATTAGGATTGGCCCCTTAAATCTAGAGCATTCTAATTTGGGAACTTTCATGCGCTCTACGTAAGCAAGTGGGCAATGGGTGGCGTGGACGACCTACTTTAGTATTCCATTGGCAAAATCATCCTTTGCACGGGAGTACCTAAAAAATATCTGAAAATTACTAAGTTAAAAATGAACTCCTAATATTCAACCTTCCCTCACACATCCTGGAATACGTTCCTGGAATGGGGTCTTCCCTATTCCAATAAGTGACAGCCACCCTTCCAGTCTAAAACTCTGGAGGCATCCTTGCTCGATTGCTCTATCTCAAACACAATAGCTGATCTAGCAGCACATCCAGTAGATTCTCTCCCTTTAATATAGATCCAGAATCTGATTTCACTTCACCTAAGTTCTCCTGCTGGTCACCGCCATGTCACCTCTGGATACTACAATAGCTTCCCACCTGGTCTTTCTGCTCTCTCCCCTGACAACGTCTGGCTTTTCTGAAAAAAATCAGTCATAAGGCCGATTTGGTCATTCCAGGGCTCAAAACCCTCCAGGGAATGCCCATTTCACTCTTAGTCAAATCCCTTACTCTAATCTATGTGGACCCACCTGACCTGGGTCCCTATAATTTCTCTGATCTCACATATCCTCTGACTCCTCCCCTTGAGCACTCTGCCCTAGCCACACAGGCTTCTAATTCTTGAAACTGGGCTTGGGAAATGCCTCCCAAGACATCCACACAGCTTGCTCTTTCACCTCGATCTTTAATGCTTCTTTCTCCGTGAGACTTTCCCCGCTACCCTATTTAGAAAATCACCTCCCTGTCACGGCACGCCTTACCCTCTGCTCCACTATTTTTCCCCTCCTTAGGATCTGAGTCTTACATGTTTTACTTATTTGTCTTGTTAATATTCTGTCTCTATTACTAGAATATCAGCTTCACAAAGGCAGGAATATTTATTTCAACCATTCCACAACCCAGGGCCTGCCTATACAATGACTGGCATATATTAAGTGCTCATACATTATTGTTAAATAAATACATGAATAAACATTTCCTAAAATTTGTCACACTGACCCCTTATATTTCAAGAGTTAACAATTGTTCCTTGCAAAAGAGATGTTTGTGATAAAAAAGGTTTGGGGACTTTGCAAATTTCATTTCTCCCTTGCAGTTTCACAAAGCACATTCTCATATTGAAGGATATAAGAATTTATATAGTTTAAAGCAAATGTTTAATTTTCTTTAACACAACATTTTCTCAGTATACTTGATCATGAAATTCTGTAATGTATTACTTAGTTTTTGACTTTCATATCATAGAAGAGTGAGTATGCATGTGTATATATATATCTCCAGAGAACTTACCTTAGGAAATACTATCTTAGAATATAACATTGGGTCTGTATTCAAGTTCAATTTTATTGAACCAATCTATGCCTTTTCACAACTCAAGTCATTCTAGGCTCCAATTAGCCAAGGAAAATAGTGCAAAAAAGGAGCCCTTATAAATAGTCTTTGTTTGCTGTGCAATGATGCCATGATGTTTGTTTGGAAAAAATAATAATCTGTAAATTTATGATTATAAATTACATTGTAACTTAAATAAATTTAAATAACTGTGTCTTATTCAAGAAAAATCAACAATGCAAATTGCCCTTGTAAAAATACCTCGAATGCCAGCCAGGTGAACTGGGTTCAACTTCTGCCCCTACCACACATTATATGTATATAAGTTGTAATTACTGTGCTTATACTTACAAACCTTGAACAAAGAATGTATTTATTGACCTTCCAAGGTCAGTTTCCCAAATAGTCCAGTTTCCTCCTCTGTGAAATCGTGGTGATATTTAGAGCAGAGAAGATTAACTGAGACAGAGTTTGTTCGGTGTCTGGCATAGTGCCCACCACACTGCAGTTGCTGGAAAAATACTGGCCCCTTTACCTTTCTTTAATTGTCTGTTTCAATACAGTCAATTTGGCTTTACAAAATGAGCTATAAAAATAAACTACGCAAAATGCATTGGGATGAATATACCTGTGATTTATACGTGTCATGCTTTCATGCACATTTTTCTAATTACCTTCGAGCAAATTGTGAAACAAAGCCTTTTGTTGAAGCTCAATTACGAATGCTGATTCTAACAATTTGCTCTATGCAGCAGGGACTGAAAACTTAATTCAGAGCCAAGTTCTCTCTAATTTGCCGTAAACTCTTTCAACCATGCTTTTTGTTTCGTTTCGTTTTGTTTTTCATTATGAAGGAATTTTAAATATCATCTAGGTAGAATAACATTCCAGTTAATAGGAGACGATGCTGGGTTATGTGAAGGAATAAAAGTTATTTATGTAAATCCAGTCCTCCAGCGACATTTGACAAGAACCCGCTACAGCCTCACCCCTGCGCTGGGCACAGGGGCCCCAGGGATACATGCAGCAGTTAGTCTGAGCTTACATTGCTCCATGGAAACAGAATGTGACCTCGTATTATGAGCAGGAGCCACCACTCTTGCTATACAACATCTTCAGTCACATCAAAACAATGAGTGTGCGAGACATTTCCCAAGACATCTCTGAATGGCAGGAGCTGCTTCTGTGCTAAAGCATCTTCGTTAATTACAATAATTTTACAGGAGTGTCATCAAGCCTCAAGGTTAATTGTACTGAATCCTCATTGAAGAAGGAATACAAGAAGGGATATCTAGCTGTGTAGATGTAAATAACACTGGCCTAAAAGAATGAAAAACTGAATTGGCTGCCATGGAAAGATAAAAGTGCTAAGGATGGAATTCTAAGACTGCCCCTACTAGCAGGTCGCTAATAAATGCTTACTGTTGGTTCCCAGCTTTGCCTCTACTTGAGTAAATATAGGTAAGTCTTTTAACTTTGCTGACCCTCAGTTCATAATAAACATGAGCATCTGGACTCCAGACTCAAACATCTCATGGATCCCTTTGACCCATGATATACTCTGATCTTATAATTATTTATGAAAATATTCTAAATAAATCAATGGCACTGGCATCAAATACTAAACCTCAAAGCCCCTGTATGTGTTGGTCCCATTATTACTTCAACTCAATCAGTTGGAAAAGATAAAGTTATGTATTTAAAATGGTTTTATGGTTTTATTTCATTTAAAAACTTTAAAATATATTGTTTCAATTTGAACTTTAAAAAAGTTTCACCATTGCCTAAAATATATCCTGTTTTCCCCTACAAGGACTCTTAAACTCATGTACATATGAACGTGTTGCTGGTGAGAATGAGCTCCAAGAAAAAGAAATAAAAGAGGAAGGCATTAGGAAAAGATAAATGAGGACGGGAAATTGAGAGCACATGAAAAGAAGACAGATGACAGGAAGAAAAATCCACCCTTCTGTGAAACAATGTTGAAACCAAGGAAATGAAATCATCTTTGTTTCATGAAAAATATCTCTGATAGAAAAATGCCGAAGGACAGAAAAGCTTTTATGGCATTTTGAATAATAGGTGTTCATATATATGAGTTAGCATCTGTGTGTGACAGGATCTCAAACAGGACCAGATCGTAACCACTTTCAAAGCTTAAAAGTCATCTAGTAAAATTTCCCCAAAATATGTTACATAATTCCTTATTTCTTCAAGGTCTAACAGTCACAATGGTCATATTGCAATTGACTTCCATTCTATATTTAATTTTTAATTTTTTTTTAAGTTCAGTATTGACAAATTGCACATTTATATTGATGGTTGGTCACTTTGGTCTCACTTTTACATAAACCTAAGTTTTTCAGACTGAAGTAGCTCTAACTGGCCAAAGTTGCAGTATATTCTTAATATAGCTAATGAGTAATAGTTTCCATATCTTGTTGTTTCCGTAATGGTAACCTGAGAGTAACGTCAGCCTGCTGGGATAGTAAGTACAGAGATGCCATCTCTCCCCGCACTGCGCTGCCCATCACGTCAGCCCAGGGGAGACACACTGTCGCCCTCAGAGAAAACCCAAGGACTGTCCCAAGGACAGTTCCTTTAATGCCCATGGTTCTGCTACCAGAACATCATGCCTTTGCATCCTTTGCTATAATTCTGTTTGAAAATTCGGTGATTTCTCAGTAGCAAAATATATAAATGGACACATAGTGGGGGAAAAAAACTTCAGAAAAAGTTACAGGGAAAGGAGTATTCTTCTTGGACAGAAGACTGACTCTACCAAATCTAAGACATCTCCTAGCATAACATCGAGCTAAAGAAAGAAGATTCTGGAACCTGAGATTGTAGTTCTGACGTTGCGTCCCATTTTACAACTAACAATAATCACTAAAGAGCACCTGTCTCAGCATGTCCTCACCTGTCAGTGAGTGTGTCTCAAAAACAGAACAACTGGAGAAGTTCAAGTTGTTATAAGTTACAATCAGTAAACAAAAATATCTGTGTTTTTCTACCTGTGGGACAGAAAAATGGGCTAAAACAAAGATGACAATGGAAATAAATGTAAAGTCTTACATTTTGAAAGTAAACCATTGTATAAGTAGAATCTGGTAAAAGACAGCCCAAAAGTTAGTCCCCTAAAAGTGACCTAAAGATATTTTTGCTGACTAAAGACTATATTAGACAACTGCAGCTTTATGATACAATGCTTTTTATATTTCAAGGGATTTTTTAAATAGGAGATATATAAACTAGGCATAAATTGATTATATTGATATCTCATACAAATGTAAAATCAAAAGAAATCACAAGATAAATCTGAACAAAATTTTATTAAATTTCAACATTAAAAAGGCAGGACTGCGTGCTGTAATGCCCACAGTGTCCAATGTACATACATATTTAGGAAAGTGGCTGGAAAAACAGCAACAACAAAAACTATAGCAAAGTGCTTACAAATCTGCCACCTGGATGGAGATAAAATAAGCAAGTGGTATTATAAATTAAATTAGTAAAATTACAGTGTGTAAAGAATGGAAGAGAAGATAAATTAAGATGTTCTGGAGCATTTCACTGCACATGGCTGTTCTAAGTGTGTGACATGCATTTTCTCATATAAATTTTAAAATGCCTTGGGAAATACATTTAGACTTCTGAAAAGATACTGACAAACCATAGCTTTCCCAGAAAAAAAGTGCACAGGAAAGAAGAGTTGAAAATACTATCATCACAAGTATCACTGAGGAGATAAAACTGGGATAGGCCACGATGACTGTCTTGTGGTATTAGATGGACTCACCCGAGTCCTTCTAATACCACAAGACAGTCGACGAATAGGGTACAGAGCAGGTACAGGTTTGCTGGAGGAACTATTTTCAACAAGTCCAAGTGTTGTTGGAATATATACTATGATTATTACTGCCTTGCATACAAGAAAACCGATGCCTAGGGAAATTAATGTACCCAAAGTCACAATACAAAGAAAGATTGAATCCCAAGAATCTATGACTTTACAACACTGTGCTGTACAGGGAGGCAGAATTCCATTCATTCTAAAGAACTGACCAGTTAAAAGGGACAGGTTCAACCAGCTCACATCTGAGGCCTCTTCCAAATTTATGATTATTAATAATACATCATTTGTTCATAGAATAAGAGTTTGATTAGGCAATTGTTGCAACACATACTTATAAGTATATAACATTTACTATTAATCAGGAAAAAAATGTCCCTTTTTATAATTATACAATTCCCAAGGGTTTTGCTTTTGCATAAGAAAAAAGAAGTATGTCTTCTTATATAACAACCATCCTCCAACTAGTTTTTAAACTATGTCTTCTACATTCTGGAGCATCATAAAAATATAAAAGTAAATAAAAGTCCATGACTGTGTTCTTCGAAATACTTCATCTTGTTTTATTTTAACCACATTCTTGTGAGATATGGCTCAATATTCCATTTTATAGATGAATAAGTCTTACTGAGCCACACTTGTCCACCCACATACAGCTATTCATTGGCAGCTGATTTAATCTTTGGTTCTCCAGATATTTGGTCTTAAGCTTTCCCCAGGGTCTTACTTTGTTAGTCATAAGTGTTAGCCACCTCAGAAGGCAGTACTGAAATTACGTGTGACATAGGCCTTTGTAACATGTGGAATTTCTGTATAGAGCAGCCAAAGGGTCTAGAAATTCATATCTTGATCTGATGCTGTTGGATAATAGTGGCCCTCATGCATTTCACATTATTTGGAGAAAGAAGGTCAAACTACAGTGGCACCATATCTGCTAAAGACATAAGCACCTGATACATTGGGGATGAAGATATACACATGAAGATGAGGTAGGGAAGGGGTGGTGTGCATTAGTTCCATGGCACAGAGCAAGAAATATTATGCGAAAAAGATAGAAACATGATGGTATGTTCAAAGAAGCAAATGTTATTTTGAATGGTTGAGAATGGCATGATTAGACGAAGTGAGGTTAGAGAAGTGGTGAGTCAAAATGTGTCGAAAATGCTCTAGTATTTGACACCATTCTGGACTTCAGAAAACTCCCAAGGTGGAATCTGACAAGAGAATCAAGGAAGAAGGTAAGGAAGGGTTCCTTAGATGACAGGGCTTCCATGACCCTGGAAATAACAGTACACAAGCAAACAATAATTCTATCCATGTAGAAGCCTAGCCATTTTCCTGGGCTATGGTGGGTGGAAGATTTGATTTGATTCCATTCCATGTGGGGCTTAGGAAAGATGGAGGTGCACAGCTGGAGGAGCTGCTCACCCTTTCAACTGTTTCTCCTCAGCAAATGCCCCCAGAAGGCAAGCAAAGAACCACAGAGAGGATGGCATTGGCAAAGTACTGGAGAGGACAGCCAGGGCACACAGCTGGTGCACCCTCTATCCTTGAGGGTTTATGAATACACACACACATACACACACACACTGACACTCACACATGGACAGACATATACACAGACACACAGATTAGTAAACAAACTGGGCAAATACAGTGCAACACATTAGGGAACATAGAAAGGAAGGGTATAATCTGAGTGCCTAATATATGCCAAAAAATGCATATATGGTGGATTATATCATCAATCTTTGTATTAATGAACTTAGAGAGAGAGAGAGAGAGATCAGTCTACATGCATGGATTGATAGATAGGTAGACGATAGATAGATGGATAGATAGATAGATAGATAGATAGATAGATAGATAGATAGATGATAGATAGATGATGATAGACAGATGTAGATAGATTATAGATGATATAGATAGATGATAGATAGATGATAGATGATAGATAGATTGCTCAGGTGTCACAACATACAGAAGAACAAGTAAAGGTTTGACTCATATCTGCCTGACTCCAGAGTATATGCATTCTTTCCATTGCACCGCTTGAATCCCATAGCAACTCTTTTTTCTTGCAGCTATAGCAAAGTCGAACCACTGAACCACTACTAGGATTCCACAGTACAACTCTAGAAAATAAATAACCTTGACTTTCTCTCTTAAAAAAAAAGTCCCAGATTCTCATAAAAACATGTTTGTAACTGAAGTTAGCAGCCTGAATGTAATGGAGGAATGAATGGATGGTGAACAGATAAAGACACAGCTGTTATGACTTCATTAATATTGCCTGGGAGTGCATCCTTTGGTAAGTTAAATGCTACTTTCTCAAAAGCTGCTTAACGAAGGGAGCGTGCTACCATTTGTTTTCTGAAGCATCCACATTTAATGTGTTAAGTTCTTTCACCTACAATAAGAACTTGGCTTTAAAATACTTCATCAATTGCTCTGACAGCAGGACTCATCGTGCCCAGAACCAATGAGTTTACAGACTGCATTTGCCATGTTAAATATTCATAGCTGCCCAGAGATAATTTGGAAACAACTGAGCATTATTTTTGCCTAATTTTCATCATGTAATAAGCAGAGTTACACCTGGAGACACACAAAATACTCTTACTCCAATCCCTCCTGCTCACCTACCCCATTAATTCTGCTTATCTTTCCGCACTCCTCATATCAACTTTAATTCAGCCTTCTTAGAGAATGAAGTGTGAAATAGAAACAGGCCTGTTGGGGGCTTCATTGTGGTTATGGCCCCAAAGCTAGGGTTGCCAGGGAAAATACTCAACACTCAGTTAATTTAAATTTTGTAAGCAACTAATAGGTTGTTATATAGATATGCCCCATGCAATTCATCAAACACTTTGTGTATCTATAATTCAAATTTAAGTGTGAGTTCTGCATTTTTACTTGCTAAATCTGGCAACCTTACCCACAAGGCATCTTCTAGAGCTGAGGTCCTAGTCGAGTGTATGGATATCCCTGACTCAGTATGCTTGGAGCCCAGTGCAGGGACAGTGAACAGAACATACCATCTTTAATTATGCTGGTAGGAAAAGACTGTGGGACAAACGTGGGCTTTGGAGACATTTCATCTGGATTATAATTCACCTTTGCTACTTATCAGTTGAGCATATTGCTTTTGCTCCCATTGACTTTGTTTCTTCATGTGTGCAATGAAAAAAATTACCTTGCTAGACTTTTTAAACTAATTTTCTTTGCCCTGAATCCCTTTGTCTTTGTTCCAAATATAGATAGCTTCCTTGAACACACACCAAGTAACTCCTCACATCTGGTATCCCCACAGGATGCTAAAAAAAAAAAAAAAATACAGAATCAATGTTTTCCAGGCCAAAAACCCAGCTACTCAGATTGTGGTGATTTTCCATAACACATGTTTTAGATTCCTAGTAACTTTGAAAGATAAAATGAGGTAACTCATGTGAAATCACCAACCATGCCCAGAAGTCATTCAATAGTCAGCAAATGTTAATTCCCTCCCTTCCATCTCTCTTAAGTATAAGCAAAAACAACCAACTCAGGAAATATTCTATAAGAAGATATCTGGTCAGTCAGGATCCTCTAGGACACTGGTCCACTTCTAAGGCTGCACAAAACACCTGAGTGAGTTGGAAGCTACACCTTTGAGAAATCCTCATGCACCATCCACTACTTAAACAGGAGAGATCTCCAAAAGTAATTTTAGTGATTGACTGAGAATTATCTAGAACTAAACAACATGGCCTTGGGTTTCTTTGATATTTTGTTTATACTGTTTTTTAACTATTTAAGAAACCTAAGAGTTAAGAAAACCATACACCATTTAAATTCTTTTAAAATTATTAATTCAATAAATATTTATTGATCTCTTGTAATTATCCTAAGCATTTCATCTCTTATAAGATGCAATGATGAGTAAGTTCTGTTCTCATAGAACTTGTTTTCCCATAGGGAGACTTATAACAAAATTGAACAAATAAATAAGTTAGACGGTAATAAATTCCATGAAAAAACACCAAGAGACTAATTTGAATGATTTAGGAAAGCCATAATATAAGGTGGCCAGGGAATGTCTCTTTGGAAATGTATTTGAACTGAAGCCTTTATGATGAGGAGGAACCAAGCGTGTGCAGGTGAGTAACATAGCTAGTATGGAGAGAACAGCTAGTGCAAAGGCCCTGAGGTAGATAGAAGAACTAGGAGAAGGTGGGTGAAGCAGAAACCTGGTGAGCTTGGAGGAAAGTGGTGGGAAGTGAATCAGGGAAGTAGGCAGTGCCAGGCTGTGGTGGACTTGGCATGGCAACAAATGATGTCTGTATTTCACTCTAAATCCATTAGAAAGTTTCATGCAGGGAATGGCGTGATTTGATCTACATTTTAAATAAAAGTTATATGTAATTTAAATCATAATGCAGTTTGCCTTTGCTGATAAGGATCAATATTTCCAAACACGTTGCTTCACCCTGGTCCTGTTAACTTCAACTTCTTCATTAGGATGTTTCCTCTTCTGCACACAGAAATCCTACCCTTCCCGCAAAGACCAATTCAGTCCGCTGTGCCCGTGGCTCTGCTCATTGCTCCTCATCCCACTGCTTCTCCAGGCATCTGCCCTGGGTTCTTTTTCTGTGCTTGACACAGAATAAACCGAAATTCATCTTTACAACACCCACAGTTGTTCAAAGAGCAAGCATTTGGTGGATATTTGAAGTAAAATCTTGAGCTTGGCCCACTAGCTGGGGTTTTGCATGCAATGCCTTCTGGCAACCTTCCACGCAGCTTTCTAAGGGAAATCTGATCACCCCCCTGCTTGGAAGCTCTGAAGGCTTTCTTTTACCGGAGAAAAATACTTCTCGGAAGGGCTTAGAGGGTCATCATAATCAGCCTGACCTGATTAGCCAACCACAGCATCTACCGCACTCCCCTTCGCGGCACTAGGCTTCCCGCATTACCCAGGACTCCCGGCCACGCCCTAGCCCCCTGTGCTCTTCCGTCTCGGCCTTGCTGTGCTCTCCCTTGTCCCCTTCCCTCCTGTCGTCTTCTGCCACCTCCCAACTGTGGGGACACCCTTTATTCTTCCACGTACAGGTGCCTCTGACGGTGCCAATGGGATGTGGGCCTGTCCTCCTCCGTGTCCCCCTCTCCCAGGATTTGCCAGAGTAGGGTCCCTAAAGCAACAGGCTTCCCTGGAAAATAACTGGGGAAACGCTGCCCGCTACCATCTGCTCTGAGCTTCACGAAGGGACGGAAGCATGCTGGAGGCCTTGAGGAACCGAGCAGGGCACGGAACCTGGCGTTTCAACTCCAACCCTATGGGCGTGTGTGAGCATGAAACACATGCTCACATCCTGCAGACGCGTGGGAGGCCCTTAAGTTTTGTAAAAAAAAAAAAAATCACCAAAAGAAAACATCCACTAACACTTCAATGAACGCCCTGCGTGTTCTGAACTACAGTCATTGGCTTACAAGTGTGTCCCATGCAATGAGCTGTGACCTGCTTGAGAGTCTGTCTCGCTTGTCTTTGTGCCACTCTGGCCGGGCACAGGGCCTGACCCCCCGCAGGGGCGCCCCCCGGTCTGACTGTCGGAGCCGTGTGAGCCCACGAAGCAGACTCTGCGGGTGAAGAAGAACCTGCACCCCCCCTCTCCTCCGGCTTTCGGGTGCTTGGCCCGCGTCCCCTTGTTTCTCTCTCACTCCTCGGGACAGCTGCACGTCTACCTCGCCTGCAGTTTCTCTCCGGTGACAATCTGCACATCCTCGCTGCTCATTTCTTCCCCGTCTCTAGGGCACCCCAGGAGATCTTCGGGATCTACCATCAACTTCTGTACATTTTAGGTAATTAACATATGTGTGTAATCAACCCGATACTGCTTACCATCTCAAATACTTCTTGAGTCTAATGTGAGAACATAAAAAGCCTTTCTGTCAGATCTTATTTCAATCTAATCAATCACCCTTTATAAAAAGTTCAATAATTTCATACGTGTTTAAGCTATGTCTTTGTTTATGCTGTTAATCAAAATGTTTCCCTAGAAGCAACTAGAAGCTCCACTCATGGCTGTTCTTGATCCTTCATATTACTATTTTATTGCCCCAAATCCACCCTTCACTAAATTGATGTAAAGCCATATTTTACCACATTACAAAATAAGTTCATGAGAGTCTAAGGTTCTGTTGAAGTCTATATAGAAACTCCCAATCTAGTCATTTATCAGCTTTATAAAAATATATTAATTTAGCAAAAATGTAATAGTAAACTAAGTAAGTTTTCAGTGAACAGCACTATTCTTTCAAGTGGTTCACAGCAAATACCTTCTCAGTGTCTACCAATGAAACTTTATTAACCAGTTCTGGAATTTAGCTTCAAGTGTTTTTAAAGAAATGTCAGTTTTCTCCTTTTTAGAAATCATAATTAAAATATCTGCATATTTTCCAGTGTATCTTTTGGCTGTGGCCATTCCTCAAAGACCACGGGAAGTTTTTACTCTCACCTGCCAATTTTGTCAGAATTTAATTCTTTTGATTTAGTGGTCATGACTTGGTTTAGAGACTTTTACTTCTAAACACTAGATGCACCACTATGTGCCAATGACTAAGATTCATCATGTGTATAATTAAGCCAAAATATTATCCTTATGGGTGTGACCAGGGAGTCTTGGAAATAACCAAATCAAATCAAGAGATCTCTTCCAAAAACAAAAACAAGAAAAAAAATAATTGGAGGGACTTATGTTCCATAGAGCTTATTAACACTTGTACTGAGATCCATGTTATGGACAAAAAAAGTCTGTGGAAAGTAACCTCACAGGATGATCTGATTATAAATCCCTCACCGGGAAGGTGTTGATGGATTGTCATGCCCCAGGCATAAAACTTCTCTAGTAAAAGGTTTCTCTTTGCCTTAAGCAAGCCCGCCCTGTCTGTCCATTGTTTCTGTGCATCTAGGCTAACACACTTTTGAAATAAGACACCTACCCTCAAGAAAGCACAAAATCTTGTTAACTATCCTGGAATCCAACCCCTACCTTTTTTCCCATCTTCATATAATCTTCTTCACTTTTCTTTCTTCATCTCAATTACATAAAAAAAAAGCTGCAGAACTGTCATTTTGCTGAGCACTTGAGATCTTGCTCCCCAGCATAAGTCCTCAGTTTAGCTCAAATAAGCTTTTATAAAAATACTCTACAAGTTTGGGCATTTCCTACATTGACAATGTTAAAAAAAACTTCTAGTGTGAAGAGAAAAGCAGTGGTCATATTGCTAAAGAGAAAGGTGAGAAAACAAAACTGTGCAAAAGTTTCTTCGGTGGGGTCTTGGCAGGTCATTGGAGAGATGGTTCACCTCACTGCTCCATTTGGCAAACGTCTCCAATCAGAGGAGATGGAGCTTTAGACCTGACAGCATCCAACAATAGGGCCACCCAACTAATGTCATTCAACACAGTGTGTCATCACAAGGAAACCTACAAGCACAATACAACTTTTGTGGGTTATCCTACATGAGAGACTTTTTGTACACTTGGTAGTTGTGATTCTGAATGTAAAGCTATAAACCGGCCTCTGGCTCATTTTTTATTTTCTTGCAGCTTGGACAATGTGAGTTGCTCACCCAAGATTCTTACGACATCATGGTGTTTGGAAAACATTATCCTCAAACCTTAGGGCCAGATGCAGAGCTGCACTGCGGCCTGGAACACTGCCGGGGGACAGCTTCTTCCAGTCATCCTGAAGCCCTAATTGTGTGACATGCCCACCAATTATTCACCATTAGAACTCCAGGGGTCCCGAGGAAGACAGGCTTAGGTTCAAATCCTGTATTAGCAACTCCCTTGTTCTTTGAATTAGATGTTTCACCTAAATGTACCTCTGCTTTGTCATTTATAAGAAAGGGATATAAATAGTTCCTGCCTCATGTATTTAATAAGAGAATGCAAATGTTGTGGCACATGTCTAGCATTAAATAATGTTGACTTATATTATTCTGACACGTCTGATTTCTCATGTAGTTTAATATAAGAAAAGCTAAACAAATACTTTATATCGTAACCCTTCTACAAACACACATACAAATATATTTGTATATAAATTTCCATTCTATATTACAGGGAAACATGATATCTTCAAATGAATAAAAATTTTTTTTTTCCGTAAACCTAAGTCAGAAATTTCAGCCTAGAGAAAAAAATCCTTACTTCTATATCTCTAATGAAATTCAAAAATTAGGACATCACATAAATTCATTTGACTGAGACGTGAGCCTGTTAAATTTAAAAGAACACACTGCAATTCATTCATAATAAGCAGAGTAGCATTAAGGAAAATAGCCCCACTTCCCATCATCCAAACAGAGTTTGAAACTGGTCACTGTTCAGATTACCTTCAGTGTGTATATGGTAAAATTTAATTAATAACTTTGTTAGTTCTGAATCTATCCATTTCTAAGCTTCTCATTATAAAAAAAACAAAAAACCTCAGTGTTTCTTCTTAAACTTCAAAATGCAGAAATTATTTTTAAAATTTTTTTAAAGGTTTCAATTAAAATTCTGATTTTTTCCAAGTTTTATAAATATTTTGATTTTAAAAAATGTATACTACAGCTTACTCAATCAAACTTTGCATAAATATATTATGCTATCCTAAAAACAATGCCAAATCACAAACAAAACATTTAACAGACAGTTCGTTTTATTTTCCCATGTAAGACTGAAACACATTAGCATGAAAGATTTCCCACCTGGTCCACAGCTCTCCCTGTGGGTCGCTAACATGGTTGCAAAGGGCATTGCGCCTGCTTTAGGACAAACATCTCTGATGCCTAGAGTATCAATGTGGAGCTCAGATGAAGTAATGAGATGAGCTCCGTGCCTGACCCCCGACACAGCGGCCAGAGGGTTCCCAGATGAGAAGCAGCCCTTCGTGACCAGGGTGCCTTCCAGACCTCGCCACTCGGACGTTCCCTTGGGCCCTCTGGATGGCCGTCGGGTTTCCCTCGCAGCTCCGCGGGTGCTTGCCTGTGCCATCTGATCTGTCCGCATGTGAGGGAGGCTCAGACATTGCACCCTAAGGATCTCAACCGTCCCTCGTGCATGCCTGAATGAGTAGGTTAAGTCATGAATTCAAAAAATCGTTTTGGTTATTGGTTTAACATGAACTAAATTTTTCCCCAAACACCTCACAATTTTGTGTTTTCATGCACCTTGACTACTACGCTATTCCAGAGCAGCATTTGTTGTTGAAATGTCCATTGTAGCAATCCCAGAAGCACCATTATGAATGTAATTAAAAATTCAGGAATGGCATTAAGGAAAAGTCCTTTTGAACGCTGACAGTTTTATGGACATTAGCTTTGGCATGGCTTATTCAATAGGGTAGGTATTCTTTACAATTAATAAATCAACTCAGAAAAGTTTTTGGTTAAGTGGTTTTAGTGAAGCTGATATTCTCTCTCTAGTGCTAAAGCAGTGACTCTAGAGACCTTAGAGGCCCAGATAGACTGAAATAGAAAGGTTTGCCCTAAAGTGGGAGCAACAGAGTGAGTATAGCTTTGGGCTATGGCATCCCTGGGTACAGTTTATCTGCTTTGGCTGGTACTCAGCTTAAATGTTTCCTCCCCTGGGGGGTTGTCTCTGAATTTCCCAAACCCATTTAACATTTAACTTTCTTTCTTTCTTTCTTTCTTTCTTTCTTTCTTTCTTTCTTTCTTTCTTTCTTTCTTTCTTTCTTTCTTTCTTTCTTTCTTTCTTCTCTCTCTCTCTCTCTCTCTCTCTCTCTCTCTCTCCCTCCCTCCCTCCCTCCCTCCCTCCCTCCCTCCCTCCCTCCCTCCCTCCCTCCCTCCCTCCCTTCCTTCCTTCCTTCCTTCCTTCCTTCCTTCCTTCCTTCCTTCCTTCCTTCCTTCCTTCCTTCCTTCCTTCTATTATATTTTGCCTATGTCATTTTTATTGATAGCACCTCTTATATTATTACCACAATTATGTGTAGCTTTCTCTCTTTTTTTTTTAGTGTCAGAGCCCTCAGACATAAAGGAATGTGGATTTTATATCTGTATCTTCAATATTCTATATATCTGGCACATAGTATAATAAGTGTATGTTGATTAAATAACAATATGATTCTTGAAACGTGATTTGGAGTTCCTGCTATAAATAAGGATTTGTATGAAGTACTGAGGTGTTGAGTCTGATCAATAAGAGTGCACATAGATGTGGCTACTGGGTAACAAAGACTTGGAAAAAGTACATGTGTTTCAGATTATCACCTTGTGAACTATGTTCCAGCTCAAGGAAAGATGAGATTAACATTGTCCAAAGCCAGAATGAAGAACTGACAATAAAGGAGCTCTAGAGCTCATTAAAACAGAGCTGGTACTGATCATTTTCAGTGCACCAATATACCCACATGATTAAATTGCCTACATTTCTGCTTCCCAGTGAATTTGTACCTAGAGATGCCTTAGTACTGGGATGAAGTCACCTGCAGTGGAAGAAATTTTATTTATATGAATTCTAAAGTCTCAAGTTAAATATGAAAATATTTGTTTCCAAAGCAACAAAAATAATTTTTACATCTTCAGTTAGAGCAACCTGTGGGGGTAAATAGTGTCTAGAACTAGTGAGATTAATGAAAACAGTTTCTTTACTAACCTAGTCAGCATTACCAACAATTCTTCATTAGTTGCCATTGTCTGGATGCGTGTGTAATCCCTTTAACTCTGCCTTGTTGCCCATCCGCTTCCCTCCGTGGCGATCTCTGCTGGAGTGAAACACTCACACACTGAGATCTCATTGCCTGTAAGGCTTTAGAGCTATGGTTTGACTCCACCTTTTGAAAGATTTGCTATGTCCTTAGTCTTGAGTTTCATATGGATCATCTACATTTAAATGATCTAATGTTTTTTCACCTACAAGTACCTAAATTATTTCAAATGTTTTAATAGACCTCTTAATATATATCTTGATTCCTTAGCAAACTGTGATGCTATCAGGTGTCAGTGTCACTGGAGGTCTTCAGGAAAAGCCCAGGAGGACGGTGACTGGCTGATGACTTTGAACAATAAGGTGACCATTGATGTAGCAATTTCTGTTTACTATAACCACAGCCACACCACTTTGTGCTATCTGAAGCTACCCTGTCCCCACCTACCACCCATGAGGTATTTCCTGTATCAGTCATTCTGCTACATAACAATTAAACTGAAGCCTCTGTTCTCCAAGCCTCCAGTCACCACAGTCCAGTGGGACAAATTGTGTCTCCATGTGCCCAGTGCCCATTATCGTCACAGTGACCGTTATGCTCAGACTTCCATGCTGCTAATCCTCACCATTATCAATAAATCAGAAAAGTACAAACCACATGTCCTTCTCAACATACAATTTATACTCTCCGGCGTGACCGTGACCGTAATTTTCTGTACTTCTTAGCCCAGATAACTACAGTCTCCTTTCCCTGCCAACTTCTTTTAGTATTCCCATGATGACTGCTCACTGAGTCCACTGAAATAGCCATCCTTCCATCACTTCTTTCCATACCACCTTACATTTCTAAATGCTTCCTTTGAATATTTTCTAGATAGATGTGATAAAAACTCCTAAGGGCAATAAAATGTAGGAATTGAACTGTCTTTGCCTTTTCTATAATCTAACACTGAGATAATAGAGCACCAGTAAATAATAACATGTAACAGGGAGATTCAATTCCAATATAAATATGCAATCTCTAATAGCTAATTAACCCTAAAACTTCCAGCCATACGACTACCAACTTGCCATCTTCTCTCAGATATAACAAAGGCTTCCAGAACTCAGCATTTCCAAACCAAATCTATGAAACATTTCTCATAAATTTGTTCCTTTCTCAGTAGATGGGCCCATTTTTTATTTAATATAAAAACTATAAACCCTGCAGTCATCCTAAGAATCTCCTCCTTCTAGCCTTCAACTTCAATTCCTCTCAAATACTTGATATCATATTTATCTATCCAACAATGTTTTCCTATATCTTGCCTGCCATAGGTGTTAAGAAATTTGCAATTTTATGTTTATTAGTATTATTGCCTGATTATCACCTGTAAGCTTATTAGACTATAAGCTCCATCGAATCACTTTTTGTTGTTCATTTTCACATTTTGTCTCTAGCATTTTGCCATTTTTTCTTTGCTTATAGTGAGTATTTGATAAATATTTGCTGAATGAATGGGCGAATGAATAAATGAAGACAAGTAAATTCCTAAGTATTACCACAATGGGCACCTCATGTATGAAGCAAGTATTTATATCCTTACCATGTAAGAGAAGAACCTGAAGTTTAACAGAAGCCAATGAAGCAGATAATTATAAATTTGGAATCAAATTGAGGTCGTCTCCATCTCACTAAGTTTAACTCTTAAGGGTCTTTCCACCTTTGCCCCATGATGCATATCAACCCCAACCCCCCCTTTTTTTCATTGCACTTATAATTTAGACTCAGAAAAGTCTGACCCATTCTAAATGTAATTATCTATGAATACAGAGAATAGTTCCCGTGGAAGGCACTGTAATACCTTTAAAAGCATGCCGATCACTGCAAGTACTTTTAAAAGAAATATTTTGATTTTGTAAAATGAAAAGTTTATATAGTCCATTCTCAAAACTAAGATTGATACCAAAATGCATCCAAAGCAATCATGCAAAGGGAATACAAATTACAGCAGAAAACAGCAAAGGTGACATTTTGAACCATCACAATTATTTTCTATCATTTATTGAGTGTTTGCCACCTTGTAAACATTGTGCTAAGCAATTTATGCATGCGGCAAAATAGGAACGATTATTAGTCCTATTCTGAGGATAAGAAAATGGAGAATTAGAGCAAACAATCAAAGCCAGGAACCCAGTCTAACTCCTGTATGATTCCAGAGCTGCACTTAACATTCAATTGAATTCCCAATAAGTAGTTAAGTCTTTCATTTTGAGCCATTACTTAGTGGAAAATCTATAAAAACATTTCTTACTACTAATAGCATCTGATAATGAAACATTTCAAGTGTAATTAGATGAGGAAGGAGAACACCAAATACATTTCAAACTTCACTTTATCCAGATATTTAAGAAGCAAATGTTGAGTCTTACCCATGAATTCGATCCCCAAGTGGTCTGCTACACCGAAGTCAGCATGGGAGAAAGGGAGACAGAAGGAGAGAAAATAATTAGAAAAAATTCCACATGGAAATCAATGCGTGTAAGAGTGCCGTTTCAGCAAAATAATGCGTCTGCATTTTAACTGCATGTTTTTTGGGGAAAGATAATTTACAGGTCACCAACAATAAGGGGTGCTCTGAACACGATTGCTATTTCTCCGAAGCCTGGAACTTGAAGTGGAACACTATTGCATCAGTTACCAACTATGCGAAGTATAAAGTTAAGCTTTAAAAGGAAAGAGAGAAATGTTTACACACAAAATCTCTGGTACCAATGTGATTTTTAGAACTCATGATGTTTTACGTAGAATGACCGCTTGTTCAACACAGACATTTGGGCTCTGTGCAGTGGATAAGTAAAGAACTCCCGCATGATCGGCCTTCGCCAGGCGCTCATCACCTTCATTAAAAAGCAGTGATGTTGGATTTTTTTTCTTTTACTTGTTAGATAAGAAAACTGCACTTCAGAGAGATTAAAATCTTACATTGGTCCCAGAAAGAGAAGGAAGGCAGATCTAGGGCACATATCCGGTCGATCTGACCCTTAAGGCATATTACTATTAAACTTGACCACTTCCTATGACAAATGAATGGCAGTGTGTTCATGTCCGTGGGGACAGCCCACCGTTTTACCCACTAATGTCTGCCTGCAACCAGCAGTGATAAGCTGAGCCCAGCTATGCCCAGGCATTCGACCTCAGAGGTTCATTCATTTAAGTGGTGCTTCATTTCATCACTCAGTTATTCACTTATCCACTTTATAAATTCATTTCATTATTTAATGATGGTTTCTGTTGCAGCAATATGTTTCTTAAAAGAGAATAAATGAAAAAAAGTATTGCTACCATTGTATTTATTTCCAAGACTGATTGCTGAGCTTCCTTTTATGTATTCTTTATTTAGCAAAAGAGCTTTTCTTTTTAGAAAATATGTATTTAGTGATCTTGAATAATTCAGTGCTTTTCCTATTTGTAAATAATTCATTTTTTATTTAATTGTGGTAAATAAATATATATACATATACCAATCACATAAAAATTGACATTTTAACTATTTTAAGTGTACAGTTCAGTGTCATTAATTGCATTCACCATGTGTGTTACCATCACCACTATATTTCTCAAACTTTTCCATAACCCCCAAGAAAAAAACTGTACCCACTAAACAATAATTTCATATTTCCCCTTCCCCCAACCTCTGGTTACTTCTAATCTACTTTCTGTCCCTGTAAATTTACCTGTATATAGTTCATTTTTTCACTGACCTATTTTAATTGAGAATGTGTCTCATATAAAGGAAGATTTTAACAAAGTTTTAAAAAAGTAGAAGCATTATTTTCTTTACACTACTTTTTTTTTGACTGCTTAATATATACTGATATATATTTAGCACACTTTCATGAGAAGACAAGATTTCTGTTCTCAAGTAATTCAGAAATAAGTGGGAGCCCACAGTGAAAAGGCTCTGGTAATTCTTAGTAACAGGGCTATAGTGGAAAACCACAAAATATATGTTAGGTAGAGAGACCAAGGACCCATAGGCTTGCTCCTAAGAGAAAGCTAATGTATTATGTAAAAGAATGTAGATCGAAGAAAAGTTGGCAAGACTGTTTTGAGTTCTAATGTGAATGTGAATGCCCATGGTTCAGCTCCCTGCTATCAGGAAAGCCAAACTTGAGACAGGTATTGGTGAAAAAGGAAAGACGTTTATTCAGGTGCTGGTCACCTGAGAAGATGGGGTACTCTGATTGTCACAAAGCCCATCTCCACATCTCAGTGCAGGCAGAGGTTTTTACACAGAGGGCGAGGGAAAGCAGAACAGAGAAATCAAGGGGAGGGAGTTGAAAAGTTCTCTACATGCAGTCCAGCACAGTCTATTCTGATAAGGACCTAGAAACCGGTCCAGTGATGGCCTGGTGTGCATCATCCTGGCTTTACGTCACCCTGGTTTTATGGTTGAAGGTTAGCAATTATTCTAGAGATAGAATGACTGAAGGTCAGATTCCTTATCTTCTGAAGGTAGATCCTAGGACTTTTGTACAACCATGCTATTTATTTATAAGCTACATATTAGAGTCAGCAGTGACTCTAATATGTAGATCAATGTAGATCGACTATGTAAAACAATGTCAAAAGAATAGTGGGGTGGGGGACAATTCCCCACTGTTACACATAGAGTATATACCTTTCAAAAAGGTGAAGGGGTCACAGGGCGAGGGACTAGGGTTCACCACAGGCTACCAAGTATATAACTGTGTTATTAGGGGAAAGAAAATGTAGGAACAGAGTAGCAGCTGGTTCTTAGGGCTGAATCTCTCAGGCCTTAGGGCTTCAACAGGGAGGAAAGGAGAGCTGACAAGAGAGTGAGCTCACTCCTGGGGGTCGAGGCAGGTTGGGTACTGTGTTCAATTTTATAATGTTATCCTACAAGGAGAAAAGTATTATCAAGGATATTTTTTTCAGCTACTTAGGTAAGAGTTAGGATATGAATGTAGGTTAGATTCTAAATTCCATGCTCCCTCCACTAAAATACGTTGTGTCATTAAATATATAATTTTATTTTTATCACCACACATACATTTGATTTTAAAGTTTATACATGGTGCTCTGGTTGATGTGGCTCAATTGGTGGGCATGTCATCCCATACAACATAAGATGGTGGGTTTGATCCCTGGTTGGGGCATGTGTGGGAGGCAACCGATTGATGTTTCTCACATCTCTCTCTCTCCCTCTCTCTAAGATCAATTTTAAAAAAATTATACGTTCGTGAATAAAATTTGTAAAGTGAAGAATTGATACCTTTTTTACTACTTTCTAAAAGTAATTCCTGTTAATTTTTGGTTTGTTATTTTCAATCTTTGCTCGGTATGTGTAAAATAAATTTACAATCAATTTTAAACAAAATCATTTTGCATTATGTGCCTAAATTCAAGGACTCTCTGTGGCCATTTCAACTCTATATTCCCAATCCTCTGTTTTCCTCCATCACATCAGAATTGACAGGTTGTTTTTTACTATTGAGAGTAAGCCCTGACATTACTACTGTGGCCCGCCTCACACCAGACAGGTCATCAATCACGGAGAAGGAAAAGCCACTTTTCCAGAAAAGCACATAGCCCCATTCTCCTAGTCATGGGTTTTGCTCTGAAACCTGGTCTCTTTGTGTCTCTTCTCGAAAGCTGTGTTACTGATTTCTGATGAACAGACACACTCTATTTTACATTGTCCTCTCTGCCTCTAAATAAGAACACTCATTTGCATCCAAGGAGGAGCAGGCAGCCTTGGAGACTGCGCCACGTGCCTATGCAGTGTAAACTCAAGAGGGGCGTTCTGTTCTGTAAAATGAAATATCAAAACAGGGTCACAGCTGAGGTTTATGAGTGACTACTTGTTTAGGCTGCTCTTTAAAGATGCATCTTGCCTAAATAGCTTGTAGAATTTTCCCGTGAAAACATCTTGGAGCATTAGACTTAGCTCTGATTCCATGTTCACAATTATTAATTGAAGAACTAAATAAGAATTTCTATTATATAAAAGAATTGTCCATTCAAAAAATACACTGCTTCTTTGGTTATATAATTAATGATAGTAAGCCTGAATAGGTGAGTACACTAGGGAATCTTGCTCTCAACACCCATGATCATTCCCCAGCATCTCCTCACATTTTATCGACTTTCTCAACTTCTCATATTTTCTCAATGGGCACTTCTACACACTTTATTTCATATAATTTTTAAAATTAGCCTGTAGAGCAGTGCTATGAAGCCCATTTAATAGTGAAGACAACAGCTTCTGTGAAAAATGAGATGCTTAGGGTGGAAAAGGATCTTAAATCCCAGGAGTGAAGAAGAGCTGTTTCTTTTGCTCACTGATTTATCACTCTAGCCTATCACAGAGTCTGGCATTTTGTTGGTGTTCAATAAATATTTATTGAATGAATAAAATGTCACCTGTTCGACCCCTTGCCCACTGCATGTGAGATCTGGATTCCTTCAAAGTGGATCCAGTCTGTTTTCTGTCACCTCAGCTTTTAAGAATTCCAAGGAACATGACATCTCTGGTGGCAACTCTTTTGATATTGAAAAAACAATATTGACAAATGTTTCTAGAAAACCCTCCCAAGCAAAAGTATATTTAATTACCCCTTACAAGAATCTACAAATCTGGAGTTCAAAATTACCGGATTAATAAATATTCAAACAAATCCAACATATGCCTATCTTTGTCACATGATTTTTGTATGTAATTTAAGATTCATCTGAACAAGTCATCAACTACAAGGAAAAATATTAAGTGTGTCCTGGTAACTAAAATAGCATTATTTATGCTATGTCAGGATTTACCCCTTAGTCATTTCAAACCATTTAAACAATCATACAAATAGTTGTTTTGTACACTTTGAATAATTCTAACTTTTAAACTTCAATCTACTTTTGTATCAGTGAAGACATACAGAAGAGCTGATGATTAATAGACATAAGGATTAAAATAAAATAGGATCAAAATTAAAACAAGACAAAAGAAGGAGTCGAAAGGAGTATATGGCAATCAGCATTACATCTGTTTGTAATCATTAATTAAAGCCTTTGTTAACAAATTGTTTTAATACTATGTTTTTAATCATACTCCTAAATTCAAAATTGCAATGTCTTCATCATGAATAATAATTCAGGAGAAGATGGACACATTTTAAGAAAAAGTACTCTGAACTACATTCCACCAAACAAACAACAAAGACGACTAACTCTCACCTCCCGATGGAGATCACAGCTTCAGAAACATGGAAACCCCAGAAAAGGAGTCTTCTGTGAAAGACAGAGGGACCAAAAGGAAAGGTGACCCAAAGGACCCGTGTGAGGTACAAGATTCTTGGCCTTGGATCAACTGTCTAAGGTATTTACCTGGAGCATCAAATGCAATGATTAATGGAGCTGGCCAAAATCCCCAATCATGATGACGCAAGAGGAGAGAAAGTCCATGTCAAGAAAGAAGCAAAGAGAATTCATTCTAGGAGGCAAGGTAAGGTCCTAATCAGAAAGAGCTTCATTTAGGTTAGGGCGCAGGAAAATGGGCAGCAGCGGAGATAGTGTGATTTATGATAGGTTGGGGTAGCTGTTTCAGGACGAAGGCCAGGAACTAGCATGTGTTGGAAGCTTATTTTTGAGTGATGCCTGATACCATCAAGAAGTTGGGTAGGACAAGACAAGACAGACCTCATAGTTTGGTTTCATCTTTTTGGCAACTATTCTTTAAGTTGGGCTTATATTTAACGGCCTCTGAAGGGCAGGTTTGTTCACTGTCAATGCCTATTTGACTTTGTTGGCTGTGCTTCCCTGTGTTCAAAGGTATCCATTTGTATTGTATTACAAGTAGTTCTTCAAATGCAAAAGGTAGCTGGCTATTTAAAGTTTTCCTGTAAGGAATCACTTAAAAATATGAAAAGAAGCACACCCATTTCGCCTACCTCTCAAGCATTCTGTCCTACCAAGCCTTCCCCAAGTAAGCTCCATACCCACATACCTGTTCTTACTCCAGCACCTGCACTAGCCCTGAATATCTTTCCAGATGGACTTCCAAGTCTTCAGACTCATTCTATCTTTGAAGGGCCAACTCCTCCTGAAGCCATCTCTGAAAGCCTAAAATAATGTCATCTGCTCGGTTTTTATAATGGGATCTGTATTTAGAAGTAGGATCATTATGCCTTGAAATACAACTAGCAGAGATATGTCTATACCATAACCGATCAGGGAAACTTGGACCTGCTTCCGCATCCCCTCTTCGCTTCCCTTAGTGCCTCTCCAATAGCAGATGACAAGTAAATGTTTATTGAATCTTATGGAAGGTATATGGTTGTGAGCTTTAAAAAAAAAAAAAATCACATTTATAAACCACAATGTTTCCTCTTGGCTGTATTTGCCACCTTAGTCTTCCAGATTTTCTGGGCATTTCAAATAGGTTTCCATTAAAACACGTGCAACACTCACACTCTATATCTGGAGTTACATAGTTTATTTTTCATTGACTTGTGAATCACCAGAAGGGTAGAAAAACAGAAGGAAGAAAGAAATAGATAAAGCTTTTCTTTCTCCATTCTATCCCTTCCATCAACTGAGGCCTTCATCTAGGTGCCTGCTCATATAAGAAGTTCTTATCCTGTCTTTTGAAAAAAAGAAAAAAGAGAAGACAAAGTCTTGGTAGCCAGTAGGGTTGCAGAGTAAAGCCTCCAGAAGGTTCCTATCCATAACCGCACGTGGCCTCCACTCCCGGCCTTGCCCCCGGCCTCTTTCCACTCACAACCTGAGCTCCGTCGTGGAATGAATGAAAGTGCTTCAACGCAACATGCGTTTTAAAGCTCCAGCTTGTTGGAAGAGCTGCTTTCTCCTGCCCATCTTTTCAGACTAGGCTCAAACAATCCCCAGACAGGTGCCCTTTCCAGTAACAAGTACTTTGCTCTTTCAGTTCCATCCCGTGGTCGTTTGTCTAGCAGTCTCACTTTCTTCCAGACTACGTGCCCTATCTTGCAGGCAGTAGCTGCTCGGAACGTTTCTGTTGACTGTATACACAAGTGGATGGATAATGAGTGTCTGAATCAATCAACCAATTTAAATTTATTTGTTTAAATGCACACATTCATGGTAACTAATATTTGGTATAGTGCTCTTAAAGTGATGCATAAAATCAGGAAACTAGGGAGGAAATGTGGCAACACTATGGTTTCCATTGTTAATTAGGTCTCATTGTTTCATTCTGACAAGATTAAGCATTCCAATACTGCGGGCATCTTAATTGAATATTTAACACTATATGTTTTTTGTTTTGTTTTTTAAAATAAGCACTGGTATGGGAATAGTTTCATAGCTTATGATCTTATGCTAGTTATTTCTGTTACCAAGCTTAAAAGCCACATCAATTTGTACTTAGAAACCCTTGAACACCTGGGAATAGTTGATAATGAGTATGAGAGAGGACACATTTGAGATAACTAATAGATTAATTTATTACTTTTCGGACTTAAAATGTAAAAGTAAGATGACTTTTTTTCCCCCTAAGTGCATAATCAGCTGAGAGTGTTATTTGTCTCATTTGAATTAAAAGAACAATTCTTTTTCTACCTGCTTCCTAAATCCATTAAGCAGTTAATAACATAAGGACGAATGTAAGCTTCTTTTATTTAATAGAAATAAAGAAATGGAAATTAAACTGGCAGAACTTTCTCCCATGATGGCTTCCCCCAGAGTAGCTAGATTATTCTTAGTAGCACAGAGAAGTCAAAGGAAGCTTCTTTATTAAAATAATGGAAGAAAGCATTATCTAATTTTGCCTGTAATTAGCCGGGGGTTCAGTCGAATCCAGGTACTTTGAAGTTCTTACCCTCATCCTCCCACTACCTTCTTCTATAGTCTTAATATCTCTCTCTATATATTTTCTAGATACTTCAATGGAAATAATCACTCTGCTGGGCATCTTATTAGTGAGATAAACTTTTCAGAATGGCGTGCGGATGTCAGGAGCTGAGTGTGGATGAATTTGTAAAGCTCTAATTGTACGTCACTTACACATTAGTGGCAAGGCAAAGGCATAGGCCCTACAACACGACCCCGGCCAAGCAGCACCTGTGACTCCCGCTCACTCGTCCTCAGAGCGCCCTCCCCGGGACAGTGCTTCACGGATGGCGCGGCCTAACCTGCCCAGTCCGGGAAGACTCTCTCCCTAAACCGCCCTCAGCCTCGGGAAGCCTCCGCCTTGCTCACCCGCCGTGCGCATCAGGCAGCAGCGATTCAGCCCCGCCCGCTTCTGCGGCCCCACCGCCCCGCTGGCGGTACTTTGTGGGGGGCTCGAGCAAGTGCATGCCCAGGTGGAGCCCCTCCGCCTGGAAATTCGCATCCTGGTCTGGAGCAGAGAGGGAAACTTACCAAGGATATAGGATGGTACATACTTCATATTGTAACACTTTCCAAGGAGTCAGAAAAGGAGAGCGAGGAGTTTAGAAAGCGCTGTTTTACATAATATGGTCTCTGATAAGATGCCTTCTCAATGAATGGATTTCATCTGGCTGTCCATGCCCGAGCTAGGCGAGTCATGGGGGGAAGAGGGGAGACGCCCTTGGACGTGAAAGCAGGTGAGGGCTGGGCTGGGCTGCCATCTGGGGGGGGCATTAAGGGCAGAAAGAGCAGCCAGCCCACGGCTCCAAGGACACAGGGTGTTTCTGGGCGTCAGGGTGTCAGGGCGGTTGAACTGGGCAAGGGAGAGGGAGAAGGTCGTCGCGGTGCGGTCAGAGTTAACGGAGGAACAAGTTGTATCGGTCTGTTTTTTGTTTTGATGATGACTTTGGCTTCTCTTCCGAGTGGCCCAGAGCCACAGAAGGGATTTTTGAGCAAAGGAATATGACGTGATGTGACTTTGAAAGCATCTCCCTGGCTGCTGTGCGGGCAGAGACGGCAGGGGGGAGAAAGGTGAAGGCCGAGAAATCCGGGAGAAGGCTACTGGGTGCAGACTTCCAGGGGAAGCACGGGTCATCTTAAATCCCTGGGAAGTTTCCCTCTCAGCTCCGGACCAGGGTGCAAGCTTCCACGAGGGAGGGCTCCACTGCGCGTTCAGTTGCTAGGGCTGCCGTGGCAAAGCACCACAGCGGGCGGCTTAAACAACGTACAGTTATTGTCTTGCAGTTCTGGAGGCTGGGAGTCAGAGATCGAGGTGTCAGGGGGTTGGTTCCTTCTGAGGGCTGTGAGGGAGAATCTGCCCCATGCCTCCTGTTACCTTCTGGGGGTTGCTGGCAATCTTCGGCATTCCTTGGCTTGTGACTGCATCACCCAATCTCTGCCTTCATCTTTACTGGTGTTCTCTCTGTGCACATGTCTATGTCCAAATTTCCCTTACATTAGTCACATTTGATTAGGACCCACCAAAGTGACCTCATTTTAACTTGAGTACATCTGTAAAGACTTAATCTCCAAATAAGGTGATAATCTGGGGTGGGGATTCAGAATTGAGGGTTAGGACTTTAATGTATATATTTTAGAGACACAATTCAACCCATACCAACCTGTTTGTGTTTTGTTCATTGTATATATGGCAGTTAAAACAATAGCTGGTGCAAAGTAAGTGCTCAACAAATACATTTTGAGTGAATGAATGAGATTCATCATCACAGTAAAAATCCAGATCTAGAGCAAATTTAAACATTAATATTTTCCGGCTCTGTGTAACCTTTTTATCAAAAAAATCAGAGCTCTAATAGTATTGGTCTTTTTACAGCCATTTTTATCTATCTATCTATCATCTATCTATCTATATCTATCTATCTATCTATCTATCTATCTATCTATCTATCTATCTATCTATCTATCGTCTATCATCATCTATCGATCATCTATATATTTATCCATATAAAATCTCATTTTAATTATTTATTTCAACCTTTAGCAAATATTTGCTTAATGCATAGTCTCTAATATGTTTTATGAAGACTTGTGCAGGTATTATAATTTTAAAAACTCTCTCCGAAATTCTATGGGCTCAAAGTATAGTCTCTAAATCCAGATTTACCCAGCATCTCTGTTTCTACCAATTGAACCCTTGGAATGAAGACTGTGGGTACAAAAATTTAAAGATATGGTCTGTCCCCTAAAAAGTTTTCAGACTAGAATGAAGAAAATGAAATCTTAACCATTGAAATGTATTGAACCACATGACTGGCTAATGATAAGAAATTGACTGGCTTTATAAGAAATTGACTTTATAAGGCATATATTGCTTAGTGGTACCTGAACAAATATGGTAGGGTAGAAAAAAAAATTAGCATTTGATTATATAAGCTTTAATTCTGATTTTGTCTTTCAATAATCATGTGTGATCTTAGGCAAGTTACTTAACCTTTCTATATTTCAATGTCATCATCTATGTAAGAAATAAAATGCATACCATTTATGAAACGATTAAATGAGACGACATATCTAATTTTGTAGGCATTGCTACTTGCCTATTTACTATCCATTCTCTTCTCTACCACAGTCTTTTCGAGGTGTCACTGTACCCAGCAAAACTCCTCCATGTTTCAGCCTTCTTTGCACCATTTAGGATGGCCCCATGACACAGGCCTGTTGGATAGCATTGGAATGGACTAATTCTAGATTTGACTTTCAACAAAGCTCTTTGTAAGCAAACAGATTTCGTCGATCTTTTGATGAATTAGCCATTTGCTAGGTGCCCTCCTCAACCCGGAGACTGGAGGGTAGAGCCATCCTGCAGGGGGATGGAAACCACAGGCTCAGCTGGGCCTTGAGAATAACTTAAGGATCTGACTCCTGACGGGGGCCTGGAGCGCTGTCCCAGCCCCAACCCCCTGCACCCCTGCGCTTTTCATCACGCCAGACAAATGAACCCTGAACTTTCCGACTTTATTGTTTAATGGGGTGTGCTGTTACTTGCAGCTGAATGTAATCTTCACTGGCACCCCCGGCACAGGCTCGCAGTCACAGCAGGCGTGAGCTGGTTATGCTCCATTTGGCTGTATTTGAACAGCTCGCCCAAAAAACAAGCTACTGCAGAGTTCATTTATGATAACTTTAGATTTATATTGTTTGTGAATAAGCATCTTTTTTTCTAGAAACTGTTTATATGCTGTTATACCCAATTATATGCAAGTCTTCTTACAATTGTTTATTATTTTATCATCTTTACAAATATACACACACACGCACATTTTATCTTGACATTATCCTCATAATCTTGAATTCCTGCTGGCTGGTCTGCTTTTTCAAGTAGAGAATCTTCTCCCTCTGAGTCTTTAGCAGTCCTTCCAGAATTCACATTAAACAGCTTACCGGAGAATTATCTTCATTCAGTAATCCGTCAAAGTGAACTCTATTTGTTCCATAAAATGCTTTCTAATAGATATTTGGAAGGCAGCAGCAGCATCTGCTGCTATAATCCCCCAAATTTCAGAAAGCTGAAATTGAATATTTTCTGAGCATTGTGGGCTGTATTATCTTCCCTTTCAGAGATGCTTCTCTTTCAGAGGCTCTTTTTTACCCGAATCTTGTGCCAAGCTTTCCAGCTACATCTTCACTTGTAACCACAATCCTTGGGTTAGAAAAAGTCTCCTGAATGTTCTGCTTGACACAGAGCCCTCATTCAGACCGCAGTGGGTTATGCCACATAATTAAAAAGGTGATATTCAATTCTCCAAGTTGTTCTGAATCTATAGGCCCACCCAGGAAACAAGATAAAGAAATTCAGGAGGAAATTCTTCACCTTAGTGGTAATGATGAAATACACAACAATTAGAGAGGGTTTCTCAACTGTGGGCTGTAGACATCTGTATTAGAATCAGCCAGAGCGCATGCTGAAAACAAACTCTATTGGTGGCATTTTTAATAAACTCCCAGGGTTATTCCTATGCACTTTAAGAGTGAAATCTACTAAATTATCTCTGTGTGTTTATGTATGTGTACATGTGTTTATGCTAGCTGAACGGGCAGGCTGCATGGATATTTCTTCTCAGTACATTCTGTGATTGGCTTTCACAGAAACATTCTAGGTAAATAAAACTAACATTTGTGGTCTGTCCAGGTTGCTCAGTCAGCTAGAGCATCATCCCAATAGGCCAAAGTTTTCAATGAGACCCACAGTCAGGACAGGTACAGGAATCAACCTCTGATTATGTAAGTAAGTGGACCAACAAAGCGATCTCTCTCGATCTCTCTCTCTCCCTTCCTCTCTCTCTCGAAGCAGTTAAAGAAAAAAAAAACAAAAAACAGAACTGTTGTGTCTTTCTCATTTTGAGCATTTTTTTTCTTTTGCTAAAATATTTACACTCTTCCATGTCAATTTTTCTCTTTTGCATGGGGCAAAGGTCACATTTCCTTGTTCTTTCCATGCTTCTTGCTGTTCCCAGTGTAACCATTGCCCTTAATTTTTATCCTTCCTCTGTCCGACGTTCATAAGAATTTTTAGCATCAGTGCTCTCTTTTTGCTTGCCCAGGTGTGTTTTAACGCCCCTCATGCCTTCACATATAAGCACATATTGACATTTTTTTCTCCCAGTATGACAGCTTATTTTGTAGGTCAGCAATTCCTTATTTTCAATCATAATATACGTGTGAGAAAGGAAATCATTTGGCCTCATCAGGAAGGCATTTATTGAGTAGCAAAATCCCAGAGGACTGTTGTCAGCTTGTGGCAGCAAGAGAAATGAGGCAGGGCCATCAACTTAATTTTATTCCCAGGTATTAGAGGAAGGAGAGAGTTAATAAGCATTGATCACCATTAGGACAAGTTCTGAATTAAGCACCACCACTCATGTGTATAAAACTCAAAACAGGCCTGTGACGCTCCACTAGCAGCTCTTTGTTCCAGCCTGTTTTAGGAATCTGTAAATAGAAGCAACAGGATCAGTTATCTAACACTGCCTTAATGAATCGCATTGTTCTTCTGGGGAAACAACGTCTTCATTTTGCAAAATGTGTCTCAATCGGGTTTTTAGTTATTTTAATAAAAGCACAGTTTCTTATTTGTGCAGAGGCTTCTGGCTCCTAGGAGATGAACTATTTATATGAAAGTTCATATAGGTGGTTGAAGTTATAGACAGAATTACATCCCTAGAGATTTTTTCCCCATTTTCTAAATGAGAACATTTAACCTCAGTTACACAACCTAAGATTGTGTAACTGATAAATAATAGTGTGATATTAAAGTCAAGTTTGTGATTCCAGATATATACTGCATCTATAAGAGGCATTAAATTACTTTAGTGATGGCAGGGTCGGAATTCAAACCCAGCTTTTGGTCTCCAGAGAGAGCCGTTTTCCTAGCATATGTCTCCACCTCAAAGGAGTTCTTGGTATTTGGGTGAGTACACCACGTAGCAATACTGCCTCAATAGGGCCTAACAGCAGAGTCCATCATTGTGGATAATAGGACTTAATTAGAAAGAGACACTAAAGGAAATGTTTTTTAAGCAAACAAATGAGGCACTAAAAAAGAATCACTCACCAGAACATATTAGCCAGCCAGCTTGCTTTTATAATTTTTTCCATTGTCTGTGATTTATTTTACTTCACTAATATGTAGAAAATGAACCTTAACTCTCAGTTATAGTATTGATGGTCTTAATTAATTTCTCTCTCTCTCTATGTGTGTGTGTGTATGTGTGTATATATATATATAAATTTCTTTTCAAATCTCCTTAACCATGGACAAAAGCTATATTGAGGTTTCCATTGTAATTACATAATTGCATTTGATCAAACTCTTTTTTAATCTAATGTATTTTACCTCATATATTTAGTTGCTAGGTAGATTGGTTTATGTTGGTTAATGGTTGGTTATCATCTTGATGAATTGTGCTTTTTAAATTCTCTAAAGTCCCTTTTTTTCCTGATTCATCCCATTACCCTTACCTTGCACCTCATTAACACTGAGCCTCTTTGAGCCCTGTGCTTTCCTTGTTAAAATGTGTGTGACTGGTATCTCTCGCCCATGCTTTATTTCCTGCCTTCGGTTGGCTTACAGTGTGTTTCTTGTAAGCAGCTCAGGGCTGTGCTTGCTTTCATAATCACCATCCTTAATGGGTGCATTCAGTTCTTCAAATTTATTTTAGTAACTAATATGGTAAAGCTAAATTCTTTATAATTTCTTGTATTTATTATTTATTTTATATTGACATTTTCTTTTTTCATCAGTATCTCAACAAAGATGTTTCAGAGTCTAATATTTTAGAGGTTTGGGCTACATCCATGAACAAAGCAGGGAGAAGTCCCCGAGGCAAAGCCCTGGCTCTGCACTCGCCAGAGCCTCTCGTGTCCCTCAGGGTCACACGTTTCCCAGCAGCCCTTGCAGTTGGGGGGCCACAGCACTGAGCCCTGGCCGCCGTGAGGAGAGGCACATACTCTAGTTCCTGCCCCGCATGGGACAGTCCTCTCGCAGCCTGGAGGGAGGGACTGCTGGGTGGGTCTCAGTTCCTATCTGGGCTCCCCATCTGCTCAGTGCTGTGTGTGAGTGTGTGTGTGAATGTATGTGTGTGTGTGTGTGAGAGTGTGCGTGTGAATGTATGTGTGTGTGAATGTGTGTGTGAGTGTGTGTATGTGTGTGTGTGCGTGTGAGTGTGTGTGTGTGTGCGCATGTGTGTGTGAGTGTATGAGTGTGTGTGCGTGTGAAGGCCAGCAGTCTTTCCCAGCCCCCCCAACAAACACAATATTTGACCATAAGAAGAGAAATAAACTTTTTTATATTTATGTCGTCGGCAGCAGAAGTTTTGATTCAGCTTGTCATGTGTAATAGTTTAATGTGCCAACGTGGCTAGGGTGCCGACTTATTTAGTGGGACACCAATAAAATCAGTTGACTGTCGGTGAAGGAGATTATCTGCAAAACAGTAGTCTTAAGAGCAAAACCTGAGATTTCCAGTAGAAGGAAACCTGCTTCCTCCAGACCGCAGCATCCACGCCCCCTGAGTTTCTAATCTGCCCACGGGCCTTACAGCTGGCCAGCCCCCACGATTCCACAAGACTATGCCCCAAACAAATCTTTCATATGTACCTAGACTTAATGATTAATTAATAATAATCATGTCACAATTATTAGTTATGACCTAATAAATGACACATGACATATAACTATTATTAATCACCATTAATTAATTACTATTACATATGTGTACAATTATACTAATTATACAGAAACAGCCGAAACAAATAGAGCCAATAGATTATAATATAAAATACAAAATATAAAATATATAACATATAATATACAATATATAATGATGATATATTACATATGATATATGATATATAATTAATATATATAAGGTATGTATATATATTATATACAGTAAGTCCTCACCTAACATTATTGACAGGTTCTGTGATTTTAAGGAAAATGATGTATAAGGAAATCAATTTTATCATAGACTAGTTGACATAAACAGTCAGTTCCTACTGCACATCATCAATGTTACAATGAAATGATGTTGAGTGAAATGGTGTTGAGGACCGTCTGTATATATAAGTAGTTCTAAACAGTTAAGTGATCTTCAACCCTCACTTTTTAAGCTCTCTGGAGATAGAGGGCCTAATAGATGATGCTAAGCCCCTGCGTGGAATATAGATATGTGTGTGTGCATATGTATGCACTTATGCACATACGCATGTATGTATGTGTGTATCCTATGGGTGATGTTTCTCTGCAGAACCCTGATGGATACAGATTTTGGTACCTGAAGTGGGATATTAATAATTTGTTATAACAAATTATTTTAAACAGGATGGCTTAAAACAATTATTCTTTCAAAGTCCTCAAGGCTGGAAGTCCAAGATTCAGGTGTCAACAGGCCATGCTCCCTCCAAAGTCTCCAGGAAAAAGTCCTTCCCTGCCTCTTCTAGTTTCTGGTTGTTGCCAGCAATCCCTGGCACTTCTTGTTTTGTGGCAACATCACTCCAATCTTTGCCTCTATTGTCATATGGACTTCTTCCCTGGGCCTCCCTTAGATCTTCAAACCTCTCTCTCCTTACGAAGATACCAGTCATAGGACTTAGGGGACATCTTACTTCTTTATAACCTCATCTTACTTTGATTACACCCACAAAGACCCTATTTCTAGCTAAGGTTACATTCATAGATACCAGGACTTCAACGTGTCTTTTTGAGAAACACAATTCAACCCATAATAACATAGTGATTAGCATACTCTGATAAATACAGGTATAGATACAGGCAGAAGTGATCGACGCTAATTTCAGGCTTGCTCCTGTACACTAAGGCGACTGTCAACCTTCAGCAGTTTAACCTGGCTGGAGGTAAAGGGTCCCAGAGAGGATGCTCAGGCCCTTTGTAAAACGGAGGACCCTAAAGACCCCTTGTTCTTTAAGCCACTGAGATCTGAGGGTTGTTTTCTTAACAGCAGTTAGAATATCTTCTTTAATAACTCTGACTTTGTGCCCTTCACATTCTAAAGGCGACACAGAGAGTAAGCAAAAGAAATAAGTAAATCATAGGCCATGTTCTATTAAATCTAAAACACTATTGACTGCAAATGCTGACATCATTTAAGCCCTAAATTGAATGATTATAGGAAATATTCACATTTTAGAAATGTCGAAGTGCACATTTAAAAACGTGTATGTGTAAACGTGTATGAGGGTGGATGAAACGTGTAGGTTACAATGTGGTAAGTGCCACTGGAAACAAAGCAGGGAGAGAAGGGTCGGGAGGGTGTAGGTGGGTGGGGAAAGGTTAAGATCTTAAGAGGCCTTCACGGTGAAAAGTTGGCCATATGAGCAGGACTTGAAGGAAGGGGGGAGGTGGCTACGGGGACGCCCGAAGGGCACTGACTGTCAGTTTCCTGTGGCTGCTCGCTGTCCCTTTACAGGAGGCTTTGCCAATTCCCTGTGCAGACACTGTACTCCGTTCAGTAAATTCCTGATTTAAGTAGGTATGGCTTAGCAATTCTATAATTCTTTATGTGCATATTAGCATTAAACAAGTAAATAACTATGTTGAAGCAATGAAAGCTGTGTTTTTCGTCGTTGGGTAAAGCAGTTATAAGTAAGGAAAGGAGGAGGCTAGAAGGACTTCTGTGATGTGGAGCTGGAATTGAGAATTAGTATGAACTCAAGATTTTTAATATATAAATATAGAGAAGTATAAGTAAGCATAGTGTGGTGTTTAGGAGTATGTTCACTAAATTTTTAATATATTTATTACTGAGTTATAAGATTTGGAGAGATGTTTATCTATGTGCACATTTCCATATACATATATATTTATGACTTTTTACATATATGTGATTAAATTTCGTAATAACCGTATGGCATTATATAAAAACAATAAAGACTTAAATATGTAAAAACTTTTAGAAACTTCAAATGGAAAGACGATTTATAAGAGAGTTTTGGAACAGAAAAAGAAACAACCATATTTTTCAATAATATCCATATTTTTATACACACATGCAGTAGAAAAAGAACTGAAAAGTAAAATGCTTATTTATTACTTATCTCTTGGTGGTGGGATTGTAGACAGTCTTTCTCTGTTTCTCTTTATTTTCCAGATTTTACACAATGAACACATATTATGATTATAAGCAGAAAATGCTATTTAAAAAACTTCAACCTGCGTTTATCTTGTGGTCTAATTGCAGTAGCAGTTTAACACATGGTATTGAGCCTCTAAACTGTGATAATCTGTCACTTTATTTAAAAACTCTACTTTCCTGATCCAACAAGTATTTATTACTAGCTGAGTATTAAAACATATTGTTATTTCTGTTCTAAGAAAAAAGGTAATTTTCTCAGAGATCATATGATAGATTTGACTAACTATAACTCAAATTTCAAATATTTGTTAATGCAAGTCTTGATATAACTTTCACTTTGGATGATCTCAGCTATTAGGCAGAATATGTAGACTATAAAGGGAAATATTATTTTTGTTGAAACAGAGATTAAATGCATCTGCTGCTAGGGTGTTAATGAAGTAAATATCCATAACTGTTTATTTCATGCACTTTGGTACTTTTTCTTTTTAACAGTTTTTTTATGAAACATGAATTCATGATTAGATATGTAGTAAGATGTGATGTTTTACACCTCAACGCAATTTTCCACCTTGCACCAACTTCTCTAAATTGTGCGAAGCATAAATCTGTTATTATGAAATAAACCAAAGCTCCCTAACTCTCATTTCAGTATTAAGGGCACCTATAGTCACACATGATGAGATGCTTTAAAGTGCCCTCTTTGAATGTCATTATGAATGCTGCAAGATCTCTTCTTTCTGTCTCTGTAGGACTTTTCTGAGGAATCACAGAGTTACCAGGTACATAATTTAATATATTTAGACATTCCTGTATGTATGAAATCTGGTCAGCCTTGGCAGTCCCCTGGTTTTGTGAGGAATGAAACAAAGTGGGGAGACTATACGATTTATGGGGCTCTGTGATGCTGGGCAAAATACTTCTTCATTCAGAGCCAAGTCATTAACCCAGGTAGTCTTTTTTTTTTTTTTTTTTTTAAGATATCTTCATTGATTTCAGAGAGAGGAAGGGAGAGGGGGAGAGAGAGATAGAAACTTCAATGATGAGAGCTTCATCACTGATCGGCTGCCTCCTGCAGGGCCTCTGCTGGGGATCGAGCCCGCAACCCGGGCATGTGCCCTGACCTGGGATCGAACCGCGATCTCCTAAATCCTAGGTCCACGCCCGGCAGGTATTTTGATTCCAGATAAGCATTCTTTGTATTTTACCTACTCATCCTGTTTCCTTTGACACTATTTAATGCTTAATTGTCTTCTCTGCTTAATTGAAAGCTCCCTTTTTAATGTGGGAGTTCACATGAATGGAAGTGAGAAGGCCCATGGCTGTGGAGCCGTGACTGCAGGATGCGCTGATCCTGCTGAGACCGTGCGGGCGAAGGCCTGTGCCCGCTTCCTGGGCGCGGGCCTGTCAGCGGGGAGCGCGCCCAGCGCGGGGACTGACAGGTGTTTGCGGACCGTCTCAGAATCTCACGCTGAGACCACGTGTTGCTGCGACAGGAGAGTGTGGAAAGTCGTTTCTACCCGTGACTACAAAAAGTGGCTCCCCAAAAACCAGGTGAGAAGGGCACGGCTGCTGGGCGAACAGGATGCTCCCTGAGAAGGCCACCACCTCTTTACCATGCTGCAAATCCTTCTTGATGACATTTAAAAAAGATTCTCAACACCTCTGGAAACAAAGAAGGATCCGACTGAAGATGCAAATCATAGCTCCAAACAACCAGAGAACTTCGGCACATGGCAGTGGCTCCCAGTGCTTTCAGCATGAGAGCCTGACGAGAGGGGACCGTCAGTGACGGGAATCGCGCAGGAGGGGCTGCCAGGAGGACCTGGATGCTCGGCATCTCCTAACCACCCTGCCACCCCGTGCAGGGGTCTGAAGAAGCAAGTGGGTTTCTTTTCAGGTAGGAGAAATGAGACTGGGCGTCTAATCAAAGGGGCATGGCTGCACCCGGGGTAGGTGATGGCATTCAGGACAATGAAGGCCACCTTACTGAGAAGACTAGGCTATCTGTGATGATTTTCCTCTTCTTAACTTATCTTTTTTATTCGTTCAGCGACCCTGTTTTATGCTTGTGTTTTTCCTCAAGTGCCAAATGATTCTTGGCTGTTTTCATTTGCAGTTCAGTTATTCTACCCATGACACGGGCCAAGAGCGGTGATGTGAGGGGTCCTAAGATACCCCTTAGGACCAAGGCCAGAGAAAGAAATAGGCCAATGGTGAGAAGAGGCTCAATGTTAGTCTAACCAGTAAAGTTCTTGCTATAATCCTAAATTGTTCCAAGGCTAAGGAACAATGAAAAAACCAGTGGGTTTAGTTTTTAGGAACGGGGAGAAGAGACCAGCACAGAGGCGTAACCTGAGGGCCGAGGACTCCCCTTTGGGATAACATGGCTCTCCGTCTCTGTAAGAGCAAACATACGACGCTGTGATAATAACTGATGATCTGGGCCTGGTACACCCAGAGTGACAGAACTACCAATCTATACTCGGTGATCTGTGCTTTTTTAAAAGAGGTGCCCTATATCACACCGAGGAACGGACAAAGTAATTGGCTTTATTGTTTTTAACAACCTGGCATCACCTCCATTCTCCAGTGTGAAGCGGAATGAAAGACAATAATACTAAATCAGCTATATTTTTTCTCTTATCAGTTCTTAATCTTCAAAAAATACACTCAAGTTTCAGCTGCTCATTTTTTCCAAATAACTCAATTTGGGGAAACTGGAGCAGCTAAAGGATGAAAAACCCGACAGTAAGTATCCATGTTACATGAAGTTTTAGGAACCAATGCGCCTGCAGTGGTGCATCGGTCGGCTGCAAGATCTCTGAACTTGGACTCGACTTGTCTGCTGTGGTGGGATTGGTGTTGGAGGTCCCACTTCAGCTGCTGCTGATGGGAGGCCACCCAGGCGGGTAGGTGGAACATGGGTTCCAGCAAGCACAGTGGTACTAGGCAGCTGGTGGGAGGCCAGGCAGGCAGGTGGCCTCAGAGAAGTCCAAGTAGGTGGCAAGATGGATACAGCTACAAACAGCAATATTCAGAGACGCAGGAGGGCAGCCCACGGTAGCTGCATCTGTCAGTGGATAGCAGTAGCCTAGTCAGGTACAGGGTCTTGGTCAGAATTAAGACTCCTTATCTTCGTAGAGTCCATGTGAGCAAAATAGCACCCCAGGCCTGAAATGAGCAGAGTGCTATCTAGATCTGTTGAGTTTCCACATTAAAAAGAAAGAGTGAAGAAAATGAGAATTAATAGATAACTTGGGTGGAGAGCTCAGCAAAAGTCTATACATTATTAGGGATTGGTTACATTGGTGGGTTTTTTTGTTTTGTCTTGTTTCGCCTGCTTCCTTGCCTTAATGCTCAAGATTAAAAGCCATTTCATGAATGTGGGGAATCCATAAATGATGATTTACTGCAGGACCCAGGCCTTGAAATACTCATTTGTGATCAAGTTTGGGGGGGGGGGATTTAAAAGATTTTAAAAGATTAAATGCCAAGCAAAATTTTAGAATGAAGAGCATCTCCAAGGAACTCAGTTACCAGAGAGCCCCAATGAAACACACTCAGAGCAGGGTCAGTGGAAAGAGCCCTGGCGAGGAGCACAGGGAAAGAGGGAGATGTCTCCTTGGACTTGGTGCTGAGCGCAGGTTGGTATTTGCTTTGTGAAAAGGTTATAAGGTTGTAAAGCCAATACATTCTGGACTTTCACTTGATCTCTTTGTATGCAGAGGCTAAAGAGACCTGTGATGTTCAATAGACGCGTGCGTGCGCACACACACACACACACACAATTGCATACCTTTTTATGTCTTTCTTGTCTTAATATGTGTCTTTAAAACTTTCTCACATCATTAAATATTTTTTTTTCAAATGCATAATTTTATCATGGTAGGATAATATTCCATCATATGGCAGCACAGTTATTTATACTGAAAAATCCTCTCTCATGGCACATTTTTACAAGACGTGCCATAATAACTGTGCAATGTTATGACACCCTTGCCTATAAATCTACCCCTGCATTTCCATTTTCCAGCACGGGGATTACTGACTCATGAATATAGACTCCTTAATGTCCTCATATATTATAATGCTATATATTGCCCATTTGCTTTCCAAAAAGGTTACGCCAATTGGTATTCCTGCCACCGAGAGCACCTAGAGGACAGCGAATTTCCAACAGGTTTCACGGGAAACAGAGTGCTTGGGCCGATCAGCAATAGCATGGAGGAACATTTAGACTGAACTGATTTTAGTTATGAGTCTGAGACCTTGGCTCGATTCCAGTGGAGCCATTGCTGGGGAAGTCTCCATCGCCACAGACTCGCTCCCCCTAGATTAGGCAGAAGGTCAGAGCATCTGTATATGGGGCTGGGCCATATTTCTGCAGAATTGTTTTTGTTTACATTCCCAATGGTAGTAATCCGAATTCACACATTTGTAACACGATGTTCCTTAAGAAGCTCCCAGCACCTGCAGCTACTAGACTCGCAAAGGGAGGAAACAGGGGTTATCAGGCAACATCCAGGAGGCAGGCCTTCCTGTACCTTGGACGGAAAACAAAATAATTTGGACAGCCCACGGGCAAATAGGTCCCCTCCTAAGGAAAATCACTGCTCTCTCATCCCAAGGAGGTACAGAGGGTCGAGGGCGCAGGAGGCTCCCGCACAGCAGTGCTCACCCCAGTCCTGGTTCCACCCCCCTCCAGCTGCATGACCTGGGGCAAATTCTTCTCTCAGACACAGATGCCTAATAATGTGGTTTCTTAATAGGGTTACATAAGGTATACTAAAATCAAACAAACAAAAAACGCCCTGTATTCCCATAGATGCTATATACAGAAGATGACTCCCGTAATTATTTCTAATTAAATAATTATCTGGACCTTGATCTCCATAGTCAGTTCACAGCAGGAGGGGGTAGATTCCTTTTGGTTATGGTTTTTAATTTTATTTTACTTTATTTCTAAGCTATGTGTCACCAGTCTTGAGACCAGATCTCTCTCCTATCAGTTAAGTAACCCTCTTGTTTACCTAAAATGTTGTTGAATCCCCTGGCTCAGGGCTGCTTGGGGGGGCCTGTCCAGGTCAGGTAAGATGTTCTGCTTGGGTCTTACCTCTTCATGGCCCCACCAATCCTGATAAAGACCGATTGATCTAGTGAGCAGTTTAACTAAGCATACAGACTAGATCAGTTAGCAGCCTCCAAGACCAGCCTCCCAAAGACCAGGCAAGGATATAAATGTAAGTCTAGAGTTGGATGTAAGGCAGTGGGTTCTACAGCTAACATATAGGCATTAGAATTCTATTTGTTTTACAAACACTGTTCCAGTCAAACAGAATATATCAGCAGACAGAGTCAGTCTAGGGATCTCCCCATGTGTAACTCATACCAGAAATTTGAAGACAACTGTGGATTCCTTCTTACATGGTCTTGTTCTGATTCCTCTTGTCGCATAACCTGATCCAGGCCATAGCGTTAGGAACCCAAACTTCACATGCCACTTTGCCTAAATGGGTCCCTTCAACTCTGTTTACCTGGTAGAAATTGCTATATTTTTTGTGGCAACACAAATAAGTTGGCACAAGCACATTTTGAACTAGGATTTAGCTTCAGATCCTCATGTGCACTGTCATTTTCAAGTTCTATAACCAGCTATAAATGGATAGTATATATTTGTAGGTGAGGAAACTACATTGAATAAATAAAAGGCTATTTATATAACATGTGGCCAAGCTAGGATTTTAATTCAGAACTAAATCCAAATTTTCTACTCCTTCTAAAGTATCATGTTGTCTGTTGTATATGCATCTTGAAATGCAGTTCTCAAATTTGTTTAGGTTTATTCTGCGGTTTCCACTGAAATGAAATACTTAACCGCTGCCCTAGACTGAAAAAAATGATTTGTTAATTATTTCAGTTGACGTTAATATTAGTGAGCACTTTGCCTTTCCACCCAAGACTAAAGACTGCGCTTCCCCGGCCAGAGCTGAAACACTAAAGATGAAACACTGAAGGTCTCTTGCCAGAGCAGGGGATGGAATCCAGCTCAAGGCAGAGCAGATCAGGCCAGGCTGGCACGGGACAGGGCAGAGCAGAGCAGAGCAGAGTAGAGCAGAGCAGACTAATGCGAAGAAGAACTGAGAAGAACAGCGAGAAACAGAGCCATCTAGCTGGAGAAGTGGCCTGACCTCAAGGTACCTCGCCCCAAAGCCACCTGGCCCTAGGACCACCTAGCATCGGCGATGTTGTCACACCTGTGCTGTGTCACAATTGGGTTGTTTGTACTGAATAAAGTTTCCTTCTTCACCACACCGCAAACTGGGGATTCCTGTTGGTGCTGAATTGATGCCAATGACGTTCTGTTGATATTCCATGGTGATGCGGATGGGACTCTGAAGCAGCCACCCGATGTCCTGACCTCATTCAGAAACCAGTGCATCTGGCACCTGCATGAGCTCTTTATGCTCAAGTTATCAACCGGGTGGTGCCTGAGGGTCCCAGTTCCTAGAGCAGTCTTTCTACAGCACTCTCCTGGGAGATGAAAACACCGAGAATCACAGCCTACACCTGGATACGTGGTCCATCAGAAAAGACATCTCTACAAGGATTCCCTGCAGCCTCACTGGAATGGACCATACCGGATATTGTTAACTAATCCCTGAGTTGCAAGGTTAAAATAGATGGTTCGTTTAAGTAACACAGAAGTTTACCTAAATGGCCTGCTCAGGATCACCTGAGAAGTCCTTTTGTCATCTGGAAATGGATATTCAAAGTGTAAAAATACCCTGCAGCCTCATTGCAGATCCAAATTCATGGCATTTTTTGGCAAGTCCCACTGGAGGGTGAATCATCTTTAATCTCTACAGCAAGGCTCCTACCAGTTGGCCTCTCCTCAGCCTCACCAAGAACCCACATACCTGGAAACCGGACTTCAGCCCCACTCTTTCCTATCTTATCTGCCCCCAAAGCTGAGTAAGGACAGAACATGACTGCTTTCCAAGATTTTTTCTGAATCCTTTTGATTGAATAAATAGTTGGCCATATCTTCTTTTGTTCCCCCAAATTCTTCCATTAACTCAGTCAAAAATATTTATTAAACACTTATTTTTTTTTGCCACCCACTGTGCTAGACACAGGGGACACTACAGCCATGCTCCTCCCTCCATGGGAAGGACAGGCAGGAAAGGAGAATCAGCCACGCCGTGGTCAGTGCAAGCTGCTGGGCTGGGGAGGCAGGTAGGAATGGGTGGGTCAGGGAAGCCCCCTCTTAGCAGGCGATTTGAAATGAGACCTGGAGTGTGAAAATTAGTCAGGCTTTTCTTTTGCGTTTTTTATTTCTTTTTCGCATTACAGATTTTTATTTCTAATAAAGTCAATATCGATTTTTAGTATCCCACTTAAACAAAAGCTCTTTTTTTTTTTTTTTTTCCAGAGTAAAGGGGTCTTGAGACCAAAAAGTACAGAAGACCTCCATGTTTATCCCCAGCCAGAACCGGCCCATTTCTTGCTCTGACCTCATGGCGCCTTGTGATGGGTTAGGAACCACTCCTACATGGGGCTTGGCTGGGCTGAAGGGTTTGTCTTCTACAACCCAGGAAGCTGATTGTGCTGGACTTGAGCTAGTTAGCTTGTTTTCTCCGTTTTCCCCATTTTGTTTCTTTCATTATTATTTTTTTACTCTTTTATTCTCATTTGTTTTCTGATGTTTCTTTTATTTGTTCTTTCTTCATTTTTTAAATTTTTTTCTGTATTTGCCCTTTTTTCTCATTTTTTTAGAATGTTTCAGTTAGAAGTGTTAGTATTGGTATAGCTAGTATAGTTAGCATTGTTTATTAGCATTGCTAGTTAGCATTGTTAGTGCAGTTAGTATAGTTAGTATTGTTTATCAGCATAGTTAGCACTGATAGTATTGTCAGTTAGTGTAGTTAGCAAATCACTGTGTCTGATAAACTTGCAGCCATCTCTGCAGACAAGGAACCCCTTATTGGCCAATACCAGCTCCTGAACCAGGGTACCTTTGTCAAGGTGAAGTTGGCCCGGCACATTTTAGCCAGGACAGGGGTGGCTGTCAAAGTCATCATCACGGGGCTCCTTTAGACTTTTTTGAGAATCCACTGTAGGAAGGGGTTGAATTACCCTAATATTATAAAGTTATTTGAGGTGACTGTCACCAGGAAACATCATTCCTCTTTATGGAGCATGTGAGCGAGGGGACTTGTTTGACTATCTGGAGGACCAGGGCTGTATGACCAAGAAGGAGGCCTGAGCCTGTTTCCCCCGGCTGGTATCAGTGGTCCAGTGCTGCCACCAGAGGGCATGGTCCACAGGGGCCTGGAGCCAGAGAACATACTTACAGATGCTGAGCTGAATGTAAAACTCGCAGCCTTGGTCTCAGTAGTGAGCTTACTCACCATAAACTGAGCAGGTTCTGTGGCAACCTCTATTATGTCATCCCAGAGCTCTTTGGTGCCAAACCTATGATGGGGCCTGGGGTTGATGTATGAAGTCTGGGGGAAGTTGTGTACAGGATGGTGATGAAGATCCTGCCTTTTGTGGGAGAGGACTTCAGGGAACTGAAGTAGCAGATACTGAACAGGCACTTTCATGTACCATACTCTATGTCTATCGAATGTCAAACACTTAAAAAAATTAATGACTCTGCTCCAGTAAAAGAACAAACCTGGAAGATATAATGAAGGACCCACAGCTCAACATGGGCAAGGAAGAGGAACTGAGGCCTTACAGGCAGCCGCCCTGGGGCTGACATGGACCACCAGGTGACAGAGATAATGAAGAACCTGGGATTTGAGCAGGACGAGATCCAGGAGTCAGGAAGAGAAAGTAAGGCAAAGTGATCCATACTTGATCCAAAGTACCACTAAAACCATGGGTAAAGCCCTGCCCCTCCCCTGACCCCAACAGCTGTAGTCCTGCCCCAACCCGGCGAAGTTCAGCCATCAGGGCAGAAGACCAAAGAGCCTGGAGTCCCCCACCTAGCCTGGAGCCAAGGACTGCCACCCCCAGCCCAGTCCTCCAGCTTGGCCCTGGGGGCTCCCCTTCCACCCACAGCAGTGGCAAAAGTGGAGCCCCAGAGGGAACCAACAAGGAAAATTTCTGTGCTGGGCAGAAATTCACGTGGTTCAGGAGATCTGCCAGAGGCTGGAGACAAACAGCTGTGGGTGAGAGCGGTGCTAGAAATACCTGCTATGTGTGCAAGGACCCCAGGGTGAGAGGTTGATGGAGGCCTGCAGACTGCCACTGTGTTCTCCACACGGGGTGCCCATCAGGAGGATTTCCTGCATCTCCATGGCCTTCAGATGCATGTTCCTGGGTCCCTTTTCCCCTCCCCTGCTCTTCTTTTCCCCCATGTTTGTGGGGTCCTGAAAGTATTTGGTTCTTTCAAATTTGATAACAAACGAAGCTCCAGAAAAAAAAATGAAGTCAATGTCCTAGATCTAGTGGTTTCTTTCATTGTTTGGACAGCTCTAACTCCATTAGATCTTAATGGAAATTACAAGAGAAATAGTCTATATACAAAGAAGTTTAAGAAATATGAGTGTTGATACAAAGTTCAAAAGTGTCTGACCATAGGAATATTCTGGGATTCTAATATTTTAAGGTGACTATGACTCTCCAGACAAAGAAGTTGTAGTTTCTGCCTCATCTACAACTCAAAAACAGGTCATGGGATAAAATTGGAAAAATGCAATGTGAACATTAAGGCCGCCTTTGCTTTGATGGAATTTACAGTAAAACAGCATGGGAGCTCAGCAAACACATTTGTGGGCTTGTAGATTAGGGGCTTGGTTTTCTTCATGGTTACCTGCCTTCAAATGTCCACCCAGAAGTGACTCTCTCATTGTCTGGGCACAGTGATCACCCATTACCTATAACCTTGGCACAACCTTGTAGACAAAGTAATCAAAATTCAGCTTTTGACTAGCTTTGAGACTAGGATAATTTACTAACTTGAAAGTAGTTGGTTCTGCCAAAGTTATTTATTTAGTAAAAAAACTAGTCTAAGGGTGAGATATATTAATCTCTAGGCTACTCCTCAGACTATAAAATATAACCCAAACCAGTTATTTTTATCTATCTGCGTTCACATCTTCCAGCAGCTATTTCCCCACTTCTCCAACCATGGCTCAAATACCTCTAATGGTTCCCCAGGCTTTACCACGTCCACACTGGGCACTTCAACTTGGCTTTAAGGCTCAACTTAATTTAAATCCATTTTATCTGCACAGCTTTATACCTCAAAATATTTAATAAGTCGTGCTCATCTGTTGCTAACTAAGCATCTTTAATGTTTGATTAAGTTCTTCCCCCAACCTGGGTCCATTATCTTCTCTCTGATCCTACAAATCCCAAATGCAACTCACTTCTTACAGAGAAAGATCTATGGCTATTTCAGATAGTCGGCAGATAAGAAATGGCAACTTTAAGAAGTTCAATTATTTGTTCAAGGCCAGAGACCTGATACTGCACAGGCAGGGTAGAAATTCAGGGTGCAGAGCTCCCAACTCTGTCTTTCCCACCACACTGTGGCACATCTGTAAGGCCCACCCTTAAAGCCACCAGAGTTGCAGTCAGTGAAAACTACACAAGACTTTTCAGTCCCATGACGCAATTGTATATAAACAGCAATGACAAAAAGTTGAGTCCGAAATCCTGTTATCAGGAAAATCACGAACACATGCTCGAACCTAAACTTCTACAGCACATACCCTCAAACTAAAAAAAAATTTAAAAATAAAGATCTTTAAAAAATTTACTAAAAAAAAAAAAAAAAATCTTGTTTAGTCAGTAGAACTATATCTTAGGGCAAATTTTCATCTACAGAGGCAACTGTTGATTAACTGGATTCCTTATTATGTTTTGCAGCGAGCTAATGCCTTTCACTTCCCATCAAAGGTTCAGCATAACCACCACAGGACCGTCATCTGAAGAACAGGGTAGAGCTGGGGTTATGCTGGCACCTAATGTAATTTTATTCCTTTGCCAGTTAAATCCTGCATGTGTTTTTCCCTTAAATAACTGCTCACAATCATTTTTTTGCAGCTTATACAAGCTTTCATGATTCGTAAAGTTTACATTTCAGTCAAGTGAACTAATCTTACCCATGATTTAAAAAATTGAGAAATGGCAAAATTCAAACAAATGTGTCACTCATATTAGAATATTCACATTCTTACAGTCACAAGAATTAAAGCAACATCATGTTTACTCTGGGTCTTAGAGGCGGCTGAGGAAAATCCATGCACTCGCTGTAGACAGAGGGAGAAACAGCGCCCAGGAAAGCAGGTGAGGAATGGCCACTCTGCCAGCCATGGAGCCCAGGCCACGCGGCTTGACCTCTCTGGCCTGCTTCCCAGTCCCAGAATGGACTGACAATGGCCTGACATCCAGCAAGACTTCTAATGCATGTTTCTTCCACCCTACGCTTGGGCAAGGGCGCCAGTAACCAACGCCAGGAAACACTGAGGAGTACATCTCTCGAACTGATTTCTGGATGGAATGGAAACTTTGTGCATTCCTAGCAGAATTGTTTTTGTAATCAAATACTTTTCATAAAATTTCAGTGATTTCTTTAATGTTATGCCTGCTTTGGCCAAGGCTCTGGTGAAGCTGGGGGCTCTCCTGCCGTACTAATCATGTGGCCAACTTTGGCTGGTCGAGGAGCAGCTCATGCAGAAGATAGTGAGTCTTCTCTCTATCAAGGGAATGCAGAACTTCAAGGAACCTTTTTGGAAACACTCTTTACAGGGGGCAAAGAGATGTCCTCTCTCTGCTGTGACATAATCTAAAATACCTTTAAAAAAGCCTATGCAAAGAATATAAAAAGCTCAAAGAAGACATTGAAATATTAACAGTGGTTGTTATTGAATGATGAGACTATTGGTAATATATTAAGTATATAATGATGTATTTAAATTTAATGTAACAAAGGAGCTCCCATAACATTACTTTTAATAAAGTAATATAAACTACTCCATTTTTTATTTACCCCGTTTAAATTGACTCTGGGAAATTCTTTGCTATTTTAATTTATTATATGTCTGCTTCAAGTGAATTAACTATTGTTTTGGTTTCAGGGCAAGGTCAGATTGATTTATGAAAGCTATTTTGAGATGTTTTTATTAAATATTTCTAAGCATCAAAAATAGCAGAATTATCACATATACAGGCAACTAGTTCCCACCAAAATTTAAACCCCACACTTTGCTTCTGAAGGAGGATTTTCTTTCATTTCTGCAATCATTAAGACACCTTACTTATCTCTCTCGTGGATTATGTCCCCAAAGGAAACTGAAAGTGAGTGTAGCCCACACCATGCTGCCCAAGCAGTGGTGATACTCTGCCTTCCCAGCAGTTGTTGTGGGCCGAGCTCATTCAGTGCGAGAAAGACTCGTCTCTGACTCCCAGGGCTTTATGGCTGCAAATGAATCAAAGGTGAGACATTCATCTTTGTGCAGCTTTCTAATACCTACATGTTATCACAACTTGATGGAAAGAGCTCCTTGCCCTTTTTTGCTCTGCTCCCACTCACAACTGTCTTAACAGAAACTCACACACATTTTAAATTAACAGCACAAAGCCACATTGGGAAACACTCAAGCTGTTTATTTCAAGAATTTAGTCCCAGGGCTGGGAGTGGCCATATTTGGATCCTAGGAGAGGTCTTGTTTCTAATTCACCTACAACCTAGGACAAATCATCACCCCTGCCCTCCACTGAGACTCAGTTGCTTTTATGTTAAATAAGAGTGTAAACCAGCTGATTACGGTATCCTTCATATCAAACTTTCTGGGATTATGAGTTCCCAATGCTTGAAAGAGCTTGGAATAGCTAATCAAAATTTAATTTAAAATATAAATGCAAAAATATTCAATTCCTGTTAACTGTGGGACAAATCCTGCTCTCTTACCATTTTCTCTTTAGACTTTCTGAGCATACAGCTTACTCCATGATTCAACACAATAGCCTGAAACGTCTCCATAGCGACAATCAAGCTGCAAACATCTAGACTACATAATGTATGCTAAATATCCTAATTGAATTTTCTTTTTAAACAAATAAGCAGAAATCCACTCCACATTGCATATTAGCATATAATATATAGGAAGTAAGCAGTTTTGCAGCCTGGACCACGCATAATTGTATTTATTCCTCATATAATAGGGTCACCTTTATAACACTGAATTAGAAGTTACATGATAATAATTGCTATAGAATATCCTTCCTCCTGCTGCAATACATAAATAAACAGGTAACTGGATCTGATGACATGTTTGGAATATTAACTTGCTTGTGCTTTGATCTCTGCGATTGAAAAATTTCTTCTGTAGAGTAATGTACTCTTTGGAGCAAAGCGGTGCTATAGGATGAGTGTTGGCATCCCCTAAAATCCTGTGTGAGATCCGCACACCCTGCATGATGGTAGCAGGAGGTGGAGCCTTTGGGAGGTGATCAGGTAGGTCAGAGGGGCAGAGCCCTCATTAATGGAATTGAAGTTCTTGTAAAAAAGATAACAGAGCGCTCCCCCGCCCCTTCTGCCCTGAGGGGTTACAGAGCAAAGACGGCCATCTAAGGACCAGTAAGTGGTCTCTCATCAGACACTGAATCTGCTCGTGCCTTGATCTTGGACTTCCAGCCTCTAGAACCATGAGAAACAAATTTCTGTTGTTTATAAGCCACCCGGTCTACAGAAGTTTTGTTATAGCAGCGCGAATGGACTAAGACGGTAGATGATGGAGGCGTCTTCCCTTGCCAGTCCAATAGCGGCTTCCAAGGCCTGCCTCCCGCTGGGGAGGGATGCCGGCCCTCTGAGGCCTGCCTGGGGCACCAATGTTTAAAGCAGCCGCATTATCTATGGCAGCCCCAAACAGAAAACAATCCAAATATCCACCAACTGATAAAAAGATACGCAAAATGAGGTATATCCATACAAGGAAATATTATTTGGCGATAAAAGGAATTAAGTGGTGAGACACACTGCAGTGTAGATAAACATTGAAAATGTTACGCTTAGGAAAATAAACCAAACACAAGAAGGCCGCATATTGTGTGACTCCATACATATTAAATACCCACAACAGACAAATCTGTAGATTCAGAAAGTAGATCAGTGGCTGCCAGGGGCGGGGGACAGGGACGGATGGGGACAACTGCTAATGGCCATGTGTTGTTGTTTTTATTGTTGTTTTGAGAACTGGATAATAGTGATAGTTGCACAACTTTGTGAATACACTAAAAAAAATTGACTTTTACACTTTAGGGGGTGTGTTTTATGATACATGAATTATATGTCAACAAAAACAGAATTAAGCAGAAGGAGTGGTTGAGCTATAACGTTTTAACCAAGGCCTCAGCCAAGCCCTCCGGTGACTCTGAAGGTAAATTGTCCCGAGGTGAGGTGAGGGGGCTGGGGGCCTGCGCCCATCAGCTGCAGGGTGCTGGCTGCGCTCCTCAGCCAGAGGCAGTTCTTGGAAAGGTAGCCAGCTGCCAGCCATCAGGGGACAAACCTCCCAGTAGCTGGGGAAATAAGTGCCTTAATCCTAACAGAAGGAACACGATGTTGCTTCTTCCTTCTCTATACTGTTGGCCCCCTGCTCCTCTCTCAGCTCTGTGAGCCCGAGAACCGAGCCTGAGGCACTCGCCATATTCCAGCATCTAGTTCATGTCTAACCAATATACTAAACGAGTGAATGATGTTTCTTTGGTTTGTTCCCATGCCTGGATCTCATAGCCTGGTCCCTGAAACCTGCAAGAACCTCTGCTTACTCACAAAGAGAGGCCAGACTCCATGGATGCTCACGTTTTCATTTCAGGGCCTTTCTATCCCCAAACCTACCCATCCTTCAGGTGCCAGAGAAACGCTATTTGCTCTCACACTCCTGGCCATAGTTGGGATTTCCTTAAGGAAGGTTTTGCTATTCATGACTCTCAGAGGATCCAGGGAAATTGGAGTGATCGCTTATAATGTAAATACAAGGAGAGGGAGCGCAAAAACTAGTACTCAGAGACTCTGGATGGCAAAAGGGGGACAAGTAAAAGGGGAACTAACAAATAGGCTCAGGCTATGCGCTAGGTCTGCCAGGCATTTCAATTGCTCAGTCAGCCTGTTAAACCCTTTATATAGTTGAGGGTGCTGAAGATCGGGAGAGTAAATGGCCTGTTCAGTTTCACAGGACTATTGTGAAGCCCAGGGGCTTAGCGCAAGGGAAAGGGGCCTTAGTAGCCACTGAGACTGGCTGAGGTTTACAGGGAAGCAGGTTCCAGTCATTTTGGTTCCCTCTGGCCCAGCATCCTAACCAAGCTCTCCAGACTCTAGGTCAGGTTAGCGGAGAGCTGGAACTGACCTGCACAACCCAGGCTGGGAGGCTGGGAGATCTGCAAAACACTGGCTTCCTCACCATAGACAAGGTTGGATTCCCCATTGGACTTCTGCTCACAGAATCAGAGCATATACCCCAATTCTAGGGCTGAATAGCTCGCAGTCCACCTTAGCTTGCCACAGGCCACTTCCACAAACCTCACCTGCAACCATCCTATGGAACAACTGTGTAGAACAGGTCCTGACTCAGCAGATCCTCTGAGGAATCAAGGTGGGCACAGGTCAGATCATGGTAACACCAGAAAACATTTGCATTTTTGTAGCAGACCTGGGAAGCTGAGACACTGGTTTCATGCCTCCATCTCTGAGTGCTGCTCAGGGAGCTGATCGCAGCTGAGCCTGACTTGTTCACTTGTCAGTTGGAGCTTTCTCTGTTCTTGACCCAGGAAGCCCCACTTTGGACGTGCTCAACTTCCAGGACCTGCTCTGTGCTCTGGGTCTCTTTGGATTTAGACTTCTGAACTATGTCTCAGTTCTACTGGATCCTGGACATAGGCATTTGGGGTGCTGAAGCCTGGTCCTTTGTCACTCCTGGGGCAGGCATTGCTCTGACCCTCTTCTGGGCCAGTCCCGGTGGCTTTCCATCATAAGTCCAGATTGCCCAAGTGTCCTTGAAGCAGAGACATTTCTACAAGTTTTGTTACTTCTCAGGAGACCCAAAACCCTTTATGTTTTGTCCTACAAGTCTCCATTGATTCATGTCTGCAGGAAACCAAAATCACAGCTCTAGTTCTGAAATTCAGGTCTGGCTTTCACAAGCCCATTTGGCAAGAGAGAGAGAGAGAAGCAGCGTTCAGTCTTTTCATCAACATTCAGAAGACCAATTGGATCAGAAAGGGGCAGAATGATCATCTAGTGTACCTGAAACATCAGCTTTTTCATGTATCCTGTCATATTTTAGCCTCACAGAAACCACGAGTGTAGGTTGGTACTGTCTCCAGCTTGAAATGGGAAAACAAGGTTAGGAATGTTAAATGACTCCCCAGCTCTCTGCAGATATTAATTGCTGTAGCACAGATCTGACCTGGGGTTCTCAGATGCTCAGATTTGCGTTCTGTGCACTCTGCAGGGCTGGGTTCTAGACAGGCCTACTCAGTAAGCTCACCTGCCTTGCTTCCTAAGTATACATATTTCCAGGATTATTCCTCAGAATGGATCCAGTGAGTTGGGGAAAGGCCCAGGAATCTGTGTGGGCTTTTGTGTGTGTGTTTTTTTCAGGTTAAGTGTGAGCAACACTTCGCTTAACTAGACCAAACCGCTACCTCTTACCTTCCTGGTGACAAGGATTCATAATTCAAGAATCCACTCTAAATCTTGAGGGCAGAGGCAAGATGACATTGGAAGCAGTGTGCAGGATGAATTGGAGATATGAAAATTGGTAGCAAAGAGACCCCTTCAGGGAATGCAGCTGAGAAGAGATGAAGTCATGCACTTAGGGAAGGGCAGTGGGGCTGGAGAGTGGGGGAGGGGGATGCTGTAGGGCAGGTGGATGACAGGACAGGGGCACAGGGCCTCTGGTCCATGTCTCCCTGGCTCAAGGTCTCCCAGCCCAGCAGGACTGTGATGGTGTTTGAAATAAAATAAAGTCATGACACAAAGGATGGGAAAGAAATAAGAACCAAGCCTTGCTTGAATAAGAAAGTAGAATTGGAGCCATTTTAAAGATGTTCTGTCTTTAAAAATACTTAAATATTGCTTCTATTCTGCAAAGAACTAGAACAAAACCACCCCTCAAAGGTCAACTGAAGCAAGGCAAGACTCCTCTCCTTTTATCATCTTGATCTATTGTCTAATGAGAAAGCACAGAGTATCATTAAAAGGAAGGTCACCTTTTATTGAGGAGAGAGAAATGTATGCTGATTGTTGATGCTCTGAGCTACTTAACAAAATGAACTCAAATCTGGAACCATCGACACTCAGAAACGTTTCTTGTAATAACAGGCATTAGCTAGTGGAGGACAGGTCACTGATGGTATAACTTCTATCCTGGATGTTATCGATGTAATTCAGATGTTTAAGGAACTTTGATATAGATGAAAAGGCAATTTTTCAGTTGAGGAAGGAAAAATCCAATGCCTGTCATTTAATGAAACATGAGCTTGTCTGTACGTCTTGCTAGAGAATACCCAAGGACAATTTCAGGTCTCCCTTTGTAGGAAGCAGATGATATAAATATAAGAGACATGTGAGTTATGATGAAAATCAGTAGCAAAGAGACCCCTTCAGGGAACGCAGCTGAGAAGAGATGAAGTCATGCACTTAGGGAAGGGCGGTGGGGCTGGAGCGTGGGGGAGGGGATGCTATAGGGCAGGTGGATGACAGGACAGGTGGACTCACCTACTACTCTCAAAATCATTCTCTACCTACCTAATGTCTTTTGCACATTCCTGGAATTATTCCACCTTTCTCCATCTCTCAAGGTTCAGTTGTGGACATCCCTCCTTCAAAACATCCTCCCAGGGCACTGTTGCCTTCTCCAAGTGCCCCCGCCCTTCATCCATGGATGGCCTTCTTAACCAAGGACCTCATTTGCCGATTATAGTGCTTGACCTCAGCCTTGGGAACTATTTCTTCCATGCTACATTCTGTTTTCTAAATCTTACCACTGCGGGGTGCCGAGCATGTAAATCTAGCAACAAGGTCTCACATAAGGACCCAGAGTATAATGTTTTTCATTAGCACAAACAAATTAATTACAGTAATTACTTAAGGGTTTATAAAATGCATCCATCTCTGTTGTCTCATCTATTTTAATATATCACCTCATTAAATACTAATAAGAACCTTGGACAAATATTAGACTTTAATGTAATTATTATATTATAATGTAATGGATATCATTTCCTTCATGTTACTCTTGAAGTTAAAAAGGATCAGAGAGGATATGATAGTTGGCACAAGATTACACTGTTGGGAAATTGTATCTGCTTTTGGTGCCTCACTTAAGGTTGACACTCCACATGTTTGCCAAATGAGTAAAGGAATGAGCCAGAATTCAAATCAGGCCGTCTAACTCCAAACTTTCTGCCACAGCATTGGCAATGACATATATTTGACAATGTATGCCTGTTTATGTTTTCCTCACAAAGTTGAATTCTAGTGTAGCTTACATAGCTTTGGCTTTGCAATATCTCACAGTTAGTTCCAGTGCACACTGAACTCATTAGCTGAGTCAGGGAGAGAAACAGCAGCTAGTCTGATTTTCATAGTACTAAATTCTCCGTTAATGCTGATAGAAAAATTAATGGTGGTTTCAAACAAGGCTGAGCTTGAAACTTTGGCAGTCCGAGTGATCCCAATTACAAACGATGTCTTAATTATGCTTTGTAAAACTTTTCATAAAGGCATTATCATGATTATTTAGGATAAAAAGCACACAGAAATATAAGGTGTCCCCAAAAATGTATGCACATCCTTTGAATAATTATAAAGGCAGTGTTTATTAAAATGCATTTCATTTTCAAAATCGAGCTATCTGCTGTAAAAGTGCTTATACATTTTTTTGGAACACCCTGTATATCCACTTCCTTCAAAGTAAGTGAATAACATGTGGTTATAAATGGTCAATGAAAGTTTCTGTCCAAAACATAAACTGAATTTCAAATACAATCATATGAACAATCAGATGTGTTTAACATTGAGGGCACTGAGCAGGTCTGGGGGCACCTGCTTTTCTAAAGGGGAGCAAGGCAGGAGGTGGTGAGGTGAGGCAGGTTGGAGGAGAGCAGGGCTTGCTGTAGAGTTAGATCAGAAACATTCAGGTAGATCTCTGTCCACCCCAGGAATTTATATATAACCATGGCTAGAGGATATTAATTTGAAGATTTATGCAGAGAGAAAAAGAAGACCCACTATAAAATACAGCATACACATATAAATATATTTAAAAGAAAGATTTAAGTTGATTTGCAGGTCTGCTCTCCATAGGAGTGTTCTCGGAGAAGCCCCCTGTGGTCTCGAGGTTTTAGAATGTACCGATTTACTAATAATGATAATAACTGATATCATTTATAAAATCAATCCTCCACAAATCTCTTAAATGTGCTTCCAATTCTACTGTTAAACTTACTAATTAATGCTCACTTTGTTTATTCTGCAATTTATTGTAATTATAATTCATAATATTCTATGACTTAGTATTTTTGTTATAGTTAACCCAATAATGTATACAAAGAGTGGCCAATGGAAAGACCTATTTGCAAAGCTCCACGTTGACATAAGCGAGGACGCCCGGTTCTGAGCGCACGAAGGAAGTGCTTTGCTCTGCTCCAGCTCAGTTACCCTCCGGATCCCATCAAAGCAGGTCCTGATAAACCCGCACAGGTGACAGAGTACCAGCCCCGCCACCCCGGGTGTCTGGGAGGCGGGGGTCCCCCCAGGCCAGCGCCACTTCCCACCCCTCTCCAGCGCCGCTCTTCACTCTTCATCACGACCTGAGCGCTCGCACGGCCCAGTCATGTTCCAGGCACGGCTGTGGGCCTCACTCTCCAAAGGGCCTTTAAAGACTAAAATCTGATTTGGAAAATTGCTGCACTATAGAATCCTTAAACTGGGTTTGTTAGTGATTCCTATGGTTCCTTCCACAAAAGTTATCAACATAATCAGATCCAGAGGGCCAGAAAGTGGACTTAAACGAGATTATACTACAAAAGGCGGCCCACTGAATTAACAAATACTTTCAGAGCATATGACAGATAATAGAGATGAGGTGTGAACTGTAAATAAAAGGATTTGCCTCAAGATGATCACACTATGGAAGAAAGGTCTAAGAAAGCAACTCTGGAAGTTTAACTCAGTGTGCGAGGAGCAGGCAAAGAACACTTTGTGTCTTAATTTACCAGCCCCTTGACTTGCTTGAACCGTGATATAACTTAAAACATACACACTGCAGATCTACTCCATTCTTCGGTCCTTCAGTGAGACGACCGGTGGCCCCAGGGATTGGCACTGGCTGAGAAATCTCTTGACTTTGCAGGACTGAGAAGGTCTTTCTGTGGCCATTGCAGTTAAGGACAACAGGCCCAGATGTAAAATCTTAGCTCACATTTGATAGTCCTAACAGGTTTATAGAGGTTTCTTTGTTGCTTTCCGGTTTTGACTGCTTATGAGGATATATTCAAATTTAGTCTGCATTTCCTTCTTTGAAAATGACTATTTTTGTGCTTGGCAACATGAAGCTCCTTATTTTTGCTTTAAGGAGAGTTCACTTAGTATTTTTTTTATGCCCTCCAGAGTCTTTACAGCTCTGGAAGATCTTCTTTTGTTACATGATTACCTATTGATTACAAGTCCTTCACCTCCTCCTGGGCCAGCTTTGGCAGTATTTCCGTGGCCTGAGTTTTGTGTCATTATGGGCCCATTGTGCCATTATTTATGTTAAATAAACCTTCTGGGACATCTCTTTTGCATCCTGAATGTTTTTAGAATTCATCTTTTGACTGATTTTTTAGTAACGTTGACTCTGCTTTGTTCCATATGCAATGAAGATCTAATTTTTATTTTACCCACATTTTACTCTAGCTTTAAGAACTATCCATTATTTTCTAATCTAATCCAGGATCAAAAGAAAAATACCTTATCCTAATATTTTATTTTATTTCATGTCAACATACATATATTGTAAAGTAGGTTTTATTCTGAACCTAAGCATCTTTAGTTATTTGTTCCAAGAACTTGTTAACAAAAACAAAACTCATCTTTATTTTCAAAGTGTATACATCTCCTGGGAGCCTGTAAGAAACACATAATCTTAGAGGCCCACTCAGACCTACTGAGTAAATCTATATTTCAACAAGAGCTCCAGGTACTACGTATACACATTATATTTGAAAAGCCCCTCATCTGGAGGAGCTATGTATTTGGTTGTTAGGGTTCATCTAAATTAGTTGTGATATCAGAGTAGATGCAAACAACTAAGCCAGGTTGTGTCTAAGATGTGGGTGAGCAAACACACTTGTTGACTCTAATGCAACCAAACTCAGCCTGTGTGCAATAAGCCCACAAGTTGCTTTACATGTTGATTTAATAACCTATCATGGTTTCTTCTCTAAAACATGGATTACAAGAGACAAGGTGATCCAACTCTGAACACTTAAAGGCCAGCCCTCCGCAGGCTGCTGGGTGCACAGCTCTGTGGCAGAGGGGAGGGGATGCACTGGAAGGGTTACCTCAATCCAGGCAGGTGTTGAGATGTAGGCCAACTGACATTCACAGTTTTATTTTGTTTTATCTCTAAAGGTTTGATTAATTTAGAGCTCATTGCTTTACTGTCATTGTGGAATAAAGATGATGGTTGGGCTACCCAGTTGCGTCCCAGCCAAACTGGGAAATCATAGTGGGTCCTTCTGCTTGTCATCTTCATTCTTACATTGTTTTATAAGCTTTACAGTGAGATCTGATAGGAAGGTGACTCTAAGCCCAATGGTTCACTTTGTCATTTCCCCAGATTTCCACCATTGTAGGGAAAGCTGGTTAAAATGCCAAACACATTAGGCCACTACAAGCTTCTCTTTTTTAAAAAGAGAATACATTTTACAATTTTACATATAATTCCTTTCTTCCCATTAGTTTATTCAGTGAACATTTAATAGCTACTGGCCTAAACACTGGTGATGTCCTAGTGAACCGATAGATAAAGCTTCCTCCCTTTTAGAGAATATAATGTAGTAAAAATATAGGGACTGTGGAAACAACCACACAGAGATGCTGATAAATCACAAAGAGCTAGCGGCTGCCAGAGATTCACACGTCTGGGTTCAGGAGAAAGATGATGCTACTGTATACAGGGCACTCCACGAGCCCTCAGTGAAAAAGTGAATTTCAGCAGTGACTGGAAGACAGTGAGGAACGGAGACCTGCAAATGCCTGAAGGAAGAGCATATGAGCAGAGGCGCAGCGCTGCACAGGAGGACCGCGGAGTATTTTATTTTGAAAAATTCATAGAAAACAAAGGGCCAAATTGTTATTATATGCCCATTGAAGTTAGATACCAAGTCCTGTTATTTGTAGCTCTGAAACATCTTTTATAGCTCCCCATCCACCCTACTGCCATGGTCCTTCCTAATTCAAACCCTCAGTATCTTGCTGGGATCTTTGCAGTAGCTCCTTTACTGGGAACCGAGTTCATCCTCAAGCAAAAACACACCCATGCCACATCTCTGCGGGAAGTTCTTCAAAAACATCCACGTGGAGAGAAACAGCAACAGAGATCCTTCCCACAGTCACTCACAAAGTCAATTCCAAATGCATCTTATGCTTAAACCTAAGAAGCAGATCTTTAAAGCCTTTCACTTTGGGTGGTCAGCACACAATGCGATATACAGATAATGTATTATTGAATTGTGCACTTGAAACCTATATAATCTTATTAACCAATGTCACCCCAGTACATTTAATTAAAGAAAAGAAAAAACACTTTTCAAAGAAAAGAGAGCAGAACAATATCCATGACCTCAGACTAGTGTTACTTTTCTTAAACAAGACACAAAGGACAGAGTTTGGCAAATCTAATTACAGTATAATTAAGAAGGTCTGTTTATCAAAGTAATCAGTAAAATAAGCCATAAACTGAGAAAATAATTTGCATACCCAAAATTAATACAGAAGTTAGTATCCAGAGGAGCACAGAGGGGACTTCAACAGTGTGACTAATGTTCTAATTTGTTGAACTGGGTAGGTAGGAACACATATTGCTTTTTGTCATATTTTACATATACATAATTTGTATTCTTTGAATAGTGATGTATTTTATAATTTAAAAAGAAAGGAAAGTAGTGTCAGAAATAGCAAATCTTGGGTTAAAATCCCAGAATGTTCCACTCTTTGTAACGCACTGTGGAATCCACCCTTTTTCCTGCTCATATACAAAACTGAGACAGAGGATTAGACACGATCTATACAAGCACTAGCACAGAACTTGGCACATGGCAAGTACTCAACAAGTAAAGAATATTATGCGGGGAGGCTTCATTGGTGGCTTCTCATGGCTTGTTCCCTCCCTTAGGCAACACACTTGTTACCTTGAACTGGCCTCAGCCAGCCTGTCAGCCTCATCGGCCAGCACTGCCCCTGTCCGTGACTCCCCCTGCCCCCCGCATCACTCCCCCTTCGTCTGCCTCAGTACCAAGCGCCCCTCTCTGCCAGAATCCCTCAAGTCTCAAGCGGGTCGCGTCTACCCCGAGGAGCAGGCCTCGCTGCCGTGCTGGCTCCCACGGAGCCCTTGGGCGTTTGCAGCCACACGAGGGCAGGGCTGTGTCGTCTTTCCTTCATTCTGTCACAAGGCCAGAGACACGTCAAACAACAAGCTGCCAATAAATATCTATCGAATGGATAAAGTCATAATTTCGAGATAGTTTTCTAAATTCTGGGTTGGGTTTTAACATGTGAGGCACGTGTAATTTTATTAATCGCGAGTAGGTAGAAGTGTTGTTGCAATAAAACTAATAAGAAAGTATTTTTTAAAAGGAAATATAGTTTAATTATAAATGTTTTCTTATTCTAGGTGACCTAACAAATAAACCACCTATATAAATGTTCATGAAGAAGACACACCTATATCACCGTAAAAATATTATGTGATTGAAACAAATGACAAATAAATATCTATTTCATTATGTGGTGTCACGTTGGCCACAAAAAATAGAAAGTAATTCATAGTGGCAACATACGGTGCGTCAACTTCACTAGATTTAAGTCAATCTGGATGTTTATTTTGTGGGACATTTATAAAAATGATCCTAATGTACGTAGTCTTGTATCACTCAGATTTAAGTTTGTGAATAAAAAGTATGTTTTAACAAGATAGAAAACACTAAAAAAAAAATGGAAACTCTAAAGTATTTATTCAAAATAACCACTTAATATTTTGCTTTTTTTTTTACTACATATTCACAAATATTCATGCTCAAAGCGTATGTAGAAGAGAAATTACTCAAGGTACATAAAAATGAATTGAAAATCAGTGCAGAATCCATGAATTAACTCAAAAGGTTGTATGTTCACAACATAAACAGGGAAACACAGCTACATTTCTATCTTAGAATTACGGGAGTCAATTTGCTGGGGAAAATTGTAATAGATGCTAGGAGTTGAAGAGTAAGGGAATTGTCTGTGCAAAGAGCTTATTTAAGTAAAGAAATACAAAGAATTTGAATAGTACTTTGGGATCCCAGGATCCTGCTACAAAACTTAGATGTGTTTAGTGGGGAAATAAAAACATAAATTTGTTTCAAGTATGCCACATGATTGTCTTTGCAATCATGTAAGGGAAGAAATAAGAAGTAGGGGAAAAACAGGGAGATCCACCCTCTTTCAGAGGCATGCTGTATAACGGGCACTTCTCAGCTTTCATGTGATTCATCAGGGAATTTTCCTAAATAAAGGCTCTGATGCGGTGGGATCTGGGGAGGCTCTCGGGATTCTGTGTCGCCAGCCGGCTCCCGGTGATGCTGACACTGCTGGCCTTGGACCACACTCTCGCTTCCAAGGGTGGAGGGCACGAGGTTGCAGTCCCACAGATCGTGTTCAAGCCCTGCCTCGGTGTCACATCATGACGTCGCTGGAATGCATGCAGCCCTGAGCCTGGGTCGGTGGCAATGCCCCCCTTGCTGCCGCGCTGTTCAGGTGTTAAGGTGACAGTCGCAGCTCTCCAGGCACAGGGTCAGTATCCAACGACTGTCAGTTCCCTTCACGGAGTGTTTGAAACTTTATTAGTTCAAATGGATGTTGTTGAAAATGCAGTTATTATACCTCAAGTGTAATGAAAATAAATAGATCAAGATGCCACCAAAATAAGTAAAAAAATTAGATGTCATTTCATGGTTATAGAATTTCTCCTTTTATGTGCTCTGACAGACGCCTCGTTTATAAGCTGCACATAATGAGAGAGAAATGAACTGTTGGAAAGGTAGTGCAAACATTTGGGAAAGCGAGAGGCTAAAACGCAGTTTGCGATGGCGGCTCCCTCCCATGAAATTTGTGTGTGACGCCCAATGAGGGCCCCGCAGCGGCCAGCCTTCTGGAGAGCTGTGCCTCCACCAAATGAGAGCGGAGCGGCTGGCGCAGGGTGCGAGCGCGAGCCTTTCAAGTGCACGTCGAAGATGAGCAGAAAGGCTTAGAAAATAAATGATCAGCATGTTTACCAAACAGGAGCTGAAGATGTTATAGGCAAAGAGTGCCTCAGGTTATCTCCCTCGTGCATTGGCCTTTCTATGACGCACTCTATCGGAAACATTTAGATGAACTGAAGAGGGACATGAAACATGTCCAGTTCTGTGCCCCGGTCCCAGAACCCCCATCAGACTGTTACATCATCTGTCTCTAGACTTCTGGTTGCTGTTCCTTAGTTACTGTCCTTGCTCCCCCTGTTTAGCGACTCTGGATTTATGAACCAATGCATGACAACTCCAAAAGGACCCCGGCAATGTGAAGCAGCAGCCCCTTAAAATGAAGAAAGAAGCACTGTGAAAAGCCTTCACTAATCATCAGGTTTGGATCTAGGTGGGAGCCTCTCGAGTCGCATTTCTTACAGCAATTGCGGGCCCCTGCGGAGACCCTGGCTCCCTGTCCACTGCCTTTTCCGCTCCCTGCTAATATGGGATGTGACAGCAAACTCGGGAATATGTGTTTCCAGTATGAATTTTTATAAAACAGCCAAAACGAATTAAAGAATCCATCATATAATCCAATCATGAGAATAAAAGAAATTAAAACTAATGGTGTCTTAGCCAAATATTTAGACAGCCTGGCCTAATCCCAGGCCTCGACTGTCATCATCACACTTGACAACAGTAATAAGTTGTGTTAATGAAAGGAGGTGGCAATGAGCCCACATGAGGGTCTCAGATCTCTCTGGGTCTTGTGCCACCTTTGATGTTTTCCTGAGTTGCCATCTGCCTTTTGAAGGACATAACAGGACACATCTAGTCTCTCTGCAAAACAAAAAAAATACTTCTCTAGCAATGGAATAAAATGAAGTTCTATTTTCTTAGGTGTTTTAAAGAAATCACGAAAGAAGTTAGTAATAAGCTTGCATAATAATAGGGTAGCTGTCCCTAGAGCCACCTTTCCCCTCACTCTCTCGGGATATCACAGGACCCATCTGAGATGAAAGGTCCTTAGCAAAAGCAAGCAGCATATTAAAACAATTTGACCCAAGCTCAGGAATCCTTGGAGCAGACCTGCACCCACCTGCATGTGGTCCCTGAATTCAGAGTCTTTCGTCTGTAAGGAAGTTTAGAGATTACACAGCCACCCCTGTGATTTTACAGAGGACGGCTGTGAGGCTCAAGGAACTTAACTGATTTGCCCAAGTCAGAAGCTCATCAGATGCATCTCCATGGAGACCACACCTGCTCAAGACCACACCAACTTTCCATGTCTGATCTATTAGCTTTTTAACTGGTGTATCTACTTCTAGTCTCCAGCTACCACCGTACCTTTCAACAGATTTCACAGGAGTGTCTGAAAGGGCCTGCATGATTCTCTCCCTCAGGCCAAGTTGCTTCTCACATCCTCCAGATACATGTCCCTTAAGGCCAGTCCCAGGACAGGCTCATCTCTTTCCCACAACTGGGGCAGGTAGGAGTGATTCCTTCCACTACCCCATCCCCCCAGGTTCTCTACATCTTTCTCATGCTTGCATCTCAGCTCCCACGTCATTGGACATGTGAGTCTTCACTGGAATCCCTTTTTTTACCCTCTCCCACAGTTTCTAGCTATTTTATCCACAGTGCTAATGAATCTGAGTTGCATGTTAGATATCACTACAGTTTGTAGTTTTTCTAATCTTTGCAGAACCTCACTGCACTCTCCTAAGACATGGCCCCTGCTGGCCAGTGCCCCTCCTCTGAGCTCAGAGACATCAGAGCCAACAAGCAGTGTCCCCTCCTTAGAAGCACATGAGTCCCTTCCTCTCAACTAATAAATACTAAAAATGCCAATCTTCCCCTTTGTTTCCCCAAGCATACAGCAAAATATATGTATGGTAACTGCTTTTTGCAGTTGCTACTTCTGTGATAATTCGATTATTTTCTCATTTGTTTTGTCTTTCTCATTACATCAGTGCATGTATTATGTAATTTATATCAAGTTAACAATTTTTTGTGTTAAATTATTTTTGAAAACTGGTGAGGTCTCTGTCTACTACTTGGGTCTGACTCATACAATTGGTCCAAAAAGAAGACTCAATTCCAGGTGAAATAAGGTGTAAATGTAAAAGGCAAAGATCTAAAAGTTTTGAAGGTAATGTCAAAGTATGTTTTCAGAAATTCATTGTAAGGATAGATTTCTTATGCAAGACACAAAAAGCACAAACAAAAGAAAAACTAAAGGAAAATATAAGTGAAATTTATACTAAAATCCAAAATTAACTTCTATCCATCAAAAACCATCATAAACCAAATGAAAGTCAATCATAGATTGGAAAGCTTTTCCCAACACACACACACACACACACATATACATACAAAAATATTTTGAATATAGAAAAAGTATGATTAATCAATAACGAAAAGATGCAACCAGAGAAAACTGGGCAAAAGAAGCACTAAAAAGAAAAAAGGAGAGATCCAAATGGCCATAATGGCCATACCACAGAAGAAAATACGGTGTGGAAAATATAAATTAAGTTCAAAATAAGATACATTTACATAAGTAAATGTAGCAATATTTAAAAGTCCCAAATACAACCTGTTCTTAAAGACAGAACACAGTCAAAACGCCAACTGATTTTTTGGTAAAAATTGTGGCATTGCCTAGCACACCTGGACCTGCACACCCTTCAGTCCATTTCTACTCATATACTCCAGAGAAGCCTCACGTGTGGCAGGGCAGATATGCAGAATTCTGACCATTTTCCCCTTCATTTCAAGTTCTTCCTTCTTCCTTCATAACATGCAAGAGCAGAAAACGACTTTTTCTGCCTATGGAGTCCTCTCCTTCAAGTGCTGCGTAAATTGTTGAAAATAAAGCCTGAAACCTCTCTGTAAACATACAGGAAATCAATGGAAGTCATTAAAGCACAGCATTCCAGGTAATGATAATTCATTTTGGAAAGTATTTTGCGTAACAGGAAACTTTTCAATAATCTTTGCTGTGCTTAAGATAATAATGTCATTAATTAGTTTCTTTGAGAGACTTCCTGGGTATCTTACAAAGGATTTCTTCTTCCCACTCCTGGGAAAGCAGTCAGCATGCGGTCAAACTGCAGTCAATGCAAACAGCTCTATGGAAGGCACCCTTCTTCACCTGATGTGTTTCAATTATTTCAGTTTTTAACCCATTTATCTCTGCTCTGAAGAGTGACAAACAAGGACAGCTCAGGAAAGTTTTTGACCAGATGGGATCAGAAGAGATTTGGGCATAAAAACAGCAGTGGAAACAGATATCAGACACAGCAAATTGTATATTACAATTTGCAAATTAAGTATAACATTAAATGATTGACCTTGGGAATGCCAAACACTCTCAATTATAAAATTGCTTAAATGTAAGAAGTGTTCCTCAAAGGGAGTTTTCTCATGGCTTAGCTCTAAAACAGGTTTCAAAGGCCTAGTATGTGAAATGCATAATAGCATGCATTTGCCTATTTCCTTTTTTATTTATTTAGATAGCCCTCTTTCTATGAAAATATGACTCTTATAACAAAACTGTATGCTAGAAGACCATAACAAAATAAATATAACATTAACTCATTCATTCTCAAACTGAAGGGGAAGAATTGTGTTCTGATATTGGTTTGTTACTTGAGTTAATTCTCAAAGAATCCAATAACACTAGTAATAATAATAAAACACAATGCTAGCACTTATTGGCTATCCTTTTTGGATATAGTGGTTAAATGTGACACAGATGTTATCTTACATACTTTTCACAGCAGCCTTATGGAATAAGATGCAATATTTTAATTTTTATAGATGAGGAAACTGAGGTCAAGACAAGCTGAGCCACTTGTTTAACTTCACACGAACCGAGGGGAGACAAGAGGTCAAGCCCAGGCCTGTTTGCCCCCAGCAGACAGTTTGCTGTGGGTCCCCCTTCAGCCTCTTGCCTCTGTGAGCATTTGGGGTCCCCCGAGGCAACATCCGATGCTGGGAACTGAACTGAGATGCCCTCAGCAGTTATCATCCATCATCATCAAGGGTATGAGATGGAGGGGGTCGCAAAGGAGCACAATAATTGCTAAACAAAGGTGTGTGCACCGCGTGAAAAGGGATGTGCACCTTGGGGAGGGGCTGAGCCGGGGAGTGTTCAGAGGGGGAAGATTTGAACGGGTCTGGAGGGAGAGGGGTCTGCAAAGCTGAGAGCGAGGGAGTTTACGAAAAAGAGAAACCAGAACACGGGGGATCGAAGGCTTGTAGGGACAGGAGTAAAGGAAGGACTCCTCCGAGGGGCAGTGAGCATTTTTACTCTAAGAGCCTTCACATTTCAAGGGAAAGGTGTTGAAAGAAGGGACGCAGAGCTCCGAGTGAAGAATATGTCATTTTAGAGGAATGTGGGGTGGACTCACAGCTAAAGGGAACAGGCTGGCCGATGCCAGGGGGAAGAGGGGTCGGGGCCCGGGTGGGAAGGGTGCGGGTTAAGCTGTGCAAACTGGCAGCTGCAGAGCAGCCGGAGACGCGGGCCCCGGCGTGCGGAACATGGCCAGTACTGTCAGAGCGGCTGGGTCTGGGCCAGGCCGGTGCTGGGGCCAGCGGGGCCACTCCGCAGACAGTGCCTGGCTTTCCAGCTGCTTTTCTCTACACCTGAAACTTGGGATTTCAGACCGTCCAAAGTGCGGAATGGTATCGAATGTAAACTGTGGGTGAAAAATAAGAAAACCAAAAATACTTTTGAGAAAAGAAGGTCTGATAATACCAGCTCGTGAGAGCCATAGTCTAAATGGGATGTGGGCTCATTCATTACCCACCACAACCTTTGCAAGGACCCCAAGACTCTCCCCGCTCAAAGCCTGGTCTTGCAGCCTTATTGTCACCTGGGGCCTTTGGAATTCAGAACCTCCAGCCTCCACCCAGACCCACTGAAACTGAAACTTCATCATCACGAGATCATCTGGGTTTTGGGTGCACATTACATTTTGAACAGCACTGACTCTATAAAAACTGTGATTTCTAAGGGAAGCTGATGAAAAGTTGTGTGATCGGATTCAGGATTCTTGGTACGCTCTAACCCCAGTAAGGTAGTGCATTTCCTACAGCAGAAAGCTGATTGATAGATAGATAATTGATACATAATCAGACTAAATGCGGGTCAGGGTTTCCACACTCGGTGACTCCTTTGGTGAGGGAAGGTTACTTTGAGCATGTGTATCTTTCCAAAAAACTGAGGGAGCAAGTGAAATGCTGGGGCTCCGGAGACAGTGTGAGTTTTGACGTCTGCAGTCCCAAGTGTAGCAAGAGGCAGGGCTTGGCCACAAAAGGGTGTCTGGATGAAAACAGATGGAGAAAAGTCATTCGCATTGATTAAGGCTCTGTGTTGTGGGGATCACATCACATGGACTTTCTCATGTTTGCCTCACTTTATAAGACAGGGACCTGAGGCTTGGAGGGGATAAAAGATTTTCCCAGGTTTGATTACAGCAACAATAATAACAGCAGTTTTGTAGCTAGAATTTCCTGTGCATATACTATGTTCAAAATATTGCGCTAGATGTTTTTGTACCCAGTAGATCATTAAATTTTCACCACAACTCTGTGAGAAGGTATCATTCCTCTACTTGATAACTAAGGAAATGAGAGTAGACAGTTTAAATGATTCGGTCAAGATCACACAGCTCATAACTATTTCTGCTTAAACATAGGTGTGTCTGACTCAAAATCCCACACTCTCCCCTCAACACCAAAGTAATTCCAAAGGCAATCTTTTGTCCATCTGCAACCTTCATATGACATCAGAGATTCTCATTTCTCTCATAAACTTTCAAAAAAAAAAAAAGGAAGAAAAAATCCTTTCAGATGAATAATCATAAATAGCAAGATTTCTAAGATTTACAATGAGATTATTGAATTAGTATTTGGTAAAAATGTGCCCTTCAGCAATGATGAAATAAGCATGCCTTTGTTGATGAAGTTGTCTTCACTGATGATTGGCTAATTGGGTTTCACTACCTATTCTGTCACGTAAAGTCTTACACAAAGCAGTCCAAAAATATTTACAAAGAAATTACCAACAATCTAAACTTCTCCAAAATAAACTTCCAAACCAGCTCCACATCCATATATCAAGGTCTCTAGTTCCCCCGTCACACCACAACAAAATTGATGTATGTGTCTGCATCCATCCAGCACAGGGGCATTCACTTGGGGACAGATGATTTAGAGGAAGCGTAGTGCTTTGGTTGCTCACAGAGCTCTGTCTGAATCCCAAATTCCCCACCTGAGAGTCCCTCGGCCTCAGACAAGTGCTTCGGCACTCTCTAAGTCACCATTTCCTCCACCATAAAACAACCGTTTGTGTTACCTCAGAGGGCTGATAAGATTCAACACAACCACAATGTGAAGAGCCTGGTGGGTGGATGTTCATGGGTGGTCCTTCTTTTCTGCATTAGCCCTGGTTTCCACATAGCTGGATTTAAAGTTATATGCTTCCACCTTGAAATCAATATATCTGAACAGACACCTTCAATCGACAAGGGTATGCTGGATTCTGAGCAGTTGACATAATCCCTAGTTTTTTAGTTTTAGTCCATTAAATCTGTTTACCAATTTGATCACCTTGAATGGCACATTTATTTTCATTGCACGTAGATCCTGCAGAGAAGCCCCAGGCTGATTTATGAAGTATGAGGTGTTTTCAAACCTTTCCTCCCATCCTTTACTACGGCTACACACCCTCCCCCCACTTTCACAGTTACCTTTATCTGAGGCGCTCCTCCTTTGTGGTAACACACCAAGATTTCCCTCCTCTCAGTCATGAGTGATCTTTAGTCTATTTCCTAATGCCTAATTAAACATCCTTTAAATACAGGGTGTCCTAAAAAGTATACATTTTGAGGGGCACCCTATATATCTGATATCAGTGAAGTATTAGAGTAAAAAGAATTTGATTTAAAAAATTCACAGTAAGAACAAATAACCTCTAGTGGATTTTTACCATTCCTTAACCCAGATCATTAGTATTTTAACATGCAGTTTGATAAAAAATGAAATCTGTATGTAATGGTGGAATTTCCCTAGTTTGGGGTAAGGGATGCTTCCCTCATGTTCTTAAAATGAATATTGGTTGGTGCAGCTTACATATAAGAGACTTTGGTAATTTGAAGGAACCCTGGGAAAGCAAAGCATGGGGTAGCAATGAATCACCTTGAGTGTTAAATTGAACGTGTCGTTTGGAACGGATAATCTGAGCTTACCATCGCATCGCAGGGACACGGAGTGAAGAAAACAAATGCCACAGAACGTGTGAGCATATCCATCCTCCAGAATATTGCTCTCCCTAGCAATCCTGTGCACCCTTCAAACAACGTCTTAAAAGATAAGCCATGTTTGCTCCAGGTAAAGAGGTTTTTCATTGGCAACGTATCTGTCATATTTGACTTTGAGCTGCCACTCAGTTACCCGGCAAAAAGCAGCTGAAGATGGCAACTTTCCATTTGCACGAGTCTAAAATTATGAACTCCATGTTCACCAGTGACAATGATTAACCCTCACTTCTCTAATGCCACAGCGCTTGATGCCCGTAATTCATCGTTGGAGGGCTTGGCAATCTGCTAATGGCCTCGGGCCCATCTGGAATGTGTCAGTTCATTCGTGAAGACAGAAAGAAAGAACAAAGTTTTCTACCAGCGTCTCGCCAGTGTGTAAGGCAGCTGACAGAGCCAGCACTTCAAGAATACTTTTTCTATATATTTCAGTCCTAGTCAGGCATGCACCCATGATGACATTGGGTCAAATATGGACTGTATGTATACAGAGGTCCCGTAAGATTATAACGGAGCTAAAAAGTTCTGATTGCCTAGCGACCTTGTAGCTGACACACGTCGTAGTGAAACACATTTCTCATGCGTTTGTGGTGAAGCTGGTGTAAACAGACCTACTGCACTGCCAGTCGTACAAAAATATAGCAACAAAACTCTGCACAGTACATAATATCTGATAATGGTAAGGATCTGTCTTACTGTTTTATGTATTTACTACACTACACTTTTTTTCTCCTTTTTCAGACATTGTATTTGAATTCATGACACTGATGGTTAGTGGACCGATTGATAGGCCTTATGGAGAAGTGCCCACCCTCCAGGAAGCAAAAACCAGGCTGTACCATCCACCCTGCTTCTGATGTTAGCAACGCAGCTGGTTTACTTTTTATCGTTATTTTAGAGTGTACTTTTTCTATTTATTTACATAAAATTCCCTGTAAAATGGTATGCGGGGTTATGCGGGCGGTAGCCTCGTACACTTTGTGTTTACTGAGTGTCTTGACTGCATTCTTGTCTGTGCTTGGCTTAGTCTTGGCTTGTTTTGAACAGTGCCCTGCTGTACAGGTTTGGCGCCTCTGAGCAACAGGCTGGAGCTCACAGCTCAGGTGTGCAGGGCCTGCGCCGTCTAGGTTTGTGTAAGTGCCCCCTGAGCTGCTCGCACAAGGACGAAACTGCCCACCGACACGTCTCAGGACGTGTCCCGTTGTTAAGCAGTGCGTGACCGTGGTCTAATTCCCAGCACATGCTGATCCTAACGCCAGAGACAAATGTCTCCGAATTTCTGAAAGTGAACGTGGTAGTTGGACGGACACATTTAAATGTCTTTAGTATATATATCCAGACAGTTGCCATATTTTTGAAGAACAATTTTGTTTTCCAGCAAAATATACTAGTCTCTGCGTAATAGGAAAATCCCAGCACACACCTAGCATTCCGGGACTTTGTGCCCTGAAATATCTTAGTTGCATTGATTCTATTTCATTCCACTGTTCCTTCCTGGGACTAAAACGCCCATCTACCTTAATATCTTTGCTATTGTGCCCGAAGCCGTTCCATCCTTGCTGCTTGACAGTCCTTCCAGGAGGAGACATCTGCAGAGCAAATGCTCCATGGGACTCGGTGTTGGCAGATCCCTCTTCCCATGCTTGTTCCCCTTCCTGACGCTCTGTGTCCTCACCAGAGTCACTGCACCAGAAAAGGGCATCGCCCTAGCTGGAAACTTTTCCCTAGCAGGGGAGTCAGATAAAACTGGAAAAGACAATGATTCAGTAGAAGCCCCAAGTATTACAAAGATATCATGTGACACCTATAAGGAACTTAGACTCAGACTGTCAGCAGAAGAGTTAGGACTTGTTAGACCCACTACCCCAGGGGCCTTCCCACCAGGGAAGAGGCCTGGGTCGGGGCCCTGCTGGCTCACAGAGCAGGGCCATCCACAGGGAGGCCACGAGTGAGTTCTCACTAAGGAATGTATTTCTGGGGGATGGTTATATTAATGGAAAACTCTGGGAATCCCCACAAGGAAAGAGCAGACTAGGAAAGAGATGATTTCAATCTGCACCTGAACCCGTATCAGACACAGGATATTACAGTGAGGACGGGGTGCTTCGGGGAATGTAAACAGAGGGACTGAGGCAGGTGCCAGACAGGCGGCCAGTCACCACAGCCAAAAACAATCACACGCAGCTCCAGAGCCCTCACTTAGGACTCGCCTAACCTTCACATAAGAAAAGCTGGCTGAATTATTCTCCTCGCAGCTATGTGGCAGAGCCATAAAATAGTAGCTTCAGAATATGAATAACAAACTAGAGATTAACCTGTAGAATAGCCTATAGATATATAAACAATAGGTGAGACTAAAATTAACATACCTAAACAGATGTAAATCTTTAGCCAAGGTCAGATAAGAAGGTATAATCATTAACTGTGAAACCGAACATAGCATGATGTCATGTTGTTTAACCAGCAATAAAATCAAATAGTATAAATACAGTTGTAAGAAGGCAAAAAAAAGAAGCTGATTGTCCTGATGCTCTGAAGGCTGTCTCCATGTCCTTCATTCTTAGCCGACGCCGTCCACACCTTTGGGGACCCCTGGACCTCTGGGGTTGGACCTCGGCTCTATTGTCTTTTCAGAAAGACTCAACCAAGTATTCTCCACCATCTAGTTTCCCCAAATCTCCATTTGTTAAGCACAATTACAAGATCTAGTTTCCCCAAATCTCCATTTGTTAAGCACAATTACAAGATCTTTCAGACAACAGCCTTTCTAGCCATACTATGCCCAGAACGTCCCTGTGCACCCGCTGTCCTCAGCATATCACACCTGAGGATTTGAACTCTGTTTCAGGTCACTCCTAAGTCAACTAAAAACTCTGTCTGGGTCACTCCTAGTCATATTTAAGAACGTTTTGGGCTGGCATTTCATGCCTTTTGATCACCTTTCATTTTTTCTCAATTTTCATACATGGTGCTTTATAGTCTGATTGCTAATCACCTATAATTTCAAAATATTTTGATATAAAATAGACTATTAGCAATAGTTATGTCACTTTTATCATTTTTGTCATCATTTACAGCAAGACTGGTCACATTAATTGAGCAATGGCCTAAATATGCAACATGCACTCTCTCTTTCCCCACAAAATAGAGCAAAGTGACTTATCCAAAACTGGAATTCAATAATTGTTAAATGAGTTGATAATATTCATTTGGGGAATGCTTAAAAATTAAGCCAAGTCGATGTTAGTGATCTAGTGTGTCTCTATCTCCTTCTTATAGATAAAAATAATTAAGTTGATAGTAATTTATCTGGTTGATAATATTAAGTTGACAGTAATTTATTTATTTGTTAAATCCAAAAATCACAAGGGAAACTCAGAAAAACCCTAACCACATGTAAGAATTTACCCCATGGGAAAGTAAAGATATAGAAACCCAGAGCACTACTAGAATTTTTTTGCTAATGTTACGTTGACTTTCAAATAACTGCTGAATGCAGTTTTTTAGTTGTCAGTAATGGGGGTGATAAGGCCAAGGGACAGAGAAATCATATCCAAGGACAAGAGTGTTAGAAAACTGGCCAACATGCCAAGGGGAAGCAAAGAGAAAAGACAAGAACCCCAAGGAGGGCACTGACGTTGAAGGTCAAATTCGAGCACTCGTATGAGAAATACGTTTCAAGCTGCTTCTCTGGTACCTACAGGGCCAAGACATCTGGGGGTGCATCACAGCACCTCAGTCCTCAGGTGTCAGCACCTGCATGGAGCCAAGATTCATGGCAGGAGGTCAGGTCAAAGATGCTCATAGAAACCACTTTTTTAGCTGAATTGTTGCTAGGGAGTAGGAATACTCACGCTGTGGGGATTGGCACACATAAAGGAAGGCACATCTACGCTCACTTAAACTTTAGAAGTTCTCATAGCCCCTGAATGAGTGAAGTGGAGGCAGTGTACAGGGGGTGCTATGTCCCTGAGGGAGTCATGGGAAGCATCCCCTTCTGCAGCATCAACAAACAGCAGCCCCCGCAGAGCGGGAGGGGCAGGAAGACGCAGCGGGAGAGACGTGGGCAGACTGGCCTGGGTGGAGGCCGGAAGGCCGGCCCAGGAGAGCAACAATGTTAAATGCAACAGAACAAAACGAAGACCTAAGAAAACGTTTCTTTTGTTTGTTTTTTGTTTGTTTGTTTGTTTGTTTGTTTCTGTTTCTTGCCCTTTTAGATCTTATTCTTTCCAATCACCTCATTTCCGTTTTCCTTACTCTGGTATGTGTTGTTCTTTCATAGCTTCTTCCTTTACTTTAGCCGTTTAAATATATATGGAAATACTAGTTCACGGTATTCTATCACTTTGGGAGCATCCTTCTGGCATAATTTCATGGTTTGAAACATTCTGCTTTTATTCTCCTTTCCTTATAACTTGAAATAACTTTGTATGGAAACTGACCATGATCCCTTCCTCCTCCCCCTCCTTCTCTCCCTTCTTAGGTCCATCCCTGGGCCGCTAAGGAAGGCAGATGGGTCAGAACAGATTTCCTAGCGTTGTGGGTCTAGAGCTCCCTCTCCTGTCATTTTTGCAAAGTAATAACAACAAAAAAATATGACCTCACATTTACTGATAATGTGGCTTCTGTTCCTTTATTTTTTTTCAGCCACTTCCTTTGCTTCTACTCAGATAAATGTGAGTTTTCTCTCAGCCAATTCTCATCAGTGTGGCTCTTTGCCATGGAAGGAAGCTTCATTTAATTATTTTAGAGGGTCCATGGGGCCAGACGTCTCAGCACTTTCAGACTTCACTGCAAAGCCTGTGGCCTCGCCCATAAAAATGGTTAGTTGGCTGCTCCCCAGTGGACCCAACAGGCTTCCAGTGAGAGCTTTTGGCAATCTGGGGCTACCACTGGCCTTCGAGGATCTTATTTTAAGTGATTAAAAATATTGCAATGTACTCCATAATGTTTTTGATTTAAATAATAAAATGCTTTGAATGTCTTATTATTGAGTAAAATTGATATTTCAGGAGGCTGCAGCCTGTCCATGACCTCACATGAGCCTGCATGTGCCTCTAGCCCTGACTGACAATCCATAATCTGTTTTAGGAGTTTCAGTACAGTCGTGGGCACATCAGGCAGATTTCAGCCGGCAGTGTTATGATTCCTGCATTTAAGAATATACGTATCAACACAATTTGCCTGGCAAAAGAAAAGATAGAGATGAGACTTCAGAGAGAAAAAAGAATTGAAGGAAAGAAGGAATCTCTTTGGAAATTAAGGAGACTTTAATACATTATTTTAAGTATGAGAAAAGTTAGGAGAGCTCGGGTTGAAAAGGCAAGTGTTGAATAAAGAATATAGTCAAAATGAATAAAATTCAAAGTATTTTAAAAGGCTTTTTATGAACGGATTCGTGTTGAAACACACGTACACACACGCGCGCAATACCCCTCCCTTGTGGTAGCAAACTATCATCAAACATTTGTTTAAAGATCTAATACTAGGGATCCAATTACTTGAGGAAAGACTCCCAGAGAGATCTTTGTTATACTGATTGGAGAATTTTTATTCCCTGCATTTTTGCATACCAGTTTTATATACTCTTTCTTAGTGCCAGTCGTAGAGAAGAAATTAATTTCTGTCTACGTGATGTGACAAATGTGAGCTATTGGCAGGGAAAGAAGTAAAGATTAGTTCCCTTTTGTCCAGCACCAATGACACATTTGAACGAGTAGCCGCTATTCTGCACATGGGACATAAGCGTTAGAGGAAGAGCCTATGCCGGGATGTAAAAGGTAAGGGAGGGAACGCGCCACAGTGCAGAGCGATGCGAGCTGGGCCCCACTCACCCCCTTGGGTGAGCAGGAGACTGTTCTGCAAACGGGTCTGCCTGAGCCCAGATCCACTGGGACCGCTGGGAACCTCAGCCTGAGAGCAACCTGGTTGCTTCTACCCAAGCGCCATCTGGTCTGCAGCCAAGTCCAGCGCTGAGGAATACGGCAGTGCCTACAATTAATATTCCTTCTTCTGTTTATTAAGCATTGTATTCAGTCACAAGAGCTTTAGCCTTTAGGGAGTAAACAGAATAAGCAACTGAGCAGATTAGGTTTTTATTAAACCAAAATTGCATAGCTCAGCTGAATTAGCACCAGTTTATACTTATTAATTAGTAAAATGTTTAGACCAATGTTTAGACCATTTTAGTTACATGGAAATTCTACCTGATCATTTAATACCAAAGCCCTGGAAAATATAGAGATTCTATGTCACATCAGGCTGAAGCGATATTTGTTCTGTATTTTAATGTTATTTTATTTGATTTCAGAGGTGGAAGGAAGAGAGAAAGAAACATCGATGAGGGAGAAGCTTTGATCGGATGCCTCCTGAACGGCCCCTATTGGGGATAGAATCTACAGCCCAGGCATATGCCTTGACTCAGAATCGAACTGGTGACCTTCTAGTGCATGGGATGACACGCAGCCAACTGAGCTATGCTGGCTGGGCTAGTTGTGTATTTTACAACTAACACTGATCCTAAGAGATAATTTGTAAGAGAGAAGGGAGAATTAATCATGGTTTGTGGTTGTTTAAAGTTTTCCACCAAAAAAAGAAATTATGGATAACTTTCTGAGTAAGATGGCATATTGAATTTATTATTCAAGGCATTTTTTTATGTTCTAAACATACAATAATGAGACACAAAAGAGAGAAATAGGAAACCAGAAAAATAGCTGCATTAAAATCAAGAAAAAGAATGCACGGAATAGAAATATAGAGTGATGTTCACAGCTGAAACCTTACTCCAGGTAGCTGAGAGTTAAGCTATTCATGGGTAAAAACATAAATAAGAGAGAGTGTGGTATATCATATTACAACATAGTGTAAAATACTCATTAACCCTCTTGATGAAAGAGTCTTCGTTGTGTTATTAATGTTAAGCTTAATCTCAAGACTTGCTCAATCCAATAAAATGTGAGCAAAAGTGATGACTCTTTGTGGAAGAAGCTTTAGGGCCTAGTGACCAGTTTCTCCACTCCTATTGATCAAGAAAGAGAATACCGCCTGGCTGGTGTGGCTTAGTGGTTGAGCATCGACCTATGACCCAGGAAATCTTGGTTAGATTCTTGGTCAAGGCACATGGGTGGGTTGAGGGCTCCATCCCCAGTTGGGGGTGTGCAGGAGTCAGCTGATCAATGACTCTCTCATCATGGATGTTTCCATCTCTCCCTCTCCCTTCCTCTGTCTGAAATCAATAGACATATTTAAAAAAAAAAAAAGATATATGATAAACCTATAATAAGTATGATAATGTAGAGAGAAAATAAAATATAGCAAAGGAAAAGTAGATCATTCACAAATGAACACCCTTATATAGAATATTGATATAAGATAAAGGTAGCAATAAATAAAGTTTAAAAAATACAAAATAACACCCTTTGTTTTTAACTACCTAAAAGCCTCCATGAGGATGATGACCATGAGGATGATGACTTTGAGGACGGCATCATGGTTTACTTGACAGAGGAAGTAGGGGGATATGACAAGGGAGAGCAGGAAGCTTCAAGTATAACTGCAGTTTTTGATTCTCTTAAATAATTCTTCTTAAATGAATATGGTAAAATATTAATATTGATGAAGTTATGTGGTGGGTGCACATGCATGCTTCCAGTGAGGGTTAGGTGAAATAGCATACATAAAGTTACAGGTTCAAACTAGGACCTTAGTACATATTACTTTCCCCTTTCTCTTTCAGATGATGGATATTTTATTTTCTTTTGGTAATACGGCATCAAGGAAGATCCGGTCATTTATTACCTTTAAATAATCCTATTTGCTGATAGTAATAACATAAGATTAACCAAAGCCTTTTTTGCTTAGTGAATAATTTCAGGTTCTCTTATTCTCAAAACAAAGAAGCAACAAAAACTCTAGCTTCTCTAATTTCAACCAAAATGAAAACAACAAACATAAGATGTTTAAGTGCAATGGCTCTTGTTTGAGCAACTTCCTAAATTTCTTTCATAGAAAATATTCCAAAAGTTCTTAAAAGAATTTTCAACTATATTTCTTTAGCTATATGCTTTAATCTGGCTGTACGGCATAAGATTAAGGACATTTTCCTTAATTCTAGGTCTGTTATGGCTAAAGTGGCCTTTGACAAGGAGATGGTGACACACCAAGTGGTTCTCTCCAGCAGGATCGCCTGTGCGCGTGGGCTCAGAATTCAAAACCACCAGATGTGGGACGCGCTTGACATTTGTATACAAGTTTTGACATTCAGATACATTGATACGTACTCTTCACTTCTACACAATGAAAAGAGAGTGGTAACAGGCAAAAATAGGCAATGCCACGTGCGCTCCAGGAAGCTGCAAAATGCAGATTTCTTAGGGTTACCGAAGCAGCCTCAGCCTGGATTTGAAGGCACAGATGGATAATACCCATGGAGAGAGGACTCTATCCAGGATCATTTTAGGAGAAAAATAAAATAAAGTAATTGTAGCATCTATCATTTAAATCCGGACACCATAAGCCACGGAATAAAATGTTGGTCTTATTTTATGTCTTTTTTTTGTGTGTGACATTTGAAAACATTTTACTAACACTTGAAAGAATACTTCACACATATGACTGAATTAGATCATCAGAGAAAAGTTCATCAACTGCACATCATATTTGATCTCATTTCCATTTTCTCCTACATTAACACCTTGTTTGAGAAGAAAAATAATGAAACTGTGAGAAAAGTGCACCAAAGTCTGGGATGTTAATCCGCCTGTCACCCTCTGCTTTATCCTAATTCAGCGCAGGTAGATGTGCCGAGACTCTTGCATGATCTTTCATTGCTATCCGGGAGCCATCACTCAATCCTTGGATCATCAATTCAAGAATTTTTGCCCTACAAATCAGCAGAAGTTAGTCCTTCTGCTAATCCAAACTCTCAGGGAGTGGAGTCTATGTCAGTGTCTTACCCTGGTGCCTTTCGGGGCATCCACCTATTTCTTCTGCCTCTCATTCCCATAAATGCTGCACTGGGGACACCCAAACTCCACTTTCCCTAGAGCTCTTGAATATTCTGTTCCTTTCCCATGGCACCCAAAAGAGAATCCTAGGTTTTAATTCAACTAGCCCCAGGAAGAACAGAAAGTTTCTTGCCAGCCCTTGTCTCAAGACTGGTAATGATCTCAGCCTACTTTCCCACTGTCTATCCTGTCCATCTGAAGTTACCACCTACTTTAGTGTCCATTCTGGAAATGCCTGCCTGGAGTATGTTTAAACTACCAAACGCATTCCTAGTGTTTTGCTTCTTTCTACCTCTGGTTTGAGGGCTTTATGTCTTCCCTGGGCACTTTCTATTTCAAGAATGTCCCTCAGTTCACCTGGCAGAAGAACTGAAGCCACCTGCTAAAGGGGACATATTCTGACACAAACCAAGGGTTCCATTTATGTTGGCCATTTCAGAAGATAATCATCTTATTAAGCATTTGTTGCAAAATGTTTTTCTGGACTAGAGCCTAGAGTAAAAGGTGATTTGTTCCCAGAGTTTTGAAAGAGGGGTCACCACTGGGAACAGCGATTTGTAAGCTATGCTCAGATTCTTCATACACCTATCAATTTTTCTAAAGTACTTGAGCAAAAGAAACAAATGAAAGTTTTGAGAGGCTTTTCAAAATCATTTTAATTACTAAAATTTAAAACTCCTACAATTATAATTTAAAGTAGTTAAAAACCATGCATATTCATGATGCTATGTGATTTTAATATTTAAAAAAGGTGTAAATAAAACAAATAAGAGTAATACAGTGATTCATGCTATTCTAGTCATTAAAGAATCAGAGTTCACGCTTGTTTTGCATAGATTTATATCGCATATCACGTGCAGATGTTTCAGATTTTAAGGATCTTGATACAGCTAAATTATAATCTCTGGATTAAAACCTTACAGAAATGAAGGCTGAGTCTGCATCATGTCATAAATCAGATGGTTAATTATATCAAGCTAAGCAACTTGCTCATTAAAGGAATCTTACATTTCTCTAGCACAGTGCTATTTACATGTGCATGAGTACATATACCAAAAAATGTTACTTTTGATTGTATTCATACAAATTGAGAGAATTATATCAAACTACACTTAACAGAGGAGAAAGGGAGACTCTAATTTTTTGACTTATGCTAGTAATTTTCACACTTCTGACTTTGCAGATCTAGGACTTAAAATATAGTCTTCCAATCCTAGTCTGCTGCTCTTTCCCTCACTTTGAAGAATACCTACATGTGAAAATCAGCAATTCAACCCAGATATATGCTAAATAAATATCACAGTGATGAGAACTGTTTTACTCTGAAATCATATTTAAGGAAAAGGTATTCCAAAATACCTTTTAATATTGCAATATTTTTGTAGTTTTCCAAAATTCAGAAAATTATAAAAAGTTATTTTAAAATTGACAGTAGCTACGGTGTGAATGCTTGTGTTCCCCCCAAATTCGTATGTTGAAATTGTAATTCTCAAGGTGATGGTATAAAGAGGTGGAGCCTTTAGGAGGTTCTTAAGTGATGAGGGTGGAGTCCTCATGAATAGAATTAATGCCTTATCAAAGAGACCCCACAGACTACCTAGCCCAATCACCCATGTGAGGATACAACAAGAAGTCTGCAGCCTGGAAGAGGGCCCTCATCCTCATGTGACCAGGTGTGCTCCTTCATCTCAGACTTCCAGCCTCCAGAACTGTGAGAAATAAATTTTGTTTTCTTAAGCTATCCAGTCTGTGGTGTTTTGTTATAGCAGCCAAAGACAACAGTCACAGTTCAGCCCAGAATTCACTGGAATGCACATTTAAAATTTAAGCTGAATAATTAAGTTATTTTGAAAATATATTTTCTCAAGTTATCAGCCAATATTGGTAGGAAGTATGGAGACAGGGATTTAGAATATATAAGTAGAGCTCAGTTTCTGCACTTGTGTTTGAAGTATGATTCTAGGATGAGAGCATGAACAAAGAAACCATATGCAAATTATGTAATATCATAGTGTGTTATACACAAAAATTAGAATCATCTCAAAAAACACACATAATTCTTTGTAATGATAATCATATCTCCCAAGCTATTTATTTCTATTTTGTCTATATGTTAAAATGTTCTGAATAATCTAAATACAATTGGGAGCATTTCATCTTTACTCTTCAAAAACTGACAAAGCTGATGATAAAGTGCTCCTGTCAATTTTGATTGTTAGAATGTCAGTTGTATTAGTGATTGCTTCTCAAAATATAAGATCTTAAATACATTTAAGACAACAGTTATACATGTTTCATGCTGTTCCATGGTCAAATTGCTTGAGTTCAGTTTATATTTTGGAGCAAACTTGGATTCAGAAATGTAGGTACCAATAACAAAACCTACTTCCAATCTTGCAACATGGATTTTCTGTCAAAAGCCTTTTTCTTTGCTTTAAATGATTTCAGAATCTGGAAAATCTATTTTAATCAGATGAAAAGATACAATGAAATTCCATTTTTCAAAAGCAAAGCATTTTATATCATTAAAATAGTCAATGACATTAATTCTTATTAAAAATAATTTTTAATGAATGTACCATGTGCATAAATTCAAAGAATGATGCTAGGCATTATGGGTGAAAAGAAATATTTGGTCTGGATGCTTTAAAAGATGGAAATATCAACAATTACTTGCTCAGGTGGGTTATGAACAAGGAATTTTAAATCTCTAGGTAAATTTTTGCCTAAAGATGGGGGACTGACAACATGCATACGTTTTCTTTCCTTCCAATGTACGTAACTATAAAAATCAACAGGTCATAAATTTACAACAAACAAGAGATTGGTAAAGAACTGTCAGGTATAAAAAATTATCTATATATTCTGGAAGGTAGCAAGTCCATAGGAAAGCAATAACTGTAGGCATGTGATGGAGGAAGTGGCCGTATGAGACACAACTTAGGCTGAGCCAGCGCTCCTGGTGAAACCACAGAGACTTGGGGCTGGAGAGTATGAGCAAGGACTGTGACTCAACTCATGATGGAGAGAGAGAGGGCAGATGCCAGGCCTGGGACTGGAAACATGCCCTATTCATGCCCCTACTCCTGACTCAGAAGAGTCAGCAGCCAGGACTCAAACTCTTAAGAGATCGGAATGCAATTCTACAGGGAAATTGTGACTCCAATGACATTGTGACATATTAGAGCCCCCAGAAAGACACCAATTCCAAGCCAAGAATCTTAACATGAAGACCCCCCTAAGTTGAGCAACATTACACACTTACATCGAGCTCCAAATGGGCTTCTCATGCCTTGATCTCAAACATAAACAGAAGATCACAGAGAGAGAGATAATTCACAGGGATGATTCATAAGAAATAAGAAAACATCAAATTACAAACAGTAATATCCTTAGAGAGATTTAAAAAGTATCGTTTTCATTTAATGCGGTAAAATTCCTGAGGGTAAGAATAATCGGTGGACCTAGAAGAACTCTTAGAGGTTAAAATGTTGTCTTTAAAATAAAAACGAGTTAATAAAATAGTAGAAAGATAAATAAATCTGTGAATAATAAGGAACCTTGGCAAAGACTGAGAAAAGATGAAAGGAAATAATATTTAGAAAACCAACTGAGGAAATCTAATAGCCAACCAAGAAAAATTTAAGAGTGAGAGGACAGAAAACAAAAACTGGAGAGAAGAAAATTATCTATAAAGTAATAAAATATGTTTCACAGAGCAGGCAGACCCAAATCTTAAAATTAAAATATCCCATCAAAAGAAATTTAAAAATAGCCCAGCAAGTGTGAACATAGCCTAAAGCTATCATCAGATACACTAGTGATACTCAAGAAATGCCTGCCCCTTTTTAGGCCAAAGAAGAGAAAAAAATTTAAACAAGGAGACAAGAAAATCAGAAAATGACACCTGCAGCTCAGGACAACAGTGAAGGTAAATCCCTGACTGGATTGAGAGGGAAACTGCGCAGAAGGGCGCTGGGGACTGAGGCCTCAGGAAAGTGGAAATGGTGGGGCATGAGGGAAGCTGGGTTTACAGGGGTTGAAAGAGCCGTTAGACACTCCAGAAAACCCTAAAGCTCTACAGACAGCAAATGCTCTACGTGGCTTTGCAGCAGACAGCAAGGTGAACACTCCTCACAGAGCCTTGTTAAAATACACCCGTAAGTATGGTAAGGAAGACAGGACAGCCACAGAACATCTAAGTGTTAATGACAAGAGCAAACGTGGAGAGAGGAGCAGACGAAAATAGATGAAAAGAAGAAAGCTGCTAATGTCTTTATTTAATAAAGTGAGGGGTCAGGGGGTCCGAATGAGGGACACACTGATTAATATCAACATATACTTACATGTATACACATAGTTTCCTTTTCCCAGCTTTATTGTGATAAAAGTGACAAAGGAAATTATTTATATTTCAAGTAATTTGCTATTTTGACGTATTGTGGAATAATCGGCACAATCAAGCTAATTAGCATTCCTATCACCTCACCTAATTACATTTTTGAGGTTGTGTGTGTGATCAAAACACTTAAGGTGAATAAGTTCTGCACAGCAGTGTGACTATAGGTAACAGTACTGTATTCTATACTAGAAATTTGCTAAGAGGTTCATCTTAAGTGTTCTCATATCATTTTCTTTAATTACGTGAAGGCTATCAGGGGATTGCTTGATGTGGAAGACTTATTCTCAGAATAAGAGGCTGGTTTGCAAAGAACTTTACTGAAAAGAACTATATCCCTGTGTCCAGACCACGTTATTGGGATGGGCGAGGGGAAAGAATGCTGCAGTAGAGCATTTAGACCTATGTTTAAATCAGATTACTACCCTGCTAACCAGCCTCAAACAGGTTATAAAAAAATCTGTCTTCATTCTTTTTTTTGTTAATATATTTTTATTGATTTCCGAGAGAGGAAGAGAGAGAGAGAGAAACATCAATGATGAGAGAGTCATTGATCGGCTGCCTCCTGCACGCCCCCTGCTGGGGATGGAGCCCGCAGCCCTGGCATGTGCCCTGACCAGGAATCGGACCTTGACCTTCTGGATCTTAGGTCGATGCTCAACTGCTGAGCCACGCCAGCTGGGCTCATTCTTAAGCTAAGCTATTCCTAAGGTAAATGTTCATTCTGTATAAGCACCTCTGGAAGAAAGTATATGAGTTGTTTCTCTAAGTCGTTAACTGGTTGTGGTCATTTTGCTAATGGTTAGCCTGACCTTTTCAATCTTTCGCATCCACATGAAAGTCTTCATCATCATAAAAATAAAAGAAGGTCCATTGAAAAGCAAAACAAAACTTGGCAACAAATTTTTTTCCCTGCTTTGGAAAGTGGTTGTTGCCTGCTGATAACTTTTGTATATTCACAACAAAAAACACTGTTTAGGTAAATTCTGGTTCATTGTCTATCAAGAAATATCTACAAATGTATCAAAATAACTACCTTAAGCAAACCCTAAAAGCTTCGTCACATGTTGCATTCAGGAGTGATTTCACCGGCACCATGCACTAATATATCAAAAGAGCATTTAAAATGAGATGTTTTGTTCAAAGAAATGGCACTTCAAAGCAACTGAGGAGCAGGCAATCATGTCTAACTTCTACAAAGAAGTATTATCCTTCCTAAAATGAAACGTTGAACACACAAAATCTGAATTGAAATCAAATCTGATATTAAATTTTATTACATAGAGATTACTTGCCATGTCAGTTAAGAGCTGACATTTCAAAATAATTCTAAAAGTCATGTTCAGGTAGATGATATTTATTCATTCCACAAACTAAAATTCAGTCTAAAAACCTTGATCCACATTACAAGGAAGTATAAACTTTTATATGCATATCATATTGTTAGTATTTTATCTCAAGATACTAAGTTCCTTCAATAAAAATATCCTTCAAAGGGAACTGGCATGAGGGAAAGTGAAGAGCAAAATCTATTAATTAACTGATAACTTGGCCTGTGCTGTGTCTGCCTTCTGAAAGCCCTGTATTTGCAATCTGTTATTTTTTCAAATAAAGAGGGGTCACTTAACAAATAGTGATTGGCTTTAAGTTCTGAGTAATTAGCATCCTTATTTTGTATTTCCCTCATTACCTGTGAGGTTGAACCAACTGTCCTATTTTATTCTCACTGTATTTCTTTGTAATCTGTTCCATTATAGTTCCAACATCTGCATCAAGCTGAAACATAACTCCCTTCAGCCCAAATTATATTTATTATTTATTTATAATTCTTTTTGTTTGTTTTGTTTAAAATATTACAGATGTTCCTTTTTCTCCCCAATGACCCATTCCACCCATCCCACCCCCCTTCCCAGTCCCTCTCCACACCATTGGGTTGTGCACATATGCTTATAAATTCTCTGGTTACTCTCTCCCCTTCCGCCCACCCACCCTCCTCCATCCCTCTGACATTTGTCAGTCTGATCCATGCTTCTGTGTCACTGAATCTATTTTGTTCATGAGTTTATTAAGTTCTTTAGATTCCACATATAAGTGAGATCATGTGATGTTTGTCTTTCTCTGCCTGGCTTATTTCACTTAGCATAATACTCTCCAGGTCCTTCCATACTGTCCCAAAGGGTACAAGATCCTTCTTCTTTACAGCTCCATAGTGTTCCATGCTGTAAATGTCCAAATTGTTCAAATCACTTATGTTAATTTTTTTTCCTTTATCATATGCAGAACTTTAATCCCTTGAAATTTATTTTGTGTAAATTGTGAGAAAAATTATCTAACTTTATTGTTTTGTTTACAAGTGATTAGACGGCCCAATACTAAATAATGCATTCTTTTTTTCACTTAAAACACCACTCTTAAATTCTAATTTTCATATGTACTGATTTTGTTCTGGAAACAGAAAAGATTCTATTCATTATTTTTCTAACTGATTAATTCTTAACATTTCTTATGTGTTTATTCTGAAGAACTTTAAAAGTTCAAAGTCTCTCCCAAAGTGAAAAGTTTATTAAAATTGTTTTGAATGTACCAATTTATTTTGCAAGTATTTCCCTCTTTACAATATTGATCATCCAAAATTGGAATAAACTGAACACAGTGCTAGGCAGTGTAATTTAAATGACACTTAGTTTTATATTATGTTCTCGAAACTAGAGACATGATAGAACTCTTCTTTGTTACAAATATCTCCTCTCTCTCCTCCCTCTCTCTCTCTTACACACACAGTCAATACAGAGGCTTGTTTGTTTGTTTTAACCACATAGTTTATACACATATATCATAATATCTATTATGGACTGCATGTTTGTGTCCCCCTGTGTGTGGTTGAGACCCCACATTCCTGGTGGGAGGGAGCTTTCAGCAGCGATATCCCTCTGGCTTCTCAGCCACCACACCTGGGTTTGAGGTCCAGCCCATCCGAATCTCTGCCCTTCTTACCAGTCTCTTTGTGGCTCATTCTGTAAATCCTTGGTTATAATATTGCCATTCAGCCAGGCTTCAGTTGGTTATTCAAGTTGATTGCTCTATAAATTAGCTGTAAATCCAGTTTGGAGCCAGAAGCAGGTGACTGTAGCTTCTACCCACTCTGCAGTCATTTTGGAATCTCTGTAGTTGTAAATTTTCTAGTAGCAATGTTAAAAAGAAATTGATGAATTAACCTTATTAATATATTTCATTCAGTGTACTCACGTTTTCATGATTTCAACATGTAATTGAAATTTAGAAAGCAGAATGAGATTTTACATTTTTTTTTCCTACTAAGTCTTGGAATTCTAGTACATATTTCATATTTATTTGGAACTGCTACATTTTGCATGCCCAAAGTCACAGGTAGCTAGTGGCTACCAAATTCATATTGTTCAGCTCATGTATAAGAAATGAAATGATGTTTGTCAGGAAATTTTATAAATCACCTACCATTTTGAATATACAAAGTGTATCTAATTATTTCTCATTTATCTTGGGGTTTCTGGGTAGAAAATATTAAATGAATATATTAATAATATTCTTTATCTATTTCTTTATTAGTTGCATTGGCCATTTGTCATTACCTCAATTAGCTGTGCAGCATAGTTTCTTTGTTTTAACAATGTAAGTTTTGTTTTGAATCTAGGAGGAATTCCTCTAAAATTCTATTGTCGAATTGTTTTGGATAATCAGTCTTTATTATTTGAGGAGATTACTTTTCAAATATATTTCACTAAATGTTTCTAAGGAGAAACTGATATTTCTTTTATTAATACATCTGCATCTCTGGATGACTACATGGTTTTTTCCTATAGCATATCAATGTAATTAAATGATTTATTGATTGATATTCTAATGCTGCACAATTATCTCAATACAGGCATAGCTGGGAGATACTTCTGGTTCTGTTCCAGACCACCTCGGGGGGGGGGGGGTGTCGCAATAAGCATAGTAATCTTTTTGTTGGTGGAGAGTCTTGCCTTCAACCTGTAAAAATTTCATCTGTGAAGCCCAATAACGTGAAGCACAGTAAAGCAAGGTATGCTTGTACCTTTCTGGAATGAACCCACCTGGTTATGGCATAACAGACGTTTAATATACTCCAGGGTTCATTCTATTTCCTTGAGGCAGTTATTTGTGTTTCCCAAGCTTCGGCTAGGTGTGGTTTTCCTGTGATTGGTGCAGCCAAGGAACACGGGGTGAGAATCAAGTGTCACAGAAAACCATGTTTGTTACTGTGGAAATGCTGACTGTCCCTGACAGAGACAGGATGGCAATGGCTCAGTCGTTCTTATGAACCACATGCATTTCAGAGAACTCAGGGTCTCATTTTAGTGAAGACAGGCATTTCTGGAACCTGTAGGATTGAATGCATCCAGAGTGTTTTGGACTTTCTATAACCCACAATATTTTATTTGAATCGTGTGTACTTTTAGTGCTTACTTATTAACAGTTCTTGAAAGTTTCTATAATTTGTAACATTAAATGTGTTATTTAGAACTTCATAGAATGCATGCAAACAGATATAAGATACATATGCATTTGAGGGTCTTGAAAATAAGGTTTTTTGAAAGTAAACAAAACATCTTATGACTTTAGCATGTCACTTATTTTTAATAGTTGCATGGAAGTTTTTCTAACGACTATGTGTGTCAGCCTTATAACTTGAATTTTGTTTTCATTCTATGTCCTATACTTCAAAATGAACACAATAAGATGGAATAATTATTAAAAACTTGAGGACTGATAGAGTTTTTTCAGTAATTTTTAGTTCACATTTTAAAAATTTAATGTATGACTCTCATTCTACTCTTTTTGTTTCCCATTTACCATGGAAATTAGACAATTTTTATTAATACAAATACATTTTTATAGTTTTTAAAAAATATGTTCTTATTGACTTTAGAGAGAAAGAGAGAGAGAGAAAGAGAGAGAAACATCAATCAGTTGCCTCCTGCACCCACCCCAGCTGGGGATGGAGCCTGCAACAACGGCCTGTGTCCTGATCGGGAGGAACCTGCAACATTTTGGTGCAGGGGACAGCACTCAGCCAACTGAACCATACTGGCCAGAGCCATTTTTATCATTTTAATTTAATTTACTTCTTTTACTCTAAAAATACCTTGAAGCATATCATTTATATGTTCTTCATTGTATTCTAAAGTATTGTTTCATCCCATTATTTGAACTATCATAGACCCAAAGTGATTTCTTTAAAAAAATTATTTTAATTCTTAAATCACAGCTGACGTTCAGTATTATATTAGTTTCAGGTGTACAGCATCACGGTTAGACATTTACATAACTTATGAAGGGTTCAACCTGGTAAGTCTAGTACTCTCTTTGCAGCATGAATAATAATTATATTATTGACTGTATTCCTTTTGCTCTGCTTTACCTCCCTATGACTATTTTGTAACTATCAACTTGTATTTCTTAATTCCTTCACCGTTTTCACCCAGCCCTCCCAAACACCTTCCCATCTGGCAACCATCGATTTGTTCTTCTTATTTATGAATTTGTTTCTACTTTGTTTGTTTATTTCATTTTTTAGATTCCATATAGTACAAGTGAAGTCATATGGTATTTGCAATGGACATATGAAAAGATGTTCAAAGTCACTAATTATCACAGAAATGCAAATTAAAATCACGGTGAAATATCAGCTCACACCTGACAGAATGACTATCATCAATAAATTAACAAACAGCAAGTGTTAGCGAGGATGTGGAAAGAAAGGTACCCTCAGGATTGCAAATTGGTGCAGCTACTATGGAAAGCAGTACAGAGGGTCCTCCAAAAATTAAAAACAAACAAACAAAAACTACCATATGACTTAGCAATCCCCCTTCTGGCATTTATCTGAAGAAATCCAACACACAAATCTGAAAAAATGCAAAGCACTAATTGAAAAATATCTGTGTACCCTTACATTCATTGCAGCAACCTTAGTGTTCATTGGTAGACAATTGGCTCTAGAAGAAGTGGCACCTATATAATGGAACATTACTCAGTCATAAAAAAAAAAAAAAATGACTCTTACCAATATTGACAACATGGATGGACCTAGAGGGTGTTAAGCTAAGTGAAATAAGTCAAACTGATTTATTTCTTTATTTTATATATTATATTGGCATTATTTTTCAAGTTTATTGACTTTTACTTTCTTTAAAAAGAAAGTATATATATATATATGTTTTCTTTTTTTTTTTGATTTAAAGCATTTCATTCATGGTATTTTAACTGAAGTTCTTTATCAACAGTTTCTAAAAGCTGATTGTCAATTGTTATTATGTTCTAACTGGCCTTCTTTTGTGTCTTGATTTCTAATTTGAGCCAAGCGTTATTTAGAAAAGGAATTTTGTTTTAATGTGAAAAGTAGTTGCATTTTTTTGTTAATCTGTTTCTAACTTATTGCATTATATTCTTAAATGGTAGCTAAAATGTTTTAATTCTTGAAAATATTGTTCTTTTCTTGCAGTTAGGTTATAATTATTTTAAGTATTCCACAGATCTTTCTAAATAACTTATATTCTCTTTCAAGACAAGTGTTTGATAAGGAGGCATAAAAACAGTGTGCTCTGACATAAGTTTCCTCAATTTCACAGTCTTTGTTCATTTAAATTTATTTTTTTAATCCTCACCTGATGATATGTATTTATTGATTTTAGAGAGAGAAGGCGAGAGAGAGAAACATCTTATGAGGGAGATACGTTGACCGGTTGCCTCTCATAAGCACCGTGACCAGGAATGGAACCTAAAACCTGGGCATGTGCCCTGATGGGAACAGAATCAGACACCTTTCGGTGCACAGGGCAATGCTCAACCAACTGAGCCACACCAGCTAAGGCTCATTTTTTAATTTACATAATTTTAGGTGTAAGTCATAAAAATAGTCTTCTATATTTTCATCTAAAAGTTTTATATTCCATAGCTATTAATTTGAAATTATTTTTTTATTTTTTGTGTGCAATAGGTCGTTGTTTTTCAACATAGGCACCTAATTTCCCCAGTGCTAGTTATTGAATTTTTGGTCGAGTTCTTAAAGTGCCTTTCTTCTTAATAAGCTGTCGTTAACATTTGAAACTGTTGGGGATAAAATATTTTTGTTTAATGTAGAGTAGGCACTTAGCTTAAACATGTAATATACATTTAAGTGTGTATGCTTTTGCCATGTAAACAATGCAATAATAAAATAGAAAATTATATAATATATATATCTTATGAAAAAAATATTAAAATTGAATTTTTTAATTGCTCACATCTATACATAGATAAAGTTTTGCATTTTGTATGCTGGTTTTATTAGTTCTCTTTAGATTTGATATTCTCTCTCTATATATATATTTTTAAATATATCTTTATTGATTTCAGAGAAAGGAAAGGAGGGGGAGAGAGACAGAAACATCAATGATGTGAGAGTCACTGATTGAGCCCGCAACCCAGGCATGTGCCCTGACCGGGAATCGAACCCCGATCGCCTGGATCCCAGGTCGACGCTCAACCGCTGAGCCACGCCCGGCCGGGCTCTCTATATTTCTTTGAATTTTCTAAGTAGGTAAAGCATAGCTTCTGCAATTTAGAATAATGTAATTTTCCTTCCTTTTTTACAATCATATCTCTTATTTCGCTTCCTGATTAGTAGGTTTGCTACAAGCTCCAATATTAAGTTAGATAATAGAGATAATAGTGTTATTTTGCCTATTTCTTTATTTTAATGATTTTCTACTCTTCTTTGGTATTTGGTTTGCTATTTAAATTTCTCTACTGTGAAAGCTTCTCACATTTTCTCTTCAAATTTTGCACATGGTCCTTCCTAGAACTCTCTGCCCCATTCCTTAGGCCATCTCTTTGTGATGCATTCTGGGCTGACGTATTCCCCTTCATGGAGGAGTTCCTTACGTGCTTTTGCTTATTTTTGTTGTAGGTTTTCCTATGAGATCGCTAGCGTCCCGAGCTACCCGTTAGGGACTTGGCACGCCCTCGATTGCGGGCACGTCTGTGGGAAAATCTCCCCTTGCCCCTCCTGAGGCTGTGGAGGACCTTATGTGCCGCTTTATCAGCTCAGGCACAAGGTTCCCGCAGGCCACAGAGAGAGGGGAGAATCCAGACTCCACACTGCAGCCAGTGCTGATGTCTGGCTTTCTTCCTTTTGCAAAGGTTCAGAGTTCACCCTAATTCCATGCTACAAAATGAAAGCATGAAGTTTTTCTAGTCTTATTTCACATGCTAGATGCTACTTCCAGACTCTTGGCATTAGCTCCAAAACTCATTTTCAGCGGCTCATTTACACAGGGCACTTGGAGCTTTTTCTTTGTGGTCTTGAGAATCCTACTTCTTTCTCTCCTTCCTTCCTTCCTTCCTTCCTTCCTTCCTTCCTTCCTTCCTTCCTTCCTTCCTTCCTTCCTTCCTTCCTTCCTTCCTTCTTCCTTCCTTCCTTCCTTCCTTCCTTCCTTCCTTCCTTCCTTCCTTCCTTCCTTCCTTCCTTCCTTCCTTCCTCCCTCCCTCCCTCCCTCCCTCCCGCTTCATGACTCATAAAAACACTTCTCTGTATGCTGACCTGGTCATTTGCAATTTGGAAAACTGTTTGACTTTGAGTTTTAATTTTTAAAACTCACTTTCAGACCAGATGTTCTGCAAACTTTCTTATCTAAAAGATTCATCGAGGGGTATGATCAACACTGAGCACTGCACACACTTGGAAAAAAACACAGATTGGGAGAGGTTTCTGGAGCATTAAAGTCAACCTCATGTAGGGCAACGAAAGCACAAGCAGGCCTGTAACCTTCAGCAATCGCCCTTCCACCTCAACTGTGGTAAATCAAACTGCTTCCTTTTGATACGGGTATGACAAATTGTTTAAGGTGAAATAATGATACTTCACATGGGACATTTGGTCCAAGATGGCTTCACTGATATTATTATAGAGAAAGATATGAGCAAATTATCTTGGAGAGATTTATAGATCAAAAAATGATGACACAAATATCAGTTAAGCCAACCCTCTCCCAAAAAATTACTTTAAAATTCAAACTTAGTGAGCAATAGATTTTATCAAAATCAATTTAAGAAATAAAAACGTATACACTTCATTAAATGGACATGTTATTCCTTCAGTAAGTATTTACTGAGCCTTCCTTTCTTCTGTTTCTCAGTTATTCCAAAGCATCAAAATACTTCCTGTATGAGGAACAAAAATGATCCCCTTCAACCCCATTCCCACCCGTGCCCCCAAATGCATCTTACGAATGAATGCAATGCTCATTGCCAGCTCTCTGCTTAAGATTTAACTCCTTAGCAAGCCCACCGCATCCTTACACATACCCTCTGAATTCCTTACTCTTAGAGTGTTGCTACGGGCCACGTGCCCCGCCATTGTCAGGGGGCAGAAGGGCAACCCTCCCGCTTCTACACCAGATTCCACCCCACTCCTCTTCTCCCCAACATCACCTATGCAATTACTTACCCTCTGTATCACCAATTCCCCCTCTCTGTTTCAATATTTAATGTACAAACCAATTTTCTTTAGAATAGTAAGTACATACAATTTCTTACACTCACATAACCCTTCAACTACCACTTCATTTCTCCATCAATGAATTTCTCTTAGTGACTACTTTCTATTTCCTCACCTCATGCGTCTCTCAACCAATTTCCACTGTGCTTCCATAACCCATCATCCCTAGGACACCATTTCTTTCAAGGATACAAGTGCCTGCCATGTTTACAAGTCTAATTTTCAAAACCCTTTTTGAACGTTACTTCATGGCCGAGTGTCATTTAAGAAAGCTAACCACTTCCTCTACCTCTTGGCTCTGGTGGGCCCAAAGTGTCCTGTTCCTCACACCCCATTAGTTCCACTTAAGTCTACACTTTTGGCTTTTCTACTTTATTTCACCAAGTCAAGAAACCGCAGGACCCTCTTTTTAATATTTTAAATTTTTGTTCTTTTTTACCTCTAGACTCTTCCTAAGGGATCACATCTTTCCCACGACTTAGATTGAACTCCCCTTGCAAATATAATCTGACAGCTTTTCCATTATCTGATAGGACATGAGAAGTATAGAGGAAGCTCAACTTTGACTTTGTCAGGAAACTGCTAACACACTAGCATGTTCCATAGAAAGGCTTGCTGGCCTCTGTGGCTTCTGCTGAACGGCAGGAGAGTCTCAGAGCCAGTGTCACATAATGTGTTTCACAAGCTTCTGAGTGAGCCATTTTTCATTGACAATTGGTTATTTTCCTCCTAGATTTACTAAAACTATACGAATTTAATACTGAAAGCAGTTGGCAGAGATCTGTAAATAAAGGTTCATAAACATAAAAATTTACAACATCTCAAAGGGAAACTATGCAAAGAGCAAAAAATAGATCGAATTGGGGGGAGAGGAGAGAAGAGTTTACTATTCCAGGATAAGTGGAAAACCAGAAAAGAATTTGCCTGGCATTTGAAGATGTTGATATGAAGTTATTCATAATTAAGACAAAATAGAGTTAATCAGTATGCTTACAACAGCCATATTTTCTGTCAAGAAAAAGGCATTTTTGTAGGGAAGGCTGAACAGATATTAGAGAGCAGCTGTTGAGGGACAGAATGATCGATAAGAGAGCGTGGAAGTACAGATGAGTTCTAAGGTCCCAGGCTGATTGGACTATATCCCAGATCCTGAGAGAACTTGGCCTGAGATCTGATCCACCATCTGCTTTCTCAGAGGATTCACTGGAAAACTAAAAACAAACAATACATTATCACTTTTAGAGAAAAGATGTGTAGAGAGTGAGCCCTTAGACTATAAATCTACATACATTGGCTAAATACATACATTATAAAATATTGGTCAATACTAACAAATGGGAGATGTTGGCATCACTAAGGGGCAACCTGGGTTTACAAAGAACAAGCAGGGTCGAGTTTACTTTATTTCCTTCTTTGACTGAAATCCTCAGCTGGAAGGTTAGAAAAATGTGAAACAGATTGGTCACCTACCCCCATCATCAGATCCTTCTGGACAAGAAAATAAAATATGCATCAAATTTTGTTCTATAGAGTAAAATCTGGTGTTGTTTGTTATATGCAGTAATTTGTTAACGGTGGCATGGTTTTCTCAGGCTTAGTGGATATTTGTTTTCCCTAAGTGTTCCCTAATTTCCTGTGGTTGATAGAATTATCTCTCTTCTCTGAGGAATCTCCACCTGGGGAAGTCAAGGATGTCAGACCCTTCCTCTCTCTCTGCCCCTAATAAACTAGAAGTGAAGCTTATTGCCTAAGCCTCACCTAAGACTATGATTCAGCATCTCCCCTGCAAAATGGCAGCAATGTTATCAATTTCAGGGGCTTTGGGGCAGAAGGCCTGGGAGAGAACTGAATTAAGTGTAAAGAATAAGAGAGAGTAGGTGTCCAGAAAATGGAAGGTCCCTTTCCAGGCTCACCGTTTGAGAAAAATATGCAAACTACTATGAGATTATGGAGGGAGCAAACCGTCAAGGGCAGATGGTGATGAATTCAAAGGCAGAACAATGACATCTGCATGTTTAGAACAAGAGGATGGCGCATCTTGTTACAGGGCCTGCTTCTGGGCAGCCCACAGCTGGGGCACAGGAAAAAGGGAGTGAGGCTTTCGTAGTTTCCCCTGGCTAATGATGCCTGCATGATTGTCCTGAGCCACGCTTGTTAGGAATGGACTAGGAAGAACCAGATTACCTGAGATATTCGAGAAATGAGGATATCTTTCTCAGAGACTATCTCTCTGGCCCTGACCACAACTCCAGATAAAGTGATTTTCTTTTTCTTTTTTTCTTTTTCTCTTTTTAAAATATATCTTTATTGATTTCAGAGAGAGAAAAGGAGAGGGGGAGAGAGAGAGAGAGAGAGATAGAAACATCAATGATGAGAGAGTCACTGATCGAGCCCGCAACCCAGGCATGTGCCCTGACCAGGAATCGAACCCTGATTGCCTGGATCCTAGGTCGATGCTCAACCTCTGAGCCACGCCCAGCCAGGCAGATAAAGCGATTTTCTAAGCAGCCCAGAGTTCTTACTTGATTAATCATTTGTTTTTCCTCTGTCAGCACACAGATGTCAGTTTCAACATTCTTTGTCTTGCTGACCAACCTGGATGCTGAATAGTCCAGTTCTAATACTATTAATAGCACAGTAGTATATGGCTATACGATGACTGGTATGCTTTTGCTCATAACCATTTCATATTTAGTTATGAGTATCACTAACTTCTGCTACTTGATAATATAGAACAATAATGATTTGCCCCAATAATATACATTTTAATGTTAAAATTATATATATATATATGTTTTATAAGATAAAACATCTTCAAAAAGGGAGAGGTGAATGTTGTAAAATGAATAATAATATATACAATCTTGGGATTGAGCTCTGGGTACAAGATAGTTGCCAATTAACTGGGGTTAGGGTTTGTCCTTTGGAAATATTAGCAAGTCTTCCTCTCGGCTATGAAAGGACAAGATAAATACTTTAGATGTCACTCGCGGAAATGAGGCAACCTTTCTCTTTCTTTCTTTCTTTCTTTCTTTTCTTTTCTTTCTTTCTTTCTTTCTTTCTTTCTTTCTTTCTTTCTTTCTTTCTTTCTTTCTTTCTTTCTTTCTTTCTTTCTTTCTTTCTTTCTTTCTTTCTTTCTTTCTTTCTTTCTTTCTTTCTTTCTTTCTTTCTTTCTTTCTTTCTTTCTTTCTTTCTTTCTTTCTTTCTTTCTTTCTTTCTTTCTTTCTTTCTTTCTTTCTTTCTTTCTTCTTTCTCTTTCTTTCTTTCTTCCTCCCTTTTCTCTCTCTTTCTCCCTCTTCCTCTCTCTACTGCTTCTTCTCTGTTTCTCATTTATTTTAATCTTTAACTTTGCAACCTGACGTTTTCTGCTTCATTAATTCATTGCCTATCATGGCTAGCTTTAAATATAACAATTGGCCCATACATCTAAATTACTAATAATTAGGCAGCAGGAAATGAATTAATAAGACTGAAATAGTCAGGAAATTTCTAGGTGGAAGAGGGCAAGTGAAGGAGGACTGCCTTTCTTTTATGTATTTTATTTTATTATTTATTTATTTATTTATTTATTTATTTATTTATTTATTTATTTTTACCTCTTATGTATTTTAATATATGTAACAAAACCTCAATAATTAAGAGTAGTACATTAATGCACAAATAAGTCAATAAAACAGGGGATTCTCATCAGTGATGGTGGAGTAGGTGGAAGCTTCACTCACCTCCTCCCATGACCACATCAAAATTACAACTAAATTATAGAACAATCAACCTAGATAATCATCTGAATACTATCTGAAGAGAAGTCACATAACTAAGGATATGCCACAACACGCAGAGACTGGTAGGAAGGGTGGAGGCTTGAACCAGGCTGGCCCAGCACGCACATGCTGTGGTTGAGAATCCAGAGGGATATCTCAGCTGTGGAGGTCCCCTCTGAGGAGCAAAGGCTCTAAGCCCCACAGCAGGCTCCCCAGCCCAGGGTTCCAGTGCCAGAAGTGGAGCCCATATAACATCGGCTGTGAAAATCAGCAGGGTCTCCTTCAGTCCCAGTGAGACAGAAGACTGCTGGAAACCCACGTGCCCTCTTAAAAGGACAGCATACCAGTGCTGACTACTAGGCACTCATTCTAAAAAATCCAGCAGAAGGACAACTGCTGAGGGGGTCAGAGTCCTACAGGGAGAGACTGAGTTGTGAGGCTTCAGGGGAAGGTGTTAGAGAGACAGATGCCAATGTCCCTGCATTGAGTCTCCCCTTCCCCACAGCCCCAGGGTAACATTCCCCTGGGTTGAGCACTACCCCCACACAGCATTAGCTTAGTGAGGTACACTAGCTCTACCCTGACAATTCCTTGAAGCCCCACTTACCCAACTTGCCCACAGCCTGAGGCTCTGTCAGCAGCAGCCAGGTTGGGCATATGTTGCAGGCTTTCTTAAAAAACTCGCAAGGAATTCTATTCCAGTTTAAAAAAGGGGGGAGCAGAAACACACAGAGATAAACTGAGTTGTCTGGCTTCAGGGAGAGAGCCGTCTTCCCACATGGCCACAAGTACCACCATTTCTGTCTTTAGCCCCACTTCATACAGCCAAATCTTAATCTGCTTTAGACTGGTGAACTCCACTAGCTCCATTCTGATGACTACCTGAGACCCCACCCCACTGCAAAGGTACGCAGCCCCCAGGTGGTAGTGGCTGGCCCTGGAGTACCTTGGCGAGTTGTCTCAGACCCAGCACAGGCACCAAGTTTGAATCTGTATTAACCTGATGAACACCACTCGCCCTTACCAGGTAATTCCCTGAGAACCTGCTTCATGTAACTTGCTTACCACCTGAGACTCTTTAGTGGCTGAGCTTAACAAACAGCCAGCAGGTGGTGGCTAATCTCGGGGTGCCTTGGGCCTTTTGCTGACCTGTCTTAGGCCTAGTACCACTGGTGGCAGCCAGCTTTGGTTTGCAACTTGCTCTTCCCACATACACCCAGGTCCAACAAGGGCAGCTACAAGCTGTGGATTGCTTTGTAGTTCCTAACAGGGATCCCAGGGCTAGTAACAGGCAGTGTATGACACTGATCTGCACTGGAGTCCCTCCTCAGAGGCCAAATAATGCCCTCCTGCACCCCAGTGGCTGGTTTCAGACTATAACAAAGTACACTTAGTTAGCTCCACAAGCAGAAGACCCAAAGACAGATTTCAGCAGGCACTAGACACTGCTGGAGCAAATTCCACTTCATGGGGTCAGCCCTGCACAGCAGGTCATACACAGTGGTTGTGGTCAACCCTCACAGCAAGTCAGCCTGAGGGTCAACCCTACCCACAATGTACCAACAACAATCAAGGCTCAACTAAAACAAGAGGGCACATAACTCACCCAAGGGACACTCCTGGGGCGCCTGGCTCAGGGGATCAGGGACATTGAGCCACTGGGCCCCACAGCACACCTATTACATAGGGCCAGCCTATGAAGACTGGATGACATAACAGATCTACTTAATACATAGAAACAAACACAGGGAGGCAGCCAAAATGGGGAGACCAATAAACATGTCCCAAATAAAAGAACAGAAGAAATCTCCAGAATAAGAACTAGATGAAATGGAGACAAGCATCTACCAGATACAGAATTCAAAACAATAGTTACGATGATGCTCAAGAAGCTTAGTGAGACCAGCCAGGCGTGGCTCAGTGATTGAGCATCGACCTAGGATCCAGGAGATCACAGTTCGATTCCTGGTCAGAGCACATGCCTGGGTTGTGGGCTCGATCCCCAGCAGGGGCTTGCAGGAGGCAGCCGATCAATGATGACTTTCTCTTCATTGATATTTCTATCTCCCTCTCTCTTCCTCTCTCTGAAATCAGTAAAGATATATATATATATATATATATATATAAATATATATATATATACATATATATATATATGTATATATATATATATATATATTTTTAAAGAGGCTTAATGAGAACTTTAACAAAGAGATAGCAAGCATAAAAAAACCCACAAGAAACCATAAAAAAGTAGTTAGAAATGAAGAACACACTAAAAGGAATCAAGAGAAGATTAGGTAAGGCAGAGGACAGGATCAGCAATTTAGAAGACAAGATAGCAAAAAAACGCAAAAGCTGTCTTAAGAGGAAAACTCATAGCAATCCATGCCTACCTCAAGAAATAAGAAAAATCTCAAATAAACAATCTATCTTTACACCTGAAGGAACTAGACAAAGAACACAAACAAAGCTCAAAATGGATAGAACAAAAGAATTAATAAAGATAAGAGTGAAAATAAAGAAAATAGACTAAAAAAAGAGCACAAAAGATCAGTGAAACCAAGAGGTGGTCCTTTGAAAAGATAATCAAGATTGATAAAACTTTAACTAAACTTATGAAGAAAAAAGAGAGAAGACAAATAAACTTATAAATGAAAGAGAAGTGAGAACTGACACAACAGAAAAACAAAGCATTATAAGAAAATACTATGCCAACAAATTGGACAATCTGGAAGAAATGGATAAATTCCTAGAAACATTCAATCTTCCAAGACTTAATCAAGAAGAAACAGAAAGCTTGAACTCACTGATTGTAACCAAGGAAACTGAAAACTACATTAGATAGCACTCTTCAGTTTCTTGCATAAATTAAGATAAGTCCTTAATAAATGTCACTTGTATCTTAATTGGCTTATATTATAAAAATGTTTATTTAAGTTTTAAATTCCTTATTGTTCACTGTTAACTGAGGGACAGCAATTACAGATTATCCAAGAAATACTCCTATTGTGTGTGGAATGTATTCCCGAACATTGATGTGGTTTATGCCCAATATTTGGAAATTTCCTGTAGGTATAATCACAGGATGTTGCTGTAAAGACAAGAAATCAAGAAACACTAGAACTTTGATAGTCTCATCATGGGTTAAAAGGAGGTGGAATCAAGTGTTTATCTGTAAAATCAATCCAGGTTAATTATCCCACAGAACCTCTGAAGTTTTCAAGATTCCAAGGAAAATTGAGATAGTGGAGATACCTATAAATATAACTGAATACTTAAAACCTATTCAGAAAGAGAGACTGAAAATTTAAGGGAGCAAAAATTTAGAAGATCCAATACTTATTCTCAAAAGTTTATTCTCATATAAAACAGATAATAAAAAATTCACTTTTACTATAATTTCAACACAATTTTATCAAGTGTCTCTTGTGTGTCAGGAACTAGATTATGTACCTTCTGCTGTATGGCTTAAAATAATCATTCTATCCCAAACTGCACTAACTATACTATCTTTTCACCAATTTTAAGTTGAATTATTAACCATACCACTAGCATGTTAAGATACTCATTTCAACCAATGTCACCCCCCAAAATTCAATAAATTTTTAAAAAAGATATTAATTTCAGGATCCCAGATGGCAGCAGATTGAGTGGAAGCTACACTCACACTCTCCCAGGACAAAATTGGAATTACAACTAATATATAGGAAAACCAACCTGAATAATCAACTGCAACTGAAGACAAGCTGGGGAGCACCCTCATAACCAAGGAGGAAAACTGGAGACCACAGAGAGACTGGTAGGAAGTGTGGAGGCGAGAGGGCTGGCTGGGCTCCCACAGGCAGCAGCTGAAGGTCCAGAGGGAAATCTCAGCTGTGGGAGGTTCCCACTGACCACTCTGGGTCCTAAACCCCAAGCTGGTCTCCCCAGCCAAAAGCACTAGAACTGAGAAAGGTGCCCACACAATATCTGGCTGTGAAAAGCAGTGGGGTTTCTGTCTGCCAGGGAGAGACAGCTGTAAATGCAGGCACCCTCTTAAAGGGCCAAGGCACAAAGTTGGGCTCCAGCAGAGGAAAGGCAGAGTGGACGAGAGCAGTGTGAGTAGAATCCAGGGGGGGTGGCTGGGGGAATAGATATCACAGGGCATCGATCAGGACCCTGGTGCTGAGTCATTCCCCATACTTCACACAACATCTTTCTAAGGCAGACTTTTAGCTTCTAAGCAGCTTTTGCCTGGGAGGGGCAGGGCAATTGCTCCACCCTGCTGGAAAACCTCTGACCCCATCCTGTGGAGTTTCTACAACCTGAGGCTCCTTAAGAGACTGGTGAAAAATCAGCTGTCCCACCTTGTGGAGTTTCTACAGCCCGAGGCTCATTAAGAGACTGAATAACAGCCTCTGGGTGCTTTGAGTCTTTGCCTAATTTGCTTCTGGACCCAGGGCTTGAAAAAGCAGGCTTTGGTGCATATTTTGGTCCTGTTCAAACACACCCAGCCCCAGCAGAGGAAACCGAAAGCTGTGGAGTGTGGAAAACTTCAAACAGGGTACTCAAGCCGGTCACAAACAGTGTCTGACATTGGCCTGCCCCAGAGACCATCCAAAAGACTGGAAGTCCTAGCAGGTCTACCTAATACATAGAAACAAATCCAAACAGGCAGCCAAAATGGGGAGACAAAAAACAAGTCGAAAATGAAGGAACAAGAGAAGTCTCCAGGAGAAGAGCTAAGTGAAATGGATATAAGCAATCTATCAGATATAGAGTTCAGAACACTAATTATAAGGATGCTCAATAGCATGAAAAAAGATATGGAAACTATGAAGGGAATTAAAAATGACATAGTAGAAATAAAGAATACATTGGAAGAAATGAACAGCATATTATGGGAATTTAAGGATATGATCAACAAATTAGAACACAAGGTAGAAAAAAAAAAATCGCTCAATCACAGATCCAAAAAGAAAAAAGAATTAAAAAGAGGAAGACAGGCTAAGGGAACTGTGGGACAACATGAAACTTAACAGAATTTGCATCATAAGGAGTACCAGAAGAGGTCAAAAGTAAGCAAGGGTTAGAGAACATGTTTGAAGAAATAATGGCAGAAAACTTCCCAAACCTGGTGAAGGGAAAAGTCACACAAGTTCAGGAGGCACAGAGAGTCCCAAGTAAGAAGAACCCAAAGAGGCCCACACTCAGACATATAATTAAAATTGCAAAAATTCAAGACAAAGAGAGAATCTTAAAGGCAGCAAGAGAAAAACAATCTGTTACCTACAAAGGAGCTACCATAAGGCTGTCATGTGATTTCTCATCATAAATTCTACAGGCCAGAAGGAAATGGCATGAAGTATTCAAGGTAATGCAAAACAAGGATCTGAAACCAAGACTACTCTATCCGGCAAGGCTATCATTCAAAATAGATGGTGATATAAAGAGCTTTCCAGACAAAAAAAGGCTAAAGGAGTTTATCACCACCAAACTAGCACTGCAAGAAATGTTAAAGGGCCTGCTGTAATAAGAAGTTGAAATAGAAAGAGAAAAATAAGCATAAAAAAATAAAATGGCAATAGATGAGTACTATCAATAATAACCTTAAATATAAATGGATTAAATGTCCCAATCAAAAGACAGGGTATCTGAATGAGTAAGAAAACAAGACCCAAATATATGCTGTCTACAAGAGACCCACCTTAGAACAAGAGATTCACACAGGCTGGGGAAAAAAATAACAAAAAATACTTCTGTAGGACTTTAAAGGAGAGATTGACAGCAATACAGTCATAATTGGGAACTTTAACACCCCACTGACTTTACTGGATAGATATCCCAAACAAAAAATCAACAAGGAAACGGTAACTCTAAATAACACACTAGATCAGATGGATTTAGTTGACATTTACAGAACATTCCACTCCAAAGCTACAGAATAGGCATTCTCCTCAGGTGTACATGGGACATTCTTAAAGAGACTACACGTTAGGACATAAAGCAAGTCTCTACACATTCAAGAAGATGGAAATCACATGTTCTTGGACATTTACACAATGGAATACTATGCAGCTGTAAAAAGGAAGGATCCCTTACCTTTTGAGACAGCATAGTAGGATCTGGAGAGTATTTCATTTATGTTAAGTGAAATAAGCCAAGCAGAGAAAGACAAGTGTCACATGATCTTACTCATATATGGAATCTAATGAACAAAATAAACCGATGAACCAAATAGATCCAGAGACATAGAAGTGTGGAATAGACTGAAGAATGTAAGAGAAAATTGTGGGGATGGGTGGGTGGGGAGAAATTAACCTAAGAATTTATATGCATAACCCATGGACACAGACAATAGTGAGGTGAAGGTCTGGGGGGAAGGGTACAGGGTGGAGGGGATCAATAGGGGAAAAAAGAGGACATTTGTAATACTTTCAACAATAAAGATAAATTTTTTTAAAAAGATACTAATTTCAAGAAATAATGGAGAATGCCTTGTTCTGAATTCCTCATGCAAAATAAACAAACCAATCAATCAATAAATAAATGCATACATATGTACATACATACATAAAAAGTCTCTCCTTATATCAACTATTCCCAAAACAATATACTCTATGTAACTTTGTCCTTGAAATATCAGTTTCTTGGCTTAAAAATGAAAACACAGACATTGTATTGGCCCCTAGCAGAAAGTATGGAAAGCTAAAGAGTATTATCATCAGATTCGAATTTAAATTCCTAGAAATGGAGTAATTGTGGTGGGTTAATTAAATTCTCCGAACCTCAGGTTCCTCAAGCCCAGGATGACCATGACTAAGGGTGGATAATAAAGGAGGGAATGTGGACAGAGGCCCAGCATAATATCTGCACATAGTCAGCCCTCATTCCATGAAAATGACTCTGTTGGAATTCCAAACACAACCCTAGTACACGGAGAAAACCTTCAATCCTGTATCTCTGATTGCTACCAACGAAGTGGTAGATGTTTCTCTTTCTCTGGGCTTACTCTTATAATCCACATAAAGGGAGGTTATTTACAATTTGTGTGTCCAATTTTTAAAAATCATACAAAAACTGAAAGAGTGATGGTAGCACCAAATTAGAAATCAAGATGGTAATAGCTCAAATCATTTGTTTCATCTAGTTACACAGCAGTGAAGTTGCTCTGTCACCGTCTCTTAAAAGAACCCTCTGAAGGAAAGGAGAGTGGTGGGTGTGTGGCTTCATCCAGCTGTGTGTTAGGTGTCTCCAGGTACCAGCATCACAGAAAACACCATTAAAAACACCCCAGGGATTATGGTGCCTATCTCCAAAACACAACAGCTCCCGGGCGCAGGATGTAAATAAATAGATGGATTTGGGAAAGTCTTATTAACACAGGTGAAAATCATTATGGCTTTTTTCCGTATTTTGTAGAAAGTAGTAATAACAGTACAGTGATATGAGTAATGTTATTAGATGCGACTGAAATTTATTCAAAATGGAGTATGAGGAAGAAACACAAAAAGCCAGGAGCCGAGTAATTTCAGATGCCCTGCACTCTCTTGGGTGAAGGCCAATCTAGTCGTGTGGTTATTGTTTCTTTGCCTTTAATCTTCAGGTATTCTTGGCCAAATCTTCCATCATTTTTGTTTCAATTCCTCCTTATATTCATTCAAAAGTGTTCCATTTGTAAACTTCCAGATGAAAAGGCCATTGGAACGCTCACAAAAGATTGTCCCCTCATAGATTTTCAGTGACACTGACAAATAAATTATGGGTCCTGGGAGAAAGCTACATCAAGGTATGAATGGGGGGGGGGGGGGGGCGCAGGGCTCGCCTCATGCTCAGGTAACACGCCAAATACGATGAAGAGAGAATTTAAACTGTGAAATATTCTATACATAAAATGAAGCTATATCGAAGGCTGAACCAACTCAGGCTTCCAACAGCTTATCTGAGTAGTAAGAACTCTATGAAGATCCCTCGGTTGGCAAAGGGGGGGGGGGTGAAGGGCAGTGCAGGGAGGTGGCCCCTGAGCAACCATCCTGAGCTGGGGGCCTCGCCAGCCAGCCCGCCCAAGTCCTGCCTTCCCCAGCCGCAGGGCAAGGTGCCCTGTGGGCACAGAGCAAGGGCACTGCTGGGACTTCTTCAGGGAGTCACTGTGCGGGCAGAGGGATGCCCAGCGGTAGCAGACTTGACAACGAAAATGAACCACCGCAGGACGCGTGGCGGGACTCCCTCCCCCGCCCGGCTTTGAACTTGCCTGTTCTGCCAGAGACTGAAGCGGCAATTAGACAGGTAAAACCAGACTGTGCCCCCCCCCGCCCCGTCCCTCACCCTGGCCCCGTTTGTGCAGGGACCCAGGCACAGTCTGTCAGGAGGCACCTCGAATCACAACACAGCAGAGAGTCTGGAGGTCACCTAGAAAAACAATGATGCTCAAAGGCAGGGGACCGACGCGAGGAGTCACAATGATGACCGCTCCACGAGAAAGGACTGCTGTCAGCTTTAAAACTGTCTCTTCGTTTCTCACCTTGAGACTGCATACCCTACAGGGCTGAAACGGCAGCCCTACCACTTACTGCATGCGTATCATTTAGTAAATAATTTTCCTGGTTTGTCTCAGTCTCTTCCTCTTGAAAGGGGGTTTTATTGTAAATACCTCACAGGGACATTTGGGGATTATTTGTAAAATGCTTAGAACAGTGCCTGGCACACAGTAAGCATCAAAAAGTTTGTTGTTATTGTCATTCTTTTAATAATTATTAAAGTAGTTAATACGTGTAGTAGAAAATTAACAAAATGCAGAAATATATTGACAAATTATGTGTACATACTACATTTTGCACATTACCTTCAAGATTCTTTTTAAAAGCACATATCTTAAGTGTAAATATATATATTTTACAAATTTGGATGACCATATAATCCTGCTTCACATTTGTTATTTGTCATTGTAATTATTCATAGCTCTGTCTTTCACTTTCTATCCTAGCTGGGGTGATAAGTTATGTGATCACTCCATTCACACCATATATATTGTTTTGAATCCTACATCTTATTAAATATTAGACAAGGCTTGTTTTTCAATACATTAGGTGTTATAAAATATGTGAAACAACTTCTATATAGTATATTGTTGATCCATAACTAATCAATCAAACCATACTCTTTTGGAAAAAGAGTAAAATATATGGAAATAACATTACCAAGAGTAAAATATAAGTTTCTTATGGTGTTTATCTATACAATAGAAAGTCCACAAACAGCACTAACTATGTGTAATTATACAGTATATGATTATGATCTGTTTTTATCAATGAAGAAAGTTCAGATTATTTAATAAATTTTGTTGGAGAAAGAGAGACCAAATGTATGTTTACGGGGGGGAGGGAGGGGCGGTGAAATAGGTGAAGGGGAGTATAGTTAATGAAATTGTGATCAGTTTGCTCGGTGACAGGTGATGGCTATTATTAATAGGATGATCACAATGTAAGGTATAAAATGTTCAATCATTATATTATACACCTGAAATTAATATAACTTGTGTAATATTATATACCAACCATACTTAAATACAAAAACTTTAATTAAAAATAACTTTATTTTAAAAAATACTGTTCCTAATTTCAAACTACACACTAGTATAAATGTCAAATAAATTATGACTATGTATAACCATACATGCATGTATGATAAATAATAATAAATTATGCACATAATAAAATTTTAATAGTTAAGTTAGTAAAATCTTTATTTTATTTTATAGTGAAGAAAACCCAAGTATTAACACATATGAGCTTTTTATAAAATAACTGATAGATTGATTACATAAAAGGCAAAACTTCTGTATGTTTCAAAAAAACACCATAAAAAATGAATCAAAGAGCAATCTGGAAAAATCACAACATATACGATAGTGCACAATTTATTATCCTCAAAATAACAAACTTCTTTAAAGAAGGCAAAAAATTTCAAAATTTGAACAAAGAAAAAAATTTCAATCACAAAAGTAGAAATGAAACTGATCAATATATAAATAAAAAATATTTAACTTTGCTGGTAATCAAAAAAATTCTATTTAAAACACTAGTGAGATCATTTTCCCGATACGATTTTCCCTATAAAAGCAGCAACTGAAAAATATCATTTGGCCCTCCTACTGTGCTCATGACACGTTAACTGATGTAACTTCTCTTGAGGAAAAGTTATCGAAGTGCGTCAAAAGTCTAGAAATGTATCCATAAGACATAACCTGTACCTCAAGGTAGAGAATTATGCATAATGTTCGTCAGTCTCTGTAATCATGAAAAATTGAAAGCACACTAGATAGTCCAGCCTAAATGTTTAGTAAAATGATTTATATTACGTGCTTATAATGTTACACTCTTTACAGCAATAATTTAGCAGAACATAAAATTACATAATGTTGTGGGAGAAGGGTCACACTATATAAAGAGAAAAAGCAGATTATAAAATATGCATAGAATGATCCCATTCTATACAGAACAAGATGTTAATATTTCACCCTTCCTACCTCAGGTTTGATGAAAGTATCAATATCATGGATAATACACAATGAAGTGTGAGACAAATCACCACTTGCAGGATTTAGGGAGGAAATAATCAAATGACCTAGAACCATTCCATGCACTTGATGTCCCTCTCTAACTGTGACAATATAGGAGGGGCAGGACAGAGATGGGAGAGAAAGCCAGCTGGGTCCTGGGAGCCCGGGGACAGAGGCATCTGAATGGCCTGCTCTCTAGAGGAACAACAGATGTGTCAGTAGGTCCTGTGGACTAACTAAGGGCCACACAGGAGAAAAACTGGCTGGGGGAAGGGGAGCTGTCTGAAAACCAGCCCAAGATGTTCCTGAACAGACAGGCGGACAGTCCAGCACCTTGCCCAGGTGGCCTGGGCTGCCTGGAAGCCGAAGCTAAATGAGGAGAAGCATCGGCCAGCACGGCGAGGGAGCCGAGCAGAGCAGGGCGCTGGGAGAGGCCGGGGCCGCCGGGCTCCCCTCGGCCCCGGAGCCCTGCTTTCCAGGCAGCGGTTAATAACGAAAGCCTAGATTCCACACGAAATGGGTAACCAGTTGGAAGGCTATGCACTGAAATGCTTATTCGTGGTTATCTCTGAACGGGGTGATCATGGAAGATGTTTTCTTTCTTGTAAAGATATTTATCTTCGTAGTACTCTGGAGATGGTGTGTATTTGCATAAGTTATTGGTAAATGCTAGGTGCTTTGTACAACTTAGCCGGGTAGACTTGAAGATATCAGCAGGCAAATATATGAAAACACCATAGACCTGGTAGCATTTATGGACTTTATGAGGTCCACGGGGGCAGGGTCAAAATCTGATGTCTGTTACTCCCCTTTCAATGCCAGAAAAATGACAGTAAGAGTTACAGATTTTACATATTAATCCATTCTGCCAACAATGCTTTAATGGCTCCTGGAGGGCAGAGCAATGGAGGAGACAAGTATCCTGAGCAGATTCCAGTCTGGAAGACACCTCCTCTCATCAGTACAGTTTAATGGACCAAGCGCAAGTGGCTGTCACTCTACGCTTTGAGCCCTCAGGAATATTTTGTTTCTTCGTCTAATTTATTAAAGAAAATTTCCTTTCCAGGACCACGTCACCTATCACCATAGAGTCCTTTACACTCTAGTACGAAAAATACTTGTGCAGTTGGGCAGTGTGAAGCCTGTGCAACAGCAGAGAGCCTCAGCACCCCGCGTGAAAAGCTCACTGCAACACTTCGACCTCGATTTGTCTTTCCTGAGCAGCCCAGACCTCCCCCTGCACTTTATGTGATTTTGTATTGTGCCCATTCTTATAATATTTGAGGTCAGGTAATATGACACATGCTTTTTAATCCCTGGAAGCACCTGTCTCAGGGCCTTATACACTGTGGAGTTAAAAAGGCAACAATACAGTTAAAATAAAAAGCAACCATAAAGATAATAACAGATAACATTTATGGAAGCTCACACTACTTGCCAAGCACAAACTGTTCTGAATGGATTATTTTATTTAATACTCATAATTGTATGCATTAGAGACTAGACAACCTTATTTTATAAAGAAGAAAACCAGAACCCATTAAGGTAACTTGTCCTATTAAACTATTAATAAGATTTTAAATAAAAAGCCATTTCTATCTCTTGCACATACTGCACGCTTTGGAGCCTATAATTCCATTTAAGTGAATGCAGTTTACTAAACTATGAGTTTATTGACTGTAGGAGCCTTAATTATTGTTTGAATCCACAGAAAGGGGCATGAATGTATGAATGAATTAAAGGATGAATGATTTCAACTGTGCAGTTGACTCCACTTCTGAATGGCTTGCAGGGGTAGCCTGCTCTGTACTGAGGGTTTTTTTCTGTTTTAACCAGGATTACCAGAGGATCCTTCTATACAGACAAAGAAACCGAGGCTCAGTTACCCTGTGATTTGCCAAAAGCCACATTGCTCGGTACAAGCGGTCACAGGACTAGAACCCAAGAAGATTATGGGGCTTCCTGGAAGCTGATCTCTGCTCTCCAGGCCGGCTGGCAGCCGCAGGAGGCGGGGCGCAGGCGCATGCCCCTCAGGAACGCTACGCTAGCTGGTGCTCCTTCCTCCACTGACGGCTACATGCCCTTGGTCCTGACCACAGTCCGCCCCTCTCACTGCCTTTTTTCTGAAGCCCTGCCTACTATCCATCCTTGATCAGAATGAATTCTGAATGCATATGAGGGTTTCGTTAACCTGACAGCTATCTGCCTTAGATATATTTTTTAAAAAGTTAACATCAAAGCACTTTATAAGTTTGATTCTTGTGTGTGTAAGTATTCCTGAGTCCAATTAACTACAGACTCTTTGCTGGGGAGGGGAATAGGTTTTTGGAATAGCAGGTCTGAAGTCTCAGGCTGGGGCCCCAGTGAAGACACTGGTCACAGCTGCCATTGGGCCTCTCAGAGTAACATCCTGATTTCATCTCCCCAAATGCATATAATTTGAAGTTTTAGTGTTAGTTCTTAATTAATTGGCAAAGATGCACATTTCCGATCAACTCTGCATTGCCTGGGGGAGATTAAAACACAATCAGAAGCTCCAGTCCTCTGTTAACTGGGATTTCACTAAACGCAGCACACACTCGGAGAATGGAGGGAGACGCAGAGAGGAAGTGACAGAGAGACAAACAGGGATTCAGAGAGAGGGTGTTGGAGGGGAGCTTATTTCCTGAGCAGAGAGTCATTCCAAAGATATCATGAGCAGCAAATTAAACGATCCTTCAGCAAGAATTTTGACAGGAAAATTTCATTAGGGATTTAAATCTCTATGGAAGCCCAAGTTACTGCATTAAGATAGGAAAATTGTGCAAATATTGTTCCTTAGACTAATGTTTGCTGCAGGTCATTGAGTTTTATTCAATGAAATTTAGAGTGATAAATGTCATATTGAAAATAACAAGAGGAGGGAGGGGGCGAGGGAAGGAAGGAAAGAGCCTTGCATCGGGAGCTCAGGCCCTAGAGTTATTTAGATTGGAAGGTAGACTCCAATATTAACCAGCTGTGAGACCTTGAGCAAGTTTATTTAACATCTCTGAGAGCTAATTTCCTCATATATAAAATGAGAGCTCCTGCCAGTAACTCTCTGCTAGACCATGATTGTGAGAGTTTTAATGAGATAATCCAGGTAAAGCCCTTTGGCACAGAGCCTGGCACGTGTAAATTCTAAACATTTATTAGCAGGATTATGATACCGAAAGTGGGCTAATGTTTATCTCACACTGACTTCTTGTCAGTGTTGGTGATACTAACCTACCGGTATTGTTATTATTATTTTTAAATTTTTATTTATTGACTTGAGAGAGAGAGAAGCACTGATTTGTTGTTCCACTTATTTATGCATTCTTTGGTTGATTCTTGTGTATGTTCAGACCTTGCGGTATCAGGAGGACACTCTTAACCAACTGAGCTACTCGGCCTGATTAGGTGGTCATTGATGAGTACTTAGAAAATATTTGTGAAATGAATTAATAATTTCATAAATAAATAGATGATGCATGAGTGAATGGAACATATAGTGTTTTTCCCAACTAAACTGTTTCTCAAGGACTCACCCATAGGCCTCTCACTGTTTATTTATTTGTTTGTTTTTGTTTCAGGGCATTCTGGCATTTTGATTCACATAATCATATGCCACTTTGTAGAAAACCAGAGAAAGGTTCTGTATGCTTCCATAACCCAAATATTTAAAGTTCCCTTTTTGGCATTTGTTTTTTCCCATCATTGTAACAAAGGATGTTCCTGTTGCAATATTATATGAACATAATTTTCCATCTTGCTGTTCTACTTAATAACAATATTTCACACAGCAATTATTTTCATGGTAATTTAATAAAACATGATAGATGTGTCATATGATGTTTTACTTAAATATATTCTTGCTTGCTTTTAGAATGTATGAACTGTTTCACTAATATGAATATTGTTGCACAAAATGTTTTTATGGATATGAGACATAGGTTTTCAGGGTTAGTGACTGATGACGGGACCACTTTTCTCTGAGGAGTACACGGTCTTTACTGTGAACCTCACCTTCAGCCACTGTAGCGATGGACTGTGGTATCCAGTTTGGGGGCAAGGGCTGGATTATTGTTTAAAGGAGATTATTTTAACCATTTGTACCATATCCAAGCCCTACCAAGTACACTGTGCTTGATAGATAATTCACGACTATATATGAAAAGAGAAAGGGAAGCAGGGAAAACAAAGAAGGAAATTAGGTAAATGAGACGGAATGAAAGAAAGAGAGAGGGAGAGGGAGAGAGAGAAAGAAATCAGCAGGCCCATTCTTCTATGTAAACTTTCTAATATTCCAAATATATGTCTCCCTACAACTATACTTTCCAGACATCAGCTTAGCATGTGACCAAATCACAAGATAAAAAAGATATGACATACTCTTAGTAACTGCCCGTAGCCGGGGAATTTCTGGAGACCAGAGCCTCACTTTTCAGAGAACTGCGAGAATCCATGGCTACCGTCACTATTTTTTTTTTTTTTTCCACTTTTCCCAAGGAGAGCTAACTTTGCAAAGAATAGAGTCCCTAATACTGTATAGTCACTGGCCTTGCCAAGGCAAAACACAATCAAGTTAAACTAAAGAAAACATTTCCCCTTTAAAAAATTTTTACATTTTCCGGATGGAGCATAGCTAGAAATTCAGAGGCAAAATGAAAACAAGCGTTTTGAAAAGGTGTTGAAAGATGGTTGGACATACTCATTGCCCAGCAACGCGCACACTCACGGAGGGCGACCTGTCTGCTGTCAATATGCAGGCTTCTCTCCAGGGTATTTACGCCTGATTGGTATTCAGAAAACATAGCATTGCCTTTACAATTTAGAAATGCCTGTCATTATCGTCACTGGACAAAACTGCTGACTCAATAAAAGTTCCTTCTCCTTAGAAGTGACTCCGTTATAGAGTCATCACAACAACAGAAGATTATTTACAGATAGAGTAAAAACTTCCCATTCGACCAGAATTGGACATAATGGTATACAGCATTACTTTTTACTACAGATAGAAAAAGAAACTAATGACTAGCAATATTTCTTAGTGGGAAATTGTCTTCATTCACTAACAGAAAAAAAAGGCATAAGTAAAGCAATCACTGATATGCTAAAAATGCGGTTTTCCACAGATTGTTTGAAAACTTGTTATATAATTTTATATGCATATTTCCATACTTCAATAAGTAAGATAACAGGTTAACAGATTTAATATTATCAAAAATTACCAAGCAGAGGTTGGTACTTTAGTTTCTGTAGTTTCTATAACATTTTTTGGATAAATAAGAAGTCCTTTTAGTTTCTATCTCCTTGCTTTCCTAATGGGGTGGGGGGGGGGGCACCCTGAAAGCTGAGGGAGCAAATTTTGATGAAGTTCGGGGAGGTAGGTGCAGTGCAGTTGAATGTGAGACCAGGCCTGCTCCAGAAGGCTGGACCTAGACCTCCTTACTTCCGAGCAAGCTTTGCACATTCACATCTGTCCCCAGCGGCCACCTGGCCACTTGCAGACACACGAGCCCCGATACAGCCTTCAGCTGACCAGTGGCCGCAGCTCAGGGTATGGGCGGCCTATAAATTGTGTTAGAGAAAAAAAAGGCTTGACCTACTTGGATCCGATAAGATGGAATCGGTTTTCGGCAGAAATTGATCACAGCGGACTCCTTGGTAGCCTTCTTTGCACCTGAGGAAAGGGAATAAATAATAAACATCTGCATGTAGCTGGGAAAGTTTCAAGACTGCAGCAAGCAAAATCGCCAAATACATAAAATAAATACATGTGAGAATTGCATGTTTTTGCTTTTGTATAATTTGATTCAGTCTGTTTTGTAACATCAACGGTCAGATTTTAGACTCTATTTCTGTGCAAAAACACCCCGGGTCTGCTTTGTTTTTATAATTTTATATATGCTACCTAATGAGCAAATCCGATACTTTTTGAGATGCCCCTCGTCGCAGTCTCAGTAGTGGTCGTGCTCCTATCGCTGTGCTGGATGCAGGTGTGCTTTGCTCTGTGCCACACACTGGTCTCTAAGAGGTTGCAGGTGTCCTTTCCAAAGCACCGTATTGCAAGTGTCGTGTTTCTAATAAAAAAACGTTTCTTATGCAATTTACCCAATATCAGTAGATTTGGGCTACTGTTTATTTTCTGTGTGTCTTATTAGTTTTTTCCTTTGCTAAACTTTTACTTTTTAAATTTTTTTTACTTAGCTATTCTTCAAGTCTCTGTGGCTCGATTGGCCAGAAAAAACATTTCTTTCAGATGTGGCAAGATCTCTGCGTTGCAAGGCCTCTGTGCATTTTCCATAAACTCACAGTTTTCTCTCTTCATTTTCTCTTTTATATTCAGCAAACATGTGCAAAGTGCCCGCTTTCTGCCAGGCGTGGCACAAGGCAACTTTCCTGAGGCCGCACAATTTGGAGGCGAGGAATTTGCCTGGAAGCCCCTGTGATGAGGCATGTCGCCTCTGCCCTGTCACCCTGGTAGGGCTGCTGGCTGCCTCGGACAGCCTCAGCTCGTCAGCTGGCAGGTCAAGGAACAAATACAGCCCAGGCAGCCCAAACCCCAGCTTTGGAACAGCCTCTGTACGGGGCACGTGGCATTTAGTGGTCGGCGTGACACTTAATCTGTCATGCTACAGTTAAGCAGGGAGGCACCCATCGTTGCTGGTGAAGGAATCTGTCCTGCTTACAGAGGAGGCAAGCATGCTGAGAGCATAAAAATCAGATTTACAAAAACGATCCTCTGGTAGGTAGAGATCTATGAAATCAACAAAAGAATTCAAAGGGGCGGTTCTGTCAGAGGTGGGGCTGTGGATTCTTTCTCTAGAATGTGCTTTGTTTTCTGGGTAATAAACTATTAGATAAAGTCCATTGCAACTGGAGCAGCAACACTGAAAGGCACCTGGATAATTTCCTACCTCTAATTGTGAGTGAAATCGGAATTTGGGTGATGGGAAAGGTTCCTTTTAGCACCGTTTTAAGACTGGCACTCCTTAGTGTATTTGGCAATTTTCCTCATACACTGAGAACAAAGACTTCTGATATGTGGACACCCCAGATACCCAACAGGCTGTTGAAAAATAAATGTTAAAACAGCCACATATTTTCATAACCTCTTTAAAAATTCATTTATTGTCCTTGAAATAAAGCAGGTGTATCACTAGGTTTAGAATGGCAAAAAGTCAGGAAATACTGAGGACTGGAGCAATTTCTGATGAAAAAATAAATAAATTCTTGTTCTCTGGAAGCTGGCCTATTGATGTTAGTTCGCCTTTGTTCAGAATTACCGGAACCATGGTGCTTTATTTTCATTTCCCCTTGAGTTACCTGCTGGGTGTGTGCTATAGTGTGCTGTAACTTCTTTCAGGTTTTTATTTCTGACATGTGGACGATTTCCAGCGCTTCAGTTTTTGTAAATTCATTTAATATGAAATGGTATCCTAGGGAGATAGCTGCTATAAGGGGAAGTGTTTTTTGTGAGTGTGTTTTGTCTTGCTTTTCAAGGGTTCTTCATAACTTAAGATGCATTATTCCGTTTGTGAGAAAAAGGAAATAAGGAAAGATATTTGAAAAATTTCAAGTTTCAAAAGAATTTTCAATGAATTTAAACCGACTCTGAAGTGTTCAGGCCCCGTGGGTATCAGGACAAATGCACAGTGAGTGCCCTTTTCCTGCCTTCGTGCCCGGTGCTGTAGGTACATCAACCCTGTGTGACGATATCAGAGCAGCCCGGCCCACGCTAGGACGCCTGCCACAGGCTGTGTGACCAGATGTGCGAGCCCCACGCTTTTGTTAAGGAGGCAGTGTCCCTCCTAATTGGTGCTGGGTTTTAAAATGGACAAATTAAAATTTCCATTTAAAAATCACACATATGTCACCTTGATAAGTTCAGACCCATCCAAATCCAAAGACAGAATGTGGCAAGCAGGAAATGCCAATGGAGTGGACGAACTTTATGACAATATTAAAGACTCAGAGTGAAGGGAGAAAGTCTAAAGATGCACTGCTATTGCATAAATCGAGTTTGGCGGAATTTCCCAAAATGTGATAAGCAGCTCTTCTTCTGGGAAACATCATTGCAGGGTGGTTTTGGTTTTGGTAGTCTGGGGGAAGCTTGAGCATGCTTTTCTTAAAGAGTTTTGCTTTTTGATAGATACAGGTACAAGAGCAAGAGAAATCCATATAATAAAAAATGCTTCCTGTTTGTTCATCTTAATAAAGCATGACCCAATTTAATCAAAATTTTGAAGTATATGTGTAATCTTTAATGATGAATAGATGTTTTATTTAAAAAAATACATGTTTTACCTTAACCAGGTTAATATTCTAGTATTTTTTACTCTGCATTGCTTTAAAAATTCCCTCAATTCATCATCACCATTCTCAGAATTTCCTTATTCCTGAGAAGCCTTGCATCACAGAGATTTTGTTAAAAATAGCAATATTCCCTGGTGGTGTTTTACAGGTAAGTTTAGATTCTACTACTGGATGGCCAAAGAGCAGGGACCTGGCTTAAGACAGAAAATATTATCAGCAGTGAAACAGCTACAAAGCAAAGACAGTCTGCAAGAGTCGAGAAATTTTACTTTGCAAAAAATATCCGTCTTAAATTTTCTGTGTTTATCAGCTCTGAGGTGGAGGAGTTGTCGCTTTGGAAACCAGCAAGTCCTTGATAATATAGCTTGTTTAGCTTATTTCCAAATTTAAAAGACAGTGGGGAAGAGCATAGGTGGAGAGACAGTGTCCAAAGTAGGGTAGAGCAGGGCAACCTCAAAGAAGGGAGATCGGCCCCTGGCAAGGAAGTGGGGGAAGAGCTTGGAGACTGAGCCCGCTTAAGTGTCAGCCAGAGGCTCCCATGGGAAACCAGCACCCCCCTTTGTGCAGGGTGAGCGTGCAGTTCCCCGCAGGCATCGCTCGCTCTGCCCCTACGGCCTCTAGCTGGGCCCGGCCGCCCGCTTGCCCGGGCCTCGCACAGCAATCTGTCCCTGTCACGCGGTTTTCCCTTCTACTTTGTCCCTAAGGAAAGCCCAGCTTTCGGGAAAAGCTTTGAAAGTACACCTTGGGCAACAGTGAAGAAGAGACTAAAACTGACGGAGGAGAGAATACAAACAGCACAGTCGTCGGCTGTAGCTCGCTGCTGGTTTTGTCCCTGTGGCAGCGCAGGGCCGTCCACAGGCCACCCAGCCTGGGCGTGGAGGCACCGAGGGGAAGGCTCAGAAACAGTCCCATCAGCTCCCATCGGGCGATTCTGCCCAGACGGGCGTGCTTTGGGCCCCCGGGAGTGGTGACCAGGCCACCAGCCGCAGCGCTAACTTCACACCATTCCCATCTCTCCTCTTGCAACATTCATATTTGTCAGCTTATTTCTGGGAACGCTTTTTCTGAATAACAGCTAAATTAGGGCTGATAAGATTAGTGACTTTGACTGAAAATTGAGGAACTCACACTTGTGGCCAGCAGCCTCCCCATGCATCCAGATTATTATTCAATTTATCCCTCTTCTTCCTAATAGGAAAACCAAGCCAAACCAGACGAACACAGCACAAAGGGTTCCACTGAGGAAGCTGCGCTATCCCCTCAGTCCTCCCTCCCGCTTCCCTGGCCATTCCCTCGCTGATGGAAAGCTCTGCCTCCCTTCCTCTCCCTGCGGCTCTGCCTTCATTGTCAGGGCCTTGATTACCCACAAGGATGACCCAGCCAGCACACGGTCTCTCAGCACGTCCTGCTCATCTACATCATGATTAGCAGTGTTGAGTTCACAGTCTTCCTTCTCTGCTTAGTATTTGCATGGATGTATTTTTAAAAATATATCTTTATTGATTTCAGAGAGAGGAAAGGAGAGGGAGAGAGAGAGAAACATCAGTGATGAGAGAGTCATTGATGGGCTGCCTTCTGCACTCCCCCTGCTGGAGATCGAGCCCGCAACTCAGGCACGTGCCCTGACCGAAAATCGAACCTCGATCTCCTGGATCCTAGGTTGATGCTCAGCCACTGAGCCATGCCCACTGGGCTTCATGGATGTACTTTAGGCAGATCACTGAATATCCCTGTTCCTCAGTTTCAACCAAATAAAGTAGAAATGATACCAGGAAGCAGAGAAATGAGCAATCACACCTTGTTAATATTATACGCATGCATTTTGCCTATTTTTATACCTACAGGCCTTCTATTTATCATATCTGCAAAGATGCATTTTACATAACTTACAGGGAGAAAAGTAAGAAGGACAGAAAATTTTTCAAATGTTTGCTTCAATCCCTGTGTAGTGCCTGCCTGGTCTCTGCATATCCTTCGGAGAAAGTGTGCATGCCTCCTTCGCGGAAACTGAATTTTAGACACACAATTTAAACTAGCAGAAATCAATTAACTTCAAAAGAGAGACAGTGGTGATGTTACAGGAAAGGAGACATTTTGGCAGTGATATACAAGTCTGCCAGTTTTAAGGGGCCTATTAAAAGCTGATTTGAAAAACGCACAGTCCCTCCAGGTATTTTTCTCTGTGCCCTGCCAGTTCTGCTCGGCATCAGTGTCAGTCCTTGGTTGGGAAACACGGAGAGATCATCAGGCATTTAAACCTCACACCTCAGAGGCAGGGTGGTTTGGGACACCAGCTGGCTTTGAACCCAGGATCGGCTGTTCACTGCCAGCTTAGCCTTCCTGTGCCTCCATTCCTGTGCAATGGAGGTAATGGCTGTATCTCCCTCCTAGAATTCTTATTAGGGAAAATGACATGAGACCATGTGGGTAATGGTAAGCATTCAATAAATGTTAGTTTTTCATATTCTTTGAATTTGGAGTCCTCATCTAGCTTTTCAAGTGAAGAAATGGAGGTTCAGAAAGATTGAGTTTCATGTCTTAAAATTACACAGCCAGTGTCTGAACTAGATGCAGACTCAACGGGGGTTGACTTTAAATTCCTTGCCTGACCTGTGGCACGTTCTGCCATTCTTCATGGAAATTCAGTAGTCACATAAATCATCATACACCTTTCCCAAGATTAGTACCTGAAAATATGGCCCAAATATTATGAAGTGAAGCCATGATTTATGGTAAGAATTAAAGACCTAGATGTGTAAGTTATGATTCAATCTCAAGATGTTCTTAAGCAAACCATAGAGAGCAATCGTTGATTTAAAGGCAAATTAGCTCAGCTTCATGTTAATCAGAAAGGTAACCACCAAGTACGGATGGAAAACTCTAGTAATGCTTGGTGCTGATGAAGGAAAATGACATTTCTAGACTTCAGGCTGTCTTCAGTTAAAAAACAGAAACAAAACAAAGACAATGGAGTTTCAGCAAGGCCAGTGAGTTGCCTGGTCTCGAAGAGATGGAGAGTACAGAAACCAGAATTCCAAACCAGGTTTCCATCTAAATGAAACCATGTGCTGGGTGGACTAGAAATGTTCTTAGCTAAGGATCTGCAGCCTAGAGTTACTAGCTCAAAAGATATTAATGGTGTTAGAACAAATTCCCTTCCTGCCACTCACTGCCGAAGCTGAGATCCAGGTTTGGCTATAGAGAATATTGTGACACTGATTAAAGTGTAAGCTTTCTTTAACTGAATTTAGAAGGTAATTAAGTGTTCTTATTTAAAAAGAACACTAATTAAGACAGCAAGATGTTGAAGTTAACCAACTAGAATTAAAATGACCTATAGATCGGTTGTAGGTGCAGTATTGTCAAAATCCTTTCAACTATAGACGGAAGAGTTTAGAATAGGATTATTTTAAATTGTAGAGTAACAGCTGCCTTCAAACTCAGGAAGGTTTTCCAATGTGTTATCAATAGCTTTTGAATATATCACAAATTCCATGGCGGGGGCAACTGTTGCTTATAATGCCACTCATCTCACAATTCTGATGCTTCTTGCTAATGGAGTTGTATCTGCAATCTTAAGAAAAAGTAGAGATTTATTTTTTTAAACTTCCCTTGGGCAAAGTTTGAATTTAAAGTAGATGAAGGCCAATTGTTGTATCCTAAGACTGCTATGATTCTAAAAGTGATCTGAAAGATTTGCTCAAATCCAGCAAGCATGCTACATTCTGATCCTATTTGAGCCCTAAAGACAGAAAGGAAGGGAATGACAGCAAGTCTGAGAAGTTAAAAAAATATGACAAATGTGTGTTTACTCCATCACAAGTTCTTTTCAACCATGTGTAGAGTATCACAAAGACTCATCATTTCAGTATCACAGAAGTAGTAAAATACTAGCAGCCCTAACAAGAACAAAAGAATACAAATTGTTTGAGAAAATGCTGTGTTACTAATTCCTAGTATATACAAAATCTCTTATGACAAATGTGAGATTCTAGTGTTCAAGGGAGGTAGCCTGTTAAATATAGGTGGAAAAGCAATATCCTTTGGATGCAGGATGACCCCAATTCTCCCACTTAGAAGCATGGCAGAAGTCTGTGTCACAAGGTCTTAGTTGGTCATTTCTGAGTGGGCTTACCAAGTCTTGGTTTAGTGCCTGCTCTGTGTACATGTGGTACACACACACACACAGACACAGACACAGACACACACACACACACACACACACACACACACACGTTGCCCCTATTCCTTGTAAGTATGCCTAATGATCAGAACATTTAAGCAGATAATTTAAGTTCCAACATTAAAGGCAGAGGAGAGTCAGGATCTCTTTCCCACTTCCCTAGTTAATTAAAAGTTCGCATTGATACCATTATAATTAGCCCAGTTATTAATTAATTAACAGGAAAGGAGCAAAGGGAAAGCCAAATAATATTGGCGTGCCATTTGTGCCAGAAAACTGTAGTTTAACGTTCTCCAGATCTGTTTCCCACAGATCTTGGGGGAAGAGCCTGGACAAAGAAGGAACAGATGCATGCCCAGTAAAGTCTGGGTGATGTAGAGAGGACGCTTGTCAGTCACACCTGGGAGCCCGTCATTGGCCAGGATGGGCTTGGCCACTGCAAGGGCTCAAAATCGGAGATAATAAGCTCCTGAACAAAGGAGCCTCCCCCTTCTCTTTTGCTGCTCGTGCCTCACTCCAGGCATGTGGGACTCTCATGCTCTAGACTTGCCCACATGGCCCACAGCCATGTGGACCCCACACACAATGGCCTAATGGACTGGAACTAGCCTGATGCTCTGCCGGACTCAGCTCAACCATGGAAAGGAAACTCTGGACACTGGCTTTGCTTTTAGCTCTACTGGATCTCCAGCTGCACTCTTTCCAGGACTGGCTTAAGGGGAATGGACTTTTGAAATCAAGGGATGTGACTCCACTCAAATAAAAATCACTCATCCTCCTATGCGAGTCATAGAAAATTCTTTTTCTCAAGATATCATAAGAACCTGACTCCCAGGACCCAGTGGAGAAAGGGATCCCCTGCTTCCAACAATGGACACCTCACTTCCACCAATAACACCATGACTGCCTTTGATATTTCCCAGTCACCAGCAGACTAAGGTTTACTGTCCTTCCATCCACTCCCTATGACTCTATATTATTTTCACTTAAGATGTTACCAAGATTGGGAAACTAGCCAATCACAGACTTTCTCTGATGTGTAGGGGACAACCATTATCAGATTCCTTCATGTGCCTCTACTTGCTTGTGATTAGAAGAGCAATTGATTCAAATGTCCAGACTAGTCAATGGAACTTATTCTTTATTCTTTAGATCTGGCAACCATACCTATAACTGCCATCCTTGTCAGCTTGAAGTTCAGTGAGAAAAATAAAAATGAGCCAGAGCAAAATATTCTAAACCTACTGTATTAGTGCTTGGGCTGCCATAACAAAGTATCACAGATTAGGTGGCTTAAACAACAGAAAATTATTTTCTCACAGTTCTGGATACTAGAAATCCAAGATCAAGGTGCTAGCAAGGTCTGTGTATGCATTAAATTTGGTTATTTTCAAAAAAAATTCTTTTGATTACTTTCTCTTGCTAATCTGTCTCATGTCTATCTGATTATTAGACCACCAAAAAGAAGCCTGAGGGCAGAGGAGATTTTGTTTCTTCCCAACATGGACAAAAAAAGGATCATACATTTCTAACTAGGCAGGTTACCGCGAGTAGTTACACTCCAGGCATCTCGCTGTTTTAGTAAAAGGTTTACCTTTCCCTTAAGCAAGCCGTGTCTGTTGCTTCTGGGCATCTAGGTTAACACCCTTTGAAATGCCTCTTTTCAAACCCCTCAAGAGAAAGCACCCTCCAGAGAGCACACAGCCCTGTTACTTATCCTATAATCCAGTCCCTGCCTTGCTTTCCCCACCTTCACATAATCTTCCTCAGCTCTCTGCTTAATCTCAAATGCATAAAAAAAGCTGCAACTGTTACTCTTCTGAGCATTTGAGATTTTGCTCCCTGGCATATGTTATCAGTTTGGGCTCAAATAAATTCTTACAAAAATTCTTTACAGGTTTGGATGGTTCTTACTTCAACAGGCTTGAACACATGGGTTTTGGGGAGACATAGTTCAGTCCACAGCAGCTGCTAAGCTGGGCAACTGATTTCTACAGCACAGCAAAGGCCAGATTCTTCTGTGTGGAGGGCTGTCCAATAAAACACAAGACTCCGTTAAATTTGAATTTCAGATAAACAACAACTTTTTTTATAAGTGTGTCCCACACGTAATATTTGGGACATACTTATACTAAAAATATATTCATTATTTATCTGAAATTCAAATTTAGGTGGGTGCCTTGTATTTTATTCTTTAGATCTAGTGATCAGTCCTATACGGGAAGTGAGAATCATCAGAAAGAACACCTAGACTAAAGTTAATGTATAATATCTTTGCCATAACCATATCTTACTTTGATAAACTTAATGACCTCTGGTTTGAAGGATAAGGAGCCTGGGCACATTATATTTCCAGTTGACCCTTGACCAATGTGGGGTTTAGGGGTACAAACCCCAAGACTAAACTATAGCTGTCCCTCAGTTTCCTGGGGGATTGCTTCTAAGACCACCCACAGATACCAAACCCCTGGATGCTCAAGTCCCTTGTATAAAATGATGTAGAACAATGCATACAGTCGGCGCTCTACATCCAAAAATACTGTTTTTGACCCTTGGTTGGTTGAATCCGAGGATGCGAAGTCCAGAGATAGGGAGGGCAGACTGTATCTTTACTGAAAAACAAAAAATCTGCATTTAATGGGCCCGTGCAGTTCAAACCTGTGTTACTGAAGGATCGGCTGTTCTTGTAGCAACCACAGAAGGGCTGCCATGAGCTCACAGAGTCTGGAAGGGGCGGATATGAATTCCAATAGCTAGCTCTTCAGTGGCCAAGGCACTGGGAGGCTAGCGCTTCGAGAATGTAGTGAAGATCAACTGAAGGAAGGCCATTCATAAGGGTTAGGTGCTGATTTGTGACTTGATGGTTTGGGTCTCTAGCTACTACCTGGCATAAATGCTGAATAAATACAAGAGGGTGCTGGCCAGCAGCCCAGGTAAGAACAACAGCAAAAAAAGAGGGCCCATTCTCTCAGCTTCATCCTGCATCTCGCTCTGTCTAATTTGAATACCTAGGCACTCGCATGCTATTGAATCTGAAAAGCAGTGAACGCAGATGTGCAACATGGGGCAACGATAAAATGAAAGATAAAACACAGGAAGAGACTCTTCTGGGAAACCGCGATGTCCTTTCTGGAATTCACTGTTCTCAGAGGAGACAATGAGAGTATGATATACAAAGTTCAAAGAGATCAGCCTTGCTCCCCGCCTGGGTAGTGTGGGTGAGTCCCTGAAGCAAAGCAGTACTCCGCTTGATAAGGGAGAGTGAAAAGAAAATAAATCGGGGAGATAAATCTTATTTAAAAGGTATCTTTATGATTGGCATTGTAAAGGAGAGAGGCAGCTCATTAGCAAAGGAACTGATAAGACCACTCACAGCAGGCTTCAAAAAGAAGTGGTAATAATTATTGTCTCTCTAAGAAAGGGGGCGAAATATCCACACAGTGTCATTCACAAATCCTTTTGCAGACATCACAGAGCAAGCTGCAAAAAGTCTCACAGCTTTCGGATTTAATTAAGTGAAGAAAGCAAAAAAAAAAAAAAAAAGACTTTTACAGCTTACACTCCTGGATCATAGAAGGTTCTGCATGAAACATGATTTTTAAAAAAGCCATTTTAGAAACCCCTCGAGTTTGCTGAACCCTCATTCAACAGCATCATTTTCCCTGGTTCTCCCAGGACATTATACAATCGACTCACAGGGCGCAGCATTTCGGCCGCTGAAAGGAAGTGGGCAGCTTTGATCAGAATGCACAATAATATATCTCCCTTGTGAGATAAATGATTTACTGCTGAGGATAAATGGATATAATCTTTCATTACGTATGACATTCATCAGCAACAAGGAAACTTTGGACTGAATGGAAAGTGATTTCATATTAAGAGCCTCATGCAATTCAGACTGAGATGAAAGTGAGGTCTTGCTTTGATAAAAAAAAGTGGCACAAGCTTGTAGGTTTAAATGGATGTGCAGTCAAATATAATCATTACTCTAGAGCTGAAAATCTGTTAGGAGAAAACTGGGGAATTATGTGACTAGATCAACCTCAATTCCTCACAAAAGCCCCATTTCTTAACCATACTATTCTACTTCCTTAAATGTGGTATTAAGACCAACTCAGAACTCAGAATAGTGATAAAACCAGGTGGAAAGGAGAAAGAAATGGTGGGGTGGGGTGTAAGTGATTTAAATTCCCATAATCATAGAAAGTCAATGCACCATATCTAAAGTAGATAAATCAGGAAATAGAGGCTTAATGAGTTATTTAGAGATATGAAGTTAACAACCAGGCAAATGTCACAGGAAAATAATTTAATAAGCTTGCCTGCATGTTTGGGGAGGGAGTGCAATTTGGGAGAGCTGGGGGTGGGAGAATTGGTGCAGGAAGATAAGACCAGGGCTGGTGGCTTTTCATCATAAGCACATCTGTATTTTTAATTTATTATATTTTTAAATCACACTTAGGCAATAAGCAATTTAAGTACAGCTAATTATTTAATTTTTAAATGGACTCTAGTTCTTTGCTTCACCGACTCTTTATGCCAGTTAAAAAAATCACATCTCCATTTGATTTTCAACAACAGGAATTCCCCAATATTATAGTATATCTTAGGAACAAAAATCATTTAACATGAAAGACAATGTGAAAAATAAAGAATAGGCAAGCCACAACCAGGGAAAAAATACTTGTGAAAGACAAATCTGGTAGTGGACAGTTATTCAAAATATGCAAAGAACTCCTAATATTCAACAACAAGAAAACAAACCACACAATTAAAAAAGTGGGCCTAAGACCTGAACAGATACCTCACCAAAGAAGATATAAGGATAGGAAATAAGCACATGGAAAGATGCTCCACACTGCTTGTCATCAGGGAAACGCAAAGTAAAACAATAATGAGATGCCACTACACACCTATTAGAATGACCAAAATCCAGAACAGTGACAACACGGAATATTGGCAAGAAGGTGGACCACCGGGAACTCTCATCCATTGGTGGTGGAAATGCAAAATGGTACAGACCCTTTGGAAGACATTTTGGCAGCTTTTTATAAAACTGAACATTTAATCCAGCTGCAGTCGTGCTCCTTGCTATTTACCTGAAGGGACTGAAAAGTTATGTCTACACAACAGCCTGCATAAGGATGTTTATAGCAGCTTTATTCACAATTGCCACAGCATGGAAGGGACCAAGATGTCCTTCAGTAGTGAATGGATAAATAAACTGTGGTCCATCCAAACAATGGGATATTATTCAGGGCTAAAAAGAAATGAGCTATCAAGTCAAAAGAAAGACAGGGAGAAAATTTAAATGCATATTACTAAGTGAAAGAATTCAATCTAAAAAGGCTATGTGATTCTAACTGTATGATACTATGGAAAAGGCAAGAACTATGAAGACACTAAAAAGATCAGTGTTTGGCAAAATTTGGGGGTGAGATGAACAGAGCACAGAGGATTTTTAGGGCAATGAAAATACTCTGCAGGATACCATAATGGTGGACATTCATCATTATACGTTTGTCCAAACAAACAGATTGTACAACACCAAGAGTGAATCCTAATGTAAACCCTGGACTGTGCATGATTATGATGTGTCAGTGTAGGTTCATCAATCACAACAAATGTACAACGTACCACTCTGGTGGCAATGTTGTTCATGGGAAGGCTGTGCCCTTGTGGGGGCAGGTAGTATACGGGATATCTCTGTATCTTCCCCCAATTTTGCTGCTAATCTAAAACTACTCTAAAAGTAAAACCTTAATAAAAATATATATGTAACAAACAAATGAAACCAGATATAAGTATAGATTTAGACCCAAATATAAATATTTCCTTATACTGTAGAATGATGAAGTTAGAAGAAACCATAAAGAGCATTTATTCCAACCACCTCATTTTGTGAAAGACAATATTATAAAACAAAGATAGGGGACTTGTCTAAGCCCTCAAAGGGCATAAGGGGTAAAATAAGAATTAAATCCTCAGATTCTGTTTCTAAATCCAGTGCTCTTCTTGCTATTTTACATTTTCTCTTAAAAGGAAAGGACATTCTTAAATCCACCTACCATCCCTCATGCCAAAATTTCTGAGTCTTCCCAGTGAAATCATGTGTATTGTTGGAGATTCATCAGCATCGTTTAGCTGGCTAGAGCTCCAGTGACCCAGCAAGGTCAAAAAGAGGTGGTGATATCAATATTACGAGCTTGGACAAGATTAGATAATGAAACAACTTCTAAACGAGAATGTCATATGAAAACTGGCAATATCACATCGGAACATGGGTAAGGATGGGTGAACTAGAAAAGGCACGTGAGGGAATATTCTTTCTAATAGTGATATAGATATGATTCTTTATTTAAATTTATTTTTAATCATTCAATTACAGTTGACATACAATATTATATTAGTGTCAGGTGTTCACCCCAGTGATTAGACATTATATAATTTACTAAGTGATCATCCTGCTAAATCTCACACTCATCTGACATCATACATAGTTATTACAATATTATTCACTATATTCCCTATGCTGTACTTTACATCTCCATGACTATTCTGTAACAACCAATTTGTATTTCTTAATCCCATCACCTTTTGTCATTCGTCCCTCCAACATCCTTCCCATCTAAAAACCATGAAAATATTCTCTGTATCTATTATTTCTGTTCTGCTTTTTTATTATGTTTTTTTTTTAATTCAAATGTTGATAGATATGTATTTATTGTCATTTTATTGTTCATTTTTTTTACTTTTTTTCTCTTCTTCTTAAAGAAGTATTTCATGCAATACTGGTTTGGTGGTGATGAACTCTTTTAGCTTTTTCTTGTCTACAAAGCTGTTTATCTGGCCTTTGATTCTAAATTATAGCTTTGCTGGGCAGTCTTGGTTGTAGGTCCTTGCTTTTCATCACTTTGTATATTTCTGGCCACTCCCTTCTGCCCTGCAAAGTGTCTGTTGAGAAGTCAGTTGACAGTCTTATGGGAGCTCCCTTATAGGTAACTAACTGCTTTTATCTTGGTGCTTTTAAGATTTGTTCTTTGATTTTAACTATTTGCATTTTTTATGGTTTGGGCATCTTTGGGTTCATCTTGTTTGGGACTCTCTGTGCTTCCTGGACTTATGTCTATTTCCTTCACCAGACTGAGGAAGCGTTCTGTCATTATTTTTTCAAATAGGTTTTCAGTTTCTTGCTCTCTCTCTTTTCCAGCACCTCCGTGATATAAATGTTGGCATGCCTGAAGTTTTCCCAGAAGCTCCTTACATTATCCTCATTCCTGTGTATTCTTTTTTTTTTTTTTTTTGCTGTTCTGATTGGGTGTTTTCTGCTTCCTCATCTTCCAAATGACTGATTTGATTCTCAGCTTCATCTACTCTACTCTTGATTCCCTGAATGTAATCTTCATTTCAGTGATTGTAGCCTTCATTTATGACTGGTTCTTTTTTGTTGTTTCTATGTCCTTTTTCATGCAGTTGAAGTTTTAACTAAGCTTCTTGAGCATCTTTATAAGCATTGTTTTGAACTCTGTATCTGGTAGCTTGTTTGTCTCTATTTCATTTAGTTTTTTTTCTGGGGATTTCTGTTCTTTCATTTGATACCCATTTGTCTCTGCATTTTGGCTGCTTCCCTATGTTTGTTTCTCTATATTATGTTGAGCTGCTACATCTCCAGGACTTGGTAGAGTGGCCTTATGTAGTAGGTGTCCTGTAGGGCCCAGTGGTACAGCCTCCCCAGCCACCTGAACTGGGCACTCCAGGTGTGTCCCTGTGGGGACTGTGTACTCTGTCTTATTGTAGTTGGCTCTTGATTGTTGTTGACTTCACTGGTATGGATTGACCCCCAAGTTTATCACCTGCAAGGACCGGCTGGGACTACAGTGGAGGAGCTACTGTGCAGAAGACGATCTATGAAGGAGGACTTGCGTCAGTGGGTCTTTGGTGCTCATGGAGTGTGTCACTTGTGTGTGTCGCTGCAGAGGTGGTAGATTGTTAATTCATTGTGGTCTGTAGCTGTCCACTGGGTGCACTGGCTCTGGGGCCTCCTGGAAGGTACAAGGTTAGCCAATGCTGTGCCCTACCTGAGGCCACCTGACACAAACTACTGAGTAATCTGCAGATGGCTACTACTTGTGCTGGACTTGGAGGTGTCCAGGTGAGGCCAAGCTGCATGCTGGGCCTCAGGACACTAGTGCTGGGCCTGGAGCCACTTAGCAAGAGATATGGGCCATGTAAAGGTCAGATGTGGCTTGTTTGAGAGATTTTAGGAAAGTCTCAAGCATGAGGCAAGAGACGCCATTTGTATGGAAAAGACACTGGAGATGGCTTGAGTAGGCCTATAAGTTGAGTGGGATGGGGTCTCAGGGAATCACCAGGGTGGACGAACAGTGTGAGCCATGTTGATGGAGTCTCAGATATGGCACCTGCCTGCTGGTTCTGGAATGGAGGGCTTCAGGAAAGGAACAATGACCCCTGCCAACCCTTCTGTCTGGGAGAAAGCTGTCCTTCCAGTTTTCGCCCTGAAGCCAGACAATTCAGATTCTCCCCATATGTACCCTGTGCCCTTTGAGCTGCTACTCCAGCACTGGAGCTCAGATGGAGTGAGTATGAGTAAGTCTCTGTGTGAGCCCTTTGAGAGGAACTGCCTGGGACTCGAGTAGCCCTTCATCTCCCTCAGCCACAATCCCTACTGGATTTTACAGTCAGAAGTTATGGGGACTTCTCTTCCTGGCTCTGCAACCCTGGGCTGAGAGCCTGGTGTAGGACTGGGACTCCTTGTTCCTCAGTGGGGACCTCTGCAGCCGAGATATCCCTCCTGGTTTTTAACTGCTGCACATGGGTGTGGGATCAGCATGTTCAGCATCTCTACCCCTCCTATCAGTCTCAATGTGGCTTCTTTAAATCCCTAGTTGTATGACTTCCTTTCAGCTAGATTTCAGGCACTTCTGAATAATGATTGTTCTATAGTTTAGTTGTAATTTTGATATGGTTGTGGGAGGAGTTGAGTACCATATTTACCTATATCACTTGAGTGTGAATATGATTCTTGACCTTTAATTAAAATAATGGAAAATGCAACCTGGTACAAATTGACAAAAATTAAGTGGATATCCATAGACAGTAAATTCAAAATAGAATTCAAAGTAATGTTATTTAACTGGAGTGTTTGGCAAGTTGAAGTGGAAACACAGAGGTGAGCAGTGACTTGAAATCAATAAAACATGATGATTATTTTGTAAAAGAAAAGAAAAGATACAGAGAGAGATACAGAGAGATTGATTCAGTTAATCAAGTTATGGGTGATATGTTTGATATTGCTATGATTTTTTCTATCTGTGATAAATCAATGAGCAAGTGCTATCAGAAAGTACTTCTGCATCTTGTGTAACAGATGAAGAGAGGCCTAATCTCCTGAGGACCTCCTTCTGTGTCTCAGGGCACATGGAAATCCTGCGCAAGAACTTAGATTTTATTTCAAGTTAAACTGACACTAGAGATCATGTTTGTTTCTCTGTCCTGTGTTGTTCTTCATTGTTCCAACAGTGTAACGTGTATTTTTTAAGTGCTCCATTTCATTATTAACTATTTTTTAGGGACGAGGGAGCCTATCCTTTTATATATAATATACAGATAAAGATAAAAGTAAAACTAAGAGTTTAATTATTTGCTCACAGTTATAATGGCATAACTGAATTGATCTAAAAAAGGCCAAAAAACAAATGCTGTTTAATATGGCTTTAGATTTAATAGTATGCTATCATATTCTAACATTTCAATTCATATGCCCATTCAAAACTAAATATACGGTACTGAGAAAGAAAGGGGTGGTATGTCTGGAAACAGAAACCTCGTTAAATATTCAAAATGAGGAAATTTAATAAGCGGTTGATTGCAAAGGTAAAGAAAATGTGAAAAGCTAAACAGGGGCTAATAAGGTAACATAGGCATTAGCAACAGCACAGAATCACACTCGCCTCTAGGGTGATGGGACAGAGGAAAAAGTCTGAGTCAAGAAAGTCAGGGTAAGTCAGTGGGTCTATCAGACAGCAGTTGGGACCCTGAGTTAACCTAGTTGTTGCTAGAAATAAACCAAGATACAGAGAAAACAGAAAGCACACACACACACACACACACCCCACACACTGAAACAGGGAATGCAGTCCTGTTTCCCAATTTAATGCTTCCTATTGGCCAGCTCCCCTGAGAAGGCGCTGGTTCAGAGCCTGGGAAATGTGGTTTCTGAGATAGAGAACAGAACCCAAGGGAGGGCGGGTGTGGATCTAAGAGCAAACAGGTAGGTGGTCAGCAGGGTTGGTCACGCAGGCCATATACTCTGTACAGCACAGGGGAAGTTTTACTTCTACAAATCTGTATTTATACGACATAAACACCCATACACGTTTTTATAGCACCAGCAGCTCACTCCCTTTCCCCCCATCCTTCTATATAATAGAGGTCTTAACAAACTTATAGAAACGATAGTGGCCTCTGCATAAGTCTTCGTTAAGATCCTTCACTCCTTCCAGTTCAAACCCACCTGCTCCACAAACACCCACAGGCGCACACTGCACAGGAACAGGCACAGCCGCCTCGCACCCGCTCACAGCACCTGGGAGGAAGTGATTCATCCTTCTGGGCGCTCGAGTCCTCCTTCGCCAGCAGGGATAATCGCCCCGGCCTGGTGCAGGAGAGAAGCCTGCCTACTGACTACTTAAAGCTCATAAACTCTTTTGAAGATGAAAAGCCCTGGTTTCCTCATTTTGTTTCTTGGCTTCAAGTGAAACAGCTACATTATACAGAAGTTTCTGGGGGATTTATTACCAGACTTCTGTCTAAAAAAAGTTGCACCACAATTACAACTTTAATGACCTACTCGAAAACTTCCCAAGGCTACAACATAATTAGTCTGTTTTATAATTAGTACTTTAAAAAAAATCGTCTGTCAGAAGTAAATAAGAAGTGACTGGGGCTCCTAGAAGTGATCTACATTATTTGATGTATGAAAAGGAGATGTCACATTTATCAAGCGCCTAAAATTTTCCAGATTCTGTGCTAGACACTTTACATAATTAATTACCTACTTATTCTACCCAGTATTGTTAAGTCAGCATTGTTTTATTTGTGGTTTTAAAGGTAAAAAAGTAGAGATTTGGAATAACTAAGCAATTTGATCAAGTCACGACTATTGAGGTTTGCAGCTGTGATTTGTGCCCAGGGCTTTTTGAACCATAAGACTTCATCCAAAATGAGCCACCTGACAATGATGAGCCAATGATGCTTTTAGTAACTAATCAGTGCTGCTTCACTGTTGATCAGCGATGCTTTCAAAGAAAGATCTTGATTAAAAGGGGCAAATGTAAACAAAATATAAGTGTAGTGACTTTACAATGGAGCTGCCATGCCCGAGGAACTGTCTCACACGTCTTATATATCAACTCCTTGGAAAGTTAAAACAGGGCAAGGTAACATTTGGACTGGGTGTAAGCCACATTATATCCCAAAGAACTGTTTGCAAAGATAACAAGTAATCAGTCATTATGAGTTCTGAACTGATGACCACTGGACTGAAAATTAAAAACATTATTTAGATGTAGCATCACCATGCTATGTTCTCTACACCAATAGAAATGCCTTCCTTCCATTGAGGTAATTGTCCCCCTTCACCTTCTCATTAATACTCATTGCCTTTGTCTCCTAATTGAAACATTATTTGGGCTTCTGCTTGAATTAATGATTCTCAAATAGCTATTCTTATAGATCTCAAATGATGCTTGTTTGCCTTTCACATGAAAAGCCTTTTTTATTTTTAAGTTAACATAGTATATTCTACCTTTAAATGCCATGATCATTGTTCAGAATTAGGTTATTTACATAATAGAAGCTCATGGTTTAGGATCACATCTCAGACCAAAATGTTTCTAGATGTCAAACTTAATCTCATACACATTTACATGTTTAAGGTTATATATATATATATATATATATATATATATATATATATATATCTACCTCTGTCTATCTACTTAATTTTTAGTATCTCAACTCTAATGTTTGGTTTCTTAGTGAATAATTTTTAGAGGATTTGGTGTTAAGTTTAGCCTGGTTTAACCAATGGAAAAACTAGTAAAAGGCTATTACTAATTTAACAATATGTGATTCCATAGTAATAGATTTATTTTATTCAGTAAATAGAAAACATTTTCCTCAATAAAAATGGGTTTTAAACATATTTTCTTTAATAATGTTTCATAATACAGAGAATCTATACTCTAGAGATCAACTCATTTGAATGCCTGTTATAGAATAAGTTATTTTGCAGTTCAGCTCAAGAGTTTTTCTCTATGAATTCTTTAAATGTTATATAAATATCTTTTCAGTCAGTGGTAATCAGTTCCCACTCTAATTTGCATCCCATGATACTGTTAGACTTGGAGCAGCTATAGACTGCTAGAGTCTCTAGGCTTATTATAACAGAGCTATACCGTCTCTAGGTTTGTAATGTTATCTTAATGAATTTTTTCAAAAATTGTTAAGTGCCTGTTCTGAAATGAATGAGAGCTTCATTTTCACTTGGACAAAGACAGGTTCGTTTTATCAGGTGTCACTGAAGCTGATTCCAATTTTAGTTATTATCAGCAGGGTCCTTGGTGCCTTTATGGCCACACCTGCCTTACAGGACTGCTGCCTGGTGACCAATCATCTGAAAATGTGTGTGTCCTGAGGCTCAGTGCCAGTGCTTTAGCAAAGAAGGCTCTAAATGGTGTTTTTCCCTCTCTCTCTTTCTCCGGTTACCATCTGCCTCAACAGGTTTGAATATCTCTATATGATGTGTGTGTGTACTTAATACTATCTTTATTTACAAATATATCTTAACACTAAAATATTTAAAATGCTCTCTCTTCACCTATTCACCTTACTGTCTTCCCCCAGCTCTTTTCTGTATCATTTTTCTGCCAATGACTCAGGTTGTAGCATTATATCTATAAGATTACACTTATGCCAAAACAATCTTAAGTTTACTTGGTGTGTTTACATCTTATTCTTTCAGGGACATTGTCTCTCATTCATGTCAAATATTTGATCTAATTTTTTAATAATAGTAACTGACATTGACTGAACATTTGGAATGGCAACGGCAACAAGATATGCATTTTATACATCTTTAAGCATCTGCTTAAGCATCTGCTTTATCTTTAAGCATCTGCTTTATCTTTAAGCATCTGCCTTAAAATATTGCCATTTTAACTCCAATTTATTAGTTAAAGGAGCTGAGGATCCCATGTTTAATTATGTACATGGAAATAACAGGTAGAAACAGCAACGATAAAATGTACCACTGTGGAAGGTAACGCATTTCTGTGACTATAACCCTCAAGCAGAGACGTAATGACAGCTTGACAGGGACGCCGCCAAAAAGAGTTGAAATCCACATTCAGGTCGTTTAAACTTCTGAACCTGTCCTCTTTTTCCTGAAACCCACTAAAAAAATTTAGCCTCATAAAACTCTTCTCTGTTATAGCCCAGCGTTCCTCCTGTTAAACTGCACATCGATCCCTGTTTGCAGGTGGCAATTTTATCTCGTGTGAAAACTCGATCTTTTAACTGGGGTGTAACCCATTCCCTGCCCAGGGAGAATCAAAGCCAGGCAGGTAAACTGAGAAGAGTAAAGCGCTTCTTCAAACGAGGTAAACACCAAAGGACACCCAGAAGAAAAGGCCAATGCTCGGCTTCTTAGTGATCATAACACAAACGCAGGCCAAGCAAGAGAGAAGCATGAAGGGTGCCCCTCCCTCACCTGGTCCCTGCCCGCAGAGGGCATCGCGTGGCGGGGGAGCTCACTTCCTCAGGGGCGTCACTCATGGTTTCTGGAAAAAAGAGTAAGAGTGGAGCCCTGGCCGGGCAGCTCAGGCGGTTAGAGCACCATCCCCATACACCAAGGTTGCGGGTTCGAATCCAGATCAAAACACATACAAGAATCAACCAGTGAATGCATAAATAAGTGGGACAACAAATGATGTTTCTCTCTCTCTCCTCTCTCTCTCTCTCTCTCTCTCCCTTTTCTCTTTAAATCAATACAATAAATGTGAGAGTTGAAGTGACTGCTGCTGTTGAGGAAGAATTAGGAGGCAGCTGTGTGAGCTAGGCGGGAGCTCGCTTTCCAAGATCTAACGAGTGGCAGCAGAGGCAGCGAGACTGGCCCTGTGATAAGCAGACAATGCTAAAGGAGAGAAAAGAAACGGAGCTACATACACGTGGACATTAGCATAATACTTAGGTAACGTTAGAGGCCAGAGGGGGAGGAAAACTGCACACAAAGGGTTGTAGGGCTTCTGATTGATCATAATCAGAATTGATATAAAACAAATGATGAGCACACCACACACGCACACACACACACACACACATTCACAGAGATGCATCCAGGTGTAGTACTTATTTATATGTGGACAACAAATCTTTAAATATTTTGAAGAGAATGCCACAGAAAGATATCTTTATAAACTAGGGCTAAGGAATTATTTATTGACTAAGACATGCAAGAGAAAATCATAATTAAAAGCAAATGAATTTTCTTTCTTAATATAAACCAAAAGAAACTTCTGCACAATTAAAGATCATCAAAACAAACTTTAAAAGGCAAAGACAGAAAGAGCACTGCAAAGCATATAAACAAAAGTTTTACTCTCATAAATGTGTACCTTAAAAATCAGAAAGAAAAAATGTTGAAATACTTTTAAAGAGTTTTTATATGTAACAACAAAAGAAACCCAATGCCCTAACCCCTCCAAGTCAATAATAAAACAAAAACTAATAAATGTATTTTCTAATACTTGGAAAAATAAAAATTAAAATGAGATGGCATTTTACACCCAACACAGGTACAAAAATAAATTCCAAATTCTGATGAACTGTGGGGAATAGTGTGTAAATTGGTGCACCAATTTTGCAGAACAATACAAAATAATATTAAATGTGCATGTTTCCTGTGACCCAGCTGTTTTATTTCATGCTAGTTATATGACATAAGAGAACTCTCCCACTTGTACAGAAGTTATGTACCAGAATGTCAATGACAGCATTTATTTTTTAATTTTTGTTATGTTTTTAATCCTTACCTGAGGGTATTTTTTCCATTGTTTTTTCACAGAGAGTGGAAGGGAGAGATGAGAGAGAGAGAGAGAGAGAGAAAGAGAGAGGGGGGAGAGAGGGAGAGAGAGAGAGAGAGAAAGACATCCCTGTGAGAGAAACACATAGATTGGTTGCCTTCACATGCCAGACCTGAGCTGGGGATCAAGCTTGCAGCCAAGACCAGAATCAAACCTGAGACCCTTCAGTCTGTGGGCTGATGGTCTAACCACTGAGTAAACTGGCCAGAGTTGATAGCATTTATTTTAATTGTAAAACTGGAAGCAGCCAAAATAGCCATAAAATGGATATAAGTAAATAAACATAGATTGTTCAAAAATATAATGAAATATAAACCTACAGTAAAAATGAAAGGACTACTTCTAGGTCAATATGAGCAAAGTTCTTGGTTCAGAAATTCTTCTGCTTGAAATGATCATTTTTAGTGGTTAAAATACAGAAAGGAAAAAACACACTAAAGCACGGTCTGGTCTGAAGACCAGAAAAAAGAACAGAAATTCTAAGCCCATGTGGTTCTGCAGACATGGGCTTGTCGAGCTGGGCTCTGCATCTCAGTGCAGGGGCTGGGAGCCTGGATCTCAGCTCCTTCCGAAAATAGAGGGCTCAAAGTAACCCTATGGCACAGTCAGGCTCCCTGTCTGCAAGTAAGGGGCCAGGCTGTGCAGCTCACACCTGCAAAGAAAAGCCATTTAAGAAAACCTGCCTCTGAGAAAAAAGTGTTTGGGATTATAGCTGTAGAGCAGCACTATCCAACAGAACTCTCTGCGATGATGGGAAAAAGCTGTCCAGTGTGGTAGCCATTAGCAACTGGGAAACTTCATTTTAAACTTGATGCAATTTAATCGACTGGAAATTAAATTTAAATAGCCACAAGCGGCTGGTGGCTGCCCGATTGGGCAGGACCACTCCAAATAAATGGAAGGCCCGGGAGAAGGGCGGACGGGATGCCAACTCATGAGCTGATTAGAGACTTCTGGTGACTTGGGGACTGAATCTGCTTATCCCCAGTATCGCTTCCATATGAAACCTGGTTCTGGACTGCCTGGATCTAGGGGGTCTGAGAGACAACTGGCAATAGGTAATACAGAGATGGATGGACATCAAGGAAAGTAAGCAGAGAGAGGGAAATAAAAAGGCAGGAGGAGAGAGAACACAAAGCACAGTCTTCTTAAAATGAGACTGGAGCCAAACATTGAAGACACATGAAGAAACTGAATCCTATAAGGTGGTCAGTAAAATTAACTCCAGAAAAATTTAATTCTATGGAAACCATTAGACAAATGTTTTGAAAGATGTTTAAAATGCTCAGAGATCATTTAAATATTAGTTTAAATTAAAAAATAAAATAGCATACAATAAAAAAAAACTGCCACCCATCAAAACCAAAAACCTCTTGTCTAACGAAAAAAAATCAATGAGAAGTCATGGAAATAAATAATGATAATAATAATATAATGGAAATATAATATAATTTAAATTAGAAAGTATATTACATGGGATAAACAAAACTAGATACCATTTAAAAACAAATGAATGAATGGACAGATGCTCCAGGGAAACGCCCCTGAAAGAAACCCAGAGGGACAAAGGGATAAACCCTACGCAACATGCAGGACCGACCGGTGGGGAGGCTGCAGCATCCGTTTGACAGTAATACTCTCCAACTCACAAAAAAGAAAATAGGAAATGACAAAAAACAACAACTGAGGATTATCAAGACTAAAAAGTGATAGTTCTACAAACAAAAACATTCTAAAAGTAACAACATGTATAACTTTAAAATAAATCAACCCACAGCTGGATACATTATAGTAAAACTGAGGAACATCAAGAACAAGCAGAAGAATCTTAAAACCAGACAGAGGCTGCACTAAGAAAAAAATTCAAGGAATGAGGAATTCTAAATTTTTTGTGATGGCTACTTGGAGAAAGGAATAAAAGGAAAGGGAAATTTTCAAAAATCTCTCCGTTGTTTCTGTTGTTTAATTTCATAAAAAGAACATGAAGCTAATATGCAAATAACTAAATGATGAAACTGAGTGGTGGGTGCAAAGGTATTCCTTATGTTTTCTGAAAGAGATTATAGTTTTGAACATTTCAAATTTATATTCAGCAATGATTGAACCTGATACACACAAAACACATCTAAATGGTTATGTAGTGGACAGTTAGACAGGCCGGCTGCAGAAGGTCGGCAGGGCGGAGAGCCCTGGGTGCCCAGCAAAGGGCAGAGCTACAGGCCCTTGCGTGACCACGCCCTGAAGCATTAACCCTTGGAGAGGGCATCTAGGCCTCAGCTGTGTTTCAGCTCCAGGCCCAGAGAAGCAGCAAAATCAGATGGAGCAATGGTGAAAGCTGACCTCAGGACCAGCTGCACTAATGACCCCCAGCCCCAGAGACCACCACCCTGAGGGGCACACCTGGAAAGCTGATGAATATTCCATTGAGATCCCCCTCTGAGACCTCAGCTGAAAGCTCTGAGGATGGAGGGCCCAGCTTGGCTCTCTCTCTGTAGCACACCTGAGCCTTTCTCCACCCCTTCTTTCAGCAGGAAGCCCACCCCCCTCTCCTAAACTCCGAGTTCTTTCGCTGTCACTTGTTTCAGAGCTCACTTCTTCTACCTCTGTGACTTTCTAAATAAACTTTCTCTTATAGTTGGAATCGTGGCTCTGAATTCTACTGTTGGCCAGAACCCAAGTACCGATGTCGCTGAACCCAGGTTAGCACTTGGTGCCATTTTCAGCCATTGATGGATTTATAAACGTGATGTCATTGACGCCAAATACTGAGCACCGGCCCTGAACATGGCCAAAAATGTAAATACTTGTACCAAATGAAGGCTCACAAGGAAGGAAAGCAGTTTACACAGTGCAGGGCAGTAATGTTCATGGGGCTGTGGCTTTGTCTATAATGTTTTATTTCTGTAAAATACAATATTATTGATATTAATTAAAAATTACTCCATTTTTAGAAACAATCTGAAAGAGCGTGGAAACATCATCTATAACGATTTCAAATTAAAAAATGCTATTAGGCAATCATCCTAGGAGCCTTTTCAAATGGCACACGTCCCTCAGGAGATTTTAATAACTCACTTGGGGAGGCATGCCGTCTGCTGCTGCCCTGACTGCCCGCAGGCAGCATTTAACATTGCTGCTCCAGTGAGCTGTTGCCCAGGGTAGGGGTGAAGGGCCTGATGGCCCCTGTGGCTCTCCCCATGACTCTGGGTTCACTCGGGGAGCTCCAGAATCCAGTGTTCTAAACATGAACCCGGCCACCCAGATCATTAAGGCAGGAGGATAAGTATTGTAGCCTGAATAACTTTTAGTGTTTTAATATAAGGTATGAAGGTTTCCACAGCTGCCCCAGGCTGGTCACTAAAAAACTAGACAGAGTCTCCATATAAATGCTGGTTTGGGTGTCGATTGGCCGTCTAGTTCTAGCAGAGGAGGGTGGGGATTTCACAGGCAAGCTTGGGACCCTGTCATGCAAATGGCCAACTAAGAAAGGCTTCGACCTGGGCTGGCTCACTTGGTTAGGTTTTCTTACTGGCCAGAGTTGCCTTTTCTTTGTTCATCTCTCCTGTAGATGATAGAGATAAAGGTTATCTCCAAGTTTGCTTTGTTCTACTTCAGATAGCGAATCAACCCTGCTGAGGAGCATAACTAATTCCCTTTGAGGACAGCTAGGCAAAGGTTTTAATCTTGGAGAGAACACTGGTGGAGCCTGCAGCTTGGAAGAGAAGAGGGGATGGCCGTGGTGGTAAAGGGGGAGCATTCCTTAGGCCGATTGAACTAACTGCATCTGTTCACTGAGCCACAGGTAGGTCTCCACTTGGGCTTGTATCAGAATCCCCAGGAGAACCGGTTACAAGCAGATGGCTGGGCACTGCCCCCAGGGAGCCTCTGATCAGAAGCAAGGCCCAAGAGCGAGCAGCATCAGCAGCGTCTGGCATGGCATGCAGACAGCTGGTCACCACCCCAAATCTTCACTGAGACCCTGCATTTGAACAAGTTCCACAGGCTGTTCCTATGCACACAGAGGTCTGGGAATCACTAGCCTGGTGGGCTTGTCATGTGTTCATGGATCACGAAGTTCAAATACCGCAGAACCTGCCTTTCCCTTTACTATACTTTATGGTTTCCTCCACTCTTGTTGCTCCCACAAACTAATTCCATATGCATTAGATTTTCAGGGTTTTCTGTCCAATGACTGCCACCTCTACTTATTTGTGAACTCTATTAGCAATTTATTCTTATTTTGTATTATTTCTGTCACTCAGTGGTTTGTGTGGGATGGCTGCAAGACAGATGCATGTGCACAAGCTGCCTTCTTGATGTAATATTCTGAGCATGTTCTTTTATAAAGAAGACTTTAAACAACTATATAGATGAGTCATGAGTTGACTCGAAACTCAAATACCAATATTCAGAAATATTTGGATGAATTATCGTTTATGAATGAAAAGTTAAGTTGTAAATACCACTGAGAATAATTACGGGGTAACATTTGCAAAACCTTGGAAGATGAGAAAGCTGCCAACAGACTGGAGGTGGTCAAATATTCCTATTTCAAAGAGATGAAAAGACTTGCATAAATAAAACCAAGGCTGCTGTAATGCAAAACTATAAAGATTTATTACAAAGTTCTGTCATGGATTTAAATAATAAGGCAAGCCAAACTAATAGAATTTTCTGCTTTGGTAGCATTATTAGACTAGCAAGCTAGAGTGACATAGGTAGGATGCGTCTTGATTTTCAACAGAGCATATGATATCCCTGTGGGTAAGTGGAGCAATAAGATGCAGTCTAGATATATAGACTTATACTAAGTATAACCATTAACGGTTCTTCAACAGTGCTGACTAATATCAAGTTGGATAGAAGCCGGGAGCAGCATGCTGTAGGCCTTGCCTTAGCACTTGTCCTTCGCAACATTTTTATTAGTGACGTGTGTGTGTGTGTGTGTGTGTGTGTGTGTGTGTGTGTGTGTGTGCGTGCGCGCGTATGTGTTTGGGGCAGAGAGTGATATGAAAGCAATGTGAGAGAACGAGCTAACATGATGGATGATACACTTCTTCAGGTTCAAAAATATTCTCAGAGGCAGAGTCTGAAAGAAAGGATCAAGGGATAGAAGTCAAAATGTCATAGGGATGTTTTTTTCAATGTCACTTTAAGTGAGAAAAATTCAGTTATGCAAAGGTAAAATAGAGGATTATTTTGGGGCAGAATTAGTCTTGGGATTCATTTAGTGTCACATACTATACAGGGTAAGGCAAAAGTAAGTTTACAGTTGTGAGTACTCAAAACAAAGTTTATTCTTGTATTATAATTTATTAATTATTGTTCTATTTTCCATAAGAACAACTGTAAACTTACTTTTGCCCAACCTTGTATAACTCATAGAAGTTGAAGGGGTTTTTTGTTTGTTTTGCTTTAAATATATCTTTATTGATTTCAGAGAGGGGAAGGGAGAGGGAAAGAGAGAAATAGAAGCATCAATGATGAGAATCATTGATCAGCTGCCTCCTGCACGCCCCCTGCTGGGATTAAGCCCAAAACCCTGGCATGTGCCCTGTCTGGGAATCGAACCTCAATCTCCTGGACCATAGGTTGATGCTCAACCGCTCAGCCATGCTGGCTGGGCTGTCATAGAAGTTTTAAAATAATGTTTAAAAGACAACTTAATCGGTATTAAGTTAAGTATGCTTCCCTGGTTAATGATAGTATGTGAATTGATTAAAAAGCTATTGAAGATCTAAACAGAAATCTGATGTTCAAGCAAAAAAGAAGGTCCTATGTGACTCAGTGTGATAAGTGTAGATTTTTCATGTGAATAGCTAGGCATTATTCAGAGGGCATCCCTGCTTAGGCAACTAGACCAATGGCCTCAGCTCAGGAACTAATGAATTTCTTCAGCAATATATTGTAGTAAGTCTCCTGATAAGAAATTAACCATGATATCCTTTAACATTAGTTAAATCTGACCCATAAAAAGGTGCTGGTTACATGGTATTTTTTTAATTATGGCTTAAAACTGACAGGATCCAAAACACATACTCACCAATATGCATGCTTAGTGCTGCTATATTACCCCTGCAGTAAACAAAAGGTAAAATAAGCCATTTTTCTTCCCCAAAGTGATTGGGGAGCACTAGTTATCACAGCCTATTAGTAACACTCAAGTTAGGGTCAATAGTATACACTTGAGGAGAAACATCAAACAGAATCGAACAGCTCTCTTTATTGCAAATTCCTCAGAATCTTCAATTTTTGATGTATAATGTAAATTTCTAAGGAGAGCGATGACATGCCATATTTCCCCCAGGGAGCGTGATCATGAATTCCCCCTTAAAATACTGTGTGCAACTAATTTATTATAAAGTACAGTTTAGGAAGCACTTAACTAGTAAATTTCTAGGCTCTCTTCCATGATAAGTTTCTATATATATAGTGTTGTCTTTCTCACTCAGGTGCCAATGAATAAACAAATAAATAAATAAATGGACAACAGAAAATAATAGAGCAAAAAATCACTAAGTCTCAGTGGCAGCAATGAAGTCTGAACATTCCACTGTTATACATACACCATTGTTCTTAACAAGATGTCAGTTATCACGATATCATGATTTAAAAATTTGGCTACATTCAAAACATGTTTGTCACATATATCTAAATCTAGTACAAACTTTATGTCTCATTATTCATCCAGAAGATTTATTCTTACCAAAGATTCCCAGCTCAGTATGTCTGGACTGCTCAGGTATGTCAAGAGACTCACATCTATCAGGTTTCAATGGAGATCAAAAAGTCAAATACCTGTGCTGGTTGGTGTTCACTGCTTTGGGATGGTTTTAGCACCTCATTCTGTGCTGAAAGCTCAGGATTCCTGTGGTTTTGGGCTCTGACCCCTTCCAGTTCTCACTGTATCTGCCTCAGCCACCCCCCACCTCCATCATGACTCACCACCTTGTTAAGTTCTTAATTTCTAATCACAGAGTAGGGGTGGGGGGCATGTGCAATATTCCTAAAATAAATGATTTCACATGTATTCGGTATCACTGGTTTGGCAGAAAGTAATATCTTAAGGTTCTGTAAACTTCCTTGGGCATTATTTTTGGGCTTAATTCCAAAATTAGTTGCTCTGGACTTTGGAATTATAGAGGTGGAATTTAAAAATAATTCATTTCCAGAGACTATTTTCCAATATTTTTTTCTTCCACGTTTTCAGTCAACTGATTGTCTCCATCTGACCTGTTTTTGTGAAGAGAATGCAGCTGTCGTAGTTGGCACGTGAAGTGAGGAATGATTGGAATCCACAAGACGATCTGTTAAGTATTGATTAACTTTTAGAAGACGAAATACATCACAACCTGGAAACTGTGGTGTGACCCTATCTTCAGCTCAGCACTGCTCTCTGTTCTTTAGCCGGTTTCTTTCCCCTCTCTCCCCTCACCATCAGAGTGACTCAGGATGTGTGCTGACCAGCAGCTGTGCTGAGGAAGAGGTCAGAGGACTCAGGTTCAAATCCGAGCTCCGTCACTCATCTTGTGAGACTGGCCATGTTCCTGAGCCTCAGCCCACTCTGTTTGTAAGTGAGGACAATGACACATCTTTGTAGGTTGGAATGTTATATGACAAAAAGAATGAGAAACTCCACATTTAGTAGACACTCAAAATGTGTGAGCCAATATGAATCTTGACTTGTTTCCTGCCATAGCTTTCAAGCTTAATAACTGCAAATTGGGATGAACTGGGTACAGCTCAAAATAGTTGTGAGATAATATCTTTTAAAGCACTTAGAATAGCATAAAGTGCTCTGCAAATATAAACAAATAACACCAACACCGCTGCTATGACTACCAAGAAATTGACTATCTCTAAAAGAGACTGCTATATTTTCCTTATGTGTATAAAATGCTTTTGAAAATTTTCACCACCCATCACAGTTCATTGAAATGTTTTAAGAGCATTCAATTGTGCTTATAGCTGGGGCTCTTTGCTCAATCACAGGGCTGTATCCAAACATTCCTGAACTGTTACTGATGCTCTTCATCTTTTGATTGCCTCTGACCGGTGAATATGTAGCCAGACTCTTACGATCTCACTAGGACTTAAGTACAACCATGTAATTCTGATCAAGTTAAAGGCAGACGTGTGACACATTTGTGCTGTGAATTTAGGTTAAAGTTTAAGGTAAAGGAAAAAATAATCCTGAGTAGTTACTTATAATCATTAACCTCACTAGCTTGCAAAAAACTGACTATGCATACAGTTATGTTGCAAAGAACCTACTAAGGGAGAGGAATTTGTCAAGACATGAAGGGTAGAAAATTGTTGTTAAATGATGCATACTAGCTGCTTTCTAGTGGTTTATTAACTGTTTATTGCAATGAACAGTATCCAACTGTTATTTTGTATTTATGCTTTTGAGTTTTTAAAATGCTTTCATCTGTAATATAACATTTATTATAACATATAGTTTCTCCAGTATTGTCTTTTTACATTTTCATTTAATTTAATTAACTCTAATTAACTCCTTACAATCTCCCATGTTTATTTGTTTCAGTTTTGAGTAGAAAAATTGAGGCTCAGAAGGCAATGTGATTCAAGGTTCCCAATTTTGGAAATAAAAGGGCTGGAAATAATGTGTTCTTCAGTGTATGAGATAAGTGATTCCACAGATATATCTGTAATCAATTAATTTTTTAAAGTTAAGCAAGCATTTTTTATTGATTCTGATGAACTTCCTTTATTCTTCAGAGACAAGTTAAAACTTGAGGAGATGGGATGTAAAAACAAAGGATGCAGAAGATATGTTGAAAAAAGAATAAATGTTCTGCCTGTGTATGGTTTTTAAAGAAAATTTCATGACAAAAGAGGTGATTTATAAAGAAATAAAGATTCTCAAGTCTAGCTGACATAAATTAATTAGGTGATCAGAAGGCACCTACAGAAAGCAATCTGAGTGTAATACCAACATTTATAAAACATCATCGCTGCCTCCACTTCCCAACAGGCTCTGTCAAAACCTAGCTGCAGTTCTTTTCTTAAAGTTGAAATTCTTTATTCTTAAAATAAAGAGCTGTGCCCTCTCTCCACCTCAGACTGTCTGAGACATCCTCCCATACGGGAAAAAATAAAAATTCTTGGCTTATCAAAGTGATGCGTTAATAATCTTGGCATTAGTTCAGTTCAGTATAGGTATTTTCCATGCTTCCACATATATCTAAGTCTCTTGGAGTGACAAGCCTTATGTGATTTTCAAGCTGGTTTTCTCGGGTAGAAGCTTCTGATGTTTTTCTCAGTCTACAATATAACCTAGATGAATCAATTTTAAGTGTGTGATCTAACTTGAAATTTAGATCAAAATGCTTTTTACTTGCAATGCCATTCAAGTGCTGAAAGCAGGTTCATAAAGGCTGTAACTAGCTGGTGCTCTGCAGGTGAAATACCATGTCCCTAATTGTGCATGGTCTCCCCTTTTCCACAGTCATCTTTCTATGGTTGCACTTACCCACTGTCAACCATGGCCCAAAAATATTAAATGGGGAATTTCCAGAAATAAACAATTCATAAGTTTTAAATTGTGTGCCATTTTGAGTTAGCGTGGTTATTGGATCAACTGTCATGGTAACACAGTGCTTGCATTCAAGTGATCACTATTTTACTTAATAATTGCTTCAAAGCTCAAGAGTAGATGCTCGCAATTTGCATATGTCAAAAAGAAGCTGTAAAATGTATGTATGTATAGAAAAAATAGTTTATATAAGGTCCATATCTGAAGTTTTAGGTATCCACTGGGAGTCTTGGAGTATATCCCCCTTAGATAAGAGGGGACTACAGTATTTATTCTGCTGAATTTCTTCTTGATCATGGACAAAGCAAGATGGAGTTATCATCCTTCACCGTGCATAACTTTCTGTCTCCTCTACTGTCCTTTTGTATCTGAATTCATGAATGGACCAAGCTATGCATCCTCAATGTATTTATTAATCATGCCATGTACTTTGAATATCAACACCCTCCCATAAAAATAATCATAGATGTTTAAAAAGTCAGCAGATATTTATCTACATAGTACTGTGTTCTGATGAAGAATAATATGTGTGCACATTGCATTCTTTTGAGGGCCATGGGAAGTGGAGAGAAGGCAAATAGAAAGCATTAAATTCAAAAGAATAAAAGAAGTGAAAAGAGAAACTTCCTTTACCTCAGGGAGTGGGGCATCTTCCCATGGCCATTAGAGATGGACAGGATTTTCTAGGCTAAGTATTAAATGAAGGCAACTTTCAAGTATAAAGAGGAAATTTTCCAAGAGGTTAAGAGGGAGGGACGCTGTCTGAAGTTAAGAAAGGGTTTGGTTGGAATTCGAAGCAAAAGTGGGGGAATTGAGATTAAAGATGGTGGTGGACTGAGTGGAAGCTACACTAACACTCTCCTGAGACAAAATTGGATTTACAACTAAAATATAGAAAAACCAACCTGAATAATCAACTGCAACTGGAGGAAGACAAACACCCAATTGAAAAATGGTCAAAGGACCTGAACAGACACTTCTCCAAAGAGGACATACGAATGGCCAAGAGGCACAAGAGAAAATGCTCAAGGTCACTATTCATCAGAGAGATGCAAATTAAAACCACAACGAGGTGTCACTTCACACCTGTCAGAATGTCTCCACCAACAAATCAACAAATGACAGGTGCTGGCGAGGGTGTGGAGAAGGGGGAGCCCTGGTACACTGCTGGTGGGAATGCAGACTGGGGCAGCCACTATGGAAAACAGTATGGAGGTTCCTCAAAAAATTAAAAATGGAACTGCCATTTGACCCAGTGATCCTACTTCTAGGAATATATCCTAAGAATCCTGAAACACCAATCACAAAGAACTTATGCATCCTTATGTTCATAGCAGCACAATTTACAATAGCTAAGATCTGGAAACAGCCCAAGTGCCCATCAGTAGATGAGTGGATAGAAAAGCTGTGGGACATTCACACCATGGAATACTATGCATATGTAAAGAACAAGGACCTTTTATCCTTTGGGACAGTATGGATGGACCTGGAGAGTATTATTCTAAGTGAAATAAGCCAGTCAGAGATAGACAAGTACCACATGATCACGCTTATATGTGCAATATAATAAACAAAATAAACTGATGAAGAAAAGAGATCCAGAGACACAGAAGCATGAAACAGACTGAGGGATCGCCAAGGGAAGGTGGGGGTGGGGAGAGATTAATCAAAGAACTTATACACTTATATGCATAACCTATGGACACAGACATTGCTATGGGGAAGGCCTGGGGGTGGGGTGTATGTAGGATGGATGGGGTCAATGGGGGGAAAAGGGGGACATCTGTAATATTTTCAATAATAAAGATAAAAATAAATAAATAAATAAACAAATAAATAAATAAATAATAAATATGTGGGGGGGATAATGATGACCTTTGGAAACAGTTAGAGAAGAACCTTGAAACAATCTGACCAAGAAGGTCTCAGTTGTTGTTTTTAGTAACTCTTCTCTTAATAGTTCCTGCCTTCCCATGTTCTCTCCCTCCCTCCCTCCCCCCCTCCCTCCCCCCCTCCCTCCCCCCCTCCCTCCCCCCCTCCCTCCCTCCCTCCCTCCCTCCCTCCCTCCCTCCCTCCCTCCCTCCCTTCCTTCCTTCCTTCCTTCCTTCCTTCCTTCCTTCCTTCCTTCCTTCCTTCCTTCCTTCCAAAAGCATTGGGAGTACATAAAAGGGACTTGCCTGGGCTAGACACTCACTCATTTCAAGTTTAATACAAGTTTATCTTAATGACACTTAAGAATCTTAGTATGAAGCTTTCTCTATTGCTTCTGTGTTTCAGATACCTATGGTACAACCGTATTTCAGGAAACTTGATTTGCCCTTGGCAAACCTACTTCCTCTCGGTAAAACAAGGGGTTACAAGGGTTGTGCAGTCAACGTGTCATGAGTTACCCATATACAGAAGTGTCCATGAGACCAACATTTGCTACTTTTTAATTTAAATATTATGCAAGGCAATTGTGGTTTAGTGAAAAGGGTACAGATCATTCATCAAATGGGTTTGAGGAATATCATAGAATTTAAAGCAATTTCTTGAGTATTGGTATAAACAGCACTATTAGCTGATATGCGCAGGTTTCCTATATCAGGTACATCACGTGCATTCTCATTTGTCCCTCACAAGCAACCTATGAGTTAGATATTTATATTAAGTATTTATATTTATATTAAGTATTTTTTATTTAACCACCATTTTAGACATGAGGACATGGAGGCTTAGTGGTCGTTTAGGAAACAGAAGGAGAATGAGGTGAACTTGAACCAGAGTCAGTCTGAGAGCCAAACCTATTTTCTTAATCACTGCACTGTGTCTGCAAAAATTTATAAAGTAAAGCTTATGCAGAGAAGTAAAAATGTTATCTCTTTCCACATTTTTGTACATTTAAAAATATACTTTTGCAATTGGGAGTGAATTTTTTCTCTTTGCATCATTTGCATTTTCTGGAATTTTTTTTTTTAATCCTCACTGGAGGATATTTCTTCCATAGCTTTTCAGAGAGAGTAGAAGAGGGGTGGGGAGAGACATCCATGTGAGAGAGACACAGCAATCGATTGCCTCCTGCACAAGGCGCCCCCCACCACCCAACCAGGGCAGAGATCAAGCCTGCAACTGAGGTACGTGCCCCTTGGCTGGAATCACACCTGGGACCCTTCAGTCCACAGGCCAACACGCTAACCACTGAGCCAAACTGGCTAGGGCTGCATTTTCTGGATTTTTAAGGCCTATGTCACTGAGTAAACTTTTTCATGATCAGATTCCCACATGTTACCTTTATATCATCTTGTGTAACCTTTCTGCTTCCTTCAGCACCTCTTCTCACACTGAGCGGTCTTACAGTAACAACAGTTACTTTTTTATTTTCTATAATCAAACCAGCACCGCACATCTGTGGGGCCTTTATCCTGGTATCATGCAAAAGATCATAAGGCAAGATTTCCAAAGTGAAAAAAAAAGTTCAGTAGTGCTATCAATCTAAATGCTTTTGGTTTCTCCTGCTCACATGGTATATTATAAGCACCAAGCGGGGGAAATGCAGAAGATTACTTGAAGGTATTTAAACAATAGCCACAGGAGTAGAGTTCTGTATGGCTGAAAAACTGGTTGTTCTTGGCTCACTTAGCTGCCCGCAGTGTCGGGTGGTTTTCTCGCCAGTCCTCTGCGTTTCGTGAGCAGGGCAGGCGTACTTCACCCGCAGCCCACTCAGCACCAGCCTGTCAGGCCTCACAAAATTGCACATTGATCCACGGAGGCAGATACTGATGGTTCTCTGGAACTCAGGCCAGTTACGGAGTGAGGCATTGCTAATGACTTTCTGAAATCACGTCTGAAGTCCCCTTTCCAGCCCCTCCGCCTCCCCCGCAACCACCAAGGGTGATTTCTCTCTCTCCTCTCCCCACATATGCTACTAAATCAATCTAACACTCATTAAAGTCGTCTTGAATAGGACAATACTCCACTTGCTGTTGAAGTGTCCATAAAGTATGACATTTTATTCATCCAGTATTTTATTTTGGATACTATATTAACAAAAAACTTGGGTATGTGCTTGTTTACACCTCTCATCTCTGGTAGTAGAAAATGAATATGCATGATCCTCTCCTCCAAAGAGGGAAAGCTCATGAGTGAACTTCTTGGGGATCGCGGTCAGATGGCTAGCTGCCTGGGTTTTCTGAATGAGAACCAGATCACCCTGGGGACACGGACTTCTCTGTAATTTTTAATAAGACCTTTATTCACCCCAATAGATAGCCTCTCCCACTCTGGTTCCCTTATGTAGTCTTTGGCTTAGTTTTGCAAACTTCCTAACACCCTCTCCTGCTTTATCATCCAACAATTGGAATCAGATTAAAATTGTGTTAGTGTTGTCATTTTATGTAGATTGAATCCAACAAAAAATTAACTTGCCTCTTAAAAATGTGATTCAGCCTGGCCAGTGCGGCTCAGCGGTTGAGCTCTGACCTATGATCCAGAAGATCGTGGTTCGATTCCTGGTCAGGGCACATGCCCCGGTTGTAGGCTCAGCCTTCAGTCAGGGGGGTGCAGTAGGCAGCAGATTAATGACTCTCTCATCATTGATGTTTCTCTCTCTCTCTCCCTTCCTCTCTCTGAAATCAATAAAGACATATTTTTTTAAAAATCTGATTCCTACATATGGAATTCAAAATATAGAATATTTTTTAAATTTTTTCATTCAGAATAAGATTTGCTAATGGAAGTTCCTCAAGTATGTAACGATACAGTGGAATAAGTTCATTATAATTAAGTCGTAGATATTGACCTTAACTAATTAGTTTAATTTGCAATGTGTCAGCAGTCAAACTGTGTGCTATAATTTTAATTGAAAATGGTAAAATTCACTAAGACCCAGCCAGGGCTCTCTGCTTGACACTTTTCTCCTGCCCAGGCAAAACTGGACACATTCCTTGAATATTCTCTCAAAGCTCCAGGCCTTTTGCTTGGTTCTTGGCATTGTTTCCCCCACTTGACTGAGAGTTCCCGTAAGGCGGCATGCGTCTGGCCTTCTCCCGGCTGCCGGCACCCCACACTGTGCCTGTTGCAAGGAGGGCCCTAGACAATGGGGACCAAATGTCAGAAAAAAATGATTTCTTCAGCCTGAGCAAGGCTATCGCAGGGGGATGTGGGGATCAGTAAGAGGACCTTCACCAAGAGTGATTCACCAAGAGTAATTTCCTTTCCATCTAAATCACTTCAAATAATTCTGAATCGTGAGGTGGGATGATATAACCATCTTAGACATACATTTTAAATTCTCCCATGTACATTCCTATTGTGAGCTTGTCAGTGACCCCTCTCTGCATAACGGAAACGTTTTTGACACCCTGATGGTCTCTGGGGAAAATACTTTGAGCCAAGCAATCCAATTATATAAAGTGGGTCATGGCCTGCTCTTCTTGGGAGCCCTATACTTGTTTTGTTTTGTTTTGTTTTAACTTTAATTTTTATTTTTTAATCTTGCAGGGAAATTTTGGGCAAATATCTCAAATGTTCGTGTGTTTTTGTTTGTTTGTTTGCTTTTATAGCAACGGAAAGCGATTCTCCACTCTGCCTGAGAATCTGCACTTGAGAGAGGCACTGTGAGGAATGTGGTGTCAGCGCAGGGAGAGGCTGATGACTTAATGCAAACAGACAACTGTCAAGGTGATTTAGTGCGTCGTTTCTCATCCTGGTCACAGATGGAGGTGCTGACTCAAAGGCTCTGGACGACACTCACAGGCCGAGGCCTGAAGGGACAGCCAGGCTCCCCCTGCAAACATCCCACAGTGCAGCCCTTCCGAATGACAGGGGCAGAGCTGTCACTTCCTACGTAAAATCAAATGATCCACAGAGGGTCAGGAAATATGTACTTTGGGGAACCTCAGAAAATGTGTATTATAGAGCCTATCTATTTAATCAGTGCTTCATTCCTCCACTCTAAAAACAAGCAACATCATAGCGCGAAACTTGGAATAGGAAAAACAAAAGAAAGGGAAACAGGAGAAGCTATAGCCCAGAAGCAATTACTATGAAAAATTACAGAATTTTTTTGGAGCCCTTTGTCTAGTCACAGGTTTTTAAAAATTACATTTTAGCAATTTACATGTATCCTATGGGCGTGATTGTATGGTGCGTATTCACATACAAACACATGCACATGTAGAGTCTGTATCCAGCTTTTTCCCCATAACAACACACACAGCTCCCATGCTAATACCCTGATGCACGGTGTCTTATATAATGTACAGTCTTCCTATAGATATTGTTCCTCTGTGTCATGCCAAGTTTTTGGGTCTTGCATATCATACTGAAATTTATATTTTAATGCATATCTCTTTCTTCTTGTTTTAAAAATTAAATTATCAAAAATAAAAGCACTCAGTGTGAAGATTTATTTATTTATTTATTTTAATATGTTTTTATTGATTTCAGAGAAAAGAAAGGAGAGGGGGAGAAAGAAACATCAATGATGAGAGAGAGTCATTGATCAGTTGCTTCCTGCTCGCCCCCGACTGGGGATCGAGCATGAAACCAGGGCCTGTGCCCTCACTGGGAATTGAACCCTGACTTTCTGGTTCATGGGTCGACAGTCAACCACTGAGCCACGCTGGCCTGGCTCAATGAGAAGATTTAGATGGGATAGTAAACAGTTGTGAGTTACAAGGTCAGATGATAGAACTATTTAAATATATATTTAAAACACATACATACATATTCTGATTATTAAATAATAAAGACAATGCAGAAAATTTGAAAAATACAGAAAGTAAAGTAGGAATAAAGTCATTCGCATTCTTGTCATAATCATAATTAAAGATAATATTTTGGTGTATACCCCGTGCAAATGCATGTTTTGTTTAGTGAGAGTTAAAGTGTATGTAATTTTGTATACTTGGTGTTTCACAAGTATTATAAAGTATTCCTATTTTGTGAATTTTCTTTGAGATCACAGTGGTTAATGGCTACTTTAAAATCTCATTGATGTACCATTTATTACCTATATATTTCCCTTTCTGGAAGAATTTTGGGTTTGTTAGGTTTTCAATATAGGAAATAAGGGTCTGTGAACCTTCTTAAATAGTATGTTTGCTCACAGTTTTGTGCCTAAACTACTTAGGATAAGTTTATAAAAATGAATTTATTAAAAGAGGGTGAGCATTTTTTTAAAATCTTCATCAGTGGATATGATTTTTTATTGATTCCAGAGAGAGAAAAGGAGGGAGAAGGAGAGAGAGAGAGAAACATTGATGTGAGATGCATCGGTCGGTTGTCTCTCATATGCACCCTGACTGGGGATCAAACCCTCAAGCTGGGTCTGTGCCCTGAATGGAAATCAACCCAGTGGCGCTTCGGTGCGTGGGATGACACTCCAACAAACTGAGCGACACTAGCCAGGGTGGGAGTGTGAGGATTTTTAAGAAAACATGTCTTTAAAACAGAACAAAGCAACAAGAAGAATTAACTTTTAGTGAGCAGTTACCATCTGCCTGAATTATGAGAAATTCTTACCTATATTATTTTATTTGTGTCCAACCATAACCACTGGGATGATCTTCATTTTATAGTAAGAAATCAAAAGCATCGTGCTATTTAGTAACTTACTCATGGTCCCACAGCTGGTAAGAGATGGAGCCTGGTGTGAACCAGGGCAGGCTGCTCCCTAGCCAGCTCTCTCCAGGTAGAAACAATAAACATACATTTAAAAAAGAAACATGCCCATTTAGTTGTGTAGAAAATTGACAATACAAAATTATTCTAAAAAAATGAAATTATTGTCATCAACCAGTCATTAAATAAGATTTTTCATTTCTTGAGTCTGATAATTTGATTAAAAAATAGAACTTCTAATTTTAAATTTGTTCATGGTACACAACTGCTGCTGGCTTCACCACATGAGCCACATTGCTTATATCAGGGAAAGTGAGCAAAAGGAATTGAGCAGGATTTCATACTCTGGAGCAGTCAGGAGGAAAAAAATTGTGACAAAGTAGAATATGATTTATTGGAAATTACTAGGGAAGATCAAATAGGTTAATAATGAATTGTAAAAAACCAGGACTGGCAGGAGTTGGCAGAGACAACCTATGGGACTCAAGCAACATTTTCTTTAGTGACCTGAGTGGAGCAACAAACAGGAGGACAGCCGAGGGAGGCTGCTTCCCGCCACGTGTCCTTACCCTCTGCTGACCAGATTCCAGGGCCACGGATACTGTGGTGAGGGAAATATCTCTGCCTCACAGTCTCACAAAGTGCTATACGTTTTCCCCCTCAATTCTAAACATTGTGATATAATTTTAAAATTACCAAACTAGAAGCTTTAAAGTCCAAATTGCTCATCCTCCGTCTTCTTTTTACCGAGGTGGCAGGCAAGTCATACACATTCTCTATAATCCAGTTTCTTATCTAGGAAAATGGAACTCATCCCTGTCACTTAGCCTTCCTTAGCAGGAGAGGTGTGTGGGAACCAAGTGTACGTACTGCTTTTTAAAAAGCTGTGGTGCCGACGATTGTGGTTCCCAGGAATTCTACTTGGGGTGAGTAATAAGCGAGGGCGTATGAAGCTAACTCTTCTATCGGGGGGAGTACAGTGTGTGGGAAAGACCATGGGTGCGATCACGTGCCCCAGATTGGGACCCTGCTCTATGGCATGATCCGGTGGCTTTGCCAGTTCCTTCGCTCCTCTGGACTTCAGCTCCTCAACAGAAGGGGTTCCCAATGCCTCTGTTACAGGTTTATGAGAATTAAATAGGGCAGGGCAGGTACCGTGCCTGGGGCAGCGCTTGGCGTTTACTATGAGAGCATCACAGCTTCAACCTTTTTTTCTCAGGATGTTTCTTATCTTGAAATAGGTGCTGGAGAGAGAAGAAGATAGACAGTTGTCGTCCACAGAAACCAGAGCTTGATTGAGATCCTGTTCTGTGTCCTGCTCTGGTCTGCTCTTAATACCCCCAAATTTGAGTCTTGGGCCCATGACTCCAGACAGAGCCTATGTTTGCAGTGAGATCTGGCAGTTTGTGGGCAGCCAGGATTTGGATCTGGAACTCACCACAAGCGTGAGTGTGGAGGGCAGGGGGTGGGGGGCGGCGCTAGTGAAAACCAAATAGAGGAAATATCTAACTTTAGAGCAGGAAGACAGTGTTCGAATGGACTTAAGGTCATAAGGCAACAGTTAGGATCAGGACCCCATGACCATCGCCAGCAGCACTACCTTCACACTGGCCTTGCATGATGAAGCTGTTCTGCTAGGAAGGTGGAGTAGGAAACCAGGAACCATTTGCATTTCTTCAAAATCTTGTACTTTCACTGAGAGCTGTTCAGAAACCGGATTTTTTTAAAGTTCTATTAATCATGCTTCTTGTTCCCAGGAATTCACTCAGGAGAATAACAAGCCCGGAGAAGGCCAGTGAGCAAAGTAGTCCACCTGGTGTCTTACTGTCTGGGCTCCTTTGTCCTAAAATGGCCCTCAGAAATTACTTTATGATCAGTAGCCAATTAGAATTTTTTATCAAAATAACATTGTGTTTCTTACCACTGTTATTTGATATGATTCCAGCTAAAAGCAAAGGATCTTTGATTTACTTAATATGTGCACTCTTGTTGGCCAATAGGCAGTTTATAACGGACATTTGCAAATAGCTCACCAGTCATACTGTTCTCTGCGGGTCTCTGTGGGTGTGGCAACTCTCAAGTAGGTACCTTCTGGTTTCAAACATATTCTGTATGTGGAAACCTACAACTGTTCCTGTTTCTAAGAAAGTATAGCAAAGTTGTATGCTAAATGTCATTAGTGTAAGATCAACAGTTTTCTCATGATTTATTTCCTTTAGAAGTTTTGGGTTATTTTTAATAAATGCTAAATTTCAATTGGAGAGAGGGAGAGGAGACAGACTAAAAGAAAGGGAATGAATGGACAGGGGCTGTTAGGGAGACATTGATGCTGAGAGGCTGCAATTATGATTTAAGCGATGAGCTCTGTGCAACCCCATGAAAAGAGATTCAGGGAGAAAAAGCGAAAGAGAAAGAGAAAGAAACTGGTCCATGGGGGAAGGAAAGCCTGAGAACTAGAAGAGGCTCATGTTTGTATTTCTCTTCTTCTGCATGGAAGGTATATTGCGTATAAAGGCATTGGTAATAAAAAGTGAAAAAGCCAGAAACCGACCCTGAAAAAAACGAAACAACAGCACAAGACAAAACAAAAACTCTCAACCACTATGTACAAGCTCAAATGAAAATGATTATGAAGAAATAAAGGGAAGATTAAAAATATATTTAAAAACACAACCCCTACGACCTCTTGAAACACAAACACTGCACAAACTGGGGAAGTTTGCATATCTAAGAAAACAAGAAGCCTGATCGAAACACGCTCTGCCCCAGGATGACACAGAGGTCAACAAGTGCCCTGAATCTCCCAAAAAGCAGCTCCAAACTACAAAAGCAACACTGTTCAAAGACAAAATCAAAATTCAGGGCCTTACACTAGAGAAGAGCAAAGGAAATGGCAGAGTAAAGGATCTTCAGCTTCTTCTGTGGTCAGGGACACTGCTGAGGGGGTCCTCAGATGCCCCCACATTTGGTGCAACCAGGAAAGCAAACATCCTCACCAGGAGGGAAAACAGGTTCGTCTACTGAAAGGCAATCCAAACTGATGCTCTAGTTTTCTATCAAAGTAGTACTTTGTGTGCTACAATTATCCATTCTTCAAATAACAAGACAAAGTTCAATTTTGTTATTACAGTGTTTTAAAAAATGCAAACAGAAAGGCTAGGGATTTTTCTTATTGATTTTAAATGCAATCAGAATTTTTTTTTTTTAATGTCTTTATTGATTTCAGAGAGAGGAAGGGAGAGGGAGAGAGAGAGATGGAAACATCAATGATGAGAGTTATTGATCTGCTGCCTCCTGTTGGGGATCGAGCCCTCAATCCGGGTATGTGCCCTGACAGGGAATCGAACCACAATCTCCTGGATTATAGGTTGATGCTCAACTACTGAGCCTCTCCAGCTGGACAAAATCAAGATATTTTGATGCATATGGTTGAATGATAATACACTACCCTAAACCCTATCTGTTTTTCTCTAAGTCTTGCCAACTCAACAGGATGTAAGCTCCAGAAGCTTTCATGGGAATGAACTTAATGGATTCACAGAGATTCCCCACCCTTTTAGACAGGTAGTTGCCTAGCTTTATAGACACAAAGATGAATTTCCATTCCTGTTACAAGTTAAATCTGGTAGGTATATGACAGAGTACTAGGACTCATTGTGTCAAAAGAGGGCTCCATCTGAGAGACTTGAGACTTTTTTTGCAAGCACAAAATTGGCACCTTGCTTAAATACACTTCCCTCAGAACCGGTGCCCTAAATGTTGGCAGATGTATGAGAATCTTAATGAGCCAGCCTCTTAGGAAATTTGAACGAGAGGTAGACAGTAAGAATCATTCACTGTGAAGGTCATGAAGAGCTCTGCATTCGACCACTTATTAAAAGCCTGCAATGGTGATGTTAAAGGCATATTTGGTCATCACTGAAAAGGCAACTATAGCTCTAGAGGCTAACTAATAAGGAATTGATAGACTAGAAGGATGGGCCTTGTGGATCAAGAAGAGTTTTGAATTCCAAGCTAAAGGTTCTGAACTTTATCATAGACAACTGAGAGCCATTGAAACTCTTTGAGCAGGAGAGTAGCAAATGAAAAACAAAGAAAAAATATACAATGTGGAAATATTATGAATTAGTAAGTAGGAAGTGATTGATAGGCAAGAATGCCAATTACATGGGATTTTATGATTGGTTAGTTCAATACCTTAATTACTCTTGTCTCTCTGTTTTCCTGTCATGCATATCTGTCACAGTTCTCATCTGAATAAATCCAGCTACCTGCTTTTTGTAGTGCAGTTAATTTATATGTGTTGCCTTGGTATCTATCTTGTTAGCATCCTTTCATTCTTAAACATTTCCAGGTTTAGAAAATAAATCATATGGCCACCCTACTGATCACCAGTCACTGTTGAGTGATTTCTTATGTTCCACTGATCAAATCACTCTCCTAAGCTTCCCTTTTACTGTTAAAGTTCCAAAGCTTGGTCCTAGGCTTTTCCTCTTTGGTCCTATATTCTCTCTCTCAGCATTTGTATTTTGACCACTGGTTTAAATTGTCACCAAGTTGAAAAGGTCTCACATGTTTATATTTTCAGCATGGATCTCTCCTTTGGGTCCAGACCTCTCTACTTGGAATCTTCACATAGATAGCTCAAAGTCAGCTCAAATTCAACCTGTTCGAATGAATGTCAGATGAAAATTCATAGCCCCACCCCACCTCTACCCTTGAAAACCTTGGATTGTCTCCTATGTGCCCTGAGTGGCTCTCATCCCACCCTTCCAATCCCCAAGGAGAAACCCAGGAGTTATCCTTGGCCTTCATTTTCCTTCACTCCACTGATCTCTCAGCAACTCCTGCCACTTCTCATTCCAAATACCTTCTTTCTTAGCCTCCTTGCCTGGCCGATGATTGCATTTTTGTAGTTTAGCTCAGCTTCTGCTGCCACACACACAAACATGTCTTAACTTTCCTAACTTTGTAACTTTCTATAACTTACAAATTCATATAATCAGTTTGATTGGCAATATTCAAACTATGTAGAATGAGGGTAATGGCAGAAAGGAAGTCACTATCTGGAGATGTAGGCCTTATCTGCAAATGCAAATCTACACTATCACTCACATTAGATATATGTAACGATAAAAAATATGAAAAGAAAACAGAAGAGTCCAGGTCTAGAATCTGGGGAACAAACCCACTGGGTATGGGAAAGACAGAAGGAGAAAAATAAAGAAGAGATTAGGGGATTAACAAAAAAGACACTGACCGCACTCATTTAATTAAGCTAATCAAAACTTTACCAATGTTCAATTATTGACAGCATCTCTTTAAGTTATTTTTGGCTCTTTCTAATTATTATTTCCCAACTGATCTTGTGGAGTGATCACAATGTGACATTAGACTGTCCCCAGTGCCAGTTCTACCTCTGAGCAGGTTTGCTACTTCCACCGAGCTGGTTCACAAGTCTGTGAGCAGTTCCTCTGCTAACTCTGAAGTGCCACCAACCCCATTTTACAAAGGACAAAATAAGGATAAGACAAGTTCAGTCATGTGTCCCAGGCCACACAGCCAGCAAGTGGCAGGGTCAGTATTAGAACTCAGGACTCAGATCTGCACAACCTCAAGCACAAGCCCTGCACCTTGTATAGTAAGAGCCCTCATAGGGCGAGACTCACTAAGCCACTGCTGCTTGTACCCTCAGTGGTCCTCAGCATGAGAAATATGACAAATTCAGGCCACATCAAACGTCCTCGAGACAATTTGCTGCTGAACTAGAGGTTGAGAATGCTTTGCTCTGGGCAGGTCCTGAAAGCACCTAATATCTATTTTGATAAAAAAAAAAAAAAAAAAATCTGACCAGAATGCTTCGGCTTTTCAGGCTACGTTAAGAAATGTAACCAATGTGGCTGACACCACCCAAAGTAAGGACCTGCCATCGGTTCCTTTTGCTATAGCAATGGGGGTTATTGAAAGTGAAGCACTAGGAGGGAGATGCAGAAGCCCCGGGGGTTGCAGATGCTGTGAGGTTTCAATCCACTGCCGGATGAGCAGGTTTGCAAGGCGCTGATGAGCGCTTCAGGGTACAGGGTCCACGGACCAGCAAGAAGCCGGCCTGTCGCACTGAGAACTGGGCATGGCAGTGGCCCCAGACTCATTATCTCAGTCACTCTCCACCTCAGAAGAAAACCTGGAACTTGGGCCTATTCCCCACCACAGATGGATTTACTGTGCAGAGAATGAAATTAAAGCTCAGGGCCCACTGCTTTCAGGATCCCCTGGGGAGGCTGGCAGTTGATGGGAAACACAGAGGGCGCTAGATGGAGAGAAGCCAGGTTGCAATCAGAAAACTTTCTAAGTGAGCGGTTTTCAATACTTTACTAAAAAAGAGTGCCAAAAGGAGACCTGGATCTCCAAGTCTCCACTAACTTGTGAATTATTTTTATGTTTGTGAATTTTCACTTTTTTTAAAAAGAGGGTCACAGAATTATATAAGCGTTAGGATCCACAGGGGAAGACCCCTGTTTGGAGGATCCTGGAGCTTATGGCCTTAACTCTCCCTTCAGTTTCATATCTAAATATGCTCTTTAAATCTATTGCTAGACAAATAAGCTGAGAGAGGAAGGCACCGACTGAAACCACATGGTGGGTGTGGGACATATTTCTACAGGTTTCAGGAAAAGTAGGTATTCTGTCCCCAAGTCCCTACAGCCATGCTTGGTAACTTCGGTACGGAAAAATGACATAAGACTGAATAACAAGTGTTACCGAGCTAACAAATAAATACTAGATCTCTAATAATTTGCTATGTAATCTGGGGGAAATGAGTTGGGGTGTGTGTATGTATTCTGTGTGTGTTTGTGTTGAGTGGTTTTGTGCTCTGTGTCCTGGAGTGGAGACTAAGAAACATAGTTATTGATTTTTGAAGGAAATATAGTCAGGGACTGAGAGAGACATAAACAGAGATGTGAAAAAAAGCAGAGGCAGAGGGAGAAATTGTGAGTAACGGGGTGGACAGATGTGAGGACAGAGGAGGGAAGAAGGCAAGGGGGGGCAAGTGACAGAGATTTTTCTAATCACCATAACCAAGGTCATCCTGGCCTCTTTAGGAAATAAAGATATTTAAAAAGTCTGTGGCCATCCAGATAAAGTGGCTCTCAGTAAAGTAAGTTTAATTGGAAAAGTCTCCTCCTGTTACCTGGGCTCCGAAAGGGGGCGGGGGGAAGAAAGCCGTATGTTCCTACCCTTCGATTCTCATTCCTCATTTTTTATAAATGGGTCTCACAGGGGACATTTCTGCCGATGGCAAACTTTCTTTATGTTTTGGAATTTGCCCTCCAGCAGTCACACAAAACCTTGCCAGGCAAACAGCAGGGAGCCCTGCAGTCCTGCAGTGAATAAACCACAGTGGGGAGGGAGAGGAGGGAGCAGCGTTAACCTGAAGACTCAGGCAAGAAGGGGCCAAAGGTTCACTCTTTGTTCAACTCAAGGAAATCATTATAGTTAGAAAATCGTACATTGGGCAAAACAAATAACAGTGCTGGGACTAGTCTCCAAATGTCTCAATTTCACAGCAGCTTTAAGCTGTTACTCATTATTATCACTATCATCACTGCTCTCATAAATGGCTGACTAAACCAAGCCATTTACCTTCATTTTTTTGTTCATCTCCTACGCAATTTCCATAATTGCCCCGTGATAATTGTTAGATGCTGGATGTTGAATTTGCAACCTTGCCTATTTGAGTCAACAAGACACATAAATGAACCTCGCGGCACCAATGTCGGACACCGTCCTGGCAGTTGCAGATGGTGGTGGTGATGGAAGATGAAGAGGAAAGGGAGGCATCACCGATATTCTCGAGCGCCTGGCTTATTTGAACGTCGGGGCCCAGATGGGAAACGAGCAGAGCTCAGCCTTAAGCCCATGTCCTCCTGGCTCTGAGCCCCTCGCCAGCAGCATGAGGCTAAACTGCCACCAGATCACAGAGTCTATCTATGGTACGAGGTAGACACAGTTCCCAGATTCATACTCCTTACTCTCTGCTTAGGAGAGCATGATTTTGTTTTGCTTGCCCAAAAGTTGGAGCCTTTGAGATCACCTGGCACATAAAAGATGTTCAGTATTTGTCTCCCGAGTGACTTACTCAGTGGCGGGAAAGGCTTCTGATGGAGGCTCGGCTCCCTTCTCAGTGTTTGTACAGAGCATGAAAACTTGGTCTTAAATGCCGACTTATAGATCTCTCCTGCTTGTCTAGCCACCCCTGATAGAGGACACAGCAAGGTATTAGGATCATGGTGCTGGAAATTTTAATAAAGGGCATATTTGGCCATGTGCCTATCGAGAAAATAGCCTGTCTAGGACTAGGCAGTCTCACGACTCCAAGGTAAAAACGCGGATTTGACTTTCATCCAGTACAGATCCTTATTTCTCTTGACAGTCTCACTGATTCCAAAATACCTGAACATGTCAGAAATCTAGGGATCAGAGAGTGCAAGAGAATCAGAACAACGAAATTAAACAATGAAACGTCAGCCGCATCCAGGATCATTTAAGAGGAGTTCTTTTCTTCTCCTAAAGGTACTGGTGAAGCCAACTGTGTTCTAAACAGCCCTGGGTGTCCAGAGAACCTGGCTGTTCTTAGACATTCTCCAGGTTCGTCTCTTCCTTAGAGTGGCTCACATAGGGAAGCAAAGGAAGCAGCCAATAAATCTGAAATTAAAAAATGAAAGGAGGGAAGAATGGAAGGAGGGAGGGAGGGAGGGAGGGAGGGAGGGAAGGAAGGAAGGAAGGAAGGAAGGAAGGAAGGAAGGAAGGAAGGAAGGAAGGAAGGAAGGAAGGAAGGGGCTAGGGTTTGTCACTTCCTTAAATTCCAGTGAAGAACTGCAGTGATCCAAAACCTGACGTATAAATTTAGGTCCCACACTAATGTTATTGACATATTTCCATTGCTTAGCAAGTTTTTAGACTTAGTAGGTGCTCAATCAAAATGTTTGGAATATTGTCAGTTTTGCCTCTAAAACTTCCTAAATGTTGAATTCCCTGGGATGTAACAACATAATGCCTCTGGGGATGAGGGGTATTCTAGAGAGAATGGAGCCCAAGCTTGCCAGTGCCCCTGGGTTCTGCCTTCCCAGGTCTCGCAGCGGCGGGGGGCCCGCACTTCAGCACCCCACGCCCTCTGCAAGGAGCAGGGCTTGAGGCTGCCTGGCTGGGAGTCACAGGCCTTTGGTGATGTCCTTACCTCTCCTCCCTCAAGTCTCCTTTAAAAAACTTACTTGCCCCCCCTTTTGAGATTGTCTCAGGCCTGTGAGTTAGGCAAAGGCCAGCCCGCCTCCCAGCCGGTGGTGCTTAGTGTTAAAGCATTTTGAGCACCGTGGACTCGGTGGGCCGAGTCTCCCACTGCTGAAAAATCTAAGCCACAGCTGGAAATCAGTGTCCCTGCTCCTTGTGGTGGGGACAGCATTCTTCATGTCTGCCAGGGACCCAAGGCATTCAAGGGTCACTTCTGGGCAGTGTTTATACTCAAAAGCACAATACTGCCCCCAGGGCTGGTGACGATTTTTTAAAAAAGACAACAATCTGTGTGCAGCAGAGGGGGGCGCTGGCCAGCCACTCTGTCGCCTTCCTGTGGGCCTCAGGCTATGGCCACGCCTGAGTTCACAGGCCTGCAGTTCATCATTTTGATGTTAGTGCTTGAACCCGAGCAGGCGAGGCAACTGGAGAGAGATGCAGGGCACTCTCTGTGGGCTCCAGTCGGGAGCACAGAGCTCAGCTGCTTTGCACTCAAACCCGGGGCCCTGGAGCCTCCGAGCGATGGGAAAGGTGTGTGCTGAGAATCACTGCTGCCTGAAGTCCTCACACGCTTTACGAGGTGCGGGTCAGGCGACAGACAGGCCCAGGGGGTGAGGGGGGTGCAGGTCAGGCGACAGACAGGCCCAGGGGGTGCTGGGCTGCAGTACGAGGCCAGGCGGCAAGGTCACCCCTGAAGAGCGAGCCCAGTCACAGGGCACACTGAAGGGTTTTAATGGCAGAGAGTGAGGGGCGGGCCTGAGGCGCCCTTCAGATTTGCAATTTGAAAATAACACTAGGTGCGGGGAGAGAAGATTAAAGGAATTAAACATATGGCAATAGCAGATTGGAAATTATTCAGCATTCGTTCACAAAATTATAAATAGTAACTTTGACTAATATGGTGGAAACAAAAATGAAAGTAAACAAATGGATGTGAGAGAGAGAAATTCAAATTTTATTTAAAAAATTTTTTTTTCTTTTTTTAAACTATATCTTTATTGATTTTAGAGAAAAGAAAGGAGAAGGAGAGGGAGAGAAACATCAATGATGAGAGAGTCATTGATCGGCTGCAGCCCGCAACCCGGGCATGTGCCCTGACTGGGAATCGAACCCTGATCGCCTGGATCCTAGGTCGACGGGCCAGGCAGAAATTCAAATTTTAAGAATGGCAAATAAGGGACAGAGTGGTGTCAAAAAAAAAGACTTAGACCTTTAGCCTATTGAACTTGATATGTGTTGTGGAGCCTGGGGTGACGGTGACCCCTGAGACTACTGCTTACACACGCCCATCATGTACACTACTAAGAAGCTAAGAACATAGGAAAAAGATTGTATCAAACATTAGTTCCTGGGCCCCCAAAGACCATCCACCCATAAAACCCCAATGTAATTACCATGGTCCACCTCATTAGGAGGAAACCCCAAGCTGCTTAACTTTGTGGCTAATCTGTTCACTTTCAATAGCTTGTGTCTAGTGGGGATGAGACGCGCTCCCAGCAGTAATTAATCTGGACGAAACCCAGCCTCTTTTCTATTAAGACATATCTTTTCCCCAATAATTAAAAGAAAATCTTCATTAGCAGATTGTTACTAATCCACCACTGATTTAAAAAAGCAAGCTTGGGAGTGTGTGTCTCAGTGTTTCACAGGTTCCCTGATGTATTGGCAGGACTTTTAAAAAAATAACTAACACTGCCTGTCCGGGCGTGGCTCAGAGGTTGAGCGTCAACCTAGGATCCAGGCGATCGGGGTTCGATTCCCGGTCAGGGCACATGCCTGGATTGCAGGCTTGATCAATGACTCTCTCATCATTGATGTTTCTATCTCTCTCTCTCCCTCTCCTTTCCTCTCTCTGAAATCAATAAAGATATATTAAAAATAAATAAATAAAATAACACTAAAAAGGACTGATGGATGGGATGAAAATACATGACGGAGATTGGATGCGGAGAGTACTGACAAAAGCTGTGTTATTCAGAGCACTTACTGGTTGAAAGATCGCGCCCACCAGTACAATTGCAATGTGGTGACATACTATGGCATAGACATTTAGTTCGGGGTATGGAGTTAAGGGTGTAAGATAAAGGTAGATTAATCACATGCAAATATCCAACTGTAAGCCTGGACTTTCCCAGCCAGGCACGTGCAAAGCATCCCCAGACAGGGCATGCGTGGGTCAGCATTAGGCTGACCAGCCCACTGAACTAAGCTTCCAGTGAAGCCTTACGTTCAACTCCAGCAGGTCAGTAAACTTACTTTTTTTTTTTTACAACATTTTTTATTTCACCTCCTGGCCCCAGAAATACCTTTTACCATTGATTTTTTTTCCAAAGTACAGATAGGCCTTAGGTAGAGACGGCTTGCTATAAACATGCCCATTCTTGGTGGCCAAGATGGAACACGCAGTGGAGTCACTACAGCCTCAAGCATCTTCTCAAGGGGCCCACATTTCTGATGTTCACGGTGACAGTGGTAATGCCCTCCCTTGGCAAGAACATATCTTCCTACAAGCTGCAAACCCTGGACAAGTCGCTGACATCCTTGAAGGTTTCACTGAGCTCAAGGCAAACTGGGTTTTCAAAAAGTCGGTAGATACCCACTTCCCACTCTAGGCTGACGAGGCCAACAAGCTGAGCACTCACAGGATTCCTTCATCTTTTGCCAGCTCCCTTTGTGACATGAAGCTCAGAGGTGTGCTCATAGGGCTATTTTGGGGAAAAGATACCCAGACAGCTTATAGTTCTCCATTCACATTCCCTTCCCAAGCAGCCCCCTTCAGGTCCACGTTCTTTGCACACACTGGCCTTTTGTTGTTCCTCTCCTATCAAAATTTCAATTCTAGTTGAATTATATAAGAGTGGACAAAAGTAGGTTTACAGTTGTGAGTGCACAAAACAGTTTATTCTTTTATTATTTATTTATTATTGTATTATTAATAATCATTTATTATTGTATTATTGTATTATTATTAACCTACTTTTGCCCACCCCTGTATAGCCCCTGGCAAATTCAATGACAGAAACGCTTGAACAAATCTCAGTCCCTGCTCAGGCTTAAGCCCTGCAGTGAGGTCCACATACTCACTGAGCTTCCTCAGGAAAAACTGTCAACATTCTTTGGCTGGGTGATGACTTTGATTTGGTTCATTTGTCCCTTTGAAACTGAGTTTTCTATTGGGATAGTTATTCCAGTGTGACCAGAGACTACTAGTTACCTGTCCAATATCTTTGTCCCTTCTTGTCTGGTAAGAAAACATGAGTTTTCACTTGAATGGCAATGACTGCCTCAGCTAAGAGACGACAGAGAGAAGTCACCAAGTGGGACGTCAAGAAAAGCTCCCTTATGCCACCCTCCCCCTTCATTCCTCGTAGGTGGGATGCAGCTATGAGACCTGGAGCTCTAGGAGCTCTTAGCAACCGTGAGGGTGAAAGCCATGTGTCAGGGAGGGCAAGGCATAAAGTTAAGGGAGCCTGTGATCCCACTGACTTCACAGAGCCTCATACTTGCCCTGCACTTGTGAGGTCCCCACGTGAGAAGGAAATACACCTCCATCCTTGGTCCTGTCGTGAGTATCTACATGTGATGCTCCTTCCAGGCACGGGGTGAGGTGTAACTGGGGATTGTATATGAAAATGCTAAAGCAGTAGCCAGAAACCGTCCATGTCGCTTTCCTTGCCCTGTGACTTCAGCCTGGCTCTTCTGAAATACCATGTGGCCATCTGAGCTGTGACTGACTCTGTCCCTGGCACTGAGAGTTGAAGCTTTTCCTTCGAGTGGTCCTGAGACAATCGCCTTGATAATTTCAAGGACTGGCTCTGGGTCTACGCATCTTTTTGAGGTTAGAACACCCTCGGCCTTCTATTAATAACAAACAGAATCTCTGAAGTGGCTCAAGTGTATTTATGATTTAAAAGGTCCTTACAGCCTTGCTAGTGGGTTGAAGGTTTTCTAAGGCAGAGCGTGATTATGTCTGACAGACAGACAGACATACAGACAGCGAGCTATAGGGTACTCATCGCAACCCCACCCCCCTTGCATTCACACATAAAAGTCACTATGAAAATAATAAAAGACGGGAAAGAGAAGAGAAGAGGCCTGACAGCCCACAGAGCAAGTCCATTGCTTTAGAAACGGGACTGTGTCGGTACAGCAAACATGACGTCAGCATTGCCAGTAGCATCGGTCAGAGCTGGCACTGTGCCTTTAAGAGCCTGGTTTAATAAGGGGGTTTGTCTTCCAAACCCTCCTCAAAACACCCTCTACAGCAAGTGCAAAACCCAGCCTCGCCCACTGAGGAGGCTTCGGTGTACCTGTGTTAGTTCAAAGAATGAAGCGTTAAGGACCCTGGGTCATGCTCCTATCCTCTTCAATGCTCCCATCATCTGTTCTGGCTTCTTACTGCAAACATTTGATGTGTGTATGTTGTGTGTGTGCATGTGTATTGTTTTGGGTAGCAATTTACTCATTTCTATGCCACCTCAATAGGCCACTGTGACTCACACAGACTTGTGTAAGTAAATACATCACTTACCCAGCCCTAGCTCTGGATCTGGATAGAGGCTTAAAATCATCGAAACCCTGCCCAACACACCAAACACACACACACACACACACACACACACACACACACACAGGAGCAAGTATGTAATCTGTGGAGGTCCTTTTCTATAACTCCTATTGGTCTGAGAACATTAAAATAAAACAAATTGGTAACTGAATAAAATCTGACAGTTTTTCCTTGAGCTCTGTTACCGCTTGTCCAGGGAACATTGCTGTGCCCTGGGGACGGCCACATAACTCAGACACGGTCCTTGTTCTCAGGATGCTCACGGTCCCATGAGTGTCAGCCACCTAAAGCTGGCATCCCTGGGGGGCCCATGCACCTTATTAAGCCGGTGTGTTTTAATGCTGTCAAGACCTGGCCCATAAGGCTATTCTTTTTTTCAGCATTGAAATGCTGAGCAATTTATATACTCTCTGTGGTCTCTGCTGTCTCATTTGGAGAAAAAAAAAAGTGAATCATGAAGATTAAATGAGAACACACACACATATATGTCAGAGTACCCAATAAATAGAAAGGCAGGTGATAATTTTAAAACCTTTCCTTATGGAGTGGCAAAATAAGGGGAGGCTGATAAATAAAATAAAATAATTCAAACATCTCTCTCTCTCCATATATACAAATGTGTGTATTCTAATATAATATATACAATATTATTTCCCACTTGAAAAATCTTTGAATGAAAAGTATTATCATTTAACAAGTTTAATTGACATACAATTAGCTGCTATATTTAAAATGCAAACTTTGGTAACTTTGGTATATGTATACACTCCCAAAAGCATGGGCCACAGTCATGATACTGGACATAAGCCTCTCTCCCCAAAGCTTCCAAGGGTCTCCCTATAATCCTTCCTGCCCATCCTTTCCCAGCCCCCTTCCTCAGGTAACCGCTGATCCACTTCCTGCTATTATGGATTCATTTATGTTTCCTAGTGTTTCATCTAAATAGACTCATTCGGTATATAATTTTTCCCTGGTGTCTTTAGCTCGGCATAATGTTTTTAAGTTCACTCTTGGTGTAATGTATGTGAGTAGTCATCTGTTAACAGACTTGTGGTTTGCTTCCAGATTTTGCTGATTACAAATAAAGCGGCTGTGAGGGTTCATGACCAGTCTTTGTACGGACATGTGCTTTCACTCCTCCTGCGTCGATATCTAACAGACCATGGGTGCATCTGGAACATTTTAGTAAACTGCTAAAATGTGGTCTGAAGTAATCCTGCCCTTTTACATTCCCACTAAGAATTCTCGTTTTTCCGCATTCTCACCACCACTTGGTGTGGCCAATGGTTTTTGAATTTTAGCCATTCTTGTTGGATATGATTGTTTTTAATTGCATATACCTGACAATGATGCTAAGCATTTTTTCATGAGCTTACTTAAGGGGCAGATGCGGAGTGCAGGGGATCAATGGGGCAAAAAGGGGGACATCTGTAATACCTTCAACAATAAAGTTAAAGTTAAAAAATGATAGGCAGTATGTAATTTTAAACCAAAATAGCTGCATTTTATTTAATATAATTTATATAAAGTCACAAGAAATAAGCTTTTCTCAGTGAAATAAATTTCATAAGACCCATTTAGACAATAGCTTACTTTGTCAATGTATAATTGTTTGTACTTTTCAGATACTTCAGAAATTGTCCCAATACCATATTTTTGTCCCAGGCAACTTCTCTGCCACATAAAGATTCGGCCACCCAAGGCGGTTTCTCCCAGTGTAGAAGAAATATTTCCTGTGGTGTTTGTCTTTAACAGGCCATTTACTACATTGCTGTGCAAAATTTTCCTTGCTGCCTCCTGAATAGAATGTGAACTCCTTGGGAAAAGACCATATTTTATTTTCTTCAGTATCAACAGAAAAACCACACAATGCAGTATATCAACCAATATTTAAGAAAAGAATAATAGAAAATTTTGATAGACAAACTGAGTGATATCCATTCACTTACATATCGTGCTCTGCACATATTTAGAGAAAATCCAAGATGACTATAGAATTTCTTTACGCCTTAAGCACAACTGTTTGTCTGGAGAAATTTCCCCCACCAAAGATTCCACACTGCATGCTGTAAGGACGGAACTGCTATTTCTGAATTCTTTTGAGCCCAAGGTTCAGTCAGCACCCTATTCTCCCTCATTTTATTAGAAATTGACAACAAACTATATTCAGAAGCCTGAACACTAGTCAGTGAGCATATGAGTCCTCTCTATTTTAACATGATTTGCATGGAGTCTTAACCACCTGCCGAAAAGCCTGCTATGAGAGATAAAATGCTTGAGAATAATAAAATGTATTTTAAATCTCTTATCCAACTTAGCTCCACCCTTCCCTTAAGATGAAAGGGAGTCAAGTCCAGCCTGTTACCATGATGTACTGTCACCTAAAACCACATCTGTGAAGCCTGGGAGAAAATGGTATTTATAGTTCCATTTTACGGGCCCTAAAAACCACACACAAGAAGTGTACCTCTTGTCTAACAGGTCTATGCATCTTGCTCTCCAGCTGCAAATTTTGGCTGCCACAGTGTCTCTGAAAAATAAAATTCTACAAAGGTACCTAATTTCTGGCATTGCATCCATCCCCCTGCCCCACTAAGTGTGTGTGTGTGTGTGTGTGTGTGTGTGTTTTGCATTTTTAAGGGCAGACGTTTCCAGTCCTCTTGTTTTTCTGATTGTGTGGGGTGGCTCAAAGAAATCCCCTCTACCCAAATTTGGTGGAGGCTCTTAATGTCAGGGCACAGTTCACCACCATCTTACTCATTCATTCTCTGTAGCCATTCTAAACCTGTTCCTTTCCCCAGCAGTTTCACCCTCCATTCCCATCATCTACAGTCTTGGAGGGATTGTGGTGACCCTTTTTATCGATTAACTAGTTTACCTATGTATTTTGTACAATCCATAGTAAAGGGATCTCTCCTCTCTTTCCTAAATATCTGTCTTATCAGTGTAACTCCTTCCTATCCCTGAGATCTTACAAGAAGTAGTGCTTCCTTACAGAATGAAGCCCTTCCATCTCTTGTTAGCACTTCATGCTCAAATGCAGGATCTCTGGCCCCTTGCTAGACTTTCTGAATCAGAATCTGCATTTTCATAAGCTATCCATATAATCTGTATGCAATCACATGAGCAGAGCAGGCGCCTAGACCTCTTCTCTCACTGGAGACTTCACTCTTGTTTGACCCCTTCACTGATGTTTACAAAGATGTCAGCATCATCTCTAAAGTATCTTTTTAAAAAATATATTGCTAGCTTCTCCATTTTGGACCATCTCTCTTCCCTACTCAATTTGTGAATATATGACTTCCATTTCTCTCTACCTATGGATTCCACAATACCTTGCTGACTCCTGCAGTCACCTAATCTGCTCCTGGAAATCTTGACAGTAACCAGGGCCTTTCTACCAAGATCTATTAAGCACATAATTTCAGTTCTATCAAACCACTTGTTATAATTTTCACTAGCTGAGCTTTAGATAAGTCTCAGGAGTAATAAATAACAAACTCTACGTTACTGCCAAACCTATTTTGCAGAAATGTTTACTCATGTTTTCTCTGTGACTTTTATGACCTCCAAGCACCTTTAACATTCCCTGGTTGATTCAGTTCCTTAAAATATCTCCTCCTGCCCAGAGAACTCTTTTGGGGGCCATATGAGTCCTCTAATGCTGTAGTTTAAAGAAGCACATATTTGGTATCTCACACCCTTCCTGAGAATCGGAAATCCGGGAGCATCTCAGCCTCTCATGACTTTGCAGTCTAGATGTCAACCAGGCTGCAGGCATCTGAAAGCTCAACTGGGACTACAGTAGGTTTTTTAATCTTAGAATTATTGATATTATGAACTGGATAATCCTTTGTTATGAGAGGATCTTTTGTGCATTATAGGATGTTTAGCTTCATCCATAACCTCTACTCTTTAGATGCCAATAGTATCTCCTCTTCCAGCTGTGACAATCAAAATGTCACCTGACATTGCCAAGTCTCCTGGAGAACAAAATCTCCCCCAGTAAAAGACCACTGAGCTAGAGGTTGTGCTCCCAATGTGGCACACCAAACAAGCTCTTGGCTAAAGGCCTCAGCTCCTTGCTGGTTACTGACAAGGTGGCCTGCTTGAGTGTACTTACAACATGGACTGCTTAAGTGTCAACAGGGCTGCTTGAGTGTCCTTACAACATCACAGAGTGAATGGTCCAAGATAGAGCCTGGAAGAAGCTGTGATGTTTTTATGACCTAGTTTTCTAAGTCACAATCCTTCATTTCCACAGTATTCTCCTAGAAGCATTTTTGAAGTACCAAAGGGACCTCTATTTAAAAAATGCCCTTATTATATAAAATGGTCATGAACTTATCATGAGATAGCTGGTTCATCTCCTTGATCTCACATGTTATTTTTTAATATATTTTTTTCTTTTTCTTTTGACTTTTCTTCTCCCCCACCCATAGCAAAATCTGCAGATCTCTAATCTAAATAACTCCAAAGTCCTTGTCACAAGAGCATCCTTTGTTTCTATACCCATCTTCTCTTTCCAAACTCCACAGCTCACAGTAGTCTTCCACTTTTGAACTTCTACCACTCTCACTTATATTTCTACATGTTGTCTCCCTCTAGCTGGTCTAAAATAATAAGAAAATGAAAGAAGAGCACTAGAAATAGTTGGCCTAATTTTCTTACTCTTCTCTTACTCTCTTTGGCCTCCTGTTACCTTCTGTCTTTTCTCAACTACCAGCCTAATTATATCTTCCATTAGTCATTGATATTATTTTTATTTTATTAAATTTATTGGGGTGACATTGGTTCACAGGCTCATATAGGTTTCACCTGTACAGTTCTATTATACATGGCCTGCCTACTGCATTGCGTGCACACCACCCAAAGTCAAACCATTTTCTGTCACCATCTATTTGGCGCTCTTTACTCTTTACTAACCCCCATTCCAACCAAACTGCTGACTTTAAGACCTGATATAGAAATTCTGGAGCCACCACTGATATGTGTTTAAACTACATTTTGATGCAGGATGACAGCTTTTACCTCCAGGTGCTACACCTGGAGGAGGGGGAGTTGCTCCATGAGACAGGAAAATTATCATAGAAGAAAGGGGTTTGGAGAAATGGAAGAGACTTTGAGGCAGGGTTCAACACAGAAGTCTTGTTTGCTGTTGTTTTTTTTTTTTTTCGCCCAAAACCTTGAAGGTCTGCAAATCTATTATAGCTTTAATAGGAGACCAAGGAGAAGACTGTAAAGAGTGTTAGCATTCTAAGGGTCTATATTCACACATTCTGAAAGTCTTGCTTTGCCCTGAATTTGGGAACTGGCGATCAGAAATAGAACTAGCACAAGCAATAGAAACACATTTGTTCAGCTGGTGATGGTTGAGGCAGAAAGCTTTACACACTGAATAACTCTGGAGCAATTACAGATGAATAGTATCTGAAAAGAACTGCAGCACGGATGGCAGCCTGGGCTGTAGAAACAGGTGAGAGGGGTAAGAGGACTGTATCCTGGGGGACTGATGGCAAAAAATGATTCTGATGGGGCCAGGACAGTGCCTTTCACCAGGCAGTTCAGGAATAAATAATTCACTGATGCGCTTCATCTAGTATTTTGATTTTGTGTTTGGAGGGAATGATCCCCTTGCAGAAGGTGCTGGAAGAGGAACTATTCTCTGGCTGTGACAGATCTTGAGCAAATGAACACTTTCAGTTATAGGGGATAAGCTTTCCAATTATTGCTTAAATATTGGTGAAATCACATAAATGAGCTATTTCTAAGAGTACCTGGTATCAAATACTTTTAATTTATTAGTTTTGTGATGGCAGCTTTGACTCATTAAAATACTAGGAAGCAAAAAGGAAAATATAAGAACATGTGACAAAAAAATGGAAGTCAGGCAACCTTTGTCATCTCATCAACAGGCTCTCCCAAAACTTTAAACTATGAGTAAGTTGAGAGGGGGGGGAAATGTGTTTCAATGGAAAACTGTGCATTTTTCAGCAGAATTTTCTGTGATATCTGACTCCGATTCTGTATAAGTTATTTTACAACTCTAAATTACAGATAACTAGCAGCAATGCAAAATGACTCTTGTCTGGAGATGTGCGCTGTCTGTCCTGCTGGTGGAGGTTCAGCTGATTTCCCTTCTCCACTTGCACTCTCATTTCCATAGGCCTAATTATAATGCAACTATACTTCGGGTTCTTCTTTGAACTAGTTGTAAGGGCTCACTACTTTCCTCATTAGTAAGTTAAATAAAATCTTTAATATTTTGAGTCATGATTTTACCTTCTTTTACAAATTATATCCAAAGCTCAGAACCTAACTTCACCAAAAATAAGAAAGAGAAAGAAAGAAAAGGTATGAGTCCTCAAGTTTAAAATAAAATAAGGAGAGATATAAACAGTGGTTTGGAAGCTGAGAAGTTTCTAGTTATAATTGATTTAGGAAAGGACCACCTTAGAAACTTAATAACCACATATTGGGAAGCTGGAAAGAAGCAAGCCATTCTTATGTGAACCCCGGGAGGCATCAGGAATTGAAAGAATTCGGGTACCCTCTTAGGTGGGGTGCAACTGAAAACATGGTGGCATGGAGCTTGTGAAAGTAACACACACCCCTGCCCCAGCCTCCGGGAGCTCTTCTGTTCGCCTCTAGAAAGCTGGCAGCCACGCACATAAGGCAGAAGCCTGGGAGATTTAGTTGTAGAAACTGATCCTCCAAAGAGAAAAGACCTATCGCTGCTGCTGAAAGCCAGTTGACCCCACATCCAGAGTTTCCAATCAGCTTCTTAAGGCTTTTAAACAGAATTGGCTCATCAAGAATGAGACACTTGAGAAGTCCTTCAGAGAGAGGAAACAAGGAATTCATAAGGAACAGAAGAGCTAAATCATGAGCAAACTGGCAAGGAAGTAGAGCCTAACGTTACCCTGGGAACATCCTGGAGAACAGGGCCAGGCCCAGTATTCTGGAAAGTAGCAACAGTCGTTGCAGCTTAATGGGAAAAGGGTAGACTCTAATAATCAGAGTTTGAGAAACTGATCGCTTTGGGGAGAAAATGTAACAAATCAGAACACAAATTTCCAAATGGTTCAAATTCCAAATAAAGATCATTAAGAGATTATTATTCATGTCATGGGATACTTTGGCAATCATAGCTTCAAAGATTATTTTGTTAGAAGGAACAATAGTAGAGATCTGCATTTATTTTTAAACATTTCATTACGTAAATTCCCGACAAAACAGCATGATAAACATTCTCATCCATTTTAGTACTGATTAACTTGCAGCCAATTTGGTCTCATTTTCTGCTCTCCAATTATTATAAATTAACCTCACATCATTTCATTCATACATATTTTTTAGAATCTATCTCTACATGACAAACATCCTTTAAATACATACATATGCACCATTATCTCGCCTAAAATTAACAATACTTTCTTAAATAATCAAATATTCAGTTAGTGTTCACATTTCTAATTGCTTCAAAAGTGTTAAAAGCACGTTAACGTTTTTGCTTTGAATTTGATTTTAAATAGTGTCTCCACATTGTGATTGATTGATATTTCTTTTATTATTTTTTTTACCCTATGGATTTCTTTCTGTCTTCTCTTCATCTTCAATATATGTGTTGGAGAAACCAGAAAGGTTTTTCCCCTGTAGATTTCCCAGTCTTAGTTTTACTAGTTTTAGTCACTGGTGTTACTTAATATTTCCTGTATCTTATGTAACTTAGTAGTTGGATTTAAAGGTTGGGTCAGAATCAGGCTCATATTTTGTTGATCGAGACTAATTCTTAGGTGGTGTACTTTCTTCTACCGTCTTTCATTTACTGATGTTAGAAGCTCTTTATAATCAGTGCCTATGTCTATTAATTCATTTGGAGTTGCAAATCAGTGATATTCTAATTTTATCAGCTTTTTATTTTTAACTTGCCAGCTAGACTACTGAAAAAGAAAAATCTTCTTCAATATAGAGTTTGGTTACCCATCGGCAAAGGAGATCCAAGGCAAACAAGATAAAAGCTTCGCACTCTCTGTTCATTAGTTTTTTAAAATAGTGAGCTGATTCAAAAGCATCCTACAATGGTAAATAACCCATTTTGTCTTCTCTTGTATTATTGTGAATTCATGGATGTCTAACATGTTTGATGTGTTTCAGTCGATTACAATTTATTAACCTTATTAATGCTCAGATTGTCTGACATTTGGCCAGTTGACTTCTGACTCTGTTGGGACTTGGATTCCAAGCTGGCTCACGAGGACTCTTAATAGGCCCTGGTAGATACCTGGTTTCCTTGCCATCTGTTATTAAAATGTTCCAGGTTCATCTTACATCCTTAGTGTATGTTTATACACCAGGCCTAGAATTGGTCATTTGTCCAAGGGACTCTGTTTTGTTTTATTTGGGGTCATTTTAGTGGAGAAAAAAAGTAAACACCATTTACTGAAAAATCAGTAGAAAAGTTGTTGCCCTCAATATTTTAAGTGAATGTGACCTATAGAAGATATTATGTAACACAAGATTTCAACTTTGTGAAAGAAATGTAGACACGCACACGCATACACACACACGTTAACAAACATAAGCCTGGAAGGACAAAAAATTTCCAAAATGTTAATATAGATTTTCTCTGTGTAGTTTAATAATTAACAATGATTTTTATTTTCACATTTATATGTATTTATGTTTTACAATAAGCATATGTTACTTCAAGAGAAAAGAAAAGCAGACTGAAAACTTAAAAAGAGTTCCAGTTTTGCAATAAGGATTTTGTACTATGGCAAATAAAATTATTGTAACAATTCCTGTTAATTCATACAAGCTGTCCTTGAAAGAACAGTAAACATGAATTAGTTAATACTTGCAAGGCACTTTAAAAATAATAGGTCTGTGTGGCATCATTCCACTTAGCTTATGACATATTAATAATGCATTTTATTTATCTGGTGTTTGAAGTGGAGCTTAATGAATTAATAAACATAACATCCAATCATGTTTAATGAAGACCTTTCAAATGACTCATTTAAATGATTCTGTTATAATTTTATAATAATTATATTGATCACTTTTGTTCCTTGAAAGCATTTGTTCCTTGGAAGCATTTTGCAAACACCTAGTTAGTTAATGCTTAATACACTCATCTTCAGGTAAAATGGATAAAATGTTCCCTCGCTCTAACTCGATTATAGTCCAGTCTAGACAAAAGATGAGCTGAAAAATCTGCTCTTGTCCAGTTCCTGGAGAAAACTTGCTGCTGCCTGATTCTAAGCTTGTGTTCAGGATAGAACATTGATAGGGCACTGAAGGCAATCCTAAGAAATGCCATGGAGTCCAGTGCTTAACTTGTTTTTTTTGAATGAGGCCAAGTGGCCTAGATGCTACAGTCTGATGTCTCAGTCTGACAGGCGTCTTGCTGACCGGATAGAGCCACCGGGGCTCTTTCAGCCCTTCCAGGCATTCCTAAGGCTGAGAAGGCTTCACAAAAGGGAGGGAGCTTTGATTCAAATGACAACATGAACATCCCTCTTCTGGTTTTCACTGGGAGGGTTCACGCATTCCAGAACTTCTGGCAGCTCTAAATAATTTCATCAGAACTTGAAAGACATATCATCCCAAATCCTTTCAGCTAAATATCCCACTGGCTTTCTGCAAAGATTGCAGCTGACCCAGTATGGTAACAATTGGCTTCACAGTCTCTAGATTGCTCTTTAGATAGGTAAATGGTAACCTGTGCTCAGTTTAAAGTCTTCATACATACACGTGAGTAGTTTATTCAAGTTTACTTTTCATGTAGAAACAACAGAATTCAAGGTAATGTTTCCAAATAAAAGATCGCAATTTGCAGGCTCATCAAGGTAATGGTTATATGATGGCAGTTTTTAAAAAAAATCTGATTTCAAGAATCCCTTGCAGTGTGATTTTGGATTAGATCTCAGGTGTCTGGCAAGCAGTCATTCACAGCAATGGGTGTGATCCAATCTTTGCCATAATTTGGGAACACCAGCTGGGGCATTAGTCACAATTCATTTAGCCTCCAGGTCAGAATGGGCAAATGTAAGATCCTGTTAATAATAATCACCTTAAATAGTGAGCATTCAAAAAATAACCAAAATATTTCCAAGGATATGGTATATTATAATGATTTATTTTTCATGAGAGCACTTAGATTCAAAACCAAACCAAACCAAATTCCAAAATTAATTCTATTGAATTGTTTTATGTTTAGACTGATTCCAAGTCTCCAATCCAGATGTAATGTCCATTGACTAATCCATTTCACCTTTGAACATCCTGCGGAAAATGGGTGTGCTGCTCCTATTAACACCTATAAAGAAAATGCACCCACAGCATCTGTATCCAGAACCTTTCACCCAGGACTAGCCCTTATAAGGTGATGCATGCACCTAACTCAACACCGTATCTTTCCCCCTTCTCTTCTAGTTTTCTTTCTTAATTTAATTTATTTTTTTATTTATTTATTTTTAAATATATCTTTATTGATTTCAGAGAGAGGAAAGGAGAGGGAGAGAGAGAGATAGAAACATCAATGATGAGAGAGTCATTGATTGAGCCCACAACCCGGGCATGTGCCCTGACCGGGAATCACGCCCCGATTGCCTGGATCCTAGGTCGACGCTCAACCGCTGAGCCACGCCCGGCTGGGCTCTTTCTTGATTTTGAAACAACTCTACCCTTACAGGAACCTTGGCAGCACGATATATAAAATGTTTATCCATGAAAATTTGGCGAGTAAGCTGCTGGCATGATGCTCTGCCTTCCTCAAGGACTTTACCGTGCGTTTATGAACAAGGGCATTTTCGTACGTGACCACAGCACCACTAGCAACATTAGGAAATTAACCCTGCTCCATCCTTGTCGTCTAATCCTCAGGCTCCATTAACGTTTTACCAGTTTTCACAGTAATGTCTTTTGTAACAAAAAGATCTGAGTCGGAATTAAGCATTGCATTTAGGTATCATATTTCTAGTTTTCTTCAATCTGGGGCATTTCTACAGTCTTTCCTGGACTTTCATGACTTTGACAGTTTGGAAGATTACAGCCAGTTATCTCGTGGGCCATCACTCATTTTGAGTTTTCGTGATGTTCCCTCGTGATTAGATTTAGGTTATGCATTCTAGATGCGATGCCCGGTGTTTCTGATTGCATCCGGTGGGGTTTCGACTTGTCCCGTCGCTAATGATGTTCCCATTGATTGCTTGATTAAAACGATGCAGGACAGGCTTCTCCGCTGTGGATTTACATGTTCCTTTTGCACATGCAAGTATTTTGTGAAAGGCACTCTGAAGCTGTGGAAATATCCTGTTCTTCATTAAATATTCATATTAATCATTTCTTTCTTTCAGATTGGATATATTGTTTCCTATTTTACTGAATGAGCTATTATCTCTTGGTATCATTATTTATTATAATGTTCAATTTGTCCTAAATTTGGCCAAATTTGGGAGCCCATTTAAATATGTGTGAGTGTCCTTTTAATATAGCCTCCTAATACTTTGAGAGGCTCCTTGCTTTCTTATACAAAAAGACATTCCAGGCTTTTCTTATAATTTCTTGTACTCTTCTCCCTAGAATCAACCATTTCTCCAAGATGCTAATTCCTTTTGGAGGAGAAAGGTTTTGAGAAGCCAGCTTCTGGAATGTGACTGCTCCTAGGCTCTGAGTTGACAGAATTAAAATGTACACACCCCCCCCATACACAGGCACATACATGCACACACGCTTATATTCAAGTATGTTTCTATATCTGTTTCTATATATTAAAAATCAGAAGTCCAGACTATCAGCTCCAATTCTAATCCCACCCCACAAGGTTCATCCTAATTGTCTCCTTTCCCTTATTTGTAACTGTCTTCTCCTACGGTGAGAAACATGGCTCCATCACCCTTAGTATACTATTTACTTACCAGCAAACCCTTATTTAAGCATCTTCCACTGTCACAGCCCCTCCCCATGAAGATTCCCTCACCTTGCTTGGACTTGGACACTCTGCACCAAGCCACCCTACATGCCATACCTCTCGACCCACTTTGGCTCTGCCACCTGATACCAGGACCCGCCCCCCTTCTCCCTGCAGGGGCTCTTTCTTCCCACTTGTGGTCCCAAACTCAGCCCTAGTCCACTGTAGCCCCAGCCCCAACCATTCTGAACACAGACGTATACTTTGTCCCACTTCACCTTATGGCTTCAGGGAGGAATTGTTTGAGAAGGGAAGGGAAAGAAGAGAAAGTTCTAGTTTTATTTTGTAATGCTCCATTATACATAACACTGTGCATATCTAGTCTGTTTTTCAAGGTAACCATTTTTAGTCCAGATATGTATGTGATATCTATATGGAACAATTCAGAGACTCTAAGGGCTGATTAAGCTCAGCCAATAAGGGACATTTTTCTACACCAAAAGACAGGCCGTGAATCCTGCCTCAGCATAATAAGAGCCTATTTTATTTGAGCTTTTTATATCTCCAACACGAGGAGGCTTCTTCAGTCCTAGATCCACCTCAGAAGACAGAATGGGCTCAGGGAAGGGGTAACACCCCAGCCACTCCAACAGGAGAATGTCTCTACAAAATCCAAAAATAACAAAAGTAGCTAAAGCAGGACAAAGGCTCCTGGATTTTGGGTCACTGCAGCTTTAGGAATTTAGTCAAGTTTGACCGTTCAGTTACTGAAGAAAGAGAAAGTTTTACATGGAGTATATGGATTCTGACCCGAGAAAATGATGACAGAATCATGGGACAAAGGAGAAGACAAGAGGCCAAATGAAAGTCATAGTAAGAGGCCCTGAATTAGAGTTAAGGTTTGCATGTCTCTGAATTGCTTTGGGTTTGTTGAATATAAAGCCACATGGGTTAAAGTTTTTCTCCAAGTATGTTCAAGTGATCTTACGATTACCTTGGTAAATTTCAAAGACGTGAGTATTCTTCTCAATTTGGTTAAGAAGAAATTTCTGAGTAAACCAACCCATATGCTCAATAATTCTGCGGGGTCCAAGTGAGCAGGTGGTGACTGACTCCCTCTTCTTTCCTCACCCCAACCCACACGCACAGAAAGGTGCCTCCAGTTGCTTCTCTTGTCTTCTAAACCCTACAGTCTATAGTAACAACAACGTAACATTATAACATATAACACTCCATCCACCCTGTATACGCTCAGTATACTGAAGACAAATGACTAATCAAAGATGTCAGTGTGATATGTCCTATTTAACAGTTCCTTAAGCTTTCTCCAAAGTCCTTTCTACTGATCAGAGTTTGACCTTGTCTTGGGACAGAATATCAGGCTGATTTCTGCCAGAATTCCCGAGTGTATTCCCCTCAAGGAATGATCATGTATTGGGGCTAAGTTTTGACTTTCTTCTAGGTTCATGTCATGGGCTCTCTAAAAACATTAAAGAAGCCCATTTTATTGGAGCTTTTTATATGCATCCTCAAATATATCTTGAAGTTAGCCATGCTATTTTTAATGATCTATAAAAATGTGCACAAAAAGAATAATGATGGGACTCCACAATTTCTTTTCTATGTGTAACACATCCATACTTGCTTATGTGCAATCATACATAACCACAACTGTACATCTACATGGCTAAGCCTTGCTTTGGGTCCTGTCCTTCCTTCTCTCCTCTCCCCGTGCTGTTTTAAATTGATCACCCAATCATGAATGAACATAGTCTCCAATGCACTGCCCCCAAAGAAAAATAACCTCCCCCATTACTTCTAGGTAATGGCTCTTTCTCAGGTAAAGCCTTCTATAACTTGGAGGAATTTAACTGACTCTTAGTCCAGTGCTCAGATGATCCAACACCAAACAGCCATACTGCTAAAAATGCTTCGTTGACCAGTTGGATTTTATGACCCACTCTCTATTCGTGCCCAATGTCTGATCACTGAAATTTGCGTTTTGACCACTGTTTTTAGTGTCTTCCTTATAATCTTGCTGGAAATCAAGGTGTGTGTTTTTTTTTCTAGGTTTGGGCTCCTGCTTTTTTCTTCCCAGTTCTCGTTTTCCAGTTCAGGGCAACACTTATCAAATTATACTTGGTTGAATTAAGCTTATGAGATTCTCTGTGGACGTGATGTATGGTCAAGTGAGTTTGGGAAACATTTGCCACTACCCGCTCCTCTTGAAATTCATAGCACACATTTGTACATTAACTAGTCCAAATGGCCCTTCTCCCAACCTTGGCTATAACCTCTGTTTTCCTAATAACATCTGTGGAAAGAATGTTCCAAGGAACAGAGTTTGGATAAGCTGGTTAAGAGTCCGTCTGACACCTTTGTAAACACCTGCCCGCTGACATGCTCCCGATGCTTAGGTGAATGCTTCCATCTCCAGATCTCTAAGCTACGTTTCAAACCTTTGTTGGGCCTCACTACAACAAATCCTCTCTATGAAATGCACCTCTCTCTGTTCTTCTCACTCTCCAGGTAATGCTTAATTGTCCTACAGTTGTCTGTTTTTTTACCCTCCCAACTTTATTAGCATATTTGGATTTTGTGTTGGGCTCCTGCACCACTGATCCATTGATTTGTGACTATGACACACAACTCAACCTGCAGGATCAGCTCTGTAGAAGACACTGCTACTTACTATTCAGGAGCTAATTCCTCCCCTTCTCTGCCAACAGAAACTTAGTTTTGCTTATGATAGTGGGCCAAGTCCAGGTATGGCTGATGATTGATTTAAAACATTCATGGAAATTCTATGCCCCTTTTGCCACTAAGTATATTTATGTGACTCGTTTCTAGAAAGCACACTGTAAGGTCTTCTGGGGGATTTCTAGAAAACATTTTCCTCCCAATAGAAAGAAACCCCTTTTTACCTAGATCATTTTCTTTCCTCCTTAAACATAGTTATATAAAGATGTGATGCTTGGAGCTGCAGCAGCTGTCCTGTGATCATGAGTTGACAAGCATGTGGATGACAGAGTGAGAGACAGAACAAGCCTATAAATTTAATGACGTTGAGGAGCCACTGCATTAAAGACAAAATCTCCTACTCCAGATATCTTAGCCAAGGCTTTTCTGGTATTGCAGCCCAAAGGATTCCTAAATGGTGTAAGTTCCCACTCACTCTGCAGTCACAACACCTTGCAGAGGGTAAGAACTGAATTAATGCATATTAAAGAATCATTCATAATCATCAAGAACAGAAGTAAAGCAAAAGGTTAAACACAATAAATAATAACAATGTAAGCTGATAAGAACAGATAACTTACAATAGTATGAATCAAAACTACTTTTGGGTAAGTTAAATGTGCCACTCACTCTATTAATTACTAGACAGAGAAGAAAGCGCTCTCTACTAATTGCTAGGTGGACAGGAAAAGAATCTAATAGTACATAGGCTGTCTCTTTTGAGAAGCTCAGCACATGACAGAAACAGGAGGGAAAACAACAAAATGATATGAGTCGTCAAGGAAATTTTTGCCAGGGGATAGTTCAGAGAAAGTGCAAGGATGGGCTATTTGAACCTATCCTCGAAACATCAGTGTTTCCGACAAGAGAGAGTGATGTTAAGAGGAAGAGAACTGGGCAGGAGCACTTCAGGTAAAGGGAAGCACATGCAGGTACAGCATCTCTTATTGTTCCCGTAATAGCAGGTGCCACAGAGAAAGCCTCTGCATGTCTTCTTCAGCTCAACGTGGCCAAATGACATCTCCAGCTCCCTGAAATGGGAGTGTTGGTGTCCAATATATCCCCAGAAGCCATTTTCATCAAGGAACATCCTTTTGTGTTTCCACTTGATGCTTTGCTAAGCACATTAATAGCCCAGGGGAAGAAACACACACTGAAACATTGGGGAAAAATAAGGGTCACTGATGAACTGGGAACAAAGAGTTATATACTGATTGATGGATAGACTGCCAATTGTAAAGTAAATGGAGTAAATGTTATCTATAGCTGACTCTGAGTAATGCTATTTGAGTACTCTTTTATTTTTGCACCTATTCGATACATTGGAAGTTATTCCCAAAGCAAAAGTAAAAAAAAAACAAAAACAAACAACAAACGACAGCAAAACAGAAACAAAAACTAAAACAATAACCTGGGACACTGTCAGGGCTGCAAGGAGATCTCCTCTTAAGAGAATATAAAATTTAAAAGGAAACTCTGAGCCAATGTGGAAATCAGTGTTAACTGCTAACCGTACTATCCATAGAGACTAAATAAAGAACAAGCTGAAGGAATCTCATGATGCCCAGAGTCAGATGCCCACAGTCAAAAGCTGAAGGAAAATTAGACATAAGTTTTAAACATCATCTCAAAGATTATGGAAATTCCATCATTATCTTGAGATTGTTGAGAACTCATTCACAAAAAGGTGATGCCGAAGAACACGTAGGGGTGAAGGTGGAATCCCAAACTACAACGGCGGTCAGTAATGTGCTCACAAAAGGACACTGGGTGTTGCAGATGCAGCGACCCAGATTCTTCTCCGAAAGCTCAGGAGCCAGCCAGACCACATTTAGAAGAAATCGTAATTTTCTGGCTGGAGAGCTCTCCTGCATCTGTGGAATTTGAATTGGTGACATTCCTACATCCCTCTCTCCCTGGGAGTCAGGAGATTAATTAGCAGCTTTCTGCAAAGTGCTATAAATTCTCTTTCTCAGGAGGCAGATTAATGAGTAATTCCCACAACTGATCCTGAAGGGAAGGTTATAGTAACTATCAAAATCCTGCCTTAGCTAAGTGTTAAAAGTCATGCGCTGTGTTTGCTGATCTGAATGCAATTGGAAAACTGATTGTAACATTATACATCAAAACTTGGGTTATATTCCTACCCAATAGTTCTATTACTGGTAGTATAATTTAAGGAATAAAGAAAAGTTTTGTCAACAAAATTGTACTTGCTAGTTGTTTCCAATGGTAAAAAATACTGGAAGCAAACCTCCCTTGCTGTCCAACACCAGGAAGATGAGAGAATGAATCAGTGTGTGTCCAGTTAAGGAATACTGTATAGTTACCAAAATTATATTTTTAAAGGCCTTAAAAGAAGCAGTTGTTGCTGGTGGATATCATGTTCTCTCAAGGGATTGAGGGGAAAGCATTGCAAGGATCCATGCAGGGGACATTGTGGTGTGGCAAGATTTGTTCTAGTGGAAATAGGCCCCTGAGTTTCCAATGCTCCACTTTTGTCCATCCCCCATGGAAAAAGTCATCTGTGTCTTCAAAAAAGCCAAAACAAAGGCCAGTGTCCAGAGTCTGTTTCACATTAAAATGTAGTCCTTTGGAGCCCACGTGGTCTGCTGTGGGCCCCACTTAGATCCTAGACCCTCCTGGCGTGTGTTCCCAGGGGAGGCCGAATGTGGGAACAATCAGGGCGAGCGTCACTTAGCCAGAGAGGGTCACCTAGTGGGAGAGAGCTCTTCTTTGTTCCCTGAGGCTTACATTATTTTGACCTGGGAAAGACCAGGAGCTTTGTGAAAATTACCAATCAACTTTCCAAGGTTTCCCCGGCTTCTGATGGCCTCGGCCCCTAGACAATGATCCCTTTCCCAGGCTGGACTGACAGGCCTCTATGGTCAAGCACCTCCCCTTGTGCCACTGTGAGCATGTGCCTACTCTTCCCTGCCCCCAGGGGAACCGGTGTGGGAAGGGGAAGGGGGGGTATTAATCCTCGGACAAATGCTGTGGTGTCCCGGGGTGCCTGTGAAGCTGTAGCTTCCTGGTAGAGCAACAGGCTCATGGTCCCAGCCCATTAGGCTCAACAATGTCTCAATCCCTTTGCTTCCTTCCTTTATCCTACTGCCTACGCTAACGTTAGGAATTGGTGGATTCATATAAAAATTATATACAAACTTTGCCATTAAAACATTTCAACCAAAAGTTCTTACTTTGAAAATAAGTTGTTCGACAAATAGCCCAAGTATAAACAGTTGCTCTGTTTGGGTGATAGGACTGGAATTAACATCTTATTTCTACTTTTCTTCATTATGCAAATACCTTATGACTTACCCCTCCTATATTTAATTAGAAAAACAAAAACAGAGCCATGTGGAAACTCTTTCTCTTGTCTCATCCTGCCCATAGTGGTCTGGCTACATAGCCCTGTGTTGAAAAGGTTTTCATATTGCTACTATCCCTTAAAATTACCCCTTAATCTCCTTTTCTCTGAATTTTACTCTCTTACCCTTCCGGTTTTCTTCTTATTTATTCTTATTCCTAATTAATTTGATATTTGAAGTCCAAATCCTTTGAGACAGGCACTGGAATAGGCCCAGCTTTGTCTTGGTCTTTGCTCCTGGTGCAGGGATCCACACTCCCTGCCTGGGGCTGAGGTCCGCTTGCCGGCAGCTACCTCCCCCATTTACTGCCGGTGAAAAGGGTGAACGGTGGCTCCTGTGCTGTGTGTTCCCTCTGATGTCATTTCCCCAGAACTGTACAAAAGCACATCCTCTATTGGGATCTCTGCTTAAAAACCTTAAACCCCAGTGCTCTGCCCAAAATAAAGGGAAAATTAGGTTGAAACTACACAGGAGGTAAAGCCAGTCCTGAGAATAGCATCTCATTTTTTTTCCTGTCTCTATTATCAAGCCTCCCTTCAAGGGATCCCTCAGTTTTAAATGTGATCCCTTATAAATACATCTCTACTACTTCCACTATTTAAGTCCTGCAGCTTAATGGAATCATGGTAGAGGGGGATTTTAATATCCACTTATTCCGTGATCTGGGCCGGGAAGCTCTTGGCAACCTCCCCACCCAGGGATTGCTCAACTCACCTTGCACCAGCTCCAGCCCTTATCCATAGTAGGAAGCTCATGGCCTCCTGAGGATGCCCATTCTCAGAGCAGCTGCCACGGAAAGTTCTACTGTGGGTGAAGATTTACTTTTCTCCTATTTCTGCCACTCACTGGTGAGTATTTCATTAAAGAAGTTACACACTTGCAACACTATATCTTTTTCACTGACCCGATTTGTGTCTATAAGTTTGAAGGCTGTCATCATCCGTATAGGTTAAGAAATTATTTTCGGAAGGTCACATGAAAATGCACACATCATTCAATTTGTTCTTATATTTCCATCTCCAATTTCCTAAAATCTAGACCAAGAAAACACTCGATGCAGCAATCATGTGAATCTTTAATGGCCTATGAGGAGAATTATAGAGATTTTTCATTTTTCATAAAGCCCTTATGCTGGGAGCAATTTTATAGGTTTATTGTCATTTTGATTTCCCACTTAACATTCCCAGGAAAAGGCTGCACAGCCTATACGAATCCCTTGAGCATTCCTCCCAATGTTATATGCATGCGAAATGCTTTATCTTTCAGTATTTTTATTCCTCCCAGTTTTAAAAAAGAGATATTATTATCTTCATTTAACATCTGAGGAAGTCAGTTTCAGAGAGGCTAAGAAACCCCACGGAAGACAGCCGCAGCCGCAGAGTCCCAGCTCAGCACCGAGCGCTGCACATAAAATTCCTGCGCTCTTTCCAGTACACTTTGTGACCGTTTTATATTCTTAATATCAAGTGACGTCTATCTTTCTCTTGCTTTTTGCACAAAATAAGTCTGCTCCTCCTTCCATATAAGAGCTGTTCAAATCAGCGAGTGCAGTGGTAAATGATGTGCCCAGTCGCTTACACTCGGTTTTCCTTCATGGTTCCTGAAATGACAGCGACTCCAGCCCCCGCCCTGCACTGGGCCACCACTCGGGAGTGCCGCCCAGAGGTGCCGAGAAGTCAACAAGACGCTACACATGAGCTGGAGGCAGCAGGCATGGGGACAACCTTTGTCCTTCAGCAAACCAATATCCAAACTGATCTGAGCCCTGGGCAGCGCATCACCAGGGGCTGAGAAGTCAACAGGAGCCCCGTCCTATTGGGGCTCAGATTATCCTCAGATAACCTAGAAGTGGGTTTTGAGCCTTAGTCTGAGTTTTAAGAGATGGGTAAATGTAATCGATAGCGGTGGGAAAAGGGGGGGTGAGCATTCATTTGGCACCTGTGAGTAGGACACTGTGGGCCTCTCTGGAAGAGAAAGGTAATTCTTGTGAATGTCCTGACAAAGAGACTTTAAAAGATTCTTTTCATATATAATGATTTGAATATGTGATAAAATTTATCAATTTGATTCCAAGAAATGGCATGCCGTCTTGCTTCACGTTGGGTGGGGGTTTTTCATTCTGTCCTTTTTTCATTCTTTTTTTTTTTTTTTTCCTACAGTCAAAATAAGCCAATGTAATTTCCCCCCCTCCTTCCTTTCACACTGTTGACTTCACGCAGTCAAGATGCTAATTACAACCACCTAATTTAAATGCCAAGTTTACCCTGAAATAGATTCCCAGTAATTTTGTGAAATTACTACTGGGCACGGAGGATGCAAAAGATCTGCTCATATAACCGGTATTTTGCTTACAGTGATTTATTTAAATGGAGAACTCGGGCATTTTCAGCCTCCATGGCCTGCAGATTGCATTGAGCAGTGGGCGGGGGTAACCTCGGTGGGAAGGCACTGCTGGAGGCAGAGTCGCAAAGGACTGCTGGGGCTCCTCAGTTTCATTTTTGTCACCTTTCCAAAACCAGCCAGAACTTTTGTCAGGAGTAGACATATTAAAATATAACCACAGTAGACCTATTTAAATTACAATGAATAGCAATATGATTAAAGAGTAACTAAATCAATCTATCAATTGTCTTCTGTCTTTCTCAAGGTAGCTGATAATAAAAATAAATGTATGCAATGATACAGGCCTAAGAGGCATGGAAATAGGAGCTGGTACAGCTGACACCAATGGGCCACCTTCGAGTCTGATAGAGAAGATTCCCCAGTACTGGCAGAAGAGAGGTCCCAAGAAATGGGAGTGGATGGGAAGGCCTTTTCTCCTGGCTGTCTCGAGTCAGGAATGGGACGATGTCAAGTCAATTGGGTGATGGAAAATCAACAGTCAGGAAATAAACGGATTTACAAACTATTCTGTGTGGGGTGGGTGGAGAGGTGACTCAAGCACTGGATGGAAGTAAGGGTCAGGCTAAATTATTTATAACATCCCTTATAACTCTTTTAACCTAAAGTTAATGTTCTTTACTCAAGTTAATTCCCATTTACAGCCAAAAGAAAGGGTTTTCTGAAGGACCCGTATACATGGGGATATTTCCTTATTCCTGCCTTGATTAGCGGAAGCTTGGTCTGTCCAAAGCATCCACCTGGACACTTGGTCCATGCCAAAATGTCCCTGATATTTGGTCCTTGACATACACTGTCACCAGTTAGGCTCCCCAGGCAGGAGGGGTCATTGGCAATAGAGCCACAACACAATTTTTAAACCAATAACACATGATAGCATTTTAATGCATTAATCCTGTAAACCAAAAGTATCAATAATGTTAAGGGCTATTTGAACCCAGGCAAGTTTTCTAAGCATGAATGTTTTGACAGGACCAAATGTCAAGGATGTTTTAGAGAAGACCAGATGTCTCCATGGTCATTTTGGGCAGGACCCAATATCAAGGACCTTTTGCCCTGAGCCAAATGTCTCAGTGGATGTTTTGGACAGGACCAAATGTCTGTCAAGCCTGCCTTTCTCATGCTGCCCTGACAGGGATGGAGTCTGTGGGTGATTTCTGAAGTTCAGACCACCAACCACCTTCAGAAGACCCTTTATGGTTAGTAAGGAAGCTTGTTCTGGGTCCTTCCCCAGGGCACACTCAGATTTCCACCATTCCCAGGGTCCGTACCGTGAGTGGGTTACCCACAGGTGTGCTTCGTGCCTTTTTCTCTCTCACGCCTTCATGGCCTAAATGGCCTCAGAAAGGAGACGCCAAAAGTCCACCCAAAATATCTAATCACTTGGGGTGGTGAACACACAGTACAAGACCCACATGGTGTATTACAGAATTGCACACCTGAAACCTATGAGTTTCATTAACCAGTGTCAACCCAATAAATTCAATAAAAATTTAAAAAATAAAACGTTCTCCCTGATTCCCCCCAAAATATCTAATCAACATTAGATATTTTGACAAATATTGATTAATTGTCAACAGCTTGCAAGGATCTCCTTTTCTGTTAGCTGATCCACAGGGTGATTAGGGTCAGTCAACCGCTGATGGTGAGGCTGAGTGAATGGTGATGATGAGGGTCCCTGAATGTAGGTCCCATCAGCCTCAGTGATAACCAGTGGCCCAATCTACACAAATCATCAGGCTCAGCTCTATTAGCCAGATGGTTTAGGAAAGCCCTGTGAACGGTAGAACACAGAGTCCAATCCAATTAGCCTTGCAATTGTGTTTATCACATAGTAGGAAGCCTGTAATTTCCAGCATCTGTTTGATGACCTATACTTTCTCTCATTCTTACCTTCTGGGCCCAAATGTATCCCAAGAAGAAAATCTGAAACGCACATTTGCACTGTCCCCTTTTGCATCACAGTTGCTCTTACAGTGATGACACATTTCACCATTTATACATATTGTGACCCTATTAATCAACATTCAATATGCTTCCCATTTTAATTTGGAAATGCCTTTGGACATGCTGCACATCTGCCACCAACTCGGATAAGTCTGAGGAGAAATGGTCGGGCCAGTGGAGCATGAAATCTAATTGAATGGCTCAGAACTCTCCCATTTATATCCATGCTGCTTTGCAAAGACCAGACAAATGGAAAACAAGGACCCAGGTTGAAATACTCAGTTTTTAAAGTGTCGAAGCTGGGCTGGGCCCTGCATTAGGAAGAACTGCCTCGTGCTAAATGCTTGCTTCCAGGAATGCAGTGTCATGTTTTACCAAATGATTTTTAAACACACATTTTTCCACATTTCTATACAGAACATACTGGTTAAATTCTCACACAAACCAACTTGGTGATGGGATATTTATTTGTGTATTTACTCAGTTGAAGTCTGGATAACAGAGGAATTGTTCTTTGTAGCAAATGATTATTAGGGGATTAGGGATGAATTATTTTTTAAACTAAAAGGAGTATGTATAAGAAATAGAAAAGTGCATGGGGTAGGTTCACATATCATATGAGCCTCTTTCCGCCACTTACCAGCAATGAGAGAGAATGTTCACCTTGAGGACCCTGTGCCCCTCATTCTCAACTGGGTATATTAACACCTTTAAGGCAGGGGTGCTGGAGGACCAGAGCAGGCCAGGCTCTGAAGCTACAGGCACACAGTCCAGAGTGTGCTACAGGCTCGCAAATGCATGTGAGCATCAGTTTTGGTCTGTGCAGAAGGAGAGTGTTAGGGTCCTCTGAAGCTCACTGGTCTAGGAATTCCCTGATGTGCATTCAGGCTCAAAAAATGAATTATTTTGTACCTATTGTCCTTTCTTGAATTTAATGAAGGGTTTGTAGTTCCTAAGTACCAAGTTGGGTTTAATATTCTGTGAATTTATTAAGCATTCTATTATATTTACTACTTATTAAAAATAAAAAGTGTCATCTTGGTATGTTATGGTTATTTTATTTTATTTCTTAATATGTTTTTATTGATTTCAGAGAGAGGAAGGGAGAGGGAAAGAGAAATAGAAACATCAATGATGAGAGAGTCATTGATCGGCTGCCCCCTGCACGCTCCCTACTGGGGATCCAGCTGCAACTTGGGCATATGCCCTGATGGGGAACTGAACTGTGACCTCCTGGTTCATGGGTTGACACTCAACCACTGAGCCATGCTGGATGGGCTGTTATGGTTACTTTAAAATTAAAATTATATTAAACATTTATATGTTAGTGTGTATATATATATATATATATGTATATATATATATATATATAAAATATCAGATATATTAGATCTATATATTAGAAATAGCAAATGTAAGCCTATAATTCCCTGGAATAAAAAGTTGTTGAAAACACTGACTTTAAAAAAATTGACTCAATGCATTTTTAATTAATAAATATTTATACTGTAATTTATGTTCTCACATAAAGAGTATGAGGTTACTCTGCATTCTAAACATAGAGGTATTTTACTGTCACTTAATTGCTCATGATTAAGGAGGGGATTGCCAGATTTTGCCACTAGGGAAAATAAGAACAAGTTAAGGTCAAAAGAAAGGAGGGAGGGGGAATCTAGTAACTAGGATGAGATAGGGCAAGACAGTTTCTTTCGCAAACATAAATCTTGCGTCACAAACATGAGCTGCAGAGCAAGTCAAGAAAGTAGGAAATTTTAAAAAGGAGGTGATTTTTCTCGTTTTTAATAAGATACACAGATTTGACTTTATCCAAATTCAGACAATGTGAAGAAATAATACTCATATACATTGAGAGCTGGAAGACTTTTACATACATTATCTCATTTAAATTTTACAATAATGCTGTAAAAATGTGTCATTTATCCACATATACATTAAATGGGACCAAATTAAAGCATGGAGGTGTTAATTAAAGGGGTGAAGTTAGAAGCCAGTGCCAGGTCTTTCTGTCGTAAAGCCCACGGAAGTTCGGTGTCTAACAGGGCGTCCTGTTGGGAGTCATCAGGAGAGGACAAGCAGGAGTGAAAATTTTGACAAGGCTGCAGGAAGCCTTCTGGGATACCTGCCCTGTCTCAACTATCTCTGAAGGAAAAGGATCCCTTGTAAATATAGGGGAAACACACGCAACAGTGCAGGCCAAGGCCATGGTGTGAGTTGTTTGGCTGGAGGTGAGACTTCGAACCCATGCACATGCCATAAACATATCCCAAAACACTGACCGGAGATGATATGCTTAAAAACAATTTTCATAATTATTTTCAAAGGCCATTGCCTATTTTGGAAGGAAAAGCGTTGCCCTTTGTCGCTTCTGCCCCTTCCATCTCCTTCCTGCGCTGTGGGCTGGCTGAGAATTCTTGGGTTCTGCCTGCTCTGCGGAGCCCTGCCTCTCTTCCTGATGCTCCCACGATGCCAGGCACACAGAAGATGAGAAGGAAAAGTGCTTGGGAAGGAAGGATGAAAGAGAAGCGAAGAAAATTCTGAAATTCCTGGGAACCAGCAGGAAACCAAATCTGGTTGAGAGTCCACACTGGAGGAGAGACAGATGGACTAAGCGGACTTGGGAGGGGTTGGCTGGGCAGACCCCCGAGGGCGGTAATACACAGAGGCCCAGACCCTTTATGAAGGAGCCTGGGGCTGAGGGTCCAGTCTGGGCAGTTGATTGTTAACACCTGAACTCCGGAATGCTTAAACATCACCCCAAAGTTTAAAAGTAGGGATCCTGTAAGTACTGGCTTTTCATGTCCTTCTTTGCCCACTGAAGGAGCACAAAGAGAAACAGTGGGATGTCTAGAATCCAGTGCATGTTATCACCACGATTAGTGGTACCTTGAGTGAACTGCTGTTTTTAGTCAAGTAAAATTGGGAACCCCAAAGATTAAAGAAAGTCCTGGGAGAGGTCATGGAATAGATGCATAATATTTCATTTTAGAATTAAAACTTCAATAGAAAAGAGGGTGGGAATAATGGAATGCACACCACATCTCACTTGGGTAAATAATTTTTATCAACTCCATTTTAACATTCTCTCTGTGTCTCTTCAGCAAAGTCAAAGAAATTAATCCCCTTACCCCACCAAGGGTCATGCTCTTGTGATTTTCAGAGGAATAAAATGTCTTGTCTCAAGAAAGCCAATTTTCCACTCCAAAAGAGGAAGGATCGTCACTGTATAGAAATGGTATTGTCTTTATGGCAAATCACATAACTAGTGTTTTAGGTCCTTACTAGCTTTTTAAATGTGAAATTATACTTTTGTACAATAAATTCCAGAGACAACATAAAGTTCTATCTCCTTACAGGGTAGGCTGTGAAAGGCTGTTAAATATGTTCAGATGTTTCCCAGCCAAAGCTATTTTTGGGTCATCTGCTGACCCAGGAGGAAAGAAGAACTGGAAAATTCTATGTCCCCTCCCACGCTGTAGTGACATGTGCTTGAGGCAGAAAGATGGAGCCTGGCAAACTATGGTTAATACTTGGTTCTGTTTCATCTCCCCCTGGCTCAGGCTCTGAGAAAACAAGACAGACATATGGACACGCTGGGAGTCAGCAGACTTAAGTCAGTCTTTGGCTGCAGTAGCTGTGAAAAATGTGGAAGCTGGTGTCAGACACGCCTGAGCATGCGGCCTTGCTGTGCTATCTAGTAGCTGTATGACCTTGGGAATGAACTAAGCTTCAGTGCTGTCATCTCTGAAAGGGAGCTAATAAGAAGAGCTTCATCTTAGTTTTCCCGTGAAGATTAAATGAGATTTTTTATCACCTCACCCAGTCTAAACTCTTTCAAGTTAATCAGATCAATTTTATTTTATAGTCAGTGAGAAAGTGTTAATGGCTTTTTAGTGAGATCTCTGCCTTTTGGAAGAAGAAGCCTCCCTCTGTAATCTGAGATGATACTAATAGTGGACAAATACTATTTATCCTGCATCAGCCACTCTGCTGTTCATGTGCAGCCAGTCATTTATTCATCACACATCCATAAATAGTTATTATCCTCATTTTAAAGGGAAAAATTGAGCCTCAGAGAAATTTAATAATAGTGCCAGATAATAGAGCTGGTCAGTTGTTGAAGGCTCGCATTTCTCCCTGGCCTGTTCATCTCCGAGGCCTCCATACTGAGTTTTTTTGGGGGGGGCGGGAGGGGGGATGTGTGACAGGCATATTTCTCACCACCATCCCTGATATGAACTTCCAGTAGGCCTGACTTTATACTGATCAGTGAGTCTTTAACTAGAGCAACAGGGAAACCTTGAAGAGGTGGTCCTTTAATTTTCCAAATCCTGTAAGTTCCAAATCTTTCAAGGCCCCAAATATCCTAACTTACATATGGAATTATGAAGACTGAAATGGAATTGTCATCTGAACATGGGAGCACTAGTTCTCAGGGACACTGAGCCTTTTAATTAAGCTCAGCTGCTCTAAAATGAAATTAAGCATCTCCCTCTCACAGATATTATGAATATTAAGTAATAATAGATATGCAATGTCCTAGATATTGCTGATTGCAATAACCACATAGGGACTATTATTAACCTATAGAAAACAGGGACAGTCAGAAACCCTTAGAGAAAAGGGTGAGGGTTAGTGTTTCTTACTCTTTTCAGGCAGTGATAGTGAGATGGCTTGGTAGTCGCATTAGTTTTCTAGGGCTGCCATAATAAACTACCACAGACTGGGAGGCTTAACCAGCAGAAATTTATTTTCTCACTGTCCTGGAGGCCAGAAGTGCAAGACCAAGGCATTGGCAGAATAGGTTTCTCCTGAAGCCTATCTCCTTGGCTGTAGCTGGTATCTCCTCCCTGTGTCTTCTTACTTCTGTATGTGCCTGTACCCTTATCTCCGATTCTGATAGGGACATCAGTCACATTAGATTAGGGTTCACCTTAATGAACTCATTTTACCTTAAGTGGCACTTTACAGGCCCTATTTCCTAATACAGTCACATTCTGAAGTACCTGGGCTTTAGGACTTCAACATATTCATTTTGAGAGTTCAAGGAAGGAAGAAAGGGTGAGAGATCACAGACAGACCAATCAGGAAGCCCTAGAACATGTGAAAGTCTGGTAAATTGAGGAATTTCACATTTTTCAAGTTATTTTTCTTTTCAAGGGTTTGCAGGGAGCTCCACTTCACATGCACAAATACCAATCACTGTTACTTGGATAGCTTCCATGGCCCCTCATAGAACAAAGATAGGGAGAAATCTTGCTGCAGAATATGCTTCAGCACCGTAGTTCTTCACCACACCCATGCTCACCTTTCCTGCTCTCCGGTTCTTATTGCTGTCCTAGACTCCACCTGACCCAGCCCCTTGAGATGGAAGCTGAGAGCTAACATGTCTCTGTCCCTTAAAATTCACATAATGACACACGATTGCAAAATCTCTCAAGCAGGCATTAAATTTTTTTACTCTACATTTTCCTTTTTCTAAATATTAAGCCCTGATTTCCTTAATTTGTATCAGTGGAGTTCCTAAATGTTAAAGACATAACAACATGTAAACAAAAAACTACTACTAATAATTTGGCACAGCACTATAGATGAAAGAAACTGTTCCTCTTTAATTTTAATGCCAAAAGTTTTACTTATTCTTTAATTTGCGATAGGATTTTTAAAACAGGTTTTTTTTCTGATTATAAATGATTACAAGAGTGACATCAGAGGAATGGCCGCATGAGAAATGCCCTTGCTCTCCCTCAGAAATTCCAACAAGTTGAACACCTATATATAACTCAACAAAGTATTCCATGCTCAACATACAAGTACATCTGAGAGTTTCACACATTAAAGCATCTAAAGGTGGGTGAACAGGAACAAACAGAGGAGACAAGAAGGGAGGAGAGCTCAGACTGGCCACCAACACAGCCCAGCAGCCAGGGTTCAGCCCAGGAAGGGAGGAAGCTGGCTACAGTGGGTGTTTCCTTCAGCTGGGAGAAGCAGAGTGACTCAGTTGGGTACTCCTGAAAGAGTGAGCAGTGCAAACTGAGGCTGAGTCAAGAGACCTGGGCAAGGACACAACACAGGCATGTTGTCACAACTGTTGGATGGTTGAAATTCCAACAAAGAAAGAAGGCCACAGAGCCCTGCCAACCCATAGACTTCTAAAACTCACCTCCCATCACCCTTGGAGTCAGGTTGCAGAGCACATGTTCTGAAAACCCAAGAACTATTACTTCAGAATCAGTGTTTCTCCTGGGAAAATGGTGCACTCTGACTGATCTTTGTCTGGGGTGTGTAGTAGGGGGACCCTGTGGAGGTCCAAGGTTGCCATTACAGAAAGGGCAAAATGAATCCCACCTCTAAGCATTGCAGATTATACCGATTATAGCCATTGAGGTCATTTTTGGGATTTTACAGAGTTAAAAAAGGTGTGATTCAGAGCCACCTACTGGAAAATAATAGAAAAACCTCTTTGTAGTACTCTGCTAGAGAAGTGCCACCAATACATAGATGCCTAGACAGAGAACAAACTCATCAAATACCACAAATAACCAAGGTAGCAAGGCAGCCCAGAAAGAAAAAGAAAGATATCCAGAAAGAAAACTAGAACACATGTAAATATGTGATATAAATGACAGAAGGTTTAAGATTGCAGTTCTAAAAATACTCAATGAGATGTGAAAAAAATACAGACAAGCAATGTAATGCACTTAGAAAACAAATTAATGAACAAAACAAGTCTCTCACCAAAGAGATTGAAAGTTTAAAAAAGAACCAAACAGAAATCCCAAAGATGAAGAATTCAATAAAATAGATCAGGAATGAACTAGTTAGTACAGGAAATAGGGCAAACCAAATGGAGAAAATGATCAGTAACATTGAAGATAGAAATCAAGAAATTATGCATTAAAAAAAAAAAAAGCAGGGGGAACTTTATAAGAACTGACTCCATCAGAAATAGCAACATAAGAATAATAGGCATTCCAGAAGAAGGAGATAGGGGGAAAGGATTGAAGGATTGGAGATCCTATTCAAAAAATAATGGATGAGAACTTCCCAAACCTATGGAAAGAACTAGATCTTTAAATATAAGGAGCAAACAGGACACCTAGTTAACTCAACCCAAAGAGGCCCTCTCCAAGGCACATTGTATTAAAACTGTCAAAAATCAATGACAAAGAAAAAATTATCAAAGCAGCCAAGGAAAAGAAGGAAGTGACCTATAAAGGAAAACCCATCAGATTATCACTGGACTTCTCAGCAGAAACTCTACAAGCCAGAAGAGTGTGGAACCAAATATTCATACTACTGAAAGAAAGAAATTACCAGTCAAGAATAATATATCCAGCAAAGTTATCTTTTAATATGAAGGAGAAATAAAGACTTTTTCAGACATACAAAAGCTGAGGGAATCTATCATCAGAAGACCTCCATTGCAGAAAATACTCAAGGAGGTTATCCTACCTGAAACAAAAAACAGAAGATCACACACTGAGTAAGATCACCAATAAACTTACAGCATAAACAGCAATATTTTCTGACAACAAAAATATAAAAGGGGAGGTGGTAAAGGTCTGAATTTGCAAAGGTGTACTGAGATGAGATGCATTTTTTTAAAACCTACTGAATATAAGAAATGTTGTTTCTAATAAACCACAAACAAAAGCCCCCAAACTGAGACACGTAGCTTAAAAAATGGGGAAACAGAGGAAAGAAGTATGGAACACTACCAAACAAAAACAACAGACAGAAACACAAAGGAAAAGAACCAATGGAGGCACAGAGCTACCAGAAAACAAAAGATAAGATGGCTATAATAAATCCTCATACATCAATAATTACCCTAAATGTTAATGGACTGAATTGACCAATAAAGAGACACAGAGTAGTAGACTGGGTCAAAAACAAACCCAACCACATCCTGCCTTCAAGAGACACATCTAAGCTGCAAGGAAAAAGGTAGGTTCAAAGTGAAAAGGTGGGAAATGGTTCTCCAAGAAAATAACATCCACAGAAAAGCAAGTGTAGCCATACTCATATCTGGCAAAATAGATTTCAAGATAACTAAGGTAACAAGAGGCAAAGATGGATATTTTATAATGGTAAAGGGAACACACTACATCAAGAAGACATACTTTTTAATATATATGCACCCAATCTGGGAGCACCAAAATATATAGAGCAACGACTAAAAGAGCTGAAGGGAGAAACAGACAAAAAATACAACCATAGTTGAGGACCTCAATACACCATTGACATCTCTAGATAGATCATCCAAACAGAAAATGAACAAAGAAATATCAGCCTCAAGTGACATATTTAGACCAAATCGACATAATTGACATTTGCAGAGCCTTTTATACCAGAACATCAGATTATACAGTCTTCTCCATTGCACATGGCACATTCTCAAGGATAGACCAGATGCTGGGTCACAAAACTAGCCTCAATAAATTCAAGAAGATTGAAATTATACCAAACATATTCTCTGATCACAATGCCTTGATATTAGAAATCAACTGCAAAAAGGAAGCAAAGAAGCTCACAAATATGTGGATATTAAACAACATATGCTAAAAAATAACTGGGTCAAAGAAGAAGTAAAAGTTGAGATCAAAGATATATAGAGACAAATGAGAATGACAATATTACATATCAAAATTTCTGGGATGCAGTGAAAGCAATAATTAGAGGGAAGTTTATATAATTATAGGCCGATCTTAAGAAACAAAAAAAATCCCGAGTAAACAACCTAACACCACATCTTAAAGATCTAAGAAAAGAAGAACAAAAGCAACCAAAGTCAGCACAAGAAAATAAATAATAAAAATTGGAGCAGAATTGAATGAACTAGAGAACAAAAAGACTATATAAAAAGTTAACAGAACAAAGATCTGGTTCTTTGGAAAGATTAATAAAATTGACAACCCCCTGGCTACATACACTAAGGAAAAATGAGAAAAATTGGTATAAACAAAATCAGAAATGAAAGAGGAGAACTTACCACAGACATCAGATATATACAAAGAATCATACTAGAATACTGTGAAAGACTAAATGCCATTGAATTCAATATTCTAGAAGAAATGGAAAAGTACCTAGAAATATGTAACCTTCCTATATCGATCCATGAAAAATTGGAAAGTCTAAATAGACTAATCAGCAGTGAGAAAATTGAAACAACCATCAACAATCCCACCAAAAATAAAAGTTTAGGACCAGATGGCTTCACCAGTGAATTCTACTAAACATTCAAAGAAGATAAAACCTGTCCTTCTAAAACTCTTCCAAAAACTGAAGAAGAGCCAATACTTTCTAACACATTTTATGAGGCCAACAGAACCCTGACACTGAAACCTGGCAAGAATAACACACAAAAAGAATACTAGAGACCAGTATCTCTGATGAATACAGTTGTAAAAATCCTAAATAAGATACTAGCAAATTGAATACAATGATGCATTAAAACAATACATCTCCATCAAGTAGGGTTCATTCCAGGGGCACAAGGATGGTTCAACATACACAAATTATCAATGTAATACACCATATTAACAAAACAAAGGATAAAAATCATATGCTCTTATCAATAGGTACAGAAAAAAAAAACAATTGATATGATACAATATCAATTTATGATTAAAACACAATAAAATGGGTATATAAGAAAATTACCTGAACAAAATGAAGGCCATATATGACAAACCCTCAGACAACGTCATTCTCAATGGTGAAAAAGTGAAAACTTTTCCTTTAAAACCAGGAACAAGACAAGGATTCCCACCCTCACCACTCTTATTTTACCTAAGTCTGGAAGTCCTAGCCAGAGCAATAAGGCAAGAGAAAGAGATAAAAGGCATCCAAATTGGGAACAAAGAAGTAAAAGTGTCACATTTTGTAGATGCCATGATCCTGTACTTAGAAAACCCTTAAGATTGCTCCCCCCCCCCAAAATATTAAAAACAATAAACAAATACAGTAAAGTGGCAGGATACAAAATTAATGGTAAAAAATCCACTGCTTTCCTATATACTAACAATGAAACTTCAGAAAAAAATTCCTTTTGCAATTGCAACCAAAAGAATAAAATATCTAGGAATAAATTTAGCAAAAGATATGAAAGACCTCTGTACTGAAAACTACAAAGCATTATTAAAAGAGACTGAAAAAGATACAACAAAATAGAAATATATTCTTTATTCACAAATTGGAAGAATCAACATAGTTAACATGACCATATTACCCAAAACAATATACAAATTTAATGCAATCATTATCAAATTCCCAATGTCATTTTTTAAAGAAATAGAACAAAAAATCAAATTGGTATGGAAACACAAAAGCCCAAATAGGTCCTTTTTATCCTCTGAGGAATAAAAAGTCAGATCTATCACATTACCTAACTTTAAATTATACTATAAAGCTATGATAATCTAAACAGCATGGCATTGGCAGAAGAGCAGACACACAGACCAACAGAACAGGGCTGAGAGTCCAGAAATAAAACCACATGTATATGTGCAGATAATTTTTGACAAAGGAGCCAAAAACACACAATGGAGAAAAGAAAGCCTCTTCAATAAATGATGCTGAGAGAATTGGAAAGCCACATGCAAAAGAATAAAATTAGATTACAGTTTGTCCCCATGTATAAAAATAAATTCAAAATAGATCAAAGACCTAAATATAAGACCTGAAACAATATATTACGTAGAAGAAAACGGAGGTACTAAACTTATGGAACTTGGTCGTAGAAAACATTTTATGAATTTGACCCCAAGGGCAAGGGAAGTAAAAGCAGAAATAATGAATGGGACTATATCAAACTAAAGAGCTTCTGCACAGCAAAGAAACCAACAACCAAACAAAAAGGCAACCAACCAAATGGAAGATGATATTTGTAAACAACAGCTCTGACAAGGTTTACTCTCCAAAATATATAAAGTAGTCATAAAACTAAACACCAAGTAAGCAAACAATTTAATTAAAAAATGGGTAGAGGACCTGAACAAACACCTCTCCTAAGAAGACGGACAAATGGTCATCAGATGTATTAAAAATATGTTCAACTTCACTAGCTATTAGGGAAATGCAAATCAAAACTATAATGAGATACCACCTCAGACCCATTAGAGTGGTTATTATCAACAGGACAGGTAATAACAAGTGTTGGAGAGGTTGTGGAGAAAAGGGACCCTCATTCACTGCTGGCGGGAATGTAGACTGGTACGGCCACTATTGGAAAACAGTCTGGTGGTTCCTCAGAAAACTATGAGTACAGTTACCATATGACCCAGCAATCCCTCTCCTGGGTATCTACCTGAAAAACTCGAAAACTGCACCCCTGTGTTCATTGCAGCATAATCCATGGTGGCCAAGAGATGGAGACAACCAAAGTGTCCCTCGATGGGAGGGGTAAAGAAGATGTGGTACGATGGAATACTACTCAGCCATAAAAAGATGAAACTTGAGCATGTTATGCTAAGTGAAATACGTGATCAAGAAAAAGCTAAGGACCTTATGATTTCACTCACACGTGGGGTATAAAAGTGAAACTCATAGACACAGACGATAATGTGGTGGCTACCAGGGGGAAGGGGGTGGGGAGGTGGTGGGGGTGGCATGGGCCTATTACATCGTGATGGGAGATGTTCTGGCTTTGGGTGGTGGGCACACAATGCAACATACAGATCATGTATCATAGAAATGTACACATGAAACTCATATGATCCTATTAACCGATGTCATCCCGATAAATTTAATAAAAATTTTTAAAAACTAAAAAACTAAAAATAAGTGATTATATATTTATTATGGTAGATGTTTATAAAATTTAGCATACATTTATAAATCATAGTAAAATAAAATAAATAAAATAAAAATTACTCCCTTTTTTTTTCCCAGAGAGAAACACCATTAAAATAATGCACAGTTTCAGATAGACTTCAACCACACACAGGAAAATTATTACACTGTTAAGGCTACAAAATCGGCATTGCATCATGTTTTTTACACACTGTACATGGTGGGCAAACATCAGTTTAGAGTCGTGAGTACATAAAACACAGAGTTATTCTTACTAATTATTGTATTATTTCCATATGAAGCACTGTAAACCTACTTATGCCCCATCTTGTATTGTAATAGTCATAAAGTAATGACACTAAAATTCTCTGAAAATGTGAGTTTATAAATATGGTTTCACTTAATTCACCATTTCTCTAAAGTTTTGCATCAGGAGTTTCATGTCTGTTCTTTACTCGTACATGTTTTTCATTGTGAGGCTTACTCATTACTTTTGTTCATTTTTCTGCTGTGCTTGGTAATAACACATGTATTCAAGCTGAGGAATGCACATATTGATACACTTAATGAAATATCAGTATATTTCTTTTTAAATGTTTAATTAGTTTACATCAGGACAAACTGTGAAATGGGTTCAGCACGATACAGGCGTACTCCTTCCTAAACCAATTCATAGAAACGATCTGGCGACTGCCAGCCGGTGCAGCTCTTCACTCAGCTTGGGGCCATCGTCTCTGGACCACTTCCCGAGCCACGGGGTCCGCTGTGTGCATCGCGGCCTCCCTCCCGCTCCTGCGCTCGCCCGTCCCCTCACCTGCTCCCCTCAGCCCCACCACGCGCGCGTCCCGTCTGCTTAGGCCCACTGTCGTTTGTGCAGTGTCTGGCACCGTGGCTACAGCTGGCTGGCTGGAGGTAATGACCGCAAAGGGGCAAGCTTCCTGCCAAAGGCAAAGACGAATGCCAGTCTTGTAATAAAACTCAATTACAGTCAAATTAATCACAATAATGCCGTGGCATGTTAGAGAAAATGGAGCCGTTTGGAGGAAATCCGTCTAAAGCACTGGGAGAGCCATATACCCACAAAGGCCCAGGAGCCCCGACAGGCAAGGAACGCAGATCACAGGTGCATGTCTTGGCCAGGACATAGGTCCTCCCTGGAGTCCCGAGAAATACTCTTCTTTCCCCCAAAGATATACATTTTTAGTCGACTACTTCACGGAAGCAGCGAACTCTCTGAATGAGGCACCCTCCCGGCACCGGACACGTGCCTGATGGATAGGGATGCTCCTTTGCCCCCGCCGCCACAGATCCCCAGACGCAGTGAAGACCCCAGGAAGCCCTGCCCTTGCGCAGAGAGACCGAAGTCCACGCCGTGAGCCAGCGCCTGCACCCCCCACTGCTCTGCCACGGCCTCATGCCGACCTGCACAGGGAGCTCGCTGTGACCCTGCTTTTTAGAATAAATCTCATTTAGCTGAGCAATTTGTGGTTTTCTTTTTAGACTTCCTGGGAGTATTTCACAGAGCGGGCCTGCAGCGCAGCCGATTACACAGGGCACGCTTTCCTGACCCCGGCAGCCTTCAGACGCCTCTGCTGCCTCCGTCTCAAAGAACTTCAGCTGGCTACCTGTGTGGGCTTGTGTGTGCATGGGTGTGCATGTGTGTGTGCGCACATAGGTGCATGTGTGTGCTCACATGTTTGTGTATATATGTGTGTTCTTGTGTGTGTGAGCTTGTGTGTGCATATGTGTGTGTGCATGCGCATGCTTGCAGAACATTTTCCCCTAAACCTGCACAGGCAGAGCCCCTGCCCATTACTTATTGGCAGAGGACTCTCCTCACCTAAGACACTCAGGAAAAACAGGGGTTTCCAATCCCCCGATACAGTCACAGAAATGTTTTGCATTCAATTTTATCATCTAAGCAATTTACTTAGCCTCTCAGGGTTTCAGGGTTTTTGTATACCAAGTGAATCTAATTGATACCTCCTAAGACTCTGGCAGAGATAACCTGTACACAGCGCCTGAGGGAGGGTTTGGGGGCTACGGTGCTCAGTGAAAATCAGTGTTGTCCCCTCCCTACGCCCGGAAGGGATTCATGGAGAGGGAGAGCCACAAGGCTACAAGAAACAGAAGACAAGTTCAGTCGAGATGCAATCTATTGATAGAGCTTTTAATGAATACATTTTGATAGTACAAAATGCTGCAAGAGAAACAGAGAACAGGCCTGCAGAATGGTAGAATGACTTACCAGAGGGCTTTACGAAGAAACTGGTGCTTTGAGCTGGGATATGAAATGACTTGGGCACATGAGGCGCAGGATAAGGACATTCAGTGTGAGATCTGATTTAAGATAAGCTCCCTTCCCTTAAATGTGTAAGGCTGGGGTTAAGAGGTTAGGGGAGAGGGCTCCTACCATTACTCCTGGCCACAAGCAGCGTTCAGCTTGCCTTCTGGTGAGCAAACAGGTCTCATGCACGCTGGGCAAATGGAGGAAAAAAGCATCGCACCCAAGTGGACAACATGGCAAACTGTTTCTTTCCGAATGAGTGAAAATGGGTACCTGCTCCTCAGGGTTTCCATCCAAGGTCTTGCCTCCCTCAGCATGAGAAAATTTAAAAAAAGAGTGCATCTAATAGAATCCATGGGACAGTACAATAGAATAGTCAATGGCCAGGATAGCAAAGTGAGGTCGTTTTACTGTTGAACTCCAATGGCTTTCAAGTTACTATGGCAATGGTGCTTCATGGGCAATTTTAATGGATTTTTTAAAACATGGTGAAGGACACTGCCTTGGAGAAATTTTTCCCTGGGCGCTTATACATGAGCACTTATGCCTGAGTATGTGCCTCTGTGTATGTGGTGTGTGTGTGTGTGTGTGTGTGTGTGTGTGTGTGTGTGTGTGTGTGTAGCATGTGCGTGACCTGTTTAAAGCAGGACCATTGAAGCTAAGTACACTAGCATTTTCAAATTGTATTGAGAGCACATTCTTGGTGTTCTCACTAGCCTTTTTGTCTCACACAAACAGTTAGCTGCAAGAAAAATTCAGGTAATCAGCATCAAGGAATTATTTTTGTTCGCGTGTCTATTTAATAGCGCACGTCTGCCTGCCTGACCCTTCCTCATCTCCCTCTTCACTGATTACATGGCTGGGCCTTATCAGAGCCACACAGACCCTTGTTTTTTTCTATCTTTCCTTTAGTTGTGATAATAACATGAGCCCGAATGCCTAAAATTTATGAAGGGGACCCAGAAGTGAAGGGTCCTGCCTGGGACCAAAGCCCCACTTCCAACTGTATCTATTGAGGTCCTAGAACATTGAGTTTCATACTAAAATCATTGAAAAATCTTCCTAGAATAGACTTATAGTAAGTCATATGTTATTTTTTTTCAATTCTCATCAGAGGACATGCTTATTAATTTTAGAAAGAGGGGAAGGGAAAGAAAGAAACATTGATGTGAGAGAGAAACATGGATCAGTTGCCTCCCATATGGGTGACTGAATCCACAACCTAGGTCTGTGCCCTGACCGGGAATCGAACCTGCAACCTTTCGGTGCACAGGAAGTGCTCCCGCCAACTGAGCCACACTGACCAGGCAAGTCACATATTATTTTTAAATGCACCACTTGAGAATGTTAAGACAACACCACAAGAAAGTATTTATTTGCAGAAATAAGTTTACCTAAAAAGTACAAAACAAAAGGGAAATATTGAAAACTTTCTATACCTTGAATAGGTTGTAGGTGAGGTAATAAAGAAGGGACATAAAATTAACAATGAGGACATAGAGATAAAGACAATAATAAGAATAAATTGGGCACGTATTCTTAAATAGAGCCCTTGCATCTGTAGCAGAAGACTCTAAATATGTTCTTGGCTACACACCCAGACATTTTCCTTTACAGCTTTTCTTATAATTAGACAATATACCACTGAATTCTGTAGGATACATTTCTAAATTCACAAACTATATCTGGCCTGACTGAATGGCTCTGCACAGCCAGAGTAATGAATAATAAATTAATCAATTAAGACTTTTATGTGATAGGTAATTAACCGAAGCTTTAAGAAGATACTAGAATATTTAACATCATCATTAAACCAAGGACATCTGGACTCACAGATTTCCAAATCTAGCTTATCCCAAACAGGTGTATAGACTAATATTAGACTCCTAACAGTGGGGACCACCTGTTTATCAATAAACTTTAGGGAGACCGTGAAGCAGTGGTTTTCAAGGTGTGGTCGCTGTGAAAGTAGCCTTAAGATCACCTGTGACTTGATGGAAATGTAAATTATCAGCACCTTTCCACACGTACTGAATTAGAAACTCTGGGAGTGGGATCCAACATCTGTATTTTATATACAGGCCTTCTAGGAGCTTTGGATGCAGATTAAAAGTCGAGAATCACTGCTCATGGAAAACGGAATTAAAGGAAAGGGGGGAAAATGGGTGGTTCTATGGAGCCGGTAGAATAACCGCTAAGACTGCGACTCTGAACCTGGGCTGAATCAGGCCCAGCTTCTGTCACTTACAAACTTCTAGACTTCATGCAAGTTATTTATCTTTCTTGAATTTTAGTTTCCTCGCCTGTTAAAAAATCACAATAGCCCGGCTGGGCATGGCTCAGTGGTTGAGCATTGACCTAGGATCCAAGCGATTGGGGTTCGATTCCCGGTCAGGGCACATGCCCGGGTTGCGGGCCTGATCCCCAGTGGGGGGCGTGCAGGGGGCAGCCGATCAATGACTCTCTCATCACTGATGTTTCTCTCCCTCTCTCCCTCTCTTTTCCTCTCTGAAATCAATAAAGACATATTTAAAAAAATTCACAATAAAGCATTAACTGCATGTAGTTAATGCTCAGTAAGTACTGACTATTTTACCAATGATTTTTCTAAGCCACAAAGTTAAAGCTAGTGAAAGCTTATTAAATTCAATTTAACTTAAAAAATTAATTTATTAAAATTTTTCCGATTTGTAAAATTTAATACTGGCTACCGGCACATAGCTCTTGTAGTTATACTTCTGTGCACACAATTTGTGAAATAAGATGAAAATGAACAGAGCCCAAACTTGCCAAAGTCACTGGAAAATGCTCCTCTACACGCCTACACTGGAATAAAGGTTCTCAGACGTGGCTCCTGAAACAAGCGTGTTCCCCGAAGTGTCCCAAGGAGTTCTGCTGTTAAAGTAAAAGGATGGCACCACTTCTATGTTTTATGAGTGATTGACTGAATATTCAAAGATAACTAAACAATTGAACTACTCAACTTGTAAATATGAGCACTTGTAACATTACATGCATTATAGGAAGAACTATATGTGTATAAAAGAGAAATATTTTCAATTATAAGAATATTTCCATTTCATAAAACAATTAACTATATCAAAGCTTTGGAATATTTCATAAAACTCATGTGGAATTGCAGCCTCTCAGACTAACTGGAAAATCCAATTTTTAGAGAACAGTCATCTCTAATTGGATGCAAAATGTTTCTTATTTTAAGCTACTGAGCAATAACAATGCTAATATCATGGATGTTAAATCTTACTTTTCAAATTATTGGACTACAACTCTGTGCTCTAAATAGCCATAAAGAAATTGTGAAGACCCAGAATCCCATTAACTTTAGAAAACAAACTCATTTTATATTCTAGTGATATTAGAAATGCTTCATGCTTTGTGGCCACAAAACATTTCCCGCAGCACCCAGCGATGCTGAGCTGTACCTCTAGAGTCAGAAACATGAATCAGAACATTAAAACATATTTCCAGGGCCAAACTCCCCAGCCCAGAGTGGAGGCTTATCAGCACTGCGTGCAGGTTTCAAATGCACACAAAAGCACGACGGTGTGAGATCTTAGAGCGCATCTACGAACAAAATTCTGAAGGGACTTGCGAACTGCCAAGAATTCAAAAATAAAAACAGTCTATCTCACTAAACACCAGTTCTTTTTTAAAAAAATCTTTTAAAATTCTGTGCAGAGAAAAATTTTCACTAATGTCATTTGAGAATCTCCATAACCTGTGGCATTATCCCTCATGGTAAATTAATGCTCCATATGTTTTCACTAATTCAAACGTATATTTCTATAACATGTCCCGTTAACAGAAACTGCTTTTCTTTTGGGGTCCAGAATGAGAAGAAAATTTGCTCTTCATTTCATACAACTTTTATTTTTACTATGTATAACTTTTTTTACCATGGTCCTATACTATTTTTTAAATAAAAAAAAAAGAAAAAAGAAAGGGAAAGAATTAAAAATATTAAAAGAAGACAAATCCATGCTAGATGAAAACAGATAAAACTAACTGACACATGGCTCTTAAAATACATATGAAATACAGGACTGGGCAAAAGTAGGTTCGTAATATAAATAAATAATACAATGATTAATAAATAATACAAGAATAAACTGTTTTGTGTACTCACAACCAACTGTAAACCTACTTCTGCCCATCCTTGTATCTCTAAAAACCATCAGCCAGTGTTATAACTAAAGTATATTTATCATTTATTCTAAGAATGACATAATGAAAAAAACAGTGTTGTGTAGGATTGATGGAACTTTAAAGCAGGACATTCTTTCTGGGTAGCAATTTCACAATAAATATTCCTAATCATTAAAATATTTATATTTTGATCTTAGTAGCTCTCCTACCCAAAGATGTATAAACAAAATATCATTGATTTGTACACAAATAAATGTAATTATTTCAAAAATATAGTTTTGGTTACAACATTTGTCTTCTGTCATAATGCAATACAGCAGTCATTAAAAAACACACCTTGGTTAGCCTAGAGCAAAACCCCCCACTTTCTCTTGTCCAGATGAAGACATGTACCCTGAATCATGATCACATGAGAGTCAGCTACAGTGCCCAGCGTGTGTCCCTTTTCTCCCTCTCAAGAAAACAAAAAGCAATAGAAATTAGAGTGACTTTGTACCACCAATGCTGAATCTGATATATTTTTTTTTTTTTTGAGGGAAAGCAAAAGTTTATTGAAGGCAAGGAGAGACCAAAGCTCCTGCCAGCGAGAGGGGCCCAGAGCAGGTAGCCCGGGTATGATATTTAAGATGGTAAATCATTCCCGATTTCTGTGCCTCATGTGGGTCTGAGTCATGGGGCCCCCTCACCCCTGACCGAAATTACACCAACGTGCTCAGAACAAAGCCCGAGAACGGGGACTGCGCAGGTAACTCAAAAACGTGGAAGTGCCGCCCAGATTGTTTAGTGAAAAAATCAATGCCCAGGCATTCTATTCTATTTTCAGGAATTATATGCTAATGCTTTGAACAGAATTAAACTGTGGGACATCAAAGTGTGATAAAGGCAGAATGCCTCAAAGACAGCCACACCCTGCTTTCTGGAAACCGTGAGTGTCCCTTCACAGGACATAAGGGGATTTACAAGTAGAATTCATGGGCTTAGAGAGAGTACCCAGGCTGGGCCAGTCTAGGTACTTCAAAGTCTCCTCACTTGGCCCTGGCTGGGAGGCTCAGTCGGCTGGAGCGCTGAGGGATCAATTCCCGGTCAGGGCACAGACCCAGGTGGCGGATTTGACGCCCAGCTGGGAGCCTATGGGGTGCAACCGATCGATGATCAATGTCTCTCTCTCACATCAATGCTTCTCTCTCTCCCTCCCTCCTCCCTTCCTCTCTCTAAAATCAAAAACAGAAAGAAACAAAACAAACAAACAAAACATATCCTTGGATGGGGATTTTTAAAAAAATGTCTAGTCTCTTCAGAGCAAAACACCTTCCCAAACCAGAGGCAGAAAGGATGCTGTGGCTGTGACTGTGGCTGTGGCCGTGGTTGTGGCCGTGGCCTGTGGCAGAAGTCACAGTGACTGAAGCCTGAGAAGACTGAAGGACCACTGCTGGTTTGAAGATGGAAGGGGCAATGCAACAAGGGACACAGCAGCACGAGGGGTTCCAGCTGACAGCCAGCCAGCAAACAGGGGCTGCAGCCCTGCAGCCACCATGAACCGAACCTGTGAACCCCCCGAAAAACCCTGCAAGCAGAGTCCCCTTCAGAGCCTGCAGGTAAAAGCCCAGCCTTGATTCCGGCCCTGAGACTCAGCAGACAGGCCAGCCACAGTACCCAGATTTCTGACCCAAGGAGATACTAGTTAATACATTTGTTTTATTTTAAGCTGCTAAATTTGTGGTAATTTGTCATGATATTAATAGAAAACTAACGTTGCAGGTATACTTGGGTAGTGAGATAAAGTTAATTTTATTTTCTTCCTTACCCTTTCAACTTTTTCTAAATTTGCAATGAGAAAAAAAATAATTTTTAATTTAGATAAGTAACATCCATTTTTCATTGAGATAAGGTTTACTATATTTATGGAAATTCCATTACCAAATTGATTGTGATTGTTAGCAGGGGACTTTTCAAATACATTTTTTTTTGCAAACTGCTCCTCTATCTCTGAAAATACAGCCCATTGGCATAATACAACACTTCAATGTTTAAATGAAAGTTTTTTGTAATTTTCCCTATTGGTTGACTATTACTCTAGTACAGAAAATAACACTAGGTCATAAAGTAGAAAATACGAACATTTCCTTCTGAATATATTATTGTCCTGAATAATGGAGGGTGTTGCGTGCCCCTCAGATTTGCCTAGAAGACTAGGTCGTGACGCTCGTATTGTGATGTCATGCACCAAAGCAGCAGCCATCAGCGTGGAGCTGGCACCCTTCCATCACAGACAGAACCTTGCTCCCTTCCTATTAAATATAAAATAATTACAGATGAAAACCCAAGGAACTCATGAAGCTTATTATAAGAGGCTTTTGAATGGGTCACTGTGACACTTCCAATCTTATTTCCTGCCGTGCCTTCAGGATTGGCTTCCTTTTCTAATGTTGTAATTTTGAAAATAACATATGATTAAATCTTAGGACAGAAAAGGTAAGATCCTGTCATAAGAAAGGAGGAAGACATTATGATATAATGTCATTTTTTTCTTATTAATTAAAATCAAGAAGGCTACCAGGGTAGGAAACCTTAAACTGTAATTGATGAATTGCTTGAAGCTCCGTGTGGACAAGCCTGAGAATTAAAAATAGCGGGGCTACCCTGTCACAGGGGACTCCGCACTTTGGTGAGTTTTACCTCCAGGATCCCTACCAGGTTCTAACAGAAAAGACTGGAGGAAAATCCTCTGCTGATTCCAGAAGCGAGAAGGGGGAAGTAGCTATGTCGAAAGATGCCCAGGTAATTCTGTTCCTAACAAGGCCTGCCCTCAAGAGAAACTCTTCTACCCGAGTAACTGGCCCGAGGGGAGGAAAATCCCAGCAGCAGCTCCCTCTTGCCTCCCGGGCCACCGGAACAGGGAAGGGAGGCCCAGGATCGTTTGTGGGATTCACAGTTCAGAGGCACAGGTTCACTGAAGGACTGAGATCTGACCACCAGCCTACAGGCTGCTTCCCCTCCCCCGCCCTCTCCCCAACCTCAGCACCGCGTCAGTGGGGCTCCCCTGCAACAGGGGGAGCAAATCGAGGCCGCCAGAGGACACCGCGCCTCCCACAGCAAGCAGCGCAGTGCGACTGGAAAGCGGACTCGGAGTGGCTGTAAGCCTATGCGGCAAACTCAAAAGCAACCATTTAGAAAGGGTTTTAAAAAAGGAGAGAGAAGTATGTTGACGTGCTAGGAGAGGAGAAAAAGGAAAATCATTTATGAACGCGATTACGCCTCAGTTAAAGCCAGGGAAGGCTGAAGAAGAGTGGAAGACAATACACAAAGAAACAAAAAACAGCAGCCAACCAACCAACACAAACAGGGCGAGGGCGAGGAAAAGAAACAGTAAAAAGATGATGGATGCTAACCCACGTACATCAGCAAGCACTTTATTTTTTCCAGCTTTACTGAGGTATCCTTGACAAAATCTGTATATATTTAAGTTGCAGAGCGTGATGCTTTGCCACGTGTATGCATTGTGAAGTGTTACCACAATCCTCAGTTAACATGTTAACACGTCCACCAGTTCACAGAGTTGCCTTTTTTGTGTCTGTGCTGATAACACTTAAGATCGACTCTCTTAGCTTATTTCAAGTATACAATACAGTAGTGTTAACTATAGCCACCATGTTGTACATTAGATCTCTAAAGCTTACGCACCCCGGATAACTGAAGCTTTGTGCTCTTTGACCAACATCGCCCCACCTCCCCCTTCTCCCGCCTCTGGCAACCACCATTCTACTCTCTGTTTCTATGAGACAGACATTTCAGGTTCCATACAGAAGTGAGGTCATGCACTATTTGTCTTTCTGTGCCTGGTTTATTACACATGTACAGTGTAATGTCCTCTAGTTTCATCCATGTTATTGCAACTCAAAATATATTAAAAACTTAAGTCTAAGACCTAAAGCTACAAACCTACTAGAAGAAAGCATAGGAGGAAAACTTCTTGACATTGGTCTGGGCAGTTTATTATTATTATTATTAATTATTATTATTATTATTATTGATTCTCACCCAAAAATATGTTTTTTATTGATTTTTTTGGGGTGGGGAGAGAAACATTGATCTGTTGCCTCCTGTGTGCACCCCAACTGAGGTTTAAACCCACAACCTAGGTATGTTCCCTGACTGGGAATCAAAACTGCAACCTGCTGGTGTACAAGATGATGCTCCACCCAACTGGGCCACCTGGCCAGGGCTGAGCAATGCTTTTTTGGATATAATCCCAAAAGCACAGACCAGAACAGCAAAATAGACAGACAGGGTGCATCAAACTACAAAGCTTCTGCACAGCAGAAGAACAATTGAGAGAGTAAAGAGACAACCTAAAGAATGTGAGAATATATGTGCTAACCACAAATCTGATAAGTTAATATCTAATTTATATAAGCAACACAAATAACTCAACAACAAGAAAACAGACTGATTGAACAAAGGGCTTGTATAGACATTTCTCAAAAGAAGACATACAAATGGCCAACAGGTAAAAAATGCTCAATTTTACTAATCATTACGGAATGTAAATCAAAACCACAATAAGGGCCCTGGCCGGCGTGGCTCAATTGGTTGGGTGTTGCTCCATGCACCAAAAGGTCGCCAGTTCGATTCCTGGTCAGGGCACATGCCCAGGTTGAGGGCTCAGTTCCCAGTAGGATGTTTCTCTTTCACATCAATGTTTCTCTCACGTTGATGTTTCTCTCTGTCTCTCTCTCTCTGCCTCCCTTCTTCTCTCTTTAAAATCAATAAAAACATTTTAAAGACAAAAGATAAGTGTTGGCGAGGATGTGGAGGAAAGGGAGCCCTTGCACACTGTTGGTGGGGATGTAAATTGGTGCGGGCATTATGGGAACAGTATGAAAGTTCCTCAACAAGTTAAAAATATAACTACCATATGATCTAGCGATCCTACTTCTGGGTATATATGTAAAGGAACTGAAATCAGTGCCTCTAGGAGATATCTGAACTAACAGGATTGCAGCATATACAAGAAATGGAGTAAGCTTGTTTGTTGACACATGAATCAATAGGAAAATGTGATTATATGTGTATATATATGTATATATATATCTTCCTATATATATGAGTATTATTTAACCTTAAAAATCACTTTAAATATAAATGGTCTAAATACATCAATTAAAAAATGAAGATTGTCACCCGGCCAGGCGTGGCTCAGCGGTTGAGCATCGACCTAGGATCCAGGAGATCGAGGTTCAATTCCCGGTCAGGGCACATGCCCGGGTGGTGGGCTAAGCAGCCGACCAATGACTCTCTCATCATTGATGTTTCTCTCTCTCTCTCTCCCTCTTCCTTTCCTCTCTCTGAAATCAATAAAGATACTTTTTTTAAAAAAAGAAGGTTGTTAGAGTGAAAAGTAATGTCCCAACTATATGTTGTCTAGAGGAAATACACTTTAAATATACAGACACAGATAGATTAAAAGTAGAAGGATGGTGAAAGATATAACATTTTATACGAATTAAAGAAAGCTGGAGTATCTATATTAATTTCAGACAAATCTGACTTCAGAGGAGGGAAAATGACCAGAGATACAGTGGGCACTGCATAATGGTAAAAGAATTAGTTTTCCAAACTTTAATATGTATGCATCTAGCAACAGCATATAAAAACATCTGAGGCAATAACTGATAAAACTACAAGGAGAAACTGATGAATCTACTGTAAGAGTAGAAGATTTCAGTATTCTTCTACCAGTAATTGCTAAGACCAGCAGGTAGATAATCAGTAAGGATGTAGTTGAACTGAACAGCTCTATTAACCAACTGGATCTGCTTGACATCTGCAGAATACTTCCTCCAGCAACGGCAGAACACGCTGTCTTCTCATGCTCACATGAAACATTCAACAAGATAGACCACATTCCAGGCCAGAAAAACATTAAATTAAAGAAAATTAAAAGAATAGAAATCAGACAAAGTGGGCTTTCAGATCACAACGGAATTAAATTATAAATCGGTAACAGAAAGGTAGGTAGAAACCCCCCAAAGACTTGGATATTAAATAACTCACTTTAAATAACATGTGGATCAAAGAAGAAGTCTCAAGAGAAATTTGAAAATATTTTAAACTAAATAAAAATGCAACATATCAAAATGTGTTGTATTCAGCAAAAGCAGTTCTCAGAGAGAAAGTTATAGTATTGAATGCATATATTAAAAAAAGGAGAAAATGTAAAATCAATAATCTAAGTTTCCACTTTAGAAAGCTAGAAAAAAGAAGAGCAACTTATATCCAAAGTGAGCAGAAGAAAAAACACAATAAAAGTTAATGAGAAATCAATGAGATTGACAACCACCAATCAATAGAAAGAATCGATCTAATGCAAAGCTGGTTCTTTGAAAAGATCAGTGAAGTTGGTAAACCTCTAGCCAGGTTAACTAAGATAGAAGACAGATTTAATTAATATCAAAAATGACAGGCCAATCACTACTTATCTTAAGAATATTAAAATGACAATAAAAGAGTATTATGAACAAATCTTTGGTCATAAATTTAAAAACAGATGAAGTGGACTAATTCCTTGAAAGGCACACTCTACCTAAGCTCACACAGGAGAAATAATCTAATTAGGTCTACATACATTAAATAAATTGAATGAATAACTGATAGTCTTCTAAAGCAGAAAACACCAGCCCAGCTGCATTAATTGGTAAATTTGTCAATACTTAAGGAAGAAATACCAATTGAAGAAATACCAACTGAAAAAAAATCAATACTCTACAATCTCCTCCAAAATGTAGAAGAAGAAGGAATAGATACTTGCTTACTCTGAAGCCAAAATTACCCTAATACCAAAACCAGAAACATCACAAGAAAGGAAAACCACAGACCAATATTTCTCAAGGATAGAGATGCAGAGATACTCATCAAAATATTAGCAAATCCAAATCCAACAATGTATTAAAAGAACTGCATACTGTAATCAAGTGATATTTATTCCATATATGCAAGATTGGCTCAAAAATAAAAAATTAATTAATGTAATCAATTACATCAACAAAGCTACAGAATAAAAATATAATGATCATATCAGTAGATGCAGAAAAAGCATTTGACAAAATTTAACACTTACCTGTGATGAAAACTCTCAGCAAACTAGGAATAGAGGGAAACTTCCTCAAACTGGCAAAGAATATCTACAGCAAATATCATAATGTTGAGAAACTAGATGCTTTCCTGCTAAGATCAATAACAAGACAAGGGTGTCTGCTTTCACCACTCCTATTCCACAATGTACCAAAAGTCCTAGCTAAAGCAATGAGACAAGAAAAAGAAATAAAATGTGAACATATTGGGAAGGAACACAAAAACCTGTCTTCATTTGTAGATGACATGACTGTCTGTTAACAAATAGAAAAAGACTCAACAAAGAATTAACAAATTAGCTCCTCCTGGAGCTAATAAGTGACTGTGGAAAAGTTGTAGGATACAAGGATCATAAACAAAAGATAATTGTTTCCTTATATATCAGAAATTAATAATTAAAATTTTAATTAAAACCACAATCCTATTTATATTACCACATAAAAACTTAAAAGAAACTTGCATGTGGGTGCTCAATTGTTCCAGAACCATTTGTTAAAAAGACTATGCTTTCTCCATTGAATTGCCTTTGCTCTTTTGTCCAAGATCAGTTGACTATATTTTTATGTGTCTATTTCTAGACTCTCAAGTCTATTTTGTTGGTCTAGTTGCCTGCTCTTTTCCACCTCCACACTGTCTTGATTACTGTAGCTATACAGTCAGTCTTGAAGTCAGGTAGTATCAGGGTAACGCACAATCACATTCCTTGGTATTTACCCAAATGAGTTGGAAACTACGTCCATGTATGTTTATAGCAGCTTTATTATTAACTGCTAAAATGTAGAAGCAACCACGTCACTCTTCAGTAGATGAATGGATCAACTCTTCAGTAGATGACTGGATAAACAAACTGTGGTGCATCCACACAATGGGATAGTATTCAGTGCTAGAAGGAAATGAGCCATCCAGCCATGAAAACACACGGAAGAAACTTAAATGTATATTACTAAGTGAAAAAAGCTAATGAGAAAAGGCTACATACGATATGATTCCAACTGTAAGAAATTCTGGAAAAGACAAAGCTGTACAGTAAAAAGATTAGTGGTTGCCAGGGGTTCAGGCTGAGGGAGGGTGGGATAAACAGATGCAGAACAGGGTTTATTTAGGGCAGGGAAACTATTCTACATGATTGGATGTACAACATTATAAATTTCTCAAAACTTACAGAATGTACCACATAAAGAATGAACCCTAATGATAGAATTCAGTTACTAATAATATTTATCAATTGTTACAGATGTACCACATTAATGCAAGATAATGATATGGGGAACTGGTAGGCGGTGAGGGGCCACATGGGAACTTTATGTACTTCCCACTCAATTTTCAAATAAACCATAATCTGCTCAAAAAATAAAGCATGTTAATTTATTCTTTTAAAAAAACTAAAAAATAAAGAGGGAAGTATGTCCTCTCAAATATACCATTTCAATGAGACCCAGTTCCAGGTCCACAGGGAAACTTAGTAGCTCTTCTGTCTACAATTGTACATAATATATTTCATCTAGTTTTTCCCTGTGAGTTAATTCTAAATAGAAAAATTATTTTTAACAAAATTCAAGTGAATAATAAATAAACATGTTATCTAAAAAATAATCTCACTCTAGACTCTTTTTCAGAAACAACTGCATTAACTTTTGGTTTAATACATTTGGATTAGCTTTGGTTTCTCTCCAGTTCCGGCCTGAACAGCAAACATTGGCTTTCAAAGATGAGTCTGCAGGTGATCACAAACAAGAGGGAAGCACTGGGGCAGAAGCTGCGGGGACGTGAAGACGGGGACTTCTGGCCTGACTACAGTTAGAGCGTACCACAGATTGCCTCTCAGTCACTTGCCATTCCATAAAACAAAGCTGACGTGAATTCAAAGATAACTAGTTTTGAGACACTTGCTTTTAAGAATATACGCATGAGGAAATATTTCTGGAACATATAAGGAAACAACCTTATCACCACACAGAATGATCTGAATGAAAAAGAAGGGTATTTTTTTTCATCATTTGGATTAGCTAAATACTACTTACTCTGCCTCCAGCACTCATTTTCCTGACAATACAGCCTGCTACCCCCCCAAAGTAGGCTAACTCCCATTAATCTTCTCAGAAAAATCGCACCAATTCTTTCTTTTTGTTCCACTTGCCATAAGACGTGCTAATATAAAAAAATTATAGGAAATTACTGAATCAAAGAAGATCAGTAATAACATTCAAATAAAAAACTTAATAATAGACACATTTTACAATATCAGTTTCTGACTTTAGACCCAAAAACTAGTAACCTTTCCCAGTTTGCTTGCCTGCTTGCTATCTTACCTTCTAACATATCATGGCAAGTAATCAGCTTTTTGATCTTTTTTTGCCACATGGTAACGCCTGTTGTCTGTAATCAGCAGGACAACGGACCTGTGGTCAAACTCGATTGCCCTCCTAGAGTCCCTAACATTGATTTGATTTCTGGAAGGAGGAACAGGCGTCTTCCACAGGCAAATGATGCGTTCTGGCTGACAAGAAGAATGTCCCTCAGGTCTATCTCGGTGACTAATCTCGCGCATGTTACTCCCTATGGAAATCGGCCTTGTACATTACATATCAAGAAGACAGACACAGATAACTAATATTTATTAGTCCTATTGTTCCCCAGCAACTGTAATTGGGTCTTTGTATAAAATCACATTTAGTTCCCAGAACAATCATATTAAGTGGGCCTAGGTTTTCATATTTAACTGTTGTGAATGCTTGAGAATTGTAAAAACACCTATACGAGCTGGGAAATGGTGGCTCTGAACTGAGTTTTTCCTGTCTTCACAGTTCAGGCTACGTTCACACACACACACACACACACACAAATTAATAAATGTAAGCTACACATAAGACGCTTCACACATAATGTAAGAGGTGGGTTATTTTCTAGCAGTTAGCCTGTTACACTTGCTCTGAAATTAACAGCGCTCTCCTGTGAGGTGATAACAAATTCATTCCTTGATCTCTAGCAAGAGTCTTAAGCAAGCCCTGAATACAGAAGATGATCGCACCGGGCACGAAGTCATTACCATAAATCTCCCCGCAAACCAGCAAACCAGAAAAGACAGCGCATTAGAGGGCAGGTTTCAAAGAACGGAGGGCAGACAGCGAACTAGATATTTAATCCTTGGTTAAGAACAAAATACCTAGAAAAAGATTTGCAGATACTAAAATCAAGCACCACTTCTGAGTTTGAAAAATGCATTTCTTGCAGCAGACGATGAAATGGACAGCTAAGGAATTAAGACAAAGGAAAAACGAGTACCCTGTAGGATCAACAACTATGACGATCGAGTGTCCAAAGCTCATAATGATGTGGCACAATTAGGATTCCAGTAGATTACCAGTAGAGGGAAATCAGCAAAACTTTCGGGAAACAATTTCACTAAATGCGGCCAAAACATGTTAATCTCCAAGCCATTCGATTTAGTACTCTTGTTTGTAATAGAAAACTCTAACCCAAGAATAACCCAACGTGAAAAAGTTCTAAAAGTTCATTTGAACATTTTTGCGATAGCCACAAATTGGAAACCTAATTATTTTCAAATTGAAGACTATCTGAGGAGTAACTGTTATACCTATGAACAAACTAAAAAAAATCACTAATGACATAGTGTTCACCGAAGAAGTAGATACAAACTTATTCATAAATTCAAGTTTTTCTAGCTATATAATAAATTTGCCCTTATAGCTGAATTACAAACTCAAACCACGATTTATTAACCTGATGTATTCACATTGATCCACAGACTTACCATTCTAAAAGATAAGGGGATTACCAAACTCCCAGTTCTCCCTTTGTCCCCACGCCCATCTGATTTTTGCCCACATTTTACTTTATTTCAATGAATTCCAAAGTAAGCTGCAAACATCAGTGTATTTTACTTTTAGAGACTCAATGTGAATATAATTAACTGCAGTTTAGTATTTACTTACAATATTTTTTAAATGTGAAACAACACACAGTAAAACCCTCATATCTTAAGTATACTCCAAATCTTACTTCAGTTTATTTCTGCGCCTTTATAACCTTTCTAAGGCTTAACTGTATACTTATGTGAGACGATATGTTTTTCTCTCATCCAACATGGTGTGATCCTTCACTATTATAAGGTCACTTAGCACTTAATCTGTTTTTTTTTTTACTCTCTGCATCTCCATATCCTGATTTTTGTTTAATTTTATGATTAATTCAATAGTATCATGACTTACTTTTGCTTCTTTAAGTCTTGAAAACATTTAACTTCAGTCCTATGTTTAAAAAAAATTGATAGTTAACATCCTTATTTATATCATAACTCTTCATTTCATACTTTGTTTGGCTTAATTTATCCTTTATATTCATATTTTTGCAAACACGTGTCTGTTGTCTTTGTGTCTAATGGACTTCATACTTGGTTGGCACTGTAATACTCTCAGAGGTGACAATTGCATCACTCATCCTCTCTCTTCAAAACTCCATCTGCTCCCTGCTCTCCTCCCTGCTGCTGACCTGCTGCATCCATCACTAAGAGGCAAGCGAGAATGATCTCATCCTTCCACCATCAGTTCCTCCAAATTACATGCATTTCTACCGACCAACTGTACTTTTCATTATATTAAAATGGAAGAACATGTGTGTTTCTCCTGAAGCCCCAATATTCCCTTTTTATCTCTCATATGTTCCACTTATATATGTATGGCCCTATCTCCTTTTCCATCCATCCACCTACCCATCCATCCACCCATCCATCCATCCACCCATCCACCCACCCACCCACCCACCCATCCACCCACCCACCTATCCATGCATCCATCCATCCATGCATCCATCCACCCACCCACCCACCCACCCACCTATCCATCCATCCATCCATCCATCCATCCATCCATCCATCCATCCATCCATCCATCCATCCATGCTGAACCATCTTTTCTAGGCTTTGGTGACACCATATTTGCCTAGTTTTCTTCCTACTTCATTAGCCACACCTTCTCTGACTCCACGGCAGGCTTTCTCTTCTGTACCAACCTTTTTAATGTTCTGTGCTCAACAAATATGAGCTATTTGAAGAACCAAAGAATTTACAAGCAACTTTCATGGGCATAACCTTAGAACACGTATTGTCCATTTCCCATTAGTGGCTTATCTGTTTTCCTTCCCTATGAACCCTTCTCCGTGCATAAAAGTCAGGTATAATTCCAGAAAATTGCCTTCCATTAAACCTAGTTTGATTGCTCACCTGTAGAAATTTACATTCATATTCTCCCAAGAAAACTGCATAGATTTGTCTACCCAAAAGAAAACTAATTGGGGTGTTTGCTAGCTACCTTAATGCAAGGACAGTTTTCAAAATAAGATACTTCTTTTTTAGTAAAATTTCAAAAAATATATATATTACCATGTCACTTGGGCCTGTCTATAACAATGATGAATTTAAATCATTTCTAATTTAATAACCACTGTGGTAACATTGCATCGTTCTTGCAGATTCATGTGCAAGTTAGAAAGAACACAAATCACAGTCCATCATTAAGGCAAATACATTATAAAGTGCATTGAAGGTCATTGTCATAGATTAAATCAGATTGCTTTTAAGAGCACATGAGCACAGAGATAATGCCAAAATAAAAACAGTTTAGTAGCAAAGTACATTAAATAGTTGACAAAAATTATAAAGAAACTTGCCCCCACATCTAACTCATCCAGAAGCCCAAATCTATATTCATATAATTTTTAGATATATAACTATATAGATATTTTGTAGATAAGTTATGGATATATGCTATCACTGCAAACACAATATGTCAAGGACAAACATAATTATTTCCCCCCTATCTAGCTCCCAGCACCACCATTTCCACACTTGGCGGTGGGTGCCAATATAACACCAGCCACTGACAGTATTTCAGTCATCTTTAGCTTCTCCATTTTCCTCTACAGCCAAGCAGTCATCAAGTCCTCTCCTCGTTGCTGTAAAATTCTTCTCAAAGTTGATCTCACCATCACTTGTTTGTTTTGCCTCTTGCTGGACTCATCATTTGTGAGGACCTCTTCTTTTGCCCACGTATTAAAGGAAGGTTTTCTCTGGGCTTTGGGAGAGCCTTTCTCTGTTCACTGTTTATTGTGTCTCTGGATGATTTCATTACTCCCATGGTATTCAATAATCACTGACATTTAACATGGTATCAGTTGGGCAGATTCTATATCCTGTTGGCTCTCTCCTTTTGGCAGCTCAGGCTCAACAGGAATCAAACAGACACCTTATCTTTCCCACCAAACCTGCGCTTCTCTTAGTGTCCAACACCCAGCCAGTGGCCCAAACTAGACATATCTGTGTGTCACCCCTGCCCTGTCCTTTTCTAGCACCTGCATCTCATCAATAAGGAAGTTGTGTTGTCCCCATGGAATGCCTCGCTCATAAATCCAGCCTATTACTTACTCTGTCACCTTCTTCTCTTGCTCACCTTCTCCCCCCATTGGTAGCTGTTTGTGGTGCTCACTGTCACACCACTTAGCTCTAACGGGCAGGACGAGGGGCTGGGCAAGCAGGAAATGGTGGGAGACCCTGTACTTGGAAGATGCTGCCAAGAGATGTCAAAGCTGGCTCATTCTTCTGTAAGAACTTTCCTGAGTCCTTTTGAGGTATCCTGACTTTTTCATGATATGGAAGTTGTCTCATCTGCAGCTGTCTCTCATAGCCCCTCCACCCCAAAACTCTTAACATTTTACTGGTAGTTATCTCCTAATATTTTACTGCTGAGATTCTCTCAGGCTACCATCCTGTCTCCTGAAGAGGATTTCTTTTTAAATGATCCTGGGCTGACAAGTCTACCTTGGGTTTTATTTCTGACATGGCGTTTGAGCTATTACGGCTGTGATTACATGCAGTGCTTTTTTCCATTTGCAATCAGCTCTGTGTCCTGGGGTCAGCATGTTTTAGCTTCCTCAAGGGTAAGACAGACAAAATTCCCTACTGCCCCTAACTACGAAGGACAGATATCAAATAAGGACAATCAGGGAGTGGTCCTGTTAAAGCCCCTCTTCTGGTCTTGAGAAGTGGAGACAGGAAACTCCTTACACCATAGCACAAGTCTTCATCTATAACACTTCATACAACAACTATTGTTGGAGAATTGCATGGATTGCTTTTCTCCATTGCTAGTGGGACTGGGGTTCTGAGGCACCACTGGAATAAGCATTTCTGGAGGCCCCCACGAGAGGATGAGGTGTGGCAGAAAGCTTTATTTATGTGGAATTATGTCCCTCAGCTTGCAAAGATCCATTCCCCTTAATCCAGTCCTGGAAAGAGTGCAGTTGGAGATCCAGTAAAGCTAAAAACAAAGCCAGTGTCCAGAGTTTCCTTTTCATGGTAGCGCTGGTCCAGTAGAACATTAGGCTAGTTCCAGTCCATCAGTCCATTGTGTGTGGGGTCCACATGGCGCTGGGACATGCAGGAGAGTGCAGAGTGTGAGCGCCCTGCAAGGCAGGAGTCAGGGGCAAGCAGCTAGGGCAAGAGGCCAGAGGCCAGAGAGGGAGCTCCTTTGTTCAGGAGCTTATTTATCTTGGATTTTGCACCCTTGTAGTGGCCACGCCCATTCTGGCCAATGACTTGCTCCCGGGTGTGACTACATCACCCAGACCTCACTGGGCATGAGACAATTTGGCCCTCCCTTTGTTCCTTTCCAGTGAATTTATAACTGGGTTGAAATGATATCAAAACCCCTTTTAAAAAGCTAATCTCTGTAAGAATCATGGAAAAGTTCTCCATTATTTCCTCTAAAAGTTTGAATTTGCTCTAACATATCACTTTGAGATTGTCAATTATTATAAAGTTAAATTTACCTTGTTCTAGCACTATCCTCATGTATACTGTGAAGCCCGTCCTAAATCTAACCAGTTTCTAGATTTCCCTCCCTCCTCCCTCACATGCAAACCTACGCACACGAACAAGGGCACACTTATAAATTCCTGTTGTTTCTTTAGGGTTGGCTAAGATTTGGGCAAAATCCCTTCCATCTCTTTAAATTAAGATGTTAAACTCAACGCTGTAAATTAGTTTTACTAAGACACATATGGGAGGGTGGGAGAGAGGGAGAAAGTCAGCTGTTGTTAGAAAAAGCCCTGCGAGGAAAACAAAATGCCAGGAAGCATATCGTGTACATTCAACAGTAAGTAGAGGTGCTAGGAAGCCTTCCTCGGGCTTCAGAGGCAGATAGCTGGAGGCAGCAAACGGGACAGAGAAACAAAGAAGTTTGAAATCACTGACTATATTTTTATTTTGACTTTTACAGTCTCTTCCCTTGGAGCACTGCCATCGCCAACTCTAAGCGAGACACGCAGTCAAATTCGCAACAATCCCGCATCCGTTCTGTCTACAGCCCCCAGCAAGGAGGCGTTTATGGGGAAACGCATGGAAGGCGCTGGGTAGCCTGGATTTCTTTCAACAGATTAAAATGAAACCTCTAATTTTTTCTTTGTTCTGTGTGGCCTGCAGTTGAGTAAGCTGTCCAATTCAGATCTCCCCAGGGACTGCTGCATGCATTTGCTTCAGGGATGGAACTTTTCCTCCGCCCAAGACTCCTCCTGACGCAAACGAGCCCAGCCGGCATGCGGCAGCCCAAGCTGTCCCTCCCATCCTGAGGGACAGAGCGGCAACTCTGCAGGCAGTGAAGATGCCCAGAGATTCTGCATCACCTAAATCCCCGTGCTTCTGCCCATTGTTACCTGCCACGATACGACCGTCGGTCATGAAAATCCTGCAAAGAAGGACCTGGCCCGCTGGCCCACTATTTCCAGTTCTACTCTGGATCAAGCTCTCCAGCTGCAAGCACTAAGTGGACAGTGGCAGGCATTTAATGTGTGGCTCCTGAAGCCGCTGCAGGGCCCGGGCCTCTTACTGACTAAGTGGGATTCTCTGGGAAGCAGCAGAAGCCTCCTTTTGCAGGCAAACCTGTTTATTGTCATCAAGCCTAGGAATCCGGGGAACCACAGATATTGAAACATAAGGGTAATTTGAATACCATTCATTCACTCATTCATTCATCCATTTATATGTTACTTATTAAGTACTTAAGATGTTCCTTCTACTAAAGGAAATAACATTAATTATGTAATAATAAAAGAAAGTTAATTACCCACACTCACACCATTTTATCATTTGAGACTCTCCATAATATGTACACTTACAGAGCAAGTGATGTCTCTAATCAGCAGGTGGGGCTAATAGAAGTTAAATGACTTGTCCAAAGTCGAACTAGTAAATTAGAATTTAAGCTAAATTAATATGACTTAAAATTCCAACTTGTTTCCAACCCTGTTTCTTAAGACAAGTGTCCTCTCCTAAAGGATCTTACACGTCAGTCACAGTAATCTGACAAGAGCTAGAAGACTAAGTGCCCGGTGACCGCAAGTCAGATTCTGACCAGAGCTGTACCTAATTGGGCAGTGGAGTAATACATAGGCTATGGTAGCTCTAGGATGTCCTAGTTGCAGTGTACCATGGTTTAAGAAATTCTTTAAGACCTCAACCCCTCTGTAGCATGTTTGCTATACATAAGAGCGCCATTCCATGAATCAGTTATCTGAATTTGAAGCTTTCTGCATGGTAATGGGAAATTTTTGTTTTGTTTCCCTAGAGCAAGTACACGTAATTCTGGAGCCGTGAGAAATAAATTGAGTGCCTCCTTCATATAATTGTTCTATTACCAAAGACATCAAATTTAGATCTTTGATGAATGCTGACCTTACATCGTGGTAGGATCCATTATTAAGGCCCATTATAAAGCACACTGTACAAAAGCAGATGGAGCCAGAAAGTAAGCACATACATGGGTCTAAGAAGAAATTCTGAGGATCATGAGCTTTAAAAAAATTATAATTTTATAAGACCCAGGAATTGAGGAAGAGGTTATAACTAGGATCCAGGCATCCAGCTAGACGTAGGAAAAGTCTTTCAGAAGCAACTACAGTATTTAGGGAAATGTTTTGCATGTTTTTCTCAAATTGGATTTGTCCATATTTTATATCTCAACTGGTTTAGATCACAGAGTCCTAGATGCTAAGAGGGAGAGAGATCCAAGACATGCTCCTAATGAAAATGAGAAGAAAGCAAGCAGCTGTAAAGCAGTAAATACTCACTTTAACAGTTCTTAGACAAGCAAGAGAAAGCACATCCTTAGGGAACCACTAATGTGGTACAAAATTATGTGGCCAATGTTCTGCTAAACTGAAGGCATTTCCACGAGTGAGCAAGTATTCTGTTCCCCAAACAGTATGGCAAGTCACATATTTAGAAGAGTTTTCTCTCTTTTCAAAGCCATAGAGTAAGAGCTTCTGTAGCTACTGTAGAGCATATCTACAAACTATCTTTAATAGTATTTCTGATGTGTGTCAATACATGATATGAGCTCAAAGTGTGATGATAACAGTGTTGGACATCTAATAAATGACTGCCCAGTAACTGATCTTTATAGTGTTTTGCAAATACGGGGCAAGTGCTCGACCAACTCTGCCTCCATGTCTTGGCCCATATTCATATTCTCGCCTAGAATTTTATCCGATTTCTTCTTCATATATCCAAATCCTACCACTTTAAAAATCCTCTTGTACTCTGGTGGGAGTGCACAGTCTTGATAAAAGAATGTCTAGTTGTTTAACAAGGTTAATCCAGTCCTATTTCTAATTTATTATGGACTTTGCTTAGCTTCTTGCCTCAGAAGCTTCTGGAAGGCTTCGTTCTTTTCAGCTTTGCATTTTGGCAGACCCGTTGCTGGATCTGCTCTTTATTCTCCTGCCATTCCAAGGGTGTGTGACTAACACTCTGCCTTCCAGCTCTTCTCTACAGAGAGAAAACCCGATCCGGCACCGGAAACCTAAGTTTACAAAACTGAACTGGGCTTTACCCTCAGTCTAAGTCTTAAGAAGATTAGACGTTGGGCACTATCAAAATTTTAAGTCTAATCTCAAGTCTCCTGAACACTTTACTCTCATGCATCACACTTGGTTCTAGCTTGTGGTTTATTATCACCTCAAGGGCAGGAGCTATGATATCCTGGGCACGAATCATATCCTATACCATTGAATACAAAACTTGAGCAGACGACGGCATTAGTAATTACATGTTCTTGGAATAGAGATTCTACCCAAGAACTATTTTAAACTGTTTATTTTAAACAACATGATGTTGTTGATGTAGATGCTTTTGATTCCACACCCACATTTCCAAAGACAACTCTTTCTTCTATGTTTTAAGAAGACTGAGCAAATCTTCAAACAGCTATGGCTCACTTATGCGCCGCACATGTAATTTTTTTTTTTAATGGTAGACTAGAGAGTATATATTTAATACAAAAGAAAGCAGTAATGGAAGTACAGAAGAATAAAAAAGATATAGGACATATAGAAAACAAATAGCAAGATGATAAACATTAATCTTATCACATTAATTATAACATTGAATCTGAATGGATTAAACACTTCAATCACAAGGCAGAATATGTCTCCCACCTCCTCTTAGACCAAAGGCGATGGGCCACCTTCATACCTTGTCATACTCCCCGACCTGCCTCCCATGAGTACTTTGAGCTGTTATTTACTGTAGACTGAGAGATTTCAACTTCGAATGGTCTGTGTGTTCTTTAAACCACCATCTCTAGACTGATCTAGAGAAAGACCTGCAGGATATGGGAGGGAGAGTAAGAAAATGCCAATCGCATTGTAAAAATTTTTAGAATGTTAAACCTGTGAACCATGAAGGATAGTGGGGGTTTCAGGGCACACTTACTAATTTATAGTTACTGCTTTCCAGCCAAATTGCCCTTCTTTGTGGGGTTCCTTAAGAATGGCAAAGGCCACTCTTGGGCCCTCCACAGAAGCATAATCATTCAGGGGGTTAAGAGATGTTTTCTTTGGCCCCCCATCTGGACTCTTTATATATCATTAAAAGGACTATGTCCAAAAATGTAGCAGGCACAGTCTAGAGTCAGAAGACATGCCCAGATGAGGGACTTGCACAAAGGATGCTTTTCAAGAAGTCAATTCTGATCCAGTACTATAAAAGGCCTTCTTTTTAGTTTTTGAATGGATCTGATCACATGTAATTTTAACTTATAATTGTTTTATCTCTCTTACTGAAAGAAAGAGAAAATCATATAAAACATGTATTCATCTGTGCACGTCATAGTTGCAAAGAGAGGGAGGGTAGCATCAAGACCCAGGGCTCATCTGCCTTGGTCTAGCCCCTGAGCCATCTGCGGTCCCCAAGGGGCACCCCACGACACCTTCCCACAGCAACTCTCTGAATCAGCCTCACCCTTGGCTATGACACCCTCAGCAGGCTCAGGAGTCCCCTGATCCAAGAAGTGTCCTTAACCCCGCCTGAGCTGGGTGCCCGTTGCCAGTGTTCTCACATCGGGCTGAGCAACCTTACCATGCTCTACTCTTGGTTACTCACTTGTCTCCCACCAGACACCCAGGGCATCTGTATGGCTGGAAAGTGGGGTGACATTAAGGGTGTGAGGAGGGAAATCTTCTGGGTTCTGCACATGGTAGACCTAGGTTTCTATCCTGCCTCTTCCAGCTACTCACTGGGAACCTTTAGGCGGCCACTCTTAAGTTCATTTTCCAAATTTGTAAAATGAGCATCATCTTACTCGCCTCATACTATTGTTGAGAGCATTAAGTTATATACAAAATGACTGCAGCTATTAATAATGTTAGGTGCACAGTGAATTTTCATTCCCTGCACCAAATTCCACTTAGTGTATGTCTTTAACCAAAGATGAAATCCACTTGAAATTTCCAGGTATGCCTTTATGCTTTTCTCCAAGCTACTCACTGTGGCAAGTCATATAGATAAGCCTGAACCTGTGCTTTCCAATGTGGGGGCCGCTGACCATGTGTGCCTCTGATTCACTTCAACTTGTCCAGTCCAAGTTGAGATGTGCTCCCAGTGTAAAATGCACAATGCATGGATTTTGAAGACTTGGTAAGAATAAAAGAATGTAAAATATCCCAACAATAATTTTTAATGTTGATTACATGTAAACCTGATAATATTTAGGATATATAGGTTAAATAAAGTATATTATTAAAATTATATTTTAGAAATGATTCAGAGCCCAGCTTTCGGAGCCAGAGTTCCCGGATTTACATTCTAGCTTCAACATATCACCGACTACATAACCCACAATATCACATTTCAGTTTTCTCTTCTATAGTATGGGATTAAGTAGCATATAGCTCAGAGGGATATGAAAGCTAAATAAACTAATGCACTCAAAGAGATTAGCATGATAGTTATGTTACCTATTTTTGTGGTTGTAAGTACTACAAATAGTACTATTATGTATGAGAAATATTAAATAATCAACAATAGAAATATGTGAACACTCATACTAGATATAACTAATAATTCAATTAAAATTTTAATGGTAAAGTTGTTTTTTGAGAAATACTTGTACGTACGCCCTAGTAATTATAAAAACTTGGTGTGGGAGCCATACCTTTCTGTACCGAGGAACAAAGAATGTACTACTGTGATATCCTTCAGGTGGTTTATGGTTCAACATTAAAATCGGCAGGCTAGACAAGGGCTACCATGCATTTATGCAGAAATGGTGTATTGTCTGACTTTTCTTATATGCAGAAAGTTAATAAAATATATACTCACTTCCCACACATCCAAATTTATCTTGAAGAAACCACGTATCTTCTTTGTATTCTCAGTATATATTATGGCCATTATGCTAGCAATCCATCACTTTGGGTTTCCTGGTTGGAAAATCAGTTTGCCAAGAATAATTTTTCCACCCAGCTGTGATTCTTTAAAGTCTCAGAAAACAACCCGAGCATAAATCAAAGGTGTACTGAGTCTGATATAAAACAAAAGCCAGTTCTGGAATGAAAATCATCTACTCAAAAAAGTGGATTTTCAAAAACCTTGAAAAATACTATTTAAAGAATCTAAAATGACTCGAAAATGAAAGCATATATAACATTCATGGTAGAATCATTAGTATTAGAAATAAACTTAAAGAGTTATATAGTCCTATTATAGTCCTATTCATTGAAACAGATATAAATATATTTTCAATATATAATTATATTTAATATTTAAAGGCATCTGGGATATATGAATAAAAAAAGGCAAAAATAGAGGCTTTCCTAGAAATATCTACTCATTCATTTCTTCAAATCATTTATTTATTTAATCCTCAATCAAGGATATGCTTTTTGATTGATTTTTAGAGAGAGAGGAAAGGGGTGAGAGAGAGAGTCATCGATGTGAGAGAGAAACACTGGTGATTTGCGTCCAGTAGGCACAGCAACCAGGGAATCAAACCCGCAACCTACATATGTGCCCTGATGGGAACAGAACTGGAAACCTTATGGTGTATGGGGTGATGCTCCAACCAACTGAGCCACACGGTCAGGGAAATTTCTTCAAAATAATTGATAGTTAATAATAACAATGATCATAATTGACTACTATGTTAAATGCTTTATATAGGTATTATTTCATTTCAATTTTAAATCAAGCCTGTGAGGTAGGTATTATTTTTAACATTTTACAAATGAAAACTGAACCTAGAAATGTTTAATTCATTCACGGACACACAGGAAGTGGGATCAATAGCAACTTGAGTTCCATTGTGACTCCTAATAAAGTATCCCCACCACAGCAAATGCTGGCTGTGACATCTCTACTGTATTTACTATCATAAGTTCAGGCTTTAAACAATATACATTGGTCAGAATCAAGTGACAACTTTGTTGTCGCATACCTTGCTAAAGGGGATTTGTTCCACAAGATCTATAGCAAGGCTTCTGGGCCAGTCCCATTGGGAAACAAATTTTTACAGACTGTTTTTCAGTACAGTGATTTCCTCATAGTGCTCTTGGGTTCCTACTGTTACTACTCTATGGGACCAGCCTGACCTTTCTCCTAACAGTAGGATCTTCAGTCTACAGACTGTACAAACAAGAGTCGGAGAGAAGAGACAGATCTGGAGAAGAGAGTGAGAGATGAGTGCATAAAAATGCTGTGGGACATTTACACCATGGAATACATGCAGCTGTAAAGAAGAAGAATCTCCTACCTTTTGGGACAGTATGGATGGGCCTGGAGAGTATTATGCTAAGCTAAATAAGCCAGGCAGAGAAAGACAAGTTTCACATGATCTTACTCATGTGGAATCTAATGAACAAAATAAGCTGATGAACAAAATAAATCTAGAGACATAGAAGCATGAAACAGACTGAGGGATCTCAGAGGGAAGGTGGGGGTTGGGGAGCAGGTGGGGAGAGATTAATCAAAGAACTTATATGCTTATATGCATAACCCACGGACACAGACATTGGTATGGGGAAGGCCTGGGAGTGGGGTGGATTTAGGGTGGAGGGGATCAATGGGGCTAAAAAGGGGGCACCTGTAATACTTTCAAAAATAAAGATAAATTAAAAATAAATAAATAAATAAATAAATAAATAAATAAATAAATACAAGAAATAGAAAACTGAGATTTGATTTTGCTATTTTTTGCAAATACACCAGACTGTTTCATAGCTCATCAAACTCCTGGAAGCTATTTAAGTCTGAGGATTTGAGTGTTCAAGTACTGAAGTTTGACACAAAGCTATCTCATCTCGGTTTCAGTTGGAAAGGATGATTTGGATAAAGCACAATTTATGCTTAAATCTATCTTTCTGCCAACTGATTCCCCAGCATTTGCACACTCAAATTTGTACTAGGCAAGAAGTTTTCAGTAAAATAGCTGAAAAAATTCAGAGATCTAGTTCCTGTAATCTCCGCAAGCTCAGCTGAACTGGAGGTTGAGTGTCAACATGGGTAGCTGCCTGAGGGACACCTGGTCACTGACACTGGGGTTTGCAGTCTTGCCCAGTTCGCTGTTGGCAGCGGAAATGGTCTTGCGGAGAGAAGCGGTGTGAATGGCTGACCATGCTAAGTGTTAATACCATTGCGTCTATTTTGGATGTTGACAGTGTCACAGGAATAAAAGTTGTCTACCAAAGTTGTATTTCCTCCTGTTCCTGGGGATAAGGCAAGGCATTTTCATTTGACTGCCTAGCAATTTGGCTTGCGATGGGACTGAGTTCTAGCCATGAAACATGTGTGGGAGGACCCCATCCACAGCATTTCCAGGCCGGGCCCTAGTAAACCTCCCCCCCACACACTCAACCATATTCTCTTATTTTGGCTGATTGGGCCCAGTCATATCAGAGATGCCAATGCTGTTGGTCCATGAACCGCATTTTGAGTAGCCCAAGTTATCTTACTGACCTTCCGTCCCTCTTCAGGATCCATCAGGATGTGAGATTAGTCCCTCAGCTGCACCTTGGGTCCTCTTAGCCTCCTCCAGCAACTCACTCTCATACACCTGCAGCTCCAGCACGCCTCATCATAATGACAGCCAGGCTCTGATGCTCTTAAATGTAGACACATGAGCTTTCTCTACACACATGCCCATTCGAGGGTCATAATTCATACTTACAGGATTCTTGATGATCACTCTAAGTTTTGCTACAGCTAAAAATTAAATAAAATGCCTCACCTAGTTGCTATTCCTCCCGTTGGAGGTCGTGTTTCCCTCACAGACCGGCTCAGACAGCAGCAGGACGGGTTCATCTGCATGGGAGATGCGGCAATGCTCCTTGCTAAAGCATTATTTCTCATTAAGTTCTCCAAGAACAAGCCAGACTGTCAGGAGCAATTAACACAGGGGAAGGTTGGAATTATATGTAAGAAAACAACCATTTTTCAGTAACTGTTCTACAACTACATCTGGATACAAACTATTATACACTCTAAACATTTCTGGAAATAAGCCATTTCAACAGTTGCAGAACAGAAATTTGATACTGATTTTATATTATGTTTTAGTTAAAAGAAAAACAGATTTTTAAGTTAGTTCCCGGAATTGCCAATTACCTTAGTCAATGGGAAATTGTAAAGCTATAACATGTGAAAAAGTAAGAATGCTGTGGTAGGATCAGTGCTGAAGGTAATGAGCTCTCAGCTACCGGGCTGATGGTGTTTTCAGGCTTGTGGAGCTTGGCATTTACCTGCCATCTAAAGGGAGTGAAAATCAAAGCCCTTTGTCCACCGGCCTGAACACATTGTTTTCCAATTCCAAAGGTGTCTTTAGCAGAAGGTTCTCTTGCTAGTTATATAAATATCTAAATCAAGTAGAATTGTCCCTCATCACCAATCCTTTAGCAATGTGATCTCACACTAGGAACTCTCCCCACCTGATGTTTCAATAGGTTCATTATGAGAATCAGTGCTGCAGAAATTCTTCCCCAGTAGGGACTCCACATCTGGTTGAGAATGCAGCTGGTAAGGCCTCAGTTCCTAATTGGGTGGCACACCTTCAATCAATTAGTGCCATTTCTTCAGGGTTTGAGCTGGTGTTTTGTTTTTTCCAGGTGCCTACTCCAGCATCCAAACATCTAACCCCTCAATTAACAAACGCCTCCTTGGATTGGACCTTTTTTCCATTTCTTATCTAAGTTTGGTAACCTATCCATGGTTTCTGGAAAAGAACTGACAGGAATAGCAGCAGTAGGTAGGAGAGACCAGGGCTGAGGGAGACTGGAAGGGAGTCGGTGGCAGGAGGTGGATGTCACTTACAATGTGAAGGCTAGCAGGACCACGTTACAAAGAACAGACCCAAATGTGCATCCAATTCTTGGCCAATATTAGTGACAAAAATAACTAAATATGAGAGAGCTTGGATGAGGAAATGGCTTTGGGAGATCAGGCTGCCTCTGTGAACATGCCCTTCATGATGTTAGAAAGTTCGGAAGGGCCCTACAGTGGAACTGGCTGATGTATACTTAGCCCTGAGAAGTCATGCAGAAGTCTGTCTTCTCTGTACCTGTCTCCCAAACTTTTAACCCAGCAGGCTCTCAATTAAAAGAAAACCTAACTCAACTGTTGAAATTGTGTTGAACTGTCAAATGCATATAAAAGTATATTGTTAAAATATGTAATGATTTGACTTTGCAAAACAAAATGGAAAAAAAACCTTCCATCAAAATGAAATTATTGTTTTAAAATCTCTCTGTTTAAATTTTCACACCACTATTTATCTGTGCCTATGTACTTTTTTATTCACTTATCCTTCATGATCTGTAGATCAATATGTTCTTTAAAGACAAGAAATACTCTTTCTTATTTTGGTCACTTTAGGAATCCATTAGAAAAATACATAAAGTTCTAAAAACAACTATAGTTTTGAATTAAGCTACTTAAAGCACTGTTTTTCAAGTGTTCTTATGGTAATAGTTTGGACTAGTTTGGACATAGCATTATGTTAATATCAATAGTAATGTTAACATTGAGCCTATAATCATATGCCAGTGTTAATATTGTAATAGTAAATTGGCAGAGTGCTTTAGGAAGTACTTTGGTTTATGTTTTCTAAGCATTATCAAAACAGGGCTTCGAAGGCAGATAAGCAGCGATAGTGATCATTATGCTGAATGTACAGACGGATCACTGGAGATTAGGAGACTAAGGTGAGGTGCCCACAAAGCTGTAGAGCACAATTCTGCCCTCAGAGCAGCTCCTGGGCTTGGACTGGGGTTGGCCCAGACTAACAATCTGCTGTGAGCCCAGAGGTGAGTCAATCTGCTCTGAGCCAGGTATGGGGGGGCACAGGGGCTGACCAGTTGAGGGCAGTGTCTCTGCCTGAGGCAGTGCGTGGTGAACACAGGTGGGGGGGAGGGGATGCTCAGGCCGGCCTCTGCTGCCCAGCACTCCCAGCTCACTCTTAGGGTAGCGAAAACCCTAAGGTCATCGAACCCAAAGAATCTGTCCAAACCCATTCATGACCCTAAGCTCTCACGGCCGTGGTTGCATAACAGAGCGTGGATACGTCATAGTCCCTGTTTTATTTTCACTTTTCTCCTAAAATGTGCAGGATCTCAGTTTACTAATCTGCTAATTGATAAGAATGAGCTAACCAATCACCCAACATCCATGGTCTGTAATTTGAGTGATTTATGTTAAAGAATACATCTTTCAATTACAAAAACCTACTTTGACAAGTAATTAAGATCATAGGGGCTGAAGGGTGAGGGAGGGGGAGCAAACTCCAGTTATATGACCAGTAAGTTGCAGGGACCTAATGGTCAGCATGGTGACTCTAGTTAAGGACACTGTTGCATGGGTGAGAGTTGCTAGGAGGGACCATTTCAATGTTCCCACGCTAACAACAATAAAACAGTAATTCTGTGAGGTGCAGGATGAGTTAGCTAACCTTATTGTGGTGGCATTTCTCACTACATATCCTTATCAAATCATAACATTGTACCCTAAAATTTACACAGTTTGTCAATTATATCTCAATAAAGCTGGGGGAAAGTTCAGAAGACTTATGAATTGCGTGTAAGGCTTGGTGTGCCTTTGGGTCAGTCTACAAAATTTCCATGCCACCTTTCCCCTCAAATGTCCCCTTATATCCAGAATTTGCTGCATTTTTAAAATTAATCATACTCACATGCACATCCAAATCCCCCCAAAATAACTATTGCTTCGGGAAGGGAGCCCCCAGGGGATCTTGATGCTGTGTTCAAAACCATGCTGACAAGTCCCTGACCCTTGCAGTCTAAAGCACTGTACCTCTACCTCCCATACTGAGGACACCTTCCAGCGAGGCCAGTTACAGCACACAGATATGGCTCATAAGAAAACATTGCTACAGGTCAATGGCTGGCATCTTCTAGAAATGGAAGGCCAAGTGTATGTGTATTTCTGCTCTGGCTCTTGACCTGAGCTTCTTTCTTCAGCATAATAGCCTAAGTTTTTATTGTGAGGATAGAAGATGACAAGCAGAAAAAACTGAACAAGAAAAAACCATGAACTGATATTGAGTCCCTGGTGATAATCTGGGAAAATTTGGGTAAATAAAACATACTCATATACTATGAAAGTTAGAATCTGCAAAGTATAACCTTGGGACTTTCAAAGGAAAGCTTTAATCACCAAGTCAAAATCCCAGGCCAATTTAGACACAAACACCTATTCCTAGAAAGGAATTCAGTCTCAGCTTCACTGGCGAAAGGTTACAAGGAAGCCACCGATATTTAATGTGGGCAAGAAGAGTGTGAGAGAAAGAGGGATCAGATCTTAAGTTTACGGTGAGCTTATCAAGAGTCAACCACTGCCTGGCTTATTTCTCTTAGCATAAGACTCTCCAGGCCCATCCATGCTGTCCCAAAGGGTAAGAGATCCTTCTTTTTACAGCTGAATAGTATTCCATGGTGTAAATGTACCATAGCTTTTTTTTTTTTTTTTAGATTTAAAATATATATATCTTTATTGATTTCAGAGAGAAGAAGGGAGAGGGGGAGAGAGAGATAGAAACATCAATGATGAGAGTCATTGATCGGCTGCCTCCTGCACGCCCCCTGCTGGGGGCTGAGGCTGCAACCCAGGCATGTGCCCTGACCGGGAATCAAACCCTGATCGCCTGGATCCTGGGTTGATGCTCAAAGGCTGAGCCACGCCAGCCAGGCACACCACGGCTTTTTTGTCCACTCATCTACTGATGGGCACTTGGGCTGTTTCCAAATCTTGGCTTGTAAATAATGCTGCAATGAACATAGGGGTGCATATATTATTCCAAATTAGTGTTTGTCACTTCTTTGGATATATTCCCAGAAGTAGAACTGCTGGGCCATGGATACAGAGAACAGACTGACAGCTGTCAGAGGGAAGAGGGTTGGGGGCTGAGTGAGCAGGGTGAAGAGACTAAGCAAAGAAAAAAAAAGACTCATGGCCACAGACAACAGCTGGGTGACTGCCAGAGGAAAGGGGGTGGGAGGAGGTAGAACTGGTTAAAGGGGTATAAATGGTAATGAAAGGAGACTTGACTTGGGGCGGTAAACACACAATACAATATACCAATGATGTGTTATAGAATTGTATACCTGAGACTTATATAATTTTATTAACCGATGTTGCCCCAATAAATTCAACTTAAAAAAGGAAGTGATAAACTTACCCTGAAAAAAACAAAGAGTCAGCCAATGTTTCAGGCTGGGGCCAAGGCTGCTACCTTTTGTGCTTGAGTTAATGCGCATTTCAACTGTGTGATGTTTTCTGTTGGGTCTAAATGGGGTACCAGGCTCCCCTACACAGCCCCGAAGCAATTGTCTAGAGTGGACTGCTAAGACAGAGACTGTATTTGCCTTATTCTTGCTAGTCCAGTTACATGTTTTATTTCATTCAAATATCAGTACAGTCCTCTGGGGTAAAGGGATTTAATGGCCACTTTATAAATAAGGGCAGGGCAGGCTCTCTAAGGCCAGCTAATTTGTCCAGGCTCCCATGGCTGTAAGGTCCCAGAGCTGAGGCTGAAACCTTGGTCTCCTTGTCACTGAAGCTTTTATTCCAACCTGCAGGAGCAGCTGCATGATCTGTGAGGCCCAGTGCAAGGGCTCTTGCTCAGAAATTATTAGGGATGGCCAAACAGTGACAGCAGAGAGTTAAAGCTAATGTGAGGCCCTTCTGCGCCTGAGAAGCTCTGTGCAGTATGAGTTGGTGCATGTGAACCCCAAATAACCCCACTCAGGAACCCTAGGTTACAGGCAGAATAATAGAAAATCACATTTCATTTCTTACGGAACATAAGGAGTTTTATAGGAGCAATAATGACAGGGTCTGAACCCAAACTGGAAGACACTGGCTTACAAATAGTTCTGAGAATCATGGAGCCAAGTACTTAAGATCCAAGCAAATCCAGACACAAACACGGAATTCGAAAGAATGAGGGGTGAAATCTTGGCTTCTTTCTTCTTTGCCCACACTCTACTCATCATTTTTAATTTTCAGTAAAGAATGGTGTGCCCTCACCGAGTGAATTATTAATGGCACTGGGGGGGAAACTCACTTGGGATTTAGATTTTTACTGAATACTATTATTTTTTAATAGAGCATATCCTAAAACAGAATGTTCTTGTATCACTTTACAATTGATCGCTTTGTAAAGCAGAGCGGCGGAGATATTTTAGGCACTGACACCAGCGTCAGTGGTGAGCTTTTTCTTCAGTGTTTCAGCTCCTTAGCCTCCCTTCCCTTCCCGGGATTCGTAGAACATGCTTTGTGAACACAAAGGCCCGTCAGACCCATCGGGGCATCCTGCCCCCGGACCACCTAAGTTCGGAATTTGATACGCAGCTCATAGTTCAGTTCCTCACATGTCATTTGATTTGCTGAATTCTCAGTCTGCTGGGCCAGACAGGATGGCCTCTTATCTGTCCTAGGGGAGAAAATGACTTGCCAAGTCAAAAGTCTGTTCAAATATTTGAATTCCCTCCCCAAAAGTAAACTTCTGCTTTGGATTAAGTAAATTATTAAATGTAAAAGCCCTTTGAGCATGATGCTATATAAATGTAAGCTATTTTGTCATAAATATTAAAATAGGAAAGAAGCAACATATATATTTGAGTGTGTCTATATATGCATAACACACATAGACTTTTTTCTCTTATGCATCTTTTTTTAGTCCAATGCAGATATATATTGTAATTACTTTAAAAAAACCTCACTAACTCTGATGAAATAGTTAGAAACCTGGCCAAGTATTCCCCCCAGAGCATCTGATTTTAAGCTGAACAGATGTCAGACTATCTGACTGGGAAAACGTAGAGAGTGATGCACGAAGGGAGCTGAGTATTTGACAGAAACACACAGGAGAGACTGTGGCCACATCACTGCGTTTACTGGGCTTCCACATCCTCCTGAAAACAAAGTTACCTGTGGCCACTGTGTCACCTCCCAAAGCTGCTGCAATGTGAAACATAGATGTCCTTCCCCCTCCCATTTGGTTTCCCCATTTTTCTTCTGCTGTGGAATATGAATTATGAAGCTCTTCCATTCACAGCCTCAAGCACTTTCACATACCCAAACCCGCCCAGCTCACTGCAGCCCAACGAACTAAAACTGAGATTTGTTCATGTTCAGATAAACAAAGGCATTTGATGGGCTTATAAATTTGGAAATGTTGATTTGAAGTTATAAATACCCATAAAAAAGTAGCAAATAAAAAGTGTATTTATGTACTGGAATAACTGGACAGCCACATGCACACAGATCAACTAGATGCTGACCTTCAACCTTTCACAAAAATACGTCAAAATACGTCATAGATCTAGTGTAAAACACAAAAATATAAAACTTCTAGAAGATAACACAGGAGGAAATCTTGGTGACCTTGGGTTTGAGAGTGAATTTTTATATACAACACAAAAGCAAAATCCATAAAAGAAAAAAATAATTAATGGGAGTTATCAATTAAATTTAATCCAATTAAATTGTAAGACTTCAACTCAGTGAAAGATACTGTTAAGAAAAAGAAAGGCAAGCCACGTACTAGCATAAAATATTTGTAAACACATGTCTATCTGAAAAAGAACTTGAATCCAGAATATACAAAAATTTCTTAAAATTCAACAAAAAGAAAACCACCCAATTAAAAGTGGCCAGCCCTGGCCAGTGTGGCTCAGTTGGTTGAGTGCCTTCCAGGGCACCTAGAGGTCAGGTCATCAATTTGATTCCCTGTCAGGGCACACACCTGGGTTGCGGGCTCCATCCACAGTAGGGGACGTGCAGGAGGCAGCTGATTCATGTTTTGCTCTCACACTGACGTTTCTCTATCTCCCTCTCCCTTCCTCTCTCTTTCTCTCTCTCTCAAATCAATAAAAAATGTCGGCAAAAGATCTAAACAGACACTTCACCAAATAAGATATGCAGAGGGCAAATAAGCATGTGAAAATATGTTCAACACCATATGTCATTAGGGAATTCCAAATTAAAAACAAAAAACAAAAAAAACACACCTACAATGAGATAGCAGTGGTATTAGAACGGCTAAAAGCCAGAACAGTTAAATCATCAAATTCTTGCAAGGACGTGGGACACAGGAATGCTCACTTACTGATGGTGGGAATGCAAAAGGGTACAGCCATTCTGGAAGAAAATCTGGTAATTCTTACAAAACTAAACACACTCTTACTAAACAGGACCCAGCACTTGTGCTCCTAGATATTAACTCAAATGAGCTGAAAACTTATCTCCACACAAAAACTTGCACATAAATGTTTGTTACAGCTTTAGTCATAGCTGTAACAACTTGGAATTAACCAAGATGCCATTGAATAGGTGAATCACAAATAATAAGTAATGATAAACTGCATCCTTACGATTGAATATTATTTAGTGATTTAAAAAATGAGCTATCACACCATAAAAAGGCATAAAGGAATTTTAAGTGCATACCACTAAGTGAAAGAAACAAGTCTGAAAAGGCAACATACTCTATGATTCTAACAAGGTGAGGTTCTAGAAACAGCAAAACGATAGAGTGAATAGGATCAGTGTTTGCCAGGGGCGGGGGGAGAAGAGGGGAGGGTTGATAGATGGGGCACAGGAGACCTTTAGGGTTCCAGGTGATGCTGTAACTGTGGAAACATGACATTATGCATTTATCAAGACCCATAGAACTGCAGAAACCAAAGAGTGAACTGTAATGTAAACTGTGGACTTCATTTCACTCTATTTCCATATCAATTTATCCATTTTAACAAACGTTAACAGGAAAAACTGTGTGGGAGGTAAATTATATAGAAACTCTTTACTTTCTGTTCTGTTTTCCTGTAAACTTAGAACTGTCCTAAAAATAAAGTCTATTAATTTAAAAAGTAAACGTATGTATTTAGTGAGCATAAAAGTAATATGATACTTAGACTCTATTACTGATCTGAGCACCAGTTTCAGAGAAAGCTGGGCCCAGTATTTTGAGTATAAATATGAAGTAAAGAGAAACAAGATTTTCCCCCAGAATGACTATTTCTTTTACCAACCACATCCACAAATACAGAGTGAGCAGATGCAGAAGGTCAGGGAAATGCTTAAATTATTAAAATAATTTTGAGCCCGGCCGGCACTGCTCAGCGGTTGAGCATCGACCTATGAACCAGGAGATTGCGGTTCGATTCCCGGTCAGGGCACATGCCCGGGTTGCGGGCTCCATCCCCAGTCGGGGGCGTGCAGAAGGCAGCCGATCAATGACTCTCGTCATTGATATTTCTCTCTCTCCCTTTCCCTTTCTCTCTCTGAACTCAATAAAGACATATTTAAAAATAATAATAATGTCGAAGTTACAAGAGGAGGCACCTGAGATTGCCTGTTCAGTGACCAAAACATCCTACAAATGGGGTTTCATGTTTAGAACTAGGGGGAAATGCTCCTAAAAGAGGTAAATGCCCAAGTCTTTCCTAGACCAATGATATAAGATTTGGGGGGAAACCACTGGAAGAAGGACGAGCGTAATGCTTCAGTACCAGGCACCACACTAAGAACGCCATCCCTGTTTCATGGAGCACACACACCGGCCCACGCGGGCACACGCATGTGCTCGGGCACACAGCATGACAGGAAGACAACTGTGAAGGCCTGGCAGGTTCACAGAGCCCTCATTCCAGGGAATCAAATCTGTCCCCCCAAATTAAAGTGGAAGAATTCAGGGGGGGCGTGAATGAAGCGAGGCCAGCTGTCAGGGGGCCTCCAGGGCTTAACGGAATTGCATGTGGTCAGATTAAATTTAACCTTGTTGCCAGATGCAGCCTCCCTTCACTGAAGGTGAGGTAAGTACCTTTATTCACGCTATGTTCACTTAAAGGGAGCGTTTTCAATCAAAACGGAAAAAAGCCCTGTACTATACAGATTAGTAATTACTCTTCTATGGGCATCGGCTGCTTTTTTAGGCTGATTTTAATTAGAAATTCTAATTAACTGCACAGCACAATCACCCTTTTGCCTCTTCGTGAAATTACTCCCCATAAAGCAGACTGAATGGAAACCAAGTTACAATCAAAGTGAAAGTGCAGATGAAGAGATGCGCACTGGAATCTCGGAGCATCTCCTGGGCCTCAGGGGCTCTTTCAACAAGCACGACCTTTCATATATTTGTAAAGTCACTGAGGTCACGTTTAGTTTAAAGGATGGTTTCATTATTTCAGTCACCGAATTGAACGGAATAAGTTAAATAAAGATAGATTCGCTTTTTTTGCGACTGGCAAATGTTCTCAGACTTCCCAGGTGTTGGCTTCTTATTTGCACACAGAAAACGCTCCTTGTGCCCACCCCGTGCGAACGTATAAGTCAGGTGACGGGACAGACACGGGCATCTGAGCCCAGTGCTGCCATAAGCGCCGGGCGCTCCTTACTGTCACTAGGCAAGTGCAGTGATTAGGGTTCGTGCTTTAAAATCAGATCTTCTGGGTTTGTGTTCTGATTCTGCCTGACCTTGGGCTATTAAATTCTCGGGACCTCAATTTGCTCATCTATGGAACGACTTCTACCTTTACTTTGTATTATTATTGCAAAATTAAATTGAATGATGTATGTAAATTGCCAATTGCCTGACACATGGTTGGCAAACTACAGACTGCAGGGCAATTCCGTTTCACTGCCTCAGCTTTAAATAAGGTTTTATTGTAACAGAACAACAACCCACTTGTTTACTTATGCCAAGTAGTGACCAGAGAGACCATACAAATGTATTTGCTATCTGGCCTTTTACAGAAACATTTCACTGACACCTGAACTAAAATATCAGTTATACTCGGAGAAAGCACCCTTACAAGAGTTTACACTAACAGACATTGAACATTTATTTCTAAATTAATAATCATGTCGCTGTACAACTTGTACTTTTCTCATTTGCTTTTTTTTTTTTTTAATACTGGGTAGAATAAATCTTCTTACATTAATGAATTAAATCTTTAATTCAGGATTGCTGCTGCTCTGGCCACCTTCCCTGTAATAAATGTTTGCTTGCATGCTAATCCCTTATTGGCCTTTGTGTTTTGGTGGTAGCGTTGGTTCTACCTCTACGAGAATATGTGTAACTCTTATTTCCATTGCCATGGAAATAGAGATTTACACTAGAGTTTGCTGTGACCAATTAACTGTGACTGTTTTTAAGAAGCTTGGCCAAGAGATTTTGCAATAAAACTATCTAACTCAACAAAACCACGAGAGAAAGATTTCAAATAAAAAATATTGTAGGAAAACAAGCTCCAAATATGACAGGAGTTTAGATCAAAACTAATGCTATTGGGCTTTTCGTTTTTTCTTTTCCTGTTTTGCTCGAGAACAGCGGTGGTCAAGATGGTTCGCGTTCAAAAGGGAGCAACCAAAGTCTTCCTTCTGGCCTGTTAACACCTAGATAAGAGCGGCACCCCAAATACCTGTGAAAAGCGCTTAACCCCTTCGAGAGGAAATACTTTCCACTTTCCATTGTTCGCCAAGTTCGAGATCATGCAAATATTTTTTAAACTATTACAACAGGTCAAGTGGATTATTATCTCATAAGTAGGAAGACAGAATGTGATCGAGCTTCTCTTCTCAAACAAGTAATATATAAGTTTTGACACTGTATGCAAAGTTACTTTTGCTTTTATAGAATGTATGGAACTTTTTCTGGTATATGTATTAGTGTAACCCTTAGATTAACTTCTATTTTACGACTTCTGGGAGATTTCTTCTTATTACTATAAGTTTTTGAGTAGAAATTCAGTTTAATTCAACTCAACTGAACTGAAATACATCTTGAAAGCTTCTCCTGTTCCCTGGGCTAGGCCCTAGGATAGAAAGATTTCAACACATAGCCAGCCTGCCCTCAAGTAAGCTAATACAGAGTTAGAACACTAGTCATCCTGGCCATTTCGAAACAAGGGATGCTATGAAAGCCTAGGCACAGTAATAAAAAGGTGATCGTGGTGTACGCAGAATGAAGGGTTGCATTTCAAACTAGAGGGTGATTCAGAGAAGAATTCACGGAGAATGGAGCATTTAATCAAACTCTTGAATGATTGTAGCCAATAAAGTGGAAAGTGGGGGAATAAAATAAGAGACAACTGGAAAACTATTAAACCAAGCAGAGTGAGGAAATATGAGAGACTCAGCCCGTTGTGGTGGAGAGGCCAGAATGAGTTTATATAGAGGTAACGTTGGAGGGAAGGGTTTGAGTGAGTCCATGATCAATGGTCTCAGTCTCCTGCAAAAACAAGGCAGGACGTGCTAAGAGCCATTGGTTTGTTTATTAATTACCAAACCCATTATGTTCCAAGTTGCTGATACTATAACAGTTTATAAGATAAACATCTCAGGAAATGTGCCACTTTCCCAGGGGCCTGGAACTTTTTTTCAATTACAGTAAAGAAAAGAGGACTTCCTATGGCAGGCTGCATAACCACATCAAGTTTTTCAACATAACATGGAAAAAATGTGATTATATCATTTTTGAGACATTAAGACATAGCTTTTCCTTTTTGAGGGTTTCTCCTACCATGGACCTTCACATATTTCAAGGTGACAGCCTGCCTTTGTACCCCTTTCTTCTGGGACTTTTGCCAGGTAGAAACTAAATTGAATGGCTTTGCTTGCCTTTTGGAAAAACCCAGATCTATTGTAACGATAATATTAGCTGTCCGAGAGGGCAGGGTGATAGGAATGATTCTTTTGAGGCACCAAAGAAAGGAAAGGACAGGGAAATAGTCAGGGGGAAAAACGTGTCCAGAGATGCCCAGTATGCAGTCGAATCTTCAGTCACGAGCTCAGAAGAAATATCTGAACTTGAAGTACAAATGTGTTAGTTATGTACTCACAGGAGAAAGTCAAAAGTCCAGAGGCCATAGAGCTGACTCCTTGGGAACCTAGACATTTAAAATGTAGGAAGGGAAAAGGGACCCAGGGGATGAGCAGGCAGAGCAGAAGAGCCTGTCCGAATGAGGCGGGCGGAGCACTGGGGAAGGAGTGTCCTGAGGCCTACCCAAGCATCTTCTCGCCCATTATACTGTGCCCGGACAGGCAATACTGGTTCCAGAACAATAATTAATCTGCAGAGTACAGTATAGCTGTGCACCTAACTTAGGATCACGTGGGTCTCTTCAAACCGCAGGAGTGGAAGGTGGCTCTCAGAGCAATTTTCAACCCTTCTCAATTTAGTAAAAAATAACATAGAGAAAAAACCCCAGAAATCCATTCATACAATCCACAAACATTTATTGAGCATTACCTATGAGTAATAAATTAATTTAGGCCCTTGGCATACATGGAACTTACATCTAAAGAGAAAGGACAATTTGGGAATTGTCCCAAATCATGTACTCTAAAAATGAGAGAACATAAAAGAACACTCAAGTCTTCTAACTTCAAACGCTCTGCTCCGCCAGTTAACCTACAATTAACCCTTTTGATTTGGGCCCCATAGGAAATGCTAACACTGAGTTTTCTATGGAACCATCAAAGGAACCGTGTCATCAGAGCAATTTCTCTGCATTGGAAATCTAACCGCATCCCTCCTGAAAGTTCCACCATGGCTGCTTCCTTCAGAATAACATCTAAGTACCCAGTGCTTCCTAGGCTGGCACCTGAGGGTACCCTCCACACTTACCCCTGCTACTCTTCTGAAGCCCAGTTTAAGACTTGCACCCCCCAAGCCCACAACCTGCCAAGCCCGCTGTAGCTGAGCCTTCAGCCCCCTTTTGCCCCATGGCTGGGAAGCCCCCCCCCCCCAGCTTTCAGCTGCTTGAGCCCCTGCGCTTCCCAGGAGCGCTGTCCTCCCGGGGAGCCTGCTGCCTTCCCGTCCACTCGCCCCAGCTCCCATCCCGGGACGCCCGGCCTACTCCATTCGCAGCCCTGTCTCCACCGCGCCTGGCACAAGCCTCGTGGTGCCATAGGCTTGTCGTGGGCCTGTCTTCAGTGTGGCCTTTGAGCTCCCAACGCGGGAGCCTGTCGGCTCTACCCTCTCCGTGCCCTGCAGGGCGTGGGACAAATGGAAAGCGATGGAAAGGGCGCGCATATGTATGCAGTTACGCCTGGAAATGGATACGTAAAATAGCACAAAAGAGCCAGCTATTATAGAGAGAGATGCAAACTGGGGCGAGGTTCCAAATTAAATCTCAAAATATTTAAAATGATGTTTTGCAAGTAAGTTACTGTGGAAAATGTTAGCACAGGTGCCAAGAGACATCTCCTCTGGGGATCTGGGATGCGGGAAAAGTTTCAGGAAAATGATTTAGTTTGACTAACAAACCTATCTTAAATAGACTTCCAAAAATTAAAAACAGCAGCTGCTCAAAACTGAGCCAAGGCTCCATTTAGGATCAAAGAGCAGCAGGTCCTCCGAGAGCCTGGCTGAACGAGCAAAGTGTCATCTTCGCCCCAGGGATCGGCCTTGGGTTTCTCGCCCAGGGGATGCAGTCACTTGCGGTGGCACGTGCAGTTCCATTGCCCACTGAGGATTCAGCAGCCTGCACCGGGATCAAGAAGAAGGCCTTCTCGTGACAAGCGTTCCCGCTTCCCCCGTGGCAGTGGCCAGTGCCCGGGCCGCCACAGCCCCTGCTGAGTCCTGGCCATGTCCCTGACCCTGTGCCTGAGCGGCAGCTGCTGGGCTGGCGAGCCCCTCAGTGCCTGCCTCCAGCCACACGTGGCCCAGCTGCACCTTGGCATCAAACCGCATGCCAGGGACGGGAATCCTTCCTTCCTTCCCCCCGCAATTAAGAGCCAGCGGAGTGGAGAGGACAGCGTCCCGCGGCCAGCTGAACAGTTCATGGCAAAGGGCTTTCCCTTCACTCACAGCTCGAGGCCTGGACACGCTCAGCAGCCCGCGCTCACCCTCAGCGCTGGCATCAGCTGAGACGGTTCCTAGACAACCCCTCTGGTCAGCTATTTACATCTTGTACATGACTTTTACCGGAGTTTCTAGAAAAAGAAGAAAAAAAGGGAATGAAGGGAAAAATAAAGAAGAGTAATGAAACATGGGAAAGCAGGTCGGTTTTCATTGATTGCGTGCTTTCCACTCAAAGCACAGGAAAACCCCTCACGCGGTCGTGTTGTTTATTTCTGGCTGTCACTAGGTTCCTTGTTCATGCAGCAGTGACCACCATTTTTTAAACACCATGCCTTGTTTGAAGGTCAAGGGTGGGGGACGAAATAATAGATAATAGGGAACCCAAAAGAAGTGTAGATACATGCTGTTACTGCAGAGAGCATGCAAAACTCACAATGGAAAGCAAGTGGGGCATTTATTCTTTCTAGGGTCTGCCAACTACACTTTAAGTGCCTCCAGAACCTTGTAGAATAATATGGCCCTTTCATGAAAGCACTGCCTTCAGTTTCAGGTGAGCAATCTTAGAGCACCAACAACTTCCTCGCAGCAGAATTAGCAACCACTCTGAATAAAGAGGGATTCAATACAGCAGAATATAGAAAAAAGTGGGAAAATGCTAAGGGCAATAGTTCAAGTAAAAGTGAAGAATTTGTGCAATTTAAATATGTTTACGTAATACAGAGTCCACTTCTATAAAGGGAAGAGTTTTTTAAATCTTTAGCTTTAGATTTTTATGTAAGCACACAATTAAAATAGTTTAAAATTTTAATTTTTTTTTTTTTTTGCAGAAAAAGCATGACAGTAATACATATAATTTGTGTAAAGATAGTTAAAAATTTTTCAAAAAAAAGGTATTCCTCCCTTATTTTCCACCTCATTTCCTTCTCCCCAAAAGGTGATCATTGTCAATATATTTTTATAACGTATCCTTTGAGAAATGTTGTTTCTAATGTGCTTTTGCATAAATACGTAGATGCTTTCTTTCTTTCTTTTTTTTTACACAGAGAAATCACCAGTTACTTACCATGGGCCTTTCTTACATGCCTGTTTCTTAGATATTCCTAATGAACCCATACTGCCCTATATCAATTGTTTCAGTTGTTTGATATTCTGCATTTTGTTCATTGACTGAACAGATGTGACTTATCTAATCACATCTCTGTTAATGCTTGTTTAGCAGGTTGCCAACCTTTTTTTAATTGCTTGTTCAAAGAGTGGTCAAACAGAAATTCCTAAGAAGTATCTTGACATGCTTTTAAAATAAAACTGTTGGGTAAATTCATAACAATAAAAAGGCTGGTGCAAGAGGCATGTGTACTATCACATTTTGACACATACTTTAAATGTTAATTCTTCAAAATTCTTTATGGATTTGCAGTTTGAATAATGATGGATATGATAATTCCTTAACAATCTAGAGAAAACTTTTGTCTCTAACCTGGGAGAGGAGAAATCTCATGTTGCTCCAATTTGTGTTTCTTTAATTATGAGCAAGATAAAACATTTTTCCTCTAAGATTATTCATTATTTGTGTTATTTTTTTCTGTTCAACCCCTCTTTCTAGTTTCTATTGGCCTATTTGTATGTTATCTACTCATTAGTATAAATTCTTGTAAGTTAAGGGAATTATCACTTACATCAAATGTTTGTTGGTTAAAAATGGAGTAAGAAAATCAGCTATTTAAAAGAATTTATAGGTGTAAGGCAATGTATTATAAAATTTCCAAAAGGTAACCATCATACTAATCTTGATGTTTCTAATTCCTATTTTTTCTTTTTCCTCCCTGACAGCAAAAACGATGAAGAGTTGATTAGCTGTTACTATTTTAAGCTTTATTATTTGCAATGCATACATTATCTGAAATCAGAACCTTGCCCACAAAATTAATATTTAAAATGAATCAGTGGATTATTGTTCTAGTAGGAGTGGGGCTAGAAGGTTTCCCTTAAATATTGATATTGGCTGTGGCCTGTGAAACAGCTAAAACCTATAGAGTTCTTTGAATCATAGCTTGAAAATCAGTAAGCTGGGAGGTATGTAAAGGAGAGGTAAACAGAGAGCCAGGAGTATAAAATGTCACGAGACCCAAAGGACAAACAGAATTGAACACTGCTGAAGAATTAATCAATTGAAAACTTAAAATCAGAGTTCAGCTTTTGCGTGTCATAATGAGAACAGTTTACACAAAGTGCTTTCACATACTGTGGGGTCACGCCTGACATGTTTCTAACAATATTGTAAGAAAAAGGGCACAAGGCAGCTATAATTGTCTCCATGTCAGAGATGAGGAGATTGAAGTTCCAACTGGTGAAGCAACTTGCTCATGGTAATATTGCTAGTTAGTAACTAAACTGTAACTAAATTCCAGAATTTCTTCTCACTCGTTCAATGTCCATTTTCATGCAGTGGTTGTTTCCTCCATTAATTCAACACTATTTATTGAACTGCTGTGACTAAGGCGCTCGTAAAAGGGACTATGCAGATGAATCAGGCACAGGCCCCGCTTTCAAAGACTTAAGGATAGAATGGATCTAATCGTGCACGTAAACAAATGTAATGTAACGTTGGGCCAAATAGTGACATCAAAGTTAATGGAATATTAATATGGAACTTCACTGTGGGAGTGGAAATTTCGAACATCTGTACTTGATGGGTAGAAATGTGAGAAGCTACCACAGCATGTGAAGGGTGCATAAAGACAATTAAGTTGACATAACAGCAGAGACAAAGATACAGAGACAAGCAAGAGAGTGACAGGAAAAAGAGTCATTCGGCTTGGACACACCAAAAGAAAAGTAAAGAGATATAGTAGAAGACATTTCAAAAGCAGTTGGCATTTACATAGGGGAATTTAGGTCCTATGAGGAAAGTAAAGCAGATCCAAGAAAGTAACCTGAACAGAGAAATGGAATAATCAGGGTACGCTTTAATAGTGATTAGAACACTTAACAAGGTGATTGAGTCTATGTCTGTGGACGTTACCATGGCCCAGCAGCACGTCTAACTCATCTCTGCTTCAGGACACAAAAAGATTGCACCTCTCCACGCTCTTGAAGATGGGCATGGCCCTGCAACTGCCTTTGACCAATCAGACACACGCAAAAGTCACGGGCGTCACCTCCAGGGATAAGTGTTTTAGAGCTGATGGACAGATCTCCAAGCGCTCACCCCAGCCACGTCCATCGCAGCTGAATCTCCTTGCAGACTTTGTGTGGGTGAGAAATAAACTTTTATTTTGTTAATACCTGGAGATTTGGGATTATTTGTTACTTTAGTATTGCCTAACCTTGGCTGATTATACACTGTGTTCAGTGTTTTCAATGAGTTAAAACTAAAGCTGATGTTTGGCTGTTAGGTAGTTTATATTAATATTAAAATACTGAACTATTTCTGTACTTTTGGCAAATAACCATTGTCCAAACTTCATGTAACCCCTTCCATGGGCTTGCGTGTTAGTCCATTCTCAGGCGTGCTCCCAGAACCTCCCATGACCTGGCAATGAAAGGTTTTTAGCTGGTACAACGCGGCTATGTCCTGCATTGCTTGTAATTCACTGGTTTTGCGATATACCAGTTGTAAATTATTCCCACTACCACCTGCTTTTAAGACTGTGAAGCCTGAGGTTGTGGGCTGTCCCACTGCAGAGCGTCACTGCCTAACTACAATGGTCCACGGTCTCCAGCTTTAAGTGGACGCTTTAAGTAGCTGCATAAGAAGAGTTGCTAGAGGAAGGTGGAATATATGTGAGTTTATGAATTAGCTCAGAGGTGAAATATGAAGGGCTTCCTGAACGAAACACACATCTGGGAAGGTAAAAAACAACTACACGTGAAGAAACATTTGGAAGCGGTATCAACAGAAGTCAGAAAGACTCGATAAAAGGGGAGGGAGAATCAAGGTCCCAAAAAAGGCAAAGAGGAGTGTGGAATCATTTACAGAGGTAGAAATACATGCATAGGAGACTGACTTGCATATACATACATATGTATCACTTTATTATTTCCCTAGCTGAACTATTAGACCCGGCTTTGAGCAAGCAAAACAAATGTCAAGTATAACTGCCTGTCTACACAGAGATTTACAAGAGAAGTGTCTTGCTGCTCACACACATCTGAACATGCATGTCTATGGGATACAACACATGTTTTTATACCTGCCCAGACACTAAAGTTTAACTGTATATACTGCATAATTTTCCAATTCTGGCGCTGGTTAGATAAAGATTTGTTAGGTAAATTTCACAAACCACAATTATTAATCATTTCAGACACCATTTCACTTTGTCTTTCAGTCCAACCATTATATTGATCCTTGAGTCAAAAGTGATAGGTGTTCCCTGTGTCAGAGGAAGATAATATTCCCAACACTTCCTTATAGGCAGGATGCATAAAAATAAATACTGGGAAATAAGAGTGTGACAGGAAACCAGGCCTCGTTTCCAGCCTGAGGTTTGAGGAAGTGGGGGCCTCTCCATCTCCCTCCGCTTTCGAAGGTGGCTGTGGGGGAGTCAGAGATGGAAACAGTGTGGATCCTTTACCACCTGCTTGTAGGATATTTGGTGTGGAGAGTTGCCAGACCCACAACGACTCTACAAGAAATAAGCTGCCTCACTGCTAGGCCACGAACATGCTGGAATTTATGTGTTGCACAGCAGAGCTAAACACCATTGCAGGTGATTATCTCGTATCGACCTGAACCACCTCCCACTAACTAAGACCACTGTGTTTTCAGATAACTACTTTCTCTTCAGAAGGCTCTTCATTTTATTGATTTAATATCTACTACCAGGAAGTTAATGAATCAGTCCATTTTCTGGTGCAAAGTACCACATCACAAAGCCGACAAAACTAGGATGTTCATGCGACTGCTCCCCACCTGACTTTCCTTTTAAAAATCTAAGTTGATCAGAGTCCTTTGGTCCAGAAATGTAAGTCTTCTCAGGTATTTTATTTGACTTTTCGACCTCAGTGGGTAATTTATAACTTTATAAACCAAATTCCGTTTTTTAAAAAATATATCTTTATTGATTTCAGCGAGAGGAAGGGAGAGGGAGAGAGAGAGAGAAACATCAATGATGAGAGTCATTGATCGGCTGCCTCCTGCACGCCCCCGACTGGGGATCGAGCCCGCAACCCGGGCATGTGCCCTGACCGGGAATCCAACTGTGATCTCCTGGATCCTAGGCTGATGCTCAACCACTGAGCCATGCCCAGTTGGGCAACCAAATTCTATTTTTGAGATTTCCTTAAACCATTAGTTTCAGACTCATAGCCACACATCTTTTTTTTTCCCTTCAGAGAACCTTTCAACATATAGAGGACAAGCTTACACTTCTTAACTATTCCAACACCTGCAATACCATAATATGCTATCCTGTGGTCCATTATGAATCTTTTTCTTCCCTTCTGAGAATCTGTATTATATCTTAAATATATTACATGTATATCTTTCCCCAAAGAAATAAACCAAAAGAGTTACACTATTTTTTTAAATGAAATAATTACTATCTATTGAATGGTTAGTAAATAAAAATCAAAACACCAAAAGGAAACATATTTGCCATTTTCCCCCAGGATCACCAACCAAGCCATGAAAGTAAAAATAATAATTTACGAGGTGTTTATTAAGTGCTAGACACTATAAAATGTAGTTTTACATGTAGTATCTCATTTTATGAAATAGAAAACCAAGTGACAAGTTAAGTAAGCTTCTGAATGAGCTCTAGAGCTACTTAGAAGCAGAACAAGAGGGATTTTAACCCAGGTCCTGCTCTCAAACCCCTGGGATGGGAGCTAATAGCGTTGTCACCACAATCAGAATCAAATCATCTATAGGGAGCCAGACCAAGGACTTTCCTAGTGTCCTGGGATTGGTGACAGACATGTTCCAAGGTCTCCAATCTGCTGTGTCTGAGAGTGTCACTGCCCATCAAAACCCAAATATCAAATAGGAAAAAGGGAGCCTGGTAAGAGTCTGCCGCACGGCTTAGAGCCGTCCACTGGGGAGTGACCACCAGCTGGCATCTGTCTTCTGGCGGGGGAAGTAAGATGTGGTCACAGAGCTCTATAAGCTTTGTAGTTCATGCTTTCAGAATAGCCTGGAGACAGGCGTGGGCGGCACTGGCTCCACGGAGATCAGGAGAGTTCTGTTTTTCTGTTTGCTTGTTTTCCGTGGTGAGGGCTCTTAACCACAAGTCATAGGAACTACGACCTGCCCTCCCAGCAGGAAAATCCCGAGAAGGTTGCTTGCAGCATGGCTCCTATTAACTACTAACTAGGTTCCCAGGCTGGACCTGCTGGAATCGGGGCCTACGGGGTCACTTGCTGGCTGTGAACAGCCCGGTGAGAACCCCCCTCAGCCCTCTGTGTGCTCAGAGCACATGCTTAGAAGACCAAAGACGTAAGGAAGGGGCAGCGATTCTCTGCCCTGCCTGACAGTCCGCCTCACACGGCACGCTCAGGCCTTCCGCAGAGTGTATCGTGTCCCACAGGCTCATGTCGTTCCCACTGTACCCCCATTTCCCGGTGCTTCCTCTGCCTGGAACCTGTTTCCACATCTGACCCATCTGGCAAACTCCTAGGGAAGCCCTGGCTTTCTGTGGAATCGCCCAGAACCTTGCTCCCAACGCACTGCATGAGTCACCTGAGCGCACAGCACAGGGGTTGCCCTCCTCTGCATGCCGGGGGTCCCACTAGAAGCAGGCACCAAGGACGTGCTCAATACTTGAGGCAGGAGTGAAAGAAGGAATGTACAAGTTAGGACAGCGACATTTGTCCTGCATTTCCCGTGTGTCACAGAGAGCATGCCGCTGAGTTCTGAAGATGGTTAGTACTCAGGACGGTGTTGTCTCACAACAAAGGAGCCTGCCCATGGGTTTCCTTTAGCAGTTACAGCTCTCACGGGTCAGGATATGCTCTGTAATGCTCGGCACAACGGGATCCTAGTGTGGGAAGCAGGCGCTCTGCATCTAGATCCACTCATATTCTGCAGAGAAACTAGCTAGGAGTTAGCAGCTCAGAATTTCCATTTCCGTATGCTCACGTCAGAAACGCAGGCTGAATATCAGATGAGAGTCCTGCAGCAGGCTTCTCCCCTGGATGAAATTTGGGCCAGTGTTATGCTGGGAAATCTTGAGGCTCAGAGGTTAATTCTGTTCACTGTCTCTCAAAGAGGTTCCCAATTTTAGTGTATTTACCCCTTATAAGACTTTAACCCTCGAGTTATACAAGGCCACTGTAATCAAAACAGCCTGGTACTGGCACAAGAACAGACATATTGATCAGTGGAACAGAACAGGGAACCCAAAAATTGACCCACGCCATTATGGTCAATTAATACTTGACAAAGGAGGCAAGAACATACAATGGAGTAAAGACAGTCTCTTCAATAAATGGTGTTGGGAAAACTGGACAGGTACATGCAAAAAAATAAAACTGGACCACAGACTTACACCATACACAAAAGTAAATTCAAAATGGATAAAAGACTTAAATGTAAGGCATGTAACCATAAAAATCCTAGAGGAAAACATAGCCAGTAAAATCTCAGACATCTCTCATAGCAATATTTTGGCTGATACATCTCCTAGGGCAAGAGAAACTAAGGAGAAAATAAACAAATGGGACTGCATCAAACTAAAAAGCTCTGCACAGCAAAAGAAACCATCAGCAAAATGGAAAGGGAGCCCACTGTATGGGAGAACATATTTGCCAACGATACATCTGATAAGGTTTAATATCCAAAATATATAAGGAACTCATACAACTTAACAAAAGGAAGACAAACAATCCAATTAAAAAATGGGCAAAGGACCTAAATAGACACTTCTCCAAAGAGGACATACAGATGGCTTAGAGACAGAAAAAAATGCTCAGTGTCGCTAATCATCAGAGATGCAAATTAAAACCACAATGAAGTATCACTTCACACCTGTCAGAAGGGCTTCATCAACAAATCAACAAACTACAAGTGCTGGGGAGGGTGTGGAGAAAGGGGAGCCCTAGTGCACTGCTGGTGGGAATGCAGACTGGTGCAGCCACTATGGAAAGCAGTATGGAGGTTCCTTAAAAAATGAAAAACCGAACTGCCATTTGACCCAGTGATCCCACTTCTAGGAATATATCCTAAGAAACCTGACACACTAATCAGAAAGAATCTATGCACCTCTATGTTCATAGCAGCACAATTCACAAAAGCTAAGGTCTGGAAACAGCGCAAGTGTCTATCAGTAGATGAGTGGATAGAAAAGCTGTGAGACATTCACACCATGGAATACTATGCAGCTATGAAGAAGAAGGGCCTTTTGGCCTTTGGCACAGCATGGAGGGACCTGGAGAGTATTATGCTAAGTGAAATGAGCCAGTCAGAGAAAGACAAGTACCAAATGATCTCACTTATATGTGGAATACAATAAACAAAATAAACTGATGAACAAAGTGGATCCAGAGATATAGAAGCTTGGAACAGACTGAGGGGCCTCAGAGGGAAGGCGGGGTGTGAGTGTGGGTGGGGAGAGATTAATCAGGGAACTTGTATGTTTATGGGCATGGCCCATGGACGTGACATTGGTGTGGGGAGGGCCTGGGGGTGGGATGGATGTAGGGTGGAGGAGATCAGTTGGGTTAAAAGGGGGACATCTGTAATGGCCTCAACAATAAAAATAAAGAAACATTAAAAAATCAAAACCAAAAAACCCCACAATAGTAATGTGAAGAAAAAAAAAGACTTTAACCCTCTCCCAACTGCATATCAAAGAGTCTGAACTGGAACTAATAGATAGTATAGAGATCAAGGTAACGTGGGAAAGCCCAGGTCCTGCCCCTTATGTGCTTTCCTTTCCTACACATGCCCCTGGGAAACAATGTATCGAAATGCCCGATCAAAGTAGAATTTCTGAAGCAAAATTTGAATTCTAATAGACTATAAAATGGAAGTTTTAATCAATTCAGAAGACGCTCCATCCAAAGAAATATGGAAAATGAATGAACAGACAATATAATTATGCAAAATATCCCAGCCTCAGCTGAAGCTTTCGTAAACAGGTTTTCCTTTCTCAGAATGGATTTCTGATTGAAAAGATGAGACATCATCAATCATTTGTTTATGCAAAAGGATGTGAGCACATGGAAAAGTGATTAGTGAACTTTCATTCATTATCTGAACTTTTTTGCTGATATCTATATACTTGAGGAAAGAAAAAATGAAATGTTTCTCCAAAAAGAACCCCTTATTTATTGTTTGTTAAAAGTGTATGGAAGCAGAAGTGCATTTTAATATTTAAATATTATTGAACAGTTGTGAAAAGATTTTCAGAACATTGCCATATTTGATGATCTCTACTTGAACATATTAACTTAATTAAGATATTCAAATAAATAACACTTTAGTTTTTAAATATTTTTAAAATATTGAAATTGTCCAAACATCAAAGAGATGATATAGGCAACAGAATTTTAGTACAATCTCAGAATTTAAAAAAATAAATAAATACTAAGGAAATAGTAAAAATCACCTAGGTGATGATTATTGCTATGAAAAGTTAGGTTAATCTATTCAATCGCATTTTATTTTAATCTGTGAGGATGTATTTGATTTTAATTAAGAATCCTCCGTCAGATCCCAAGGGGAAACAGGTCAACAGCATTCCATTATCAGGCACATAGCACATATATATTTATCCTATCTTTTCTTCTCTTACACACGTGGACAAAAATGTAAATGACCAGAAAATATCAGTTTTGACCCTGGGAGGTTCCAGTGGAGTACAGTTGCTATGTATTCACATTCATTCAAGTTAAAAAAAAAAGAAGAGTATTGATGGGTTTGTATGTCACGACCGATCCGTACTCAGGCGCCGCTGAATTTTTCTATAAACGGGAATTACTCGCCTCTCTGCATCTCTGCATAGAAACTGTCCGTTCGCCTCTTCCCGGACCCACGGGAAGCGTGAGTGCAGCTCCGGGGACACTGAACTGTGCAGTCCGTGTCCATGTGACTAGGACCTGACCCCTCGGCTGGGACTGGGACTGAAGAGTGCTGTTCCGAGGCTGGACGCGGGCCTGAAGACAGCAGGGCAGGTGGGGGGGCGTGGGTCCAGGTGGCACCAGGAGGCCCTGCTGTGGGACAGGGAGAAACTCCCACTGCGTTTCGCCTCGGGATAGGCGTGGGGGCATCTGCTACGGCTGCTGGAGCCTTACCCCGAGCCACAGGACGAGGGTACTTGAGGAGATGCTGCCTGGAAATGACAGAGGGACCCACTGTGTTTCAGAAAATGTAGTGCCAATGCTTTATCTCCTTAATTACTGTCACATTAATCCTTTTATTGGAAACGCTAGAATTATTGCAGTTACAATGCGGTATTTACAGCAAGCTATGAAACCAGGACAGGGCCTTTTAACAAACAGCTTAAACGAAAAAGGAAACACAACTGAATAGTGCCCATCCGCTGGGAGCAGAACAGGCCGCGATTCTGCCGTCCAGCTACCCTCTCATTCTCTCCACTAGAGAGTCTGGGGGAAATCTACGTGTCTCCTTAAGAAGACCATGTTCGTACGGGTCTCAGGCTTTAGGAAAGTAGAAATGGTGAGATGAAGACGGTGATCATGACGACGACTGACCATCGTAACCATTTACGGGGTGTTCCCTTCCTGTGCAATAAGCACTTCATACATACTTTATCATTTTATTATTTTAGATGTCCCATGTGAAAAAAATTAGTAGCCTCATTTTAAGGTGTGTCAACTGAGGCTTAAAGTCATAAAGGTAAATACATGTGGGAAGGTTGGTCTAATTCCAAGGCTTGTGCTCTTAGCCACCACTTGAAGAGAAAACAGAGAATTCATTATTATTTTTTAATTTATGTTTATTGTTGAAAGTATTAAAGATATTATTTCTATTTATTTATTTATTTTTAACAATAGGAGAATTTAAATAAGTCAGTATCACCAAGTAACTCTGTGCTTAATATAACCCTGGGTTCTATATCCATTACCCTCATATTAACGTCCAAAAGGCAGATCACGGTTTAAAGACCTTTCATGAGCTGACCCCTCCTCGCCTCTCTGACCTTTCCTCTCAGTTTCTCTAAATATAACAGCTAAGATTATTTGACAGGTGTGGGTATGTGAGAGACAGAGTATGATGGGATATGGGATAGGCTCAGCTGGTGAAACTGAGAAATCTGGTTGGAATCTAGTATGATACTTGAAATTCAAGTGCTGCTATACATATAAACAATGTCCTTCGAGAAAATAAAGCAACTTTGTGAGAGAACAAATAAAGTACAGTTGCTCCACTGTTTGCCTCTGGGTTTTTCCTACCTGTTTGTTTCATCCTTAGCTCTACTTTGTATAATCCTTAATCACACATCAGCTCATGGCCATCCAGGATTTCCAAGTTACTGCTGCCTTTTATAGTTCAGTCTCTTGATAAAAGATGGAATTAAGAGATTTCAATTATACCAATAAATTTGAAAGTCAAGAAGAAAAGGAGAGCATAGAATTTTAAAGGCATGAAAATTACCACAGGAAAAGCAGAAAATTTGAATCAGCCACTTACTATAAAAGATGTTCACAAAGTGATTAAAGATTTTAGTCTTCTGTCCCCCAAAAGGCACTGGAGCAAGATAGTTTCTTTATCTAAGTCTAGGCTTCTTTTAAATGGCGGATAATTACAAAGATAATTAGACTTTTACAGACTCTAGGAATAGCTGGATACCTCATCAATTCATTTTATAAAGCACGAATGAAATTAAAAACCAACCCAAATAAAGATAGCACAAAGAAAGAAAATTATAGAACAGGCATATTTATACAATTAGAAATAGATATATGCTGACCTAGATGCATTAATTTTCAATAAAATTCTACCAAAGAGAATTCACTAGTGATTTAATAGATAAATATATTAGAGGAATGTAAGACTCATATTTCATTAAAAAATTAAAGGAGAAAAGTCATACAAATATTTCAATATATTAAAAATTATTTACTATAATTAAGTAGTCATTTTTTTATCTTAAAATGAAATTAAAATACTAATAAAGGAACGATAAACATCTCACACACATAAAAACATAGCTTTTTAAAAGCAAAACACTAAAAGCCATTTCCATTAAAATCTGAATAAAGAGATTCCATCAGTATTGCACTTAATTCTATTTAAATTCAGATAAAGCATTGTTAATAAATCCAGGTAAAGAACAGGAGAAAGTGAAACAATACATGCCAAAAAGCTAGGAAAAACAAGATGGCAAATTAAAATAATTATTAAGAGAGAAGCTAGTTACCCGGCCGGGCGTGGCTCAGTGGTTGAGCGTCGACTTAGAATCCAAGGGATCGGGGTTTGATTCCCGGTCAGGGCACATGCCCGGGTTGCGGGCTCCATCCCCAGTCGGGGGCGTGCAAGAGGCAGCCGATCAATGACTTTCTCATCATTGATGCTTCTCTCTCTCTCTCCCTCTCCCTTCCTCTCTCTGAAATCAATAAAGATATATTTAAAAAAAAAAAAAAAAGAGAGAGAGAAGCTAGTTAAGGTAGTTGAATATGACACGGTTACAAAAATATGGCTTCTGTCTGTACTCACAGTGACTACGTAGAAGTAAAAATGGGAAACGTTTTGTTTTCAAGAGTAACAAAACTGTACCTTACATAGAAATTAATTTAATAAGAAAATTTAGCATCTTTAAGAAAGAAATTATTAAAAGGCATAAGACAAGGTCTGTACTTAAATAATGGCATATCTTATTCTTTAAAATTTTTTTTTTTTAATATGTCTTTATTGATTTCAGAGAGAGGAAGGGAGAGGGGGGGAGAGAGAGATAGAAACATCAATAATGAGAGAGCCATTGATCGGCTGTCTCCTGCACACCCCCTGCTGGGGATCGAGCCCAAAACCCGGGCATGTGCCCTGACCAGGAATTGAACTGCAATCGCGACCTCCTGGATCATAGGTTGATGCTCAGTCACTAAGCCACACCAGCCTGGCGGCATATCTTATCCTTAAATGCAAAGACAACATTTTTTTAAATGTCGACTGCCTGAAAATTAATCTTTTCTTAAAGTATAACTCCAAATGGAATACTAACTTTTTTGAACTGGATAAATGAGTTAATAGTTTCAATGTAAGTATAAATTATACAGTTTTACATATTGACACCTTTTTATTTGTATTTATTGTTGAAAACAAAGATGAGAAAAAAAATATTAAAGACGTGTTTTACAATATGAATACATGGAGCTAGAGAGAATGAGCACGATGATGATGAGGGACAATGATGGCGGCAAAATTCTGGAAGGTCCCCAAAATGAAAGGCGAAGTAACTACTGATTTGCAGACCCAATCTCATGCCACATACCAGAGCATGCATATGATAGGTTAAATATGTGTTAAATCTACATTAACTATTTGTTAAACATAGGTTAAATATTTAAATTAAAATAAAACAACTCTCTGTCTCTCACTTTCTCTCTGCCTCTCTGTATATCTGTCTCTCTCTGTGTCTCTGTCTCTCTCTCTCTATAGTTATATATATACCCACATGTATGGGGGGACTGTTTCTTCTTTATAAGTGTATCATATTACTTTACATTTAGATTTTTAAGAGAATTCCCATTAATATAAAATAGCATGAGTAATTTCTGATGTGTAAGAATTATAAAATATGATATCCCTCAAAAAGAATGAGTTCTATATTGCTTTACTTGGGTGGAGTCCATCATACTGTTAAGTGACAAAAGTAAGATTCAGAGTAGCATATATAAAACCATCTTATATTTTGAAAACAATGACTAATCCCACTATGTATGCATATGAATTTACATACTGCTATATAAACATAGAGAAAGCTATGTGCTGCTCAGATATTCTGCTGCAGGAAGCAGACCACCTGTTATCCTTCTGGGTTCAACCCTTGGCTGATGTTGAGGCCACACTTTCTGTGGGCTGCTGTCAGCCAATGACTGGGCACAACATGGTTAATAACTCAGGCCCATTCATGCAAGTTGTCAACTGGGTGACTTCCGCTGAGTCCCCATTGGCTTAGCCAAACTTGCTTAGAGCTACACTGCAACCTGTCTCTGCCCTATGAGATCAGGGCACATGAACTGGCCTTCAGCTAGGGCAACTAACTCATCCTAGTTTGCCTGGGACTTTCATTGTTTTTGAGCACTGAAAATAATGCAACCCAAGAACCTCTGCAGTCCTGGACAATTAGACTTTTGCTTACCCTTCCTTTCAGTGCTATTCAGTAGAAGGTGAGGCCGGAGTAATGGGCCACAGAACTAGGCTTAGGCTGTCTGGGTTCATCCTCAGGAGTGGTGAATCTTGGTTTGGAATATCAGGATAAGATACTTGAATTTTTTGAGGTTTTCTAGAATTACAGATAATCTGAGCTGAGAGATTTTTTTTCTTATCCAATCACCTTATAATAGGAATTAGGAAGGTTGTCGAGTCTGCACTCCAGCCCAGCCTGCTGATCTTCAGTCTAGTGTCCTCAGCACACTGCCCCAGCTTCTCGCAGCAGCAGAACGCTTACGCCCTAGCCACCCTGAGCTTCGCCAAGTGCCTCAGGACCGCCACTCCCTACCCTGCTTCTCCAGTTTGTTTCCTCTGTGAGGTTGTTCCTACTCTAAGAGCAATTTCTTACCCTTTTTAAAGGTCTAGTTCAAATGATACTATAAGGACAGAAAAAGGCCTCTGCTCTCTTTTTCTTTGCTGTGGCCTTTCCACAATTAATGAGAAGCACCTGGTAATTAAGTCCCAAGATTGTTGGCTCCTCTGTTCAAACTGTGGGACAAGATAAGCTCCTCTTAGGGCTACAATCTTGCATCTCCCTCCTCCCTGCTGCTTTCACAATTCAGGAATGAGTCACACTACGGAATCTTTAGTAGAAAGTTCCCTCCACCCTCGCCTTCTAACAAGCCTCTTGTGAACTCTTCATAACTTTTGTCCTAAGCATGCTTTATAGGCGTGGGAAAGATACTGATAAGACACTTCCCTAGGACATCCGCTAGACTGTCTCCTGGAAAGCAAACAAACTGTAACCTTTCAAGACAGCCCCTGGTGTCTGCTCAGCTTCAACACAACCCAAACCCCCTCCCTTCCTTGTCCCTTGGCAATAGCCACTGCTTAAAAGAGTAGGCTACCCTTTGTTCCCTGCCCTGTATCGACTAGCAATACTTGGACTTTTCCTTTCTTGGAAAGTAAAATAAGCTTCCTTTCTATATCTCTTCTTTTAGTTGCAAATTCTTTCACAGCTAAACCCTAACAGATACCATTTCTGGGAATCCTCCCCAGGTAGAGGAAGGATCTCCCTCCCTTTATTTCCCACATGTTCCAAATCTCTCTTTCAGTTCTTACTACACTGCAGTGTGGCAATTGTCCTGTTCCTTCCCACCATCTAATGACTTCAAAGACTCTGGAGCCAGATCTCCTGGTTTCAAAGCCAGTTCTGCCACTTACCAGCCTTCTGACCTTATGAAATTAATTTATTCTTACCAAGTCTTATTTCCTCATATGTAAAATGTAGTAGTGTAGGATTAAGTGGATTCATACATTATAGCACTTAGGAATATGTCTGGCACAGAGTAAATTCTGTATAAGAGCTGGTGTTATTACTATCCCTGTCCTCATCACCCACTTCGGTGTCACATTTATGATCAATAGAGATTTGCTGAATGAAAAATCATAATAGCAACTGCATATTAGCACCAGAGTAAAGAGAAAGGGCAAAGCCAGGCCACACACAGCTGAAGCCACTGGCCAAGTGCACCTCACAAGGGCCTGCACCTATGCAGCTAGCATGCCCCTTCACTATTATGTCCAGGCATTACAAGGGCGTCTCTGAGAGACGAAGTAACCGTCATTGGTTTTCAGTTAGCACTATGGAAATCTGATGCATGCATTTCTTCAACCATTGCAGCTGGCATTTCATCTAAACCACTGCCTGAAACTGATCTTGTCAAGGTCACCAAATTCAATGGCCCTGCATTTGTCTTCATCTTCCAACCTCTCAGCTTCCATTGACACATTTTCTGACTCTCTCCTGTTTAAAACATTCTCTGGTCTTGAGGTCCAATTCACTTTTCTAGATTCTTCCTCTCTTTCAGGTTATTACCTCACAACATAACTGTGTTGTTGGAGGCAACAGGTATACTGGCATGATCCGAGTAGCACTAGGACACATGGCCAAAAGCACCTTCCTGTGTCTAAAACTCTAACATGTTTAAAGCCCAGGGATGTGGTGCGATAACAGGAAGGGGTGGTGTGCGAGGAAGCGGGGTAGCCTGTAGAACCAAACATTTTAAAACTGGGAAAAGGAAAAGTTGCCTTCAAATTATTGTAAAGTAGTAATCTGAGAGGTAGGGGAAATCTAGAAGAGTCGTACTTCAAGCTCAGACCAGAGAATGCTTTAAACGGGAGGAAGTCATCAAATGCGCCAATTGAAGCCGAGAGGTTGGAAGATGAAGACAAATGCAGGGCAATTGAATTTGGTGACCTCGACAAGAGCGGTTTCGAGCAGTGGTTTAGATGAAATCCCAACTGTGGTGGTGGTTGAAGAATACAGAGAGACGGTTAGTGGCAGGATGTGTCAATGACTTTTTAAAGAAGTGTTGGTATAGGAGAAACAACAGGCAGAAGAAATGGGGTGGTCACTGGAGATATATGAGAAGCAAATTCGGTTATTTTCCGTTTTCTTTCTAAGAATGAGAAATTCTAAACTATTTTTATAAGTGTTATCAATGTCCATTTAGGAGAGTCATATTTAAATTTCAGCAAAAGAGGGGGCAATCATAGTTGCTGAATCCTCCAGAAAGTGTGCAGAAACATGGTGTAGAATATGAAGGGGGTACCCATTTATAAGAGGCACTACATTGAGTTAATTTTAACAAAAGGGCAAAAAGAGGATTCTGAGTTAAGGAAGTGGATTTTTAGGTTTGTTACTAGGAAGATAAGGGGTTTTCTATTAGAAAACTTCCATTTTCTTAATGAAGTACAAAGCAAGTTCAACAAAAAAGTGAGAGAGCCTAGAATAGTAAGTGGGTTTTAGGAGAGTAGAGACCGTATGAATTAGTTGTTTTTGAGCATGTGAACATGATTTTATTTGATAATTGTAGTAAGACTATTATACAGGGTTGACTCTGTCTGGTTTATGAGATTTTTTTCCTGCAGTGTTTGGCCCCTGGGATGTGGACATGGAAAAACTGGACAGTTGGGTTTAACTAGGATGGATAATATACCACTCCAGAGCTAAGAAAGAATAAGCAATTTGTCCAGGAAAAGATATAACTATGATGGTGGATCATGGACTATAACTGAAATATACAAAAATAAAAATGAGAAGCAGGGTCTTTCTTTTAGTGAGAAATAATAATAGCAACAGATTGGTGATCTCAACATATCTCCTCTAAAGATGGACTGGCCACATGTCAATAACTTTGTCAGATCCCAAATATTATTTGAAGTTAAGACATTTGAGGTTTTTTGGGACACAGTGAGGAGGTGGAGGAAAACAGATCACTGCTGGGAGGCAGGTGTGACATGCAACAACGTGCAACGAGTAAGGAGTAAGGACAAGCTGTGTAAGAAAAGAACGGAACTATTATAACACCATTCTTTTCATTGCCCCTTTCACATAAAAATATACACATCATTCATGACTCAACCTGACAGTAAACACAGGCCTCTGGAATTACTTCTTAATGACTGCACAATATCCAATGATATATATATTAAGTGACTCTTCTATAGCTGAATATTTAGTTTGATTCCATGTTGTTAAATTATGCCTTGAATTTAAGAGCCTTCCTTGTACATTTTTTTAAGATAATCTCATCTGGGATTTCTGGGCATATCTGAGTTCCCTTGGGGGTCCTCTGATTATTCCTTTGTACGACCATAAGAGCTTTAGAAATAAGGGAACATGCACAGAATGTCACAGCTTTCAGGAAAGGCCACCTCCTCCAAGGAACAACGACATGAGTACAGGTCCCCTGCCCTTTGGTAGTTTGAGATTCTGTCCCAATTACATTCTATGAGGTCATTACAGAAGCTTTGGAGTAGCTAGTTTGATTTTTTAGAGACTGATTTTCATTCCCAAGACAATTCCACTTAAAACATACTGTGGAATCAAGAAGCTCTTCTATCTCTTAATTTTAATTCACCTTCATTTGAATTAAACATAATTCCACACTTGTTGGGTATAAACCCACTCTTCTGGTGCTCTGTATAAAAATGCATTGAGAATTAGAAGGTGATCTCAGATCCCGAGAATTTTGAAATGCAGCCTAGGTTGCTATTGGAGGCAATTAAGACTGTAGATTTGCATTAACTTGAAATATCTTAACTGTCTTATGAGCTGGTGCTTTTTTTAGAGTCCTAATTAAATCTTGTAGATCAACAAACAGAAAATATCTAGGCAGGTGTACATATGCTTACATATCATGAGGTGAGGGACTGGAAATGGGCCTTCTCCTCAGTATCAGAGCGGGGTGATCCTGAAACTTTTATTATTTCAAATAAGTAACAAGAAAATTTATTTCAGTTACCCCCCCCCCGCCCCCCCCCCCCCGACTTGCATGAGTCATTCCTTCTCTGAGGAATTCCTAGCTCAAGCTGCTGCTCTGGGAGGTACAGTAAGCCTCAGCTATCCAGGTGGTTCTATGAGAACATCGAAGACAGCATGTTTTACTTCTGACCTCATCAAAAGTACCTTCAAGACTGCTGCTCACAGTCCCGATTTAAAGAACAGGTAACTGCAGAATTTAGCATTAAAAAACTATCTTTACAAATTCTGTACAATTTATAGAATTATTTAATTCTCTAAAGCAACTACTTCTGTCGATAAAGGCAGTTTACGAACAAGGGGTGCACCGTGAGTACAGATGCACCGTACAGTTGAAGGGGAGAGGGAGGCGTTTCTGCACTAGCAGAGAAGGCAGAAAAGTAGGTCCGTGTGTGATCTTGTGACATACACTCATCTTATTAGAGAACAGTGGGCGTGGTTGGAGGGGCGTCTTACTAGTTACCTGCCTCCCTATTTTTTTCTTTAGATAAAAGATGAAACTTTGTAGAGAGAATAATAACTAAAGGTATTATCTTGAAAGAATAATACTATGGGTACTATGGCTGCAGGGGGACTCTTACCTGTGCCCAGCAACCTTTACCTCTATTCTAGAAAGACCCCTGACTTCCTCTTTAGATTTGCAGCCTTTCTGTAGCGTTGTTTGTTGCAAGGCAGACCCTCTTCTTCTCCTAAAAGGTTGACATGAAACAGATTCGCCACCTGGGACAACAGGCGTTGTGACATTCAGGCACGTGGTGGCCCAGAGCTTTCCTTTCACTGTAGTGATCACACCTTGGGAAGGAATGCACCGCTTCCGAAGGCATCAGGCCCAAGGCTGCAGAGGGGGCTTTGTCCCTTACGAGGCACAGAGATAATTTTGAACTAGTCATGTGACCCCTGGGAGTCTCTGTTCCCTTTGTAAAATGAAAGCGGGGACAGAGTTACATTTGCTAACTCACCTAAACATTTTGCTGTGTGAGACAATGTCTCCAAACAGTAAAATAGCCTTGATTTCTCCTGCAGCTTTATTGCTTCCAGCTGAGGGAACTTGTGCAAATTACATACACTTTTTTGTGCCTCAGCTTCCTCATCTGTGAAAGGATACTTTTTAGGACTTTTGGGAACACTAGTAAATTTTTTTTTCAATCAAAAATACCAGCCTCAAAGATGAAACACATTTATCTTCTGCATCATTAGTAAAGGTAGTAAGTTAAAATCTATTGATAAGTTTAAATCCTTGAGTTCATAGTGACATTTTTTAATGGTCATCTTTGCAAAATGACAGAAAAAAATCCATTATCTTGAAAACTAGTAAATAAAGAGAAATTATTAAGCTTCCCTCCTGCCTTTCCTATATAATTCGTACCATCAGGTAACCAAATGTGAGATTAGGGCAAGTGATCCTTTATATAATTATTTAATTCTTATGGAAAGAAATATAGAATCTGAATAGCCACATTTTCAACCCCCAGCAACTTAACGGACCAAGGCATTAGCACCAATAGCTGCTGGTGTCAGAGAACAAAGCCAGTCTCTATGGGCCTCCTGGAGAAACACGGCTCCAACCGCAGTCTCATGAAGTGGTAGAAGCTGAGCATAATTCAGACGCAACAGTCCCGACTTTCAGACTGTGGGGTTGTACCATTCCATGGGCCTGGACTCTGAACAAATACAGTTTATCAAATACATAAATAATAAATAAATAAATAAATAAATAAATAAATAAATAAGTAAATGGAGTGGATGAAAGAAACCATGGATTAAAAAATATGTTTTAAAAAGATTTAATAGATATGACCATTTAGAAAAAAATTAACACTCATGGATGCACACGAGAATGACAAAACTACAAGAGCATCATGGAAATGACCCTAAAATCAGAAATATGTGTGGGGAAAGGGGGAGTGTGCTGGAAAGGAGGCAAGTGCCGCTAGGCACAGGGCTGGCAGGCAGAGTTCTATCTTACAAGGGTAAACAATTCATGAAGCAGCACATTTGTTTCAGGTGTTTTTCTATAGCTCTATTTAAAAAAAAAAAAAAAAAAGTACAATGTTTTTAATGAAAACAAAAGCAAAATCCTTAGTACCCTTAGCATCATCACCTAATTCAATGTATAACCATCTCAAGGAAAATCACAAAGAAATTTGCTTTCAACAAAGTTCCTGCTGCCAGCAGGATAACGTAATCTTACTTCATACTACCACAGAGCTGTCTCCTATAAGGTATTTTCTTTTGCTCTAACTGAGAATTAGAGAGTTTGCAAGATACTTCTTATCCATGAAATGTCAGAATTCTTTTAAATACAGAATTCGTGTAACAAATGTTAAAAATAACACTTGAGAAAGCAGATTTCCTGGGATTTTGTTTCTATTACGTAAAATGGCATTTTAAACACTTTCTATTTCTCTCTTTAGCAAGCACTCCAAGGCAACCACATTTATCACTGTATACCAACTACTTCCGCAAATACTGTATTTTAATCTCATGGCTGTCACTGTGGGCAGTTTAAATTTAAGCAATATATAATGGTATCTTCTCCTTTGTATTGTATAAGCTAGATATTAAAACGGGATATTTCTTGAATATTTAAAGATAACAGACTTTGGGGTTTTCATAGCAACAAAAAGAAGGTCACAAAATTCAAGGTTTTTATTTATTTATTTTCAAGTATGTCCCAGATTTGGATTGAAACAGAGTCTCATGCTAATTAGCCCCTGGTATGGAAATACACCTCCTTTGTATTTCTGCAGCCTATGATTGAAGTGATTGTGTTGGGTCCCGAATTTTTTGAAACAAAATGTTAGAACCCTGGAATGTGAGCCTTACACAGCTTCTTCATAATGTGCTGATCCAATTTCTAGCTGGTGTAGGTGGTATTTCCATGGGTATTACATGGGCCTAACAATCCTAACATAGGCTTCCAACTTTGGGTCTGGCATACCTGCACATGTATTACCTTTTCATTTCAGTTAATTTACATGACAGCCCAAGGAAGTAAATGTCATTATGAATGAGCACCTAAACCACAAATGAAACTGGAGTAACAGAAATAAGGTAGAGAGGTGCATGCAACGGGGGTTGAACACCAGGCAAACACTACCTTATAACCTATATTTTTTCTATTCCCTTTTGTCACTTTCCTGTTTCCTTATCAAAAGCACTGGATAGAAAGGAAAGAAGCAGACCTAGAGGAGATGGAAATACCAGAGAGGAGTTGAATTTCAGTCACTGGTGTCAAGGGGTTGGGCAGAGGTGGCACAAAACTTATCATCGCTGGGCAGGGCGATGCAGACTTCTGCTATTCTGAGGTCTGCTCTGGCTTCTAATGCCTTCTCATTGGTGGGCTGGAACATTCTGGAAATTAGTATTCACCAGGGGTTAACCACGGGGTAAATTATGCACAAAAATAAACACATACTAAATTTTTAAGTTGATTTATTCTTTCATTTGTTCCTTCAGCCTTCAAAAAAAGACAAAGAGAACATTTCTAGAGTTTTTATGTGCCAAGCACTATGCACATCAAGTTAAATTAGACATAGTCTCCACCCTAAGGTAACTCACAGTCCACTGGAGGTTTTTTGGCACGAATTATTTGCATTCTAGTTTATCTCATGGGGAATTTCTGTAGTAGAGGGAAAACATGTTTTGGAGAAACATAATTGTATATCCTCTTATCTGTCTCTTCTAACCTATACTGTCTCAGAACATTTCTCACTGAACTATTCAGAAAAAATATAAAAGTGGTAGAAACTGCTGAGACTTATTGGCTCTTCCCATCAACACTGATGAATTCATTACATTGGTAAATGCCAAGTTTTCCCATTACTGTCACCCAGGCATCTACCCATTGATCATTCCTAACTCCATTGTTGTCACAGATACACCTGAGCCAAAAAACTAATAGTTGATGCAAAAGTGGAGGAGCATGTGGAATCCCTTCCGGACTCTTGGAATAATTTTTCAGAATTAGGGAATTTGCTTGTGTAATTTCTCTAGGGATTCCCTCAATTATTCTGCATCAGCTTTGTAACAAATGGTAATAATAGCTATTTTAGAATTTAATATAACAGGAGCTCAGGCAGAGGAGCAGGTGCAAAGGGAATTAAGTGAAAAACCTTTCTCTTTTGAAAATTAATCCTCCGCCCTGGCTTTTGGGGCTTGGTTGGTTGAAACATTGTCCTGTATACTAAAAGGCGGAGGGTTCGAGTCCCAGTCAGGGCCCATACCCAGGTTGCAGGTTCGATCCCTGGTTGGGGCGTGTGTGGGAGGCAACTGATTGATGTTTCTCTATCATATTGATGTTTCTCTCCCTCTTCCTGCCTCTCTCTAAAATCAATAAAGTTCTTTAAAAAAAATGTTTTTTTAATCAATCTTCTTGTGTTTCCTGTACTGGACTCACTGTTTTGTCTGGCTCTCACTTTCTGTATCTGGGGCTTCAGGTCAAGATGGTGGTGGAGGCAAACTCAGTACTCAGGACCTCAAACAAACACCAAAATTACAACTAAACTACAGAAGGACCATCATTCAGAACCACCTGAAATCTAGCTGAACAAAAGTTCTATAACTGAGGATATAAAGAAAAAGCCACATCAAGATTGGTAGGAGGGACAGGGACAGAAAACAGCCTGGTCCAATACCCAGGAGTGGTGGTTGAAAAGTAAGAGGGATATCTTGGCTGTGAAGGTTCCCCCCTGAAGAGTGAAGGGTCCCAGCCTCATGCCAGGCTCTCCAGACCAGGGTTTCAGTGCTGGGAAGGAAAGTCCCCATAACATCTGGTTGTGGAAACCAGAAGGGATTATGGCTGAATGACTGAAGGTTCCTGGAGACCCAGGCAGTTCCTCTTAAAGGGCCTATGCACAGACTTCCTAGGACTCACTCACTCTTAGCTCCAGTGCTGGGAAAGCAGCTAGAAAGGCGCCAGGGACATATGGGAGGGACTGAATTGTCTTGCATCAGGGCAACAGCTGGGGGGGGGAGAACTTTCTGCCAGACAAAAGTGCTGGCAGAGGCCAATGTTCCTTTGTTGAGCTCTACCTCCAAGAGTTGACAGGCAGGTGCCATATTTGAGTCTCCATCAACCTAACACTGTTCATCCACTCTGGTGATTTCCTGAGACCTTGCCCCACCCAACTTGCAGCCCCACCCAACTCCTTTCCAGTGGCTTTTCCATAGGAATGACCTGTCTTAGATCATGTTGCCAACCTTCCTAAAATATCTCAAACAAGCAGCATTTGGCTTCTGCTTATCCCGTACAGCTTACTAAATGGCCCAATGTCAAGCACTAGCAGCTGGCCTTGGTTCATAGCTTGGCCCCTCCCAGGTACCTCCACTCCCAGCACAAGAAGCAGCCATCTACAGGTCACTTTGTAGCTCATGCCAAGTGGCCCATGGCAGGGCACAGGTGGTGGCTGATATTGACCTGCACCTTCCAGGAGGCACCAGTGGTAGTTCAGATCATGCCAAAGCAATGTCCAACTACCTCCATGAGTAACATACTCAGGGAGTGTACCTCTCTGGTGCTTGAGCCCCCCACTGAAGTGAGTTCTGCTCCATGGGGTCAGCCCTTGCACAGCAGATACTCCATGATTATTGTAGCCAGTCCTCACAGCTGATGGACCTGGGTAAATTTCTCCTACTGACATGCCAATACCAATCAAGGCTCAACTACAGCAGGCGGGTGTACACAGCCTACACAGAGAGGCTGTTCACCTAACATGCCCCACTTGAGTGACTGTGGTGGCTGCACCCCTAGGCCCTACAGGATGTTTACTACATAAGGCCACTCTACCAAGGCCAGGAGACGTATCACCTCGACCTAATGCACAGAAACAAACACAGAAAGGCAGACAAAATAAGGAGACAAATTTAGGGCATTTCATGCCCTAAATGAAAGAACAGAGCAAAATCTTTTAAAAAAGAACTAAACAAAATGGAGACAAGCAGTCTACCAAATGCAGAGTTCAAAATATTGTTATAAGAAGGATGCCCAATTAACTTAAAGGAAGAGTAGAGGAACGTAGTGAGAACTTCAACAAAGAGAAAGGAAATGTAAAAATTGGGATAGAAAACATAAAAAAGAACCATTCAGGAATGAAGAATACACCAACTGAAATGAAGATTATATTAAGAGAATCACCAGCAGAATACATAAAGCAGGAAGTGAAGGATCAAATCAGCATTTTGGAAGATAAGGAAGCAGGAAAAGCCCAATCAGAACAGCAGAAAGAGAGAGAGAGAGAGAGAGAGAGAGAGAGAGAGAGAGAGAGAGAGAGAGAGAGAGAGAGAGAGAGAGAGAGAAAGAAAGAAAGAAAGAAAGAAAGAAAGAAAGAAAGGGAAAAACAAATATGAGGATAGTGTAAGGAGCTTCTAAGAACAACGTCAATCATGCCAACATTCTCATCATGGGGGTGCTGGAAGGAAAAGAGAGAGAGCAAATTAAAAATCAATTTTAAAAAATAATGATGATAAACTTCCTTAACACAGTAAAGAAAATAGACATACAAGTCCAGGAAGTGCAAAGGGTCTCAAACAAGATGAATCCAAAGAGGCCCACACCAAGGCACATCATAATTAAAATACGAAAAGTTAAAGACAAAGAGAGGATCTTAAAAGCAGCAAGAGGAAAGCAATTAGTTATCTACACAGGAGCTTCTAAGAGTCTGTCAGCTGATTTCTCAAAAGAAACTTTGCAGGCCAGAGGGATTGGCACAAAATATTCAAAGTGATGTAAAGCAAGGCTTTACAACTAAGATTATTCTACTCAGAAAAACTATTGCTTAGAATGGAAGGACAAAGAGCTTCCAAGATAATAAAAAACGGCCCTGGTTGGTGTGGCTCAGTTGGTTGGACATCGTTCCAGGCACTGAAAGGTTGCTGGTTTGTTTCCTGATCAGGGCACATGGCCAGGTTATCAGCTCTATCCTCGGTAGGGGGCATGCAGAAGAAAGATGACCAATGTTCCACTTTTTTCTCTCTCTCTCTTTCCCTCTCCTTTCCTTTCTCTCTATAAAAACAATGAAAATAAATAAATAAATAAATAATAAATAAGTAAGTAAGTAAATAAATAAATAAATAAATAAGTAAAAACAGAAAACTAAATGAACTCATCACACCCAAGCCAGTATTACAGGATATGTTAAAGGGTCTTCTTGAGGGAGAAGAAAAAGAATGGTAAAAAATATAAATTATAAATAATAAAATGGTAATAACTACATATCTATCAACAATTATTTTAAATTCAAATGGGGTAAATACTCCAACCAAAAGACATACAGTGGCCAAATGGATAACAAAACAAGACCTTTACACATGCTGTCTACAAGAGACTCACAGGATCCAGCAATTCCACTTCTAGGTATTTTTCGGAAGAAACCCCAAACACTAAATCCAAAGACTTACACCCTCCTATTTTCACTGCAGCATTATTCATAATAGCCAAGATATGAAAGTTACCTGTGCACATTAGTAGATGAATAGATAAAGCAGAAGTGGTACATATATATTTAATGGAATATGACTCAGCCATATAAAAGAGTGAAATCTTACGATCTGCAACAACATGAATGGACCTAGAGGGTACTGCGTTGAGTGAAATAAATCACACAGAGAAGGATAAATGCCAAATGATTTCACTTATATGTGGAATCTCAAAAACAAAATAAATGAACAAGCAGAACAGAAACAGATTCATAGATACAGAGAATATTTTGATGGATTCCAGATGGGAGGGGGCTTGGAAAAGGGGTGGAAAAGGTGAAGGGATTTAGAAGTACATATTGGTAGTTACAGAATAGTCAAGTTAAGGTAAAGTACAGCATAAGGAACATAATATTGTAATAATTATATATATCGTCAGGTAGGTACTAGATTTATCCGGGTGAGCACTACATAATTTATATAAATGTCCAATCATGGGATTTTACACCTGAAACTAATATAATGTACATCAACTGTAATTTAAAAATTTAAAAATATTAAGAAAAGAACTGCACTGTGATTCGCTTATAAATTTCTTGCTGCTGACCTGCTCTTAAACTCACTTTTTTCCTGGGTCTAATAAAAATAACACTATAAGCATTTTTTATATGCTAAGCACTGTACTATATATATCACTTTAATCTTCAAATAATAAAGAGTTGTTATTAATTTATTTTGCTTGTAATACAATTAAGTGGCTTACTCAAGTCATACAAGTAATACATACTAGAGTAAAGATTTGGGGATTTGGACCCAGGACTGTCAGAATCAACCCAGAAAGAAATAATCCTTGTTCTTTCCCTGTGGCACCAGAATACTGCCTTCATTAGTCCAGGGTGGTCCCCCTGCTTTGGCAGGACATTTAAAATAATATAGCAATTATCTTTCATTTAGATCTGTTAAGATATCCAAAATTTGATATAATTATTTGCTCACACAGTAGAAAGTGAGAGCTTGGTAGATTTTACTATATTATAAATCTTACACAGTGTGGTCTCACTATTTTCTCAAGAATGCCCTCAATGATGAAAATGCCTTCAGGGGGCCAATTTCTTTGTTCTCTGGGTTCCAGATTGTTCTCTCATCGTCTTCCCTGTCCCATGCCGTTCACATCACAGGCCAATTACCCTTGGCATTTAATAAAAGAATTCAGTCTTTTCTTCTGGATCACTAAAAATTCACTCCAAGTGCAACTCCATTAATTTCCTCAGCATTGGCTGGCCCTGCCTCTCTTTTTACATACTTAGGCACAGCTCAGGGTTCCTAGTGCCCTGTGAATAGTGACCGTGACTCCTAATCTAGTGTCCTGAGTGTACTGCACTGGCATCCCCATGTTGGAGATGAAGAAGAAGTGGGGTCGACTCTGGACTTGAATGGGAAAAAGCCAGAAAATGTGTTGGCTTCACTGGGAATCTGGAAAAATGAATAAATAAATGTACATATATGTGTGTACATATGTACGGACGGTGTATGGATATTTCTATACAGGAGACAGCCATCTTCCTTACTTGAAGGTAATTGATATCAGGCCAGTAAAAATAAAAACGCTTAAAACAGGTAGCAAGATTTCATTTAAGGAGGGAGAAAAACATTGGGAAGGTGAAACTATGTTTGCAAATGTGCGTATTTTCTTTTACATTCCTAAAGTAGAGGTTTTAATTGTCCCAAGGACTAAATCTACCAATGAACAAAGTGTGGATAAAGTCCTGATATGTTTTCAGTGATTTTTCTTTACAAATTTTATGATTACATCTTATGTGATCTTCACTTTGCATTTGCCTCTTTCAGCAGATCTTAAAGCACCCATATGTAAACAAACAAAAACAGTTAGCAGGACCGCCGTATGCCCAAGGCTTTGCTTAATCATTTTTTTTTTTTGCAGTGCCGATTCTGTCATCATTCTTTCTGCTTTGCTGTCCCCTCCCTCCCTCCCTCCCTCCCTCCCTCCCTCCCTCCCTCCCTCCCTCCCTCCCTCCCTCCCTCCCTCCCTCCCTCCCTTCCTTCCTTCCTTCCTTCCTTCCTTCCTTCCTTCCTTCCTTCCTTCCTTCCTTCCTTCCTTCCTTCCTTCCCTCTTGATTGCTAAAATTCTGGGTGTGATTTGAGTAATTCCCCAATATTACTATCAAGGATCCATGAAATATTGCACATATAAGAGTTGCAATTCCATTCTGTGATTGATTCCCCTTACCTTTATATTCTATTGTCAAATGCAACATCTGGAAATCACTTAAAGATGATTTACACAGGCATGATGTATGAGTGGAAAGTTCAACAGAGATGGATGATGGAGCAGAGGGTGATTTTGTAAGTGCTTAGTACATAAGTGAATACTGTCATATTATAAAGACTCTCTTCTATACATACCTTCTTAAAATTAGAGACTTGAGTAATGAGATGCCCATGAACAGAGCATCCATTATATTGTTTCAACTTTGTCACTGAACATGTCATAGACATTCTTCCAGGTGAATACATCGAGCAGGCAAGGACAAATCCAGCCAGAGGTACCCTGACTCTTTGTTCAATTTTTATAATTAATCCACATATACACAAAATTCAATTAAAAATTATCTTGGTATTTATTATGTAAATTTTTTATTCCCCCACCTTGCAATCCTTAGGAATCGGTAAAGAGAGAAATCTGGTGCAGTTCAATTGCATGAGCAATTCTGTAGCTAGAAAGCAATTGTTAGGAAAGAGTTTGGTCGGAATACCAGCTTTAACACCTGTTCTCTTAGAACAAGATTTCTTTACTTTCAGAAGAAGGGCTGCAACATTTCTGATTCTACCTGCAATATGGCCATTCAAAATCCATTACCGAGGAATGGAATTTAAAAGTTAATGTTACATTTTATACTCAAGGAAAACACATCCATTTTGCTGCTAGAAAGGTAGCACTACATAGAGGGTGCATGGAAATTTAAAAAGTATTTTGGCAAAATTACTTCTAAAATTTGAAAGGGAGATTTACAACATCATTATGCACTGTAACTACAACAATAATTTAAGAAATTCTAAAGTGCATATATTATTGGAGGCAAGTAAGATATAAAATTACAGCGAAAATAAATTTACAATGAAACAATCGAAACCCTCCCCCCATCTTCCCAAAATAAAAGTTCAGCTCCCACAATCCCAGAGGAAAACTCTGCCTTGACTTAATTGCTTTTGCTTAAGTGTATCTTAGGTCACAGGTGTGCTTAGTTGTTTTCCTTCTGACCCCTAGAGATGTGTGCAACGTGACAAGTCTCAAGGGGACGTTCAGTGCCGGCGCCTCTTGAGTAGTGGCTGCTGAATCTCCCAGCCCGTTATTTCGGAAATGAAGTCTCGAGTGTCTGTAGGAACAGGAGAGTCTAAAGAAAATGCTCCAAGTGGAACCGGCAGATCTAAAATAATTTTGAAGCCTCTGGTTTTATCATAAAGTTATGCAGATGTTTACTGAATACAAAAGCAAAGTATTGTTTAGGGGCTTTAAGTAATAAATGCTCTTAAGCTCAGCTCTCTGTGGGTGGTAAATTAGCAGGTGCTACCTGCTGGGGGCACACCCAGGGGCCTGGGGATCAGCTCTCTGTCTGTCAATCTAGGAGGGCAGTGGCCGGGATGTCAAACAGGAGCGAGCTGGTCCCACTCCCCATCGCTCACCTTCCTCCAGGCACCAGTTGCTCACCTGCACCTTCCCACCTTATGGTGAAGGGAGAGGACAGGTCAGGGAGGTGAGCACCAGAAGATTATGACGGACCCGTTCAGAGGTAAAGATTTCTCCCTTTGTTCTAATTCCTACCTTAAATACAATGGCAATTCACACCTGAATAAAAAGCATTATGTCAATACCTCATTTTTATAGGTGGAAAACAATTTTTAACCCATCACCTCATATATCCTTTAAACCACTCAATGCAGCTATGGGCCGGGTGGTTATACCCATTTGAGGAATTAGGAAACTGTTTCTGAATGTCTTGAATAGCTACAAAAAAAACCCAAAACCAAAACAAACAAAAGCAAACAACCAAAAAAAAAGTCTGATAAAATCAAGGCAAGAACGCTTTTTTGAATGACCAACTTCTCTTTCCACAGAAATGTATTGTGTCCTCAGGCACTTTCTCAGAAGTCTTCCATTAGTTCTCACATCTTCAGTACAACACAGATTTCAGAGGACATGCTGAGCTCTGAGCTCCGTGTGCAGAGGCTGAGCGAGTCCTGAGCAAGTCTTCCAGCCTCTCAGAGCCTCATCTTCCCAGCCCGTGAAGTGTGGATGCAGGGCCTTGCCTCCTGGAGCCGTTATAAACATAAATAATGTGATACGGAGGAAAATACTCATCACGGTCCCTGCAACAAAAGGGGCCTGCATTTTACGTTCTTCACCTCCTAGGTAATGCGCTCATAAGCCCATCGATTCAACATAACGGTAAATCTGAGTCCAAGAAGGTTTCTAATTGCAATTTTCTTTAAAGGAAGAAAGAAAGATTGGTGGTTGGATGAATGGGGAGCGATGTAAATGAGCTGTATCAGAGTTGCTTTTTTTTTTCATTTTCATACTGAAATAGTTCCAAACATGTAAGTTAGTTGCAGAAACTGTACAAAAATCCCCTTTTCTGAGTCATTTGAAAATGTGTGGGCATGCTGTCCCATCATCACTGAATGCTTTAATGCATTTTTCCTACAAAATGACATCAAAATTAGGAAATTAATATTGATGCATTGCTATCATTTAACCCTCCCCCCATCACATTCAAGTTTTGCCAATTGTCCCAATAATGAACTTTATAGAAGACTCCAAATCAGGGTCACACATCACATGTAATTGTCATGTCCTGGGAGTCTCATCGATCAGGCGGAGTTTCTTGGTCTTCCCTTGGCCTTCACAGCCTTGACATTTTGGAAGATTGTCCACCAACTGAGTGACAGTGCGTCCCTCCATGTGGGTTTGTCTAACGTTTCTTCAAGATTATATTCAGTTGTACTTTGGCAGGATTGTCACATGTTTTTCTTGTCTCACCTTATTAGGTATTGCATAATATTGACTTATTCCATTACAGATGTTGTCAAGCGTGAGCAGTCAAGGTCATATCTGCTGAGCTTTCCCACAGTAAAGTTAGTCACTTTTTAAATCATTTGGCTCATAAATATTTTCGGGGAGGTACCATGAATATTGTGTTCCTCATGAACATTGAATTTGTTCATTTATTACTTTATATCAGTATAGACTCAAGATGTTTTTATTTTTACTCAGTGGGCAGCAAGCTCAGCGAGTCAGCTCCTCTTTATCACGCTCCTGCCATTCTTTGAGCACTCCCTTTCTTTTTGGCAAAACCAGATATTCCAAGCACATCTCGTGCTTTCCTTGTCCCAGCCCAGTAATCAGCTATTTCTCTAAAAAGCCCGGTTCCTTTTAGTAAGGAATGATATTAGCAACCAAGGACTAGCCATTTAGAAACCAAGTTTTTCTCACTGTTATTGGGGTGCTGATGTTCCTAAGACGTCTTGGTGGACAGAGCCAGGTGATTTGTATGCACATATATTCACATACATATAGACTTGGTATTTATTCTTATATTTATCTCTACCCACATTTACATGCATTTTTAGTTCCATACTTCTGTCCGGCTGTCTGTATTAGCTTCCTGGGACTGCCATAGCACAATGGCACAGACTGAATGGTTTAAACAGAAATGTATTTGCTCACAGTTCTGAAGGCTGAAGTCCAAGATCAAGCATTAGCATGTGTGCTTTCCCTCCAGGCCTCTCTCCTGAGCTTGCAGAGGGCCTTTCCTCCATGCACGTGTACCTTCATCTTCGTGTGCCCAAATTTCCTCTTCTTATAAGACACCAGTCAAGGCCCTCCCATATTACACTTCTTAACCATAATTACCTTTTAAAGGCCCTATGTCCAAACACATTTGCTCTTGGTGGGGGAGGCACGATTTAGTCTATAACACTATCAATCTAATTTTGAGTTTACACTGATACCATCAACTCCAAAATAAAACTGCAAGCCTTATTCTGGTTTTCTCTCTTCCCATATTTTGTAAACATTTTCTCTAATAGAAAGAAATCTGATTCCAACGGCAATCAATATATTTACATATGGGATTATATAATCCATATATAATCAATCTCCCATCTCAAATTGTGAGCAACATATGCCCTACATCCCATTTTCCTTCCCTGGATGGATGTCGTCCGTATTCCTTACTCCACTCCAGCCCCAACACTCCAGGATCATACTACATTGTTCTCCCACCCTCCAGCACACACACACACACACACACACACACACAGATACACACTACCTGTGTATATCCCCCCAAAATGTCCTTGTAATGGTGTTTATAATGGTGTTTTTCTACAGAATTTTCAGTAGAATCAGTAAAGTCAGTGTTGTGTTAAAGGACCTTTAAGACAGAAGGGGCAGAGCTGGAGCTAGTGCTTTGGGAATTGCACAAATTTCCTCACGTAGTCCATGGACACCCCTCATCACTGTGTGGTGCGTGCCTGTGGCCGTGTGTCAGCTTTGTCCAGGCATAGCGACATCTGTGAACGACTGCTCTACATGGAGGCGATGAGCTGGCCAGCTGACTGCATCATCTGGTAGTTATAGTTTCAATTGCGAATGTATTACATGGGTGAGAATTATACATGTCTCCCTTGCAATTGAATAGAGTAAATGCAGTCCTAAGAGAGGTCCAGGTCTGGGGCCTGAGCAATGAACACTGGTCTGTCCTGACTCCACCAAAATCGATAGCACGTCTGGGGATATGGGGAAGCCCCTGGGTTTCTGCCTGCTGTCCTCCAAGCTTCAGTGTCTGCTGGTACCTCCTACCTAAAGAATAGCCCCTCTGTCTACAGGGCCTCAACAACAGTCACATAAGTTGTAAACAGGGAATAGTTCACTGGCTTTGTTATCTCAGGTATTTCTCTTCTCAGAACCTCTCCAGGAAACCTTTTTTTTTTTTTCTCCTACAAAATGTGGAGATCCTTTGTAGAATCTCCAACCTACTTTATACTCTTTAGAGTGGCCGCTTGGCTTGTATGTCCTTTTGCAGTCTACTGTTGTAGAATTAGCAGCTCACAGCCTTATGAATGGGGAGAGATTGTAATCAATGGAATGACCAAGTTGTCTTTCCAAAGCGTTGTATCATAAGAGGGAAGCCTCCTTATTAACCAAATAGGGTTAGAATGTGATCAAATTCTGTGAAGACATTTTAAAAGGAAAAGGCAGATAGAACTCAGGCATTAATTATTGAGTTTTTTCTTATTTTGTTTCATTTTTAGCTAAACCTACAGTTAACTTGTGTAATCAGAATATTATACAATCAGAAACGGTATATTTAAGATAGAAACCACAGCTAGGACCAGGTAAAGGCGAACAACACAGCTCTTAAGTCAGGGTGCTCCGGGTGCAAACTCTCACTCAGCCACTTTCTGGCTGTGTGGCTGGAAAAAAATCATTTGAACTATAGTTTCAAATAGAAACCTGGGTGATAAACTGAGATTTCACTAGACTGCGTTGAAAATCAAATGAGATAATGGATGCACTGGCCCGGGCCAGAGAGACCTCTCATTGACTGGTGTTAATTTCTTTATTCAGAGATCCATGGAATTCAGTTGGCCCTCAGCGAAGGCCCTCAGCAAATTTCCCCATAAATTCTTGGTTACTTAACTGAATAAGGCATACGTTGCCATATTAACAAACCTGTAAATGCCAAGGCAACCCCGCCCAAAATCACAGCAGCAACATTGCTGCCTCTTGTTTTCCAAAATCAGTTCATTCACTAGCTACTTATAACAGGGTCATGGGAGATCTAATTAGGGAGTTTCATAGCCATTCAGTCCAGGCCCATGATTTATGGAACAAGAACACGAGCTCCACTGGTAAGGGCCTTGTCCAAAGTCATAGAGGGTGTTAACACCATTATTTGGAGAAGAAAACTTGTTATCAATATTATTGGAGATATATCTTCCTGTAGGCCTAAAAATGTATTTTAAAATAATCTTGAAAGTACCCAGAAATGTTTATTTTTCTATTTTAGGGCTGTGCATTATTTCTATGTAATTTAAAATGTATTCTGCCCAATAGTAATCCAAGGGCTTCATATTGCACCATTGGGATTCAAATTATTCTTTATAATTTAACTTATTTTTTATCAAAATCTATTAAAAGAGCAATGCCAGGCTGGGTGGTAAGATGGGTGGTGATGTAATTTTAAAAAGGGGTCCCAATTTACAGTACAGTAAAAATAAACTTGCAAAAGTCACTCTCCTCCTTCAAGTCCCTAACCTGTCTATATAAGTGCTTGTAAGAAGTGTTGATATGTGTAGCATCCTCATATACCCTGTCCATTCCATAAAAATGTCATCTCCAAAAACTGATCAAAAAGTGCATGGGCATGCTTACTGTTTTGATTTTAGAAGTGTTGATATATAAAGCATCCTCCTGCACCCTTTCCATTCCATACAAAGGTAGACAAAGCATGCCATCATTTTAATGTCACAATATAGGAACTAAGCAAGTTCTACACAGGGGGATAATGACAGTGATTTCAAGAATGATGATGATTCCTGATATTGAATTGCCATTTGTAGTTTACAGACCCCTTCCGCATTGTGCATATCACTTAATTGTCACTAAGCTCCAGTGAGGTGATGTTATCAACTGAACTTTTGTGTCTCCTCAAAATCCTAGTCCTCAGTGTGATATAGTATTAGGGCGTGGAGCCTTTAAAAAGTGATTAGTTCTTGAGGGAGGACCCCCCATGAATCAGATTAGTGCCACATTAAAAGAGATCTCAGCCTGGCTGGACGTGGCTCAGCGGTTGAGCGTCAACCTAGGATCCAGGCGATCGGGGTTCGATTCCTGGTCAAGGCACATGCCTGGGCTGTGGGCTCGATCAATGACTCTCTCACCATTGATGTTTCTATCTCTTTCTCTCTCCCTCTCCTTTCCTCTCTCTGAAATCAATAAAGATATATATATATATTTAAAAAAAAAAAAGGAGAGATCTCAGGCCCTGGCTGGTGTGGCTCAATTGACTGGAGCATCATCACCCAGTACACTGAAAACATTGTGGGTTTGATCCCCACTCCACTCTGGGTGCATAAGGGAGGCAACCGATTGATGTTTCTCTCTCACTCCCTTCCTCTCTCTCTAAAAATCAATACACATATCCTTGGGTGAGAATTAAGAAAATTAAAAGGAGAGAGACCTCAGAGGGCTCTCTCCATCCTTCCACCACGTGAGGACGCGGGAAGAGAGTGGCCGTCAGTAAGCGGCTCTCCCCAGACACCGGCTCTGTCAGCACATTGATCTTGGCTTCCCAGCCTCGGAATCTGAGAAAATTCTGTTGTTTATAAACCACGCAGTCTATGATATTTTTGTTATAACAGCCTGAACATGCTAAGATAGATGAAGATTGAATGCATTTTACAAATGAGTAACCAGAGGCTCCAAGAAGATTTCCACAAGATGACAGTGCCAATCAGTGCAGGAGCCTCAGCTTTTACCTATGTCTTTTTCCAAGTTTACAGAGCTTGCTTCTCCATTACAACTGTTTTTTATTTTGGTGGAGTATATTTTATAATTATTTAATAATAAACCTTTAGTGATGCTTAATTCTTTTTTTTTTTTTAATATATCTTTATTGATTTCAGAGAGAGGACAGGAGAGGGAGAGAGAGAGAGAAACATCAATGATGAGAGAGTCATTGATCGAGCCCGCAACCCGGGCATGTGCCCTGACCGGGAATCAAACCCCGATCGCCTGGATCCTAGGTCGATGCTCAACCGCTGAGCCACGCCCAGCCCGGGAATGATGCTTAATTCTTTAATAAATTCTCCAGTTAGTGCATTTAATGATTTAATAGAATAAATTTATAATAAGTTATTTAATAATTCTCACTGTAACTAAGAACCTTTGCAGCCCGAACAACATCCTGGAAACCTCGATGCCCTCCTCTGACTAATCAGCAAACCAGACCTGGCCCTGATGAAACCTCTGAATTACATTACCTCAGGGCCCCAGCTTACAAAGTTTACGCCCCAACAACATGGGAAACCGTTCCATCAAAATTTCATGGCATGGGATTAAGCACTAGTCTGATATTTCTGGATCCAAGCAAGAGAAAAACTGGATCCTCAACTAGACGGACCAAGTTTTAACCACTTGGGAAATAACAAAGGGCAAAAATTTGCCATAACCCTCTACTTACAAGTCAAAGTCATGTTCTATTGCCCATCTCCCCAAATATGTGCTCTTAAAGAAGGATACGAACAAAAAGAAAAGTATGCTGTTTGAAAGTAGAGGCATTTCGACCCCACCTCTATATAGCAAATGTATTTCTTATGAGAAAGCGCTGCAGTCTGAGGAGGCCTTGTCTGATGGAAAGCAATTTCATTCCTGATTTTTTTCCCCTGTTCCCTGGCTATTTCCAGTGAGCCATCTTCCACCTTCAATTTCTCATACTTGTGGTACTTTTACCAATGGCAATTTTCTATCCTGAAGTAGCCAACAAGTCATTTTGCTTGTCCTCTCGAATCCATCAAATCCGCAGTATTACAAAATCTTCCTGAGCGACGTGTCTGCTCTGTGAGAAACACAGCAAAGCTGATCAATTATTAGATTGTGATTGATTGAGTAGCGAAATAAGCTCACAAAAGACCTTGGGACAGACCTTACTGAGTGGCTAAAGTTTGTTGAGCCTGGGATCAACATTTATAAAAGCCAGCATAATGCCACCTGTGGAACATCTCAGATTACGGAATTCCCAAGACAATTTGAGTCCAAACTGTCCTTGCTAACAATACAAGAGTGCTATAGCTGCTGTGAATGTCATTTCCAAAAATCGATCGAAAATATTGCAAACTGAATTCTTGTAAATTACTTTTGGGTTCAGTGCAGAGTGGTAGAGCTAATTATTAAAAGGAAAACTCAAGCTCTGAGATGGAAGGGTGTCCTGTCCAGGGTTTGGTGATGCCTGGGACCCTGAGCTGTCAGGGAGGGGCTCCCAGCCACTGTGACCCTAAACTGATATAAATTATTATTTAATTTGGTTTATCAATCCTTTAAAATGTAGTATAGCTCATATTTATTTCAATGTTTAATACTGAAAGGGTTTTGGGTCTTTATTTAGAAGTTTGGTGATGTTTCTGTGACCAGAAATATACAATAGGAACTTAACTCTTGCTTATAGCAATTAGTCTCTGGTAAAATTGGTTTTGTTGCATGTTGTTTCGCTTGAAGTTGCAGTTTCCAAGAACCTATTGACAATGCTAAGTGAATACCTTCTGTTACTGTAGTAACCTTGCAATGCACATAATTCTACCTAAATTATGTTTAACAGGTATTTTTACATGGGAGCCCAGCCCCATATAGTATCTCTGTTTGGCATCTGTTATCTCCCACATGCAAGTTTTCACCAGGGCTCTCTGCATCCCATTGGTGGGACCAACGGTAAAATAATTTTAGTCCTTTGTCATTTCCCTCCCAATGTTAGCAATTTTACTCTAGCTACCTCGTTTTCTAGTGCCCAGTGCTTTGCACTATATAGTTTATGTTCCTGCATAACTCAGCTGCTTTCATCCGTGAGAGTCACATGTCCGGGAACTGCATAGAGCAGCTTAAATATCACCTCGTCTAGCTCATGTTCCCCAACGGGCCCCTCATCTTCCCGGAGCAGTTAATTCTATCCTCTGAGCAATACCAATACCCCGCACAGATTTCTATACAGCACTTCACCCACGGGGATGAATCTGTTATATATATTTGTTAGAGCGTGTGTGTATATAATTTTCTCTGAGAAATTGTTCATTGATAATAAGGCCTTATCTCATATCCTTATTTTTGGCATAAGGCTGGGACCTCCTGAACACCTCATGAATATTTTTCAAATTTCATGACAATGAAGAAAGAAGCACTTGAAATATGTTAAGATTAAAGGTGGAAACGCTTTTAAAAAATTATGTTTTTTGAATGTGCATGTGACCTGTGTGTGTTCATGTGTATGTACAGAGATCACACTTCCATTATAATCACAGAGAGAGTGACCATAGGACTTAATGTGAAAATAGGTGTTTTAGAGAGTGAAATGGTATGTCAAAAATAATAAATTATATGTTTTGTAATAGCTATGTGTTAACTAACCAATCTATTTATTAAAATGGTAGACATAAAATATTTCTATTCAAAAAAGTATGTTCAAGAGTAAAATTCTTTATAAAATAGAAAAACAAATATCTCCTTTTGTTATGTAATACCAATAAAAACAAAATAAATAACAAGGTTTTCGATTATTTCGATATTTAAAACATAATATGAAAATAATCATTCCTAGTGCATATTCATGCAGATTCATCCATTTTTGTTTGTGTCTTTCTCTAATATTGTGTCACTGGTATACTGAAGACTGCATCTTTGAAAAGATGCAATTGTTTTTTAGTTACCATAATCATGTATAGATTTCATTTTATGGATAATTGACTTCAAATTATCAATACATTTAATTGACTCCTCTATAAACCACCATAATACCTTTAATTGAGAAAATACTTACAGTAAGTTCACAGTCAATTATTTTATGTGCAGGCTCTCTAGTCTCAACTCTAGTTTTCTTTTCATAACAAAATGTGCAAATGTTTCAGGCCAAATATTTTCATTAGTACATATATTTTTTGTTTCAATTTACAGTAACTTGCTATGTTAATTATTTTTATAAGACACAATTCAACAAATAAGTGGCATCCATAGTTCCTTTAATTATTTCACTAAATTAAGATACTGCAAAATTTTAAGCCTTCTCAAAGTCATGCCATTATAAGAGACAATATAAATTAATCCAATTAAAAACAAAACTCCATGAAATTTTTTTCACCTAAAATCTAGATATTTTGAAAAAACAAAAACAAAATGCTAAAATTCAGTCTTACCCAATCTTTGCTTTCTTGTTTAATTTGTTCAGTTTTCCCCTTGCTTTTACAGGGATACATTTCAAGGTCATTGTTTTTGTGAACTCCAAATGATTCTTTTTTTTTCTTCACGAAAACACTTAGAAGATGTGTTTACCAAAAAAGTTCTATAGGCTTCCCGGTTTTACTTAGGTTGATTTAAAAATAATTTTTTAAAAGCTTAACATTTCTAAAAAATTATGAATGATGAACATTGCAGAGACATCAGGACTCTTAGTCTAAAATATATATTTGATAATAAGCTTAGCTTTGTCTTTAAAGTTACTATTATTAAACCTGTTTGTAAATTTTTGACGACTACAACTTCTCTTTCTGTTGGTAAATGATTGAATGTTATTTGGACTCACTGTAAATTATATGTGTACAACAGTCCATTTTTGCTTCAGAGGTTCCATAATTTAATAAAGGCATTGCTTTTACCATGATGCAAGACTCCTTCAAAACTCCTGCGTGTTGCCACTATAAAAAGAAACAAGTAGTTCCTCTTCATTGTTCAATGTTGAACTTTTATAAACTAAAATTCTTGTAGCTTTCAAATGTCAAAGGTGAGATGTTTTATCTTCATTGGAAGGAACTTCCAAAACTTTTGGTTTGATTCCATGAATTGGGTGAAATTCCACTATTTGCAGTAGCTCCCTGACTTTCTCTTTAAAGCATCGGCTAGGACTGATATAAAACTGGAATCATTTACCTGCTTACAAATTGTCTGTTAACAGAGCCAAGACATTTACAACCCCTACGTTTTACATTTTTACTTGAATAACAATATGTGCAATAGAAAATTAGTGAAATTAATTTAAAAGAACAATCACTAGACATAAATAGTCACGTGTCAGCACTAACCATGTTAATTTATCATCGGCAAAAATCTCCTAAAATATCTAGTTTCTTTTGAAGTGGATACTGATATGTCTTTAGCAGATTTACCTCTAATATTACTACCGCTCCCACAGAGGATACAGACCAACATTTTATATAAATTACAGGTTTATTATCAACTTTCTTAGCGATTGGAAACTCCTTAAACGTGAACTTTTGGGCAACTGCTGCTGCAGAGACGTATTTAAAAAATAAGCAGTGCCAAACAATAAACTGATAAACAGTCATACATTTATGGGATACAACAAGGGATAAAACCATTGTATCCATAGCGTTGCTACATTCGATGTATTCAACAGCTGGAACGCTCAGCTGCTATCCCCCTCCCTCATTGCACAAACTCACTAATCGTTCCCTGTGCTTCGCTCCAACCGCTCTCACACCTGCGGCCTAGCGTCTTCTGCACCACGCGGACTTGGCACATGCCGCGGAAATGGCTGATACCCCAAGTGTCCAGTGGGAGCAATGCGACCCAAAGCTTGTCCCACAGACACGTGAGGCCAGAGTTAGCTGTGCCTAGTCACACCCGTCCAGGGAGACTTCGTTCCATCAGAAGCACACTGCCCCCAGCCCGCAGGGAAAGGAGCGTGGGAGCGGGCACGGCTAACACCTGGGCATCATTTATGTTTGAGCACCCGTTTCAATGCAACTTCAGCTCAGTGCCTCTGGATCACGCCTAGACTATATCGGAAGCTCCAAGTGAAAGTAAAAATTATTTAAATGTCATCCTTGTAACTATTTCATTAAAGGTTAAAAACCGGGAACAGGTGCTAAACCAAATGAGATGCCAGGCAGAGAGTAAGCCAGGTGGTTCCTGGGTTATCTGGGGTGTGTGGTTCCCCCAAACCCGGAGGGAACTTGTAAGTAAAAATGTGTTGATGAAGGTGAGAGATAGTCTTTCTGTGCATTTTCCTGGAGCTGGCAGTGCTTCTTTTACACCACCTAGAAAAAGCCAATCTTCTTTTTAAACTAAGTAACAATTGCATGGCTGAGAAATGTTGGAAAAATGAAAATGTGTTTTTACTCAGCACTTGGTTTGAAGGACACAGGCAATCAGAAAACCACTGAAAAATCCTTAATAACATACTCATCTCCGAGACAGCAGAGAAAGAAGCTGGCTTTTAAGGAGCAACCCTGCTGTCCACGAGCCCCCTACTCGAAGGTCATCCTCCCGACATGAAGAATCCAGGAAGGTGCATGGGTTCGGGGTGCCCTCTTCGGTCTTCCTGAGTATCGAGTGCAGCTCCGCTGGGATTCTAACCAAAGTGCAGGACCTATTCCACAAATCTTACTCTATTTACGAATCGCTCTAATTGTTAGAATTTTTAAAAAGTCCTGCTGTAGTCTCCCCGATCAAAACTCTCACCCCAAGTTACCATCTGGGCCTGGCAGACTCTGCACCGCTCCCCTCAACGTGGCAGAACTCCCCGTGTTCCGCCGCCCTCCCTAAAGCCTTCTCTCAAACTTCAGGTCGCACCCACCCACGCTGCCTGACACCCACTCACTTGCTGAAGAAGCCACAGCTCTAACGGGGACACCTGCCACCCCACGCTCCCCCAGGGGACGTTTAGCAATACCTGGGGGCATTTGTCGTCACACTGGGGAGATGGCGGGTGTTACAGGCATCTGGAGGGCAGAGACGTGAGATGCCGCTTGAGCGGCCCACAGGACAGTAGAGAGGACCCCCTTCCCCCCACACACGACAAAGAAACATCCACCACATAACATCCACAGCGTCTGGGCTGAAAAACTCTGTTACAAGAACACATAAAATTGCTTCCGAAAGGGTCGTAAAACCTGTCATTTACACAAACGGGAGGGAGGGAAAAGGGGAGGGAGGGATAGAAACAGTAAGTGTAGCTCATCAAGATCAAGCAGAGTGATTTCAAATTTCCTGACTTGCTCCCACAGACATCCAAGTAGGGGGCACAACGGTTTGCCTGGAAGCCTTACGGAGAGGAATCCAGGGTCCCACAAGTGCTCAGGAGGACCAGGCCAAAGTTGGGGTTCCTTTCAGCTGAAAGGAACGTCTCCCTTTTTTATCTACTGGCTCTAAAATATTACCCAAGTTGGTTTTTTAAACCCTCCTATTTTTCAAATCTAAAAGGCGTATAAAGGACACATGTGTACACCTTGTTCGGTCAAACCTCCGGATACTCAGCGGCCCGTGCCGAGCGGCGCTGAGCCTGCTGGCCTCTCGGGGGCTCCTGCGCGCCCCCCATCGCCACCTGCTCCCCCCAAACAGCCTCCACCCTTAGTCCTGTAACCCACGCTTCCTTTCTTCTCGCACGGCCTTCCCAGCTATGTATTAATTTATGAATGATTCAGCTTACTGACGCCTCTTTCTGGACTTTCCATAAATGGAATTATCCTGTATTATTCCCATTTTCCCTCATTCCCCGCAAGATTCTTCCTTCAGGTGTATCTAATCGGCTGCTTCATTCGTTCACTTAGTTTTAACTTCAGTCAGTGTAGTCTCTGTACCCAGAAGTTTTCTTTTTGTGAGTTTTTAAACTCTATCACTTTTTGTAGTTTTCAGTTTCTGGAATATGTGGTCACTTTACCTTTTATTTTGTTAAAAATAGCAACCATGGCTGTTTTATGAGCTATATCTGATAATTCCCATATATCAAGCTTTTGGTAATTCTATTTCCTGTTGTCAGTTCTGCTGAGTCTCATGCATGGTACCCCATTTTCTCTGTTTCATTACATTTTATTCTCGATTATCACTGTATGATGTTCCCTACACTAAAAAAATGAAAAGAAAAAACTTCAGCAATATAAAGTCACAATACTTTACAGAGGATCTCCTTGTTTTGAGGGATCTAGGATCATGCTAGTTGACTGAAATTTTATTTTATTATTTTATTTTATTATTTTTAATATATTTTTATTGATTTCAGAGAGAGGAAGGGAGTGGGAGAGAGAAACATCACTGATGAGAGAGTTGACATTGATCGGCCGCCTCCTGCACGCCCCCAACTGAGGATCGAGCCCAAAACCTGGGCATGTGCCCTGACCGGGGATCAAACTAGGATCTCCTGGATCCTAGGTCGATACTCAACTGCTGAGCCACACTGGCTGGGCTCAATTGAAATTTTAAAATATATACATTTTTTTTATATTTTTAAATATGTCTTTATTGATTTCAGAGAAAGGAAGGGAGAAAGAGAGAGAGAGAGAGAGAGAAACATCAATGATGAAAGAGAGTCATTGATCGGCTGCCTCCTGAGCGCCCCCCACTGGGGATCGAACCCACAACCTGGGCATGTGCCCTGATGGGGAATCGAACCTCGATTTCCTGGATCATACATAGGTTGATGCTCAACCACTGAGCCACGCTGGCAGGGCTGGACTGAAATTTTAAAATAAATACATGCAAGTGTGAAACCGTCATGAAAGCTGATCTCTATAAACTTATTCTTAAGGATTAGTCACTCAAGATGCCAGTTTTATGTTCGGAGGATTTCCTGTTGAACCCTCCAATTTTGAATGTGTTCTGAAGTTGGGCTTTTAGGCAGTTAGGAAAAAAAAGTTCAAATTTGCCAAATGAGTAAATTCTTTCATAGCAAGAGCATCCTCTATGCTTTTCTAACTTTTCGAGGCTCTCCTCCCTCATCAGTTCTGGAATTCTAACTTCTTGCTAACTTTTTTAGATGTGTTATGCATCCTAGAAGTTCTCAATCTAGACGTTTAAATTTTTACCAGGAATTATTAAATAGTAATTATCAAATCATTATTTGATCCAAATGACCTTATCCAGCTTTATGTAAGTAAAATTCCGATGCTATAATTTTTCACTCGCCATGACTGAAGTATAGGTTGGTGAACATTACTATGTTTAACTCATTGGTTTATTCCAAAAATATTACAATAAGAATCCTTTACATGAAAGACGTCTTGCTGTGAACACAGAAGAATCAAAGTAGATCCGAGGCGAAATGCGACTCCCAGTGAAAATGCTAAGCAGCTATTCACTATGGAAACTTGTACAAAATGTCAGGGGCCATAAAAAGAGCTCAAACACACTGCTATGGGCTCTATTAAAAACCAGAATACATCCAGTAAGGCTGATCTGAGAAGACTTCTGGAAAAAGGGACATTTGTAGAACATACAGGACTTTAACTAAAAGTTTCTGTATGAAAAAGAACATGAATTCCGAAGACTGTTCTTCAGTTCAACACCAGCTCTGGCATTACTACATGAGTGAATTTGGGTATGTTACTGAGACTATGGATACTGCTGTAGTCTAGAAATGATAATATCTCTCTAATAGAGAGGCACTTTCCTAGGTCTGGGGGTGACGGTGGGGGTTGGGAGGAAATAGCTAAGGGGTGCAAGGTTTATTTATGGAGTAAGAAAAATATTCTAAAATTGATCAGGTGATGTATGTACAACTCTGTGACTATATTAAAATCTATTGAAATATACATTTTAAATGGGTGACTTGGATGACATGTGGGTTATACCTTAACAAAACTTAAAAAATAGAGGACAACCTGTTAGATTTGAATTTCAGAAAAACAATGACTATTTTTAACATACTTATGTAAGTAAATTTTATGTTGAAGTCTTATACTAAAAAAATTTTTCTGTTTATCCAAAATTTAAATGTAATAGAGAACATTAAATCCAACAGTCCTGAGGCAGAGTTCAGAACTAAATTTCGTACAAATAAACTGAGATCTGAGAAGCTGGCTGAGATGAGAGAAATGGGTTTAAGAAAAATTATCCTTTTACTCTCCCAAGAAAACACTAGATAAAAATAATTCCTTAAGGATTTTTTTTTTTTTTTTTTTTATGAGAGAGGTAGAGAGTCTAGAACCTTTTATTTCCTGGGATAGTAACTCCTGACAATTTACTGGGTAAAAAATGGAGCCCACAGAGACTACAGGATATAGACCCATTAGGACTGGAATGTTGAAAGACTTTTTAATGACCTTTCCCATGTGTTCACCTTGACCAGCGCATCCCATAATGAATGTGGACAGAAAACCACTTTATTCCATATATTCGACGTTTACTGAACTTTCTACTAGTTATGCAGTCCACAACTACCTTTGAGAGATTTGTAAGTGAATTAGAAAATCCATCTTTTCAAAAATCTTACAGACTAGTCTAAAAGATACAACCTAATAAATCCTCACAAAGCACAGTGTATCTACCATCACATTTACTTTAAACTACTACTTTCTTAGCTTAGGCCCTAGTTATGGCCTTGCCAGTGTCTTCACTGCCTCCCCACAGGTCTCACTAAAGACGGTCTTTCAGAAGCATTGTTTTAGCTGTGGCGTCACTGTCATTAAAATTCTTCTCTGGCTACACACTGTCAACTGGATAGTGTTCTCAGGTGCTGCTGTAGCCAGCTAACCCTTCCCTGGTTTGGTTCCATCCTTCCTCTTCGTTTCTCCCCATGTACCTTAGGCTCCAGCACGCGCAGGGCTTTTCTAATGTCGAAACAACAGCATAGCCACATGTCCCCTACGAGCATGGGAACTGCATTAAGCGAGACTCTTTTATTCAGGGCATTCCGATGGCTTGGAATGTATAAGAGGACCCAGAAGAGAGACTGCACAAGGCTAGGTACTAAGGACATGAAATGAAGCTGCTGTGGAATATTCCTAGTGGAGGGGTGGCAAATGAATTTAAAGAAAATGAACGTTTTAAGTAAATGTGATGTGTCTGCATTGTTACCACGTAAATTCCAGCTCTCGCTTCCACCTCATAACCCCCGTATTGCTAAACCTTTAGTACAACCTACTGAATTCAAGTGGCTTTTGAGCTTGGGGAGTGGGGAAACTGAGGAAGGGGGGAACTTTCACATCTGAGTCAAAACAAGGAGCAACAGAGGAAAAATCTCAGATGGCATGGCAACTCAAATGTAGAGGAAGCAAAGTTTGGAACTGGAAGTGACCTTGACACTCCAAATCCCCCCAAGACCTCTCAGAACACTGGGGGTGGGGAGTACTTGGTACAGTTAAGGAGCATGGGATGGGGAGCGTGAGGCTCTTTTATCAGATCTCAAGGGGCAGAGGGAGCTGATAAAGGAAGCAGAGCCATTAGACCATAAACAGTTTTGCAGAGCCTCAAGACAAGACAGAATTATTCAAAGGATCCTGTGAAAGTCACTGAGATCACATTGTAGCTGCATATGCCAGGAGTGAACATCTGGGGAGAAGCAATAGGATTACACTGATTCATAGGGGAGCTCACGTAATATCATTTCCCCTTGACCTCTATTGAGCCGGCTTCATTATCAAATTCTCTCGATGATGTGGGAGGCATTAATTTCTGAACTGCTCAGGCTGGTATGTGGAATTTTAGTGTCAGGTGTCATCTATTATACCTCACAAAGGGATTTTTTGAACGTGAGCTTGCTGATAAAATCAAGGATCATTTCAACAAACGGGAAATTGCCCATTCAGACCAGCCCTCCGCCCACCTCTCTCTCCAGACCTTAAGGGCCCTGTCACCAGATGCCCTTGACGATAAAACCTTTACCAGTGGCCGCTTGTGCTCTGTAAACTTCATCATAGCTCATAATAAAACTACAAGCCTAACCAGAAAAATTCACTTCCATGTGCCATTCTAAACAAAATATTTTTAAAAGGAAAATATAACTTTTAATGTTGATTATTCCAAACATTCACTAATGAATAATATTTGTGTCAGGGGGAACATTTATTCCCAATGAAAATGCCATCTGGCCAGGTTGTGATTTACCTTTGGTCACCAGACTGAAAGCTCCATGATGCCAGGGTTTTACCGGTCTGTTCACTGACGGGGCCCCATCCCTAGCCATGAAACCTGGTACCGAAATGGCAGCTGTCAGTGGATGGATTAGCAAAAGGGCGCTACCATGTAAAATGAGCTATCGGTCATTTCCTTTGTCACATGCAAACAATTTAGAGCAATGAACACGAGCACAAAATTAAAAGACATAATTAAAAGCAATATTGACTAATGTTTATTGTTTCCTATGTGCCAGGCATGTTTTTAAGTACATTATTTCAATTCCTCTACTCCATTCATTTTAAGGCTGATGGAATTTAAGAAATGTGTCCTAAGTCACAGGTAAATTGAAGAGTTTAAACATAAATCTAGGTCTTTCTTATTCCAGAGCTATACTCTTACCCTCTGTCCATAGTGTCTCTCCAATGTATCGGTGTCGGTGTAGGTGTCGGTGTAGGTGTAGGTGTCGGTGTAGGTGTAGGTGTAGGTGTAGGCGTAGGCGTAGGCGTAGGCGTAGGCGTCGGTGTAGGTGTAGGTGTAGGCGTAGGCGTAGGCACACACATACATACACACATGCAGATGTATACCATGGGCAGGGTCCCTGGGAAATGAGACAGAAGTTGTCAAGACACAAGTTGTAGCATAATGCTATTTTTTCTTTTCATTGCCCAGTACAGACCTTATATAAAGTTTTGCATAAAAGAGAGGTTATCTGTTATGAGCCAAATTTAAATATTTGATCCATGAGGGTCTAACAATGTGAGTCCTAGAATAATTGCCTCAAGTTTGTTTATCTAGCCACTACAGCACAGTTTAAAACTGGACTTAGTCGAGCCCCCTGCACGCTCCTCCACTCACCCACACTGCTAAGGAATGACGGGGAGCGATGTTCGGGACACATCATCTCATCTCGCCTGAGAAGATATTTTGTTAACAGTATGCTTGTGCTATGGCGGATTATATATTCGGATGCTAAATCCAGCAGTGACCATAGCGCCAAGTTTTGTTCAGGGATCACTGGGCACGTAAGTAGGTCAACATCCTGGGGACTGTTCAAACTGAACAGTTACATTCAGTAAGTCAAACGAAGAGTCATAATTACTTTCTTTTAATAACAGAATAAAAGCACCGAGCTTGTTTAACACACACATACTTTTGCCCTCTTATTTCTATACTTTCACTCTCAAGAATGACTCCAATGAGAAATCCAAATGCAAAGAAAGACAGAGTGTGCGGAAAAGCTGTTAGAATCTCATTAGGCCAGATGGCGCCTGTAAAAGGAAGAATTTTCCATGGAGACCCAAGAAGAATAACTGGACAGAATCACGCCCGAGTTCTGCTGGAAGAATCTCTCAGAAAGAGTATGCCGACTCGGGGAAAAACTAAAGGCTTTTCTCCCAAATTAATTAGTATGAAATCCATTTTCACAGAAAGCGGTGGGGATTATCATGAGATTTTCAAAGAAATTTAAAAATCATTAAAAAATAAAATGACTAAGAGGCAGTGTTGCTTCGTGTGTGCTTTCCTGACAATTTTTATTCTCATTTATGTTTTGTATAACCCCGTCTGTACACATGGGCTTTGGTGGCTAAGGCCTTCTGATTTTTAGCTTTAAGTGGGTCATTTTTGTCACATCTGTGTTTCCTTTGAGATAACACTGGCTTCTTGGTCACCTTTGCAAAAAGCATTTGAAAATAACCTTCACTCACTGATTATTTGAAAAAATCCTAAAAACATAATGAAATATGGATGCAGCATTGTAATTTCTGAGCCAACGAAGTAAAGAATTTTCTTAGTATAAAGGTAATAAATTTGATTAATAAGGAAAATGTGAACTGTTGGTTAAAGAAAACCTTCCATTGAAAACCATGAGTGATACAAGTTGTCTGTGGGTTTCACATTTCATTCGTCTAATCTACCAAGAAGGTCATTATGTGCTCTTTGCCTTTATGAATAACAACTTTTGAAATGCCTCCCATTTAGTTTATTGTTCTTAGCATCTTGGGAGGTTGGGTTCCTCTCCCATCGCTCCACCACCATCAGAGCCTGGTGATGAGGCTGGGGCTGGGTGAGTGGGGTGGGAGAGCCAGAGACCTGCCCATTCTGGCCCAACTGCACTGTGGTAAGTGCTGGGTAGGCAGAGATGAGAGCAGAAGAATATTAAAGTTGTTCTGCTCAGGATTTTGTGAGAAAAATAAACTAGAAAGAAGATCATGGGCAAAGTCCATTGCCTGCTATCTCTGTCCTCTCTCCACCAACACTCACACACACACACACTATTCAAAATATTTGACAACTGACAGCCACCATTCAAAGTGGGCAGGAGGCTAGAAAGGGTGCTGTGGGCCTCCCGTTGGGACAGACCATGAGGTTCTCGTGGAAGTGGCTGCTGACCAACCGGCATGAGTTCTCCAGCATTTCAACGACGGGTAGGGCTTGCTGACTCAGTGTTAACTACCATTCCTGAAACTGAGTGTTTCAGGACCAAAATTCCTAGGGGCGAGACAGCATATAAATATTTTCAGCCCAGAGTAGGGACATCCAAGAATTCTGGGGAACATGCACACTTGCCCCTGAATGTGGAAGCTCTAGAAGAAAAAAGACCTCTATATTCCTAGGAGTGGGATCACTGGGTCAAAAGGCAGCTCCATTTTTAATTTTTTGAGGAACCTCCAGACTGTTTTCCATAGTGGCTGCACCCGTCTGTTTTCCCACCAGCAGTGCACTAGGTTCCCCTTTCTCCACACCCTCACCAGCATGTGTCATCTGTTGATTTGTTGAGTGGATAAAAAAGCTGTGGCACATCCACACCATGGAATACTACGCAGCTATAAAGAAGAAGGATCTCGTACCCTTTGGGACAGCATGGAGTGACCTGGAGATTATTATGCTAAGTGAAATAAAAGCCAGGCAGAGAAAGACAAACATCACATGATCTCACTTGTATGTGGAATCTAAAGAACTTAATAAACTGATGAACAGAAGAGATTCGGTGACATGGAAGCATGGATCAGACTGAGGAATCTCAGAGGGAAGGTGGGGGGTGGGTGGGGAGAGATTAACCAAAGAACTTATATGCATAGATGCACAACCCAAGGACACAGACAATGGTGTGGTGAGGGACTGGGGAGGGGGTGGTTGCAGGGTGGGAGGGGTAAATGGGGAGAAAAGGGGACACCTGTAACATTTTGATCAATAAAAAAATAAAAAATTAAATTAAAAAAAAGTTTAAAAAAAAAGAAAGAGGGCCTCTAGGAGAAGAAACCTGGCATCCACCTAGCCATATTCATGGCATGAGAGTCATGCCTAGAAGTGGTGCTACTAGACTGATCTAAGGTTTTCAAGACTTTTGTTGCTGATATTGTATGCAATTCAAGAACTTGATAGGAAGGGAAAAAAAAAACAAAAAACCAGATCACTTATACGCAAATAAAAGCTCAACAAGTCACTCACTGCACACCCTGCCAATCCTGTGAGCAGATCTGTGATAACCTTCTTGCCCGTGGGAACTCTCCGAATTCCCACCCTTTCTCCCACTTATACACAGCAACCAAAGGAAAACAGTCCTGAGACAGTGTCTCCCCCGCCCCATCTCATGCTGTTAAGTTCGTGTTTGTAAAGCATCTGTCATTCTAGTGTGCAAACCTCCTTAAACGTGGCAATAGAACACAGACTAAGATAAAAATAGGTAATTACTCATTGCCTCAAAATTGGTCATTTATATAATGTTTCGTGGTGTCCAATTTTTATGTGTATTGTTTCCATTTGATTGTTGTATTGTGTTTATTTTGTTAAATTGTTTATTTTCCCCTTTGAAATTAGACACAACAAGAAACTTAACCTTCTATAGTTTACGAGGAAATGCAAAATAAAATCACATCAAGACTCCACTAAATCTGCGCCAGATTGGCAAAAATCAGAAGTCTTAGCACATGTGAAACAATGGGGGCTCTCAAACCCCGTGAACTAGAGGGTAAATTTGTGTAGGTGCTTCAGAAAACAGTTTGGTATTATCTAAGAGACGTTAGCATTCCCTACCATCCAGTGACTTTATTCTAGCATTCTCATGTGCCAGAGCAAAAAAATAAACAGTAATAAAAATGTTAACAACCCAGATATATACTAGTATATATCAGTAGTTTGTGGCTACAATAATGCAAACAGTGAATCACTATAATATAGTGTTAATGAAGAAATGCAACTATTTTGAAATAAATAAAATTGAATGAAAAAGACAAGGTCACAAAGGAACACAATTCCATGTATAACAATGTCAAGAACTGGGCAAAATTATGTAATTATTTTTTATACATTCATATATGATAAAGGAGAAGAGAAAAGAAATGTCTGTCAGAAATTCAGGATAAAGGTGTTACAAGGGTTGGGCCCTGAAGGAGGGTCACACACACACAGCAGTTGCAACTGGCTGGGAGTATCCTTTGAAGTGGACCTTGGATATTTGGTGATTTTGTAACTCTCCTTTAAACTTTTTATTTTTTAATTTTTTAAATTTATCCATATTGTTGAAAGTATTACAGATGTCCCCTGTTTTCCCCATCGACCCTTCCACTCCGCACCCACTGTCCGCCCCAGGCCTCCACCACACTGGGGCTGTGCCTATAAGCATATAAATTCTTGGTTAATCTCTCCCCACCTACGCACCCACCTACCCCCGCTTTCCCTCTGAGCTCCTCAGTCTGTTCCCTGCTTCTATGTCACCGAATCTATTTTGTTCATCAGTTTATTATGTTTTTTAGATAGAGGTGTTAGCTAAAGCCACAGTGGCAATGCTATTGCAATATATCCGCATTTTTTCAACCTTTTCCACATCATGGCACATAAAGTAATCACTAAAATTCTACAACACACCCCAAAATATATTTTTTACCCATCTGACAGAAAAAAAATAGGTATGATTTTGATTCTTTCAACATCGGACGGCTATTGTTGTGCTGGCTGTTGTCATTTTTTTTTTTTTTTTTTTTTTGACAATCTAAGGGGAAAAGAAATCAGTACCCCTGACTCAACAGTCAGGTATTGCATGTTTTAAAAATTCTAGCAGTACACGTTGAAAATCGCTGCTATATAAATGCATTAAGTCAACCCTTTGCACATCTTAAACTTGCAGAATAGTAAGTGTCAACTGTATGTCAACTAAAGAAAGAAACAACAAGAGGACAGCTCCTGCAGTCCCTTCCACCTGCGGCCCGGCTGCGGCTGCCGGGACGCCCAGCGGAGGCCCAGCTCTCACCCTGCCCACTGGGCGCGGTTAGGGACGGGAGACCGGCGGCCTTTCCCAGAATCCCACAGCCTTTGCTTATCACACTCCCCCAGGGACAGTCGAGGCCACAGCGGGGTTTCTTCTGTCTTCCTTTCCACAACTCTGCTGCTTTATTAACAAATCCCCTGGCTCGTTCCTGCTTCTTATTATTTCCTGCACTTTTAAAAAAATATGTTTTTATTGATTTCAGAGAGAGAGAGAAACATCAGTGATGAGAAAGTCATGGATCGGCTGCCTCCTGCACGCCCCCGACTGGGGATGGAGCCCGCAACCCGGGCATGGGCCCTGCCCGGGAATCGAACTATGATCTCCTGGTTCATAGGTCAATGCTCAACCGCTGAGCCACGCTGGCCGGGCTATTTCCTGCACTTCTGAAGAGAAATAAAGCGGCCAGTGTCTGGGCTGCATGGGCCCACCCCTCCTCGGCTGGACTTGTTCACCCGCCCACGGCGCCTTCAGCTGGACCCTCATTTCCCAGAACGCGCCCACAGGGATGAGTGGGGGCTCACTCAGGTTGCTATTGATGTTGCTCATGGAAGGAGTTACCCCGGCAAAGGGCATCATAGAGAGAGCGTGGGGGCAAGAGTAAGGAACCAGGCCACTGATTTCAGGCCGGGAGCTGGGATAAATCCAAGCCACTGCGGAAAACTGCACACAGTGAAAGGTACGAGGCGTTAGTTTCTACTCTTTGGGATTTGTTGTTCTTCTTGCTTTTGCTTATTTCATTTCATTTTACTTTATTTCTTTGTAAGCAGATATAGAACAGGCTGTACTATGACATGCTTTCCAATGATCTGGGTATCAGAACGTGTTTTCCCAGTGTTCAGGATTTTGGGTCAATCTTCTTCTGGCCATAAGAGGACCAGGTATCCAGCGTTGCCTTTTGGCAGCAGAGTTCTGGTTTTGCAACGGGCTAACAGGCAGAGAGTGTCAGGACAGAAAAGTCTTTGGAACAAGTGAGGGTCAGGAGACATATCTGCTTATAGGCATTCACTCAGATACTAAATATTTCTTCTCTGTGCGCCCCAGACCCCTCCTAGGTGTTAGGCATTCAAGGCTGAACCAACCAGTCAAGATCCCTTTCCTTATGGAGCTTCAAGTCCGGTTCTAGTAGCAGAACCTCCCCCTAAACAGAGGCAGTGCTGTAAGGACAAAGGAGCAAGAACTGTCTCACGTGGTGGGTGAACACCGGCCATTAGGAGGCGACACCTTATCAAAATATCAGGGTCAGCGGGGGCTCTGCCTCCCTGTGAGGCGTTCTCCGTTTTCTCTTCCCCTGTGTTTATCTTTGTCCTCTGCCCTGTCCTGCGCCCAGGAAGCCGACCTTAACGGGCTGCACTACCCGAGTCTCTTTGCACTCTGCTTTCGGTTGCATCCGGTAAATGGGAGGCAGAGAGGGAGACAGGAGCGTCCGGGGACAGGAAGACAGAGGACAGCAGGACAGGAGAGCCTGGGTCTGCTCCGTCTTCCCCCCTCTTCCCCGGCTCCCCTCTCAGGTAGAGCCTGGGTATCGTCCCTTCTGCTTACTGCCCCTCCGCCCTACGTGGTAAAATGATCCCCTGGGTAAGTCCCATCTGAGAATGGCATCTGCTGCCTCCAAGGCCCACAGCGAACGGCCGTCCAGAGAAGGAGCAGCGTGCATGTCTCTGGCTGAATGTCTGAGCAGCAATCGCAAACGTGTCCCCCCCAGGGCCCCGCCTCGGTACGGCCACAGGCAATGGGCTCTCAGCATCACACTCAGGAGGGTTGGAATTCATGTAACAGGTGCCAGTTGACGGGGACCAGCTGCATGAGGAAGGGAACACGAGGCTGGTTTGTGGCCCCCTTGGTCTTCGCCCGCCAGTGATGGAGCGAACCATGCCTATCGCTGGAATACCACCCGGTGGGGGCGGCAAGGGGGGCGTACAGAGAGCAACGGGAGCAGGTGGTTACTCTGCTGGGAATGGGGAGGGGGGTGTGAAAAGAAATTTAACTGGAAACGGTATGATGAGCGGAGACTGGAGGATACACTGGCATTTACTACACAAGAAAGAGGAAGTAGGTTTAGGGGTGCCTGGTGAGCAGGGAAGGGGGCAGTGCAGGGGAGGAAACCGTGCCTTCAGGGTAAAAGGAGTGATTCCACCTGGGAATGGCGCTTGCATGAAAAAAGCTAATGCACCACAGAGAACGGCCAGGGCAGAGCTCGCGACAAGGACACGAGCTGAGCCAGTAGCAAGGGCCTGGCCGTGAAGGGGTCTGTGGGTCAAGCTGGGGGTTTCTTTGCTGTGAGCCTTATACATACATATAATAATTACTCATTAGGGAATTAAATAACCCAATGTGCATTTTAGAAATGTTAATTAGTGGCAGAGACTAAAGAACCAGTTAGCCTGATGACTTGGCATCTTTCCTCTCTCCTAGGACCTCTTCTGGGCCACGGGACTTACCAACATCAAGGGTAATATTCAGCTGTTATGCGCCAGAAGGGTTTACTGATTGTTCGTGGCCAGCCTCTATGTAATTTGTCGTGGCATCCTTTCCGATTGGCTTGTGTCCACCCCTTACCCTTGAAAAACATTTTTACGTGGTTTCTCTTCTAGGATAAAATTTTGGCACGCTGGGATTACTGAAGGGGGTTTTCTTGTAATGTAACTCACAACAGAAAATACAGACCTAGACACTTTTAGCATCACAATTACTTCAAAATATTCTAAGGAGCCATCCCTCCTCAGTTGGAAAGGTCAAGTTCCTTGTCATGTGCTGCATATTGGAAATGTGAAAAGGGGAAGGGCAAGTAGGTAGGTAGATGGTGGCAGTCAAGTGTGATAAGGGGACTTGAAACTAGTTCACAGGAGACAAGGTGAGGGAGTTTGTGGGATGAGCATAATGAGTGAGTTTAGAGCTGTCAAGCTGGAGCTACCTGTGGAAAGCTCTGGGGGGAAACTGGAAAACCTGTGGCCTGGAGCTTATGGGAGGGGAGGGGATAGAGATGCATCTTCAGATAGAAGTGGTTTTTCAGTGTCGTCAGAAACAAGGTAGAGTTAACTTGTAAGTATATAAGATCACCAGGAACAGTGTGTCCATCGAAAATATGAGAAAGAATGGATCACATGTGAAAACTCCATGTGAAAGGTGGCCCAAAGGCAGACCCATGGGTGAGGATACTGAGAAGGGGTGGTCCTGAGGGGGGCACCCAGGAATGGGTCATTAGGGTGACCACTGTTCTGGATTGCCTGGAATAGGTGTGGTTTGTGTTTGCTGGTCCAGCATACTGCCTGGTTCAGATTCTGACCACAATAAAAGTGTCTAATTTGCACAATGAAGTCTATGGTTTGAACTGAAGTGAAAGAAGAACTTAAGGAGAGAGTGGTCAGGAGCACTAAATGCAGGTCTGTGCACATGTGTCAGCCTCCCGGCTGGTGAGGAGCCTGCGTGTCTCGTCTCTCTAAGATGTGAACCTCAAACATTATTCCTGGGAATTCGCTTTCAACTGTTTTTAATTATTTTCTTGGATACAGATTGGCTCTTTGGAGTAATTCAGCCTATTTGGATTTGGTCTTTTATGGATTTTTTTTCAGGGTTTTAATTTTACTATAGCTGTCTGGGGGTAATGAAGTTTTAGCTTCCGTCATTATAAGTCCTTCACTTTTAAATTGAGGTCCCTGATAGTTCTGGTGTCAACAAACTAAAATGAATTTGATCAGGGGAGAATTATAAATCCATCATATCTGATGTACCTTACTTCCCATAATTAATGGCCAACCTGAGATGCCGGTCTAGTTCCATGTATGAAAACAACACATTCCATGCTGGGTTTGCAGTCCGTAATGGGAACATTTTAATCGACTTTATTTGAATGAATAGTACATTCCCACAGGTTTTGGGGAAATATTGATTTCTTGTGGGAAAAACAAACTCTTAAATGCACATGAAACCCCATAGGAACCCAATTTAAACATTAAAACATTTAATTACAAAGCCTTCTGATTAATTGGTTTGCAAAATAACCTTGTTGAGAAAATACTGCATTAGAGAAACACTATTGAGTAGGCAAAGTATTTCCTTTTGACAATATTTTCTTTAGTAAAAGCCTTTATCACAATCTGAATTGCCCTGATCAGACTTTATATTTTATTTTTCCGACCAGCAGGTGGGCAGAGAAACATATTTAAAAAACAACAACAAACCCTGCTACTTCTAGATGCACAGCTCTTCCTTTCATCAAGGAGTTGTCTTCCTCAGCAAGGAGACACGAGCATGTGTCTTGAACACGTCAGGAACACATCAGAAGCCCAGTCCCAAAAATTGCACCTGAAGTCATTACCTGCTCTAGGCTGGCCTAGTGGTCACTTGAGGCTCAGAACTGCCCAGGACAGGAGCATAGCTAGAATCACCAGTGGCCAGCCACCCTCTGGTTAGCTGAGTGAGATTACAGAGCCCACAGAAGCATCCTAGCTGCTTTGCAACCTGGGCCTTCGCTGCAGCTCTGTTCTGCCTGGGCGTGGGCATCCCACACCTGTTCTTTCCAGAACTGGAGGCCGAACCTGTCCCGATCTTGTTTGACTAGGAACCTGATACTCTTCCCCCTTATCCGAATGAGGTTTCAACTTCCAAGCCCTCCTGCTGTGGGCCAAGGCCACCCACAGTCTCCTCGGCCCACGCCTCTTCTCTCCTCACTGTGCCCTCAGTCAGCCCGTGCTCAGAAGGTACTTTGCACTGAACCCCATCATGGACAAGCCACATCTCTACCCCCAAATTAGCTAGGCGAGGCTGGGCAGGGTGGTCCTGGCTTCTCCCTGCTCCTGCACCAGCCGTCAGGGCCCCGCACGGCTTGAAATGATGAGACAGGATTTTATGGCAGCACATTATTTCTTTTTATTCTCTTTTTTACATTAATAGGCTTGAGATGTCATTGTGCTGAACACAGCTCCGCCTCATAATCACATCTGACATGAACGGCGGTCCGTGCAGCATATCTACCTGCACCGCGTGTGACCTCACGGATATTCTCGCAAAGGGAGCAACATCGGTCGGGGGCCAGCACCGCCTGAGACGCGGGCAAAAGCCCTGGGCTCCGTCGCAGCTGGAACCAGGGCAATGACTTCCCTGGGAGCAGGTATGATTCAGTCACATAAACCCCTACACAGGGTGTGAGCAGCCCCTAGAGTGTCTGGGAGCCTTTTTATTCCGGATACATTACCTGCTTTATAGAGTAACACATGCAAAAGTGTTACAGATACTTCCTCAGACCCACCCGCCACACACATAAATTCCATGAAACTGGGGGCTTGGCTGCAAATAGACAGACAGGAGGCAAGAGGAAAGGACTGCAGGGAGGGAGGGACAGACGGAGGGAGGGGAGGAAGGGACCAAATTCCAATCCTATGGAGAGAAGACCTGTGCAGCAACATTTGTGTTTCTCTGAATATCAAGGGGCCACTTCTCTGCAAAAACAGCCATCAATTGTTGTGTCAGTGAGACCCTGTGATTGCAGGCAGAACAACCTGTGCTGGCAGATCTAAGAAATAAAATACCTTGTTGGAAGAAAATGCTTGAAAAGAATGAAAGAAAAGGCTGAGTCCCTCGTTTCCAAAAGGAGAAATCAAGGCAGAGCTGGGATGCAGGTTGTAAGATTTCTTGCACAGTCTCTTAGGGACACACTTATCAAAATAAATGAACTAATTACAGGGAGAGAGTGTGGGTTTGCCCTCGCTTAGGTTTCCTACCCACACCTGGGCCAGAGAAGGCATTGCATCTAGGCCCTCCCAGCCCTAGGAATGCTCCAGAGCGAGGCTGGGAAAAGAGTCCTGGATGCAGCTAAATCGGGAGGCACCCTCTCCAGCTACCCTGCTTTGCACCAGTGTCGCACCTGCTTCGGACTTTGCATTGATAACCCCATGGCGTTATCTAACCTAATCCTCCCACGGCCTCACCAAGGAGGCAGGAATACCCGCCTGCCAGCACCAAGGAAAAAGGGCACCAGGAAGACTGACCGACGCGCAGGCATCTCATGAGATGACCAGATCCACATGGCCTTTGTCTTAACCTGATATGGCCACTTGCCTGAAACTTCCTGCTTCCTAATTGGAGAGGAAAACGGAATTCAGTGATTTCTCTATCACAGTACAGTGGGGCCAGTTGTCAAAACACTGAAATACTTCCCGACCGGCAGCCAATAGCCACAGGCTCTGGATGCTACAGGACCACCCCCTCGCCACCCTGGCCCTTCCCCTAGGTCCTCACACCTCCCCATTAACCAGCAGCTGAAGAGTTAACAGCTGGCATATTCGGGCACTGCCGGAGTCCTGCCACTGGACTGTGGTGGCCTCTTCTCTGGTTAGTTGCTGTCTGTCTGACACCAAAGTATTTATAACGTCATGGCTGTTTCTATTTAAGTCTCAGGGAAGAAGATGGTAGGACTTTAAATAGCGAGGTCCACTTTAGATTCCAAAATTACCTGTGTAATATTGAAAATAAAAATAGCTAGGTCATTACTTTCACTATGGCCTTAAAGGAAAAAACATACTAATAAAAGTAAATTACCTGCCGGCCCACAGAGCCTGTGCTTAGCTGGACTTTCCGTTTTGGTGCCCTTTCTTACTGAGCATTCTTTCTAGTTTATTAGAAGCATTAATCTAGTGGGAATGTGTGTCTGTGCCGTAGTAGAAGAACTGGAATGTATGGTGAGGGGAAATCACGCTTTGCTCATTAGTCAGCTCCAGGAGGGTCTATAAGAGCCGCTCACCAAGAAGACCATAAATCACAGGCAAGAGCTCCCCGGAGGATTCTGTGATACTGTACTTTGTTATCTCCCCAAACACGAGGGTGCTCACTTTGTATTCTAGCCCCACTTTTCCATGTTTTAATACATTCATTTAAATGCAGATTCTGGTTTTTTTCTGCTCAGCATCATCAGTCTATCAGACAAACACCTGTGGGGAAATATAAATTAATCTATCTCTGTACACTGGTGGTAAGCATTAAGCTTGCCACAATTATCAATTTGCCCTCAGGGTCACCTTTTTTGTCTTCCATACAGTGAAAATCCTGGTCAGAATTGCGCCGTCATGCTTGCTATCCAGAGTGCTGGGCCTCTCATCAATAGGACAAGTCTGGCAACTCCCCAGCATGAGGAGCCCACCCATGAACCCGGGAGAAAGTGTCATGCTCAGGGGAGTGACAGTTACAGATGTGCTGATGTCAGCAAATGCATTGCAGTGCATCCCGGCGCTCTGTCTGGAAGGCTTTGGATGGCTCTTCCCAGCACAAGAACATCCAGGCTGGGAACCCAAAGCAGAACTCAACGAGAGGCTCATTGAAACTCATCTGCCTGGACATTCATGGGGGGCGCAGAAGGGTGTAAATTAGCCTTCTCTGGAGAGTGAACCAAGGAAATCCACCAATAAGAGTTTACAATGGTGTCACAGTAGACTCAGGAAATTGGAAATGACATCAATAAGTACCACCCCAGTTCTGTAATCTACAAACAGTATTTCAGTCCATATCTACAGCAAATGGGGCTGTAGGGTTGACATCATCTCCATTTAACAGATGGGTTCAGAGGTTGGGTTCAGAGGTTATAATATATGCAGCTGCTGGCCAAGCTGTATGGTTCCTCAAACTCTGTCCCATTATATTAGTTCAAAAGCAAGAAGGTCTGAGCACACCCCAAAGCTTGCCCACATGTGAATGAAAGCACTGGTCTCATCAACAGTATCCCTCTATCTGGAGAGAGTTCACAGACTGAGGGTACACAAACCCCGAAAGCTGAGATCTCAAATTTTAAGTACTGGTTTTGACACAATATCTTTCCTGAGCCTTCAAACCAGGACAAGGTACCTTTATTGGCCAATCCAAAGTATCCCATATTCTTCATCCAAACACTCAATACTATTGAAATTATTTATCTGGAAATTTCCTTCTGAATAGACCGAGACCCCCAAGAGAAATCATTGTCATCTGTTTGCTCGTCAAGGTCCCCACACTTAGCCCAGTTCATGGCACCTAATAAATATACGTGAATGAGCAGTCAGTCCCCAACTCAGTCCACTGCAGAGGGAAACTGATGTCCTGACACGAATACCGTGACCTAGTGGGTTTCTGATGCGTCAGATGTCATAGCTCCACACAACTGACTTTTCACTCTCCTGGCTTCGAATCCGAGGTGCCAGGGGACCCACCTGCTTGATTCTCGGTGTGCCACCTGGGTTTTCTGCAGAGACAGAGTGTGCAGACCAGCTATTGTCAAAGCCTTTTCTCCTGGGCAGTGTCACTTCTCAGCTGAAGATCAGTACTGGCACCTTAGTCGCTCACGTGCCCCTTCCTTATGTGTTCGGAGGTTGTGGAGCTGGTTTCTTGGGATCTGAGTGCAGTCCCACGGTGGCTTGGTGTGGCGCCATGCCATCGAGGGATGAGCACTGTTCCTATAATGGCTTCTCTGTCCCATGACGTGCAAGAAGAATTTGGCTCATTCTGAGAAGGGACAGAATATATCTACAGAGTGAGAAGCAAAACATTTACTAGGGATTTTACAGAACTTTTAAAGAACGAGAGGGTTGATGGTTCTGTGAGAAAATAAATAATAATTGTGAGCGGAGAGCTTGGTTTCGGTGATAGGTTTCTTTATGAAAATACGCATAGGTCCTCTGAAGATCAGTTAAATTTATCCACTCCCTCTCCAAAGCATGCTTCTTTTAACTACCAAATCCCTGCTCCCAGAAGAGCCTACTGACTAGACTTTCCTAAGGGCTCTGAGCTGAAGATCGAGCCCACGAGGGTCTATATTACCGGCTCCTTCATTATCCGTGTTGGTCATGCCTCTGAAATTCACTTCTCCTTCATCTGCTAAAGCTAGCATCTCTCTTTCTTTATATGAGGAAAGATGTGCGCAGTTTTTGTATTTAAATCACCTCTTCTCTGTTTTACTCAGGTATAACTAAGAACATCACTTTCCAGATCGGTCAGGAGGTAGAGGCTATGGGTAGACTGACTCATTCCTACGCCTCCTTCTCGTGGAAATGGTACGTTACCGAGGGAAACAGTCATTTGTGCTGAGACAAGCGAGCACCTTCTAGTAATTCCAGCTATACCCTTATAATCACTTAGGCACAAATTCTTCACAAAGAAACAGGAAGATCAAAGTGGAAGGTGGAAAAGGCAAAGCCAGTGACGGAACTGAGTTTTAGAAAGGCTGGATATTTAGATAGGCTGGGCTTGTCTGATGTAGAGGTTGTGAAAAGAAATCCCAGAGGAAAGCTGTTTCTTTGCAGACAGTTATACAATGAATGAAATTTTGTGAAGTTTTACACATTATAAGTTAATTTCAAAATTACTTCATTAAATTGCACACTAGTTCTGTGAAGTAAAGCAGGACTGGTATTATTGCCACATTATAAGTGAGGAAACTGAGGCACAAAAATACTTGTGGTTTTTCCAAAGTGACACACTTGAAAAGTGGCTGACTAGAAATTTAAAGGAAGGCTTTCTGACTTTGATTCTAGGGCTCTTGACAAAACACAGGCATATAATTACTTTTTATTATAAAGTTTTCATTGGAATATCATCTGGGACACATATTTATTATAAAAATCCATGAATTTTCAGCCAACCTGTCTTTATGTGCCTAACGCCAGAGAGTGTAAAGAGAAGGCAAGTGCTTGTCCCCACAATAAAGTCTTTTACAATTTATCTGAGGAACACCACCAACATTAAGAGAACCCGGGAGGCTGTGCTGCTAAATTGGTTTTTTCATGAGTCTAGAATTATCAGAGCAAGTGAAGGACACTACTGGCCGGGACAAGCCCGCCGTCAGACACCAATACATAGCGCGTGAGAAACAGGACTCCAGACTCGGTGAGCTCACAGCTGAGACTTTTCCATTACTGATAAAATGGGGAAAATAAAATTGAGGAAAGCAATCATAGTTATGTCAACTCCTGCCAAGATGCTTTTTGACATATGCTTTCTCCCATATAATTCAAAGGAGATTCTCCCCTCTGCCCATCATTTAGGACATTGGGTCTCTTCAGATGTCATTCATTCATTACTTCACTCAGTCCTTCAGCAATCGTTTGTTGATTGCCTATTACACAGCAGGAACTGTTGGGGAGGTTGTGGACAGAGCCAGTGAGCAAAAGGACATAAACCCTGTCCTCTCAAGCTCACAGTTTGGTGGGGAGAGATAAACAATACACAATAAAATAACTAAATATGCTGGATAAAAGGAAATAGTATGAGTCACAGCATAAAACAAGCAGGGAACAAGACTACGGAAACCCATTTTGGTGGTTGGGGAATTGTTGTTGTTTTTCTCTCCAATGTGGTCAACAAAGGACTGATTGAAAAAAAGGCAGCATTTGAGCAAGGATCTGAAGGAATAAATAGCCAGACATGATGCTCTCCGGGAAAATAATATTCTAAGCAGAGAGAGTTGCCCCTTCACCGATTCTGGGCCAGCTTCCCTACATGCTGCAGGAGAGCAAGGCGGACGACACTCTGGAGTGGAGTGAAGGAGGATTGTAAGTGCAGGCGCAGACAGCACATGGGGAAGCGGCGCAGGAATAGCTCTGCCACCAGCATAAACACGGGCAGGGAACGTTTACATGGAGAGGAGCCGATGGGTTCAGTGAGTAGTAAAGAAACAGGTGCAGGCGAACCAGTCAACCAGACGCAATGGGGTGTTCAGGAAGGGAAAGCCTTAACGGCGAATGCTGGTTTTAGGCTCACATGTTCAGCATGGCTCAGCTGCATTCTGGGATTACTGCAACTCCAACTGGGCCAGTGACTATGAAATGCACCCTAGGAGGAAGCTAGGGGGTTATTTCCAAGACTTCAGAATAGGGGTCATTCTTAAGCATCAGATACAGACTTCGGGGCTTGAGTGGGGGATCCAGAGATGACCCACTACTTCCCTCCCCTCTTCCCAGTCCCAGTTCACGCCCTTCCTTCTCCAAGTGTCCCCCGTGCCCTGACAGGAGCCTCTCTCGCTTGCCCTTTTCCAGCACTTACAGTCTGGACTGACCCTTTAGCCCTTATGTGTGGTGTTCAAGGCCACGTGTTTCAGCCTTATGATGGAGGCTTCTTGAAATCAGAGAGCTCTGTGCAAAGCGTTTATTCTACCCCTTCTTCTATGTCATCTTCACAAGGACCCTTTGTTAGAGTCTCACCAACTCCCAGTGGAAAAGCTGAGGCTCAGGATGTACATCACGGAGTGAGAGTTTATCTGCAGACTTGTCAGACACCCAAAACCTATGTTTTTCCCTGTGCATAATCTTACAAGTAAAATAACTTTAATTAAATTCAAAAGGATTGATTTATTACTCATAGTGCCCAGTAAATATTTCAAGTATATATTATCAATAAAAAAACTCATTTTCTATAACATCCTGGAATGTAAAGTAATGGAAGTAGCAAGAATCTTTTCTGTTCTCCCATTTCTTGTTTAGAGGACATCTGGGGAAACATTTACATTTAAGAAAACGATGCTTCTACCAAGAAATCAAATGTGTTCTGAAAATCTGTAAAATGATCAGCCCTAAATATCAAGGCAAGGTCAAGAACATGTGGCGAAATGAAGAAGCAGATTGTAAGTTATCATTTCTAGCCTCCTGCAGGAAAGAAAGGAAGGCTTCTTTGTCACTGCCCTGGGGGCAGTCGTAGAGATGAACCTGGGGGATGCAATATTCCTTCTCAGAGCTGTTCACTGTCTCCATTTCCCCTTTGAAACTCTCTGCCAAGCCTCCTTTTAACTGTTTATAGAAACAAAATCAAACTGAATTGAGGCTCAGCATTGTAGGGAGTTCATAATGTTGGCTCTTTGCCTCTAGTGGTTCGGGGGGTGCTCAAGAAGAAAGGTCTTTTTCCAGTTGAATTCGACTCTTTCGCTATGTGACTGCTATGCAAGGAGCATTGCACATGTTATTTCGCTGACTCATCACAAGGCCGGACCTTACTTCTCAGGGCAACTTGGCTTCCCTCTTGAGAACCATTAGTGTCCCTGGGCTTTTCCATTTCAAGTAGGCTTTCCCCCTGCTAAGAACCATGTTCCCTTCTCTGCTGAGCAACCGGCTGCTTCCAACATTCATTCTTGTTGATGCCCTAGAGCAGGAGTGGGGAACGACTGGCCAGTTGGCCATATAATGGCCCTTGAAATCATTTGGTCTGGCCCTGCCAAGGCAACTGCAGGCGGGACTGGAAATTCGATACATTTAGGAGCTTTTTCCACAGCTACTTTTTAACTTGATAATTTTATATGGCCTGAGAATGATGTTATACATATCCAAATGGCCCTTGCTAGAATAAAGATTCCCCACCCCCACCCTAGAGCCTCGCCTGGAGTCCTCAGGGTCCCCATACTGAGCTGTGGTCCATGACGTAGACGGTCACTATGTGAAACTCCTGCAGCTTAATGTCTTATAAAGGTTTTACTGAAAGTTGTTCTTTAAGTTTTTGTTCAGGAACACACAGGGTGCCTTAGGGACACAGGCTGAGGCAACTTTGAGTGACAGGCAGCAAGCAATTCTATAAATTATTCCTGTTCCCTGAGAATAAAAGCTTAATCCTGAGCCAGACCGATGTGAATGACTCTTCTCTCCTAGGGACTCCCATGATTTTTTTGTCTTAACCATTTGTCAATCCAAATAAGTCGGCCTCCTAGCTACGAGTCACTGAATCTCAAAAGGGAAGGCCGCTTTTAGAGTCATGCAATCCAGCCCCCCACCAATGGTAAACCCCTATTACCATACCCCTCTCAGTGATCATTTGGTTTCTGATGAAGACACACAGCAATGGTAACAAGCCAGCGTTTCTCTATTTTGAGCTAAAACATTCCTCCTCTAACACTACTCCTGCCCAAAAATCCACACCAAAGGTACACTGAATGAAGACATTTTCTGACTTTTTCTCTCAAAGCTCCTTAGTACTCCACAACCAGAACTTTGTCACCAAAAAGAAAAAAGCAATGCAAAGTGAAAAAAAAGAACCACTCTCATTTATTTTACCTTAATAATGGGATGTTTAAAACTCATTCTGTTCAAGTGTACGCACTACTGTGAAATGGTAATCGCAGTGAAATATCAAACTCTTATATGAGACTGTTACTTTGACTTTTGTTTGTGGTTTATTTTGCCTTTTAAGGGTTGAGAAGAAAAACAGGGTCACCAGAAAATGATATGCAAGAGCTGATGCGCCAGTGGGGCCATCCGGCTTGCATTTCAAGCTAATTATTTGCCCCATGCAACACGCAGTACATGAGATGTAATATTCATTCAACAGAATCAGGAAAAACCTAGTGGTTTTATCCAGATCCCTGGAAGTCAGTCCCAATCTGCTAGCTGGTCCTGTAACCGAGACAGAGGACAACTTTAACTAGAGCCCAACAGAGGGTAAAAATCCAAAGTTCACTTAGCAGAATCCTTTATAAATTTAGATCTTAAATGTGAAAATCAACGCATGCCATTTGGTATGCTGCTGGGCACATGTACCATGCACTAAAAAAACCTTAAAAACCAAAAGAAACGATAACAAAAAAAAGATTTAAATTGTTGCAGTTTCTGATTCCACTTTTGGGAATTTATTCTAAGAACATAAGCTGAAACAGAAAAACAGTTTATGCACAAAATATTCATCAATAGGGGAAAAATGCGATTAACCTAAATAGGCAATAATTGGGGGTAAGGTTAAATAAACTTTAGTTGGTGCTTGGTATTTAATGTAAGCATCTGAAATAAAAGGTTATTTACAATGAGGCTACTGTAGCATGGGCTATATAAAGAGAATACAAAGGGGTAAAAAACATGTGGATAGTATGCTATCATCTATGTTAAATAAATGCCAAAAAGGCAATAAAGACAGGAAGAAAATGAACTACCATGCCCACAGAGAGTGCTGGGAATACGGGCAATAGTTTCATGATTCTTTTTTCCCCCCAAATGATTAAAAATAACCTCTCAATGGAAAGGGAAGGATGCCTTACAGAAAGAAAGCCGACTCCTTCAGAAACGGAGTACCCGCTCCCAGGGCAGCTGTGGGCTCGCCGTGGGCCGGCCCAGGGTGACGAAATGCGGGCCCTGCCTGGTCCCCTTCCACGCGCGGGCCTCCGGTGGTGCTGACCCGAGGCCAAGCACTTGCTCTCTCACCTCTAATGCTTTTCACTAACTGCCACTCCACAAGCCTCACGCTGTTTGGACAAATCAGTCTCCTTCTTAATGTAGCGTTTTCTTCTTTTGTCTTAGAATAATTCTGAATCTATTACAAAAGTTTGGATGCATAATGCTGATATCAACATTGCATCCAGGAGAGCACCTTGTCAGGGAGACCAAATCTGAGTCTGGGTTCCTAGCAGCTCTCAACTCCTTATGACAGAAAATAAATGTAAATTCTAATGCAGGAAAAGAAAATCTTATCAAACTGTCTTCTGGAACCTTCAAAATAGTCCTGCATTCTTTCCCCAAGAACTCGCTGAGAGTATTTTTATTCTCACGTCCCTCCCAGGGGACGTGGCTGAACCTCAGCACATTGCATCTTCTCCTCTGGGCTGAAACACTGGAACAGACAGGGGTGACCACAGTTGGCCAGAGGGTGGCCACAAGTGGATTTACCAGGAGGCCAATGAAGCCCACTTGCTCGGGGCTCCTTCCAACACCCTTTATATATTTAGAATTTGTAAGTTTGTAAATGCCCCTCAAGTTCTGTAAGACAAATGCCCCTCAAAAGTTAGATCAACCACTGCACATGGCCAGCTGTCCCCATTTACTCTCATTAGCACTTGGAGGGGAACCCAGATCCCTGTTTCTTCTGACATTGACTTCTGGGATGGGAGACACAGTTGGTCAGATGGAAGGGGGACCAATGCTGGGGAGAGGAGCAGACGGGAAATGGAGGGGAAAGGGTGTGAGGCAGAAAAAGACCACATATGACAAAATCCTCTGCTGATCTTTAAGAACTGAGATTAAAACCATGTCTTAGGTCAGGCTGGATGTGGCTTGGTGGTTGAGCGTCAACCTAGGATCCAGGAGATCATGGTTTGATTCCCAGTCAGGGCACATGCCCGGGTTGAGGGCTCGATCCCCAGTGGGGGGCTTGCAGGAGGCAGCCGATCAATGACTCTCTCATCATCAATGTTTCTATCTCTCTCTCTCCCTCTCCCTCTCTGAAATCAATAAAGATATATTTTTTTAAAAACCACAAAAACATGTCTTGGCCTGTCAGCATGGCTCAGCATTTGAGGGTCAACCTAGGATCCAGGAGATCGAGGCTCTATTCCAGGTCAGGGCACATGCCCAGGTTGTGGGCTTGACCCCCATTGGGGGACATGCAAGAGGCAGCCGATCAATGACTCTCATCATTGATGTTTCTATCTCTCTCTCTCCCTCTCCTTTCCTCTCTCTGAAATCAATAAAGACATTTTTAAAATAATCCATATCTTGATCTTTTTCCAGTAGAGAAAACATAGCTTTTCTGATCTATTATGACTCCAAGGGGATCAACTCACGGACCATCTGTGGAATGGCCTTGGACTATGCTTGGTCAAAGCTGAGGGTAAGAAAGAGCAGGGGTTACCCCACGTCTGTGCTTGACATGCTTATGACAGCCAAAGTCTTAGTTGCCAAGGTGTTAGATGAATATGTTATTTTGGATCAGACAGAAAACAATTCATTAAATTTCCATTTCAGAAACTGGTGGCTGGGACTTGCAGTTTGAGCTCAGTAGCAATCATCACAGAGCCACTGTGTGTTAACAGGAGTCCTTAGCAAGCCAGTACAACTCCTGCATTTACAGATGGAAAAAGGAGCTTGGAGAGGAGGAATGGACTGCCTGGGGTGGTGATTTAGCAGCAAAGCAGGGATATCAGTGCCTTTTCCGTAAAACGCATTTTTGCATATTGGATTATATATATTTTTTAGAAAAATCACAGTTTTCTTATATGTGAAGGGAGAAAAAGGTCTTTGGTATTAACATCTAATTCCCATATACAACCATAGTGGCAGAAACTTGTATATTTTAGCACCTGTCCTATTATTTCAAAATTCCATAATAAAAGTTGTTGAAAGAGAGACTATATTTGGGTTTTCTTACCTATATATATGTCTTTGCTCTCATCTCATTACTTGGGGATTGTGGGGAGAAGAGGTAGAGCCAGCAGGAGATATAAAACTAAGCCTCTTCTGTATTTAGAAATACTAAACTTCAGGTGCTTGCTCATATCCCACATTCACCTGGAAACACATTTAGAATGTATTCCACGTGCTGCACTTAAGCTCAGAGAATGTGGAAGCCACAGAGACCCGATGCCCTGGGGTGACACCCAGCTAACACACAGATGCTGTTTAGTGGGGAGGAAGTTACAGTCTCTGAAACGGAGTGCACGGCTCACTTTAGTTTCACATGGATCCTGGGATTAAATGCACAAAAGGGATCAATCGTGTCTGTGCACTGGCAAGGTGGAAGCTGGGGCCTCGCTTCTGGGGGATCACTAACCTTTCTGAGAATGGACGCTGTCCTCAATCGAATGTCCTTCCACAAATGCTCACTAAAGTCTGCACATAATTTCAGCTTCGCTGGACTAACTTGAAAGAACAAGGACCTCAGTTCATCTGCCCAAAGTGACACAAAGTGAATTTATATGTTCCCCTTCCCTTTCCAAGCCTCAGTTTCTCTATTTGCAAACTGCGGTGATTGGGTTTGATAATATCTTAAGACTACTTCTAGCTCCAAGATGTGCTCAGTCTGTTTTAGGTTTTTATCCACTATATACTGAAGAAATACATTTGTATAACCACACTGAGCTACTTGGGAAATTCAGGCTTATGGTATCTCAGAGCTTCACAATGACATTAGTAATTAGGTTGGTGATTTTTTTAAAATCACCACTGAGTGTTACTTAATTTTCATTTAAGTGAAAGAAAGACTTATTCTGTCAAGACAAGGAATATTTTTGAGATACTTACTTAGTTCACTTGGTTCTGCATGAGATTGAAACCATTTAGCAGAAAATTAAATTAACATTTGCCGAGAAATTAAGATAAAAATGTGAGGATCACCATGTAAAGTTATTTGTCATTCTGGAAAGAATGGATGATCCATATCAACCTTCCAACTCAGCTCCATGAGCAATTGGAAATTATCAAGAGTTTTTAAAAACGATGGAAAATGGATTTTGATATGGGTAAATGCCAGTCGATTCAAACAGTGCAAGGACAACTGACTGTGACAGATAGATTCACTGTCCATGAAGATCAAATTATTGAAATACAGTGTTCAAAGAACCCTAGAAGGGCTAGGCTTAGCTGCCATGATAAGAGATTAATCTCAGGGCAATTAGAGTATACTTGAATAAAGTAGTTAAAAACTATCCTGATTCTTCCTGATATCTCAATAATTTAAAATTCCCTTTATTTCCTCAACCAAAACAAAAATAGCAAATAAGCATCTAAAGACATTTAAGGGAATGAAGCAGGCTTCTGAGTTTTCAGAAGCAAAGCTAAAGATCACTCTTCCATTTATTTACAAGCCAGGGGCACAATAGCAAAAGCTGATTCAGGCCTTGGCTGGAGTTGATCCATCATTGACCAGCCCCATTAAATGACCAAAAAGCTCATCACTGATGAACTAATGAACTACTAATGATATAAATCCAACTTGAAATAAACTTGCATATACCTATGACTAATAAGTAGTAGGTGAGGCTCTAGTTAGAGAGTTGGATACATTGTGAGTATCTGTGAACAACAGGAAAAGATGATTGTTCCCTTAGGTATTTCGGAGAACAACCCAAGTGTTTGCAAAGTTAAGGCAGTTAAATAAAGGTCTGCTACAAACTTCTTTTCATTCAACAAGTATTTTCTGAGGACCTACTATGTATCAGGCACTGTTCTAGGTACTTAGAATACACCAGTGGGAAAAGTACCAAAGGATCAAATCTCTGTCCTTGTGGAGCTCACATTCTAGGGGAGAAAGTCAGGCAATAAACAGCAATAATCATGTGGTGACACATCTTAGGAGATGTGTGTGTGTGTGTTGTTTTGTCTTGTTTTGAAACAAGGATTGGGCAGCAGGATCAGGAGTACTGAGTGAGATGTGAGGTGGCCGGCAGGCTGTGGTGTTAAACAGACAGCTCAGGGTCGGGGTCACTGACAGCGTAAAATGTGAGCAAGGACTTGAAATTGATGAGTGGTTAGCAAAGTTGATATCTGGGACAAGAGCAATCCTGCCAGAGGGAACTTCTAGAGCCTATAGCTGAAGTGCGATGGTGTGACTACAGCAGAGGAAACAAGGATCAGGGACAGGCCATCGTAAACACTCCAACTTTTCTCCAAGTAAAGTGATGACCTGGATTTTATGTGTAGAAATGACATGATCTTACTTATGTTGGCCACTCTGGCTGCATGTTGAAAATATACTATAGAGAAACAAAATTTGAAGCAGAAAAACTTGTTAAATATTTATTTTATTATTTATTATAAATAACCCAGGCAAGAAATGCTAGTGGTTTACTTCAATATAATAGCAGCAATAATAATGAGAAATGGGCAGATTTTGGGATGGGGGAGGTAGCTAGTGAAGGAGGTTTTGGAGAGAAAAGCAGAAATTAAATATTGGAAATATTGAGTTTGAAATATCTATTAGCCATCCAAGTAGAAATACAAAGCAGACATTTGGAGATACAAGTCTTGTATTGGAAAGGAGGTCTGGGCTGAAGCTGTAATCCTGGAAGTTGTCGAATTTTAAGTGCTACTTAAAGCCATGTACCTGGAACAGACTGAACAACAGCAGGAGGAGAGAAAGAGAGGGCTGATTCTCAAGGACCGAGATGCTCCCTTGTTGAGAAATTGAAGAGAAGTGGGAAAAAAAGTGGCCAGTGAAGAAGAAAGATCCAGAGTGTGTGCATAATGTTGAGGCAAGTGAGGGAAGTTTACTCAACGGGAGAATGTCATGGCCTTGCTGATAGATTGTCAGGACTGGGACACGAGCGTGGGACTGAGCAGTAGGGGGTCAGGCCATCTCTGAGTGTGAGGGTGGAAACCAAATTGGAGAAAGTTATGAGAATGGAAGTAGAGGAATTGGCTCTGCAGAGCTAGAAATTACCCAATTGCAAGAGCTTTAAAGTCAGATAGACTGTGTGTAAAAGGTGGTTCTGTCACTTAATAGTTTTACGATCTTAAACGAGGTACTTAACCTCTCTGTACTTCAGTTTCTCAATCTTACCAGGCATGAGGTCGCAGATGGCTTTAGTTAGGAATCTCTAGGGAGACAGCCCTGGGTTATGGAGAGATTCAGAGACATAAAAATTCATATTCTACGTTTCTTACTTAGAAGCGATATGACTTTGGGCAAGAAACTCGTTTTCGGATCCTTAGCGTCTCCATCTCGAAACAGAGTAACAGTGTCTGTTCCCTTGGAATGTGGTGAGGCCTGAACTGAATACAATTGTGTAAATGAACGGCCAGAACAGTATCTGGAGCAAAGGCCCACAATAAACGTGACTTGCCTTTGCTGTTGGCTCTACATTCAAATTCCCTGAACTGACATCTTCTGCATGATCACTCTTGCTCGTTGATTGAGGAATCTGGTCTCTAGCCCATCTGTACTGTCACCTTTCTGGAGGCTCTCCTCTGACTGTTTATGTGGCCTGGATCTCTGCTCAGTCCCAGCGAGGCCGCTGCTGCTCCCCCGCTGTCCGCCACTCACCGCACACGTTCTGAGATCCTGGGGCTCCAGCCACACAGGCCGCTCCCTGTGAGTCTGCTGTCCAAGCGCTGCCAGGCTGCCTAGGGAAGGTTATTTCAGAAAACTACCATAGATACCCCAAATGTTCCCTCGTATAGATTTTTAGACCATTTTCTTAGAGAAATGTCCGTAATCCTAAGAATATGTTAAATATACCGTGTTGAGAATATGTGGAGAAGTGTGGTGACTAAATAGAGTTGTATAATTACCAGTTTCTCTGTCAGATAGGTCTGAACTCAAATCCAGTTTCAATCACACTGGCTGGGTGAACGTGGGCAAGCTCATGGGCATTTCTAAACCTCAGTTACCTCCTCTGTAAATGGGGTTTACAATACTTACGTGATTTGGGTGAGTGTAAACAGAGCTAATCCAAGCAAAAGCTCTTAGCAGAGCACCTGATCTGAGTAAATAATAGCAATGTTTCTTATCGGTTAAGCCTACCTACGTATCAGGTACTTGGACATAGGAGACTTTCACACTGAAACCTTTTTATAAAAATTCACAGTTCCAGACAAGAGTAAGGGCACAGAGGATTTAATCCAAACATTCTTCTAAATATTCAAGACCCTAGAGTATGAAGCTCTTCATGAAAAAAGTAATAAAATAAATACAGACTATGACGCAAAATCATTAGCTCCTGAGGTTTTATGTAATCCTCCAACCAGGTCACAGTGGGCCATGCTGTCCTTGGTGAAGGTTCACAGCTGGTTTCACAGCCCTCAGAGTTGGCGTGAACAATCCTACCCTAGGACACAGGCCTTTCGAGGCCACTTCTTTCTTCCTAAAATGTCACCCCTGCTTCCCTGAGACACTGCTCTTGGAAAGAAATCCCTCAATGGAGATTCTATCTGTTTAAACTAAAGTTAGAGCTACCATTTTATATACATCATACTTTAAGACCAAAAAAAAATTAATTTCATGAGTTGTGTGATAAAAATAAGGGTTTTTCTCAATATTTTCCAGACTTAAGGTAATTTATATTGAGAGTACTCAAATTTTACTCAGAGTTTTGGGAAACATATTCTAAGACTGTCCTGTTACTATCTGCATGGACTTTAGCAAGATGCATGTCTCTAAAAGTCTCAGTTCACACATTTAAAATTTTTGTTCATATACATCCTCATGAGAGTAACATTTCTGTTAGAGGGCAGCTGTAAAGATTAAATGAAATTAAATGTATAACATGTCAGGCATATATAAGGTACCATTTATGGCTTGTCATGCTTTGATAACTTCTAAATTACCTCTATTTACCATACCATGGGTTTGAAATTATCAAATGACCAGCCTCATCCTGTATAAAGCCAAGAATAGGCTCATAATTATGTCCCTGATTCTCCTCACACACATTTAAATAAACCCAGACAATTCAAATTGAACGTACTATTTCCACTAGATTCGAAATAGATTGGATGCACATGTAATACCATAGTTAGGGCTTCATTACTATACATGAAAATTTTGAGAATTATCTGCTAAACAAATACTGTATCCATGTGATAGTCCTTAATTATTGTGAGCCCAGAGAGGCTACAATCAATATATCGACCACAGCACAAAATATACTGAAATGTCATTCTGGGCTCTACAAATTTGCCTTAGAAACTCAGTGTGCAGGATTTTCATGAAACTCCCAGAGAAATGTGAAAGGAAATGGCTCTATATTTTATCTGTTTATCTTTTCTTGCAACTAACACAAGTAGATAAATCACTAGATAAAGGAAAGTGTCCTTTCTTTTTATAATAAACTGTGTATAATAATTGTGATCTCGGTCATTTTCAAATAATCACCCTTGGATGTGAAGCCTTAAATAAGGATTTATAGGAACGATTAAATTAGCAGTGGCCTCTGGACACCCTTAGCCTGCATTTTGGAGTCTGGATGCATTCGCCTTATAACTATTTTTTTAGCGCCTATATGTCTGTCCTCAAGGTTGCGAGGCTGATTCAGCGGGTGGTACACAGACCATACACCATGGGGTCCGGCTCTACTCAGTAGGAGCTGTGTGACTTGGGGAAAGTTACTCAGTGCCTCTGACCTTCCGCTTATGTATCCATAAAAAGAAATAATAATAGTGGCACCGATGTTCATTTTGAGAACTAAAATAAACAAGCACATGATGGAAATCATGTCCCAGACTTCTAAACTCCATCCAATGTGGCCGCAAATTAGTCACCGAAAACTTTCCAACCACAAATTAACTTAAATGCATTTACATAGTTACAAAAGCTGAAACTCCTTGGCTTTCCCACTGGCTAACAAAATTATTAAAAATGAAAAAATGTCCTCAGATGATATGAATAAAAGGGAGGAAAATAAGAACAAACCAAAGTTGCCGGTACCGATTCTTTCCAGAACTATTCCCAATAAATCACTTCAGGCTCATTTCCAGTTTCCTTAGGGAATCTTCCTTCTCATCAGAAGCAGCATTTTCATTATGAGACTTGAGGACAACTGTCACATTGTAAAGAAATGCTAGATGCCCGTCTCCGATTCGATTGCCCTTTAAGGATCCTGCTGCTCTGCTGTGTGCTTCCCATGCTGGGTGGCCTAATATTCCACATTAGTCAAGTTAATATTCAAAAGCAGATGCTTTCTTGGTACTTGATGCTAATAGCTATTGACACCTGTTCTTGGATTATTCAAATATACATCATTATCAACTTGTATGAGGGTGTTTGCTAAATTATAAACAGGAAATTCATTTAAAGAGACATTATTTTTCAGATTTATCTGGAAATTAGTCATCATTGCATTCAGTTAAGGTACTGGAGCCTTGCAAGGTCATTTGGGAAGACAGGGTTATAGTGGGGACACAGGGGTGGATTTGAGCTCTTCCAGGCCCTACAAGGGGGTCATAAGGGACAAGCACCACAAGAGCATTCAGGAGACAGCCCGACTAAGCTCCGTCGATGCGAGATGAATTGTGAAAGCTGCTGTGCCCAGTGTCTTGTCTGTGCCTCAGGACATCCTTCCAGAGATACCCCTCCCGCTCATAACTATGTAAACTGATGTTTCCAGTTTTAAATACATTTTTTTAAAATTGATTTCAGAGAGAGGAAGGGAGAGGGGGAGGGGGAGGGGGAGGGGGAGGGGGAGGGGGAGGGGGAGGGGGAGGGGGAGGGGGAGGGGGAGGGGGAGGGGGAGGGGGAGGGGGAGGGAGAGGGAGAGGGAGAGGGAGAGGGAGAGGGAGAGGGAGAGGGAGAGGGAGAGGGAGAGGGAGAGGGAGAGGGAGAGGGAGAGGGAGAGGGAGAGGGAGGAGAGATAGAAACATCATTGATGAGAGAAAGCCTTTGATCGGCTGCCTCCTGCACGCCCCGGACGGGGGATCAGGCCTTCCACCGGAGCCCGTGCCTCGCGGGGAATCAACAGTGACCTCCTGATTTCTAGGTGAATGTTCAGCCGCTGAGGCATGCTGGCCAGGCTCTTTCCATGTTTTAAGTGATTAAGGCTAAAAGAAGATGAGGTCACTAGCAGAAAAAATACATATATTTTTTCAAATATATCTTTATTGATTTCAGTGAGAGAAAAGGAGAGGAAGAGAGAGAGATAAAAATATCAATGATGAGAGAGTCATTGATCGGCTGCCTCCTGCGCGCCCCCTACTGGGGATCGAGCCCGCAACCCGGGCATGTGCCCTGACCGGGAATCGAACCCCGATCGCCTGGATCCTAGGTTGACGCTCAACCGCTGAGCCACACCCGGCCGGGCTAGCAGAAAATATTCTGAGATGAGCTGGCAGACCCACATATATCACACTTGGATCCCAAATCCAGGACAAGACATCACCACTCTCCTGACAGAGCTTAGAGCGCTTGAGAATCCAAAATGTGGAGGCAGCTGAAAACTGCTTTAATGCAACTCTCTCCCTGGCCAACACTGTGCTTGGCTAGGAATGCAGCGCTCATGACAAGGTTCTTATGCGAAATCCCAGCTTGGCATGAGGAAAATTCACAAGGAAACCACGGCCGAATGAGACCCTGGCTGCTCCAGGTCAGGGACGCTGTGATGGGCAGCAGGAAAAACCAGGTCCAGTGCCAACTGGGAAACAGCGTATGGTACTAACACCAAGGGTGACATTCGAAATATGAAAGTGCAAAAATTTAAAGAAAAAAAATAAATGATAACTACAATTATAACAAATAGCTAAAATTAAGAAAAACACACAATAATAACAGTAATTACAACAAAAGCTAATAGTTATTAAGTTGAAGTGCTCCAGACACTGGGCTAAACTCTTCACAGGCATCATTTTGTTTAATCTTCAACTCCACCCCAGGTAGAGCTCTTACAATTCTCATTCTGCATATAACAGAATGAAGGCTCAGCGAGGTTAACCAATTTGGCCAAGGGCACAAAGCCAAAGGGCTGTGGTGCCTGGATTCAGGAACTTCTTAGATTGACTTTGAATCTCAATGTCTTACCCACTGTGCTCACAGCGTGCACCTGAAAATCTAGAAGGGAAAACACCGTGAATCACTCACTAAATATACAAACTGTTCCCAAGATACAAAGAGGCAGTCCAATTAGAAATGGACAAGCATGTGACCCTGTTTCACATCACCGAATTGTCTTTTGCCACCCATAAAGCCATTATAAATAACTAACAAGGATGTTCACAGGTTCAAATACAATAAAAAGAAGAAAAAATACTTTATTACATGCTAGAGATTAAAACTTTAAACTATAATTACATTTCCAGATAGTCATTACATATGAAAAGCAAATTAAACTCTAATGCATATAGTACTTTCTTTAACTTTCCTAGAAGTACTAATAGGATTTAAAAGGCAAGATCTGCCCCCGTCTCTAAATTACTCTCACAGCACCCGATAACCAGATCCACCACGCCTTTCAGGTGCTGGGCTAGACAGATTATTTGCCATAAACTGAATGAAAGGTACTGGCCACACTTTACAACTCAAGATACTATCCTAGGAAATCTCCATTAGTACCAGGGAAGGAAACCCATTGCAAAAGGGAATGGGTCTAATTTTTGTAAAAAGCTGCAGCTTCGTTGTAATTTTCTGAGGAGCCATCTATATTAAAAAGACAAAACAAAAACAGAGACTCATCTATTCCCGGTGTTGCGGCCTTTACGTCACCAGCATCATCGTATCAATGCCTCTGTCACCTTTCTGAACACCCACAGAGACACTCATTTGAGGGGCAGAGATGGTTCGCTCCAGGTCACAAGGCTCCGCGGAGTCAGAGACCACCAACCAGTGAGCTCAGAGCCAGAAGTTGCTGAGTCCTTCGCAGGTGGAGCGAAGGGCTGCCCTCCCTCAGGGACTGAATGGCCACTGCACTCCCCGCCCCGACACGGTTCTGTGAGCTCATCGTGTGCATTTCCTTAGAAGCACATCTTCCTGTTAGCCTGTCTCGACCGTGACGTCCCGTTCTCTGGCAAAGGCCCTGCTGGCCTCCCACCCAGGTTCTGCACACCCAGGTGGGGAGGGCATATCTTCCTGGAAATCCCTCACAGTAACTTACTTTCTTTCCTTGTGTCAGGGCCCTTCTGCTTTGCCCTTCCTAGAAATGGTGGATTTGGGAATTTATCTGAACTGAAGTTAACTTATTAATTCATTTAAGAAAATCTAAGCCTGAAGCTGTTAGCACCTGTGCAGGCTGGTGAAGCACATGCTCGTTTACAGCAAGGTCTGCAGCCTCCAGGGCTTATGTTAGGTGACCCAGACTCTGGGTTTAAGACTCCTTTACACTTATCCCCATGTCCTCACTCTGGGAGCTGGATGATGCACCACCATCTCCCTCTCACTATCCACTTGCCCTCCATGATCGCATCTTTGGGAAGATTAACAAAACCTCATTGCCCGGGCAGAAGTCACTAGCCCTGTGCTTTCCAAACTTTCCAGCTTCCCTTCCCCCCGCCCCTCACTCTGATTCAGTTTTAACCAGTGGGCTGGTTAAAGCACTGCAGCTAGATGGCTGCACCCCCATCAACTCTGATTCAGTAGATCTGGGTGGGGTCCAGGGATGTGCATTTCTGCCAAGCTCCCTGGTGTTGCTGGTGCTGCCTGTCTGAGGACACACTGCGTATAACTGTGTATAACTCCGACAGAGACCATTGCTCTTCACTTTGTTTCTCCCAAGTCCCTCTGTTCGAAAGTCAGTATCAGACTCCTATCACTATAACCACAAAATTCTCATGGTTTCAGCTAAGTGTTAAGAGCTGGCAAAGAAAGGGAGCATCATTTTCGTCCCATACCAGATCGCAGCTGAACCTATGCCCACACACAGGAAATTCAGAGCTACTGTAGGGCTGCTCTTGGTATTAGACTATTTAGGAATAAGAACCCTGGCCCAGGATGGTGAGGTTGGGCTCATCACTGCTGCCTTCCCACTAAGCAAGATCAAGGCTCACAAAGTTTCAGTGACAATTAAAAACAGTGATTTAAGAAATATAGGTGAAAACCCTAAAGATTTCACCAAAACCTATTAGAACTGATAAATGAATGAATTCAGTAAAGTAGCAGGATACAAAATTAATATTAATATTCAAAAATCTGTTGCATTTTTATACACCAATAACAAACTATCCAAATGGGAAATGATAGCAAATGGTAAATCCCACTTACCATCATATCAAAATAATGAAAAGACACACACACTAAACAACCCTACGCATAAATTTAACCAAGGAGGCAAAATACCTGTACTCTGGGAATTATAAGACATTAAAGAAGATATGAATAAGTGGAAGTATATGCCACGCTCAGGGATTGGAAGAATTAACATCTTTAAAATGTCCATGCTGCTCAGAGAAATTTATAGATTCAATGCCACCCCTATCAAAATACCAATGGTATTTTTTCACAGAGCTGGAACAAATAATCCTAAAATTCATATAGGACCACAAAAGACCCAAATAGCCAAAGCGATCTAGAGAAAAAGGACAAAGTTTGAGGTATCACCCTACCTGATATCAAACTATACTACAAAGTTATAGTAATCAAGACAGCATGGTACTAGCATAAAAGCCGACACATAAATCAATGGACTAGAATAGAGTCCAAAAGTAAACCCATGCCTATGTGGTCAATCAATCTATGACAAAGGAGGCAAGAATATACAGTGGGGTAAAGGCGGTCTCTTCAGTAAGTGCTGTTGGAAAAAACTGGACAGATACATGCAAAGAAGAATGAAACGAGACCACTTTCTTACACCATATACAAGAATAAACTCACAATGGGTTAAAGATTTAAATATAAGATCCAAAACCATAAAAAAGCTTGAAGAAAACATAGGCAGAAAAAACTGTGATATTGCTCTTTGTGATTTTTTTTGGGGGGGGGAGGAATATGTCTCCTCTGGCAAGGGAAACAAAATAAAAAACAAACAAATGGAACTACATCACACTAAAATTTTTTTGCACAGAGAAGAAAATCATCAACAAAATTAAAAGAAAACCTACTGGACAGGAGAAGATATTCACCAATGATACAATGGAAAAAGAGTGAATATCCAAAATATATAAAGAACTTATACAACTTCACACCAAAAAAAATCCAAACAATCCAATTAAAAAATGGGAAGAGAACCTGAATAGACACTTCCCCAAAGAAGACATACAGATGGTCAAGACATGTGAAAAGATGCTCAATATCACTAATCACAAGAGAGATGCAAATGAAAACCACAATGAGGTATCACCTCGCAGCTGTCAGAATGGCTCCATCAACAAACCTGCAAATAGCAAGTGATGGCGAGGGTGTGGAGTAAAGGAAACCTCATGCATTGTTGGTGGGATTGCATATTGGTGCAGCTACTGTGGAAACCTGTAGAGAAATTCCTCCAGAAATGAAAAGCAGAACCACCACATGGGACAGCTATCCCTATCCCACTTCTAGATATTTATCCGAAGAAATCCAAAACACTAATTTGAAAAGAAATATGCGCCTCTATGTTCACCACAGCAATATTTACAATAGCCAAGACATGGAAGCTACCTAAGTGTCCATCGACAGGTGACTAAAAGGAAGTGGCCCATATATACAATGGAATTTTACTTGGCCATCAAAAATGAATGAAATCTTACCATTTGTGACAACATGAATAGACCTAAGGGGTATCATACTAAGTGAAAAAAGTCAGGCAGTGAAAGACTACCATATGATCTCACTTATATGTGGAATCTAAACAAAATAGACAAACAAACAAAACAGAAAGACATCCATTAATACAGAGAACGAAGTGATAGTTACCAGATGGGAGGGAGATTGGGGAGCTGGGTGAAAGGTGAAGGGATTAGGAAGAACCAACTGGCAGTTACAGAACAGTCATGGGGATATAAACCGAAACATAGGAAATATGGTCAATAATATCCTAACAAGTATGCATGATGTCAGGTGGGTAACAGACGTACTGGGGGGACCACTTCGTAAATTATATAGATGTCTAATCACAGTGTGATACACTTAAAACTAATATAATATTGAATGTCAACTGTAATTGAAAACTAAATTTTTTTTAGATATTTATATTTGCCCAATCCTTCTGCAGAATTCTGCATGTGGATTCTTTATCAACAGGGCATTTCCAATTCTTTGCATATAATCTGTAAATATTTCCTATTTTTATGTTTTTGACTTTAAAAATGGAAAAAGGAAACCACTGCCCTGAAGAGATGCCCCAGGTTTATTTTTCATCTTTCTTTGTTCTTGGGCTCTTTTGGGCATCATCACATGGAAAGCTTCAGGGACAAAAGAGAAGAAACACAACAGCAAATTTACTGCCTAGAGCGCAAATTGTAATGCACATCCCAATAAACAGAACGCACCAACCAGTTAGGGGTGTGCCAATATTAATTAGCTCCTGATAGAGGGATAATCAGTTTTGAATAACTAATCTTTTCACCGTGCTCACATTCATCCGTGGTAATTATTTTTATTTCCATAGTTGGGGGGGTAACAACTTTGGCACTATAGGCAAAAATGAAAACAAAAATTAGTACACAATGTTTCTGGCAGTGAACGTTTTCAGTCATTTAAACCTGTCATTCATTTAAGCAAACGGCATTTAGAGTCCACACAGAGAACACTTTAAATCTGCGATGCATTTTGTTCTTCACACCATCCCAGGGAGGCCACAGAACATACTGGTAAAAAGCGCAGTTCAATTATTTGCCAAAAGACACAGTGACAGTGAGGAGAAGAAACATCCTGGAGTAAAATATTTAGGAGTAAAATGGATAGAACTGGATGTGAGAGGTGAGAAAATGGAAAGGATCTACTGTAAAGCTGAGACAGGAGATTGCCTTGGGCAAAATGTAACTGACAATTGTAAACACAGAAGAAAGAGCTTGTAGCTTTTTTGGAAGCAGGGAAGGATATACACGTGCATGAAATCCTAATAATAAATATCACAAGAGTTAACGTTTATTGACAGCTCACTATGTGTGTGACACTGTGATTTTGTTTTACACCAATATTTCTAGAAAGGATTGAGGTTCACAATGACTTGATGAGGTAGAGTATTGTTTAGCAGCGAGAGAGGCAGAGAGACAGGGCCAAGCTTAGTCTTTCTGACAATGGAGTCCAAGTTCACAGTTACCACTTTCCATTAACTCCCAACTAAGGTATCGTGTAAGCAACCAATGTAAGGTATGGGTTAAAAAGACAAAAAAGTGGGGGGACGTGTTCAGGGAAGTCATGAAAGAGGAGTGGAGAGAGGGGTAAAGAGGGCACTGCTTCAGCTCCCTGGGACCCTGGGATCAGGAGGCAAGAGCTGACATCAGACAGAGACAGGGCGAGACACCGAAAGGTAGTGGTCTCAGGTCGCTGTCGACCACATTTCTTCTAAATAACGCAGCCAGCCCGAGAAGCAGGCGGTGGCCACTGCGTGGACAGGAGGGCGCACCTGTCAAGCTTTCTTATCTGCAGTGGGACTGTCACTGCAGATTACTCAGAACATAATGCTGCGGCCCAGTGCTGTGTGAGCTTTGTCTGAACCAGCATGGCATTTACGGTTGGTTGGGTCATACAAGTGGCAGCACCGTGGCAGTTTCCTGTGGTAGCTGAGAGGCGACTAACAGTCAAGGGCGCAGAGCACATTTAAGGAGCCCGCCTCAGCGTGGAAGCCTGAGGTGAGTAGGTCTTCTTTTAACCAACCTACACGGTTCCTCGCCCAACTCTGGCTTCAATGAAAGGTTTCCCAGTTGCTCATATTGACCATTATTTCACAACTTCCCATATATACCACATTTTGTTATCCTGTCCCAAAATTATACTTTTAAAGTTGATTTTTAGAGAGAGAGGAAGGGGGAGAGAGAGAGAGAGAGAAACATTGATGTGAGAGAGAAACATGGAACCGTTGCCTGCTGTGTGCTTCCCAACTGGAGGTCGGGATGGAATCCACAACCTAACACCTAGAATCGAACCCGCAACCAGTTGGTGTAGAGGATGACACACCATCCAATTGAACCACCCACTTGGCCAGGGCTGGGTCTTTCTTTACCTGTGCAGAAGTCTACCTGCTAATGAGACAACTACAATGCCAGAAATGTGCCCCCCGGCCCCACACACAGGCACATGCGCATGCACACGCACGCACACACAGCAGCAACCTCACAGCCCTGGCGATGAAGACAGGGAGCCCTGTCAATCACACCGATGCACCTTCACATCTATTACTTACGTTCTCAAAATCTCTCTTTCCCTGTATGAAAACGAAGGTCACGCTAGTTACCTCACAGTGTTGTTGAAAGGAATAAATAATAAAGTTTTATAAAGTGCCTGGCAGAGAAATAAAAGGCCCAGCAATACTAGTCCATTTTCTTTTCTTCTACCCCCGATTAATGTGTGTGTGTCATAAAATACATCCACAAATACTGATTCTTATCAGCTTGATACTGGGCCCCTGAAGGCTTGTCCAAGACACAGGCAGTAAGCAAAGCTTCTAAGTGTAATACACTTCTAAATATAAAGTTATATTTCCACCCTAGAGAGGTACTTTATAATTTGCAAACAGCTTTCAGCAACATAGGCTAACATTTATGAATAAAATCATTAAACGTAAGATTATTTTTAAATTGCTTAGATAAAATGCTTTGTATTTCTATCCAGCTTAGGAAAGGATTAGTAGGGTTAATGTGCAAAAAAAGAATGTGATTAATTAAGCATAGCAGTCATTTCCATCCTTAGTTTTTTTAATCTGAGAAAGCTGAAACAAACATGTTAATATGGGAGTCATGCTCTCAAAAGTGAAAACTAAAGACCTGAAACTATGAGATCACACAGGAAGGGGCTGCAGGTGCCACAAAATTTGGTGCGTAAAGGGAGTCCGAGATTCTGCATTTTAGTAGTTTACAATACAAACGCCACAATCTTCACAATAAATAATGGCTGATGAAATGTCATTGATTTTGGCAATTAAGGCAACAGAAGGCTTCAGGAAGAGCAATTTCAATGGATTGGAAGGTTTCAAGACAAAATTTAAACAGTTAAATTTGAGAGAGAAAGTAGTTTACTCCCTGGTAGTAGTTTTGAAGCCTGACAATAGTAGGAATGGGAGGCACAGGCGGTAACTAAGAGTGGAATCAGCAGGCTCTTAGAAGAGATTGTCATGGTAGGGGAGAAACTTATTTCCAGGTTTTTAGATTTACCCTTGATTTAAAACAAGGGAAAGGTTCCAGGGGGAAAAGAGGAAAACAAGATAAACACTCGGACGCTAAGAGAGTAAGCAGAAGGGATCAAAGGCAAGGACGGAAGTTCAAGCTCATAAGCACGCTGGACAAATCTTCCAAAACCAGCAGACTGTCCTGCTGTTCCCAAATGTTTGTAATCATTTCCAGGGGCACTAGGACTGGCCACGTGAGTTGCTTTGGCCAACTGTACACGAACGTCTGTGAAATATACTATATTTGAGCAGAAGCTTCAAGAGCTAATAGGTCTGACTCAATACTCTCTTCCCCTGGGGCAGGAGGATCAGCACGGCCCCCAGAGCAGCTGCTTCAAGAACACGGAGCACGTGGACCAGGGCTAAGTGGAGCTGGGCAGACAGGACGAAACCAGATCTGAATAGACGCCAACATGCAATATAAATAAAAAAACAAAGTCACTGTGATTTGGGGAGCTATTTATTACCAAACAAAGACAGATATTTAGAGAAATACAAGCGATCCTTCCCTCTGTCATCCCTCCCCACTGCCACAAATAATGATTCCCCTTTTCCATAGGCACAAGTAAAAATGCCCTTTTAAAAAATGGCTTTATAACATATAATTAAAATATCATAAAATTCACCTGTTGAACGTATACGACTCAATGGTTTTTAGTTTATTTACAGAATGGTGCAACAATCACCATTACCCAATTTTAAAATATTTTTATCAGCCCCAAAAGAAAACTTATAAACAGCCACTTTGCAGCCTGCACCTAGTCCTAGGCAATCACTAATCCGCTATTTGTCTCTATATAATTGCCTATTCTTGACTAATGGACTCATAGAACCTGTGGCCTTTTGTGCCTTGCTTCTTTTATTTATCATCATAGATGAACCTCATAAACACTGTGCATTCCTTTATAGGGCAGGACAGAAATTCTTCTGCCAGGCACATATACATATGTTTATGATTTAAGCCTCACGGTAACCCTAAGCCAGAGGTATAATTATTTCTGCATCTCAGACAAAGAAACTGAGGCTCAATGATTCAATTCAATTCCTAAAATTGTACAGCTCTTAAGCGCCTGCATCTGTATTGAAAATCAAGTCATTTTGAGTCCAGCCTCCACGCATTTTCCACTCCATCACATCACCTCATTTCATTTCAAAGCACAATTGCTCTAAAAATGTCAGTTATCTAAGGATATTAAATTGGATAGTAGATACCCTTCAACTTTATGCCATAAGCCCTTCTACATTGTCTTGCATCAAAAAAGAAACACAAGAAAAGTGCACTGCATTTTCAAAATAGGCAAGGTAATTTAAAAAGCAGATAAAAAGTCCAAAGTAATAACAAAAAGAGCCTGTCTGAATATTGAAATGTAATCCACTTTGCCCAATCAATTATTTCCAACATAAAAGAATACTAAAAAAAGATTAGAAGGTTCTTGCCTATTGTTTTTAATTATTTCCTGGTATGATATAAAGGGACATACAGTAATAGGATAAGTCGAAAGGACCTCAAACTAATTTTCAGGAGCCACAAACCAGCACTCAGTCTGATCACAAATAGCTGGGGCAGTGGCAGGTCTGCTGAACCCCTAAACCTCCCCAGGTTTCAGAGGCCAGCTCGCCCTATTAAAGAGCTTAGTGCCCACGGTAGCACAGAGCTTCCAAAGTATTTAGGATTCATGTTATTACTTTCAGGTTACAAATGCTTCTTATAAATGTATTCTTTAAATCCCAAAGGTGATTTGGTTGAGGATGTGTGCAATTAATTCTAACCAATTTCAAAGGGTCCCTTTCCTTACCCCTCCCATCTTGGACTTCTTGGCCTCAACAGAGTTGTAGATGCTCCAGAGTCACTGTAGCCTCCTTGAGCTTACTAGCAGCTCAATTCAATTGACTCGATTTTCTCAGAGCTTTCAAATCATTCCACGCACTCCTTTCTGCCCTCCCATCTTAGTTTAGTCCTGTTCCTCTCTGCTCCCTAATGGATCTCCTTACTTTCACCAACTTATTATTTGTGTTGCCCAACTGTCTTCCCAGAGCAATTTCTAGTCTCATCTCTTGCCTTCTAAAAACGTTCAAGTTTCCATAATGCCCAATCTTCGCAGACTGGCTCCATGAAGGGGAAGATATTCACTCATGAACCTGGTAGGGGAGCTTAACGACTTCTCTGGCCTTTTCTGGATATGTGTATCCCCTGGGCCTGTGAATGTGCTTTCATACTATTCCCCCAATAAACAACTATTTTTCAATGTCATACTTTCTCTAAGAGTCTCAACTCTGCCTCTTCTGGAGGCCTTCGCTGTCTACTGAATCCTTCTACCAGTAATCTCTTGTCTCAGGTGTCGGCAAGTCTGTAGCTCCCTTGCAATTTTCAGGAGTCCTCCCTGCTGCTTCCCATGACTTCCCTAGCCTGAGATCCCGGTGCTTTTTGAACTCTGGTATAGGTGACACAAAGACCAATCTCTCGGGCGGTCCACAGACAGGTTGGAACGTTGCAAACTCAGTCCCCTCTGCTCTCTCTGGTTTGCTAAGGGAAATGGGTAGTGAGCTACCATTTCCTTTAAACTGGTTGTACCACACTGGGAAGGAGGTGGGGCAAAGGGGAGTTAAAATGCCACAGAATTTCCTACTGTTTTGAATGTGGCTTTTTCTTCATTGGGGGTTTATTTGGTTGCTGTAGATGTTTGACGCATTTCTAGAGCTCCTATGCAGCTATTTTATTCAGTTTCTAGGGGTGCCTGTGTGTTTTTTAACTCCATGGGAAATCTTGCTGATGTGACCCTATTTCTTGACTTTTATGTACTAAAAAATATACATATTTTTTACCCCTAACGCATGTGATGTATCTTCCCATTTTGTTTTATAATTAGTTTATCTTTGACTTTTCCTTATTACAGTTGTCATCCTATAAACTCTTCAAGGACACTTTATACAACACGTAGCTCTGTGCCTGGCTCCGCACAGGCATTCAATTTTAGCTGGATAAATTGAACACTAGAGGAAGGCAAACCCAGGAGTGTGGATGTTACATCATCGAGCCTCGTGACATCATCACCTTTCCTCCTGACTCTACCGTCGCGGCCCTGCCTTAGAGACGTGCCTGCAGTTGGGTGTGTTCACAGAAAGCCCACACCAGTTTTGCCAAAATCCTGTAGCTGGTCTGCTGTTAAGTTAGTAGACTGTGTGTGTGGAAACTGCAGCGGGCACTGTGTGGCACTCAGAAGGAAAATGGGCATCGCCTCTCTCCAGTGCCCGCCCCGCAGCCCTGCCCCGCGCAAGGCCTGTGCTTACTCAGGGAGGGCAGCGCCGTTCCTGCTGCCGATCTGCCTTAGTCAAGTGAGTCTAGAAGCAGCCAGGGCATTTCAAGATCAAGGATGAAACAAACAGAAAAATCACTAAGTATATCAGTCTCTCAATGTAGAGCTTAAAGCAAAAGGCTGCAGGATGCTAATTAATTCCTGATATTTAAGGTAATGAAGAGAGAAGGAAGGGAAGGAGAAAACACCCTTGGCTCATTACCACACACAGGAGTCCTTCTGAGGAACAGACATTAAATGTCTCCCTGAGGTGTGAGCTGTCCTCCGAGATGAACGGGTCAAATAGAAATGCGCATTGTTTGGACAGGATACCCAACGGGGAATTACTGTGAAATACAGCTGTTTGATGACCCATTAGAAAATATTGTGTTAAGTAGCCTCGATTACAAGGCGATTTTTAAAGGGAGAACACACACTGGACAAATTCTCTAAATCATTCTCTCTCTCTCTCTCTCTCTCTCTTTCTCAGAAAACACAATAACTAGACTAAAATTGTCACATATATTTTGGATCTGTTTTCTTATATAAATACATCATTGAACTGATGTATTTAAGAGTCTCTCTCTCATGTTGTATGTCAACCTTTTTATGTACATATCTATATGTGACTGGTACATATCCATAATAAACATTTGAAATAAAATGTTTTCAAAGGACCACGTTTTAGAGCCCAATTATCTATTTAATTTTCCAAATACTTAGCAATTCTTTTTTCTAAGTGGCAAAAATATATTAAGAATTTGACCAAGGTTATTTGATGATTTAAAGGATTATGGTTACATGGAAGTGAGTGACTACATATGTTCTAGTAAATGTATATTTTTAAATTTTAATGTGATTTCATCTTTCCCATCCACTATTATTTAGCAATTTGCCCTACTTGGCACATACATAACCCCTTACATAGCAGATGTTCAGTATCTATTTGCTGAATGAGCCAATTATAATTTGGCTCCAAACTTTAAGGAACATGCAGAGCTTAATTATTTACCAAATCCTTTTACTTTTAATTTTCTCTGAAGTTATTTTAGCACCTTTTCTCTGGGAAAGATTAGACCTATTGGAGAGAGAGAGAATAGCAAAATATCTTGTAGAGAAGCTGCCATTTGAATTGGGCAAGACAAATAACATTAAGAAATGCCTACAGAGCCTAGCTGGGCGTGGCTTAGCGGTTGAGCATCGACCTAGGATCCAGGAGATTGAGGTTCAATTCCAGGTCAGGGCACATGTCTGGGTTATGGGCTCGATCCCCAGTCAGGGGCGTGCAAGAGGCAGCTGATCAATGACTCTCTCGTCATTGACATTTCTATCTCTCTCTCCTTCTCCCTTCTTCTCTCTGTAATCAATAAAGATGTATCTTTAAAAAAAAAAAAAAAGAAAAGAAAAGAAATGCCTACAGAATGTGCCATGCTCTCTCAATAGTTCAAGTGTGGTGGTAGCCAGCAGGCATTCAGGTACCATAGAGAACTTTCAGAGGGGCTGAGTAGAAATGGTCAAAAAGGATTAGGTTAGAGTTCTGGTCTACAAAGGAGCCTGGTGTCCCTGGCAGCTCTTGAGCAGACAGACTTGGGGACCATGACAGAAGAGAGATAGCTGCAGAATCAGGGTGCTGGAAAGCTGAAAATTATGTGGGCAGCAGTCTTGGGAATGGGGCAGGACCTAGCTACCCAAACAGAGGCCACTGAAGGGCTGAGTAAGAAAGAAGGACCCAAGAAGGAGGCCTAAAATCTCTCATCCCAGCTAAAGACTGTACCCAGGAACTGCAGCCGAGACTTAATTTCAGGCAACTTAACCGTGGAGTGAAAGAGGGTTGCGGAAGCCGAGGTTGAGGGTAGAATGTGACCATGGCTGAGCACATGGAGCCGGGTGACTATGACCCCTTCCATCTGGCTCCTGTGCGCTGTCTGCGCCTCACTCGAGGTTATGTGCTTTCTTGCGAAGTACTATTTGGTGACCATAAGTCTTTGATAAACTCTATCCTGAGGAGGCAAAATCCTTCTAGTCTTATCAAAGTACTGTTGAACTCTCTTATATTTCTGTGTTTGTAGATACTACTGTTAAATAATGATTGTTCTAGTTCAGTGAGTATTATATGTTCCCTCTCATAGTCTTTTAACACATTCTCATGAGAGAAAATTGAAGCTAAGAGATGTTTAGCCACTTGCCCAAAATTATCGCTGCCACTAGTAGTGATGCTAGAATTTTCATTCAGCTCTGTCTGCCTCCAGGGTTTCAGCAATTTCCACCAAGCTACCTGGCACTCAATGGAAGATATTTTTACTGAAAATATTAATATTCAGTGAGCCCTAATAAACATTTAAAGAGGAGTTTTGAGAAGGGGGGCTCAGAAACTTATGCAACTTCTTTTGTGCTGTGTCCTAGCATAGCATGATGTTTAAGGCCTGCAACGAGGGTTATAAAGAAGCCCAAGGGAGGATTGTCCCCTAATGGCCGAACACACACAGGCCCAGGGCCCCCCTTCCACAGTCTGAAAGGGCAGAACCAGAGCCCAGTTTTGCACAACTGACTAGATGGGATGGGATGAAAGTAATTAGCTTGCTATTGCATTGAATTTCTTAGCATGCACATTCAAAGATACAAGGAAAAAGTGATCCTGGCTCTGTTTTTGACCATAACCAAGAAAGGATTAGGAGGGAATGATAATGATGACACGCATTTTTTACCTTCTAACCTGAACTGCAACATCCAGTAAGTAAACCTCCTGAACCGCTGTTCAACGGGCACCACTGAACACCAGTCCCCATGCCTGGCCTGGCCGTGCTGCTTGCGGTTCAAGGAGCCTGAACAGGGCCGGGTGCCCAGAGGACGCAGCCGGACTCCTCAGCGTTCAGACCACACCCTCCACCCGCACAACCAGCCCGTGCCAGGTCCTGCACACTCACTGCTATTCTAACGCTGTGGCCTAGAAACGATCACACCTTGAAGTCTATGTCTCCTATCAGTTTGGTCATCCTGGTTCCTCATTGGGAGTGTCCTACTTTCTCCCCAAAAAGGCAGTCTTTGCCTCTTGAAATGCTAATCATCTTCAAGGTCTGTTTTAAATGCTTCTGACTCTGTGGATTCTTCTTTGACGTACCCTGTGGACAATGGTTTCTCCACAGCGTTGATCATGAGCTCTTCGTGTGTAATGAAGGCTCTCTCCATTGTACGTATCTCGGTGTGTGGTCCAACAGATGCTCAATAAGTGTGCGCAGCAGAAAAAGAAGACAGGCGAAATGAAAGAAAAAAACATGGAGGGGAGGGAGGGAGGGGGGAACGGGACATGTCTCCTTCCACCTAAGTGCCAGTTTTGAAAAGCAAAATAAAAAAGAACTCAACAGGACAAGTGAAGGACAGTAGCTGCCTTACAAACTTAAGAATAGATGTGATGAGTCACAGGTGTGATCATTTATTTCACAAAGCAGCTGAGGACCGGTTGACCTGGAGCTTGTCTTCCTGAGCTACAGAGCACCTTGCTTAGTTATAGCAAGAAGTCAGGAGTCTTGCTGGGTTTTTCTCCCATTATCACACTGTCTTTAACTTTAATATGTAGATATTCTCACTCTCTCCATTTCCATCTATCTATCTATCTATCTATCTATCTATCTATCTATCTATCTATCTATCTAATCTATCTATCTATCTATCTATCTATCTATCTATCTATCCATCCATCCATCCATCCATCATCTATCATCTATCATCTATCATCTATCCATCCATCCTTCACCCTTCCCCATGTCCTTGAAGTTCCATCAGAACAGTGGTGATCAGAAAAGCTACTTCTCTTAGCCATACTGTCAATTAGATGCAACAGACTTACAGTTCCAGCTGGTGTTCAGCAAGGCCTCCCCCAGGCCCTGCAGCACCTGCAGTCATTCTACTCCTGGCTGTAACTCAGCATCCTCCTCACAAAATTCTCTGCCTAGAAGAAATCTGTCAGGTCTTTTGTATCACTTGTCTCCTGGATAAGGCCAACAGATCCATAGAAATCGCCCCCTCAATGCTGAGATTGAAAAAGGAGAGAGAAAATAGCAACTGTTTTCAGATGAAAAGAGGTCTAGGTCGTCCTGAAGGTCTCTAAACTGTAACCTCCTCCATGACTTAGCCCCTCAACTGTGCTCTCTCTGAAAGTCCAACATTTACATATAAATTCAAGGGAACTATTTTATGTCACAGTTCACAGCTATTAAACCTGCTGCCACAGCTGCCAGCCCTTCCCTACAAGGGATGGACCCTGCCCCTCTGACCTCTCCCTCTTGGCAACCAGTGTGGCTTGGTGGAGGGAAGCTGGGACTTGTAATCATAAAATGTGGGTTCAAATCCCAGTTGCGACACAACCCCCGATCCTGGTGCAAGATCACTTAACCATTAATTAGCTTAGCTTTCATATCGACACAGAGGGGAGACTTCCAAAGATGAAGCGTGACGGCCTTAGTGACCCACTGTGGACAGGAGCAGCATATAGTAAGTGCTGGAAAAATGTTTTTCCCATTGCCTGAAAAGTTATGTCTGACATTCAAGACACACACGTGTATGCAGAAAAGTCGTAATACTCGTTCCCTTGAAATATCCTTAAATTTAACTCCAAATATTATTATCTGCCAAGGAAGAAAGAAAATCAAACCTACTTATAATTGAGGTCAAATTCCTCTCTCTACATGCCCCAAGCCCCATGGTGGTGGAAGGTTCAGAGCTCCAGGGCTCTGGTTCATCACTCACAGTGCACCAGTCCCCTCGGTTACTCATGAGTGTTCCACTGTCCCTGTCTTCCTGTCCCTTTTAGGCCCAGCAAGCATGACCCTGGGACCCTTTGCGCACACTTCCTTCTCTTAAAGCAGGCCACCTTTCTAAGACACTCCCAGGAAATGGACCCAAGTTCCCTCTTCCTTAGTATCCACGATCCGTCCTCCTACTCCCCAGACTGCAAGTTGCCTTTGGATCAGAAGAAAAATCTCTCCTGTCTTTACTTGTTTCCCTTAGAGGCATGCTGTCCCTTAAGTCTTCAGTATGAATTTGGCAACCTGGAGAAAATAAAATTAGGAACAAAAGCATCTTTTAGGTCAGGAAGCCCAGAGCCTGCAACCTTGAATGGGGAAAAGAGGCAATGCATAAACATAAATTGGCATCTCAGAATTCCTCCTGCTACAATAATAACTGCAAATATCTGAATAGCTAACACTTCGTAAGCATCATGATGAGCTCAAAATACCAGTGATTCTACCATCAAAGGATAAACTTGTAAATAAAGGCAGTGCTTTCCTGTTTCTAGGGCTCCTTCATGTATCAGCTCCATTGATCCTGTCTCTGGAGAGCCTACAAAAATGTGACAATGGTTCCTTTTTTGGATAAGTTTATGAGAGCTCTGCAAAGTCAATCTGTGGACTTGCCAGTGTGCAGCTCTTTGCAGACGCCTCCCCATCTGGGCTTCCTCTGTCTTGGGGGCAGGGTGTATGGCCAATTGCCCTTAATCAGGGTGTGAGAGCCCAGAATCTCAGAGCCCAGCATCACACTTCTTTTCCTTCCCTGCCTCCACCTCCTCAGTGTGTGTGCTGCTCAGGTAAAAGGCTCCTGAGTCCTGTACCTGAACTGATGCTTCAGCACACTGCTCAAGCTTCAGCTCCTGTCAGGACTGAGGTCACACTATGCTCCTCCCTGGGCCCACTTGAGGAGCTTGAGTCTAGTAGACTCTGACCCTCTTTCTAGAAGCACACGGCTGTCTGACTTTTGGAGAATCTGCCTGCTCCCTGCTGTTATCTCCTGGTTTCCAGAGCCCAGGATTGAACCCATGGACCTCTGGTCTGGGGTCCACTCACCCCACCTTCCTACTGGGTTTCCATTCATCACCTCTCTACAGCCAGAATCCTGCTTGTTTACCTATCTTCTTCCAGCTTCCTGGCCTCCACTACCAACCTGTTTCCTCTGAGCAAAAGTCTGTTTCTTGGCCCTGGTTTGACTAATCCAGCAATTCTGTTTCCTTTGACCCCTGCCTAGCTGGTCACAATCAGGTGAGTCTGCTTCCAATAAAAGGTGGATGTTGAGGTTGATTCCATCTCAAAAGACTCTATCAAGGAGCCAAAGAAAGGGGCCAGGACATTGCTTCAGGGATCTTATCTCCCCACCCAAGTGCCTCTCATGATACGTAGTCCCTTCAGGGAAGGAGGGCTGGTGGGCTCTTTCTCTGGAGTCCAGGATCCTGAGGGGGGTTGGTTGAGCTGGGAAGGGTGTTATTCTAAAGACAGTCAATCAATAAAGACATATTTTAAAAAATTAAAAATAAATAAATAAATAAAGGTAGTCAGAGTTGCGTTCCTGTCCCAAAAAAGAGAGACAGAAGCTGGAGAAGAAGAGAGGTAGTCAGAGAATGAGAGGGATTGGTTCGTGCATCAAACAGGAAACCCAGAGGCAGGTGGCTATAAAAATAGAGGACATCAAGGGATGGAGTGGGCCAATGACGTCAAGCAGGCTGGGACCTCAGCCTCAGCGGGACTTGTGGGCCTAAGCCATCATTATATATAGATGAGGTACATCTCGATGGATAGGATCAGCCTTTACAGAAGATTCCCAGCCTGGGCAGATTCAGAAGCAACACTTTCTCTAAGTACTTACTTAATGGATGGTGGTGTCCATCACATACTCTACCTCGACTATTCTGCATGACCTCCTGGATGTAGAAATGATTGTGCACGTTGTAAAGGTATTGAAGAGGGCCCAGCGATATTAATAAGACGGCCCTGCCACCACAACCGGTGGAAAGCAGAGGTTGCTTCTAATACAATGTATTAACACTCTGTCCTGGCCCTCTAGCCCCTCAGCTCCCGGGTCCTGAGCAGGGGCCTCAGGCTTGCCTTTGATCCCAATCCCTTTCCCAGCACCATGCATTTCGGGTGCAGAAATAGCCCTACCAGGGCTGCTAACTGCTGTCCAGCCCTGGGCACCCAGGTCCACAGTGGGCTTTCAGCCGTCAGTGGAGCAGGAGCATCGCTCTCACGGCGGAGAAGCCTCTGAGGTGAAGCTGTTAGTCAGTGAAGGTGAAGGTGAAGGAATCCTGTGCTAATCCCCTCGATGGAGTCAGCCCTTGGGGTAGCGAGCCCTCCCTTCTCCTGAGAAATTAACCCACTTGGAACCCCAGGCTTGGACAAGTTTTTAATCTCATGGTGACTGACTTGAGACATCCACCCCAGAGGGAAAACTCTTAACTCGACACCAAGTTAATCACCCAGAAATCTCCCTCAAATAGGCTTCTTCTCAGCCTCAGCCAGAGCCTAATTAAGACCCTATCGGGGCTGTGACTTAGTGCCAGCGTTGTCATTCAGTTAAGGCCCATTATTGTTAGCCTGGCAGCCATTCGGGGGTGTGGCTGTGGAGAGCTCTTCAGTAAGCCTGTTTTTAAAAAGGTTCCCAGGGAAATCTGCCACAAGTAGGACACTTCCCACCACTGTCCCCATCAACACGGCAGCCTTGTGGGGCTTTGAAAGGGAGTCAGGAACCTAGATCTGCCTGCTGGCTCCTCTGCTGCCAGGACACTTGAGAAACAGGGCCCAGCACTGAGCCTGTAAGCTGGGGATAGTACCTCAGCTTTGTAAGGGGTTGTTACTTGAGGGCCATAAACTCTGCAAACTCCAGAGCACTGCACACAAGTTGGTATTGTTAGTCTAATCTGAGCCCCATTTCCTGACAATTAATTGATTGATGTGTTCTTATTCGCTTGATTTCCCCACTCACTGTGCATTGAATCTAATCTCTTCATTTGCCAAGATTTCCCATTTTAGCTTGGAGCAGCCTCTGGAGCCCTTGTCAAAGGCTGGGAGGCTGCACAGAGGTGGGTTTCCAGGCCCTGTTGTCCCTGTTGTGTTCTTGGTGGGGCCCATGCCTCAGGGCGACTACCCTGGGCCCAGGCTATCTCCACTGTGACAGGGAAGGGGCCTCTTGCAGTTCCCTGTGATATAAATATCCCAGATTTTATGTACATATGGGTCCCTTCTCTTTTGATTGGTAGTTTGGATTCCATGGCACAATCAGCCTTCCCTCCATCAAGTCAATTAGCTCCTGCAAATGCTCTGCTTGCTTCTCAGGCTCTGTAATTATCACTTAGCATCAAAAATTGAAAAGTAGAGAGATGCAAAGTCCAACCATGTGACTTGGAGGTGACAGTGAGCCTCTAAGAAACAGTTTTGAGCCTAATTCTTCAGATATATTTGCTTCTGCTTAAATCGTATTTTGGAGGAAGCATCTAAATAAATTGATGTGTCTATAATCTGATGTTTTGAAAGTTAACTAACCCTTAAGGTAGTGGCCCCACCCCAGCCTTAGTTTTCTCTATAAAATGGGACTAATAACCATTTTCCTCAACTCATCCACAAAACTCAGATGAGTAAGAATAAAGACTGTCAGTTAAGTCATATAATTATTTTAAGTATTTGGGTATAACTCACACTACAGACACAGATAGCATGAATATTTTACTTGATAAAATAGTTTTCCCAGAACAGGGAATTAATTTGCAACAACACATCAACCAGCATCTGCCCCTCTCTGGGCAATCCTGTTCAATACTCACTTGTGATAGGATGGTATCAATTTTCTTTTATTATCTAATTTGGTTTGCCAAATAAACAAATCCACTCTGAGTGGGAGCAGCTGAAGTGGCTGGCAATCCCATGAGCTCTGATTCGGGCAGATGAGAGGCTTTTTACCTCCTGGCTCTGCCCCGTGACAGCTGTCTGAGCTCGCCCAGCTCTTCAGCCCTGGAATGTTCTGAAGATCAAGTGAGATCATATCAGTAAATTATCAAGCACACATAGGCTTTAATTTGATGTTCCTTTTCTGTCTAAATCCCCATGGCACTGCTGAATTAATACTGATCTGATCAATAAATAGCCCATATGCAGGTCTTTGCTTCTAAATCCAGTCCTTCTTTCACTGCCTGTAGCTCTTTCAGACGAGAATTGGGAATGTGGAGTCTCCATAGCAGTAGTGTCCTGGGGTGTTTATAGAGAAGGAGAACAGTCTGGATGCTGTTCTTGACAAATACTTCAGCCACAATTAAATGTTGCCACTGTGGTTAGGACAAAGGACAAGTGATCAAAGAAGACTAATTATAATGAATTACGATCCCTCTCTAAGTGTATGCTTGATATTTCAGCTGCCGTGTGAATAGATGACAAGGCTGTGGAAATAACTGCCTGCCATCTGTCTAAAAATCCAAAGAAGGAGCAAAAAGTGCTCTGAGGACAAGCAAGTTAATGCCTAATTAAAATCTTAAAAATAGTGCTTATGAATCAATTTCTAAGTCCATCCAATGCTAAGGAGGCCAGGGATGGCTGGGGAGCTGGCATCCATCATTTCCATTATAACTCTAGTAGCTAGACAGATAATGAACAGATTAAAGAGTGCAGTAGTCCTGGGTTCAAGATCAGCCTTATTTCTTCCTAGTCTTTTTTTCCATTCTGGACATTCAAGCAACTTCCCTGAGCTACAGTTTCCACATCAATTAAATGGGAAAACAGAACAAAAATAAACAAAAGACAGTGCTGAGCCTATCCACCTTACAAGGTCAGTTTCAGATTTGCATAGTGATACTTTCATTCTATGTGCTCAAAACAGATTTATAGCTTTCTCCCCAAAGCTGCTCATACTGAATTTTTGGATCACTGGAGAATGGAAAACCCACTAACACCTAGCAATTGACCTGGGAAAATATGAAAGATAACAGTAATCACTTTGATTTATTGAGCAATTATCATGGGCTAGGCACAATGCCAAGCCTAGAAAGGCAATAAACTATAATTGTTATGAGAGTGAGCTATGGATTCAAACAGTACTGGGTTCCAGTTCCAGTTTTATTACTAAATGGCTGTGTGACTTTAGAGGCCCATAGCATCTCTGTGATCCACAAATAGCACTTGGTTAAGTCCCTGCAGTAAACTTCCCTGCCCTGCAGCTAGCAAGTTAGAAGCATCATCAAATTCAACTCTTCAAACTGCTTGAGTTTATAACCCTCTTTCTGTTGGATAAGTAATACAAATAAGTTTACTTACTGAGATTCATGCCAAGTGTAAACCAGGTCTCTCTGATCTCAAAGCCTCCTGCTTTTGAGCCATGCATTATCTTTCCTACATCTACCCTCATAGTACAAAATCCAGGTGCCATTTACACATTGGTTCCATTCCACATGGAACTATTCTTATTTGAGATGACTTTATGCAATTGCTTAATTCACATTTTTTGGTTGGTAATTTTTACCATTGAATTAAGACAATGATCATAGAAGACTATCTTAAGTGATCAAAATATATGTGTAGATATGGTGACCAAGCATCCTTGCTTGCCAGACCCCTCCCCCTCATTCTTAACAGTAATATTTGACTCCATGAGCTCTGCTGGCATATCATGAAGACATGAAAGAAGCTCCCAAGAAAAAGGACAATTCTGAAAATAAAGCCATTCGGCTAATCCTATGGCTTAGCTCCTCAGCATCACTTTCATTCTCAAGGCTAGGGGGTAAGATAAATGCATCTATTTTACACTAATATAATTTATTATTATTATTATGTTAAAATATTTTAAGTCTGTGGAGAATCTTACAATTCACATTTTATATACACAATTCTATCTAATGATAACAATAATCTGTGAGGTAGTTTCAACTTGTTCATTTTAAATATGAAAACCGGAGGCTTAGAGAGGCTACTACCAAACATTATGGTAAAGGTGGCTGTCCAGCAAGGACCCACGCTCCTCTTTCACAGTAGGGAATTTGTGTGTGGACATCCCTTAATCCAGGCACTACGTCGCCCAGAATCCCTTGCACAGCATCTAACAGGATGGCCAGACTGCCAGCTGGACAATGGGACTCCGGCAGAAAGGACAGGCATCCTCTCCGAACATGGCCCATGACATCCTCTACATCTCTCCTCCTTTGCCAGCGGATGCTGGTCCTCAGGGAGACTTGAAAGGTGCCTGAGGAATGTCATTCAGCCAGTGACAAAAGGAATCCGGTTCTTGACTCAAGACAGTACAGTGACTAATACGCGTGCTAATTAGGGGTTTAGAACTCCAATTGTGGCAGAAAACACACCACACAGACACACACAGAGACACAGACACACAGAAACACACACACACACACACACACAGACACACACACACAGAGGAACAGCCAACAGCGGACCATGAGCACCTTTGAAGCAGCTTTATGACAAATGTGTTACCTCAGTCTCCCAGTGGATGGGTAAAGCGGTTGTTTGAATTTCCCACTCCAAGGTGAGAAAAAAAAGGGATTCTCACACAGATATTATACCATGGCAAAAACAAATTGAAACTTCAACTTGTAAAGCAAAATACAAGTTACAGATAACAGAAACCATAAGGCATCAATTTAACTGAGGAAAATGAAATAAATTGTGTTTTAAACATTACAAGTCAAAGCCTATAGACGTTCACTTAGAGTCCACTGAGTTGTGCAAATGAGCATGTGGTATTCACAGCACAAACCCAGCTGATTCAGCAGACGTATCGAATATATAATCCATCATGTTCTGGATGGACAGCCCGACTTCAGAGCTGTAAACAGAATTATGTCTAACAGCCTGAGGCTAATGCCACAAACAGTGAAATACACCATCACGAGTTTATAGAACAAGGCTGGGAATACTAATAATTACTTCCATCGTGGCTGGGCCGCAAATAGGATTATCAGACATCAGCAAGGATAACAACTCTGGTTTCGCAAAATATCTTAGACCTGGGGATGCTCACAGGTCTGGCAGGCAAAACGCCAGAAGAGGCTGGGCTGGACACTGAATAGAGGAGGTATGGACCCTACTCGCCCACCTTGACAGTTCACAGGGCTCACATTTCTGGTCTGAATTATCAAACACGTAGAATTCTCTTGAAATCATATTTCCTTCTTTTCTGGATGGGATTCTTCAAAGACAATCAGGCAGTAAGTCTAAGCTGTCATCACTTTGTAAAGCAATGTATAATTCAAGTGGCCGTCGCCTCTTGAGACTCTCAACATGTTTGATGCATATATCGCTGAAACACAATTTGGCTCAGAAATCCAAATGAGAAATCATGTGTGCAGGATCTTGAAATAAAACAGACAAGCTGAGGCACACAGAAGAAAGCTGATATACATCACCTGTTAAGATTATCCATTCGCTGATATTGATTTTATTTACATTTGCTGCTATTCCTCTGAGAAACTAAACAAACGGCTTGCTGAGACAAATGCAAGCTTGACTGCTCTATTTGTGGAAATGGGAAACAAACACCCCAGCTTCCCATGCCATCACTCTTGGGTTTTGCTAAATTGTTTGCATTTATCAGGTAAATATTCTAATGTTCGTATTTCCCTGCATGAATTCATCCTATTTTCACATTCACAGGTGATTCTTTATTTTGTATTTGACAGCAAAATAAAATGTGCTGGGGCCCTTCTAGGACCAAGTCTTTACTAATTCAACCAAGGCAAATACTAGAATCATTAGGAGCTTGGGCTTTGGCGCAAGGCTGCTTGGGTTCAAGTCCAAGCTCCAAGTCTTGCTGTTTGAGTCATGTGGGAAAGTTACTGAAACTCTCTGAATCTCAGTTTCCCATCTATGAAATGAGGATAATGATTTCATCTTCCTATAGGGTTGTCCTGAGAATTATATGAGTTAAACTGTTCATAGCACTTAGAGCACTGTCTGGCACATAGGGCAAGGTATAGAACAGCTTGCTATTATATTGGTCTTATTTTTGTTCCAGGAAGAAAGGGATCATCAGTAGTTGTGGAGTCAACATGGCTGATAAGGCTTATAAACAGAAAAAAGATGTCTTTGTACCAATTTGAAGATAATGCTGAGTTGAACACTGGGAAAGCACACATAACCAGAGGGACATTTGCTGAGGGAGAGCTACTGTGGGAAGCAAAGCCCTCTGCTGTGGCCGGGCACCTGGCAAACGAGTGCTTGATTAGGATACCATTGCCTTGTAACCTCTGTCTGACTGAGTAAGACTTACCAAAAGAAAAAAATTCAAAGTAGACAAATGATTTTGTGTTGACCAAATTAAAGCCACACTAATTATTTAATCAATGAATGCATTTAAAGTGCATTTAAAAAATCTACCTAAGCAGATGATTAGAAAAATTGAACTCTGCAGCTGCACTGGGTGTAAAGAGCCGAGGTTTTGCGAAGACTTGCTGAGAAGAGGCTGGACGAATGCTCTCAAATCTCCTCCAGAGAAGGGCTTGAGCACATTTCTTCAGAAGACCACACCCAGGAGCAAATTCAGAGGTTACATTTTAGGTTAATATATAATGAACTGAGGTTCCCACCCAAGAGAAGCTGGGTAGCCAGCTGCCAAGGACACCCTGTAGAGTCTTTAATGGAGTTGTTGTCTGGAACAGTGATTTTTCAACCTTTCCCATCTCATGGCACACATAACTATTTACTAAAATTCTGTGGCACATCAAGTATATATATATTTTGCCAATCTGAAAAAAAACATAGGTAGAATTTTGATTCATGATTCATTCACACGGGATAGCTATTGTTGGGTTGGCTGTTTGTTGTCATTTTTTTATGTGGCAATCTAAGGGAAAAGAGGTCAGTGACCCTGAATAGTCAGGGATTGCATGTTTTAAAAGTTCTTGGGGCACTCTGGTTGAAAATAGCTGCTCTAGAAGACTGGCCAAAATGACATCTGAGGTTGGTTCTGTCTTGGAAGGGCTCTGACCCAACAGGTTCTGTTGAAGCCTTTTCTGTCCCCACTCTACCTGTGATGTGCCCACAACAGCTAAGGAAAGTCTTCTGCAGATACAGACCACAGTCCCCAAAGAGAGATTCATGAAAGTCATTCAACAAGTAAGTTTCTTTACTAAGGGATTTCTGAGGACTTGTAATGTGAGAATATATTTTTAATTTCCTATGTTGTTCTAAAAACAAACGACAAAACACACACAGAAACCATTTTCATGGAGCTTCTTTTTCTCCAAAGTCATCTTTAGCAGGCCCTCCTGCGATCTGAAGCTTGGCTCTGCTCTAACTGGTATGGAGAACCTGCTATATCCTGCCCCAGGCAACCCTCTGCCTTCTCCCACCAGAACATGAATTCTTACAACCCTGGATTATTTACGATTTTCATCTCCACCCTTTACAGTCTTTGATATAGAGCGGTGAGTAAAACATATATGTGAATAACAGAATTGAGTGAGTGTAGCAGGTTTTGCACTGAGAGAATCTGGGTAGAGAATGAGAGCCCAGGGCAAGACTGACCGCTAATGTGGCCTTTGTGAGGAGGTCCTGAGGTGCTGCCGATGTGACTCCTTGGGACTGGGTCCCTTGGAGCCTCTCAAGTCCATCTTAGCTGAGACGAAATCAAGAAGCAGAAATGCATTCACAGGGTGGCGCATCACTGAGGTCAAATTATTCACTCTTTGTTACCGATTGCATTTACTAATTTCTTTCTATTCTTCCCCAGTCTCCGCAGCCATCTAAGACGCTAGACCAGCCCCAAGCTGGAGAAAATGCAAAGATGATCTTACCTTGGAAACTGAGCTTTCTCTGTCGTTCATTCAGGCTCTCTGTCGCTCACACGCATGCCTGCAGGGCAGGAAGGCGCACTGTGTGCTGCGCCCAGGCAGCCACGCAAGAATCTCAAACACCTGACCTTGCTTCTCAAAACGCACAGGCCTTTTGATGGGTCACCTCATTTACTGTCCTTGCGAAATGTCCGCTAGGCAAGCACTCCTCGTTTCTTGGACCCCGGTTCAACTCAAATCTCTTCCAAGAAAGCGCCCTCTACTTCCAGGGCAGGTGGCTGCCGCCTGCCTTCAGCTCAGCCCTCGCGCAGGCTGCTGCTCCGCGCGGCCCGCAGGGTCAGACAGAGCCCCTCCCTCGGCCCGCGCTGCCCCCTTGCCAGGACCCGCGCCTGGGAGCAGCAGGAGCGAGCTGGCCCGCACCCCAGCCTCTCGCGCTCTGGCTCCTTTCCCTAGTGACTCAGGGCGAGAGTAATCACACGCTGAGGGACAGAGTATGAGTTGAACTACTCGGGAAACTTCAGAGCTAAGGCTTCATAGGTGACTTCCAGGGAAGACACAAGAGTTTAATGGAGTTTTTCATTCCTTTGATGGTACAATTAGGATGGATGGATATATATATATATATATATATATATATATACACACACACACATATATATGTACACACACACACATACACATACAGGGTGTCCCAAAAATGTATATACACTTTGAATAATTAATTATAAAGGCAGTGTTTAATAAAACACATTTCATTTTCAAAATGCAATATATCAGCTGTTAAAGTGTCCATACATTTTTTTGGAGGACATCCTGTATCTATCTATATAGATAGATGAGATAGATAGATAGATAGATAGATAGATAGATAGATGATAGGTAGATAGATAGATAGATAGATAGATAGATAGATAGATAGATGATAGGTAGATAGATAGATAGATAGATAGATAGATAGATGATAGGTAGATAGATAGATAGATAGATAGATAGATAGATAGATAGATATAGATGATAAATAGATATAGATGAATTCATCAAATCAGTAACAGAGTGCAATACAAGTTGAACAAAACTTTTCTTAAAAAAGTTATCATTAAATTATTGTATGATATCCTTATATGTGGAATCTAAAATTGCCAAACTCATAAAAACAGAGTAAGATAGTGGTTACCAGGGGCTGGGGTGGGGGATGGGTGAGGGACTAGGAGAGATTTAGTTTAAGGCTACAAAGTTGTAACTAGTAGATAAAAAATGTTGGTGATCTGAGGTACAGTATATTGATTATAAGTAATATCATGAACATCAGGCTTGCTAAGGGACTAGGTCTTAATTATTTCAACCACAAAAAATGATAATTACATAATGTGACAGAGGTGTTAGCCAGAGTTACAACGGCAATCATACTGCAATATAAGTGGGCGGAATCAACATGTACACCTTCAACCAAGAGTGTTAATGCCAATTATATTTCAACTGAAAAATAAAGTCCTGAGTAACAGGGCCCAGAGGAAATTGCTTTTGTGATGGAGATGAAATCATTCTACTCCAGGGTAACTGGGAAGAGGAGCGCCTTCCATGGAGAGAAGCAGAATTTTTGGTGTCTTGAACACAAATTTAAGTTCCCTTATATTAATTTTCTCTAAAAATTAAATTTGTTGCAACCACAACAGTATGTTAACACTTAAAGGTGTGAGCTCATCAAAGGCAGGGCCAGTGTGTAACTATTCTCTGAATCCTCAGTCCTGGTTCTCACACAACACTGAAAATGTACACGAAGAACTCAGTATGTGGAATTTTAAAATATATTTTCAAAAGGCACATATCATATAACCCAGTCCCAACAAGGCTTCGTTTCTCCAGTGTTTTATTCCTAGTTCACCAGCAACTTTTTCAGAGGCCACAAAAAGGAAGGGGGCTACTGTGGGCAAGTACTCCTTGGAAAATACTATTACATTCCTTTCTAGGAAATTCAGAACATACAATACACATTTCACTTGTCAAGTTTCAAAGCTGTTTCAATAGTAGATCACGATGATGATGGCCGTGGATACCCCTGAACACTGACTGTAATCCCTCTGCAAGTCTGCATTCCCAGGAATGCAAATTTCTTGGAGAAATTTTTCAGGAAAACTAGACTGTCTTTGAATGCTATTATCAATATCATCCATCATTTATCCTTCAAATAAACTGTATCTTATCATCAATCAACACTCAAAAGACATGAAATAATTATATGTGTGAAAAGGCTAAGCCTTGCACCAATGGGGGTGTATAGGACTGAGTGTGCCAGGAATACCATTCATCCACAAAGGCCTTGGGGCTTTCTGATAGTCACCGAGCAAGTCTCTGTCCACTAGAACTCCTCATAGAGAGGGACCTTAAAGGCTCCCCTGACACACAGAGTCCCAGGACATCTTCAAGTTCAATCACATTTCTGTAATTTCCAACTCAACATTATTTAGAGAGCAATATAACTTTGCTTGTTGTCACACATAATACAACGATGAGGCAAATGTCTTAATATTTTTAAGGGTGTGTGTGTGTGTGTGTGTGGATGTGTGTGTGTGCCTGGGGGCAAGAGGAGCGTGTAGGAAGAACAAATACATATAAAATCTAAAGACCTGACTTGAGAAACTGACATTTAAAAATGCTATGGAAACATCTGGAATCCACCTGTGTATCAATTAATTTGTTCACTCATTCATTCTATAGATAATTATTAAATATCCACACTGTGCCAACACTGTGCTAGTTTAAAACCCGTGGTTGCTGCCCTCAGGGAAGGAAGTTCAGGATCCTGTCAATGAGAAAGATGCCTAAGCAGATAATTGGAGTTCATTTCGGTAAATGTTAAGGTAGAATTATTAATAAAGAGCATTTGGAGCACAGGAAAGATAGTGGCTTTATGAGCCTGGAATATAGAGAAGTTTTCTCAGAGGTGCTGACATTAAGCTGGGTCATGAACAAATGAGCAGGACGTAGCCGAGGGGAAATGCCTTGTCCCAGGGAAAAGAACAGGACTGAAAAGGCCGGTACCAAAAACGGGAGTGCTGTCTCAGGAAAGCTGAGCATCCGAGCAGGTATTTTAATCCTAATTTAAGTGTCTGAGTGTTGACAGTTAAACCCGCGTATTAGATTTAGGGAAGTTAAGGCGAGAGAGTGAAGAGAGCTTGACTATAAAGCTAAGAATCGCCTTACCCATTTGAGTGACATGAGACTTTCTAGTCAGTTCACCCTGGTAGCCATTTGAGCCATTTGGGGAATGAAATGGGGAGACTCAAATCGCTGAAACAGATGTTAAGAGACATTCAGATACGATTTGACTGGACTAAAACAGAGAGGACAGGGAGAACGACCTGGCTCTCCAATGCATGTTTAAGGGATACACTCAGTAAGTCTTGGTGTAGGAGAGACGAATCCAAAATGTTTCCCACATTTTTATCTGGAGAAACTAGTTGGATGGACACACCAACTTCCAAGCCAGAGGACATGGCAGAAGGAAAGTTTTCAATAAGAAAAACACTTTTTCAGACACAATGAGATCCCTAAGAAGACATGCCCATTACCCCTTCTCTAGATGGATCTAGAATAGAAATGTCAAACTAACACCACACTTTCAAGTAAAGTTCAAAGCTACCTCTTATTGCCTAGCACAAGATAAAATTATAGAAGTAAACTAGATCATTTTTTAAAAATATGTGTTTATTGATTTCAGAGAGAGGAAGGGAGAGGGAGAGAGAGATAGTAACATCAATGATGAGAGAGTCATTGATCGGCTGCCTCCTGCACGCCCCTTACTGGGGATCGAGCCCGCAACCTGGGCATGTGCCCTGACTGGGAATCGAAACTTCATCTCCTGGATCCTAGGTTGATGCTCAACCGCTGAGCCACACCTGCTGGGAAAACTAGATCATTTGGGATGTCTTTAAGTGACCGACATATATACATAATCTTGCAATTTCCCACTGTTTCCTTCAAATATTTACATCCTTAAGGGCACTTGCGATGGCCACCCCTGGTAGGCACCCCTTTGTGTATCTAGGAGGCATACACTGGGTTTGAGAGTCATCTGCCAAGGCAGTTTGAGTAACGGGAGTGGATTGTGTAACTCTAGGAGAATTTGGAGGGTGGAAAAAATCAGCTTTACACAGCCTGCATGAAGACTGTGCTAAAGAAAAGAGGGAACTTATATTTCCAGGGGTGTTGATGTCAGAGTAAGACTTAGGATACTAATCACCTTCTCAACTGCCTCCACAGCATGGCCTCTGAAACTAAATGGAACCCTTTACTCTCCTTCAATATTTGATCAGCCTACATAGTATTTATCATTCTACGTGTTACATGCATTCAGATCACTCCTATGCAAATTCATCTTTGTTGGTTTGGCGTTAAGTAATTTTACAGAATCCTATAACAACATCGGTCAAGGATTTGACCTGTAGCACTCTTCATTCTAAACCTCTGGGAGGCAAAATGGACTAAGATACATGAAAACAAAGACGGTCTTCCAATGATCTTTTGTGTGTTATTGGCAATATACTCTCAATAAAAACTTTTCTGCTTCCATGTTCTGAAAGGCCTGAGTCTTGGGGCTTTCTCACCTGCCTCTCCTTCTGACCTGGAACATTTTCTGCATCTCTTTACACAGCCCGTGCCTTCTCATGGGTCCCTTTTAATCAGGAAGGCCAGCCCAGGAGATCCTACTCACACCCAAACACTGTTATTACTTTCTGTCTGATATCTTCTTTGTAGTACTGGTCCCAAGTTAATATTATATATTAGTTGTTTATTTGTCAATTGCCTCATCCCCCAGACATCCCTCTGAGCTTCTCACTTCAGCCACATCAGAATAGCCTTTTTGAGAAAATGAACATATTAATTTAGTAGGGGGTGACAAAATAGTGATATTCTTTTAATTCTTCTTTCATTTTTAGCTAGAATGTTTTCATATAGAGAAGGGTAGATAGATGTTTGATTCTTCTCTTTCACTTACTAGCTTTCAAAATAATGAATGAACGTGTTCCCTATTAACCTCCAAAGGTAATCAATTCACTCCTTACATTCCTTCCTGATGAAACTGTGGATTCTGTATTTATAGCATCACAGTGATCTTCCAGGGAATGAAAATAATTGGCTCAGGTTAAGAGCAGTGAGCTCAAACTCAGACATTGCCTCTTTCTTGAAGCCTCCTCAGTTTTTTCAGCTAGAATCACATAATCTTTCCCAGATGCTCCCTTAGCTTTTGGAACATATATCTATTGATATAAAGTTCTTTGGATATGGAGTGGTGGTCAAGAGCACAAGTTGTGGTAGAAGAGAAAACTGAGTTTAATCCCAGTTCACTTATAAACTGTGGGTTCTTGGCTAAGTGATGAAAGTTCCTCAAGTCTTGGTTATCCCATCTAAAAAAAAAAAGATTGTTGAAGGATTGATAAAATTATTGGCATAAATCCCTCATCAAAGTGCATGACATTGTATGTCCTCAAAAAATGTTAACACGATTATAATTGTTCATGTGTCTAGCACTCCAATAGATTATGAACTCCTTAAAGGTGATGGACATAATTACTCATTTTTTCCACTTAGAACAATACAAGTGTCCAATAAATATTTATTACATGAATGACAACACAATTTATCCAGGCCGGTGGTTTCATCCTAGACTGTTGGTTACTCATCATAGTGATATGTCAAGTGGTTACAATGGTGAAGGGAAAACCCAAGAGCACCCACTGGATCATAACATCACAGAAGTTCCAGGACTACTAGTGTTCCCTCTCCCTCTCTCTCTCCCTCCCCCCCCACCTCTGTCTTCTTTCTTACTCCTTTCATGTCTATAAATATGCTGTTTGAAGTTCAGGCTGTGATCTACAACCCTTAGTTTTCTAAGTATCATATTCAAATGTAAATGTCAGAGAAATCTGTAAAAGTCAGAGAGATTCCAGTATTATCTACTGAAAGCTCCACAGGTGATTTATGATTCTAGTGACCTGTGTCCCTCTAAAGACACACACTGAGCCCAATTATATCAACTTCTGGTTCAGCCTAGACCACTAAACCCAACTGGCAGAAACGGGCCAGTCAGATGCCACTTGGAAGCAACTTCTATGCACATTCCTTCTAGAAGTGTCTCATTTCACAGGAAATCCAGAGAAATACGATCTTTGATACTTGATGGTCTGCACCTGACGTGTTTACTTTCTGTTTCTGATAAAACAATTTCTGGCTATTGAGTCTCAAAGTGGAGGTGATGACAATTGTTTTTCCCCCACAGATAACACTGAGCTTTGAAACTTAGGCAGAACCACACCATCCTCCCAATTCCCCTCTGAATTCCAGTCACCTCGGTGTTTCCTCAGATGCTTGAACTTACCATGATCCCTCTGACACCTAGTCCCCTGCCCAGGCTAGTGTTCGTATCCGGAACCCCCCTCTTTACTTCAAGTCCAGCCTTTGCCTAGTTAACTCACATCTGAACTCCTAGATAAATGCCATGTCTCTGTAAAGGCATCCTTATGTCCTAAGACCAGGCCATTGCACCTTCATGACACATATTACAGTTTGCAATTACATTTACTCATGTGACTGTGTGAGTCATGCCCACCTTCCTCCATCATCTGCAAGCTCCATAACGCCAGGACTAAGAATCTTGGTTGGCACTGTACAGCTGGCATTGTCGCTATCAGAGTCAGCATCACAGAACATTTGTAGAATAAGTGTTCAATAAAAATGTACCAAGCCATCAAGAAAAGATAATTCACTTGCATCAATCGTTAACTAATGCTGGCAGCAGTCAGTGACGTAAACACATCCTCTCATCTCATTCACACACTGACTAATAAGGAGGCATCATCAGCACACCATTTCCAATCTAGAAATGGGAGCTCAAAGAAGTGAGTCATTTGTCTACAACACAAAGCAATCTCAGAAAAGTTGGTAGGCAAGCTAAATTCTCCAACCAGGAAAAAGAAGAATACTGTAAGGACAAGAACCCTACTCCCAGGCCAGGCATTCCTGAGTAAAATTTGCAAATATCCTCACAGTTTAGTAAGAGAGCCTCACTGGAGTGTGTGGTCAGTCCTGACTGTTGGCTGTGTGATCCTGACAAAGTGGCGAAGGATTTCTTTCTTTTGAGATCTACCAAAATAATGTCATTCCTTTCCTCATTTTCATCTGTTATAGATTCACCACACCTGGTTTTCCCCATCTAGAATTCAACTCCACTTCTCTTATTTGTTTATTTTTTTTTGTTTTTACTGACACTATTACAGATTTTCATCTTTAAAAGAAATAGGTTAATTTTACATTTTAAGTAATGCTGAGCTTCAAAATAATGAATTTTATGCTGTTTTGCTTTAGTTTTAGTGAGATATAATTGACAAATAAAACTTATATATGTCTAATGTATACAACTGATATTGTGATAGACATATCCCTGGGGAAATGACCACCAAAATCAAGCTAATTAACATATTAATTGCTTCACATAGTTGTCGCTTTTTTGGTAGTAAGAACACTTAAGATTAGTCCTCTTAACAAATTTTAAGTATACAATATGATACCATTAACTGTAGTCACCTTACTGCACATTAGGTCTCCAGGCCGCCTTCATCTTGCACAACTGAAGCTTTGTACCCTTGACTATCATGTCCCCATTTATCTACCCCCGGCCCCTGGCAGCTACCCTTCTACTCTGCTTCTGGGAGTTTGATTATTTTATATTACATACTCAAGTGCAGTATTTGTCTTTCTATGTCTTATTTACTTCCCTTAGAATAATGTCCTCCAGGTTTATTTATCCCTGTTGTCACAAAAATGTCAGGATTTTCTTGTTTTTAAGGCTAAATAATATGGAATATGTGAATATATATATGTGTATATATATATATATACACATATATATATATATACATATATATATTGTTTATCTGTTCATCTGTTGACCGATATTTAGGTGTTTCTATATTTTGGCTACTGTAAATAATGCTGCGATGAACATGAGAGTGCAGAAAGCTATTGAAGATTCTGTTTTAAATTCTTTTGGATATATACTTAGAAGTGGGACTGCTGGATCATATGGTAAAGTTTTAATTATTTAAGGAACCCCCATATTGTCTTCTATTATGGCTGTATCAATTTTCATTCCCACCAATACGTACAGGGTGTGCTTATCTCCACATACTAGCCAAGGTTTTTTTTGTAATAGCTCTTCTAACATGTGTGAGGTGATATCTCAGTGTGATTTTGATTTCCATTTCCCTGATGATTAATAATGCTGAATATCTCTTTACATAACTATTGGCCATTAGTACGACCTCTTTTGGAAATATCTATTATTTCCTTTGCCAATTTTAATATTTTTTTGTTTGCTTGCTATTGAGTTTTATAAGTTCTTTATATTTTTTGGATATTTATCCCTTATCAGATATATGGTTTGCAAACAGTTTTAGTTTCTCCCCTTACATAGGTTGCCTTTTCATTCTTTGTTTCCTTTCTGGTGCAGAAGCTTTTCAGTTTGCGTTTTTTTGGTGTTTCGTTTTTTTTTCTTTCCCTTCCTGTACTTTCTGTGTCATATGCAAACATATCCTTGCCAGCACTATCACCAAGATGTTGTCCTATTTTTTCTAGTAGTTTTACAGTTTCAGGTCTTATATTTACATCTTTCATCCATTTTTTAGTTTACTTTTGTGTGTGGTGTCCGATCAAAGTTCAAGATCATTCTTTCATAGGTGGATGTCTGGTTTTCCCAGCACCACTATTGAGATTATCCTTTCCCTATGGTCTGTTCTTGGCACCTTGTCAAAGATCTATTGGCTTTAAATGTGTGGGTGTACCTCTGGGCTTCCTATTTTGTTCCTCAGATCTGCATGGTTGCTTTCATGCCAGTACCATTCTGTTTTAATCACTGTAGTTTTATAATATTCTTTGAAATCATGTAAGAGTAATGCCTCCAGCTTATTCTTTTTGCTGTATTGTTTTGGTTATTAGGGTCTTCTGTGTTTCCTGAAGAATTTTAGGATTGCTCTTTTCTATTTCTATAAAAAAAATGACACTGGTGTTTTCATATGGATGGCTGTGACTGTGCAGATCATTTGGGGGTAATGTGGACATTTAAACAATATTTATTCTTCCAATCATCTCTTCTTGATGAAGACTCGTCAAGGTCTTTCTCCAAATCCCATGGTATTATGACACCTGTTTCATAAGCAGGTGCTAACCTGCTTATTTCCCTGCAAAACCGCAATTCAGTGAACTGTCCCCCTATAGAAATTACTGATAGCATAGAACTTTTTATATCTGCGAAAATGGAGTTTCAGAGAGGTTAAGTAACTATCACATTGATAGAAATAGTAAATAGCACCTATATTTTACACCAAATCCAATGTTGTGCCTACTGCCATCCAACTGGCTAAACAAATCATCCTTCCTCAATTACAGGTACCAAGACAAAAATCTGTTACCGTCACCATTCTTTGAAATTCTTTTCATGCATATTAATAGTTCATTGCTTCCATCTGAATACCAGATATGCAAATGGATTCATACTTTAATGTGATAAACTTTGTATGTTTTATTATTTTGGTTTTGAAAGTTATCATCTATTTCTCTCCTTATGTCCAGCCAAGTATTCTTTTTGTGGTTCTTATTTCTTAGTCTCCAGCCAGAGAAGCAGTGTCCAGATAAAAATATCACTTCTGAGGGACTACAAAATTGCTCCAGGATTTAAACCAAGCAAAGGAATAAAGATTAACTGCTAATCTGCTGTGCCCAAGGAAATTCACCAACTTCTAAATCCAAAGGGAGTTAATTGGCATTTCTATCACCTGAAGTCCTCTTCCTTTCTGGGAAGAGGTCCAGAATGTGTGCATGCTCTGTGTTTAAGCCGAGTCAGCAGGCCATTTACTACAGTCAGCAATGACCACAGTAAACAATAAAAATGCCATTTAGCCGCTCTTGAAATTTAAATACATTTGAAACAGAGGCTTAATAATTAGATTGAGTCAATATGGAAAAGTGTTTATTGTAAGCTAAAATATGACATTTTGTGTTAAGTTTTAGCACATTAATTTTATAACTGCAGATGCAATAATTCCAATCATTTGCCAAGGGATCTATAATTTTTCAGCCACTTGGATTACAACTAATTCCACTCCACTGGTTTAAAGCTGACTCAAGCATTCAGGAAAAAAGGTATCCAGGTTCCAAAAAGTTATTTTTAAGCAAGATTATGGATAAATATATTGGTCACACATAATTGCCTCTGAATCTCAATTGTTTTAATGAACATATCTCACTCCAAAACATCTGAGACACAGCAAACATTAATCTAAACCACAATAAAACAGGAGGAAAAATTAAGGAAGCAATAAAACTACCATTCATGAAACAAAAAGGCAAAATGATAGCATACAATTTAATAGAACTGAAACTATTTCTTTGTGAAATAATGAAAGAGGTAAAACTCTCTGCCGATGTCCAAGTCTAATAAACACAATACACAAAAAACTACATACCAATTACTTGTATATATTAACACAAAATTCAAAATGAAATACTGACAAAGTGAATTCAGTAGTGTATTAAAATAGTAAAACACCATGACCATACAGATCTTATTCTGAGCACACAAGGACAATTCAACCTTACAAATTCTAAAGCCATATTTAAGTAACTAAACATATTAAATGATAACCAATAGTCAATTGATAAAATTGGCAGTTATTCCTATTTAAAATAGAACAAAAATTAAGTGTATTAAAACTTTAAAATGACAAACAGGCAGAGATGCACCCTCTCAATTTTGCATTGTTGTAGGAATTATAACTAATGCAATAAGTAAATTTAAAAATACATATAAATATCCCATAAGAATTATAAAAGTAAACTTTACTGACACTTAACTGATTTACCTAAGAAACCCGAAAAGTGACTAAAAAGTTTAAATATTGCTAAGAGAATAATGGGAGAAATTTTCATCTAAAATAATTATCTTCCTATAAAAACAAACAAACAGGTAAATTTAATAAGAAAGTCGAAGGACATAAAACTTTTTAAAGCTATAAAATGTACTAAAAGCTATAAAAAAGCAAATAGAGAACATTCCATGTTCTTGAAGAAGCTAACATATCACAAATAAATTCCCCATATTAACATAAATATATAATAAAATTTAAAACAAAATGTCAATTTAGAAAGAAATCCAACAAATGGTTTTAGGATGTGTAGGGACAAAGAAGTACCTGAGAGAAGACAAGAATATTTTAAGAAACAAAATGAGCCTTGGCTGCTGTGGCTCAGTGGGTGGGTGTCTTCCCCTGTCCCAGGAGGCCGCTAGTTCGATCCCCGGTCGGGCACACGATCTGGTTGCTGGCTCGAGCCCATCAGGGGCCACGCAGGAGGCAGCCAATCAATGTTTCCTTCACATCAGTGTTTCACTGTCTCTCTCTCTACCTCCCTCTCGTTAAAAATCAATGTAAAAAATCTTTAAAAAAAGAAAAGAAAAGAAAGAAAGAGGCAAAATGAAGTACACCATTTCTTTCCGGATTTTAAAACATTAGACAGTCACCGCAATCAAAATAATTTATGGATATAGGATTTACAAATCAACCTGAAGAAACAAATAGAAATTTAAAAAATAAATGCAAATGCACATTTGACCTTCATATGTAAAAAGTAATGACTCAACGCAGTGGAAAAATATTTCATAAATGGTGTTAATAAAATTGGCTAGGTATCTAAAAGAAAATAAACCTAGGATCCCAACACAAAGCAAATACAGGAATAAATTATAAATATATTGTATAATTGTATTTTAAAATAAAATATCAAATATGAGAAGCAAATGTATGAGATTATTTTTATCTAATCCTAGAGTAGGTGAAGGAGCTTAAGTCAGGGTTGAAATTTGAGAAACCAAAGGGAAAGGAGGTAGCAACACTGACTGCATAATATGTTTGGCATTCCTATGACTTGATAAGAGTAAAGAAGCGAGTCAATAATAAGTGAATTGTGAGATATGAACAAGTGAGCAAGAAGGGTGAGGTAGAAATGTAAATTGTCAATAAATAGTTGAATAAGGACATTCTTAATCTTACTTTTAGGCAGAAAATAATTGTACTTAAAATAGATTTCTCCCCCAGGTATATTTGTAGAAATGCATAAAACTGTAAGATTCAGGGACTTCTCAGACTATGATGGGCACGAACATTTGATTCATGATCCCCACTCCAATGAGTCTCTCTAACAGGGGTGAAAGCAGCAGTAAAGTAAAGCAGCAAGTAAATCTACTTGCTGTTTTATTGGTTTAAAAAATAACTTAGAAACCTAGATATCTGGTCACAAGGAAAATGGTATTATGGAAATGATTAGAAGAATGAGTGTGAATAGCAGATACATATATGTGAATGCATTTATATTCCTAGAGGGTTGTCCATGATTTATTGTTATATGAAAAAATCAAGATGTGGAATGATATGCATAGTCATTTTTTAAAAAAACATTACACTTATGTACCTTTTGAACAAGAAGTTAAATACCAAGAACCAGTTACAGTTATCTTATAGAGGAAGAGATATTAGTATTTTTAAAATATTTTGATTTAATTGTCATGTTTGTGAATAGGCCACAAATTATTCAACTTTTATGAACATACTTTGATTGCTGCTATCAAAGTGATACAGTCTTGGAAACACTTCCAGAATGGTGAAGTAAGAACACCTGAATATCCGTTCCTCCCCTAAAAGCTGTGAGGACACTAGCAAATAATATTCAAAATCTACTTTTTCATAACCCTGCAAATTAACTAAAGGCTTGCAAAAATGCTAGGACAATTGTTCAAGAAAATGAACACATGTTGGTAAGAACAGTGAGTCTGTGGTGTTGAAACTCACCCTCTTCACTTTTCCTGCTCCTCAATTCCTAGCTTTGAAGATAAGCAGCCTTTTAACTACGGTAACTATGAGAACATCAAATATCTGAACTCAGAGGAGGCTGAAGGGGTGGGGACCTCCCCAAAAGTCTCCATCACTTCTAGAATTGTCACTATGTGACCTCTTTGGAAGTGAGAAATTGAGATTTGACATTAAATTGTTACTAATCCAAACTAGATTGTTTTAAATTAAGATGATAATTGTAATCCCCAGGACAACTGTTAAAAATATCTCAACATATACTAGTATCAGTCAAAAGGGAGAGTAAGACAAAACTTACTACTCAATAAAAGAATGAAATGTATAATGTTAAATCTTCAATCAATCAGGAATGATAATTATAAACATATGGGCACTTAATAAGGGAGCCCTGAAATACATGAAGCAAAAATGGCAGAACTGAAAGCTAAATAAGAGTTAGAAACTTCAATGCCCTGCTTTCAATAATGAATAGAACAACTGGACAGAAAGTAATAGAAGTAAATATAAGACTTGAACAATACTACCTACCTACTAGATCTAACAAACTTCTATAGAGCACTCCATTCATTCTTTCCAAAAACATCTGATCATCTGCAGGGTGGTACAAAACACATCTGGCAAAAATGCAACACCTTTTCTGGTAAAGTCTCTCAACAAACTAAGACTAGAAAAAAAGTTCCACATCCTGATGAAGGGCATCTATGAGACAATCACAACATCACATTTAATGACAAACAATGGAATGCTTTTCTCTGAAGATCAGAAATAGCAGACAAGGTGTCTGCCCTTGCCTCTTCTATTCAACTTTGTAGTGTAGGTTCTAGCCAGAGCAACTAGGCAAGAAAATAAATAATAGTTTGGGGGGGGGGGGAAGCAAAACTATCTTGTATATGATATTGTGTATTGAGAACCCTAAGGAATCCACAAAAAAACACTATTAGGACTAATAAAAGAGTTCAGCAAAGTTGCAGGATCCAAGACCAACTTACAAAGATCAGCTGTATTCTACATAGTAGCAATGAACAATCCTAAATAAAATTGAGAAAATAATTCCATCAAAATCTTCTGTTTTCTGTTCCAACATGTAAAGAGCTTGAATAATGTTATTCCAGTCCTGTCCCCACAACAAGAAAAAGGCCGAACAAACTGAATATTAACGACTGTTCTTAGACACATCAGAGGATACAGGTCACAGAGCAAAGTGCCATCATAAAAACTGGAGAGAGGGTTGAATGCAGAGAATCACAGCTTCCTAGGAGCAGAAGTCACTGTTGGATCCAGCAACTGGTATGAAAAAGTAGAGGGAAACTGACTCATTGCTGGACACAGAGCTTGGACTAGCATAAGAGATAAAAACTCCTGATGGCCCTGCCTTAGGGGGACCTCACACTTCCATGTATTTTACCTCCAGCAACCCCAACACTTTCTCAGGATGATAATGGGAGAAAAAAATCCCGTGTTGTATTTTGAAATACACCCAGAGTGCTCCATTCCTAGCACAGGTTGTCCTCAAGAAAAATTATCTTACCAGAGATCAAACAAGCTAAATTTTACTAAAGCCTAACCTTAGTAAAGGTTTCAGGCTCCATCCCTGGAAGGGGGTGTGCAGGAGACAGCTAATGAATGTTTCTCTCTCACATCAGTGTTTCTCTCTCTCCCTCTCCCTTCCTCTGTGTCTAAAAATCAATAAAAATTCTTTAAACTTTGGGAAAGAAAATGCCAACGCTATCCTATTCTAGCCTTCCTGTCTCATCTAAGAAGAGGGAAAGCTAAAAAAAGTAATTGTGAAGTTCACAGCCCAGGTCATAGAATCACAAAGTAGTGAGATAATAGCATTATTATAGAATGCTTCACCATTCCAGACACCTCATCACTACATCAACAAGATTCCTAAATTAGAGGGAATGAGTGATACAATAATTTTAAGGCTCAGGCCCTATTTTAGAAGGATCCTCTAGGGAAACCCCAAGACAACATGGGAGACCAAAACAACGGCACTAGAAGAAATTTTGGCCTCCAACATTACAGATACAGCAAACAGTAAATAAGTAAATATAGCTTAACTCTGCCCAGATAAACATAATAGCTTACACTGAAGATCAATTTCCTTAGTTCCTATCTATTACCTCATGCCTGGCTATCAAAAAAATTTAAAAGACATAGTTAAAGGCTGAAAACACAGTCTGAAGGGACAAAGCAAGCATTAGAACCAAACTCACATGTGGCAGAGATTTTGGAATTACCAGGCCAGGAATTTAAATTACCTATGATTAATTCCCTAAGAGATTTAATAGGAAAATAAATAGGCAACATGTAAGAACAGATGTGTGATATAAGCAGAGAGAAGAAAATTCTAAAAAAAATAATTTCACTTAAAATAGCATTAAAAATAAAATGAATTAGCCCTGGCCAGTGTGGCTCAGTTGGTTGGGCATTGTCCTATGCACTGAAAGGTTGCCTGCTCAGGGCACAAGCCTGGGGTTTCAGGCTCCATCCCTGGAAGGGGGTGTGCAGGAGACAGCCAACAAATGTTTCTCTCTCACATCAGTGTTTCTCTCTCTCCCTCTCCTTTCCTCTGTGTCTAAAAATCAATAAAAATTCTTTAAAAAAATAAAATAAAATGAACTGGAAATAAATTCCACAAAATAAGAACAAGGCTTCCACTTTGCAACAAAACACTGTAGAAAGGAAAATTATCCAAGAAGACCTAAATAAATGAAATGATATTCCACGTTCATAAAACAGAAGTCTTAATCTTGTTATGATGACAATAGTCCCCAAACTGGTGTACAGATTCAGTGTGATTCCTACCAAAATATCAGCTGGAATTTTTGCAGAAATTGACAAGTTGGTCCTAAAATTCATATGGAAATGCAATGAACCAAGAATAGCCAAAACAATTTGGGAAAAGGGAACAAATTTGAAGGATTCACAATTTCTGATTTCAAAACATGTTACAAAGCTGCAGTAATCAAGGCAGCCATCAAGACTTGTGATGTTGGCATATGACAAGACATGCAGACCAGTGAGGTAGAACTGGGTGTCTGGATATAAATCCTCATAGTATAGTCAAATGATTTTCTCCAAAGGTGCCAAGAAAATTCAGTGGAAGAAAGAATATCTGTCCTTACAATAAATGGTGCTGGGGAAAGGGAAAAACTAGATATCCATATGCAAATAAATAAATACGGAACCTGACCTCATGTACCCTATAAAAAGCTAACTCAAAATGGATCCTAGACTAAATGTAAGAGCTAAAACAATAAAAGTCTTAAAATAAAACACAGAAATAAATTCTTGTGACTTTGGGTTTTGCAATGCTTCACTAGAAATAACAATGAAAGGTCAGCCACAAAAGAAGGAATACATGCAGGGGTGAGCCAAAGGTAAGTTTATATTGTGAGTACAACTCAACATCAAAAAAGCAATTTTCAGGGAAATGGAAATTAAAACCACAACGACATATCACCTCACACCTGTAAGAACAGCTACCATCAATAAATCCACAAACAAGTGCTGGTGAGGGTGTGGAGAAAGGGAACCCCTGTGCTCTGCTGGTGGGAATGCAGGCTGGTGCAGCTACTGAGGAAAGCAGTATGGAGGTCCCTCAAAAAAATTAGAAATGGAACTGCCATTTGACCCAGTGATTCCACTTCTGGGAAAATAGCTGAAGAAACCCAAGACACTGATTTGAAAGAATATATGCATCTCCATGTTCATTGCAGCTTTACTTACAATATCCAAGATCTGGAAGCAACACAAGTGCCCATCAGTGGATGGGTGGATAAAAAAGCTGTGCTACATTTACACAATGGAATACTATGCAGCCATAAAAAAGAAGGAAATCTTGCCTTTTGTGACAGCATGGATAAACCTGGAGAGATTAGTCTCATGAAATCAGCCAGTCAGAGAAAGACAAATACCATATGATTTCACTTACTTGGAATCTAATGAACAAATAAATAAGCAAACAAAATAAGAACACTCTATAGATACAGAAAACAGACTGACAGCTGTCAGAAGGGAGGGAGGGTGGGGGGTTGGGTGAGAAGAATGAAGGAATTAAGCAAAAAAAAAAAGCAAAACTCCTGAACACAGACAATAGTAGGATGATTATGAGAGGGAAAGAGGGATGGGAGGAAGGAGGAGAGGGTAATGGGGCGATAAAGGATGATGGAAGGAGACTTGACTCGGGGTGGTAAACACACAATGCGATATACAGATGCTGTATTACAGAATTGTACACCTGAAACCTATATAATTTTATTGACCAGGTCACCCCAATAAATTCCGTAAAAAATTAAAAAGAAAAAATATTAAATGGTAGGTCAACATCTCTTTCTAGAAATTAATTCTTAATCTATGATCCATCTATTTTACTCGAAAACAATTCTATGACTGTGCACAAAGTCTTCATCTAGAATTAAAAAACCAAACAATTCACTCATCAGAAACACCTCCTATATGTCCGACAGGAAATGTAGCCCTAACACATGGCTGACAGAAAGAAAACTGTACTTAAGGGAAGAAAATTGTATTTACATATTTACACTGAAGGTGTCTCCTCCAATTGCTGAAACCCATGTATAATTTATACGATTCATATATTCAGTGAGCTAGGGCAGGGAGCACGCTCATGCGGCGCAGGTGCCATTCTCACCGCATTCGCGCTGCAAATCTGCCACTCCTAATTGACGATTTCTGCCCAAGCATAGAAAATAATTTACCACATAGCAAAGCTGAGTTAATCATCCAGCTCTTCCAAAAATTAAAACAAATTGGTATCTATACTAGTTCCAGAATTCTAACATACTCTGGGGATTGCCGCTGGCACCGCTAACTCCCAATCTGAGGACAGTAAGTAAGGAAAGCAAGGCCGTGTGCTACTGGCAGCTGGGCCGGCGACACTGGGGTTGCTGCAACTTCCCTGGCTCCCGGGCGCTGCGCCGCGTGGCTGAAAATCATCAACACTAAAGGTTTACGACGTGAAAGACGGTCTCTCTGCTGCCGTCCATGAGATCGTGTTGCAAACGTAGAGAGCAGAACACAGGGACAATCGAGTTGCCTGGGAAAAGCTGCCAGAGGGTTCCACTGTCAGAGAAGTTTGGGAACCACCACGCATTAGATCCCACCCTTGCAAGGTCCTAGGGCACAGGAGTATATTTCAAGTTCTCAAAATTCACTCCCCTGTTTACATTTGCTTAACGCAGTTTTTATCAAAGATATTTGACGTCCACACTTCTCTTTTTTTTTCTATAGCATTTCTTACCTCCGACTCTAAAACACACATGCAAAGTATCTTTGAATATCCCGAGTTATGTCTGATTCAGGATAAGCAAAGATAAATGCTTGCTGATTGAATGAACAGCATGTCCACAGTGCTTAAACAACTGAAATCAGTTAAAAGGTGGGGCCACTCTGAAGTGCCTCTATCGCACTATTGTGTAGCCGAAGACTCGGTTACGTACACCCAAACCCATAGTTATAAACACTCAGGCCCCTGTGGCTGAAATCCCTCTGGCGCTGCTTAAGGGACTGAATGCTTTCCCAGGGCAAGTTTGAAGGTAAACTGACGGGAGCCGAGGCGACACGCCCAGAGGGACTCAGGTCCCAGGAGAGAGCCACGTGTTCCTGTCCAGGAGGCTGACAGGTGCCGCAAAGAGAGAAGCAGGGCCTGCGTGGAAACCACGGGGCCCCACATGCGTTACTCACGGTACATGCGGGCGGCTGCTGAGCAGGCGCGTTCTCACGAATTTAAAAGAGCGAGAGACACAGAACCAGGGTGCAGCACTGCCCTTAATACCATCTTGACTCTGGCCATGAAAATAAATAAAAACAGCAGGCAGGATGACCCGTCGGTAAGGAGAGCTCAGTGAGCACTATGCGGGAGACGCACTCCCACAGGTGGGCAGCACCCACCGGCGCAGCCCATGACTCCCGGGGCTGATCCAGATCCCTGATGTAATAATCTTTTGATTTTAACCAAGTGCAAAGACTTCATAATTTTCCACTGAGGCAGCCCCATAAGCCTCCAAAATTCATGCAAAGATCACATCATTATTGCCACATAGCCTCTCTATGTAACGCGTAACAGGATCAACGTTTAACTCACCCTGACACAGGATCTGAACTGATTCCGCCTTCCCTGAAATTGCTCCCAAGTCTTTCGTGTGTGCTACGTAAGAATCAAAAGCACCATTTAGTTTGAAAATGCTATGATGTTACCCTAGGTTTCAGGGCTTTGGGAAACGGCACATTTCCTAAAAGTACGGCTGCGAGGTCATATGGCAATCGCATGCTTAACTCTGTGATAAACTGCCAACCTTTCCCGGAGTGGCTGTGCCGTTCTGCAGCACGTGGATCTGGAGAAACAAGCAAAGCTATAGTATTGGGCAGAGAATGATTTTTCATAGACAGTTTACAGAAGATGGGATGTTTCTTTTTTGCAGCAAAAGATGAGAAAGCGTATATTAAATACATTCAGCTCTGTGTATCTTAAACCCAATTCACTTGGTTCATTTGTTCCTTGAAGATAAATACAGTATAAAATAAAAATTGATGAACACTAAATTGTAGCTGTGTGTTGCGTAACTACAGCTTAGTGTGAAATCATTGCATCCCTAATTATGACTTCTGTTCAGCTCAGAACAGCTGGTACGACTGAATGTTTTAAATTGTGCACAGACTCAGCAAGACAGAATAACTGGAAATTGTTTCCTCCCACTGCTAGGACGCAGCGGCAAAGGGGACTAGGTCGGCGTGGAAAACAAGTCCACAGGACAGGTCAGAGACCAAGGCTGGGCAGTAAGTCAACTATAGCAGATATTTCAACGGCTAAGGCCTCTACCAAGTTGTTCGGGGAGAGGCGGAAATGTGAGGCAGGTTTGCAAACCACTTGCTGGGAACAGCAGGAAAAACGTGGAGAGAAACTGAGTCCTTGGTGACTTCTTTTGAGTCCAGTAATTCCTGTAAGTATGTTAGTCTGTTTCAACTGAGTTTTTGTCACTTGACATACAAACTAATCTCACATAGATGTTTTATTACATCTCTTTTAACAAACCTAAAATAACGCAAAATATACTGGGGGGAAAAACTTGGGACAAATATGCAAGGGGCTGGAAATAAAAAACCCCACTATGCTACTGTGCTTGGATGGTAGAACTTTTTGACTGCTTTCTTCTGTTTGTCAGAATCTTTATTTCCACAATTTATTTGTTGAAAATTTTCCTTCATTGAAGAAACAGGTATGTAAAAATATATAATTTCAAAATATATCTATTTCCACAAAATAATTATACTTCTTTAAGAACATATAAGTCCTCAATAAAGAATTCTGGTCAATAGGTCAATCATAACTTATTGAATGCTGATGCCATTATGTGCAGGAGAAAATAATTAAGACCAAATTATTTAACTGAAAGAATATTGACTTCGGTAATTTATGCAACTACAGAAAATTTATTTAGCTTTTCTGAGCCTCAGTGTCAACATTTTAAAAAATAAGAGTGTGCTTTCTGGCTCTCAGTTCCCGTTTTGGGCATTTGATCAAAGAAAATGGATTGTTCCAAACCCAACCATAGTCCACATTTGAAAATAAAGGTAGATGTTTCTGGAATGTTTAAACTCTACTTCAGTTATCCAAAGACACTTTCTGTGGCACTTTGGTGGTCCAGTTTACCTTAAAATTAGGGGAAGAAATAAAAATCTATGGCTCTTTTTCTAGAATTATGATGGGGGGAAAAATCAACGGATTTCCATTTTGCCAAAATAGATCACTTCATTAAATTCAGGGTAGTCCAACAATGGAAAATAGTCTACTTAAGACATAATACTTCTACGTCCTTGTAAATATCATTGTTGTCGCAGCTTATCCTTATAGTATCAAGTTTAGTGTGTTGGCGGCCTAATCATATCCATAAAAATGCACAATTTATTGGTTTGGTTTCTCAGAGACCATTCATTACAAAAATTATTTTTTATCTGAAGAAGTAGCTCAGTAAATCTCTGAGGAAGTTTGTTAGACTTAAAAATCTAACTGCGTTATAAAAGTCTCTCCAGTTGAGCTTTCTTCAAAAAATATCATAAATTAAAGGTAATTAGGGGACAAGCAGAAAGCATACTGGCAAGATTCTAACTTCTTCCATCAACAACATTAATCTGCAAACCACCAATGCTCCCAGTGAATGACACTAACCTGCTTCCTACATCTTCTTTTCACTTGCATAAACTAGTAACTTTTTGTTTTTGAGCCCACTCTGTCTTTGGAAGATGAAGTCAGATTTTCCATGTTAATACAATGCTTCCCAAATATCTACCACGGTGTGATTTGAGCTTACTAGTTCACATGTGGCAGCTAATTAAGTTTAAAAGGACCCCCCAAACTTACGGCTGTCCATAACCTTTCAGGCCCCACCTGGAGGTAAGGTGAATTACCTTTTTCTTTAAACCCATATTATAGACACACAATACTGTGGAAGCTGGCAGTTACTTCCTCATAGAGTTCCTTCCATGAAGGTGTGACATGGTATATTTGGCCCTGAAATGTTTCAATCACTAAAATGACAAATTCTGATAGCAATTTAAAACCTTCTTTCCAATTCAAAGCCTTCACTTCAAGGTGTTCTGGTTAAATTGAAATTTCCTCGTACAAAATAACGCTTTCTAAATCTTCTAGTCTCAACTACCATCATAACTCATTCAGACTTCTGCATTTACTGCCTCACTGGTCTACCAGAATCCTTCTGGCTTCTCTCCAACCAGCTTTCTGCTCGGCAGCCAGACTGGAGTAGGCCTGTGCTAGTTTTACATCCAGTTTCCACCACATATTGACTGTAAATATTATGGAACATACTTTATCCATTGTTGCCTCAGTTTCCCTTTCTGTAAACTGGGATTATATCAGCATGCACCATAGAGGGCTGCTGATAATTGCATTGAGTTAATGTATGGAAGGCTTCAAAGAGTGTCTTGCATATAAGAAGTATCCAATACACGGTACTATCAGTCTGAATTTTAGAGTGAAAGAGACATTGCTCAATGTGCCCCATGGGCCATGCCGCCACCTAGGTGAACGTCCTCACATTGCAGCTGTACTGGCCTTGCTCTCAGACTGATTTCGCTATGTTCCTGCTTTGCATATGTTTCCCTGGAATGTATCTCAATACCTTTTGACTGTAAAATTGTTCTCTTCTTCCTTTGCTGCTACTCAATCCTTGGCTCTTAGGGCAAGCCTCACTTTCCTAGGGCATTTCTCTCTGATTGAAACCAGGTCCATCTCTGGGCACTGCAGCTTTATCAGCTTCCTTTACCTGTATTTTCAGAGAACCAGAAATGCTGCTATTTTAATATTGGAGAAATCTATAAACAGATAATTATAATGTAACTAAGTGTATAAAATATTTATGATTGCATTTTATGGAGCTGAGGGGAAAGAATGAATTACTCTGGAGACTAAAGCAGGGGATAATTGAACTGGTCTTAAAAGATGAATTAGAATCTGCCTCAAAAAGGCAAATGTAGGACTAGAAGCCACTGATGATCAAAGTGTTGGGCACAATTAGGAGGATGCCATCACATTTCACTATCTTGAGAAGCTTGCAAGTGCTATTTTATCCGCTTTAGATGTGACAAATCTGAGGATTGAAATAATGTGCATGAGGTCCTATAGCCCACTAAAGACTGGGTCTGGAGATAAACTTAGATGTGACTTTCTGACATCATCTTCGCACTGAAGGCACCCTTCCGAATGTAATGGCATGTGTGAGTGAGAGAGACGGATTCACTCAGTAGCACTCACAGGTCAGGGGTGCGGGGAAGGCTGTAGATGTATTGGTGGGGCTGAAAAGACAGATCAAGACTAGAGCACGAAGAGCTTCATGTGTTTCCCAATGAAAGCGAAGAATCTCGTTAAGTCAAGCAAAGGGCAGGTGTCAATATCATTTGGGCCCAACAGAGACTAAACTCACTTTCTCTGGGCACCCAGGGGGTCCTCGCCTCTCTCTTCTACTCTCCACTCTCTTCCAATGTTCCCATTCATACACTCGCACTGACATGTCGGCCGGCCACGCTCTCAGGTCGGCACCTACACAAACTGACGGCAGCTTCCTGGTCTCAAGATGGAACTGCTGTGAGAGGGAACCTGGTCGGGGGCGCTATCCTTCCTCGATGCCTTTGCTATGCTGGAGGGTACAGAATCACACGGTATTCACAGGAGTGAAAGGGTGGAACTGGTTTTCCTATGGAGGAGATCTGAGCTAGAACAAGCAAATCAAAATAGGTCCAACGGGTACGTCATTCTAGAGAGCTGGAACTTCAACCTGAAAGCTGTGTTCTCCAGTTCCTTAAATACTACTGAGCATTGATTTGTAATAGATTTATGCAAAGAAACCACTTTCCATAGTCATTGTAGTTTACTTTGAGCCCTTGGAAGATGTGCCCTGATTAAATATTGACTGTCTCTAGCCTATTTGCAAGAAACCAGCTAACACAGGACTTGAGAAGTAGTATGTTCATGATCTTTTAATAGAACACATTTATCAGTGTGTTGACAATTATCTGAATAAACAACTGTACACCCCAAAATGAGAGCCAAGGGCATTTCTATATTTAAGCCAATAGACAAAACCACAAATTCTCTGAGTATGACTGTAATACATACACTTTAGTTTGCAGGAAAATCTCTCACTTTTTTTTTAGTTATGATCAAGGGGGAGAAGGGACATAATTAGCTGTTCTTTCTTGTTCTAACGATTTTATAGCTCACAGCAAGCCTTGCAAAAGTAACTTTGTCACAGAGCCAAAACCAGTATTCTGTTGACAGGAAAGGCTCAACTTTATAAAGATATCACTTTCTTTAAAGCAAATTCCAATATGCCTGAATAATTAAGGGAAAAATAATAGTTGGTCTCCTACAATCATTCTTACGTTAAACCCTGTACATCAAAATCAAAATTATTTTTATGCGTGGTGGGCAGTTTCCCATTAACAATTTTCTAAATTGCCTAATAATTTTAAGTAGCATAATTACAAGACTCATGCTTGTATATTTTTTCTTTCTCTTTGCTTCCATCTGAATACAAATTAAGGGTAATCGCTAGCAAGCCTTTATGGTAGATGCTTACAATGTAATGGTGCAACAGAGCTGTGTGAAATGAACTTAACAGGAAAGCCCTTGAAATACTTCCCTTAACAATGGGGCAAACACATTCCCAGACTAAGTGATTTTCTGAATAAGAATTGGGAAATACCTGAAGCCAGATTGCTCGTGAATCACTTGCATTTCTAACACTGTGCAGAACTTGATGATCCACCGGAACACAAAATTCAACATTTATACACCCAGACTCCCTCTGAGCTTTTGCCACTGGGATGGTAAATTTTAGTGTCAATTTGGCTAGGCTACAGTGCCCAGCTGTTTGGTCAAATACGAGTCTGATTGTTGCTGGGAAGGTCTATTACAGATGTGTTTAATATTTACGATCAGTTGACTTAAAGAGATTATCCTTAATAATGGGGGCCTTTATCAGTCACTTGAAGGCCTTGAGAGCAAAGACTGAAGTTTCACAAAAAGAAATTCTGCCTCAAGACTGTAACACCGGAATCCTGCCTGAGTTTCCAGCCTGCTGATGGATTTTGGATTTGCCAGCCAGTTCTTTAAAATCAATCTCTCTCTCTCGCTCTCTCTCTCTCTCGCTCTCTCTTTCCCTCTCCACCCCCACACTCTGTTGGTTTTGTTTCTCTAGAGGACTGTTACTAATACATCCACAATCTACCTCCATAATCCATGTCTTCTTTCCTTTATGATTTTGGCCATGTCTATCTATTAATAACATAATATCTTTCCTTAAATTGAATTTAAAGCAATTCTCTATTTTTATTTGCCCATTCCTAAGGAACATAACCATAAAGGCACACATCTGATGTGATAGTTGTTTTCTCCACACCACATTAATACACAACTATTGACATTTTAAAAGTGGTCATCCACATAAACCTGAAATCACGCCAGAGGTTCCTGTACCACCCCGGGGATGAAGACCTGGACTCACCTCTCTTCCTGACTTACTTTGGATTAATAGAATCAGTTTTTCCTGTTTAATAAAACTAGCTACCCTTTTTATTTCACTTCTGTGTATTATTTCTCCTTGCAACATCTCTATCTTATTTTTTTTTACTGTCCCATCACAGTTTAAGCTTTTATTTTAAAAGGCCTAAAATAAAACCTAAAATACTAAATTTCTGATGAGCCAAGGGCCTACATTTAATCCCCTCTGTTCATAGTAACCAAACATGTGGCCAAACAATGACTAGAACCCAAAGCTACAAAGAGAAATAGCCTTTTTCTTGTCCTAAAACATCTTACAATTCGGTAAAGAACTCATTCCCAAGCAGGTATTTGCTTAGAACTCACCGGAAATGCTCAAGTGGCTGAGAGCTTACAAGAGATGCCCCAGTTTGCTGATGGGGGTGCCGGGAATCTGCAGAGTAGGGAGGCGTCTTCTAGGAGGACAGCCAAAGCACGGAGAAATAAATACCGGTTGGTCTGGACCTTGCACTTGATGTTCGAGCTCAACGGAGGCTCAGAGATATGCCCAAGGTCACTCACCCGGAGTCATTCTCTAGTATTAATTACACTTTTAATCACAGCCTCTTGAGTCTCCTTGCCTCCCAAGAAGGGCTTGTTTTAAATTAGAGCAGCAGAGCAAAACACGCTTCGCTGATAAAGTTATTCCTTCCATCCATCGTTTTCCTTCCATCTTCCCTTCCTTCTTTCCTTCTTGCTGTATCTCCCTCCCTCCCTCCCTCTCTCCCCCTTCTTTTCCATGTGTTAATACTGAAAAGCAGACATGGGCTGACCACTGGCCTAGGGCTCTGAGAAGCCTGCACTACCATCGCTCGCTTTCCAGCGGCCCTCGGGGGGCGCCGGGCGCTCCCCTTTACAAGGGCCCATTCCTTCCAGCCTTTCCCTTAAATCAAGCTGGGTGAGCAGCTACATGTGAGGTCCTCTTATTCATTACCACGCTGCAGACTTAGATGATAAGGACCAGTTCCTAAAGGCGATATCAATACTGACGGCCACAGGCGTGCGCAGACACAGCCTACGACACGAGCGGGCCTTGGAACACGGTGGCTGACGTGTGCAAGGAGCCGAACAGAGGGGCCGCACAGTATAGGAGCCAATTCATATTTAAGGTCCAGAACAGACAAATGCAGAGACAGAAAGTGAGACAGTGGTGACTAAGGGCTGGAAGGAGAGGGAAACGGGGAGCGACTGCTAACGGGCATGGGTGGGCTTTTTTGCGGTGGTGTTGAGTTTTTTTTGGAAAGTTGATAAACATGTTTATCATGGAATTAGTAGGTTGTACAGCCTTGCAAATATACTGAAACAACTGAATTGTATACTTTCAAAGGGTAAGGTTTATGGTACGTGAATTACATCTCAATACAATAAAAGAATTCACAGCTAAACTTCTGAGACTCAGAAACACTTATCTCACCAATTCTAAAATAATATTCTTGTATATATCAACATTCTGATAGGAGTTTCATAATAGTTGTGATTGTTTTCCCTTTTAGTGTTACACACAATAATATTGTATCATAAAATTAACTGCATCTTACAGTGAATGAAATATGGTCTATCTCTGATTTTACTTCCCACTAGATACAAAGAAACTATTGAAAACCTGTATTCCAAAGAACTTTTACTGGAAATAAACTGTTGCTTTTTTAGTTCAAAGTATTTAAACTAAATCTGCTCAGTAAATAATCAGGTTCTGTTTGGTAAAGATGAAGACTGTTGCAGATTTTTAAATGGCCCCCAAATCTTATCCCTCTCCTTCTCAGGAACTAGGCTCTCTGTTGCCTCCCCCGGGTCTGGGCGGGCCGGGCTTTCGAGAAGAGCGTGGGACGGCAGCGGTGCCGGGGGGGTCCCTGGTCTGGCAGCGAGGCCTGCAGCCTCCCCTGGGCCCTCCTGGGACGCACGGCCAGGGGGGAGCCAGGTGCCGTGTCCGGAGTCTGATCCGGCTGAAAAGGCCACATGTCGGTGTTTGACTTGACAGCACCAGCCGAGCTCCAACAGGACAGCCGGCCTCAGCCGCCAGCCGCCCGAGCCTGAGCGAGCCGGAGCTGCCCGGGACGTGGCCCAGGGACGCCCTCGGAGAGCAGCAGCCTGTCACCTCCGACTGCAAGTGCCAGAGGAATCCTGGAGAGAACTGCCCACTCGGGCCCCTCCCGAGTCCCCGATTCACAAAACCAGGAGCAGAAAAAAACACTCCTTTCTCACACTCAGTGTTGGAGGAGTTTGTTATGTGGCAACAGTCAGGAGAAGGAGATCAGTGAGGAAGGTCACATTTCCTTGGATAATGACGCATCCAGACAACTCATCAGCTGGCACCAACCGAGGGCGTGTTTTTATTACCCCTTCTGCACGAAAGGAGGGTGGCCACTGTATTCCAACCGGCTCAGATGTTGTTGGTTTTTTTCTACCCAGCTCAGTACTTCATTTATCCAGGCTCTGGTTCCTTCCCTTTACCCCCCTCAGTCCCAACTGCATCTAATGTATTCTTAATGGACTGCTAATTTATTATTTATAAAATGTTTGAAAACATAAATCCAAGCATTTTCTAAACCACCACTGGTCTTTCAACTGCTGTGTGCTTATATGCCACTATTAAATAGCTTGTAAGCCTTCCGTGTGCTGGATGTATAGTTAATGGCCTGTGATTTGCTGCAAACAAGAAGGACTTATCTAATTTGGAAAGGCTTTACTTTGGATCTTATAACTGCAGTAATTGGTAGGCAGCCTTATTACTCTGAAAATTTTCTTTCTGACAAACCTTCCCTAGATTTTGGACTGGATTCTCACTATACATAAAAATGCCTGAATTTTTTTCTTAATGTCCAAGACCCCCATATATGGTGCCACCCCAGTTTTCCCGTCTCCTATAATTTCCCTCCAGATACACAGCATACCAGTCTAAGTAAAAAAATTGGCACATGGCCTCACATGTAGGCACTGATTCCTGTTTCCAAACTTTGAAGGTCCCTGGATGGGAAAGGACCCTCATCATATCTGCACGACTAAGGCTTCATCAGCTTACAAATTTTCTGGTTTGTAAAATTATCCATCAATTTTCAGCTAAAAGGATTTTCTTCCTCCTTGGAAATATGGTTAGGGTCTTGCCATTCTTGTCTTATTTTTTTCATCATTATCAGATCAAAGAATCAAGTTTTCTCCACCATTGGAAAAATAATTCTTAGACGGGTAGTTAAGGTTTTACAGATGTTCCATTATTTTATCCATTCCCCATGGTGTACATACTCCAAGAAGAGAATTATTATCCCCACAATTCAGGGATAAAAAAGGCTAAGTCTTTAAAAAGCACATAGATATAGTTCCTACTTTTGAGATGCCAATTTCAACTGCCCTCATCTATTTCCATTTTATGTCTAGATAAGGAATCCCAACCACTATTTAAGCTGCTTTCCCCTAAGCTACTTCTTATAACAATCCTCTAAAATTGAAGTCCAGTCAAAAGGGAGAGAGACCACGGGTCTTTAAAGAAGGCTACTGGGGAGAGCAGAGCAAGGAAAAGAAATCGAGCAGAGCCAGAGATGTCCTGGATGTAAAAATAATAACAGTAATGATGAGAGGGTTCCACCTGGAGTTCTGGAAATGAGCGATCCGTTAAAATTAATTACATCCTAGAGGGAAGTCATAGGAGAAATTAGTTCAATTTAGTCTTCCGATAGACGAAAACAGCATCTATCCCAATGTAAATAAAATATACCAAATTGCTAAATCGACACATTTCTAAGCTCATGTAATTGGTGACAGTTTTTATTTCCTCAAAATACTCATAGGAAAATAATCTCCAGAAGTCAGGCCGTGGTGTCCCATCCCTTCCTCTTACTGAGGGCATCAGGTTGGCAAGTCACTCTCCCTTCCTGAGCCTCGCCTTCTTTGCCCCTAAACTGGGCGATCGGATCTGCTCTGGCGTCACCCAGGGGGCGGCGGGTTCCAAGCACCCAGTGCATCCGGAGAAAGCCCGTCTCTCTCACTCCGATGAGCCTGAGCTCTGAGCCTTCGGAGGTGGGCCCGCGAGCCACTGAACGAGGCGGAAGGCACGATTAACGTTGAACTTGTTTTGCCATGAACTTGGAATGAGACCCCGGCAACGTCCTTTAACTTTCTGGGCAGTGTCTTCCTGCCTCGCTGGCTCGGGTGAGACTCATGACAGCCTCTGAAGGCACAAGGTGCTGCGGAGATGGGAGGCGCCCCCCTCGATGCCGCTCCGCATTTCCCCCTTTGCTGCGCTCTGATTGACTTGTCAGAGGACAGAGATGTCCCCACGGGCAGCACAGAGGCTTTGTTCTCACCTGCTATTATCGCAAGCCTCCTAAGAATCCGGGTATACGATTTGACAATATAATCTCAAGGCAGATAGCTAAGGTTGGGGTAACATCGAATCCATCAGGCCCCCTTGTTACTCTCTCCCTGAGGAGAGGTCTCCTTAGCAATGAGGTAGGTCGGCCAAAATGACTAATCCTGTTTGAGCCACCCCATTGCTCTCTTCTAGCTTCATGCATTTTGATAATACTGACTGTGGTATTACCAGAAATAGAGCAATACGAATTATTTTTAACGTGCCATATTCCAGAGCTCAAGCACATCTACCTACTCACATCAGGGATCACAACATTCTTGAACCTAGTTTTGTAAATTGACATATAGGGTCCAATTACTTGCAAAAGCCTTTAATAATTCTTCTAAACAAGGCTGAGATCAAAGTTCGGAAAGGTGTTGCCACACACACAAAAATCTCTCTCATGACTTTAAAACATTATATCCCATCTCTGTGTGTTCTGGCCACCATGGCCATCCTTTGGGCTCTCATATAAGCCAAACCCGCCGAGCTCAGGGCCTTTGCACTGGCTTCTCTCCCTGGCATGCTCTTCCCCCTGCTGGCCACATATCCCTTAAGTTTCTTCGCATCCCTAGGTTTCACCTTCACATATTGCTTTAGTGACTGGCCAAGAGAAGCCTCTTTTGCCCACTTCTTTGAGGTCTTGCTCAACTTGCTTAGCACTCTTTTGTCTTCAACCATGATAGCATCACCATTTCCTTTGGAGAACTTCATCATCACTTGGTTCTGGCTCTTTCACTTATCACTCATTTTGTTTTGTTTTGTTTTATGTTTGTTTTTTTTAGAGCCAGAGGAAGGGAGAGGAAGAGAGAAATATCAATGTGAGAGAGAAACACTGACCAGTTGCTTCTCTCATGTGCCCCGACAGGGGATTGAACCTGCAACTCAGTCTGTGCCCTGACCGGGAATTGAACCCACCACCTTTTGATGCACAGGACAATGTTCCAACCGACTGAGCCACACTGGCCACGGCTCACTTACCACTCCTGATCTAGCCCCTAACTCAGTGCAACAGGGACTTCAGCAATATTTACTGGATGGGTGAGAGAAAGATTCAATTCACTGATCCACAGAAAGTCTTTATGAGGCGTCCTCCCAGAGCCAGAACCTGTACAGCACACTGGCAGTGATAGAAAAATGAGGAGCTTATTAGAATCTCAAGGAAGTCACAGTTAGTGATATGGGGAAAGGCACTGAATGCAAAAATCGGTGCCCTTTCCCCCTACAATCATGCTTGTTACAACACATTAACTCATACCCTATAAAATTAACTGTAATAGACTGTACTTATAGCAAATGGCATCCTAACCTTCAAAATTATGAATTCATTAGTAAACACACAGAAAGAATGATCTCTGAAACATGTCCCATAGCTTATGAAAGGTTTTATGTAAGAAAATTCATCTCTGATTAGCATTTATGCATCCATCTATCCATCTATCCACCAAATATAGGGATTAAGATAGCAGGAACAGGGGCAGGACATATATAACTAATATTCAACTTCTCTCTTGACCTAGTTGTGTGACTTTGGTAAGGCTTGTGCCTCAGATGTCCTCACTATAAAATCAGATAGTATCAGATGTGTGTGATTAGGTGAAATTGAGTTAGGACCTGATTAGTTAACATTTAAATCATAAAATAATATGTTAAGATCGAGGTTGGTGTTATCATTTCCGTGTCACAGTTGGGAAAGTTAAGACCTTGAGAACTGGCATGGCACGTCCAAAGCCACACTGCTGATAGGAAATAAAAATGAGACTAGAATGTAGGTCTTGTGAACAACAGTCCATAGCTCTCTCTAGCCCCACTCCTGCATTTCTATATAACCTAACCAGGACTTTATGAATTCTGCACCCTCTCAAGTACCCTAAGTCCTAGAAATATCCCCAAGGTCAAGAGTCAGATGGAAACTTAGAGATTGCTAGCTTCTTTTCAAATTATCTTTTTATTTTTTTTTAATATTAAAGCTCATGTTTTAAATCATGTGCATTAAAATAGATGTCATGGGGGAAAAAATGTTTAAATTTCAAGATTCAAAGTGATTTTGAAATATGTATGCCCTTTTCCAGCTGAGGGGGAAGAGTGACATACAATCTATAAATTATAATAGAATCTTGTTAATTCTAATGAGTATCTGGAAGGGCCGTTTCAAAATAATAAATCTTGCAAACAATTAAATAACCTAAAATGTTGGCTAAAGGGCAGTTTTTCTGAATGGAGGAGGTGTGTGTGCTTTTTGCTCCTGATGACAGTCTGGAGCCGACTCCAAAAATGACAGAGAAGGAGTTTACAGGGTATGACTGATGGGATGCGCAAACAAATCGAGTTTTCACTGGGAAAATATGGTCAATATTTCATTATTAAATCAATTATTTTATGAAGTCCCATGGAAACTGCTATGGAAATAATTACCTAACACGAATGTCTCCTCGTGTTTTCAAGTGTTTCAGACCAGGGGGTTTGTCAGGCTTTTTGTGTGGTTGCAGTGCTTACTCTTTGCTTCAAGCTGGGAAAATGATTTCTCTTAAAGACTACATAAATTTCTTTAAATTACAGCAATAGAGATGGACAACACTGACGGGGAGCCAGCTATCTTTTAACAAATAGTGACAGCCCAGCTGGCGTGGCTCAGCGGTTGAGCGTAGACCTAGGATCCAGAAGATCAAGGTTCGATTCCCGGTCAGGGCACATGCCCGGGTTGCAGGCTCGATCCCCAGCTGGGGGCGTGCAGGGGGCAGCCGGTCAATGGCTCTCATCATTGATGTTTCTATCTCTCCCTCTCCCTTCCTCTCTCTGAAATCAACAAAGACATATTTTAAAAAATAGTGATAAACTATTTTTGAGATATCTAAATTATTGAGATATATTTCAATTGTCATTTCTATTAAAATCAAAAGTAAACATGAGAGCCAGGAACTCAGAGGGCACAGCCTGGGACCAATGTCAACAGACACAGTGATCAATCCTGGGTGTAAGGACTTATTCAGCATGTCACTACTAGGGTGCACACACTCATACACAAACGCAGATTAGAACTTTTTGCTGAATGTCAGAATAATGATTGCTTTTACTGATTTCTTTTCAATTGTAAGTAGGGAAGCTGTTTACAACCAACTTCGGGTAATGACGTCGACAGAAGTTATACACGCACAACTCGCTGGCAGGGCCTGGAAAGTTAAGGAGAGAAATCAATGAATAAAAAAGCTTTCCCCTTAGTAAATAGCAGGGAAGTCTCAAGATACCCAGAGCTGGCCTGTTTCCGAGCAGGACGCTGGGACAGTCTGCCTAGGGTGCCTGCCTGAGCAACAACTCACTGAACAAAGTGGACAAACAGAAACCATCTGTTCAGGTAGAAAAGGAGAAATGCTGACCTCTGCCCCCCAACTTAATAAGCTCAGCTCTGCACACAACTTCATTTTCTTCTCGGTCTCCAATTCCAGGAAATTCATGGCTAAATACTGTAGTTAATTGAACTAACTTATGGGGAATTATAAAAGCCAGTATTCTTTATTTCCGTGACGATCCGTAAATTAGTGCATGTTCTTTTTTGAAACAGGTATGCAACATACTAATAACCAAGAATCACTTAAAAGGTTGATTTATAAGAAAGTATCTATGATTAGAAGATTACAAAAACTTTCTTTAAAATTGTCAACATGAATATGAATTATCATGACGTAGTCATGAGATTTTATCCTAGAAACCTAATTTTATTAAGTCGATTTCTGATAATCCTTAATATCAGCTATCTAAGATGAGTTTTTAAGTTGTTGCATGTGAACTATGCTTCAAATAATGAATAAACCTACTGAATACCAGAACCTCACCCCATAAACTTCCAGGCTCTCACCCATATTCTGTTTTTCATGACTTTAAAGGGCATCTAATATCTACTCTATTTGAGATGTCCAGGAAAAGAATTACTCTCCTGCTCAACACAGCCATACTTATATTTTGCATTTAATTTTTTATTATTACTTATTAGGTGAATGTACTTATTTAATTCAATGTACTTAATAATTTATATTTCAAGTTTATTTCAATTAATAAATTTAATTTAATTTAGCAAATTTAATTTGCTAAAGACCATGATTCTTACTTAACTTAAAAGGAAGTTGTGTATCCCTGACAGTGAGATGAATAAATAGTGCTGAGACTAAAAGGCAGTATGTCAAAATTAAGTACCACGTGTCACAATGCCAGGCGTCGCGGTGGGATGTTTAAGCGCCTTCCGTGGCAGTCTTACATTACATCCTTAGACAGACTCTACACAATCAGTTATCCTGCTTCCTCCTGAATCCGAGGCACAGGTGAGAAAAGTGCAGTGCGAGGGGCACCTTTGTCAAAGTGAGAAAAGGTTTCCAGGGTGTCCAGACAGGCCCTGGAGCCCAGCGTGACCACCAGCAGGAGGTACTGGTGTCTCCCCTGGACCCTTTCGCTTCTGCTTTATTTGCTCATGTTCCACTCTCCCTGAAAATGCATATTCCATGGGCCTTTTGGAACATGACTGTTTCCCCTTCCCCTATTCTAAAGTGCATGTTGAGTGGTTGGTTTAATCGCTTACTGTCCCTAAATTCAATCCTTTAAAAAGTGCTCCTTAATTTCTTACTGAGTTCACAGCTACCTAAAAAAGAGGGCAGAATTACTAGCAGATCCCAACTGGGCCAAGGTCACTTGACTTGGGTTCCCTTGTTCAAATTAGCTCCGCCCCCTTCGCAACTCCTTTTAGAACTCAGGGGAGGCCACATCAACCCAATGAAAGTAACTGAAAACAGGCGAATTTTCAGGGACCTTCTCTAGAATTTAATCATGTCCTCTCATTCCCAAATGGCTCTCCTTGTCCTGGTGTCTCCAGTGGCCCTCCCCTGGGTCCTATTTTGTTTCTCAGCCCTTGCCCAGCTCTTTCACACGGGTGCTGATCCCAGGTCTGATCTTGGAGTTCCCATGGTTCTGCTGGTCCTGAGGCCCAAGGGCTACCCAGCAGCCCTGAAAGACTGTCCAAGCTCTGCTTCTGCTTTCCTAGGGCACCCGGGCTGTTGCTAGAGGGGGATCTCGGGGAGAACTCCAGCCTAGTGACTGACAAGTATGAACGAGCTCTCCTCCTTTTATAGGCTGCAAGGGCTCAAAACCAGACTGCCCCTTGGGTGAGTATAACAGCAGCGGCCCAGAGCTGTCAGCAGGGGGGCTTCCTTGGCCTTTCTCTGCCCCTCTCTCAGGGGGCAGCTGGAATTTGCCTTTAGCTCTCTGGGATAGGGTGGCTCTCCTTAAATGTCTGAAAAGCAGTGAGGAGGTGACACCAGTTACCCTGTCTTTGTAAAGAGGGATGTTATTTACCTTGAAGAGAAAAATATTCCTTTAGCCTCTTACCCCGTATTTCTTGGGAGAGTTCTGTGTGTTGCACTTTTGCATTACAAAGTGCCCTTGAGAAAAGAAGGTAACAGGTTCATGTTTGATAGGCATTTGAAAACTGCAGTATTTAGCAGCTGGCCAGTGGCTCTGGCTTGACTGTGGACAACAGTGCTGAAAAGAGACAGACTGGGAGAAGCAGAAACTGTCCTGATTACTCTCAAGACCATACAGATTTGGGCCATTTCTTCCTAACTGGCTCCCTGTCTTTAATTTTGTTCCACAAAGGAAGACTTTGGGAGCACGTGCTCACTATGAACCACAAATAATATCTTTCTTAATTGCAAGAGGATTTGTGTTTTCTAATGAATACTTTTTGTATCCAAATGCTGATTCAACATCAAGAATCTATGTTCTATTATACACATAACTTGGGAGCACTTTTTCCCCCAGTGGACATCCTTAACCTTGCACGAGACATGTAAAACCAGATGAAACAGCAGTCAAATGTCCAGGCAACAGAGATAATAGCCCTGGGAGCCCTGAGGTTGACAAGGAGAGAACAGACACCCTGAAGGAAGGAAGGAAGCAAAAGCAGGTCATCACCTCCCAGGGTGAGCAACCATCTGACAATAACCAAGAGTGGCACCTAGTGAAGGAACTGGGACAGAGGGATGACGGACATCTCCAAAACGGGCAGGCATGAGAGGCACTCGCCTCTGTCTGGGGACTCAGAGAGAGAATGGGAGAAGTTTCAGGATCTGCAATTTGGCAAGCAAGGGCCATGGATTTTTGAGGGGTTAACAGCAAATTCAAGTAACTATACCCAGCATCCAACCGAGGCAACATGCCTGCTACATTTATAGAAGGCTTTGCTACCCCTAGGTAAGCACCCACATATTCAAGGTCAGTCCTCACTGAGCAAGGCTCCAATATGCCTGCTTTTCAGTTGCCCCAGTTATTTAAATAACACCAGTCCCTCATCAACAGAGTTCAAATTTCAGTTACCCCAATACAGGGTGGGGCAAAAGTAGCTTTATAGTTGTTTGTATGGAAAATAATACAATAACTAATAAATATTAATATAAGAATAAACTCTGTTTCACATACAGCTGTAAACCTGTATAAGTTTATTCTTATATTAATATTTATTAGTTATTGTATTATTTTCCATACAAACAACTATAAAGCTACTTTTGCCCCACCCTGGGCATGAACTGCGAGTAGCTGTGTAAGTTATAAACTTCCCTGGTAGCTCTTCGGTCCAGAAACACCAGTGTGCGTCACACACATCAATGACCAAACGGGTGACTTCTTTCCAAGTCTGTCGGTGGTTGGTTACTGTGCACGCATCAGGCCACGAGCAGACAGCAAAGTACGTGGCTGTGTTGCCTCCATGTCTCCCAGTGATAAGTCCGTATGGTATTTTATTTTAAATGGCAAATCAGAAAAGGGAACTGGCCAACAGAGAGGAACATGCAGCAGAGAAAATAAAGCTGGAAGTGCATTCACATTTACTGTCAATAAAGTTTCCAGAGCAGCAGCCGACTGACCGTGGGCTGTCGACTCTGCTGCCGCCTGAGAGTCTGGGTTACGCAGCAGGAGGAGCTTGAGGAAGGCAAAGGGACGACATGTGCGTGGACAGTGGCTGGGATGGAACATTCCAGAGGTGAGGCCAGTGGAACACATCACATTAGGAGGCCTCTTGGGGATATTTCACATCACTGAAAACTCAAAGGATAGAATGTTGGAAACTCACCCAAACGTAGAAAGGAGCATGAAAATTGACCAAGGCACATACAGGTAGTCAGGTCACATAGTAAGTTATATGACTAGAAGAAGGTGAGCCTGGCTCAACCTGCCTCTGATGAGATTTAAAAAATGACACTTAAAATTTTAATGTTTTAATTTAAAATATACTAAATAAACATGTCTTACCTTTGTCTCATTTCCCTATACATTTATATCTAATACTAAGAGTGTCCTGACAAAAAATTCAAGAGCACAGGGCAGTAATAACTCCTCCTGTTCATATTAAGATCAGTTTGCACGGTCTCAGCTTGCATAGTCCTTGGACAGTTCCGCACTGCTGAGTAAAACAAGGGCTGCGTGGGTAGATTCGATAGATAGATAATTTTATATTATCTATAATTTACTAAAGAACATTCCAGTTCAGAGAGGGTAAAATATAATTCCATATACTTACGGCAGCCTCACAAACAGGATAAATATATGCTCCTAATGGAGTGTAAGATAGGGTGCTGTCTCCATTCCAACTCTGTTAGCAGAACCCAGCACTAAGAATATTTTCATACCTGCAGCAGGCTGGGTGGGATGCCTAAAAATATTGGTTGTATAATTTCCTTTGTGCTTATTTGCTAATAAACGTTGGTATATGTGTGACTCAATCAACTATTGCCATAATAATGTGGAAAAACAAGATCAATATTTCAGTGACCTGCGAGATATTTTTCTCCTTGCACGTGGAGCTGCAGGCTATGTGAGTGCCCGCTGAACCTGTGCTTCATGGGTCTCATTTTGGGGTCTTCTCTTGCTGAATAAGCAGCGGCTACCTGGACTACGCTCTCCTTGTGCTGATGGCAGAAACCAAGAAAGCAATGTCAACCTCAAAAGCCCATGTTAAGCCTCTGTTTCCAACTATCTGCAAACATCTATTGAGCAAAGCAAGTTACACGCCTTAACCCCGCATCAAAGGGTATGAAAGTACTCCACCCACAGTGAAGCCACGGCGAGGTGGTGCCTGTAACTAGTCCACGCAAGGAAGCGCAGAATTGGAACCAATCACTCACTCCACTGCAGCACGGCGGAGTCCATGCCGAGATTCATTTCTGCTGTAACACAGACCTGGCAGCAGCTGGGCTGTGGGAGCAGAGACCTCGGGTCCTCGCCTACCCCATGGAGGTTGCTATAACAGTAAAAGATGGCCCATCAGTTATGACCAACCATATTGACTAAGGGCAGCACACAATAAATGGTTTGAGCTCTTTAATTCTAACAATAGATATTCTCTATGTTTTCTCAGTGGTTCTAATAAAACACTGCTGGTGTCTTACATAAAAATAAAACTTTGGCTGGGTTTTGCAGCCAAGTGCCTGTTCAGAAGCTCTGTTGCTTTTCCTTAGCTCTGTGCATAAAGTCGTGTTGGACAAACCATAACATGAAATCGGAGAGGGATGGGAAGAGGAGTCCCCATGAGCTGTGCACCATCCTGGACTGTGGATGTCTCAGCCCTAAATAGGGATCAGGCCCAGGGAGAGTCGCATCCGGGGCTGCTCCTCTGGTGGCCCACTGTCTGCCCCACATTCGTGCCGAGGGGCCCGCTCCGTTCAGAGCAGCCGCCTGCGGAGGACAGGATGGCGCATCGCGGGCCTCGTGGGAGTCTGCTCGTCACAGCCTGCTTTGCACATGTGCTCCCGCATCTGTTCCTTGGAGGATTGAGAGCAAGCCAAGCAGGGTGTGACATGACGGAGGAAGAAGGAGCCCCCTCACTCTCATCCTAAGAGGAAATGCTCTGTTTGGGCTTCCTGTTGGCTCTCTGTGTCTGCAGAGGTGACATCAGCCAGCACATTGCAAAAATAGCACAGTGTCGTGCGTGAGGACCTGAGTTCACAGAAGCAACCAGGGACAAGGTGGTCTCGAAAAGCAATGCACGGTTTACACGCTGTCCCAGGACTCGCCTGTGGGTGTTGGGGGCAATGTAGAAAGAAGAAACAGGTTTGGAAAGGCAGTGACTAGCCATCACTTGGCGGGGACATGGCAGGGACATGGCAGGCAGCATTCTTAATTTCAGAACTTGTGGGATCTGGGGTCACCAAGAATGTCTAACCCCACATAACACCCTCTGCAAACCATAAAGAGAAGACAGTTCCAAATATAAAGTCTCACAGAGTCAGCAGGTACAGGGAGCACAGTTTTCAGTGTATCCCCGGCAGTGAGGTTAGTTTACCAATTAACTTCATTCCTACGTAAGCGCTTAGGAGAACTGAGCCGGTACCTACATCTACACGAGGAGCAGAGCTCTGGTCTCCACGCGTCTGCATCTCGTCTCGGTCTTGTCCTTAGCTGTGGGACCGAGTCTAGCTCTGACTTGCTTATGCTCCTGGTGATACAGTTATTCTGCTTTTTCTGTCCAGGTAGCTTAAGCATTCTTAAAGGGTCGGACAAAGACTCAGCCATAGTGCCCTAGTCCTCAGCATGACAGATTCTTCCTTCCTTACAGATGTTTTCCAGCTTTATTGGGCTATAATTAACAAATGATATTGGGTAAGCTTAAGGTGTACAGGGTGATGATTTGATACATGTATATTGTGAAATGTTCCCACATCTTTTCCCCCCTGGCCTGTGATTTCCCTTCTTGCAATAGCTTCCTCTGCACCCCTTCTAGGAGCCTCTGTCAATCAGTCAACGTCAATCAGTCATGATGAAACAGCCTGAATGCCAACTGTATCTAACAGTCTGATTCTCTTCCATAGGACTCCTTCCTGGACCCCATGCTTATGAGATGTCCTCGCTTCTTCCTGGGCCTTGGGAGGTGAGATGACAAAGTCACAAGGTTTCCCAGGCTCAGTATAATTCAAGCAAGACTCCTGCTTCACAGCGATTTCATTTATTTGCTTCTTAGTGGTCCTTAGGAAGACCCCACTTGGGCCAGCCACACAATATGCCCTTGCTACGGATAGCTGTGCCTTTACTCTTAGTGCTGACACTGTGCATCGCCAAAAGAGCACAGTGGGGCTGCATGGAACAAGTCTGGTGCTGCAGGTGAACTCTGCTGAAGAAGTGAGTGTACTTCACCTATATTCTCTTTGGGCACATTCCTTGCAGAAAAATGAGCAACTCAGGACATCAACTAATTACATCCAGACATTCCTCAACTAACAGCTTTCTTTTTTTTTTCTTTTTAAAATATGCCTTTATTGATTTCAGAGAGAGGAAGGGAGAGGGAGAGAGGGAGAGAAACATCAATGATGAGAGATATTGATCGGCTGCCTCCTGCACGCCCCCGACTGCGGATCGAGCCCACAACCGGGGCATGTGCCCTGACCGGGAATCGAACCTCTATCTCCTGGATCTTAGGTCAATGCTCAGCCGCTGAGCCATGCCGGCCGGGCCTAACAACTTTCTTTATACTGCAGATTAAATAAATGATTGCAATGGTCAGTAAACCCATATAAAGCCTGAAATAAAAGAAATATGACCTCAGCCCAAGGGATATGTGATCTGTGCAAACACTGCGGTCTGCAGATAGCTCCCCTTCCAGTTTGGAGGCTCTCCGCCCAGCTTTTCTTTTTCCTGGTTAGATCAATATCACACTGATACATGTTCTGCCAGCCACGCCATAATGCTGCATTCTCCCCAGGCTCAGTAATATAACGTGATTTAGTGCTTTCAGCTTGAAAGATATTGCAATGAACACTGTGATTTATAAAACAAATGGGCTATTGTCCTAAATAAGTTTAAAATTATATAGACCTGAGGAAATCAAGTCAACTAAAGTTTTAATGCTCTTAGCCTATTTTCTGCTTAGAATTTACACAGACCTATAAGTAATTCAGCTCAGAAAATGCAACAGAAATTTATAACTGGACTCTTCTGTGCATAATTTCCTTAGCCCAGTGTACCTTTGGCATTTATTAGTATACAAAGCCAACTGCCTACACAGCCTTCTTATATCCAGGCGACTGTTTATATATTTACTGGGCCCATTAATCATTGTATTCTCAACACTTGTTCTATCAGGAAAATATGCTAATTGTAGAGGACAGCATATCCTATATCGAATGCTTGTGGCATTTCGGAATATTATTTCGCGCTTTATCACGAAAGCGTGGTAAGAAATAGAAATGACAGGAGCAGCAGAAGCGAGGGGAATCTAGGCGATACATTGAAAAGCTGCCATCTCCTATTCTCAGTTCACATTGGTGAAGACAGCAGAGTGTGAGAACAGTAGATGGGATATTTTCCCTTAATCTTTTAAATGTATTGGCTTAGAAATGTGAGCAGAATTCACATAGGGCAATTCTAATGCTTTCCCTAGATTCATTTTTTGCATGAGCCTGAAAGAGAACTCAACTTTGGCAGCACTATTGATGAGAACGGTTACAGCAGACAAGGCGAGGGAAGGGAAACGAGAGTGTGGTCACAACCTGGAGATTTTATGTTTGTCTTTGAATATCGTGGGCACCTAGAAACAGTACGCATTAGGTAAGCTTATTTTCAGCTGCTCTAGGAAACAGGTCTCCAAATACAGTGACTGGGAAAAAAAGATAAAAGTTTCTTTCTTTTATACATAACAACCCTTGGATGTATGATCTGGGTTGACTAATGGACCCAGTTTTGTACCAGTTGCTCCCTATGGAGGGTGTTGCTCTCAGATGCATGATTGAAAGGTGGATGATGGTCATTTCTGGGCTCCAAGGTGTGGAAAGGGGAAAGACAAAAAGATTCCAAGGCTAGGGGCTTTTCTTCTTTGTGGAAGATGCCCCCATATTATACATATTACTCCCACTCATGTCCCACTGGCTCTAATTTGTCACAGAGCCTCACCAAACTACAGCACAGAGTATAAAGTATGACCTACAAGTAGGCGTCCAGGTGCACAGCTTTATATTTTGCCTGCTGATTTGTTTTATATGTTTCCTCACCCAAGGATATGATTTTACTGATTTTCAGAGGAAGAGGGAGAGAGAGAGAGAGAAAGAAAAAGAGAAAGAGAAAGAGAGAGAAACAGAAACGTTGATGTGAGAGAGAAACATTGATCAGTCGCCTCCCACACATGCCCCAACCGGGATCAAACCCACAGCCTAGGTGCGCGCCCTGACTGAGAGTTGAACCCATAGCCTTTCTGGTGCATGGGACAGCTCTCCAGCCAGCTAAGCCACCTGGCTGGGGCTGCCTGTTGATTATTTACTGACATTTGAAGGGTATTTCTAGGCTGATTTTTCACTTTCAAACGTCCTTCCAGGTTCCATTTAACCTTCCAGCCGTTTTGCGTTCTTTTTTGGTGCAGGTTCCCCTTCCTTGTAGGACGTTATAAGCGACGATCTATTTCTTCTCAGACAGAGAAGACTTCAGAAGCCTCACAAAACTCTAGCTCACCCCCCCCGCCCCCCCAGGCCGCCTGCAGGGCGTCTGGAAGTGCCTGATGGACAGATGCGCTGAATCAGAGTCAGCTACAAGCAGCGATGCCCTCATGTGCATGTGCTCACACTTCAATAAGGCAAAACGCTTATGGAGGAAGAACGCTTGTCACCATGAACAAAACTCACAAGAATTACGCTGTTTAGTAATTACGCAGGTACACACGGAACATTCAAAATTGCATTTCCCCAAAAGTGCACTGGTTACCCAGAAACCAGGGGCCCTCCCACCTCTCCATCTGTACCCTACTCCCAGCCCAGCCCGCCCTCCTCAGAGTGAATTCCCCAGCCCTGTCCAAGCCATTCCCACAGTGGATGGGGCTCCTTGCTGATGTTTCCTTCTGCCCCTAGAATCCTGTACCCTTGACTGTTCTCTCTGTTTCACCCAACTACAACCTAAATGCAGAATCAGGCCCTTTGCCAGTCCTTCCCAGTTAGGAACTGGACACATTTGTCTTTTTTCTCTTAGAGAGTTACCTTTCCGTTTCCTAAACTCTGGATACTAGATGAACTCTAGGTCCTGAGAAATCACTTTTGCAAAACGGTGGCAGTACACCTTGTCCAATTGCATATTTTGAGATCAAAAAGGGCACTTGCTAATTATGTAGGTGCAAAGGTGTAAACTGGGATTGTCTTGGGCAAGTCAAATATATAGTTCCCCTTCTTATAAAGCACTTTCCCTAAAAGGGCTTGTGAGAGATATCCTACTACAGAATTCATTTAAATTGCCACTCTGAGAATACTCTATTACCAAAAGGCTTATGTTGGGTAATTTTGATCAATTATGATGAAAAAGCTATAAAAACTGAATCCACCTTAAGTAAAATATGATCTTCCCTTAAGTCAGTTCACCCAACCGGTGAAGCAGGGAAATGTTATTAAAGGGAGCAGAGGGGAAGTCTCCTTGATGGCCTTTTGAAAGGGGGTCAGTAAGAGTCAGAAACTTAGCATTATTAGTGGGGAAGGAATGTGAACTGAGGTACAAAATATCACTGTAAATAGACAGTTTCATAAATATTCTAGTTTTTCTTTTCCACAAATAACAACACAGTAAATTAGGTATCACATACAATGCCTTTTTTATAGCAGAGAAAAAACCTCAGTGTGGTTAAGTGACTTGCTCTAGTGTTTGGCTGAGTGGAGATTCAAATCCAGGTCTATGTGACTGGACAGAGACAGATCAAGGGACAATAAATGGCCCAAGTAGCCTGTCCGATATATCTGGGAGCTGCATCTTTGACAACTAAGAATTGTTACTTTTTAAAAATTTATCTTTAGTGCTGGAAGTATTACAGATGCCCCTTTTTTTCCCCAGTAACTCTTACCCAGCCCCCCTCCCCCACCCCAGGCCTTCACCACACTACAGTCTGTGTCTACGGGTTATGCATATCAATTCTTTGGTTAATCTCTTCTCACCTTCCCACCCACCCTTGCCTTCCCTCTGAGATCCCTCAGTCTGTTCCATGCTTCTGTGTCTCTGGGTATGTTTTGTTTATTGGTTTATTTTGTTTATTATATTCCACATATGAGTGAGATCATGTGGTGTTTGTCTTTCTCTGACTGGCTTATTTCCCTTAGCATAATACTCTCCAGTTCCCTCCATGCTGTCCCAAAGGGTAAGAGATCCTTCTTTACAGCTGCATAATATTCCATCCTGTAAATGCCCCACAGCTTTTTTATCCACTCATCTACTGATGGGCACTTGGGCTGTTTCCAGATTGTAGCTGTTGTATATTGTGCTGCTGTGAAATAAGGGTGTATATATTCTTTTGGTGCTTCAAGATTCTTAGGATATAGTCTTAGAAGTGGGATCACTGGGTCAACACAACTTAACAAAAAGAATAATCATTACTTTTTAAAGTCAGTGACTTCAGAAAGTCACACTCTAAAAGCTCTGAAAGCTTTTCCTCTATGATCAGGAACAAGACAAAGATGCCAGCTATCACCACTTCTATTCAACGTAGTAGTCCAAGTCCTAGAGACTGGCCCTGTTTCTGGCTCTGCTGAGTTCCCAGCTGCCCCTCTTTCAGGGCAGGGGACCTTGCAACCCTAGAAATGTAGCTTCACACAAATAAAGCCTTCTTCCACATCCCACCTCCCCGGGGGCTTCTGAAAATTCTTTTTCCAGCAGCGCCCCAAGAACCTCCACCTCACTCCCAGGAGCATCAGGGGAGTTTAATTATCCAGTAACAAAAGCAGCTGTGTTTATTTTTTTCTAAGATACAATTTTAAGACAATGAGGAGATTGGATTTTAGAGAGTATTATGTGTCTGTGTTTTGGAGAAAATACTAAATTGTTTAAAACAAGTCAATACTTATTTAAAAATAAAAACACATGGTTTTCATTCTCAACGAGTAAACAAAAAACAAGGTAAAATGGTAAAGTACCTGGGGAAAATGAAATATGGTATGGTATATTAGAAATAAACAGCCAAGCTTGAACTAGCTCCTGTGTTTAGAGCAACAGCTTCAAAGAAGCAATTTTATAAAACACATTGCTGGATATATAATTTCTTTTTAATGTGACATTGAAAATTGTGGATCTTTCAGAGAATAAAGGAAAATAGTGATAATATATTCAAAATGAGTCAGAAATACTTTTTTGTGACCTTTGAAATTAAACATTTTTTAAGAATTCTTTATATGAAATGGAAAAGTATTAAAGAAGAGGGAAAAATTGAAAATGCTTCTCTGAAGAGTCTTGTCTGTACTTTATTTTAAACCAAAATTGAGACTTTATGATGACATAATGAGACATAGGTTAAATATTTCATTCTCGAGCTCAATTCACCCTCATTTATGATGTTAGGCAATTAACAATTGACTATCCAAAGAGACTCATGCCTTTTTATGGTGAACGTTTGCATTCTCTATTTATTTGCATGAGAAAGACCATAGATAAGGAGCCATTTAAAAAATAATGGTACATATTAGCCACATGCAGGAACATTTCTATGCCTGAGGATTTAGATCCCTGAAGTTTCGCTGCCTACAAACAGTTATTAATGAAAACCTTTCCTTCTTCATCTAAATATTCAGGACCTTTTCAAAAGGCCGCATGTTCCACTTATTCTCCAACAACAGGGAGGGTAGATTGATGGCGCATAAAAGTAGATAAATGTGCTATATAACAGCTTACATCTGATGTAAAAGTCTCATGGAAAAATTTCACTGGTGTTTTTTTTCCTCCAGCTTGATCACAATTTGCTAGTATTACTCAATCTATATTCAAAATTTGGATTAAGCAGTTTTAAAATAAAGCACTTCCGATTGCAGAGATGAAAGGATGTTTACAGTAAGATAACTTGAGATGTAAACACTCCATTTAATAAACATTATATTGGGCTTTTTTCCCCCTCCCTCCCTCTCTCCTTTTCTTCTTCTCATTCTTCCTTCCATTTTTCTTTATTTTTAGTTAAACTACAGCTCTTACCTCTTTACATCTTTCATTAGGGCAATTAATTTTATAGACACGCCTCACTAAGCATTTTTAAACAAAATCTGTATTCTATCTTTGTATGTAAAGTCATAAATTCTAACTTTATAGCAAGAGTCCCCATTAGGAATGAAGTGTTAAAATTTACTTGCCTATAAAATCTTGCCCCTTTTTCTTTGTAGGGATCTGTCCATTTTAATTAACTTAACCTGACTCAGGCGCAGGGCTGAGGGAAGCTGGGAGCCAGGAGCTAAAGGGTGCCCGGTGCATGCAGTCCCTGGACACTGCCGACCAGCCAGTGCCACTCTATACACTCTGCATACAAACGGTGTGTTTCTTACTCCAGAGCTTATTTTTCTGTGTCTTTTCGTCAAAAGAATTTTGCAGATATTGTTGTTAGTCTACATTGTTTGAGGAGAAAGTAGATATAATACCACATAGAACAAATCTGAATAGATATGTTTATTGAAATAAAACAAGCCCCACTAAGAGTTATGTCAAGAGAAAGATCTAAAACACATAAGGACATTTTTTTCTTACATGGTGAAAAACCAGACGATTCAAATGTGAATAAAATTAAATAAGGCTGTCAATATCAATATAAAGGAATTAAGGGATTAAGTAAATTAATGATGACAATTTATAGTGATAAAATTATATTCAAAATTTGCTATGTCAAAAAGGTTTTATTTTAAATGAATAGCAGATTAATGTTTATCTACACTATAGAAAATTTTTTTAAATATTGGAGAGGATAAGCACATCTAATTTGTAAAAATAAAGGCATAAAGGTTATAAGCAACATCATTAACAAGGTAATTAAACAGACATTTTGAAATTTGCATCTTTGAGTTAATGCATTGTCTTTTTAATGAAACATTTAGAATAAAAGATTGCTTATTTGGCCATGATAAAAATACTTATTCATTCAAAAATTGCCATATTTAGCCGTGTAGATGTATAAATGTGGTCTGTGCTTATAGATCCCAATCTCAGATTACAGTAGCATAAACTTTTGAGATATAATTTCAAACAGCATTCTCCTCTTTTATATTTTTAATCCCTTTGCCAATTATCAATTGAGCCAAGGAGAAAGTCAGGAAATACCATAACATCTTATTTTTTAAAAATACACGCAAAAACTATTACCTGCAGCTCATAGAAACAATAATGTTGTGAAGTATTTTATTTTTGAAAAAATAATAAAATCTTTAACTAAATTTAACCAAATACTACACAAAAAATTAAGAGAGTCCTATGAAAAACATATATTAAGAAAAGGTAAGTTTTCAGAGTATATTTAGTATCTTGGTAAATGCACGCAAATGGAAAAAAACAAAAACCTAAACATTTATAAAAGAGAAAAAGAGATAAATAAATTTCATTTGTATAATAGAAGTATGAAATAAATAAACAATACAGTCTTGAGTTTAAAAAATTAGAAATGCCTGCATAAGTTGTCAAAAAACTGTCCTACTGAAAAGGGTCCAGTGAGGTTCATTTATTAGTAAGTTCATTTAAAATATAAAGCAAACTTAATACAGCTGTTACACATATTGCTCTGAAATTTGGGGAATAAATGAAGCCTTTTAAAATTATTCTGTGAACTAAAAGTAAAACTAATATCTAATGTAAAAGAGCTTTAATAAAAAATTAACCCAGACCAATTTCACTAATGAATATTAAATTAAAATCTTAAGTACATTATTAGTGGTTGGAATTAAACAATAGGATTAAGGTTATCTTATGAATACGAGGATATTTCTATACAGGCAAAACTCTTAGTCTAATCACCATATGAATAGCTTAAAGAGGGTAAAGCTTTCCATTTAGGTGTATTTTGATAAAAAGGTTTATGCACAAATTTTATCCATACCAAATAAAAGGACATATTGAAAATGTTAAACAAACTCTTTAGAGTCTGACACAAAATAAAGGTATCTTTAATAAGCATTATCTTACTTAATATTGGTTTGGACTGCAGGATTGACACAAAAGTATGCAAAAGTCAAATAAAACTTAATAAATGTCTATAAAACAAAAGAAACATTCTATTTATATTGCATGATTACAAAGCTGAAAGGGACAACTCAAATGAAATCCAACAGAATGTCTAGTTCATAAGTATATAGCCATGAGAAAAAATACAAAAATTAGTGCTTTTCTCATATCATTATAAAAATCAGTAGAAGAGGTTGAAAGCTGAGGCTTCTCTCTTCCAACATGGCTCAAGACAGCTCTCCCAACACAATGAATGGTAGACGAAGCTGCACCCGCACCAAAGTCACAAAAGCTCAACTGAAAATCCTCATGAACCCTTCCACCAAGAGCCTTACCCAGGTTACAATGCCAGGCAAAAGCTCGCTTTGGAAATGGACATTGGAGGGGCCAGAATCCAGACCTGGCTCCAGAATCGAAGAGCTAGGTGCAGAGTCCAGAGAAGATCAGAACCTGAGGACTTAGGAGCAAGCCAAGGCCAAGATCATGGCCAAGATCAGCCTGTGGAGACTCCAAGTAGAGAAGACAGACGATCATACCAGCTGTACTTCCTCCCAGTTACACACCCTCATCACGGCTTTTAAGAACAACTGGTGTCCTGGGATTGATTCCAGAGAGCAACCTGCTAAGGGAGTTGGGATTCCAGAGTCAAGAATCCAAATCTGGTTTCAAAATCAAAGATCTAAATTCTACGTCCAGAGGACAAAAGAGTCCAATGAGCCTTCGGATCAGGAACAAGACCAGGGACAAGACCTCTGACAGGAGAGCGTGCAGGGTACAGAAACTACACACAATGGCACCAACCCCCTTAGCAGCTGTATTCTTTCTCTGAAGCCGAACCCGATGGGCCAAGAGACAGATCAGAGTGTTTGACGTCATCGGCCTGGGCTCCGAAGCTCTCTCACTCTCCTTTGGGACACTGCCCTTCCAATCCCACCTTCAGCTTCTCCAGAAGCTGAGCCTTCTTTCTGGAGACAATGAATGAGACTTAAGAAGGTGGACAGATGCAAGGCCACACAGCCCTACCCGGGGAGCCCGGCTCCACAGCTCAGCAGATGTCAAGGGCCATGAAAATAAACTTGTCCAGGTGAACCCCCTGAACCTGTCTCTCAGGCCCCCATTTCTCTGACTTCTCAGTGAGCCAAAGCAGCCCCGCCTATGCTCATTTTGTTATCAGTGGGGTGTCTTCTGTGTCCCCAGCTTTAATAAATGTACTCTCAAAACAAAATAAATAAATAAGTAAAACAAAAGAAGAGCTCCCATAGACCAGTTAGGGCAATAAAAACATACAAGGTAAAATAATCAATAAGGATACAGATGAGAATATGAAGAAATCTACAAACTATGAAGGAGAGTGTTGTAGAAACACTTGAATACATGCAAATAAATACCGCATATGTGGAGAAGAAAATGAAATAGAAAGATATTTCTAGCAGAGGCCAGAAGAGCACAGGCAAAAATATTAATAGCGATTTTCCCTAGAGGTTGCCATTGCAAGTGCCCTTTATACATTTTAATCTGATTCTATAAATATAATAAAGTGAGTTTATATTTCTATGAAAGTAATATAAATACAACAAGTATACAACTTTATAAAGTGAATTTTTAAATTTAAAATATGAGTACATTTGGATAATGTAAAACAGTGAAAAAAATACATAAATTGTATGGCCAGGAATTAAAACCCACGCAAAAGTAAAGCTCACGAAAGCCTTGTGAAACAGCACACAAGAAGAAATATAACTTAAACCAAATAAGTGATAGTTCATAAATTTATACACACACACAAATACTGTGAGAAGGAGCCCATTAACCCAAAAAGAAAAAGATTCTTCCCGAGCGACTTTGCTATTCTACCACTTTTTTGATATATGGAATGATCATGCGTTCTAGCTTGTCCAGGACAGTTCAAGTTTAATTCTCACAATAATACCAGCAAGCAGCTACTGTACTCATTTTACAGATGAGAAAACTGCGTAGAAAAGGTTATATAAATGTTCCTGTGCTTAACGCTGGTGAGGGATGGACTGTTGTACGTTTTGTTTTCATTCTTTCCTGCTGGCTCAGTGAGTACTGCCCGGCTCCCCAGACCAGAAACTTGGCAGTCCTTCTGAATCTTCTCTCCCCCCTTCCCTTTCTTCCTTCATTAGCAAATATATCCTGTGATTTACCTCCTTCAAGCCTATCAAATATTTCCGCTTTGAATTCTCACTGCCAGGACTCCTTTTGATCATTGCCTCAGCCCGCTTTTCATCAGAGGCTTTCTCTAATCCATGCTCTTTTAAAACAGCCTCGCGCCTCTGTCATCCTTCTGGTACGTGAAGCTCATGGTCCCCCAATGGTGTCAGCCAACTTTTCAGAAAATGAAGATGAAAAAGGGCCAGGCCTAGACCTCCTCAGACTTGGAGACCTCCGAGAGTGGGAACGGAGGTGGGATGGGCCTGAAGCGTGAGCCGCAGGCCAGAGAGCCATATTGCATCTGCACCCACCCGCCACACCCGCGCTCGGGCAGGTTTCCCCTCAGCGCCCCTGGGGGCAGCTGTCCTTAGGGAGGACCCCTCCTCTCAGGGTGATCCCTCGCTTTGGAGGGTTTGGAGAAAAAGGATGAGGAAGTGACTACCTGAGTCTCATTAATTCTCACCTGTGTTCCTTCTGCTCCCCACCCACGGGTGCTGCCCAGGTTCTATCAGCGGCCTCAGCCTTAGGGCTTGAGCCACCCTGATGTGAATCCCAGTGCGCCAGGCCACAGACGGAGAAAAGCAAAGGCAAATTCCAACAGCTCCCCTTCCATTTACCCCCACAGACACACCAGCTCCTCCTACCCTAGGCTTTCGGCTGTACATGCTGGAAACTTCGATGCCATCTCCCTGTCTCCCCCAGTGGTTTTCTACACGGTGTTTCCACAGTGTTTTCCCTGGGCTGACACTCCCTCTCGTGGTTACCCCAGGGGATTGTTGGGAAGGGTGGAAGAGGTGTGGCATCTATCTAGGTAGGAAGTCCTCCCTCCATTTGTTCTCTGCCCTGCAACTAAAGTGATCTTTCTGAACAAACAAAAACAAACAAACAAAAAGGTCCTCCAAAAACACTTGAAGAAAGTTCTCAAGCCTCCAACTATCATTCGTGGCTGAAAGCCCAAGATTTCCCTTTCACTTGACTGTCCAAATCTTAGGGCATTTTTTACTTGTTAGTCCCCACAGCTGGCAGAAGGACAGACGGCCAGATTATCTCAGCTACAGATTCTCTCATTTTAGTTTCTGCCACAAAGTAGCACCACTGAGGCCAGTGGTAGCCCTTCAGAAGGATCCTGTTCCATCAAGACTTGGAAGTTTTGTTTGCAGAAATCCCTACCTCTAGGGGACAAAGAGTGAGGTTAGTCTCTCTGCTCCCCAGAATGGTATGATTTTTTTTAAAACTTGCACTCAAAAGCCCAAAATAGAGAAGCAAAGAGAGAATGTTCCACTTCCACTGTCTGACAATACAGTATGAGCTTCGTCTCTAGGTTGTAGTCACATCTGGTTCACCATGACCCTTCTGCCTTCTCCTTGTGAGCTCACCTTTGGAGCTCTTGGTGTCCATCCCTACTGTGAACCTTTTTTTTAATGTATATTTTTATTGATTTCAGAGAGAGGAAGAAAGAGCGGATAGAGAAACATCAAAGATGAGAGAGTCATTGATCACCTGCTGTGAATCTTAATCAGATCACTCCACTCTTCCCAGACAAGTCCCCTTCACATTGAACTTGCATAGGTATAATGTGGATTCTTGACCTTCTCTCCTAAAAAATCTTGAGCTCCTTATATTATATTGTTTCATTCTCTATAATTTTACATTCCAAGGGGTCTGTGGAAGGGGCAGGCTAATGAATACACACACACCATTTACTTTCATCGTATAGAACTGTGGGTGCATGCCGGTCCCATCTTTGCAAAATTAAGAGGGTCTGCTTAAATAAAATAAGGTTTGCCATAAGGCAACTTATTGTGTCTGCCTATTCAGAGAATGAACTGGCAGCTTCTATACATGAATATGTATCGTACATGCATAAGACGGCCATCTTACTCACCTGCTTAACACCCTTATTGGTTTTCCATTACCTTCAAAATTCACTTAAGTAAAAATAAAATAGAAATACACTTTACATTCATATAATGAGGGGCAGCTTATGGAAGTTTAAGTACCCAATACAGGCAAGACATTTTGGGGGTCAAGAGCTGTGAAAAAGTTCATACCCTTGGGCCAAGCAATTTCACTTCTAGGTTACAATTTCCAAGAAGTAGCACAAGAGAAGTACTCCACCTGTGCACATATTTCACTTCACAGAGGTGAGTGCTCCATCAGGTGGGTGGAAGAGAAAGAATGGAGAGAATGGGAGGGAGAGAGAGAGAATAATTAGGAAGCTTCTACACACGCAGCCACGATCACTCTGCTAAACATGGGTGTCCTAACTAGTACAATGATAGGTAACCATTGAGTGTCCACTATGGAGACCCATGTAGCCATAAGGAAATATGTCCACAGATCGTGGTGGTGGTGGTGGTGCTGGGGCAGGGGGAGCAGAACACAAAGTCAGCCTGCTTTCTAGTCCCCCATGGGGTTCTCTAAGTGGGCGGGCACAGCCTGGAAAGTTTGCTGTGAAACAGCATAGCCTCTTGGTGTAGGCAGTTTGATTTATTAGAATGGTAGAGGAGGGTGAGGTACCTGTTTTGAATTCTACTAACATCGTGATAAAGTGTTTTTGATAAAACAAAACCCAAAATTTCGAGGACCTGGGGAGGAAAGAATGCTTCTGGCAGCAATACGGCCAGTAATTCTCAATGTTGGCTGCCCATTGGCATTACCTGGGCAGCTTAAAAAACATACAAGTCTAGTCTGGCCTGGTGGCTCGGTTGGAGCGTCATCCCAGACACCAAAAAGGTTGCAGGTTTGATTCCTGGTCAGGGCAATATGGGAGGGAACTGATCAATGTTTGTCTCTGACATCAATGTTTTTCTCTTTCTCTCCCTTCCTCTCTCTCTAAAATCAATAAACATATCCTAGAATGAGGTTTTAAAAATATATACATGGCCCGATCAGCGGTTGAGCGCTGACCTAAGATCCAGGAGATCGAGGTTCAATTCCTAGTCAGGACACATGCCCAGAATGCAGGCTCGATCCCCAGTGGGGGGGGCGTGCAGGAGGCAGCCGATCAGTGACAATTCTCTCATCATTGATGTTTCTATCTCTCTCTCTCCCTCTCCCTTCCTTTCTTTGAAATCAATAAAGATATATTTAAAATACACACACACACACACGTCTAAGCCCTACTTACAGAAGCCCACACTTGTTTGTTCTGCATGAGTCCTGGACACAGTGGAATGGTGACTTTCCCTGAGTGATGCAGTTAAGGTTGAAGCACGTGGGCACAGAGCCATGCTACCCAAAGCCCGGTTCCCAAGCAGCAACGCCGTGGAACCCAGAGGCTGGTTAGAAATGCCAAATCTCAGCTCCGCTCTAGACCTGTTGAATCAGAATCTGAAGTTTTAAAAAACTCTTTGGGTGAGCACATGAGCATGCCAGTCTGAAAGTACTGGCACTGGCGAGCCACAGGTCTGCCTGGTGCCACTGTTTCTGTAAGTCATGCCCTCTTAATTCAGCCTGTCAGTTTTCCTACTTCAAAAGACAGAACAGCTCTGTTTTCTTCTGCAAATGGCTGCTCTTTCTGAAATCCTCCTGCCTTTCTTTGAGAGCAAGGCAGTCAAACACAGTACTTAGTGACATGGATGAAAATGCAAGAGATCCTATTTGTTCACCTGAGTTTTAAGCTGGAAGTGGCCGGAGGAATTACCTGCAATCATGCGCCTTCACAGGGAAGAAATGCAGGGCCACAGAGGCTGAGAGAGCGCCAGATGTCACATAGCTAGGGAGCAGCAAAGCCTAGACTAGAACAGCATTTTCCATACATCAGAGCTGTCCTTTTGAAAACTGTCTTCCATTGTAAAATCCGCTTAGTGTTTTGTCATCTTTACACATAATGGCTTTCTTACTTTGCAAATTATATATACAGTTTTCAAAATTGTATGTACACAGGCAGCTCGGATGAGTTATTTTGGATGAACAGTAGCCCTGTGGTGATGTGATTGTTGGGAACTTTTAACAAGTGCTGTTCCATTTCTCCGAATGTCATGGAGAACATCCCCCCCTCCCCGACTTAAAAGTTCTGCTCCTTGAGAAAAATACTAAATGCGCAGCCTAAACCTATGAATCGCAGATGAGGGATATAAAATCCCCCTGATATAACAGAAACTGGATGAGACATTTGGCTCATAAAACTGTTGTGGATGAGACGGGCATAAGACGAGAGGACACTCATGTCCCAGAGACTCTTAGCGGGAAGTACGTGAGCTAGTGAGACAGCTAGTAGAAAAAAACAAGGGTTTCCAGAAGCTTCACAAACATATTCTCCAGCCTGGGCAGAAAAATCTTGCTCAGACATAATTACCGAGCTGCTTATGGGTCGAGATTTCCTAGTGGCAGAATTATGAAAGGAAGCCTGGGATGGGAACAAGGGTCCCACTGTGTGCTGGGCAGCGTGATTTAGCATCTCACTGCTCCAAGAAGGGGCACCATCCGGGGTGATGTAAAAAATACAGAATCTCAGGCCTCGCCCAGGCCTGCTGAACATGGATCTGCAGTTGCACAAAGTCTCCAAGGAACTCACCCCTCATTCACATTTGAGAAGCTCTAGTCTCATTCATAGCTTCCCAAATTCGTCTCATAATGGAATCATCTGAAAACATCACAAAACATCAGAAGCTTCCGAGGAGGACCCAGAGAATCTATATTTTTTAAACCATCACCCTCAGTGATTCTTACAATAAAGAAAGTTTAAAAATGTTGAGAGATCAAGAAAGCTTGATAGACAAACAGAACTGACATTGGTGCTCAGTCCTGCCCCCTACTGGCTGGACGTTCCTGGAGAAGGCGCCTTCCCTCTTGTAGCTTCTTTCTTGTCATCAAACGGGGACACCCCGTTCCTTTGCAGATCTGACCTGAGGACTAGCTAGGCAGTCATGAAACAGTCTATAAAGAGTCAAAACTTCTGCCTTGCACTTAGTAGGCATGAGCTAGAAGGTGGCGGTTAGCATTTTTGTTGTCTCCCATTTAACATCTCAGTGTTGTGCTCTGAAAAATGCAGGCGGTAGGTATTATCCAGGGTCCTTTTCATTTATACAATTTACCTTTACTGAGTAGGTGGCAGCTTCCAGAAGCAAAGATGAACTCACAGCCTGGTGGAAGAGGCAGGTAGGCGAACAGGAATATATCATAGAAACAAGCTTTTCCCACAAATGAATCATTTTATCCCTCCAGATAATGCTTTGGTTAGCTTGTTGGGAGAAGAGATCAAAGCTGCTATTTAATATCATTAAAGTAATTATTATATCATTCATATATGCTAACCCAGGGAGAAAGGAGACAGCTTTCCAGAGCACTGAAAATAAAACCTTGTCAGAGAGAGAGAGGCTTCCGTGTGACTCCAATTGTGGCTCTAGCCCAGAACCCCCCAACCTAGCAAAATTATGAGCTTATTTAAAGTAGCTGCCTCATCAGCGTATCCTTTCTGCCTGTTCTTTCCAACCCAGTGTTTTCTCACTCTCCACTCTCCTATTATTAGCCTCTGCTTCCTAACTGCTAGAGAACCGTTCCCTCCAGCCATGGAGCCACCCACCGGCATCCCCTCCCTCCTGAGGCCCAGTGCTGAGAGCTCCTAATTGAATTCCTGCCCTTCAGGAGCACAGGGTCACTGGGATCAATGCACAGTCAAAGGAGTCCAGGGAGGCAGGCTGAGGGCACGCTGGCCTCCTGGCATCACTTTAGTGTCTCCACAGCCCCATCTGGGAGCACCCCTCTGCCCTGAAGCCTGGGGTCTGTTTGTTTAATGAAGTCTTCTCTGTTGAAAGAACTCTTTCCCCTGATGGTAGCTCGAACTGCACTTCTGATGTGTTTAAATGAGAAAGTAGTCCTTGAGAAACTGAAAAGACGCCTTGTTTTAGGAATTTTTACAAGCTTCCTTCCCCTGGCTCCTTCTGTAAGAATGTGTCACGTTCTATGCCAAAACGCCCGCCGAAATGCTGCCTGAGGCATCATGAGGTGAGCCCTACATAGTTAACTTACTTTCATCTATGAGCCTCACAGCAGCTCTGCAAAATTTTAAAAAAATGTTTGAGTTGGGAAAATGTAGGGCATTTTACTTGAACATGCCAACAAGTCTCTCTAAATGGAGCTCCCTTACATTCGCCCTGAATAATTCCACAATGACTGATGGTCAAGATATCCTTCAATGGATATGTTTAATTTCTTAGACAAATTTTAGTGCTGGAAAGTCATTTCTTATATCTAAGATGTTAATAAATTAATTTTAGATTATAGCTCTTTAATGGTTTTTACAAGTATTTCACGTGTCTATAAAAATCATAGATTAATTTGGGTAAAGAAAAAGAATCTTAACTTCATATTTTAATCAATTGACACTTATTAGGTTTGAAAAATCATACTCTTGTCTGTTCTTTCCACTCACCATTAAAATTCAGAGTTGGAGGGAATGGAATGAAAAAAATGTCATTCTGTCCCGATGTCTCTGAGAACCATTGGGAGACAAGAGGGGAAATAATTCAGAAAATAAGTGATCAATTGCATAAAGAACTTATGATATGAAACTAATTATGAAATTATTTTAATTTATTAAAAATAATCTGTAGCATCTACAATCCCCCATGCCAGCAGAAAACATGCACATAAACAGTGATAAGATTGTGCTATTGAGAGATTTTTTTAAGCAATTAAAAAGCAATGTTTCACAAGCTCTTTTTGTTTGTTTGTTTATTTTTGTTTAAAATATTACAGATGCCCCTTTTCCTCCCCAATGGCCTGTCCTTTCCCCCTCCCTAGTCCCTCTCCCCACCACTGTCCATGTCCTTGGGTTGTGCATAGATGCATATAAATTCTTTGGTTACTCTCTCCCCCTCCACCCACCCGCCCTCCTCCCTCCCTCTGACATTCGTCAGTCTCATCTATGCTTCCATGTCATTGAATCTATTCTGTTCATCAGTTTATTAAGTTCTTTAGATTCCACGTATAAGCAAGATCATGCGATGTTTGTCTTTCGCTGCCTGGCTTATTTCACTTAGCATAATATTCTCCAGGTCCATCCACACTGTCCCAAAGGGTACAAGATCCTTCTTCTTTACAGCTGCGTAGTATTCCATGGTGTGAATGTCCTGCAGCTTTTTCATCCACTCATCTGCTGATGGGCACTTGGGCTGTTTCCAGATCTTGGCTATTGTAAACTGTGCTGCTATGAACACAGGGGTGCATATATTCTGATTAGTGTTTCAGGTTTCCTAGGATACATTCCTAGGAGTGGGATCACTGGGTCAAAAGGCAGCTCCATTTTTAATATTTTGAGGAACCTCCAGACTGTTTTCCATAGTGGCTGCCCCAGTCTGCATTCCCACCAGCAGTGTCCTAGGGCTCCCCTTTCTCCACACCCTCGCCAGCACCTGTCGTTTGTTGACTTGTTGATGGAGCCATTCTGACAGGTGTGAAGTGACACCTCACTGTAGTTTTAATTTGCATCTCTGATGATTAGCTGCGTTGAGCATTTTCTCATGTGTCTCTTGGCCATCCCTATGTACTCTGGAGAAGTGTCTATTCAGGTCCTTTGCCCATTTCTTAATTGGGTTGTTTGTCTTCCTCTTGCTGAGTAGCATGAGTTCTTTGTCACAAGCTCTTGCTGGCTTCAGGACCCTTGGTTTTTGGAATCTTCTATGCAGACATGACTATGTACATATAAATCATATAGATGGGTGATACTGATCTCAGAGCTTGCCCATTAAATTGAACTAGAAGATGCCCACCTCAAACCCTGTCTTACGAGGTTTTTTTGAGAACATTTGTCACTATATTACTACCACCTTTCACTGGACCTGAACACTGAAAATGCTTAATAAACATTGTCATAATGATGGAAACAATGTATATATCTGACATTTATTTTTAGTGTATGTAGGGTAGGACTAAACATACTTTTTATACCACTCACATATGACAGGTATAAACACACTCTACATCATTCATATGAGATTTTATATATATATATATATACATATATATATATGACCCCAGACCATGTTTAACACTTTCATTTCTTTCTTGTCTCTTTCTAAAATTTTATTCTTCGTTTCTCATTTGTTAAATGGTGCAAAGGCAGTTTCCGATGTAACTACACTTGATGAAGCCATTTCCTCTGAGCTTACCAGTTTGGGAAGGATTTCCCTGTTCTACCCAGGGTGGGCCTTGTGCCCAGTGACTGCCAGCGTTTGCCCAACGTGGAAGCCTATCTCGCTAGACCATGCTGACCTCCCGGTGCTCCCAGCAGCAAGGTTTTTAAGGAAGGGGCCTTTTATTCTTGTTCACCATTGAACCTCAGGGTCCTGCGTGAGGCCCGGCACCTAATCAGGGTACCGAATATGCATGTGTGTGTGCACATGTGTGTGCAGGGGACTAATTCTGCCATAAAACCACCAAAATAACTGTGCTCATTTAAACATTACAGAATTGCAGAGGTGAACCGCAAGATAAAATTCAGAAGCGCTGTCTTCAGCTTCTTTCCATAAAACAAGAAGGGCTTGATCTTCTTGTCATATTCTTGTGAAGTTTATATTAAGAAAAACATATAGCATATGGTGGTCTGTTTTTCTATGAATTTGAGTTTCATCTAAATTATAATTAGGGTAACCATATGTCCTATTTACCTTGGGGCATTCCTGGTTTGTGCTTATTTTAAAGAAGAAATTATTAAAACTGGTAATTACATCTCAGATGTTTTTGAATTTGGATGACAATATATATGGTCACTCAGAGTATAATATGTTGGAGAACTAAAGTATGCATATTTTAATTTTATATAATTATATAATGTATATTATATATTATATAATACATATTACCATATAATATATAATATCATATAATATATGTTATATATAAATAATAATATAAATATATATTTAAATAATATATATAATGTATAAATATATAATATATAAAATAATATGTATTAAGCAATATATAAATAATAAGGAATTATACATATTAAATATTATATATGTTAAATATTATTCATATACATATATCTATATATCCTAAATGCTTTATTTTCAAGCAGTCGGGATTTCAGGATTCCTGGGTCACTGGGATTTTAGACGGCAGAAATTGGTTGGTGAAGAGGTCAGGTGTGTAGATCCTAGAGTCAGCCTGCTTAGTCTGGGTCCTGGCCCCACTGCCCTGAGTAGTGCCCTTGGCCTCAGTCATTTACACCTTACACCTCCCTCCCAGGGATCCTATGGGCCCCACATGCAGGAGCACCTTATGGACGTTACTTAGGCTTACTATTTCAGTAAGATTTGCTAATGTCTTTCACTAGGGAGGGTAATTTATCTGTGGTACACAAAGACTGGCATTTTGGTACATGCATAAACAATGTGATTTGGTCCTTAAGTCATATTTTATAGTTTTCTTTAAAATGCTTGGACCAAAGTGAAGTGAAAAGAAATACCATCTTCAGGAAGGTGGAAATGCTGCCCAATGCTCTAAAACTTAGGCTAGAGCAAGAGGCCTCTCCTTAGTAAGTCTTCTCCTTAGTAGAGGGCAGGCTGCAGAAGGGCGTTGTAAATCCCCTCGCTGCCCCAGGGGCCTGGGCAGAACACCCCAGCCATCTCTGTCCTGTTTTGAGAAGGTTTTACTGTAATGTTTGCCTGAGAAGCCGGCACAGCAGGGCCTGTGGCACCATAGTTGATGTTGTTTACATCTCTACAGAGAGAGCGTCTCTAGCTAAAAGAATATAGGGTGCCCCCAAAAATGTATACACACACTTTGAATAATTATAAAGGTAGAGTTTATTAAGATACATTTCATTTTCAAAATTGAACTGTCAGCTGTTAAAGTGTGTATACATTTTTGAGACGCTATATTTAGGATATGCTCTTAATTTTAAACTAAACTTGGTGAGATCACCTATAATCCACTTGAACTTCCGCTCCAACCTTCATGGAACTGTGATCCCGCAGGCAGGACACAGGTGCCTGGGGCATACACAGGGGTTGCTGTGGAGGGTATACCAGGAGGGTCCTCATCTAGAACAGCTTGAACTCTAAGAGGGGAGGAGAGGTTTTTGTATATTGCTCTCTACAGGATTGTCAACAAGAATTCCCCTAACCAAAGGTGGCTTCTGGTTTCTCTTTTCTCCTAAATTTACTGTTTGAATAACTAGAATGACCCTTGAATCTGAAAAGTGTTCAGCCCATGACTAGCTATTATTGTGGTGTAAAGTAAGTTCTCTGGGTCAGTTTTCTTTAACTCCTGCAGTGGGTCTCAGCTGAACCCTGTGTGCTGGGGGACTTGGAGTGCCCATCAAGAAGCCCTGGCACAAATCAGCTGACTTGGAAACAGCCGTGCAGATAAAACAGCAACACTTGTACTTGACCTTACTGTACCCACTCACTCCACGAGATCCGCTATGTTCATACCACACAGGGGCACTTTATGACATCAATCCTCCCAATGATCCTCAAGTAGAGTAATATTGTTTCCCCATTAAACAGATAAGAAAACTGAGTCGCAGAGAATATGTGGAATTTGTCAGCCTGCTGTTTAGTGGAGGAGCACTGAAACAAATCAGCCAATCCAGATGGGAACCATTAACAAAATTATGACAAGTTACATTGATGAAGTGGGAAAGGAAAAACATTATTTTTTCTCTCTTAAAGCTGTCTTCAACAAGAAGGAAATCTTGGAAAATCAAGAACTGGCTGCAGAGCTGAACAAATAATAGAAAATTGCGAATCTGTCAGAGTGTCAAAATTCGTCGTAAGAAGCCTGAACCTGCCCGGCCGGTGTGGCTCAGTAGTTGAGCACTGACCAAGGATCCAGGAGATCTCGGTTGGATTCCCGGTCAGGACACACGCCCAGGTTGCGGGCTCGATCCCCAGTACAGGGCGTACAGGAGGCGGCCGATCAACGACTCTCATCATTGATGTTTCTCTCTCTCTCTCCCTTTCCCTTCTTCTCTCTGAAATCAATAAAGACATATTAAAAAAAATTAAGAAGCCTGACCTTCAGAATATACACAGGAATCCTTGCCAGGCCTGTCTCCCCCTTTTAAGCTCCAGTCTCCTCTTTATTAAGCAGGCAGATGTGATACCCACTCAGGACTCCAGCAGCCATTCTGCCGCTGGGCTTCAACGTGAGCAGAAGGGAAGAGGGACGGACGGCCACATAGGTAAGGGCGGCTGTGCGTTTGGAGTTTTCCATACGCTGCTGCTTTCAATTCTTCCATCAACCTTTTGAGGCCGATTTTTTTAAATGAAGATCTAAAGTTTCTAGATAAATCACTTGATAAAAACCTCACACAGCCAGTAGAAAGCTGAGCACAGCTGTTAACTTGGATCCCTCCATCCTGAACCCCCATGTACCTGCTTACCTCTTCCTATAAGGTCGTTATTTAGAAAAACAAATTTATATCAATTCTTTTTTTTTCAATTCTTTGATGGAACAAAAGACCCAAATCATAACAACCACCTCAACCAGAGCTGCCAAACAAGTTAGAAAACATAAAAATAAGGTAAAAATACTTGGCTATTAACTAAAAGATGCTTATGTTTCTTTATTAAACGTGCTTTTCTGGTCTTTTGCATGGTATTTAAGTAACCCTTGAAAAACAGCAGCCGGGATCATGGCCCTGTGGCTCAGGTGGTTGAGCGTCATTGTCATTCCCTACACCAAAAGGTTGTGGGTTCGATCCCTGGTTGGGGTGCGTACAGGAGGTCAACGTTTCTTTCTCACATCGATGTTTCTCTCTATCTTTCTCTCTCTCTCTCTCAAAGAGAAAAAAAAATCAACAAAAAACATACCCTCGGGTGAAGATAAAACAACAACAAAAACACACAGGAAAACACCAACCGGATCCGATGCAAGCGAGTTACACTAAGACTAAACCAGTGCCTAAGTGCCATCAAGCTGCAAAATTAAGTACACGCTGCTGTTGTTCTTTGTTTGCTGTTTGAGCTAATGAGACGCTTTTGACAAACCCCATGGACGGAAAGGGAGGGGGACGGGTGGGTCTAACTTGGCTCATTTCTTCTGGTCAAATGCAATCTGCAGACCGCCTGGTGGGAAGGCGGCTACCGCCCATTGCTCAGATTCCCTCTGGGCTCCGGCAGGTGTTCTCAGGGACGCTGGTCCAGCAGAGCTGCGGCTTCGTGCCAGGTCCCTCGCCATGTGCCCCGGGGCTGTTCCGCAGGGACTCAGCCATCAGCCTGCGCTTAGGGGCCTCTGCCTCGGCCCTCCCCGTCGGGGGAGTGGGGGGTAGGTGCCAAAACTCCATTTCCACCGACTTGCCTCGACCGCACAGGAGCATTAGCTGCGGCTCCCAGAGCACTTAGGGAGAGCATTTGATAAAGAGGCCCCTCGCTGGGTGGAAGAGCTAATGGACCTCCAAGGTGACAGAGCAAAGCGCTGAGGGATGGCCCTGTATTTCCATCCACTAAATCATAGGGGTATGGTCACCTTGGACACAGTCAACGCTCTTACAGATGGAAGCTTTGATTTTTAAAATGCGCTCAGGCAGAGCAGGATGCAGGGAGAACGGCAGCTCCTCACGGGCCCCCCTCTTCTTTCAATCGCTGCCCCCACTCGCCACTCTTCTGAGCACTGTCCCCGGATTGCGGCACAGGCCATCGGCCCCTTTATGGAGGCATTGCCTCGGGCAAAGGTGGCGCCTGGATGGCTTTCTTCTTTCTCTAGCAGGTCCATATTTCAAGCAATTCAACCATCTTCAAGTGAATTGCTTGATAGGTTTCCAAAATGATCACTACAGGTCAAATGCAGCTCAAACGCTATCCTTTCCAAAGCTCTGAAAATCTATTTCTGCAGTGAGGGTGGTAAAACACTTAATGAACTTCAATTCAGACGAGACATGTCCTTTCAACTTAAATTTGGCCTTGAAACGCGTTTGGCCTATTCAAATATCTAGCAATCCTTTAGGTTACAATGGCTACCTCTGTCATGCTAGTAAAATACATCACAGATAGCACCATTCCCCAGGTTCTCAACATTTCTAGAAATGGCATAAATAAATATATTAGAGAACACCCTACTTCGATTTAGAATATTTTGATTCAAGGAATTTCTAGTGACTTACTTTCTTTTTTCTATCCAGCTTCGTTTCTGTAAGACGGATCTTCCTATTTTTATGTTTCAAAACACTCGAATTTAGTATTGAAAATAATTAATATAAAGAGCATATATAATGACTAATTAATAAAAGAAGGCAAAGACACTTTCAAATATACTTGGTAGTGTTAAATCTGAAAGGGCTTAACTGAAAGTTCGCTCAGCTTAATAAAAGTGAATTATAATGACCTCGGTGTAACAGAGACAGGGACGCTATCTATCTTTCTTAAAGGAGAGGTGAGAAGCCGGAGTCAAGGGTCTTAACCAGGTGTTACGTCGATGAGATACGCGTGCAATGCAGAGATCTTACAGAGTTCATAAGGATTATAGAAGAAAATAGTTGTCAACCGTATTAGCCTTTTTATTTATTTCTTTTTCAGAATTTGATGGCTTACTATTGGTTCCACTTTGCAATTTTATAACCTGATTTGCATACATAACATGACATAATGAACATTTTCACGTCCTTAAAACCTTTTGAACTGTCCAGACATCCAAATTCAGGCTTTTCTTTTTCTATTACAAATAAACCTACCTATGCATCTTATAGGCTAAGTTCTTAGAAACACGATAAAGATTTTGAGGCCTACTGAAACATGACCTGCGGGGGGGATTTAACAACAGGCGCCTCCTCAAGCAGTGGCTGTTTCACGGAGCCCTCGCCAGGGTATTTGTTGAGCAAAAGAAGAGAGAGCACGCAAGGGCATGGGAAGCGATGCGGGGACTGCGAGGGTGGAGCGGGAGGGTGGAGGGCACAGAGGGGGGAAAGGGGATGGAAAAAGTAAAATAAAAGTTAAAAACAAATAAATAAGTAAATAATGAATCATTACATATAGGCTAGCCAAACACAAGCATGAATTTGCATTTCTTCGTGAGGCTGAGTATTTTCCCTGCGTACTGGTGACTTGCATTTCTTCTTTAAGGGAAGAGCATGTTCCCTTCCTTGTCCAGTGTCCTGTGCAGGATTAAGTTTAGTGTTATTCTTACTCATCTGTGTCGTTTCTTCAAAATATTGACTCTCTGAAATATTTGTTGTTCAGTTTACTGATCATTTACGCTGTCTATTTTTAGCTCAAGAAGCCCTTTCAATTGTTGACATAAATAAATATGTAAGTTTGTCTACTGTTTCCTTTAAGACTTTATTAATTATATAAACCTCTGAATTCATTAAGAACAACTTTTGATACAGAGAAGGAAGTGGAAATCCTATTTTGATTGGTTTTAACTGATAGTCAACCAAATTTACCCAAAGATCAGTTTCTCAGTTGTCCTCCTATTTATGAATCACCCCCATTCTACATGAAGTTTCACTACATGCCTGGGTCTGTTTTTACTAAGCAGTCGGCTAATGGTCTATGGTTTTATTGTATATTTTATATTCAGCAAGGTCAAGTTTGCCTATTTATTTAAAATCCCTCTATCCAGTTGACTTTAGAATTTTCCCATTCTTCTTAAATTTTCATTAGTTTGCTCTGTATTTTCTAATTATTCATATTATAAATGGATTTTTGAAAGGTCTGAAATACACTGAAGAGTGAGAAAACAGCAAACAGAAAAACATGAAACCTCCCTTATCCCAAGATTGGCACCGTTAACATTTTGAGCATATCTTTCAGAATCTCTACCAGGGATGATCTAGGTAGTTTTGTTATAATTCTCTCCCTCGGCCAGTAAACAGAAAAGCGTTAGAATAGGATCAATTTTTTATGACAGAAAAAAAGTTTTGATTCAGTTTATCATAGGATTGCGATTTATTTTTAAAATACTAGAAAACATAATCAATTCTCTCAGCCTTGAATGTGTAATCTTTCGAGACATGGAAAAAGTAAACTATTTAGTGAGCTAGATCCATTCATACTCCTCTGTGTTGTTGTTCTGATATACTGCATTGTGCTTTATTTCACTGGAAACATAATCCCATTAGTAATGTACCATAAAGCTATCCCAGTAGCACGCCAGTCATGCAAAAACACTTCCCCTTGTTTTCTTTATTTCCTAACAATGAAGAATTTCACTTACTCCAAGTACATTACAAAATATAGTGCCATTTAATTCCTAAGTTCATTTCTGTATGTATTTATTCAACAGTATCTTGGTGATAATGAACATTTGTGAAACGGGGAAGAATGAAGGAAACACACTACTTAAATAGAGTGCTGTGCAGAACGGCACGTTACTAATAACTACGCCGGGAAGCCTAGAAGTGGCTGATGCAGGAAGAATTGTAAGCCTTTTGTTCGCAGCAAAGCCTGGGAGATGAATAGAGGCACGTGCAACCTGTGATTTATTCGTACGCACAAGTAAGAGATTTATAGGTTTCGATTAAGCTACTCAAGTTCCAACTCTGTCTTAGGCTGCTCTTTTGTCATGATTAGCTATGTCATGACTATGTTAAATAACAGGTTGACTGTGATGAAATATGAAAAAAATATGAAGACAGATGGCCAACATTATTATACATGTACATTGTTCCAGCTAAACCATGTACATATCTCTGCTTGTGTGTGTTTTAAAAAATCAGACTGGGCCCTGGCTGGTTTGGCTCAGTGGTTAGAGAGTCGGCCTGTGGACTGAAGGGTCCCAGATTCAATTCCGGCCAAGGGCATGTACTCAGGTGCATGCTCAATCTGAGGCCGTGGTTAGGAAGCAACCAATCGATGTGGCTCTTTCACATCGATGTTTCTCTCTCTCTCTCTCTCTCTCTCTCTCTTTCTCTCCCTTCTACTCTCTCTGAAAAAGCAATGAAAAAAGTATCCTCTGGTGAGGATTTAAAAAAATTAAAAATCAGACATATACATATGCACAAAAGCAAAAGCTTTTAAATCTGGACTTGAGATCCATTGTCTAGAGTGGACTATCTCCCAAATCATATATATGTTGAAGTCCAACCCTCCAATACCTTAGAATGTGACCATATTTGGAGAAAGAGTTTTTAAAGAAGTAAAGTTAAAATAGGGTCATTAAGTTAAAAGAGAAAGTGGACCCTAATCCAATATGACTGGTAACCTTATAAGAAGAGGAAATCTGGATACAGACATACAGAAGAAAATGGGAAGACACAGGGAAGAGTCTGCTATCTATAAACAAAAAAGAGAGGCCTGGAAGGACACTCTTTTCCCATGGTCCACAGAAGGGCATACCTTATGAACACCTTGATCTCAGACTTCTGGCCTCCAGACTGTGAGAAAATAGATTCTGGTTGCTTACACCACCCAACCTGCAGTGCTTTGTTACATTGCCTTAGCAAATTAATATGCCCATGAACTGATTCAAGAGCACAGGGAGGAAGAATGCCGTGAAAGAATAAGAATTATTTTGTTCCTTTCAACATCTCAATTTAAAAAAAATAAGTCATACCAGCCTGCACACTGTGGTGGGGCCTGACCTGACCCTTCCTTAGGGTGAAACACCATCAGAGAAGTCACTGCTCTAGGTGATGCTTCTGGTTTATCTTGCCATCAACCGATCGGGAATTGCAACTTAACTGATGGTGTTGCCCACTTCCACACTGTGAGCCCACGGGATTGGCAAAGGTAGCTCGGCATGAGCTTGGGCGTCTGTAAGATCTGCAAGCACATCGTGCTTTCAAAGGGCAGCTCATTCTCGGCTTTGCCCTCCAGGTCTCCAAGTCACCTGTGTGTTTCCTATCTGTGTCCACGCTAACCTAATAAATCCAGCAAGAGAAGGGGAATGGAGGAGAAGGCATTCCCAGTCCCTTCATGCCCAACGTAGGCTCGCAGAGAGCGGAGAAGGGGTATGCCTTTTAGAAACGGGGCAAATGTAAGGGCACTGCCCAAGTCACGTGAAAGCTACCACGGCCAGCAGAGAAGGTCACAGTGGTTTACCCTGCCACGAGATGCTGGTAACTTTTACGGAGATCTGCCACTCTCACTTCTCAGCTCTTCCAAACCTGTGACGTGCCTACTGTGGCAACTCCTCTGCCCCGGAGGGAAGTTGGCCCCGGGAGCCAGGCAAAATTTGCTGACACGTTCAAAGTGCACAACTCTACGACGCATTTCTCTGTGTCATCTTAATAAAACAACATAGAGTCAAGTTTTATAACAGCGACAGAGAGAGAAGAAAGTCATAATTTTCCATGCTCCATGACTCAGAATAATTAATTGAATAACTGGGTCATATGAGAAGAGTAAATAAAGAGAAGGAAGGGGTGTGGATATACATGACCACTGAAGCGCATACAATTGCAGGGAGAAACAAATCACCAGGATGGTGCTGGAAATAAAGTGTGGTGGGAAATGTTTCTTGGATGCTAATTTGTTTCTTCTGTGGAGCCTTAAAGCTGCAGGGCCTGCAGGTGCACTATTTATCTCCGTTTGTTTTTATTTTTAGCAGTTATATAACATTATGTCTCTAAAAACCAATTAAACACCTTCCTGATCTCTACTGGGAATTTTCCCTAAGAAGTTCCTTACCTAGACCATGATTTCATTTACAGCGTCTTTCTGGGGAGCATTTCATCATCAGAGGTGTTGAAAATGTATTGAAGTGAATAAACGAGGGTAGGAACAAAGTAAGATGCAGCTTTCTCTGGACACAGTCACAGTCTCTGGGATTTGGTCCACAGCAAACACTGAGACACTGGATCTTAGATGAGCAGCTTTCTTTGTCCTGCCAGTCTATAGGTTTCCAAGAAGGATAATTATTTCTGAATAAGAGCATATATGCCTAAGACAAACCGAAAATACAGGCCTTTAAAGTGAGAAAACTATTGTTTCAATCAAATTGGTAGTTCTAAAAGTAAATCGCCCTTTACTTGGTCAGGTAAGACTCAGATTTTATCTACTTGAATTCAGTTTTATCTTCTCCAAATACAAAAGATACCAGCCTTGTCCTTTCTCATATTAGGACTCTTAATTCCACCATTCAAACAGATGGATTGTATGTATCAAACTATATTCATGGGCTCACCATCCCTCCGATAGCCAGGCCTCCCTGAGGACCTGCCCTCTGTTCCAGTGGCTGCAGTGGCCACAGTGGCCACAGTGGCTTACCGACAGTGCTTGTGGGATCCGGTCAGGGTTTCGATCACAAAGCACTCGCCATCATTGAGACAGTAGGCCAGGTCCTTGTCTCGGCAGGGTTTGAAGTGCTCAGATCGCTCAGTGGAATATGTGGTCGTATCTGTCGAGGGAAGCACACAGAGAAATGCTGTCAGCAGCACATCCTGAAACCACAGCTCCTGTCATTGGCCTGAGTCTCTGCATTCAGGCCCTCTCATGGGCGCTGACCTTGGGAGCGCTAGACAGACAGGATGACTCCTCTACTGTAATGAAAAAATGCAATTGGATATGACCTCCTCCAAATTCATATATTGAAACCTAATCCCCAATGTAATGGCATTAAGAGGTCAGGGCCTTTGGAGGTGATTAGGTCATGAATGGGATTAGTACCCTAATAAAACAGACCCCAGAGATCTGCCTTGCCCAGTCAGTCATGAGAAGGCACAGCAAGGAGATGGCCTTCTATGAACCACGAAGACTTCACCGGACACTGAATCTGTGGGCACCTTGACCTTGGACTTCCCAGCCTCCAGGACTGTGAGAAGTATCTGTCATTCATTGTATAGTAACCCAGTCCTTGGTACCGTTATAGCAGCCAGGACTGATGAAGACAACCCCTGTACTGAATTGCATTACTTCTCCACTAGATTTTAACAACTGGGGTCTCTCTAGACAAGCTTCATCTGAAGATGCATGAACCGTGGAAGCTGAATGATCCTTCAAACACCTCAGATCTGCTTTCCTTAATTTCAGTTTTAACAAACATGTGGTGTGAGGGACTGAAACAAAGTCCCCTTCCATTTATCACTGCCAAATGTCATCAAACATCTGATCAACGTCTATTGTGACTGTCTGTGGAAACCAATGTCAGTTTCTATGAGGTTTTTTGTTTGTTTATTTTTGTTTTTCAGTTACAGCTGTAATTAGCTAATAGTCAAGCCAATTCCTCCTTCACTTTCTCCTTTTGTTATGTAATTAAAATGCAAATGTGCCAATTTCTGAAACAGAATCTCTCATGTGAAAATTTTTTCTGGCAATTATTTAACAGGATCAACTTATTGTCATTTTTTAGCATTATCTTAAACATATATTTTTAAATCATACTTACTTACATTTTTTTCAATTAAGCTATAGGTCTAAATCTACTTCCCGAACACAAAACTAACCATATGTATGTGCTATCTACTAGACTCCCTTATCACATGAGGACATTCTAGTTTCAGAGTTTTCAGCAACTAAAGTATTAGCACCAATCCCAGATTCAAAGAAAAATATATTTTAAAAGTCAAAGATGGAGGTTCCAGTCAAGACAGCGGTGTAGGCAAACATGGTACTCGCTGCCTCCCACAACCACACCAAAATCACAACTAAAATTCAGGACACCATCATCCAGAATCACTTGAAATCTAGCTGAACAGAAGTCCTACAACTAGGGAACTGAAGAAGAAACACATTGAGACTGGTAGGAGGTGTGGAGACTCAGGGAAGAATCACAGAACCACTGGTCCCACACCCACATGAGGTGGTTTAAAACCAGGAGGGATATCTCGGTGGTGGAGCTTCCCTGAGAAGCAATGCAATCCAGCCCCATACCAGGCCTCACAGCCCAGGATTCCAGGGCTGGGAGGAGAAGTCCCTAAAACTTTGGGCTGTGAAAACCAGCAGGGATTGTGGCTGAGTGACAGGGAGGCTGCGGGAATCCCAGGCAGGTCCTCTTAAAAAGCCTGCTCAGGGACTCACTCAGACGCTCCAGCGTTGGGCAGCAGCTTGAAAGGAATCTGGGACATTTGGGGAGGAACTAATTTGCCTGGAATCAGGGAGAGAGCTGGAGGGGTAGCTTACTCCCAGACAGAAGAGCTGGCAGAGAACATTGCTCCTTTGGCAAGCTCTCCCTCACAGAGCCAGCAGGCAGGCACCTTCTCTGAACCTCTATCAACCTAACTCACACCTTTGGCCCTGCCCTGGTGATTCCCAGAGACCCCGCCCCTCCCTACTTGAGACTCATCCAAGCCATTTCCAGTGGCTTTTCTATGCAAGTGGCCTCTCTAGCCTCATGCTTAGGACTTTCCTAAAATCTCTCAAACAAGCAACAGCTGGCTTCAGCGTTCCCCGTACCTCTCAATAAGTGGCCCCAGGCCTGCCACTAGCAGCAGCCTACATTGGTTCATAGCTTGATCTCTCCAAGGCATTTCTGAGCCCAACACAAGTAGCACTCATCTGCAGATTGATTTGTAGCTAATGCTGGGTGGCCCTGGGAACAGGTAGTGGCTGACTTTGCACCCCCTGGGAAGCTCCAGAGCCAGGGCACCTGGTGGTCAGCTTTGACCACGCCAAATTACAACCCTACCACCTCCATGAGCGACACACTCAAGGGGTGGACTTGGTGAGCACCAAAGTCTCACTGAAGCAAGTCCTGCTCCATAGGGTTGTCTCCTGCACAGCAGCTCTTCTGCTGTAGTCACAGATGATCCTCGCCACTGGCTGGCTTGGGGGGCCAATCCCTCTTAGTAACACCAGTAGCAACGAGGCTCAACTACAATAGGACAGTGCACACAGCCCACACAGGGAAGCACCTGGAGTGCCCAGCTCAGGTGACTTGGGAGGCTGAGCCACTGGGCCCTACAGGACACCTACTACACAAAGCCACTCTACACAAAACACATCTAATCTACCAAGTCCAAGAGACACAGAAGATCTACCTAATACATAGAAACAAACACAGGGAAGCAGCCAAAATGCAGAGACAAAGAAACATGTCACAAATGGAAGAACAGGAGAAATCTCCAGGAAAAGAACTAAATAAAATGGAAGCAAGAAAACTACCAAGTTCAGAGTTCAAAACAATGGTTATAAAGGTGCTCAAGGAACTTACTGGGAACTTCAAGAAACTTAGTAAGAACTTCAAGAAACTTAGTTAGAAACATCAACAACATAAAAAAGGACCAGTAAAAAGTGAAGGGTACACCAACTGAAATAAAGAATAATTTACAGGGAATCAACAGTAGAGTAGAAGTCACTGAGAATCAAATCAAGAATTTGGAATATAAGGAAGCAAAACACACCCAACCAGAAGAGCAAAAAGAAAAAAGAATCCAGAAATATGAAGATTGTGTGAGGAGTCTCTGGGACAACTTAAAGCGGTTCGAATTCACATTATGGGGGTACTGGAAGGAGAAGAGAGGAATCAAGAAATTGAAAACCTATTTGAAAAAATAACGCCAGAAAACCTCCCTTACCTGGTGAAAGATATAGACATACAAGTCCAGGAAGTACAGAGAGCCCCAAACAAGATGAATCCAAAGAAGCCCACAGCAAAACACATCTAATTAAAATGCAAAAGGTTAAAGACAAAGAGAGAATCTTAAAAGCAGCAAGAGGACGGCAATTTGTTACCTACAAGGGAGCACCCATATGACTGTCAGCTGATTTCTCAACAGAAACTTTGCAGGCCAGAAGGGAGTGGCAAGTAATAGTCAAAGTGATGAAAAGCAAGAACCTACAACCAAGATTACTCTACTCAGCAAAGCTATCATTTAGAATTGAAGGTCAGATAAAGAGTTTCCCAGACAAGAAAAAGCTAAAGGAGTTCACCAACACCAGACCAGTACTACATGAAATGTTGAAGAGTCTTCTACATTAATACCAACATTCAACAGTGCAGGTAATTGTACCTGCTTACTACCTGGAGGTCACAATAAGCCTGTTCCTGACTGCCATCCAAACTAAGTGGGCAGTGACTCTCCTAAAAGGAGAGGTATGTCCTTTCAACCTTTAATACTCCCCATGGGACCCCATTCCCATAGGAATAACTGAAAATTTCTCAGTAGAGCAAAAAAAGACATAGGCCATGTGGAATTTTGCCTGTCTAATCTCACATTCCTGCACCTTAAAACACTAAATTTAATTTCTAACTATTATTTTATTTCCCCAAATGCCAGGAACTATCACACTGCTCTTTCTTCCTGGACCTTCTTTTTCTTTGCCAGAAGCCACCCAGAAATCCTTCAGAGCTCACACCATATCCTTCGTATCCTTCTAGCACCTTTCATCACTGGCATCACTGCGTTTAATGCTGTAAGTAACCATTTGTTCCCATGTATTTGTTTCCTTCGTCTGTGAGTTCCTTGAGGCCAGACAGAGTTTGAGCCATAATCAGAAGTGGTGCTCAGCAAAAACATTTTCAATAAGTGTGATCACTCTAACATCACTAATAGTTTAAATGCCACTATGAAAGATATGATCATTAAAGACATTACAATTGTATGAAAGTTAATGCACATCGTAAACAAAATATTAGAGATGGTTTCACATTAATGTTATCATTTTGGTATACTCATTTTAACATTGATCAATATTGCAAAATAAACATTGCCTTCAGATTCAGACAGACACCTACTCATATACTACCCATATTCTGTGAGCACTGAAAAATCCACGTCTAATATCCTTTCTTGGGGACACAATAAGAACTTATTTTTTCCAGTTCAAAATAACTACCCATTAATACTTCATCACAAAATAAAGGCTCTGTAAAACAGACACATCTGTTTTCCAAGAGAAATCTACAGGGGAGATTTGTTGTTCAAGACAGTATGTGATAAATAGTTACACAGGATCAATCTCTCTTTCTATGGAAAATGTTTAAAACTCAAAAGCTCCAAGCACAGGACTCAGCATGACACACCACACAATTGACTGGGACCCTGACGACTGAAGTATAGTAACTCATGATCAAGTTAGTCAAGCCTTCCTTTAAGTTCTTATTATCCATTTATTGGTATTCACTGATCATTCCTCTAAGAGGAGCTCTTCATTAACATGACCTACAGCATAAAAAGTGAGATCTTTCTTTTATAATCAGTGGTTTGAACAAGCTACAGGCTCCAAGAGCAATAGGATGGCAAAGCAATTACAATCAATTAGTTTCATCTGACAACTACTGTCTCTAGTGGTTACCTCCCATTCTACCAACTGCTCTCCCCATCACATCATCATCTATCAGAGGACTAGAGACCCAAGTAAAGCCTCTGCAAACATCCAAGTTGGGAGAGTATAGAGATTGTCAGGCATAACCTGTGCTCAGGGTTTCTATTTCCATGGCTTACAGAATCTCAAAATTAATTTAAAATGCATCTGCTTATCTTTCACAATAACTTGACTGAATTCAAAGAAAATATTATTAGTTTACTAACAACACAATAAAAAAGTAATGGCATGCAGTAATTTTTCTATAAGTAAACAGACTGTATTTACCAATAAATTTGAAATATTATAATTAACCTGTGCATTTCACCATGTGGTACCCAAATAACACTACTCAGCTAAAATCATAGACATTGGGGGCAAGGTAAATAAAACCCACTATGAGGTGAAATTTTCTACTTCTAAGGCAACATGACACATATACAGCTAGAAAGAGAAAAATTCCATAATAAAATCACTAGGCTGTTCTACTAACTCTAAGACCACCTACACACTTTTGTAAAATAAGTCAGAATACTGTATCTAAGTCATGGTTATTCTCTTACAACCAAACATAGCCCAACAAGGAGACAGTAATAATTTTGGATGACACCTTCCAATATTTGTATATCTGCCTATAATTGCATGCATGTCCATATTTGCTTAATACTTAACATATAAGATATACTATAAGCATATAAAAGAGAACATAAATAAAAAGTGAGGCAAAATAAAATATAAGGTGCAATTCTTTATTTTCTTCCTGGGCCCTCAGGTGACACTGTGTGCTCTGATACCTCAGCTGCCCATTTTGTTCCGAAGGGGAACCATAGGGCATTTGTGCAAATGAGATAATCGATAAGATCTAACTCCACACTGTGAAAGTCATGGCCTTAAACAACCTCAGGTGCCTTACAATCAGGTATGGAACTCTCATCTGTTAACTTATCCAATGTTTTTGGAACCTGTCTATAATTTTTAAAACTACATCATACTTATGAAAGTCTAATACACTTAGCTGTCTATAATATATGGTAATATTTTCTCATGTATTTAAAATTCAAAATTCACCTTCTGTTTCTAGGAATGTAACTTAGTAAATGAAGTTGTTAGAGAGCCCTTTATTTTCTTAAAAAAGGTCATGGGTGAACATTGAGGTAGCTAAACCAGGAAAGGCCTAATATTCCCCATGAATTCCCATCTGTTTTTCAAGGCTCTCCCTTACTCTAGAATGTTTCCTTATTAGCCACCACTCTCTCCACATGTCAGCTCCTGAATCTAGAACTGGACCAGGAGTTGGGAGCAGAGCAGGTCTTCCACTCTCTGATCCACCATATCAGGGATGGCCTGTCACAGAGGTGTGCACAGCAGATGCTTATGGAAAGGTGATCTTTTCATACATGAACATTTTCAAAAAGTTCCGTATTGAAAAGTGTGCATGCTTTTGTTATCATCATAAAACAAAAATCTCTATTTTAAAAAATAATAACTGGGAAATGATTACGCATTTAGAGGTCAGGACACGAGAAAGCCCCAAAAGCAACTTAGGTAAACTGTAGAGAATTTTATGAGAGGAGAAAACAACAGCTCTACAGAAAATATACATGTATAGGGAAGATTTTCTAAACGAGAGAGCCTGGAAGGTGAAGGAATTTAGGCTTAAAATGAACAAAGATGATGCTAAGGAAGAGTCTTCCAAGCATAAGACCAAAGGTCAAGGTCGCCGGGCAAGGTGCTGCCGGCATGGGGAAAAGTGCCCGTGCACTTGGGACCACCGGAGCTGTGCAATTATCCAGGCCGCTCATCTGGCACTAGTTATGTGTCGAGTTAAATGTATTTTCTTACATTTTTATGGACTTTGGTCTCTACCCCCAGGGAGGTCAGGCAGAGTGCTTTGCTTTTAAGTTTTCTATTTTTCCACATCGTGTAGCATACAGAGTAAGCAATCAGTACAGTAATTAAACACACAGTGGGAGGTGGTGGTGCTTAATTCACTAAAGGCAAAATGGGATGGAATGTAAGGCTGGAAGACAGAAGTCCCTGCAGATTTTGCAATGAAAGTTAATTTATTAATGAATTAAAACAATGACTGGTTTTCCCCTTAAGTACTGAGTGGAACCTGAAGATTACCATTGAGGTTTTCTATGTTTCCAGCACAATGCCGCACGCAGCGGGAGCACAGATTTTGTTGCAGGAACAAGAGTGCTAAATGGGCTATTACAGACAATAACCACAGTAGATAGTCGAAGAAAGAGGGAGCTTAATTTGGGCTACGGTTATCTCAGAAGGCGTCCCAAAGGGTAGGCCTTGGAGCTAGGTGTTGAATGGCAATGGTTTAATTGGCGCAGGAAAAGGAGTTCCAGCCATGAAGAAGGGACGCCTGAGGAGGGAAACTGATGCCGCCCAGCGTAGGCCCGAAACACACTCTTCTTCCCCTCTGAGTTCAGGACATGACAATTCTCCAAGAAAAGTTAGGAATCTGGCCGTGCAGTCCAAAGGCTTTCAGGATTAGAAAAATGCCTTTACAGGCGAGAAGCCATTTAAATAAGGTCCTTGACTCCAGCGTTGTTGTCTCTGGGAGCAGTGCAAATAAAACCTGCTGCCTTACATTACAAATCCCCCTGGAATCTGCCACTTAGTGGCACCCAGGAAGGAGCACTGGCATGAGCCTGAGCCTGAAAATATTTAATGGTCAAGGAAAGCTGCAAGAAGAATGCCAGTCGTGTTTGTTAAGGAAACAAACCATTTCTCAGCCTGCAAGCGGCACAGATAGCTTCGTCCCCGCTGCCAGAGATCAGATGCTTGTTCACTTTGCCGGCATGGGAGAAATGGGGAGTGCTGGGCGAGAAATTTAAAGTTCAATTGAGTCGTGGGGCTGCTGTGAGGACTGACAGTTCCTTGTGTGTCCCAGAGCTACCAATTCTCACCGCAAATATAAAAAGGACCCTTGTTAAATTTGCATGACCTACCTGCCACCTTCCAGTTTGAAATCTTGCTTTTAAAAACTCTGCCTCAGCTTAAACAAACCTTCACAGGACAGAGCTTGCTCAGTGGAATTGCATTTCTTTGGGACCTGCAGAGTTTATTAATGCTGAGTATATTTCCTTCTATCTGCAAGCGCACACAGGCCAATACAGGCTCCTTGGCTTGGGGGAGGCTCCATGCTCTATGCCTCACAGACACCGCCCGGCTCCCCATATCACTCTACTGAAATACTTCAATCTATGCCACTATCTCTAAATCCAGTGGACATTTAAATATTTTCCCCATCTTGTTGAATTCTCAGAAGAATCTGATACTCAGCCACTCCTGCCTTCCTGAAAAACCTTTCACTGACTCTGATGTTATCACATGGTCTTGAATCTCCCCTTGCTTCTTGGTTTTTGTCACCTCAGCCCATCTAATTTACACATAAAAGCCAGATTAAATAAAGACTGGCCTTCAAATAACTCCTAACCTACTCTCAGCACTGTGCTAAGCTTTTCCTTTAGCTATGCCTGGCCTTAAAATAACACTGAATTTATGCTATTATTTATGTTGTTATGTATATCTTACAAATGGAGAAACTGAGTCTCACAGATTTACATCACAGGCACAAGATCCCATGGCACTTAGCTTGTAGCTTGCTCCACTTTTCTGTCTTTCCCAGGCCACATTTTCATCGTGTTTTTTTGTTTTGTTTTGTTTTATCACTTTTACTTATTCCCCAGCTGAGCGCTACTCTAGATGTGGTCCTCGGACTAGCAGGATCAGCATCACCTGGGGGTGCAGGAGGAGTGACACTCAAGAGCCGCATCACAAACCTGCTGCAGCAGAAGCAGGATGTGGGCGGTCGGAACTCTCCAGGTAGTCTTCCTGGATGGTCAACTCTGAGAACTAGCTGCCTTGGGTGATCCTGTCTGCTCTCATCTACACACCAACAACTCCCAATTACGCCTCCAGCTAAAAGGTTTCCCTAAACTCCAGTCTGCCTACCTCTCCCTTCCTCTGGTTATCCCAAAGGGACCTAAAAATTAACTCGGAGGAAGCTGAACTTACTTCAGGATTCTGTCTCAACTAACCCGACATCACTGATCCCTTAGTGCAGGAGAGGACAGGAGCCTAGTAGCGACCCTTCTTCTCACCCTGCATGTGCAATCCCCAAATATTGGTGATTCTACTTCCTAAATGTGCCTTGAATCTACCACACACTCTCACAGTAATCTACAGATTTCACCCAGAGCACATATTAGGAGACAGCGAAACATTCTGAGGAATTATCTATATTCCCACTGGACAATTTTGCTCCTTACAAATTCTTTCAGGTTGAATGCCAAGTTCAGGGCTCTTCTCATGGGCCCTTTGCCCATTTAGGCCAAGGCCCAACTCTTTGTCTTTCATTCCTACAAGCACAGACAATTTCACTGCTACTCATAGTCTTGAGCCACAGATGACACTGAGGCCCGGGAAGTCCAGGCTTTGAGCTAATTTATCAAAGTCTAACAGAAATGAGACCCGCCCCAGGGGACATTCTTAGATTCTCTACTGGAAATTATAACTCATTATTTTCATCTGTTTGCCCCACAGACCATAGGCTTCTGGGAGTTAGGAACATAATTCTTGTTTGTTTGTTGTGTGTGTGTGTGTGTGTGTGTGGTGTTGCTAATAGTTATTCAGCTGCCCAATAGTTATTCAACAAGTATATATTGAATGAATATCTGCTATAGACCCAATGTCTGTATCCCCCCGCCCCCCATTCCTGTTAAATCCTAACACCCAAGGTGGTAGTATTAGGAGGTGGGGCATTTGGGGGATAATTAGATCACCAGGGTGAAGCCTTCATGTAAGGGATTAGTGCTCCTGTAAAAGAGACCCCAGGGAGCCCCCTCACCCCTCCTACCACATGAGGACACAGCAGGACGACAGCTGTTTATGAACCAAGAAATGGGCTCTCATCAGACACCAAGTCTGCTGGAGCTTTGATCTTGAACTTCCAGCCTCCAGAACTGTAGGCATTTATTTACGTTGTTGATAAGCCACCCAGGCTACGGCATTTTGTTATAGCAGCCAGCATGGAAGAAAATATCCTCACATCAACCCTTTGACCTGTTAGAGATGAGGTTGTGTGGTGAAGGCCTGGGGTTGGGTGGGAGCCGAAGGGGGGCAAGGAGGGGAAAAAAGGGGACACCCGTAATACTCTCAAAATAAAGATAAATAAAAAAAATAATAAAATCTCCAGAGAGACTTCATTCTCCCTAGTAAGACAGCCTAGCTGGGGTATTGAATTGTGAGTTGATCACCCCAGGCTGAGTTAACCTTTAGGAAAGCTGGGCACACTACAGTGAATGAGTAGCTTAAACACCCAGGACACAAGAGGACTACAGGAGGAGCTCACACAAGCAGCAGTCAGTCACTCACACTGGCCAGAAGAGGAGGACACCTAGACAGCTTCTTATGGTCACAGAGTGGCCTTACCTCTGGTTCCAAGCAAAGTCAAGGAGGAGCCAGGTGGAGCGTTGCATGCGCTCATTCAGGAACATCACGGCCCGGCTGCCGGCAGGACTATTGCCCACGTTTCCAGACGTTCCCTTACTTACACCTGAGCAGCAGCATGTGCACAGCAATCCCAATACCATCGGGCAAGGAAAGGGCCCTGTGTCGGTGACTGGCCGGTGTTGATTTCCGAGAGGAAGGAGAATGCTGAGGCCACATCCCGAAGCCTTTTGAGCTTCTCTGGCAGAGACCTCAGCTCACAGACCTCAGGTCTAGGCCTGTCTCCAAGTCAGATCCATTGGGGTTTTCATGAGATGCCCCTTTCGGCCTGAGTTACACAGCTCTCTTTCCCAAACCATGCCCCTAAGAAACTTTCTCATGGGATTTGATTTCTCATGCAATAATGTCTTTGTCCATGACGGGGACAGTGGTTCATTCTGTGTCATCTGCATTTCCCAGACGCACCCTGCGTGACCTGGAGGGGTGAACGTGCCTTGCACATGCTGCAACAGCCTCCCATCTGGTCTTTCTGTGCCCAAGGACAGCCTTCTGCTCAGTCAACAGGTGACACGCCCACCTTGACAGCACACCTGAGCTCTCTCCATCTGTGCCTAGAACTCCAGTCTGTCCTCATTACACAAGATTAGCAAATGCTGCCTGGCTTGCCCAGCAATTCCCCGCACTATCCCCACACTAATCCCGAACGATAGACTGAGCGCGGGCTGAGCACAGAAGTTCCTTCGCTCCCACATCTCCCTCTCACAAGCCCGTGCTCCACAAGGCCGCAACACATCAGGCCCCTTTAAGACTTTGTGACTTTATGTGTCATTTTCTATGCACAGCCGGTGTGTCTGCCTAGCAAAACATTTCTAATTTCTTAAGACCTAATTAAAATGTGAGCTCTTATTGAAGTCTTCCCCAAATCGTCAGTTGGAAGTAGCTGTCAGGATGTGGAACTCCAGCATCACTTCCTTCCTGCCTTTGATACTATGATAATCAGCCTGAATTGCAATTTAACTCTTTACACATCTGTTCTCCACACTTCTCCCAAACTAGATGATGAGTTCCTGGGGACCTGGCAAGGCCATCTCTATGTCTCCATAATTCACCTCAAGATATAACACAGGGTACATGCTTCGTGTATGCTTTCCGAATAAGTATTATAATGCTTACCACAGTGGTGATTAAATCAACAGCGAGGCACACACACAGCCTCAGCATGATCAGGTAACATCACCTGCTAGCTCCATATCGGTAAAGTTTTTGGCGATAAATGAAACGTATATATGCTTACGTGACTGTATTTGAGGCTGGCTGCTAAAATAGGCATTATTTTTTATGTTCATGGGCTTCAAATGAAAAATAGACAGCTTAATGTTTTTGATCCACAGTTATATGTTTATTTACTCAAGAAATTTCTCTCAGATTCAAATTTCTTGCCTGTCAAGTATGTGCAGAGTTGATATTATAAATATTTAATAAGTGGTACGGAAATGATGGGACTAATCAGAATAAACCTGTTCATAGCTAGAGGGGGTCCTGGAGGCCCCCTGTGGGGCCAGGGGTTAACTCTCCTTTCTGGATTAATGCTGATGAAGTTTGGGAACATGGTCAGGGCATCCTGGGAGGTGTGGAGAAACCCCACTCAGGGGGATTTGAGCAGTGGTTATTTACCAGCTACAATCAAAACTCTGCGATATTTTAACAGTGAATATAATTAATGAAGCACACCATGATATGTCAGACTTTCTCATGGTCTAAATCTGTCTTCAGCTGCTTCAGCTGCAACCATTTAAACCAGAAAACCTTAGGATAATAGAAACCCTCCCTAGAAGTTAGCATGTAAGAATGATGTTCGAAATAAAGCCATTCATCAGATATAAAGATCTTCATTTTTCAGAAGAGAAACCGAAGCACAGAGGGATCATTCCATATTCTTGGATTTCACAGCTAGTTAATGGAAAGGCAGGGACGCAAACCAGAGAAGCAGAGCTCCAGAACGGACATACTTCATCCCTGCATACTCTGCAGTTCCGCCCGCACTGGCCCTTGCACTCCTTTAAAGCGTTTGTATTTAAGTCTCTCCCTGCCCAACTCTATTAGTCCTTCTATTATGAGTAAATGTGAGAGTCGTCAGGAAGCCACTATTTTTCAGTAATCCCTTCCCCCCAACACCCATCTTCCTGGGCACATCCTGAAACACTGAGGAGGTCCTGGGGAGTGGGAAATGGGTGCAAAAACTGAAATACAGTTCTTGACACTGGGAATTTCTACAGCTGTGTCTTTCAAATTTCCTTTTCATGCTCTTACAGCTTTGAAATAATGTCTAAACATTGACACAATTCTCAAATTCCTTCATAAAGACGAATATCACTCACTTATGTAAAATCCTATTTTCCCCTTAATATCCTTAGCTCTTCTTTGAATACCCCACTTGCATGTTCAGAAATCCAAGAACCTCATTCTCTATGTGGGGCATGAAGGGGGCACAGGCATTGCAGCTACGTAGGCCTTGGTTTGAACCCTTGCTGATGCGTCTGAGAATGCGCGGGCAAGAGTCATGGTAGAAGCAGAAAAATGTTCTAGGCGAGTTCAAGGAGAGGGCAGCTTTGTCAGCAGTGGCTTGATGGCTCCCAATTCATTTCTTTGTAAGAAGGGCTTGGAGAGGGTTGAGGTGGCAACAGACTTATCTTAATGTTGTCTTTCCATAGGAAACATGTTTTTATTTCTGTTGTATGATTAATTGGGATTCTTTGAGAGACTGAGATTAACCACCATTCTGCTCTCTAAGAGTTGGGCTTTTTTAGATACCACATGTGACAAAATACAGTATTTGTCTTTCTCTGACTGACTTCATTCACGTAGCACAGTGCCCTCAATGCCGACACCTACCCCTAACCACCACTCCAATCCCTCGGTATCTTGTCTATAAATCTTGCTATGAGAAAAAAGTCAATCAAGCGAAGTTCCCAAAGAAACTGTCAAAGAGACCTTAGGGAGTACTAACTCCAGCGGGCTGTAAAAATTATGAAAATCATATTAAAGTACTATGGAAGACTAACAGATAATTGTTCAAGTAAAGGACTATGTCTTTAAGCTGTCTTGTATCTCCAGCCCCTACTCTAGGCTAGCATAGTGCCAGATGCACAGGAGAAGATAAAGAAACGCCAGATCATTCAAATGCATGGCAAAGAGAGCTTCACACAAAGAGGGGAGGAAATGTACACATGCAACCAGTGTCAGGACCAAGAAGACATGAAGGGCCATCAGAAATACACCGAAAGTCGAAAGAGCCCTTAGAAACTTAAGGGACTTGAACTTCAACATTTCCAAACAAAGACAAAAAAAGACAAAATATTGCTTACTAAAATTACAGAAAATCAATAATGTAGCTTTAACCTCTAAAATGCCACATTTATTCAAAACAGACAATTTTTCCATTCACTAAGTCATTTATCATTTTGACAACTTTCAGGTCTTAGGGATATGCAATCAGGTTATAAAACAATTCCATCATTCCCCAAATCTCCTCACATAAAGAAATCTATGCATCATTCATTTCACTTCTTTAAAAAGTCTTATTCTGTCCACCCCTGTTCATGTCTTAGTAACACTGTGGGAGTCCTTCCAAGCAAAAGTGTGAACGGCCTGTTGCTATGTCCGACACTGGGACTCTGCTTTAGCCTCAGTCTGTGGAATTATATGATGTACCTAAGCCAAAAGATCTAACCTAATGCCTTGTATTTACCTTTGCAAATCTGGGTTTGCATTCTAACTTTGCTACTTACTGGCATTTGGAACATGAGTACATTGAATATGTGAAAATGCGTAATTCACAAAGTTTCATGAAGCCTAAAATGAGGCAATGGTTGGTAGTGGGTCTTATACAGCGCTAGACACCAAGCACTTCTTTCCCTTCTTTCCCTTTCACCAAGTGAGCTAACACAGCTAATTACTCATCAACTTAATATCCAATTCTGCAATTTCTCTGTATGATGCCAATTAAAGCCATTTATTTATTTAACTATGTATCATGCAGGGCTTACTCTAAGACTGTAGAGTGCTGTGCTAATTCCTGGGGTAGAAGTGAGCAACTCATGAGCTCGTGAGGGATGCATGGGGCCGCGTCCCGGGAACAAGCCTGAGATGGTCAGGTGCCTACACCACCTGCTAAGCGCTGGGCAGGGCAGAGGAGCCGCCCATGTCCTCCCAACACCCAGAGCTGGCTGCACTCTTAGCAGTTTTTCGGACACTGGATATGGTTACAGAATTTCAAATATAAAGATGTGCCTTACAGGGCAGCTCAAGGGGTTCCCATTTGATGCTAAATAGTTGGAGCGATCAAGAGTGGGATGCCCCTACCAATCACCAGAAATGCAATGTTGTCACAAGGTCACAGCCTGCAACTCTACGACGGCATTCATCTCAGCAAAGGAACTGAGACTTTTTTGTAATACTCCTCAATCTTTTTTGTTTATGTTTTAATCTTTTGGGAGAGAAGAGAGATACTTATGTTCCACTCAGTCATGGTTGTCTTACTCATCTGTGAAAATGCAGAAAGCAGATGAATGTTTAGAATACACATGGCACAAGGTCAAGGCCTATGGGGTTTGCTGGACTCGGCTCAGTCACGTCCACCTGCATTTCAGCACGTTCTGAATGCTTCTAAATTTTATTTATAAAATGTTATAGTAGTACTTATTATTCATTTTTATAAGAGTTTAAAGGGCCAATGTGTTATTGGCTTCTAGTAAATATTAATTTTATGTAAACATATTTTCTCCTTAAAAACTTTCCATTCCTTTAGAAATTTCTCCAAAGAAACACACACACACACACACACACACACACACACACGTCCAATATAAAGATGTTCATTAGTCATTATGGAAATGAAAATCTTCACTACCCCTGCACATCAACTAGCATGGACCATAACAAGTGCTGACAAAAAGAATGTAGAGAAGCTGGAAACATCATCCCTGCCAGTGGGAAAAAAAACCCCAAACCACAAAAAACAAAAAGATGATGCAGCTGCTTATAGAACAGTCTGGCAGTTCCTCAAAATGTTCAACAGAGCCCTGGCCAGTTTGTCTCAGTGGTTAGAGCATCGCCCCGTGGACCGAAGGGTCTAGGGTTCGATTCTGGCCAAGGGCATGTACCTCGGTTGCAGGCTTGGCCTCGGTGGAGGGACAAGTGGGAGGCAACCACTCGATGTGTCTCTCTCACATTGATGTTTCTCTCCCTGACTCTCCCCCCTCCACTCTCTCTGAAAATGCAGTGGAAAAAAATATATCTTTGGGTGAGATTAAAAAAAAAAATTGTTCGAGTCATCACATATACCAGCAGTTCCTCTCCTGGGTGTGTCAAGGAGAAAACAGAGAACAAATGTCCATGCAAAACAGATGCTCATACTTGGATATGAATGTTCCTAAAAGCATTGTTCAAAGCCAAAAAACAGGGAAGCATCAAGTGTTGGGTGAGTAAAAACGTGGTATATCCAGACAACGGGATATTAGTCACCAATAAAAGTAATAAAGAACCCACGGACATGCTACAGCAGAAGGAACCTTGAACGCGTTATGGTGAGTGAAAGAAGCTAGACATAGGGTGCTGTAAGATTCCATTTATATGAATGTCTAGAACAGCCAAATCCACAGAGAGGTAACGTAGATCAGTGGTGGCCAGAGGGTAGGAAGCATCGAAACTTTCCCGTCTTTCATCCTTGGTTTTCTACATACTTTTATATTTTCACTTCATTAACAGGTTAAAGGAGACACAAATGGTTCAGTATTTTAGATTCTGCATAAAATTCACAGTAGATTTCATGCTATGCCATTGAAAGGAAGGGTACACACGTTTAAACTATTTGAGAAAAAGGCAGGAAAGCCCATCATGTATTTCCCCAAAGCTCCTTGCACTATTGACTAAACTTTACTCCCAGAGCTCTGTTTCAGAGCAAATATTGTTTTGAGAAAATTGGTCCATGCTCTGTGCCTGTTGGAAAGCAATTAAAGCTAAAATTAAATAGCTATAATCATGTGTTCATTCCCGACCCTTATCTCTCCATTTGCAGAAAGAGCTGCTATGTATTAAAGTGTCAATAATATAAGTATTAGAGAAAATGGTGGTATTTGAAAGAGGTACAGAGACAATTTGGAATTTTTAACAGAAATTCTAATCGAGGTACAGATAAGAGGCTAGCAATCCTCCAAACGCTGCTTCTCTAATGGTGAAAGTCCTCAGGCCCCCTTGCCCTTGCCCTTACCCTGACATAAGCTGTTTCCCTTTCAGCGCTACAAATGGGAACAGACCACCCTCTGACACCTGGAGTGTGGCAAAGGGAGAAGAGTCTCTCTTGTGCACACCGGGATGCATGTCATCTCTGCTCTTCCTTTGTATGACTTTTTCTTGTACCCACCTACAAACATCCACATTCACATTCCCTTTTACCCATCCTAGCTGTGAGCCTTAACCAAAAATTAGACTTCATTCCTATAGAACAGGGTCAGGACTCTGTGGTCCATAGTCTCATTTTGAATAGCAACTTGTTTTGTAAATAAATTAGACTTGAGCACAGCTAAGTTCATTCCTTTGTGCATTGTCTGTGCCTGCTTTTGAGCTCACAGAGATCACATGGCCCACAGAGCCTAAAATATTTACTATCTGGCCCTTGACAGAAATTTAGCCAACTACTGATATAAAAGATTGGGGATGGTGGCATGTTTATAAAATTATATATTTGCTGTATTTGAACTATTAGACATGTCTGACTTTGACTTAAGTGCTTCGGTATTACATATTTCAAATAAATAAATATACATATGCAGGACAGCCCCAGTCAGACACGAAGCAGTAGTTTTGGAGTAAGACAGACTAAGACAGATGTTCATTTGATCCCAGTTAAGATACTTAAGTAACTGTATGATCTTGGATAGGTTACTTCTTTAACCCTCAGTTTCCTTGTCTGTAAAATGGGGATAATTAGATTGCTTAACCGTGAAAATTAGAGGGTTTTGGCTGACACTACAAAAACTCAACTCAAAATGGCTTCAATCACAAGGGAAATGGCATTGTGTCACTTAACAAGGGATGGTTGCTGGGCTGTCAAATTTGGTGGCCTAATGGATCATCAAGGACCATTAAGGAGGATTCTTTCTGCTCAGCGCTCAATGGCTTTCTCCTTAGGCAAGGTCCCTCCTCACAGGTAACCGGCAGGATTTTAGGCCTCACATCCAGACACAATCTTGCACAGTCTTGAATCACATGACTTCACGAGAGACTGGACTGATTATTAGAACAAAACTGAAATTCAGTTAGAAGGGGAAGCCATGAAGAATGAAATGTGAGTAGGCGGCCAACAGCTAAGTTTTTAAGAGGATTCAATAAACTAATACCTAGTTTATTAAGAAACACATAGTGCATGCTCAGCTCATGTTGGCTCTTCCTTAGATCTCTGATATCACCTTTTTTGTTGTTGTTGGAATTGTTGGTAGTGTCTTTTCAAATATATACCTTCATATAAAGTAAGCTTGAATTAACTTCTATTGAGAGTTTTATTAGAAACTCATATTATTCCATTAGACAACTGAAAAATTTCCAGGATCGGGTAAGATTGGATGGATATCATTACTCAAAGACAGACACCCCTGCCTGGCTGGGCATGGCTCAGCGGCTGAGTGTCAACCTAGGATCCAGGTGATTGGGGTTTGATTCCCCGTCAGGGCACATGCCCAGGTTGCGGGCTCGATCAATAACTCTCTCATCATTGATGTTTCTATCTCTCTCTCTCCCTCTCCTGTCCTCTCTCTGAAATCAATAAAGATATATTTAAAAAAAAAAAAAAAAAAAGACAGACACCCCTGTATCTATCCCTGGTTCAGCACACACTCGTGTATCAAGGTTATTTGTGTCCATCTCACATTAAGTGTGTATCAAACACTTATACATCCCCAAGGTCATTCACCATAATTCATTGCAAAGCAAACTTAATTAAGGTAAATGAATGTGCTGTTTTCTTTGCAAAATCCCTCACCAAATACCCGTAATTAAAAAGAAGCCTCCTTCCTTTCCTACCCGCCCCGAACTCGTGCTTGGCTCTGACCTCAGCTCCTTGGGCTACCATTTCAGCCTCTCTCGCCCGCCCTGGGAGACAGCATTTCAGGTCGCCTTCGTCACAGCCCTCATCACACTGCGCTGCGGGTGCCAGTCTACCTGCCTCTCTCCCCTTCACCAGCCTGGGAACTTCGACAGGACAGGTCCTGCTACGCAGCATGTTCTGCTTCCATGCATTGGGGAAGAAATAATAAACAAATATAAATAACCACTGAGAATGTCCGTTAGGAGAAACCGCCACCCTTATTTATACATCTGGCCACTAAGGAACTCTTGTTTGCACTCAACGGATCACCTACCCTCCTTTCCCTTCTGCTTCGTGTGGTCAGCAAGGCAGGGTGATCGGTGCCACCCCAAAGTGTGCTCTTTTCCTTTCCTCCTCCCTGTCTGGGCCAAGACATTGCTCCACTAAGGCGGAGAGAGACAGACACAGACCCCGGCTCGAATTAAAAATCAATACGGGGGTCAGGCCCGGGTAAACACGAACCAGGTAGGCCAACCCGTAGATATTCTGAGCGGGCGTGAGATCCCAGGAACTGAAATTTTACTAAGTGATGAGCCATTTATTGAAAACCACCCCACGGCAAAACAAGCACACAAGTGCCCCAAAGCCTAGCTCCGGATGCGGTGGTCAGACAGTACCCGTGAGAACATGAAAACGGTCTTGGGGGAATGCTGAGCAGAGTCTGGGGCTCCCTCCCCTGCACGAGGGATGCTCGGGGAGCTGCCTCCAGGCTGCCACACCCGCACTGGGCCCGCCTCTCGCAATCCCGCCCACTTGCCCACGCGCGTCTGAGTGGGTTCAGGGCTGCGCTTTCCCCAGGCCTCCCACCTGCCATTAACCTTGGCCCCCTCCCTGCTTCCCCGGCATCCGGCTGCTGTCTTTATTATAAGGATCATCACTCTCTGTCTTGAGCGCCAGCTCTTTTCGTGGGTGTCTGTCATTCCTGCCTCCCACCAGGGGGACCGCGAGCTCCTTGAGGGCAGGGGCCATGATTCACTCGCCTTCTCTCCTCCCCCGCCCCGGACCATCTAACCTAATAGAGAAGCGAAGGCAGAAATATATCTCCATCAATCAACCGAGCTGGCTCTTCTCATTACACTGGACTGTAAAACTGGAGGCTTCTTTGTAGGAGACCGTTTCCCCTGTGCAGTAGGATTTTGAAAAGATGAAAAATTATGTGAAAGAACCCGATTGTTGATCCTTTCTGCATGATTGCTTATCTGAAGATAGAAATAGTCTTTTGTTGTTGTTGTTAGGTTAAGGATATTGTACCAAATATAAATATCTATGTTTGCCAATTCTGTTGCTTGGGAAGACATACATGACTTTCTAATTTAAAATTGCCTCAAGAGATTAGGTTTTGGCAGATTGTGTTAGATCACAAAAGTCAGTTTCTTTTTTGTATATATGGCCTTCCCAAGCCTCCAAGATCAAAATATCACAAATTGATCGCATGAGAGCCATCAAAGATAAGCAAAGTGATTGATTGTCCCAGTGATATTAATCTTGTGCCAGTTTAGAGGTAAAACAATTTGGAATCTTCCTTTTTTGGCTTATCCAGGAAAGAAGAAATTCCACAAAGCCTGAATGTCACTCAAAATAAAACACAGGGCTGCCTTGTGATATGGTGGACACCCTCCCCCATCATGGCAGGGGTGCAAACAGAGGTTGGGCCGGCCACTAATCATGGGTGTTGGAGGGATTTTATCCACTGGGCAGAGGGCTGCACTGGATGGCCATTCAGGTCTCTCCCAGATGTCAGCCTGTTACAGGTCACCACTGGATTTGAGCTGCGAGGAAGAGCCACACATTGGCAGAACAGAAACTGTTGGCTCCCCAGTCCCCTTGCTCCCGGTGACATTTGATGGGCAGGTGGTAGTGTCAGGATGCTACACAAACGCAAGGCGTGGGTTTCCAGGCTCAAGCACAGCGCGTACCAAGCTGTGTACACAGACACAGTGTCTTAGTCAAAAATTAGAGCTGTGGAAGCTGATTAATTTCACATCCAACTGAAATTCTATTTCACAGCAAAAACAGTTCCCCAACTGTGAAAGGATGAGCACTGCATCTCCAGAGAAATCAATGATCTCTCTTAGTACTTAAAGCATCCTCATGAGTCCATGTGGGGTGGTAAACAAATGTATAGGAACATTGTTCTTGTGAAGCGAACGTCAAGCCTCCCTACCAGTGGGCAAACAGGCGCCCAGGAAGCTCACGTGCTTCTCTGCTTAGGCACTCGCTGGTTCTCTGCCAGTGGAGCAGCATGGAGTCCACAGGCCCAGTCCTCGCTGTCCCTGCTCATGCCCCATCCTTGTGCCCACCTACTCCTTCCTGCATGGTAGCCAGAGAGCACGGCAGGTTCAAGGGTTCTGATAGTGCTCAACAGCGGCTTGGGCACCACCTAGCTCCAATTGTGAAAACCATTTATTTTCAGCCAGTTCCATAAACAGACTGAATGGTCAAAGCAGCTTTTTCTTAATGTTTTAAGAAAAAAAATAGGTATAGCTACAAAAATAAGAATAGGAAAGAATAATGAGGTCTTCGGTGTGGAATGCCCAGGTTGAAACATTTTCTTTCTGTCTTATGTCTGCAGCCTTTCAGAGGCAGCAACGTGACTGCAGATCCCCACGAGGAGAATTTAGGAAGCACATTCCACAGCTTGCTTGACCATGGCAACCTCTGTTCCTGGATCCTATTGAAATTTCAGTTCCACAGCAGCACAGTTTAGAAGATGCTAAGTTACAAAATCAAATCCATGGGTCTACAGCATAGGGGAGTGGTAATAGTGTGATCCAGAAAGTATCAGAGAGCCAAAGCCTTCTATACAATTCAGAGATGGTAAACATAGCGTTCAACCTGGAAATGGTTCCTTTCTCACAAAAAGCTTAGGAAAGCTATAAAATCACCTCTACTTGCACAGGTGCCAGGACAAAAGCAAGAAGTGAAAGGAGACCAAAGCATGAACAAAGAGTGACCAGGCCCGGCAGGTGTCCCTGGCCCCAGGCTGCAGCAGCGTGGGCCTTGCCAGGCCTGTCCTGGGGCAGAGTTATATCCCCAGGAGAGCAATCCATAGCAATGGGCCCCGTTTTAGAGCAGTAAGAACACAGTTGATTCGGAGTCTGCTGTACAAGTCTGCTCATTGCAGATAATGAGATTACTCAGTAAATACAAAAGCTGGGATACAGCAGAGATGAGCTTCGAATGTTATTCAGTAGAAAACACAGGTTGGACCAGTTCATGACCAGAGCCCGGATGTTAAATGGGGGAGTGGGCAACAGAATCATTTAGTCATATCTGCTGAAGGTCACCAGCAATTCCATTTTAATAGAAATATACACCACGCTAAAATCCCCAATGCATATTATGCTTCAGAGGTTAAGTTGGCGCATATTTATATTAACTGCATAGGAAGCCAGATGGATAAACCTGCAACTCTAGTCTAGAGTCTGTTGCCAGTGACAGGGCAACAGATTTGAAAACTGTTATTTATCAGAAGGCTTAAAAATGTACTCATTTTTGACCCAGTAATTCTACATAGAATCCTCCTAAAGAAAACTATTCTAAATATGACAAAAAATATTTTGCCCAAAGATATGTATTGCCTTATTATCTATAAGAATGGACCTATTTAATCCACACACATTTCCATTAATAAAATGGTTAAATAAATCATATTGAAGTCACACAGTGGGATTTTATGCAGTTAGGAAACTGAGGTATATGAAGCATCTGTTGACCTGATTATAATATAATGTTAGATAAATAAAAATTTTAAGTGTATTATGTAATCGTAACCATGAAAAATTAAGGCATATATCACAAACATGATTGAAAAACATGGCAAAATAGTAACAATAGTAAAAAAGTTGTATACCTAAACATAATTGTACATGACCCTTCTCTTTTATTTTCTTCCAGAATTTTCAAATTTTTCTTTACAAGTACCACTTACTCTTGTGATATAAAATATGAAATATGTTAGTCCAGGAAAGTACTATCTTTAAAGAACAGGGCAAGGACAGGGCTTTCCCATTAAGGTGTTGCTCACAACAGACGCATATTTAGGAAGAAACCCCATATGTGGAAAATAACTGTAGCCCCAAATTTTCACAGCTATGAAGAAATGTCAATGGGACAGTGGGAGAAAGAGAATGAATGGACACCGAGGACGCTGAACCTCAGACAGACTCCAGAGGCCAGGTGTGGGTCAGAACAAAGAGCTGTGGATGGAGCCCAAAGGCATAGAGCCCAGTCACACAGGGCCAGATGCCAAGAGCACAGGTAGGTCTCCAGCTCCATAGACTGGGTTGCACACGGCGAGGCTCCCATGGCTATCAGTCTTGGCGTCCAGAAGTCTACTTTACCTTATAATGTAATGAAAGATTGGGAGAGGGTCTAAGTACCATTGCCAAGGCAAAAGTACATTAGACATTTGGTTTTAGGACCAGAAATGTCATGTGCCTGAGGGGCTACTGTGAAGGAATGAGACAGATTATTCTGCGTGGTCAATCAATTGTGTCTCATTCTTTAGAGTCACTCTTGATAGGACAGGAGATCTAGACATGGCCTTGCCATTGCTCTAGAAATACTTATTATAAAGTCTCCATTTTCTCTTCAGGATGTCTTCTATTTCAATCTGCCCAAAACTAATATTATGCGCCTACAATGTAATTTAAGTCATTTTTACTTTTTAAAAAATCTAAGCAATCATTTACTTTTATTGTAGGTGATTGAGACAAAGGAAAGAAAAAAATTGCAATAGAAATGCTAATTGATTAAACTCCCAGAAAAGGTGACACTTTTATAGAAAAACATATGGATACAGAATTAACATAAATTCTTCTCTTACAGGAATTATTCAATTTTTGGAAAAAAGTTTGTTTTTCAGTAGAGCATAGCTCCTCAATAAAGTAGCACCCAGACAGGAGCCAAGGAGAAAAGAAGTCGCTCTAAAAATACCCCAGTGAAAATGGAAAGAGCTGACATTCCTTCTCCTGCGCCTGGAGCAGCTGTCCCCGGGGGCACAGGGCCCCCAGCGGCTCCTCTGCTGATCCCTAACTCTGCTTTGCACATATGCTTCTCGGGGCAGGGAGACTGTGTGGAAAATGGCCCAAATTTTCAGTCTGCTTGAACTTTCTTTCATTTCTTAAAATGGATTGGTTACAAAAAAGCACTACAAACAAGTGCCAACAAGAGAATCTGCAGAATTCCAAAAATAGTCAGCGCTGAAGCAGCCTCAAGGCTGGGTCCATTCAAGCTTAGATCCTGGCTCGTCAGCTGCCAGGGGCTCTCACATGTTCTCTGGCGTCCGCACTGGAACAAGTGTCATCTGTTCCTTCATTTACTCCAATGATTTGACCGAGTGACGATGTACCAGGCACTACGGCAAGTCGGAACTGATGATTAGACAGGGTGCAGCCTCCAAAGCCACCCCAAGGCAAGGGGCAGGCCCCTGGCACCATATTCATGGTGAGATGAACAGAAACGGAGCAACGCCTGGTGACAGCCCAAAGGGGTGGTTGTCTATAAACTACCTTCCTCTACATTCATATCAAATCCACAATTGTAATCTGGTTTATCAGTCCTTACTCTCAATGGCTGATAGATCATGAAGGCAATCAATCAGTAAGAATACAGACTTGGCCAACAGTGTCAGCCAGTTTGGCAGCTATGGAAGACAGTCTCCAACACCAGCAGACAGCAGCTCTCCACTAGAGTGCATGGCGAGTTTACCACCGTAGACCATAGTCTAGTTCGAAAAGAATGTCAATATAGTTAAAAGGATTTGACTCATACAGTGTATGTTTTCTGACCACAATGGAATTAAGGTAGAAATCAATAACAAAATAATATTTGGAAAACGCTCAAATATTTGAAAACCAAATGTATACTTCTAAATAACCAATTTAGAAAAAAAGACAAAACACACCAAAATTAGAATATGAAATTGAATGAAAATAAAAGCAGAGCATATAAAAACTGGGTGTGATATAGCTAATAAAGCACTTTGAGGGAATCCTCTACTAGAAAAGTATGAATTCTTCATGCTAATCATCTTAGTTTCCACACCAGGAAACAAGAAAGGAAAAACCAAATGAAATTTCAAATTTTTTTTTTTTTTTAATATATCTTTATTGATTTCAGAGAGAGGAAAAAAGGAGAGGGAGAGAGAGAGAGAGAAACATCAGTGATGAGAGAGTTGTTGATCGGTTGCCTCCTGCACGCTCCCGACTGGGGATCGAGCCCGCAACCCGGGCATGTGCCCTGACCAGGAATCGAATCCTGATTGCCTGGATCCTAGGTCCGACACTCAACCGCTGAGCCGCGCCCGGCAGGGCTTTCAAAAATTCTTTTAAAGAAGTGACAGTAGTTAGATCAGAAATCACTAACTATATAAAGGGAAAACCAAAAGAAAAATCAATAAAACCAAAATTTGATTCCTTAAGAAGATAAATAAAATTTACTAATTTCTACCCAGAGTGATTGTGAAAAAAAATGAAAGAAGATACAAGTGACTAATATCAGAAATGAGAGAAATGGCATCACTAGGGATTCTAGAGATATTAGAAGAAAAATAAGAAAATACTATCAACAACTTTATGTCAATAGGCTAAATATTCCCATGAAATGAATAAATTCCTTGGAAGACACAACTATCAAAGCTCATTCAAAAAAATAAATAACTTTAATTACCCTGTAGATAATTAATTATTGAATTATCTATATTAATCGTTTGAATTGTAGTCAAAATTTTACCACAGGCATTTTCATCCCAGGTGACTAGACAATTCTACCATACATTTAAGAAAGAAATAATACTAATTTTAAACAAACTTTTCCAAAAAATTGCTGATGAGGGAACACAGCTCCCCATATTGTTTTTTGAGGCCAACATTCCCCCAATACCAAAACCAAGCAAAGGATGACAAGAAAAATGCAAACCAGTATTCTTCATAAACACACAAGCAATAATTTGCAGCACAGTTTTAGCAAATCTAGTCCAACAATATGTAAGAAGGACAGTGCATCACTGCCAGTGAGGGTTACCCCAGGCGTGCAAGAATTGTTTAACATTCCGAAACCCATCCTTGTTAACAGATTACAAAGAAAAACCACGTGGCCATTTCAGTTTATGTGTCTTGAATCGTGACTAAGCCCCACTCTGGCTGACAGCCACTCCTGAGGTGCCAGCCTGCCCTGCGTCCCAGTCCTGGTTTCAGGCTGTTTGAATTATAGAAAAAGAATCAGAACATGAAGTACATGGTTTCTATCACAGTGAGATCAAAGGTGGCTGTGCCAATTGTGTGTACATGTTTCCATGAACAGAGGTAAATAGAGGACATTTGGAATCATGGATTATTAACTGTCAAAAGCAACATTGTCGTAATTTAGAGATTGAGAGTAAAATGAACTCTTTGAGAGCATCCAGAACACAGTTCCCAGTGTCACCCATTTTATTTTAATTATGAAGACACGGTGCTTCTCCTCCTCTTTTTCTCCATCGTCATCACCATGTCAGTCAGAAGTCTCTGAATAAAAGTGTTCCAGAAGGAGCTGTTTTTTTCTAAGTGTTGGAAATAGAGACTATTTTAAATTATTTTTGATGCCTACAATTCTGTACATAGTGCATTATAAAAGTTATCATATCCCACTTCTAGGAATTTATCCTAAGAAACCTGAGACACCAATCAGAAAGGATATATGCACCCTGATGTTCACAGCAGCACAATATACAACAGCTAAGATCTGGAAATAACCCAAGTGCCCATCAGGAGATGAGTGGATAAAAAGCTGTGGGACATTCACACCATGGAATACTACGCAGCTGTAAAGAATAATAATCTCATACCCTTTGGGACAGTATGGATGGACCTGGAGAAAATTATGCTAAGTGAAATAAGCCAGGCAGAGAAAGACAAACATCACATGATCTCACTCATATGTGGAATCTAAAGAACTTAGTAAACTGATGAACAATAGATTCAATGACATGGAAGCATAGATGAGACTGATGAATGTCAGTGGGAGGGAGGAGGGTGGGTGGGTGGAGAGAGAGAGTAACCAAAGAATTTACATGCACATATGCACAACCCAAGGACACGGACAATGGTGGGGAGAGGGACTGGGGAGGTGGGTGGGTCGGGGTGGAAGGGGCCAATGGGAATAAAAGGGGACATCTGTAATATTTTGAACAATAAAAAATAAAATAAATAAAAATTTAAAAGTTATATCGAATAGCATCGAATGGAAATTACTTTGTATAATATAACTCTGTGACATACAAGAAAAGAAATATAATAAACACTTCTCTTTTCTCTACAGGTTGCAATTCCACAACACACTGCCTTCCTCACTGAGTCACGGGGGCCCATGCTTTCATAGGGAGAAACACAGATTCTCAAAGATGAATAATTTGTCTACAGTTTATCTGAATGTCTTAAATTTACAAATTCACCAAGAGCCATGTAGAAAGTGAATGATGGTTATATATTCCAATGAATATCAGAAGGGGCTAAGTTTAAATATCTGCAAAGCAAACAAAAATGCCAGTGGGAAACCTAAACTCTTTAATAAAATCTAATGAAAACTTTCAGAAAGCCAGAACTAACTAGGTACTATAGCTCCTTGTATTTAAATTGCCTTCACTTCTTTCCATAGGTATTTGTTTCATCTCAGGTTGTCAGAACTTTGTGGAAATCACGACACCTGCTTACACATCCTTTACCATCCAAGGATCCACCACGCATCCGTCCAATACTGCACGTGTGATGAGGGGGAAAAATTCTAATTTACAGTTTTATTATTTTTATCACTATTGTGCACCGGTGTGATGCCTGACATATCACAGGCATCGAATAACTACATCATCTCATTTCACAACACAGGCGATTTTTTTGCAAACCATTCCAATTTATATTATGATTATATGGATTAGATCATAATAATAAGAGTGAAATTCAATTTATCACCCATATTCCTAGAAGAATAAAAACTCCCTAGTATGCTGGAAGAATATATTACTAAAATATTATGAGATGATGGAATTCTTTATCTGTTTGAAATTTCCTTACTACCATGGCAACATATCACTGTCACAGCTGTCACTGGCATTGTCATGCCATTAATCTCTAACTCAGGCAGCACTTGTATGCCTCGGGAGGTCTGGCCACGGGAGCAAACCTTAGCGCCTGGCCCAACAAGGAAACAACTGTCAGTCTCGGGACACGCAAAGAAGAGCCGCATTAACCAAACGGAGAAAAATTTCTCCGTCACCAGGAAGCAGTCACAGCCCTGTTGCCTTTCGAATGCTCGGTCTTTCGGTGCACATGCCATCTCTGTGTTTAGTAGGTCATGTATGACCCACCCATACACACTTTATTCTTATTAGCATGACATATATCTCCTAATGACATGCACTTACTGAAGAGCGAAGGATGTGGCCAGCGGATCGCTATCTTCTCAGCCCTTAAACTTTGGGGTCACGGCCCGGCCGGGCGTGGCTCACTGGTTGAGCATCGACCGACCTAGGATCCAGGAGGTCACGGTTCGATTCCTGGTTGGGGCACATGCCCGGGCTGCAGGCTCGATCCCCAGTTGGGAGGCAGCCGATTAATGATGATGCTCTCATCATTGATGTTTCCCTCTCTCTCTCTCTATCTCTCTCTCTTTCTCTCCTTCCTCTCTGAAATCAATAAAAAAAAAAAGATTTATTTAAAACAAAAAAAAAAATTTGGGGTCACTAGTAAGCAAACGGGATGTTAGGTAGAAGGAGGCAGAATTCAAAATGCAGGTCCTACATTCAAATTCCAGCTCCCCCATTTCTCAGTTGACAGAGTTGAAGGAGTTAATTTATTTCCTCAAATAAAAAAGAGGGGAAATGAGAGCCACCTCATAAGTGATTTTAAAGAAAAGGGAAAGCAATGCATTTAAGGCACTTAGCCTAGTTCCTACAGCATCCTAAGAACTGAAAGGATAGGTATTTGAGGGATGCAGGGATCCCCAGCCTCTCTCTCTGCCCAGAATCTGCCACCCTGTTTCTGGCCATTATACACACTCCAATTAGATATAAAATAATCACAATTATTGAATTTAGAGGGCAAATAAAATATTTCCTAAATACCTGATTTAAAGGAGATCTTGATAAGTGATCAAGCCCAACACTTTCATTTTAGAGAGTGAAGCAGCGTCTGGCTCGAGTTCACCCAGCTAAATATTCAATGAATCTCCACTCAGTTTTAGATCTCCTGACCTAAAAATTGACCTCCAATTTCCCCACTGAATTAAAATGTCTTCTTTCTCTCCAGCCCTTCCCTTTCCCTGTCTCTGCCACTCCCCCTCCTGTCCTCTCTGGTTTCTGGTCCACACTGAGATGACCAAGGCACTTCACTAAGCATCATGAAGGAGTTTCCCAGTGGTCTGTGAACAGGCCTGGTCACCAAATATCAAAATTACCTACCAGGGTTATAGTGGACATATCGGCACGTCTTTACCTCTCCAAAGTTTATCTTAGTAAAATAAAAACACACTATTTGGGGGAAATCATTTCTGATGAACTAGAATTAATTAGCACCCAGCCCCTCTGCACTCTCCGCAAAACCAACACTGTCTATCACATGACAAGTGAAATATTAGAAGACAGTAGCCAGGTTGTTCTCCTGAGCTCTTGATCCATTGACACATATCTTTGCTCTAAAAGGCTTTGAAAAATTGAATCGGTGTGCGTGCCAGTGCAGCCATGTTCCCCAGCCAGAGGAAACCAAAGCAGTCTGTCCCTGGAAGCGTCAGCCCTGCAGCCAAATTCTTCCTAGGCAACTCAGACAGACAGTTCTCTAACCGTCTGTCCCCTAGCAGATTGACAGATGGAGCTGTGAAGTCAGCCAGGGAGGACTCCATCGGCGCCCCCCACGCTGGGCAGCTGCAGGCTCAGCTGGTCCCAGCCCTCCGCAGGCAGGCAGGTGGCTGGGCAAAGGAGCTGAGTCATTAAGAAGGCTGCCTGTGAGTGTGGGGCAGGCTGTGCCAAACCCCAAGATATGCTCCCAGACACGGTCAAAGCAGGCACCGCGGGGGTCTGAAACCACTATTAAAGAGGGAGACTGTGGTAATCTGGGGACAGTCTCTGAATCAGGCATCCAAAGAACAAGGGAGCGCAATGTATAAGAAAAGCAACACCAAGTCAGGGACAATAGGCTGGAGGAGGGCTTGAAATCCCAATGCAAATTGCATGCCTCTAGGTACCAATTTGCCCTGCAGAGAAATTTAGGCTTCCTAAAGTTCAATTATGCATACAACAGCCTCATTATCCGCAGTGGTATTTTCATATAAAGATCTGAAGACAGAATGTAAGCTTGCCTCTCAGAGCCTTTAGAAAAACGACTGTCTCATCCACACACGGAACAGCTCCCCTTCCACCTGCTGCTGTCCACGAGGCCAGGAGGGATGCGGCCAGGGGCCCCGCAGCAGCCAGCGCCGCGGGCGCAGCCGCCAACAGTGAGGGCGCAGCCCTGCGCGCTCTGCTGGCCGGGGCCTCTCCCTCGCATGCGGCAATTTTGCAAAACACATTATCCTGTCTCAGTGCACGCAGCTGGCTTGCAGAAAGAGAGGTTGCCTGGAACCGTATTTGGTGAAGTTTTTGTCCTCACACGAATGCTTTCTGGTTGTAGACCAAAATAAACACGTTTGGGAGGTCCGCTTTCCCCACAAGAAAGCCGAGTATTTATTATTTATTACTTATAAAAGCATGCTCTAACAGTTATGCTCCCCAAGAGGAGCGATATGGTTGCTGTATACATTTTTCACTCATTCAACAAATAGTATTAAGCTGCCGCTCAGCTGAAAGCGGGAGCGGAAGGACAGATTAGATGCTGCCCTGCTTTCAAGATGTTTACTTTCTATCTGTGAAGCAAACAGGCCAATTCTGTTATAATACAACCGGTGCTTTGTCGTGGAGCTGGGCGGAGGCAATAGTGACATTTGAGCTGAGCCCTGAAAGGGCAGTGAAGCTGCCAGGAGGACCACAGAGGCACAGGGGGCATTTGCATGGGTGTGAAGGCTGTGTGGCGCACAGGCAGGCCACAGCCCCAAGGCTGTCGGATGCCAGGGGTCTGTGTCATGACAAAAATCTCACAAAGTGTGAGTCTAGATTTTTTATTGAGTATCACAGGGCATTAAGAGTTCCACAGGGCAATGAAAAGTGGTCATCTTAAAACCTCTTTTCTTCCTTCTGTTCATGTTTAGAAGATGCACTCTAAGAACAAAAGTCACCTGAGATCCAAGAGCATCGCCCGAAGGTTATGTCCCACCCAGAGTCCCAGAAACAGTGTGGCGAGTCTATTGACCAGAAAAAAACAGAAGTAGGCGACTTAGGAGAAAATTGTGACTATACAAATAACAGATCAGACAAGCGATGATAAAGGACAGAACCAAGTGAGCAAAAATGAGGAGGGCTAGGATGGAAGGATTTGATGGGCGGCAAGAGAGGTGACTAAGGCCATTCTTAGTCACTGGATGTCACTGATTCTTGGTGATTTAGAGGAACGGATATTCATTTATTCATTAACTCACCAAATATTTAATACCAACTATGTGCCAGATACTTTTCTAGGTGTTGAGGATAGAACAAAGCATAAAAAGTCCCTTCCCTTCCGGATCTGACATTTAGGAAAATGAAATCTCTGGTTTGGCAAACGGGTTATCGTTGTATTCCTGACACAGGAAATTCATGTCTGCTGTGGGGGGGGGAAATCTTTTCTGCCTCAGACATATTGAATTTGAAGTCTGTGTCTTCTGTAAGCCTATTTGAGAGGTTGCACATCCTGCAGGATGTGAAGAGAAGACACTGCACGTTCCATCTCTCTGGAAGCCTGGGACTGACATCTCAGAAACCAAACACTCTGATTTTTAGGAGCTGGTGATGATGGGACCACAACGAGCTGATGAGATAGGAAAGCTCACTAGCAAAAGTGACCTCATGCCACACACATGGGCTAGAGTCAAGGCAAGACTTGCCTTAAGGGTGACAATGACTTCTGCCTGGCAGTGCTGGGTGAGCAGCCGGAAATTGGTTCCATGGTTTTACCTGGATGGGGTTCCCTCACCCACCCTGAAAGCAGCCTCCATGGGGAAGCTCAGCTCTGCTTTGGCTGAGATGGTAGAAAACTGCGGGGACCACCCTCTCTGCCTAAGGAATAGGAAAGGGCCACGCTGTCCACAGGGCAACAAGGACACAGAAAAGTGGGCAGAGGTTTCAAGCTTTCCTTTTAGAGGTAGAAACGCCTTATGAAATGCAGTCTCATCCCATTCACATCAGATCAAGTGGAGTGGATGGGGAATGTGTGGTTGGGTGATGGGGTCGCACCTGTCCTAGAGGCCCCATCAGGGGCCCAGAGCAGATCGAAAATTACAGTGGGTTCCTAATCCAGCCCCTCATGTTCCCAGCAGGGAAAGGAAAAAATCTGTAGAGGCAAAAAAGTATTTGTTCATTTAAAAACAGCAGACGGGTTTGATTTGGGATCCAGGTCAGCAAGCTTCTTACTTCCCACTTGTTTTCCTAATGCACCAGGCTCTTCAACAGAACTGGTTTAAAGTCTGTCGCCTCATGGAATGCATCGGGAGACAGAGAACTGTTTACATAATTTCATGATTGTCAATACATATGGTCATTACCATCACCAAAGCCCCCATACTGCTTTAGTGATAAAAACTGCAAATTATTCTCATAAACTCGAGGCAGTTATAGAAGTGTCTTGAATATTCTTCTAAGTTCTTAATTATAATAGTTTAAATAATCCCTTCCCATATTTATTCAGAGTAGAAGTGCAATGCGTGCTTCTCATTGAGGCTGAGCTGTCTTAACTCCGATGGAGATGGAGGGAGAGGCACGTAGAGGCAGAAGCCTCGGGGCGCAGGTTCCGATGATGGTACCAGGTTCTTACATTAACACCATCACTGTTTGGGGCCAATACTGAATCTCCGGTAGAAGGTCATAATTATTCCAGGAACACAGTGGTAACACCACACATGTGATTTCTTTGTCTTGGACACAAAGAGATACAATTATAAGGTAACAATCATACACGTTTAGCACAATCCATCCATGTATCCAAAATAATGTCACCCTTCAAAGGTGTCAGCTTGGGGGGCTCTCTCCCTGCAGGAGCAGCCACTGACTTGCTGCCAGCTTGTGCGGATGCTCCATGCAAGAAGATCAAATTGCATCACCCGCTAGGCACAGCTGGCCTTTGACTAAATGCAGTTTTGCTCACACTGACTGCCAAGCTCATTTTACTTCAGGCCGTTTTGAAAACTCAGATCCTTCCTCAAAGATGAAGATTGGCTCTGACGTCCAGTAACCAGCAGGTGACCAAGTGTGCCCCACAAGGGCTCGGAAAGTTTCTACAGTGCGCCAAGCAGTGTCTGGGTTGGCCCACCAGGCATCTACTATTAACATACCTCACACATTGCTAATACCAGACCTCACGCTGCTTTTACTTTTAATGAGCTCTATTATGTTACAACTTCACATGGTATTCATATAATTTTAAATATGAACCATCAGTAGAGTATGGGAATTCCATTATGCTGATAATGAGTCCATATTACTTTAATTGGGATAAATCAACACACACATATATGTTCAGCTAGAGATTGTCGAGTGCAGACTTATCCATTTATAGTTGAGGAAATTAAGTCCCAGAAAGTTTAGAGTGATATGTCCCATGACACAAGCTTTGGACAGAACCAAAGAACCTGGAATAACCTCTGGGAGACCTCATCTCCCACAAACTCTATATTTTATTGTTTTTCATCTCTTTTTGATGTGCCTTACAGAATGCTGGGAACCAATGGGCAAGTCATTTATCCTGCCTTGGCATGAATCTCCCCATCTAAAACGGAGAGGATTGTGTGAATTGATCTCTGAGGTCCCTCCAAAATAAGAACCTGCTATCTGGCCATTTTAAAAACTAGGCAGAACAGAAATAATGAGTGAAAAGCTTGGAATGCCATTAGAAGATGAGGAAATGTGATTATAAGAGAAAATAGGTGGTAAAATTCTTATAAGTAAAAATTTCCCAAGAGCGAACATTTATTATTTGATGTGTGCTAATCACTTTATTAAGTAATCTTATTTAATTCTCTCTAAAACCCTTAAAAGATAGGCTCTATTATGATCCCCTACTTCACTAATGAACTAAGTGATTCTTTATTGAATCTGTTGGGGTGACACTGGTTAACAAAACTCTACAGGTTTCAGGTGCACAATTCTACAGCACATCACCTGTACACTGTATTACATGCTCGCCACCCCAAGTCAGGTCTCCGTCCATCACCATGTATGTTCCCTATACTCTCTTCCACCACCCCCCCTCCCACCCCCAGCAATCACGACACTATTGCAGGTGTCCATGAGCTTTTTCTCTTCCATGCAACCCCTCCACTCCCTCCCCTAGGCCCAACCCTCCGCATCTGTCAGCCTGCTCTCTGTCTATGAGTCTGTCACTATTTTGCTTGTTAGTTCGTTAGATTCCACATGAGTGAAATCATATGGTACTTGTCTTTCTCTGACTGGCTTAGTTCACTTAGCATAATGCTCTATCTAAGTGAGGTTTAGAGAGGTTAAGTAGCTTGCCCAAGCCTTATATGGCTGGTCAGTGAGCAGCACAGCTCATATTTCAAAACCAGTTAAATATGGCTCTTCTTTCATTAGAAGAAAGGTTAGAATGAGGGTGTGGGAAAATGGGTGAATGAAGGAGCCCATGCTCAGGCAGACAGGGCCTTGACTTTCTAGAATGGCCCCAGCTTCCATGTACAAGAGTGAGCACTGCCCAGGACACAAAGCCATTTCCTTGTTTTCCTCCAGGACTTCAACTGCCAAAGAGAGGGTGGGATGGATGTGTAGTCAGTCCTGTAAAGGGCTCGCAACTGTGGCCTCAGGATCCATGAACTCAAGAAGCCATACTACGTGTTCATAGGATCTGGCTTCCATTTTGGCCTGGGAACAGTGTCCCTTCACAATCACACATCCATCATGTCTATTGATGGAAAGATGACAGGTCCTCTCAGACACTGGGGCTGGTCAGGCTTACTGCTCCTTGGTGACCTGGGCAAGGTCATTTCAAAAGATGCATCTGAGACGTACGGTGCTCAGGCAGCACATACCAGACCCTGCCTTCAAGGACAAGACTGTAGTAACATCTTAACTTCATTCAGAATTGACTCAACTAAAAGACAGCATAGTAATCATCATGATAATAGCAACAATTCCACAGGTATGGTAGTTTTTAATTATCAATCCACTTTTATGAACAATATTTCACTCAGCATAGTCTTTGTTTGATTATCTCACTGTACAGGTCAGAAAACCAAAGCACAAAGACGACTTATAATTTATCTAAGTTCCATGAGCTAATGATGTTTGCCACCATCTTCTTTCTTTGTGAATTTGCTCCTACTTTGGCAATAATCTCTTTTAAACACCAAGTGCCATCTTGCAATACCCCCTAATCCAAGTACAAAATCACAAGAAATCTAAGGAAAGAATTAAAGCCCGTCACGTGCAGCTTGATGTAAATGCAATCAGTTGGGGTACTTGCCCTTTAGGTACTAAATCTTCACTGCAGGATCTAGGGCCTGGGGAGGTGGCAGGTGCAGGTAAGAGGTCGAAGGGGTCCCATACAGTCTTCATCTCCTATTCGTTTGCATTTCGGACCTTCTGCCAATCTTATCTTTTTATATATGAGTTTTTCTAGGAATAATTTTGGCTATTTGGAAAAGTTTTCTCATATTATATGCCAAAATTCTAGCCACACTATGGACTCAGATATGCCAATATGTCTTCAGTAGCATTCTTCAGAAGTACTACCTTTCAAAAATTATGTCAATAAAGCCTCCCTGCTCTCTAATTCTTCCTTTTTTACGTATTATTTACCATGTGCAAAGCCCTGTGTTACCTACTGGTGACACAGAATAAACAAGAAAACATGCTTGCTGGAGAATATTCGGTGGAAAGGGAATAGCTATTGGAAGAGAACCAATGTTTGCTGAGTACCCAGCCAGCACCTGGCTTACATCCTGAATGGTCTGTACGTATTACATCACTAAATCCTCACACACCTCTGTCATACATGTTTTACTGTCTTGATTTCGCCGAGAGGCTAAATAATTTGCTCCATGTCAGAATGTCCTGTACTCATGATGAGGTGAGTGGGGTAGCCCTACAAGGTCAAGTTCAGACGATCGAGGTGATTTTGATCACAGGGAATAAATCTCAGGTCTACCATTTACTGCTTCAACGAATGTAGACAAGATGATTAACTTCTTTATGCCTCCACTTGTTCTATAAAATCGGGGAGCTGTTGGAAACCTCCTCAGATTTGGTGCGAGTATTAAAGGAGATAACAAGAGAGTATCCTCAATACCAGGCACAAGGAGGGTGCTCAGTGAATCCCTGGTATCTATCAGGTAGCACGACCACACTTACTCACCTACTTTCCTGGTCCTACCGGGCACCTTGAATGTCCAGTTTTTGTTTTGTTTTCCGTGTAATGAAAACTTAAAGGTATCCGCACTTTTCAGTTCAGTCATGCTTGCTATATCAACCATGACAACATCTGTTTCACAAGCTATTCACTAGGTCTGCTCCTCTTCTGTCCAGGTGGAGAAGAGAACAAGCTAAGAAAGCATCTCATGATGCTGCTCAGGAGCAGTTCCGCTCCCATTTCTTTAAGGAACATTGTCTAAGATAAAAGTACAGATATCTGCTGACCCTAAGAAGAAACAACTGCCTCAAACAATGAGTGCCCCTTTCAACTTATTTCATGAGTAATGCTAAATGCTCTCACTTCTTTGAAGATGCCTCACTCTTTCCCCCTGGGCATCTCAGAGAATATCATCTAACCAGTGATCAGGGGAGAATCTGGAAAGAAATGTCTCCCTCACTTGGCCCACCTTTAGGGGAGCAGCAAAGAAGCATCCCCATATTTTGCTAAATTGACCTGCCAACTTCTCATGCTGATGCTTGTCTGAGATTTGGAATTTTCTGAAATGAATCCCTTCCACCTACAAAAAAAGGAGTGGGAGGCCAAGGGAATAGAGAATGCGAGGAATTGAAAGAGATGGGGGGAGAGGAGAGAATTTTTTATTGTTGATCAAAGAATGAACATCTGCTTCTCCAGTTTTGTATCTGCTCTCCCTGGATACACTTCTTAGAGTGTTTTGCAAGTAGAAAAATGATTGAAAGAAATTGCTGGCATATTCAACCCAGCTACCCTTATGGACCTTTCAAATACAATAGCCCAAAGTGGTTGATGTCTATATTTTGGGAAATATGATATTATTCTTTTGTGTTCAGTTGTCTCAATGTTATTCATTTTCTTTCAATTTTATTTGAATGAAAGTTGAAATCTCTAGGCTACTTTGATAGTTGTATAAAAACTAGTTTTATGTTGTAGAGAATTCTTCTATCCCCATGGCACAAGAGCATACTAACATTTAGGGGGTATTCATTATTTGCGAAATAATAGACATAAGCCCAGAAATGAATGGCATTCAGTCTGAGTCCCCCTGGTAGGAAAATCCGTAATTCACCTCTTTGACTTACTCGGGAAACAGCACAAAGTTTCATCACCTTTTTGGTGCCTGCCCCGACATACTACTCACAGAACAGAAAGTGCGAGAACGAAGGAGAGGAATGATATTGCCGCAGCGCCGCACTTCCAATCCGAGGCCACTCCTGTGAAAAGATTACTCTGCCATCCATGAGAACGACGGATTGGAATGCGAGACTGGAGGCTTCCAAAGAAACCAGGTAAAAGACAGCGGCATTTGATAGGGAGATATAATGAAGAATTGAAACAAAATGTATAGCAAGAAGGGGAGCGAGTGTGATGGAAGAAATAATTTGGAGGTAGAATGGCCTCCTATTGGTTAAGAGGACTGAGGGAAGAGTGGTTGAAGCTGGTATTTCAATAATAAAAATAGCAAGAACAAAAACAATAATAAACCAAGATACATCAAAGAAAGGGCAGAAGTGGGAGAAACACTTTGGGTTGAAATGTGCCGACCTCAGGTGCTGGCTTAGGACACCCTCCACGTGGCCTGCTCAGCCTTCACCCTCGACTCGCACCTCCCTGACGCTTGATTCAAGAGTTCCACGTTCCTGCTCCTAATAAGTGCTTCCTGCTCGCTTCTTTGACTTGGTGAATATTTATCCTACCTTTTCTCGCTGACCTGCCTTGGCCCACGACTTGGAATCGGATGGCTTCCCTGGCAGTGAGGCCGCTGACTGCTTTCCTTCCCTGCAGCAGGCTGGCTTGCATGTAGAAACTGGAATTCTCCAAGATGCTCCGAGTTGGACCCTATGGGGCGTCTGAAACCACTAGCCAATCAGTGGATGGTTTCTTCAAGGACTTCTCACATTTTTTTTAAATACAAAGGAACTGGTGAAATGAAACACTATCCCCTTCAGTTCAGAGAAGGACCTTGAAACACAGCAAGTTGCTACGTGGGAGGCGTTTTCTTTGCAAGGCTCACCCATAGCAGTTTATAAATATAAAGAGGTGTGTTAAAACTTTGTAGCAATTTATTTTTCTCTAGTTCTGCAATCTCATAGCATTTTGTACAAAACAAAGAGGCGATATCAGGGGAAGGATGGGATGGTGGCTCAAGCGCCTCTGGGCCTCCTTGGCTCCCAGCACAGCACACAGGGAAGGAAGGAGCGGGGAGCCTCAGACGCTGTCAAGGGCCCTGAAGCAGAGAGGGCCCGGGGCCTCCCCGCGGGGAGTCTGACGCAGTCTTGGGCGTTCATGCTGGACAGTTCCAGGGGGACAACAGAGTACAGGACCTGCGGAAAACCATGGGTCCCAGGAGAAAAGAATGGCATCACCCCACAGGGCTGCATGGTTTGTCTAGTTCCAGGCAGCAGAGGGAGAGAGGCAGCCGAGGCTGGAACAGACGGACCAGAAGGAGAGCAAAGGGGCCACCCCGGGCCTTTCGCTCTCTCCACCCCACCGGTCCCCGCTGCAAAGTCACCCCAGGGCCCCCACATCCTCACTGTCCTACAGAGCTCAACCCGAGTCCCGGGGCAGATGAAGGAAAACTCTGCCACATGGAAGGGTTCCTACAGCCAGAGAGAATCAAAGTAAGTGATAATCAGGAAAGGTCCTAATAAGCTATAGTTTCTGAGGGTCACAGATGAACTAACACCGAATAAACTAACACCGAAGAGGAAATCTTGTTATGAGCAGCTATGTCAGAATTTTCCCTCTCATCCTTCTTGTAATGATAAAGGAGTAACAATACAAGGTACACACAAAAGCTCCATTTTCAGGGATATGAACTGAAAGTTACAATCTTCATATTCAAAAATATAAGTAAGGGCTCGTATGAGTAGCTGAGATCAAGTAGAAGCCACACGGAAGAAGGGAAGGGAAGACACATGGGACATATCAGGAGAGTCCGGCCCTGGCCGTGTGGCTCAGCCGGCTGGGCATCGCCCTGTGCATGGAAAAATTGCCGTTTGATTCCCGGTCAGGGCACATGCCTGGGTCTCAGGCACCATCCCCAGTAGGGAGCGTGCAGGACGCGGCAGATGGATGTATTGCTCTCACATTGATGTTTCTCTCTCTCTCCATCTTCCTTCCTCTGTCTCTCTCTCTCTAAAAATCAATAATAAAAAAGAGAGTCCAGAAGTAGCAAAAACCCAAGAGTCCACCAAAACTACCCTTCTTGCACGTGAGGGGCGCTCTTGACCTTCAAACGCTGCGCTTATGTCTATTCAGAGTAAGATACAAACCCCAGGACAAGTGGAGTTCCAGACAGTACAAGAAAAAATTCCGAAAACAGCAACAAAAGTTTCCATTCTCAAGAGAAAAGTATTAGCAAGAAACAGGAGAACATGCCCAAGTATTCAGCTAAGAATTAAAAATGAAATAATGAAGTAATCACACTTATGAAGAAAAAAGCCACAAAGCATAAAGAAACAATGTGCAACAGATAGTGTAACCACAGCACAAGATGAAAGGAAATGTAAACGGGGGCTGGCAAATGATTAAAAACCACATTTATGACAAAAAATAAAATTGGGGGAGAAAATGAAATTATAGTGGTAAATTTGGAAAAAAAAAAAAAGTCATTATAGGTAGAAATAAAACATGAAATAAAAGGAAACAGAATAAAGAAGAAAACCAAAAATGGCTTAGAGAGGAAATGAGAAATGTACAATATCAGCTAAGGAGATTGATTTATGCAATTCAAGTCTCTGAAGAAGAAAGCTTAAACAGCCGTACAAGACAAATATTATAGCCATTATTTTATTTTATTTTTAAAAATATATCTTTATTGATTTCAGAGAGAGGAAGGGAGAGGGGGAGAGAGATAGAAACATTAGAAACATCAATGATGAGGGTCACTGATCGGCCGCCTCCTGCACGCCCCCCCACCAGGGATGGAGCCCACAACCTGGGCCTGTGCCCTGACCAGGAATCGAACCCCGATCGCCTGGATCCTAGGTCGATGCTCAACCACTGAGCCATGCTGGTCGGGCTACAGCCATTATTTTAAATATGTTAAATAACACAGATATTTTTATTTTATTTTTTATTTTTTAATTTTTTTAAATATATCTTTATTGATTTCAGAGAAAGGAAAGGAGAGGGAGAGAGGAAGGTAGAAACATCAATGATGAGAGAGTCATTGATCGGCTAGCCCGAAACCCGGGCATGTGCCCCGACCGGGAATCGAACCCCGATCAATCTCAGGTCTATGCTCAACCGCTGAGCCACGCCTGGACGGATGATACAGATATTTTTAAATAAAAAATATGAAAAATAACAAAAGTTCAAAATTGAAAATAACTGTAAATAAGTATCAGAAAATTGGATTAATATAGTCAACAGTGTGAAATATCCTGGTAAAACTACTGACATTTTTAAATAGCTTGATTTTTTTTGCTTTATTGTGGAAAATATATTTTTCTTAATTTTCAAAAGAAAAATATCAGACTACTCTTAGTTTCCGCCACATCATCCAACAACCTGGGATGTACCCCAGGAAAAGAGGGTGAGCCAATGATTTCATCTCTCAAACTTAATCATAATATGAAGGAATGAAGTTAGTACTGTCCCCTTTAATAATAAAGGACCTTAATTCACCTCTTACAGATAATGATAAAGAAAAATAATTAAAAATATAGAAACTCCTCAATAACATAACTAGTAAGATAAACTATATTGGCATGTGTACATAATTATGTGCAGGTCTGGGTGTTTTTACGTATAATATGTTTGTTCTATAATAGAGCACAGTGTTTATGTGCCCATTGGATAGCCACAAAAAATGACCATATAATATAGCACATGAAACATATCAATAATTGCAGAGTGTATTCTTTAATAAAAATATATAAGAAATAAGAAATTAATGACTCAATGAGAAAAAAAAGAACTCTCCCAGTCTGGCCACTGTGGCTCAGCAGCTGAGCATCGACCTAGGATCCAGGAGATCGTGGTTCGATTCCCGGTCAGGGCACATGCCTGAGTTGAGGGCTCCATCCCCAGCAGGGGGCAGCTGATCAATGACTCTCATCATTGATGTTTCTCTCTCCCTCTCCCTCTCCTTTCCTCTCTCTGAAATCAATCAAGATATATTAGAAAAAAATATATTTAAAAAGAAAAAAAAGAACTCTCCCAACTAAGAATGAAAAAAAGAAGTTCCTAACTTTGTGTCAGAAAATAATTTGCAAATTTTAATCACAAATTTCCTAAAAAAAATGATACTGAAAGTCAGAACTTTCACACAACTAAAGCTGAATTAGATGAATAATAGTCTAGGAAAACATAATTACTAAAACTATGCAAGCATGATTCAAAATCTAAATGAAAAAAATTATGAAATTGTCAAATAACAACACTCCTCTCTGAGTCAAAAAAGCAACAAGCTCAGGAGTTTTCATGGGAGATCTATGAGACCTTAGAAGCAAGTGATCATAATATCATTTAAACTGTGTTAGAATATAAAAGGGAAAAAAAGGATTTTGAATTAATTTTACAAAGAAGAAGCTATAGTAGTCATTACCCTATCAAGAAAGCACAGGAAATAAAACCAGACCTCAATATTTCTTAACAAAAAGAGTACTGTGAAAGCTCCACATAAATATCAGCAAATTTAATACAGCAGCTTGTTAAAAAATGTAGATCATGATCAAGTGATGCTAATACCAGGAATGCAATAATAGTTCAATATTAAACAGTCATATTAATAAGTCTAAAGAGGAAAATCAAATAATCACCTTAATAGATGCTTATTAGTACATCTGGCATAATTCAACAACAGTTATTTATTTTAAAAAATAGTTGTCAATCATCTTGCAATATACACATATATAATACTATCATGTTATACACATTAAACTAATACAATGTTATGCGTCTATTATATCTCAATATAAATGGAAAAACAGGACCAGATGAATACCACTTTTCCTACAGAAATATATTTATTTCGACCTAAATGATGTCAGCTTAACATGGAACATTATAGGCATTACCACCAAGAGGGGAATAAGCACATGGCGTCCCCTATCATCAGTATCCCTTAAAATCGTATTGGAGTCACAGAAATCAATCAACCAGTCATTCGTATTCAGTGAGTTAGAAAAATCAAAGAAATTGGATGTATGAAAGTGGTAAGAAAGAGAAAGATTATCAATATTTACAGAAGTTAGAATTGTATATGTGGAAATCTGAGAATCACGTGAAAAAATACTATGCAAAGTTAATATCAGTAAAATCAGTAGCTGGCATATAGAAAAATAATAACTACTATAAGATATATTAGTAGAATATCCCATTTATAATCAGAACAAAAAGATGAATATGTTAAACCAATAAAAACATATCATAACTATATAGGAAAAAATTAAAATGCTGATAATTGATACCAAAGAAATCTTGAACAAATGAAAAGTCACATATCTTGAGTAGAAAACCTCTCCATAATTTACATGGCACTTCTCCATAAGTTAACTTGTACATATATTCATTGTCCTCATAAAATCTCTTTCTTTTTTAAGAAGTTAAGCTTGCCCGGCTGGGTGTGGCTCAGCGGTTGAGCGTCTACCTAGGATCCTGGAGATCATGGTTCGATTCCCGGTCAGGGCACATGCCTGGGTTGCGGGCTCGATTCGCAGTCGGGGGCGTGCAAGAAGCAGCCGATCAATGACTCTCTCGTCATTGATGTTTCTATTTCTCTATCTCTCTCCCTTCCTTTCTCTAATATCAATTAAGATACATTTAAAAAAAAAAAAAAAAAAAAGAAGTTAAGCTTATTCTAAAGTCAATATGGACATTATAGCAAATAAATGTAAGCCAGTGAAGCTCCTAAAAGGGCAAGGGGAAAAATTTGGTCCTACCAGATACTAAAATGCATTACAAGTTGTTTCAAGAAACTGGTGAACTAATTCTTACATGTACCAAGAGATCAGGTGAGAAATTTCAAGGAGATGTGTGGTTGGCAAAATTTTTAAATGGCCCCCAAGTTTCCTGTGCAATACCTTCCACCTGAGTGTAGCTGGGCCTGTGAATGTGAGGGAATGTCACCCCATGCTTAATTTACCTTGCATGGCAAAGGTAAAATGTTGTTTGGATGTAATCAGCGGCCCTAACCAGTTGGCTTTAAGTTAATCAGAAGGAATAAAGCGCAGAGCGGCACGGCCCTCAGGGTGCCCCAGCTTGACAGCCAGCAAGAAAGCAGAGACTTCAGTCCTATAATTTCAGGGAACTGAATTTGGTTCGCAATCACATGAGCTGGGAACAGCATAACCCAGTCATCAGCCTGACCAATACAATGACTCAAGACCCAGAGAGCCCAGAAGCAAAACAAAATCAACTACAAAACAAAATTTTAAATGTTCTGTGGGGGGAAAAAACCCTTAACAAAAATCAAAACACAAATATTTGGTAAACGAGAAAAATAATTTGTATTCATAAATTATTGCAAAATGAACTTATCCTTGCAATATGTGAAGTTCTCTTAGAAAATAAGACAGCAGTAATGATCATAGAGAGAACCTTGGCCTAAGAAACAAATAGAAGATTATGTAACAATAATCGTGAATGACTCTTAAACATACGAAAACAGCTCTGAAACACTCACAATAAGAAAAATATATTTTAACTACACAGTGGTATAATTTTTCTCCTATGAGGTTGGCCAGAAAAAGAAGGTTGGCAGTGTAATCTATTGGGGAAGCTACAGGAAGACAGGTATTCCCATACATTTCTGGTAGGAATATACTGATTAGTAGAAACCCTTGGAATATTATTTGGCACTATCCCAAAATATACCAGTACATACTTTGATACCATAACCTTACTTTTGGATTGTTTCCTAGACACACTTGACTACATGAGAAAGAAAAATGTTATTCATTGCTGTGTTGCCTATAAAAGGAAAATTTAAAACAACCCAAATTTCTATAAAAGAGAAACCAGGGACATTTATATCCATCTCTTATTGAAGAATGTTAAAGTGTTCTTCTATTTTTGCTATTACTAAGAGTATTGTTGCAATGACTTTAAAAAATTATATCATTGCCCGGCCGGGCGTAGCTCAGTGGTTGAGTGTCGACCTGGGATCCAGGCGATTGGGGTTCGATTCCCAGTCAGGGCACATGCCCAGGTTGCGGGCTCGATCAATGACTCTCTCATCATTGATGTTTCTCTCTCTCTCTCTCTCCCCTCCTGTCCTCTCTCTGAAATCAATAAAGATATATTTTTAAAAAAAACCACACACACAAAAAAATTATATCATGGGCTCTATCTGATGGCAATATTCAGGGTATGTGATATGAGCCTCCAAATAAGCTATAACTGGGTCCTCAAATGAATCAGAGCGGATAAGAGGGACAGTGGTAGGCTGTATGTCCTTCTGTGCATGTGTTTGTGTGTATGTGGGAAGGAACATTAAAATGAATCTAGGATTTGTTTCCTGAGTTGGAGAGAGCACAGCACAGCCTTGAAAGCATCTTGGAGGAGACTGGTAGAGACATATGTGTTTCGTTATTAGTGCTAGAAAAGTGAAATAAAATTTTAAGACTCTAAATAACTTAACTCAAACTTAGAGAAAATTGTGGTTGAACCTGAAGTCCACATGCTTCATTGGGCAGTTAATGAATAATTTTTAAAAATGGTAAGAGTGTTGCCACAGGTTTTTTGAGAACACATTCCATTAAGCCAGCCATTACCACCTGTTACTGAGATAAGAGTAAAAGCTTCAAACAATTTTCAAGTCAGGTATCTTAAGGACACTGTCCATATACATTAAGTACTTTGGGAGATTCTTTCTTGTCAGATTTAAACTTGTTTGAAATCTTGTTATCGGGAAATTGAGTCCCAGCCAGTTTATTTGCAAGAAGCTCTCTTGGGACATCCTCACTTTACCAAAATGATTTATTGTTAAATAACACATCAGTTAAGACACTAATGTTATTTTAACTGGTTTGTGGCATGAAACTGTATTGCTCTTTTTATGTTTGTATTAGGAAATTAAACATATCAACCTTTAATATTTAACCAACAATGGCCTCACCAATCTTATTATATAGAATAAGTAGTATATAAGTAGTATAGAAATTATATGCACAGTATATAAACCAATTTGGTAGAATTTCCTGCAGTGATGAAGATGTTCTCTAACTATGTACAGTCCAACATGGTAGCCACCAGCCATGTATGACTCTTGGAAAGATGTTTCCTCTTACTACACATGATGCTAGTAAAACAAATGCATTTTACCATACAGTGACCAATTAAAGTACAACACGGGCTTTTTCTTCTGCATAAGGTAACCTTTAATGGAATTACAACACAGAACTCCCGAACGATCAAGTAGGGGAAGGAAGTAAATAATGACTTGACCAAAAGAACAAAAAACAATCAAAAAGTAAAAAGTAATGTAAATACTAAACATAAAATACGATGGTAAGAACATGATTACACATATTGCCACCCTTAACGTATGGGGAGTAAATTCTCACAGTGAAGGACAGTGTGTTAGACGGGATTATAAAAGAGACTAAAGCCAAACACTGTTTAAACTCACCACCACCACCACCAAAAACCCTGAAAGCAAAGGGATCACCAATACCCGCAAATAAAAGGAGGCTGGGCAGCAAGGTAGCAGGCCAACGCAAAACAAAAAGTCATCACTGTAACAAAATCGGCAATACCACTGTCAGACAAAGTGAGATTCAGGCCTAAAACTACCAATCAGGAGAGAGTCGTTCATTATTTTAAAAAAAGGCAAACATTTATCAAAACAATAATAACAGTAAATAGAAACTAAATGTAGAATTTAGAGATAAAAATGCAAGGAGACCATGATACAATATATAATTATAGTGGGGCATTTTAACTTGCTTCTTTCAGAATGGGTTAGGATTAGTAAACACATTTTACATTTGATGTATGTGAATTGAATATAATCGCAGCAATGTGACTTGACAACTCTGGAATGTAAAGTTGGTTGCTACCTCTCTCATAATAATGCCTGGTCCTGGGTGCTCAATAACTATCCAAATGGAGAATCTCATTTCCTTCCAATGGAAAAGTAAAATAGAACATAGATTTATATTTTGAAAGATCAAAAATATTAAATTAAAAATTTCAAATGCACCAATGTATAATTTTTGGATCATATTGGAAATTACAGCACCTGAGAGAGACTAGCGGAGGATCAGGTAAGAAGCTTGTTCTGTGACTTTTCACAATTGTCAGTTTGATTGTCATATTGAAACCTTATTTCCAGCAGGTGTTAGGTATCATTCTTAAAAGTCAATGCAAATACAGAGGTGGGAAAAAGTAGATTTACAATTGTGAGGATGTGAAAGAGTTTAGTCTGGCATTATTATTTATTAATTCTTGTATTATTTCCATCCTAACAACTGTAAACCTACTTTGCCAGCCCAGTCCCTGCATGTGCTGATGAAATGTAAAATTCAAATTAACTGCTGCAAGAGGCATTTTATGCATATTCTACTTCCTCCTTTTTTAATACCCAGAAAATAGGAAAATGATCTTCAAAGGTGTTATTCTTAAGTCAGCAGCATGGGAGCCCCTTCCAGAGTGGCCGACGTGAGGGCCAAGCATTCCCCAGGGTGAGGTCTGGGGGACACCAGCAGCCAGAGGGACCTGCTTCAGCCTCTGTGCCTCTGGGCGAGCAGGGGCCCCCATGCTGCCCCCCGGCCCTCACGCTCCAGGTCACCCTGCAGTGTCGCACGTAGGACAAAACAGTGCTGTCAAATACGCTGGAACTGCCCCAAAGGGGTCCTATCCTTCTCTTCTTATTTATGCCAATTCATCAGTCCCTTTCTGAGCAACTATTTTCTGACAAAGAAAATAAGGGATGAACATTTTAACAAACATATGATAAAAATAATAAAAAATAAACTTAAAAAATAAAAAATAAATGAAGAAAAAATACTGGGTTTATCTGTGTTCAGTTCATAAGAAAATATGGGAACTGTCTTAATAATTCAGACAGTAAATCTTTAAACTTCTGAAAGGACAGGATATTTTCAAACATGCAAAAGTAAAAAGAAATGGTGTAATAAACCCTCATATATTAATTACTTAGCTTCAACAGTGTTATTACTTCAGCTGTTCTTTCATACCAACTTTATGCATTTTTATTTAATTAATTTGTTTTTTTGTTTGTTTGTTTTGCTGTAGTGTTTTAAGGCGAATCCAAGACAGTGTGCCATTTCACCCATAAATACTCAGTAGGTATCTCGAATACAGACTGCTTTATTAACATAAAATCTAAACAGTAACTGCTAATATATATTAATCACCAAACTAATGTGTTTACAGTCTTTATTTGTATATAACTACAACTAACTGTCTAACCTGGTTTATAACTTACAGTTTAGGCCAAACCAATGATTAAAATAGTCTTTTCAGGTAGCAAAAGTCTGCTCTTAGGTAAAATGTTCCCTTCCATGTTTGCAGCTAAAAAAGCATCTAGATGCACATTAAAGACTTGGGTAGTTTGCATCTCAGTGTAATGAGGTTTCCCTGGTTCCACGTTACTCCTCAAATGCCCTCTGGTTGGAGGGTTAGGCACCTCTGGTGTCCACTGCAGGGTCAGCACACTGTTTCTGCCAAGGGCCCGAGAGTGAATATCTGAGGTCTTGCAGGTCTTGTGGTCTCTGTCACAACTCAACTCTGATTTGTAACGTCAAAGTAGCCACCCACAGTGCATAAAATAATGAATATTAGCGTGGTACAATAAAACATTATTTACAAAAACCAGGTGGAGGGCCGGATTTAGAGCCCTGATCCACTTGGCCATGTTAACTTATGTGGCTTCCTTGCTGGAGCCTGTGGTTGTGTTACATGGATGGCAGATATCACATAGTCCATGGACCAGACTATTTACATCATTCCCTGGCTCTCTATTTATTAGCTGTGTGATGCTTAGAAAGTTACCTAACCTTTCTGTATTCAATTTCTTCATCTATAAGCGGGATATTATATAAATAATTACCTTATAGGGTGTAAATAAGAAGTTACTAAACACATGTAAACAGCTTAGAATAGCAAGGAGAAATAGCAGCCACTGCTTCATTTATGATGATCTTGGGGAAGGGCAGCCCTCTGGCCCACACCAACTCAGTCTCCAGTTCAGTCCTGACTGCAGAGTTCTGCGGTTTTCCAGATTTTTAGAACCTGGCCCATTGGTTTAAACCTACGCTCCACAGTGGTGTTGCTACCTTTAGGCCACATGGCACGCCCCGGATCTAAATTCATCTCAAGGATCAGAAAATAATGGAAACTTCCCTCTGCATGATCACTCTGACCCAGGAGGGCAGCCTCTAAGTGATGGGGCCCAGGAAATCCTGGGAAGGCTGCCGTGCAGTCTCCTTGAGAAGTCTACTCGAGCCCTTTCTTACCTAAGGCCTCTCCCATCACCCCAATGGGGATGAGAAGACAGAATTCACATCTCTCTCTCTCTCTGAATCTCCTTCTCACAGCATCCTAAAACTAGACTAAAGATATGTGTGTGTGTGTATACATATATATATACACACACACACACACACATATATATATATATATATATATATATATATATTCGATTTCCACCACACAGTATTCTTAGAATTAGCCTTGCTAGGTACACAGGCATTCTGTCTACAGCATGGAATTATTCTGTGGTTTGGGTATGTTAAAGGGAGAGAGAGGGGCACATTTCCACAGCAGAGTGGAAAGGGCACTGATCACAGATCCTGGCTGGCAAGGTTTATTACGCTTTTGCATAATCAAATGATGAATGTCAAAACCTAAATAAAAAACTTGAAACTTTCTCTTTGTATTTCTTCGTAATGGAACTTAACCTCATTCTAAAAGTGTTGCCAAGGTTATACAAAGGTGAACTTCAAGAAGGGATTAGGAAAATAATAAATATTAATCATGTTACATATAACAGGGAACTCATATTCAGTGGATTGAAAAAGCCGTATGTTAACCTGATTTTGACCCACTGGGCATGAAACAAGCACCAAGCCACTAGCACATTACATTTTAGATAGTTAAGAAACAGACCTGGAGAACATATTCCAGATGATTCCTTCCTTAAAAACAGTATTGGTATGTACAGTTAGCCCTTGAACAACACAGATTTGAACTGTGTAGTTCCACTTATACGTAAATTTAAAAAATAAATAAATATATAGTCAGCCCTTCCAAAAAGTATTTTTTATCCCTGGTTGGGAATCCACAGATACAGAGGGTCAACTATATGCATTGTTCTGCACAATTTTATATAAGGGACCTGAGCAACTCCAGAATTTTGTATCCATGGGGATCCTGGAACCAAGGGATAACTGTAGTTAAGTTTTTTTATTATTACATCTTTATTTTATTTAAAAATTTTTTAAATTTATCTTTATTGTTGAAAGTATTACAGATGTCCCCTCCCCCCTGATCCCTTCTACCCTGCACCCAGCCCCCGCCCCAGGCCTTCACCACACTATTGTGTGTCCCATGGGTTATGCATATAGCCATATAAGTTCTTTGGTTAATGTCTTCAGTCTGTTTCATGCTTTTCTGTCTCTGGATCTATTTTAGAGAGTCAAAAGTTATACATGGATTTTCAACTGCACAAGGGGGTTAGTGTCCCTAACCCCTGAATTGTTCAAGGGTCAACAGTATACTGGCCTCATACTATGATCTCCTTGAAAGAAAATAATGCACATAATAAATAAATGCAATATCGTGTATGTATAGCCCATATAATTTAATAAAAAGGATACGTATGTTATAATATATATAACATACATTTATATAACCCAATCCAATACATACGTGTTTATATACACATGTATATATTACAAAGAGTTTCAGGTGCATTATTTCATTAATAAATCAATAAACTGAAAGATCGGAAATGTTTAGGGACTTTCTTACGGGTGACTTTAGTCAGAATAAGGAATGCTACTTGGCATTTTTTCCTCTACTAAGCAGAGACTTGTCAAAACTCCCATTCTGTTAAAAATGCTATCCTAGTCTCCACAGGCCGATATTCAAATTCTAAGCAACCCTGAACATTCATCTTCTGCCCGATGCCGAGCCTCAACTTCAAGTCTTGCTGAGTTTGTCCTTGGTAACATCAGCTCGCGTCGCTGCTCTCCTTCGGTGTCCTTCCCCTAGCGATGGCCTGTCTCTTGGAGGCCGCCGGTCCGCCTGCGTCCCCGAGACAGCCCAGTCCAGGCCCCAGGCTGCAGGCAGACTGGTATCTCCCAGTGCAAAGCAGATGCCACCGCCTCGCCCACTCTCACCCTGCTTAGCAAACTTAGGTGGCTTCTCGTTGCTTTGAAGGGTGAGCTCGAAAACGCACAACGCAAAATATTGGGCCCCAGGTATGTTCGCCACTACTCATGTAGCCTCCCCCTCGACTCCCAACTCGGCCAGAAAGACTGTCCAATAAGCCCCTCCCTGCTAAACACACGACCTACTAACATGTCACTTCCTCCACAGGAAAGCCCTTCCTCCCACCTTTCAACACGACACCCATGCTCACCCGTTTAGACACCAGGCAAATGGTTGTTTCCTCGGGAAAGCCTGGCCTCCCCTCCACCCGTAGGAAAATGCCACATTACTATGCATTCCTTGCACTGGAATCACTTCCTCATAGCACTTACTATGGTAATAATTTTAGATTTATCTATGTAATTACTTGAGGTAATTATCAAAGCTCCCCAAAGGCAGGTATTTTTTCCCCCTGATTTTGTTCAATTTTCGGTTCCCATAGCTTAGCAATGCACCTGCCACACAGGATATGCAATAACTATTTGTTGTTAGAGAATACATTTGGAAAGAATAATAAATACCAAGATATTCTACCAACTGGTAGATGATGCTGAGAAAATATAGATTAGAGAAATAAAAAAAACACAGACTTCTCTAAATTAGGTCAGAGGTTCAAACAGCTGATTGAGTCCTCCAGAATAAAATCACTGCACATGACGACAATGGGAGAGTGCTGAGAAGTTTGAGAAGAATGCGGGGTTTTCTTTATTTCTCTTACATTTCTGGACTGTCCATTTGGGGAACTAGGTTGGCGAGGCCCATGGCCCAGTTCCAAGGACGTGGAAAGCAGCATGACAGTAAGATTCTTCAAGAATTTGTTAGTAAAATCTGTTTACGACCCTTCTCTACTCTACCCAGAATCTCAGAGGCTCCCATCTATTAAAAATGTACCCTCGATAACAAAACAGGCTACATGGAGGTCACACAGTTAGAGGTTTTGACACTAAGCTCATTGCTCGTTGCACTAAAATACACCTGCCGCTCTTGAATGAAGCCTGTTATAGCTGGCAACCAACCAATTCACTACAGCACAGTCATCAGTCTTTGTTCTTTCTATTTTTAGAGTTGCATTTTTGTTTATTTTTATTTATTTATTTAAAATCTTATTTTTCCATTAAAGTTCAAATTTAATATTGTTTTGGATTAGTTTCAGGTGTACAGCATAATAGACAATCATATACTGTGTTCTCTTCCATGGAGTCCCATCTACATTTGAAATGAAACGAGTCATATTTAAGGTTGTTTTAAGAATTCAGCTGTTGCTAGTCAACAATGTATTAGCCCAACTCTCATAAGTTTGGGAAGGATCAGTCATATTCTTAGTAAAACACAACAGACCAAGGCTCTGTGTGTTTAAAAAGCACAAGAATTAACCTTGTTGATGACAGGTGGAACGCAGCAACACTCTTTTTCGCATCAGTCAGTGGCTAGCACAGGAATCTTGTGTTTAAATTTTATCATCTAAATTTCACTCCAAGGCTTCTTGAATTTATATCTTTATCTTTCATTGTTTATCAAAAACCGAAACCCATGGCTATAAACTGAGGCTGTTCAGGAACTGTAAAAATAGAAGGAAAAAAGCCAGGAGGGAACTAAGAGAACCGCAGCCACCACCGACTGGTCTACAGCGCTCTCCTCGAGGACTTCCCTTCTCAAGGACATGAAACATCGGGTCTCTCTCATGCATGACCAAATGAGAAGGTCTGGGGCTGTAAAGCAAAGGAATCTAAGTAGACAGGAAAACACAGAGGAACCCAGGGAATGGGAAAGCTTCAGTTTGCAGGGAAACCATGGGGCAAAGCAGGAACCGAGGGCAGAGCAGGCATATCGACGGTGTTTTAAACTCTCCGCCTTCCTCTTTGTCATCGTGGAGCCTGTGGAGGCCTGCTCGGGACAGGACTTCGTAACGACAAATAGTCTGGAAGGCTGAGGTCCAAGGCCACTTTTGTTGGCTATGAGCCAGGTCTCCAGAACACACAGCTCTTCTTCAAACTGAAGGGGTTTATGTACAAAGCAAAGAACGACACAGTGACCCCCGGTGGCAAAGCAAACCAGACCAGAGTCACCTGGGGAAAGGTAACTGCTCAGGGAAACACTGCCATGGTTCCTGCCAAGATCCGAAGCAACCTGCCAGCTAAGGTCACTGGGCACAGAATCCGTGTACCCCTCAAGGATTTAAACCTATTAAAAAGTAAGTAAACAAAAGTGGATTTGTTCTCCTGTAAAAAATTGTTTTTCACGGTCTTTATAAATGTTACGCCAGAAGGAACATTTCCTGCGGAATGACTGAAGGAGCCTTGTAGCACAGTGTGGGTGTGGCATTCGCATGGGTGTGCAGCACCCAAATCCACACGCATAAATGCAGGCCCTGGATAGGACATAGCACTGCCAGCTGTATTACATATACAGCACATCTTTATGAAAACTGTAAAGTATTAGCTAGTCACTCTAGAAATGGCCCTAGAAATGACAAACAATACTTTCCATTTATCAAAAAAATGTTTTGTTCATCTCATACCAATCCAAGGTTAATTTTATGTATAGGTAAATAAATTGGCTGCTTTGAAGAGGGATTGAAATATGACCTGTATGTAGTGAGGGGTGAAATAGGCAAAGGATGGGCTGAATCCTAGCCAAATCTAAAACACTGATTCAACAGAGTATGTGCATCCCCGTGTTCACGGCAGCATTGTTTACAATAGCCCACTGGAAGCAGCCCAGGTGCCCCGCAGCAGACGAGTGGACAAAAGCTGTGGTGCATTTTCACCACGGAATACTACTCAGCTGTCTTTGCAACACCGTGGAGGGACCTGGAGAGCATTACGCTCAGTGAAACAAGCCAGTCAGAGAAAAACAAGTACCACATGATCTCATTTATATGTGGAACCTAACGAACAAAATAAACTAACGAACAGAATAGAAACAGAGGCCTGGATACATGGAACAGACTGGTGGCTGTCAGAGGGGAAGGGAATTGGGGGGCTGGGTGGAAAAGGTGAAGGGCATAAGCACATAGACACAGACAATAGTGTGGTGACAGCCAGCGGGATAGGGGGGTGGAGTAGGTGGAAATGGGCAAAATGGGGGAAATGGGGAAGGAAAGAGACTTTGCTTGGGGGCTCAGGTGCACAGTGCAGTGTGCAGATGATGCTTTATTGTGTGGTACGGTTGAAACCTGTATGGTTTTGCAAACCAATGTCACCCCAATAAATTCACTATAAAAACATAGTCAAAGAGTGGTTCCTATCAGAGAAGACTGAACCTAAAATTAGAAGACACGTCCGAGGTCTTGTAGCCTTTTCTCTTTAGGCTAAATCTCAGGGAGCTCAGGGAGAGCATGGGGGTTGGACACCTCCTTCCCCTGGGGGGAAGCAAAACAGAACGCAAGTTGGGAGGATGTCAATGGCCAAGACCAGGGTAGAGAGGTCAAACTAGCCCACGATCAGAGGGCTAAGAGGCAGGAAGTAAAACAGAAGAGTAAAAGCCAATTTTGCCCAACTCTGCTTCCTAAAGGTAAGTTGGTAGGAGGCCTAGAGAAATTCTGGAAATACAGGAGGTTTTTCTAACCTCTCAGTGTGCTCCCAGGGGAGGCCACGGCATTAGGGCCCATGAGAAGGCTGAGGTAAAAGTGCGTCAGGATATATTTATTTATCTTTATTCCAACAGATATGTAAAGGCATTTCTAAAGACTCATAAGCCTCAACAGATATGTAAGTTAAAGGTGGACCGGAAAAAGATTATTGCATTGACCTACACATTGCTCCAATGAGGTCCAAATATAGTTGTGAGTATGCGCGACACAGAGTTTACAGTATTGCTATTCATTAATTATGGTTATTTTCCATATCAACAATTGAAAACCTACTTTTGCCCCACCCTCTATGGCTCTAACATTTCAGCAGCCTAATAGAAGGGGGGAAAAAACCTAATCATATAATTCACAGAAATATAAATGCAATATAAATGCCCCAGAGAAAATTAACAGTTAGACTAAAGAAGATATTTCTTATGACATCACCAAAGCATGATTTGCCATTGGAATGTAACAGAAAAACTGAATCTAAAAACTGGTGCTGTTGAAGTTTAATATACGTTTAGCAGCAAAAATGATAAAAATTATAGCACAGTGGCTTCAGTGTGACTGTGCAGAACAGGGAAAAGTGCCACATCCAAATACTACTCTCTTAAAAATGCTCAGGCCGATTGAGAAGAAAACCAGGAGTGCAAGAGAAATGCGACAATAGGAAGAATATGAGAAACGTTAAAATCCAGGGACTCAGAACCCTTCTGAAGGCAAAGGGAAGCTCCCCTGCCCTTCCTGAGGGTGCCGCTGCAGCAGGAAGGCAGGCGTCCCGTGGCGGAGGCGAGGGGCGCGTCTGCGGTCAAGGAGGGTGGGACCCCAGCGATAACGAGCCAATCCTTTTTGGGTGATTTACTCAGCACATGTCACACACGTATTTGACACTGTCAAAATACAGTCAAAATTACAATGGCATAAATAGAAACGTCAAAGAAAACAGGGCTAAAGGGAATTGGCCGATGCTTGTTCTAACAATGCTCGCAGGCAAATGCCAAGTGGAGCAGGGTTATCAAAGCCATTATTTCTCCTGGAACTTTCCACTTATATACATTTGCAGAGGAATCCTTCTTTTTAGAACTCTGGATAAAAATATTATATCGAGGCAAAATGTTTTTCATTTGGTGTTTTCACATGTACAGAAAAGATAAAAAGACAAACATATATATATCATATATATGATATACATATATGTTATAGATATGATATATATCTATATCATATGAAATTTCATGACACAAAATTGAAAAGCTGGAGGGAACTAACATGTTCATGTGTAACAAACTCCCATGAACACAGCCTATGTTATTGCAATTCCAGTAAATTAAAGTTTTATCTCAACTCAACCAAGCACATTTAAATGCAAGGAAGAGAGAATCATGTTATTATAAGGATAACACCGAATCTAATCTACTGCTATTTTTTTCTTCAATAAATCTTCCACAGACATTAGGCACTTATGTTCTTGTTGGTGTGAGGATTCGTCCACTTTGGGAGCCGTTAGTATCAACTTCTCCTAAACGGATGGCAAGGTAGCTAGCTAGCCATTGGCCTTCTCCAATATCTCCCGCAGCTGAGGGAGAAAGGAAGAAACTTTTCTTGGGAGAGGAGGAGCGAGGGGCGGGGAGAGGGGTGCCACCCACCCCTTCCGCACCCCATCTGTCCGGCTCTGTGGATCTCGGGTGCTGATGAAGCGAAGGGTGGGGTCAGAAAGTAAAATAGCCAAACCCCAGGTCGATGGACAGAGTTGGATCCCCGCTCCTTACACCTGAGACCACAGAGAGGCTGAGAAGTACAGGGACCAGCGTGAAGCCAGGAGGCTCCACTGCTGCCCGAAACCGTCCTCGGGGCCGAGGTGGCAGCCCCTCTTCCTACTGAGACACGCATGTGAACCACTGCCCAGGGTGCGGGGTGCCCCGTCCACCGTCACTCCAACGTGTCGGGCAGTGTGACCGAATGTGGACTTGGAGCTTGACCAGCTCTGGTCAATCGGAATGGGCCAGGTTACTCATAGCTCAGCTCCCAATTATATGTTTCTCAACACCGTGTGTGGGCACAAAAGCCAGTGTGTCTGGTGTGTCATCCATAGGAGGGAACGGAAGCACCTGAATAAATGAGAGGCCTGAGTGTGGCTGCAAACTATTGAATCACTGCCACTGACCCTATGACAGCCACATGTCCCTGGAACGTGAGCTCCAGGGGATAAGACCTTCTTCTGTACAGTGTGACCCACACGACCTGGAACAGTGCCTGGCATGAGGTAGGCATTCAATCAACATTTGTGGAAGCCCTAGGGGCGCCTCGCCACCAGCACCACCGTGCAGTGCTAAATGCGACGGACCACCTATAACAGCTGCCTTGTCAGTACCTCCTTCGAAACGACCACAGCTGGTCTCTCAGGTAAGTTCTTTGCTAAATCATTTTGAAACCAAAATTTACAAGTTACTAGCACAATCTCTTAGACCCTTACCCGCCCACCCACCACCCACACTGGCAATAGAAAGGCTATGAAGCTAAAACCCCTGGACACATTGTGGGCTCGGCTCTCTGTGTATAGAATAAATACAGAACAGACCCCCCGCACCCGGCATAGCCATCCTGTTTTAAAAATCAGGAGTGTCTGCCACCGAGGAATCAGGATTTGATATCTGCCCCACCCTGGGAAACCTCAGGATGGTTCTAATATTCCAACAAGAGTGGTACGGCTCCTTCCACGTAACTAAACCTAGGACTTTGGAGGAATAAAGAAGCCCTGTCCTGAGGGTGGGGCAGCTGAGACCTGTGGCTGGAAAGCGAGGTGCAAGGAAGGTGAGGGATCCGGCAGGAAGTTGCTGGAGAGGCCAGGATTTGGAGGCAGACGCACTGACTGCTTCGAGAGGAAGCACCGTGGTGAGAAGAGGGCACGTGTTAGCTCCAGCTGTGGAAATGTCCTCCCGTCCTTCCCTCTGGCCACCAGCCTGGGCACGTGTCTGGGGCCAAGGGCTGTGGTGTCCTATGGTACAAAATTATTGATAAGATCTGTGCTCTGGCCACTCCTGTTAAATAGTACCTATGTGTTTTCATCTCGGGATAACGCTGTCTAATAGGTTATAAAGTCCATCAGTTTATTAATTAGGCCACCGTATCCTGGGGAATTGGATGCGAGAAAGTAAAATAAGTAAAATAAAGACATCTTAAAAGTCTCCTGGGAAGATACGCTGCACTTTCTTCTCCTGAGTTTGGTAAACGGGTAGGGAAGTCTTTAGAAAACAGGCCGTATAAAGAAGTGGGGCTTATAAAATTACCCAAATTTATTACTGCCTCTTTGTCTGCTAAAGTCAGAAGATCCACTGTCTTGTAGCAACTTGGTAATTCTAGGTTCCTCTCCGGACTCAGGTGCTGTCCTGTTAACTTTGTGACTATAGCTGCCATCTCTCTCCTAAGGCTGCGTCCAGCCCCTGGATGTGCGCTGGAACGTTTCAGAAGCCAGGTCGGTCTTCTGCTGAGGGGTAAACATCTGCTTTCAGGGAAACTCCCCCAAGTCCTTTTCAGAACAAGGGGATGGTAGCAACCAACCAAACAAAAGTTTAGAAACGGGAGGTTAGCCACAATCTGCTTTCTGAACTACCTTCTTCCGGGGGATCCTTCAGCCAGAGCCAAAATATTACTTTGAAGCCAAGAGGGTTTTAAAGTGATGTGTGTTCCTGTCAACCTGCCAGCACCAATGAAAAAATGCAGACATTATAGAAGGGGAAATGATACATTCCCAGGAATCAAATGGAAAGAAGAAACCCTGGTATCAGAGTGAGGATCACAGGAAACACAAGAGCATGTGCCTCCTTGAAGAAGGTCAGTGCATCCTAAGGGCGAGTGGCAAAAGAATATTTATAAAAAGATGTTAAAAGAAACAGAAAGAAAGCAAAAATGGAAAGGAAGGGAGAAAAAAAAGAAAACTGTCCACTTGTGAACCCTGACTTTTCAATGCCATGTGTTTTAGGGGTGCTGTAATTAAATAAGTATATAGGAAATAGATGGAAAACTACAGAATAGAAGAGACAGACATAAGTGAAAAATCAGAGAAAGTTATTCAAGAAATCACAGAGAAAATACAAATATTTTTGTGTAGAAAAGCTGACCTTTTCAGAGAAACAGATTAAATGGAAAACAGGCTCATCTGAATGCCCAGCCTGGTAAACAACATTGCTTGTTAATGAAGTGCCGCCTCACAGGGTGGACAGGCCAGTCTGAACCAGGGGATAACATCAGTATCCTTCCTGCTCACTCTGTCCATGTGGAACTAGCATCTCCATGGCCCGCTCTGTAAAAACATAACTTGCTATGAATTTAAATCTCTGACAGCCCATGCTTCTGGCTGATTAAACTAAGATGTTTATAGACTCTGTGGTATGAATTCAACTCAGGACCAATTAAAAGATGCATCCCTGGTGCAAAGGGTCCCCTGGCAGGGCGACTGGCCATTCAGCATCTTTCCACGATCATCTATCTCTGCAGCTCCTGGATACTAAGATGTTGGCTCTGGCTCTGAAGCGAGGTCATTTGTCTCTATCATCAGTTGGCAGACAGTGAGTGCCAGTTAATTCAAGGTTTTGAACATGCATTTCTGGGTTGGAACAATTCACAATGCAAGTCCATTTTGGGAATGGTTCTGTCCCCTCCATTCCTTTGCCTTCTCTCTCTCTCTCTCTTTTTCACATCTCTTGTTTTTCCTCGTAAGCACACTGAGCAAACTATAACTCACTGAAAAGCCAAATCATAACCCCAGTTGCATTTTTGTGCTCATTCAAGAGCCCTTTCCTGAGCAACGCTATAAAACTGGGCACATTCTGGGTTGTGAAAATTTCAAAGATAAAGCCCCAGCAGTCTCAAGCCCAAAGGGTCTTACAGCTCTGTGAGGTGAGACTGAGAGCTACACAGAGATGACATCCTGTGATAAGCACTGGGACCTGGAGGTGCAACAGGCACCTCCCCTGACCCAGCCTGAGGCTGGGCGTCAGGGCACCTCCTAGATCCAGGGCAACAGGAAACCACATTTCTTAGCATGAGAAATTCACAAGCATCAATATATTTAGCAGAATAAGAATAGATATTACAGTATCTTTATTACTGAAATCCTGCTGTTTTCTGTGCATTTTCCTTGGCTCTCTTACAATGTTGCATACCACAGAAACAGAGCTAGAAATGTGTTCCTCCTACATCTTTGTTCCTAACTATTTATAGGTTGAACTATTTTTGGCAAAACTGATTTAAGGTTGCCTATGAACACTTAAGTTGCTGAACTATAATAGCTATTTTTCAATGAAAGCTTGATTTTATGTACTTCCAGAAAGCATCACGTGTTAATATGATTATTAATTTCCTCAAAAAATAATGTAGTCTGAATTCAGGCTGCTCAGTTATATTTGTGCAAAGAAGTGTGAGCATTCACAGCTGTCCTCATGATGGCATTACAGAGCCAACAAATTCACCAAAGGCCAGCACAGGACTCCTGAAGTGATTTAATCCGACCCCAGAGCTAAATTCACGAAGAACCAAACTTACCCTTGAAATTCTACTTTCTTCCTTTCTCTTTCCTTAGGATTATTTCCCCAGCTTTAGTGGTGAGCCTATTACCAAGCTGAGGAGCCTATTACCAAGAAGACAGGGGGACTCATGGTTATGGAATATGTTGGGTGCTATGAGCTGTGCTGGAGAGGTTTGAGTCTCACAGAGCAAGGTGCACTTGCGAGCATTTGGAAAACCAAGCAGTTGAGACTCCGATGGAGTAAGACATCAGCTCAATAAACACAAGACAGGACCCTGAGCCACAGATTAAACTTTCTCTGCTCTACAAGTGGTTTCACACTGAGAAATAGGTTGCAAACTGAGAAACCCGGGCCTGACCCTCGGAATCAGGAAGTTTGTGGAGATGCTAGTGGAAAACCACCCCGGGAGCCCAGGTACAGCTGCTCCACGGATGTCACTCAAGAACCACCGTGTCCTGACTGGTTCCCTAGTTCCTAACGGCAAGGGCAAATACCCCTGCCACTAACGTGCATTAACTGATTCAACCGTCACAACCACCTTATGAAGCACGTGCTTGTGTTTCCTCCATCATATAAATGAGGACACCAAGGCTACAATCAATCACTAAACAACTTGCAAGAGGGCGCACGCTGGTGATTAGGCAGCTGGGATTCAAGCACAGGCAGGTTGGCTCTGAGCTGTCCTTTTAACCTCGGTGTTACCCAGCTGTTCAGTTCTGCTATCCCAAATCCTATGCAGTGTAGGACCCACCCCTGCTGGGTCTGTGCCAGTGACAGGAAGTGACTTTTCTAATCCACAACTTTCACTGGCTCCCAATCATTTCCACTGCAGCAGGTGAGCTGGTGGCTTACAGGCCACTCCATACTCCATGTCTTTTAAAAAAATTAGTTGTAATGCTACAAAATTAAAATTTTCTTACAAGAATGCCTGGTATATATACACTTCTGGGAAAAAAATGTCTATAACAACACTGCATCGGCTTCATTAGACTGGGCATGTTTCTTCTGCTCATCACAGTCCCCTGGACCCTGCCACCATCACTTACGCTTCCAATCCTCCAACATTGCAGGCTGAGTCCCAGAGCCATACAAGCACAAGCACGGACTCCAGTCCCGGGGATATGGGAGAAAAGATGCTCACCTGCTTGTTACCAAAAAGCTTCGTTTAAAATAGGGGACTAAGCCAACCAATTAATCTGACCCCTGGAACAGCCATTCCCACTGTCAAACCTATCTCTAAACTTGCCCATTATTCTCTGAGGCACATGCAGTGCTCAGTCCCAGCACCCACTGTCCCAGCTCTCCTTGCAAACTGCATGTCAAGCACAGTCGTGGTAAAAGTGTCCCTGTAGTCAGCTCCTCACCCCCACATCTCTCTCCACTCTCACCAGCCACTCGATTTTGCACCAGAATTTTTCTGTTGCTTCAGCCTGGCTAATGCATCATGCCTGGAACCCCAGGCCTTCTCTGAATACTTTCTTTAATCACAACAGGGAGTCCTGTTGTCCCAGCAAGTCCCTATAAATGTCCTTCTTGGGGCTAAATCCTGTTTTTCTTCCTCCACACCATTCAGCAATCATAATACCTCCATCAGGATCTATGACCAGATTTCTTATGGCCACAGGCCATCCCAGATGGATCCTAGCTCAGAAGCCCACACTATGACAAAGCAAGTGTTTTTTTATAAAGGTTAGCAAGCTGGTGACCCTTTCTCCGCTGAAAATGTTGAAGGAAGTCCTATCTGGAAAATAAAAGTGAAGCAGGAATGGGAAAGGGCCCTCCCCTGGTTCTAGGTGTCTTCCCCTAGGTATCTGTGTGATGCACTGTGCTTCCGAAGGCCGGTGAGGTGGGGCATTTGTGCACAGTGCCTGATACTACCCTTAATGGGGCCAACACGTGTAAATGCGTGGCTTCTTCCCCATCCACAACTCGGTACGAGCACAGGATACCCGGCCGGCGTGGCTCAGCGGCTGAGCATCAACATAGGATCCAGGAGATCATGGTCCTATTCCTAGTCAGGGCATATGCCTGGGCTGCGGGCTCGATCCCCAGTCGGGGGCGTGCGGGAGGCAGCCCATCAATGACTCTCATCATTGATGTTTCTCTCTCTCTCTCTCCCCCTCCTTTCCTCTCTCTGAAATCAATAAAGATATATATATATATGAAAAAATGGACACAGGATGTCACTCCACGTCTTCCAGTTCATAAAAGCACCCAGTCGACTTACAATCTTTGTTTCCTACCTCAGAAAATTTCATGTAAGAGCCATCTAACATAAGAGAAAATGGAATAAAAAATAAGATCCATTGAATCAGGCTACAATGATAAGACAACACTAGTTATTTTTAGTGTTTCAGTTCCCTGGGCCCAAAGGTTTCCCCCGGCAAGCCGACATCCTTGAGCTCTGGGAGGCCTAAGGCACAGGATGGATTGCCATTGGAGGGCTGTAAAAGCTCCAACGTCCTTTCATTTTAACTGCCCGTGCCTCATGCAAAGGAGCCATTAGAGTACTCCTTGCTAATACAGAGATAAATGATTGCCTCGTTGGGAGCCTTGCTGGGGCAGAGGACAAGCAGAATGAGTGAGTACAGAAGCCACCCCTAGTCTTAGGCAGATGGAAGACTCCCGAAAGAAGGCTCTGTAGAGTTTCCAAGTGGAACCTCCCCAATCCCCACAGCCACTGCTACAAGCACAGGGCTGCGGTCAGGTGACTGTGACACTTCCCAGGTGGTGTTTTTGTTCATCTTCGAACGCATTTCTTCAGGTTTTTCACGAACCATAAGAGGAAGGCCATCTTTTAATATTTGCCAGAGAATGCTGATGGGTGCAATGAGGGAACATTTGGGATGAGGTCTCCCAGGAGGTGGTTTTCCAGGACCTAGATGCATCACGTTGTCCAAGGCAGCACCCAGAAAAAACTGCCACTTGACATTCTGAGCCAAAGAGAACTCAAGGGTTTAAATGTTTCGAATTTCTTGACCTACTTAATACCATTCTATAAAGTTCAGTTTTGAAATACACAGTGCCACCTTCATTAACATTTAGAAAATAAAGATCTTTTCCTCAACCTCTGCCTCTGAAAGCACAGGGGGAAGAGAAGGGCTGGGGTGCTACCTTCCTCTCTGGGTCCCTTGCCTCACTTGGTTGTAATTAGGCACTTGCTCAGCAGGTAATCCACATTGCCCTGAGCCCCCGCTCACAGCTCCTGAGATGGGCCTGGAGGCTCTCCTCTCAAGTTCAGTTATTTCAATCCCATTGATCTCTCATTTACTTTAAGAAGTAGATTCAATAGCAAAGCATTTGTTCACTATATTTTGAGAACTCTTCCAGGGAAAGGCCATTACTTCTTGCAGTAAGCTGAGGATAGAAACGATTTTACTGTCTCTCAGGATAACTAATTTCAATTGATCCAGTTAAGCTATAAAACACGTTGCCACCGTTAATTATAATTCATCAATCACACCAACACATGGCATTCACTGGTGGAGACAGCCCTGCGTATGTGTTTGAGGTATGCAAACAATATTGTCAGAGATCAGTTTTAATAATCTTCTACTCTCTGTTCATTGTCAGGAAAATGTGATTTAAGGAAAATCATTTACCCATCCCCAAACGTATTAATGCAAAGCAAGTTTACTTTTTTATTCTTTATAAAAAAAATCAACACAGCCAACAGAAATCAGTTGACAAGTATAAAAGGTTTTCAGTCAGTTTAATATCCATGAAGTGTTTATTGATGTGTGAAGCCAAAACATTATTTAGATAAATGCCGTTTTGTCTGTGTGGATTTTGAAACTGAATCAGATGGGTTTCTTTATGGTTTCTTTCTAGGTAAACTTTAAAAAAAGGATTGCAAACAAGTCAGAAGTAGTTTCAGTTGATGTTTTTTCTTTCCAGCAGGTGCTGACACTGATGGAAAAGTGGGAGACTTGGGACCAAAACATGAGTTTTCTCCAAGACCAGTAGCAATTTCCCTCAGCGCTATCAAATGGAGGCAAATGACCAGCATGTGTTCTGCTGCCTGGAAGCTTTATTTGCTAATAACCCCTCCAGAAAAAACTCACTCATTCATTCACTGTGCAATGACTATCTATAAGACCTCTACAGGGCACTGAGCGGGGCAGAGACCAGCAATAAACAAACCAGGTATGGTGTCTATCTCCGCACAGCTGACAGTCTCAAGAGGAAGACAAACCTTCAAATAAATGACTATAATAAAGTGTGCTGTGCCCTGGCTGGTGGCTGGGTTGATTGGAGCATCGCCCCATGCACCAAAAGTTTGTGGGTTCCATTCCCAGGTCTTGGGTTCGATCCCTGGTCGGGCACATGCAATAGGAAACAGATTGCTGTTTCTGTCTCACATTGATGTTTCTCTCTCTCACTTTCCCTTCCTGTCTCTAAAATAGATAAAAACATATCCTCGGGCAAAGATTAGAAAGTAAATAAGTAAAGAAGGGCACAGTGTGAGGAGGGTGAAGCAGACATGCTCCCTTGTCCAGAGGGCAGGCAAGATGTCCTGGTAAAAGTACTTTTAGGTGCATAACTAACGATAATTCATAACTTGTCAGGTAATAGAGAAGAAAGGATAGCTCAGAGCAGAGGTAATCAGGGCTTCTAATATTTTTTAGCCATGAGGTACTCTCAGCCAAATTGTCAGGCTATGTGTGGAATAAAGAGCGATGGTTACAGCCAGGGACATGGGGCTCAGCCAGTAAAATGAGTGTTAAAACCAAGAACTGAACTCCAGTCCCATTCAGTCATTTAAGAGCCTGTTTCTTATTCACACAGGCCCAGCATCGGTTCTCATATCACTGTATTAACCCAACCAGCACAAAATCGCTCACTTGCTCTGCTGTGTCCACTCCGCTTCCAAGGGCCTCTAAGGGGGAAAGCGTCTCACATTCGTGGTACAAGGGGTCCTGCTGGGGGCGCTCTGAGTGAAAGAGAGGGAACAGGGAAGAAAGTGGAGAGGGGTCATCGGGGTCTAGTCCCCAGGCACCACTGAGACCCCAACGTAACCTTCCTCTATGTGGCGTCCCTGGGTGCCAATTGGCACCACCCACTGCAAAGCAGAAGGGACTCTCAGCAAGGCGCGCAGGTCTTCGGGGAACTCACCAGGGCACCCGCGCTTCCTCCCGTCTCAGGTGGCAGTTTCATCGTGACATTCAGTCGGAACAAAGAAACCGAGAGTGGGTCCCTTACTTGGAACTAACTGTTCAGTGCCTTGGCGACTTAGATGACCTTACTGCAAATCCACATTTCAAATTATGGACAAATCTAGGAGCATCCCCAACACCTTCATAAATGTCTGTCCTGTTCATCAGGACACGCGTGTGTGGCACTCTTACGCGGGGCCACTGCCCGGGGCTCCAGCGACAGGGGCCCTTCCCTAGCTACGCGCTGTGGCCAGAATCCAGCTAAAGCCAAAGGCTACATATCTGAAGATTAAACCTTCAGACAGAAATACCGAGGGCCTCCTGCCAGGTCACGGAAACACGAACGCTGTGATGTAACAGGCCAGCACGGGGCACGAGGGCACAGCTTCCTCTCGGGGGGGTGGGAGCCGCACCCAGGACGCAGGGAAAGGACTATGGGCACGAGAGAGCCAGGAGGGACGGTCACTACTGACGACAAGTGCTGGGGTCGTACCACATTCCCTGGAGAGAAGAACATCATTGTCATCTGTCCCCAAAGTACAGATTATTCATGATCACTTGCACCTCACACACACACGCGCACGCACACACGGATTACATAATTCCTTTCAGTTTTCGATGCAGTGTTTTTTGTTTGTTTGTTTTTTACCATTCTTCAAGTTAAAAGCCCTATTCTAGAAGAGAATTATCTGACCTGGGTGACCTTAACCTACACTTGCAATCATGCCAACGCACTGTTTCAGTGAGAAATATAACTAAAAATCAACCAGTGAATGCACAACTGAGTGGAACAACAAATCCACATTTCTCTCTCTCTTCCATTTTCTTTCTTTCTCCCCCCTCTCTTTTTAAAACCAATAAATAAACAAATGAAATATTGTACTGCCTTTAAATCTTGAGACTTCACAAATCATGACACTTCACAAACCTATAAAAGAAAATGCACTATTTTCATTAACTGTTATGTTTTATGGGTTTGAAAATTATATTCTGTGCTATACACATACAAAGTTCAATTAAAAATGTGTTTGAGTGTTAATTATGTGCTAAGCATTGCAGATATAAAGACATGTCATTTTTATGTTCTCAAGAATCTTGACCTGTCTAACAAGCCAACTCATGAAATTATATTAGAAAAGTATATATCATCGTCTATGCAGTCAGGATAAAAATATGGTATTTACTTGTACTTATAGGGGAGCTTTTTTGAACTCTCTACTGTAAAACTTAAAACATCGGTTTGCATTATTTAGTATGATCCGGTCTTTGTGACAATTCAAAGCAAAATCATGTTAAAATATTCTGATGAGTTTCTTTACACCTTCCTAAAAAGATGGATTTATTAAAACGAAAACATCAGCCAAGTATGTAAGATAACCTATGGGAACACAACAATTTATTTTTGTTCAGTGTTTAGTATTTTTCATAAACAAATTTCTAGTTGAGGATAAGAAACACATTTTAGAATCAGGGTATTCACATCTTACACAGTGGCATTTCATTTAAATTAAATGCAAAATACACTGATGCTTTAAACAAAAGGGGCCATTCTTGGATGGGTTTGTGTAGTATATTTCCGGTTTACACCACTCCCTTGAGTTCACGGATTTTTATGTGAATTGGGGCCAGTTATCTATTTATACCCATTACATTTAAATAATATTTTGCCCTGATACGTATTTTGGAGAATGAATTCTGGATGCATATAATAAACTTACTGTTGCCAGTAAATAAATAGGTCCTCATCTTAGTTAAAACTGGGTTCTACGCACAGTATACACAAAAATATTCAGTTCTTGGAGGGCTGTTGTATCTCTTTACTTCCTTTTACAAAATATTTGCCTATTAAAGCCTTAATAACATCGCATGCAAGGTGACTTGTCTTTTCCGGGACATTGTGAATCAGGGCATCACCAGAAGAATGAGAGCTGGATGTTCCTAATTCGAAGCTGAAGCACAGTCGTGCCCAGCACAGTTACAGTCTATCTCCTAAAGTCACTTTTTCTTCAAATACAGGGTGTCCCAGAGAAATGTATACACACTGGAACACTGCCTTTAGAGTGGAAATGCATAAAGGGGTTGGCAAATAAACACACGTACAAGAGCCAGCACTTCTCTTTGAAAATAATTCCCTACACAGCATCTGAAGAAGATTGCTCCCAGACCCCGGACAGCCCGACTGCCACCATCTTTCTCTGATGAAAGTCACCAATCCGGCCCTGAGCCTCCTTCACTGGCCTTTGCCTCGAGGAAAACCAGACTCTCATTACCAAAACAGAGCCCAGCTTCTCAGGTCCTGCCAGTGCCTGACCGTTCTAGAAAATTCATATTTCAATATCCTATAAATAAAATAAAGATCATATAGATGCCGTCTTCTGTTGAAATGTCAGTCTGTGCAGCTGCATTCTAAGGTAAGCTTTCGAAGTTTCCTACCCTTACACACATACCAATTCGGGGAAAATTCAGCAAGAGAGAAACCAATGACTACCAACGGAAGATGGTATTTAGAGCACACACGTAACCTACACTGAGTAGTATCGATAAATTATGAGATAGATGTACATGTGTAGCTTTTAAACCATAAAAAGAAACTTGAACAATTGTTATCTCTGAAGTGTTGGATTCAGAATCACAGTGGGACACTGAAACTTTAATTTTATCTTTTAAATTATTTGTTTTAAACATATTAGTAAGCTATGTTTTTAATTAAGTAAAATACTTTTAAATGAAATATTTCAATATACATTTGCTCTCAGAGAGCTGAAAGGCACAGCAAGAACCATTTGGTCTACCCGGTGTCCTCTGGGCTGCAGGTGGCTGTTCAGATCTTTCCTGGGTTAGGCAACTGAAAATGTCCAGACACCATGGGATGAGGGATGAGTTCGATGAAGCGGGGGTTCTCCATCTGAGTCAGTTAAAAGCTTTAAAAGAGAATGAAACACCAATCTTCCAGAAATATCATGACAGCCTCAATGGAGCCAGAGAAAACACTCGGGGGAGGGAGCTGCATTGGAGCGAAAGAAAAACCCGAGTGAGGTCCAGGGATAGGCGGCAGGGGCTGGGCTACGGGCCAAGCTCGGGCCTGGGACCTGGGGACTCGGTTTCCAAAGCGCTCCCGTCGGTTCCAACAGGGCGCCTTGGGCAAGGGGTCCCTTCTTCTGTCTCATCTGATCAAATGAGTAATAAATGAAAATTGCAACACAGAATGTGTGAGAAGATCAAATAAGTTCTGACATGCTTACCACTCTGGCTTACAAACGATAAGATAAACATACCTAAATAAGTTACAGTTTCAGCTGTCAACCGGTTCACTAATTACCTGGTTAGGCTGGGTTTTAGTTGCCTGATAGCGCCAAGGGCTTTACACTAGGATGCTCCTTTATCACGTGTTTCTAAGGAAACAGCATGAACGGAATCTTAAATTCCTAAATTAGTTTCTCCTTGTAACCTGTTCTTTCTCATCACACTCATATTCTTGTCCTAACTGAAAAAGAGCACAAGTATATAATAGTCATTTTATATTCATTTTTGTTCTTAAAGAACTTAAAGAATTTGAAGCTAAAAATTTTAAGAAGAAAGATAACAATAAAAACCAACAGTAATTCTAAATCTGAGGGCTATTCTTTCCCTTAAAATAAGAATTCAGACTTGGAAAAGAGGTTGTGGATTTTTTGGTTTTTCGTTTATTCAACCTTGGAGCCAGGTTCAAACTCCTGGTACAGAAGCTTCTATGGTCTTAGAGACTTTTCTAGACACTCTCCCACTTATTTTGTTACATTAACATTTTGAACACATGACTGCAAACAATTCATTCCTGTTCTCTGTTTATTATTCTTGACGGTTATTTTATATTCATTGACAACAGTTCAGAAATTACATATATTTTCAATTCTGAAGTTACCAGGATATGTCTGATTAAATTAACCCTTTCCGTTTTTCGGTCCTCTCTGAGGTCATCATCACCGCAGGATGCGAAAAGCCACACAGTCCCAAGTGGATAGCTCGGTTTGCAAGGAGGTTGCCATCATCTTCTTGCTTTATGCTTCTCAATAAAACTTTGGATTTATATTCTTTTTATGCCAATCATATGTATTCAAGGGTGAGTAATACTGGTGGGAAATGAAAAATGAGTGTTTCAGGGTAGGTCTGGCTCAATTTTTTAAAATGTTTTTATTGATTTCAGAGAGAGGAAGGGAGAGGGAGAAAGAAACATCAATGAGGAGAGTCATTGATCGGCTGCCTCCTGCACGCCCCCCACTAGGGATGGAGCCCGCAGCCCGGGCATGTGCCCTGACCGGGAATCGAACCCCGATCTCCTGGATCCTAGGTCGAAGATCAACCACTAAGCCACACTGGTCAGTCAGGCTCATTTTTATCACCAAGAAGTTTTATTCTTTGAGGGGGTAAAAGGGTGAAAGGAAATCACTACTTTTCTTTCAAAGAAAAGAACTGGTGCAGTTCTCTCTCTGCCTAGGATTTTTATGAACTGAGTTCCTTCTGCGTTTGGATTACCTCTTATCCAAATGCTTTTCTTAATTACTATTATTCTTCCAAAGTTCACCCAGTGAATTTACATGAAAAATAGCATTTTGTAAAAGAAACTATATATTATGAGCATACTAAAATTTTTCAAATAGATTTTTATGGGCTATCTGCATGTGAGAGATTCCAAATGCTCATTAAATATTGTTTGGTGCATTTTCTTCAAATGAATGCAGTTCCAAAGGGCCCATTAAACTTTCGTGTTTTTTAATTACTAAAATTGAAACACATTCATTTTAAAATTTAAAACGTACATTTTCAAAACTTGAGGAGCATAAAAATAATTCATACCTTAAAAGTAATAAATAATTTAGCCCTGCCCAGGTGGGCTGAGTTGGTTAGAGCATTCTTCCCTTGTGTGAAAGGGTTGTGGGTTCGATTCCCTGTCGGGGAACCTACCTGGGTTTCGGGTTCGATCCCCAGTCAGAGGGAGCCAATGGATGTTTCTCTCTTACATTGATTCTCTCTCTCTCTCTCTCCACTCCTCTCTCTCTAAAAATCAATGAAAACATATCCTCAGGTGAGGACTGAAAAAAAAAGTAATAAAAATTCTAAATAAAGCTTTGTAAAATAAGGCCGAAAGCGTGCATAAAAAAATCATTCTTGTGCTTTCCTGGCATTGCTGAATCAACACCAATGTCTACTCTAAACAGGAATTTCTCTAGCTGGGGAACTGTCCTAGACAGTAAGCAGAGAACCGGAGAGCAACAGATGTGTGTAATGTGTGTAGATGGAGATCACCAGGTCAAGGTAAAGGTGCAGCAACTTAGAACAATGAAGAGCGACACATATAATTGCATAAAATACATAGACACAGCAATGTGATGAAGGATGGAACACTGCTCGAGATCTGAAACACCTATTTGAAATAAAAGGGAATTTTAGTCTATGAAAGAAATTAAAAGACAACTCCAAATTAAAAGCTGGGGGGCAAGAGACAAAGGTGCAATCATTAGATTCTTCAACCAGATGATAAGTGCAGACGCCTGCACTGGTCTCCCCAAGCACTCCACCTCCCTCATAACCTTAAACAGGCCGACAGCTATAAGGCCACAGCAGGCCTTCTCAAGGAAAACCAAGGTAGCCCCAAAACCCTATGTTAATGTCTTCTAAGAGTCAAAAAAGACAGAAACAGAATGATGACACAGTATGTCACTGAGGGGAGAGAGAAAGAATGTAGCAGGTCAAGGCCACACTGAAAATGACTGTCAGGATTAGAGGGAACATTAAAAGCCAACTCAAAGCTTTTTAAATTCGGGGGGGGGGGGGCGGAATAGAAAAAGGTAAATAATGTGTTTTGTTTTTTAAACAACAACAAAAAAATCCAAATCTACAAAACAGATAAATCACAAGTGATTATTCATTTTTTTCAAGGTATGTTTTTTTTGTTTTTTTTTAAATATATCTTTATTGATTCCAGAGAGAGGAAAGGAAAGGGAGAGAGAGATAGAAACATCAATGATGAGAGATTCATTGATAGAGCCCACAACCCAGGCATGTGCCCTGACCGGGAATCGAACCCTGATCGCCTGGATCCCAGGTCGACGCTCAACCGCTGAGCCACGCCCGGCTGGGCTATTTTTTTCAAGGTATCTTAAACCACCAAATTCGTTATATGGTTAGATCTACAAGCATTCAACGTTCACACGCAGCTACAAGATAAACTCTTTTGCAAACTACCGTTTGGATAAGGCTGCGTTGCATCAGACAGAGCCCCCCTCACCCCACCTGCAGCAGGCTCCCTGGTCGCCTGCCGGCCTCACCAGCATCTATTTCTAACACTCTTCGAGCACTTGGCACCCGCCGCTGGGCCCTTCTTTCTGTCCCCTGAGTTGAATTACTTTTCTCTCTGATTAGAGGACCTGACACCCATATCTGCACGTGTCTCATTCTTTATTCTCACCCGAGTTTCAGTTCAAACGTGGCCACGGCTGGCCCCATGATCCAAAAACGGTCACTCACACCCCACCCTGATCCCCTCCACTTATCACCATGTTTTCTTCATAGAAAACAGCAGCATCTAACGTCAGCACGGTTGTTCGCTTGCCTGCTCCGGTGTTGGTCCTCTAACTCCCACCTCCGGAACGTCACCTCCGCACGGGTGGTGGGTTTACTTCTGTTGTACACTATGTGGATCTAGTATCTAAAACAGACCCTGGCCCCAGGAAACACCCAAAATATTTATGGAATAAATAAATGACTGCATTTCTGAATGGCACGTATTTCAAGGCATTTAATAGCATTGTCAGGAAAGGAATGAAATAACCCCAAATGCCTGAAGTACGAACTACGTTAACCTAAGAGAACAAACGTCCTAAGAAATGTGCAAAGCGCTAAACAGCGCCCGCAGGACCCTCTTTTGCATGTGATGCAGTGAGTGGAACAGAGCGCCGAGGCCCTGTCTTCTCAGCGTCAGTTCTTGCTAGTCGGCGGGGAAGAGCAATATATCAGCAGTCCTGCTTCTAGGACTCCAGTCCATTAGAATTAATTAGCTGGTAGCCATGGTGTTATGTGACATTTAGCCAAGAGGTCATTTTACCATCCCTACATGCTTATAAGCAACAGCGGGGACAGAGGCAAGGGGAAAGAGGCGAAGGGGCCTGAATAGCCTTAAAGGGATTGTGTCGGTTGCGTTCCCACAGTCTTCGTAAGGAAGGCTACCATTTACTGAGCCAGATACTATACAAAGTCTCCTAGGCGCATGTTTCTCTTTCGTTTCTACAACAGTCCTCGGAAGCAGCATTGTGATCCCTGTTTTTTAAAAACATAAAGTTGGCCCGGCAGGGTGTGGCTCAGCGGTTGAGCATCGACCTGGGATCCAGGAGATCAGGGTTCAATTCCTGGTCAGGGCACATGCCCGGGTTGCGGGCTGCAGCTGATCCATGATTCTCTCATCATTGATGTTTCTATCTCTCTCTCTCTCTCCTTTCCTCTCTCTGAAATCAATAAAGGTATATTTAAAAAAATAAATAAATAAAATAAAATAAAAACATAAAGTTGCAGGTCAGAAAGGTTAACGCCCAGTCCATTCACACGGCTAGTGGGCCGTGGGCCTGGAGTCTAAGCATCGCTCACCTCCCCTGCGCGTTGAGCCACCGCCACGGTGAAGGTCATCCATGAGCGGTCGCCTCCAAGAGCCCCGTGTTTTCCTCGGTCGTGTGAGAGGCTCCCCCCCACCCTCTCCTCTGCCCCCTGTGCCTCAGATCCGAGAGCACCCCCAGGCCTGGGCCCTCCGGACAGGCCGCACGTGCTCCGACCCGGCGCGCTCGGCTCCACGCGGAGAAGCTGTTCCCACTCCGTCCCCTGCTCTGCCTGCCGGTGCCATTCGCTCAGGGAGCCCTCTTTGGGATGAAGAAAGGAACACTGGCTCTCGTAATCAGAATAAAACTAAAGCTGATAATTCGGGGCACGGCTGTTCATCTGTGGCTTTGGCAAAATGCACTGAACGTGTCCAGTGTGAAGCGTGCTGGACGCTGGGCAGGTAACACAGGACGCAGACGCTTCCACGCGCGAACCCGGGCCCAGGGCAGGCGTCACTCACTAGCCCTGGCGCTATTTCTGATTGAACCCGGGTGGGGCTCGGTCGCAGAATCCTTGTGATCTCCCTGAGACGCTACCGTCCATCCGTCAGCACTGTCATGAGGAGTGAAACCAGTGGGCTGTACCTTTGGGTGGGGAAATAAAAGTTAACCGATCTTTGCAGAATGAATTGGATTCGGCTTCATGATGAGGGTAAGGGCATATCAAAATGAGTGAATATTGTAGAAGCAGAGAATCAGAGAAGGAAAGAGGTGTTTTTAGGAAAACAGAGACTCTGTATCACAGCTGCAGTGTGTAGATTGGCAAGTGGGAAGGGTGCACAGTCAGCACGCCAAGGAAGGCCCTGCCTGTCCCGGTGACACACTGAGGTGCTCTCCGAGCTAGCAAGGGGCCTGTTTAGAGTGGGGGCTCTAAGGCAGAACCTGCCAACGGGAGAGAGCTCAGGGAGGCCGAAGTGGGGGAATAGAGACAGTCCCAGTCAGATAAGCGGCCGTGATTACAGCCAGGAGGAGAGCAGTGTGATGTTCACTCGATCCCAGCCTTGGCGACAATGGAAAGCCAGTGGATGCGTCCCAAAGCCCAGATACTTCAGGACATGGGAAGGGATCGGTCATAGAGAGTGAAGAAAAGGAAAGGGGAGGGAAAGTTGTGCAATTATAGCTAAACGTTTTTAAGATCTGCCAAAAACTGGTGTGGATCTTTTAATTATATTAACAAAATTTCATTTTCTCAGAAATCCTATGGAGCAACACTCTCAGCACCCCCACGTTACAGAGCAGGAACCTGAAGCATGTGGCATCAGGTAAACCGGCCGGGATTCCCGCATTAGGTGTGTGGATGAGAGAGGGTGGAAGCCTAGCTCATTCTGGCTACAGACTCAGGCACGAAACCAGTGCCTCGGGCCAGCAGCAGCAGCGTAACCTGGACCTGAATGGAAATGCACATTCTCAGGCCCTACCACAGACCTGCAGAATCAGAAACTCCAAGAGGGGGACCTATGCAAGATCTGCTCCCACACAACTGGTCTGGATCTCACTCAAGTGTGAGCAGCATTGCGCTAAACCACTATACGTATTTTTTTCTTTTTCTGTTTTCAACCCCCCCAAATTTATTGAGATATAATTAACACACAACACTGTATAAGTTTAAGATATACAACATGTTCATTTCATACACTTACAAGTTGCAAAATGATTACCACAATAGACCATTATATACATCTGACACCTGTCTGAAGCTGAGATATAATGCCTGGATAACCGAAAGGCTGGACAGACTTAAAATAGAGAGTGGAAGGTAGAAACTGTTTTGAGAAGAGATCATGAGCTTGCCATCCCTCCGGTTCAGCTGAGGATGATCAGTGAGTACATAAGTGGGTGTGAAAGGCCAGGACTTGGGAGAGCTTGAGGCTAGAGATAAAGATAAGCTGTGTATCCACAAAGGGCATTAGCTAAAAAGGCCCAAGGGAAGAACATTCTTTCCATTACTGAAACAGAAAGAAAGGATACCCAGAGCTGGAGGAGTGGAGCCAGTAGGAAGACTCAGCTGCCACCATGCAAGCTTAGACTCTGCAAACCTCTCCATAATCACCTCCTATTACAGGCTATCATGAAACTGAACAATTAAGGGAGAAGATAATTTCTAGAAAGAGCTGCTAGAACAGTGACAAGTACCAAAGTAAAACTAAGAAAGGATTATTGAACTTGTAAATTTATTCACTGAATTTCTTAGAGAAAAGAGTATCACACATATAGAGGGAGAGACTTTTTTTAAAGGACTGTCATGAAGGTGCGTTGAAGGGAGTATCAATGGCAAATATAGACAATGCTTATCAGAAGTTTAGCAGTGACGGCTGAGAATCAGTAGGGTGATGGTGATGGCAGGGCAAATAAAGGTGTGTAAGTCTGCAAAGGGCTGCTGGTTGTGCAACCACAGGGAGCCATTCACAAGAAATATAATGCAGTGTCACCCCTGAAAATGACATTGGTCATCTTTCTCCCAGAAGGTCTTGAGTAAAGAATTGTCATTTATCGCGAGAAATCCCACCACTCCAAAGAAACACTGAAATCAGTCCATAGTTCCAGCAGTCTAGCTCTGCTGGACAGGAAAGAAAAGACAACTAACTAAGCATCTCAGCTTTCTAGGGTCTTAGGTCAAAGATTCTAAAATAAGGGAAAGGGGCCCAGCTGGGCGTGGCTCAGCAGCTGAGCAAGACATCCCACAGCTTGAAGCCTCAGTTTACTCATCTAAAAAATTAGGATGGCCCAGCCCGTGTGGCTCGGTGGACTGGGTGTCGTCCCATGTGTCAAGAATTCACCAGTTCAGCCCAGCCGGGCACGGTTCAGTGGTTGAGTGTTGACCTAGGATTCAGGAGATTGAGGTTCGATCAATGACTCATCATTGATGTTTCTCTCTCTCTCCCTCTCCCTTCCTCTCTCTGAAATCAACAAAGATATATTTAAAAAAAAAGAATTCACCAGTTCAATTCCCAGTCAGAGCACATGCCTGGGTTTTGGGCTCGATCCCCAGTGGGGGGCGTGTAGGAGGCAGCCGATCAATGGTTCTCTCCCATCAATGTTTCTCTCTCTCTCTCTCCCTCTCCCTTCCTGTCTCTCTGAAATCAATGAAAACATATTTTAAAAGATGAGAATGATAATAGCATCGTGTAAAATGATAGTATCACATGAGTGTTGCTACAGAGACTAAGTGAGGGCCTACTCTGGGGGGGAAGGGGTTTGACTTCATTTCCATTTCTCTGTTCCATGAGCTTAGGACGAAAGCAGTGAGTCGTGGGAAGAATTTCTTCAATACGGTTCCCTGTAGCAGAGCCATTAACAAACAAAACCAATAGAACTGACTGACTGTCACGGTTTTGGCTGTCAGAATACACCTTTGCTCCAAATGCTGCAATTTATAAGTAGCACACTTGCAACCCCTTTCTCTGCACTTACAGCCAATCTGCTGTTAAATTTTAGAAAGACTTCTTAGGAGACAGGTGTCCCTTCCGTTACTGTTATCTCAGATGACTTTCCGTGGGGGGATCTGCTGCCCACTCTGCCAGCAGCAGAGAGCTCACCTTCTGTCCAGAGAGAACTCAGACCATCCTACACACCCCTGTCTGTGCAGGAGCCAGCTGATAGGTTTCCATTAGGATGCAAACTTAACGGCCTCATCCAGCACGGAACTGACTCAATTAAACTAACACTTCAATGTAAAGACTAAAATGCTGGGCAAATCATGGTGTATTTCTGAACTGACGAGCACCAGTAATAGTCATTCCATCCGGGTTTTCTCAGCTATGAGGAATGTGTCTGCAGAGGCTGGAAAGAGCAGGCAGAGCAGAAGCAGCAAGGAAGCTGCCTGCATGTGGGGTTCACCGTGCAGGGAGCCCCAGTCCTCACACCATACATACCTCCAGGGTCTGCTCCAGCCAGCCCCCAGGTCTCTGCAAACTCCCTTTGCTTCAGTCCTACCCTTGGATTGGGTCTCATAAATCACAAACTTTTTATTTTTCATTTTTATGTTTTTATTGATTTGAGAGAGAGGGAGAGAGAGGAATAGAGAGTTATAAACATCAAGGAGAGAGAAATGTCATTGATGAGAGAGAAACATCATCAATCTGCTGTCTCCTGCACGCCCCCTACTTGGGATCAAGGGGACAAACCAGGCATGTGCCCTGACAGGGAATCGAACCAGTGACCCCTTGGTTTATGGGTTGACAGCTGGGCTATTTTTCATTTTAAAAAATATTTTTATTGAATTTATTGAGGTGGCAATGCTTAATAAAATGATACAGGTTTCAGGTGTAGAATTCTATAATTCATCATCTGTATATTGTATCGTGTGTTCACCTCTCAAAGTCTAGTCTTTTTCCATCACCATTTATCCACCCTTTACCCTCTTTTATCTGCCCCTGCTCCCCTTTCCCTCTGGTAGTCACCCTACTGATACCTCTATCTATGAGATTGTTTTTTTTTTTTTGCTTAATCCCTTTACCTATTTCACCCAAGGTCCCAAGCTCCCCCACGCCATGACAGCTGTCAGTCTATTCTCTGTATCCATGCCTCTGTTTCTATTTTGTTTATTTTGTTCATTAGATTCCACATATAAGTGAAATCATATGGTATTTGTCTTTCTCTTACAGGCTTATTTCACTCAGCATACCTTCTAGGTCCACCTGTGGTATTGCAAAAGGTAAGATTTCCTTCTTTTTTACAACCATGTAGTATTCCACTGTGTAAATGTACCACAGCTTTTTTATAAACTCATCTACTGATGGACACTTGGGCTGATTCTGTAAATAGCGTTGCAACAAACATAGGGACGCATACATTCTTTTCAGTCAGCGTTTGGGGTTTCTTCAGATAAATTTCCAGAAGTGGAATCACTGAGTCATAAGGCAGCTCCATTTTTAATTTTGGAGGAAACTCCATACTGCTTTCCACAGTGGCTGCACCAGTCTGCATTCCCACCAACAGTGAACAGATGTTTCCTTTTCTCCAGTACTTGTATATTGATTTATTGATGGTAGCCATTCTGACAGGTGTGAGGTGATATCTCATTGTGTTTTATTTGTATTTCTCAGATTATTAGTGACACTGAGCATCTTTTCATATGAATACTATCCATCTGTATGTCCTCTTTGGAGAAGTGTCTATTCAGGACTTTTGCCCATTTTTTATTTGGACTGTTTGTTTTTGTGGTGTTGAGTTGTAGAAGTTCTTCATAGATTTCGGAAATTAACCTCTTATCAGATGTATCCTTATTGAGTATATTCTCCCATTTAGTGGGTTGTCCTTTTATTTTGTTGATAGTTTCTTTTGCTTTGCAAAAACTTTTTAGGTTGATGTAGTCTCATGTGTTTATTTTTTCTTTTTTGTTTCCCTTGCCTGAGGAGACACATCAGAAAAAATATTGCCATAAGAAATGTTTGAGATTTTACTGTCTATGTTTCCTTCTAGGATTTTTATGGTTTTGAGTCTAACATTTAAGTCTTTAATCCATCTTGAGTTTATGCTTATGTATGGTATAAGACGGTGGTCTAGTTTCATTTTTTTCATGTATCCAGTTTTCCCAGCACCATTTATTGAATTGACTGCCTTTACCCCATTGTATGTTCTTGCCTGCTTTGTCATAGATTAATTGACCATTTAGGCACAGGTTTATTTCTAGGCTCTCTATTCTGTTCTGTTGACCTATATGTCTGTTTTTATGCCAGTACCATGCTGTTTTGATTACTATGGCCTTGCCAGATAATTTGATATCAGGTAGCATGATTTCTCCAACTTTGTTCTTTCTCAAGATTGCTGTGGCTATTCAGAGTCTGTTGTGGTTCCATGTACATTTTTGGAATATTTGTTCTAGTTCTTTGAAATTTGCCATTGGTATCTTGATAAGAATTTCATTGAATCTATAGATTGCTTTGTTCAAGGGAAGGACACAGTTGCATGTCCATTTGATCGTCTGTCTGCAGAAACTCTGTTATTGAAAAAAAAAAACAGAATTCTAGAAAGGAGTTAAGTGTCAGAGTACTACAGCAGCAGCCAACCTCTGTTAAGCCAAGGAGTTTGGACAGAGCAGAGCCCAAGAATATAGCTCTTAACCAGAGTTACTACATAAGAATCATCTGGGAAACTTTTGAAAATTACTGATGCCAAGGCCCCAGAGATTCTGATTTAATTGATCTGGGATCAAATCTGGGTATTTTTTATGTTCCAGGTGATTCTACTCTGAAGTCAGCTTTGAGAACCAGTCCCCTGGACTCCAGAACAGAGGCAACATGAACAACAGTAAGTTCCTAACATAAAATGAGGATCCAGGGCTAAGGATTAATATAAGGTTTCAGGCCCTGTATCCTGCTACTCTTTGGTTTGGCATATCCGCCCTTATGACTGCTGGGAAAAGAGACAACCACCTTCCCTGTGCTCCCTTCTCTAGCTCTTCGTGGGGACCCTGTATCACTTGAGCCTAGCTCCTGTGTGCTCACTGCCTGCAGAGCCAAAGCTCTGATGTACCAGGTTCTTGGCAGAACCCCCTCTTCCGCTTGCCTTGCCCAGCTGGGACCCGCTTCTCTGCCACAGTTGGGGAAAATTGTACTGAATCGTCGATTATCCCAGGTGATCTCACTTGCAATGGCTGATTTGTACATACCAGTCTTATAAAAGAAGGCACCTCCAATGATAGGCGAGCAATAGCTCTCAGCTAATTAGAGATCCCAATCTCAGTCCTGGCCCTGACCACTTATTTAGGTTGGTCCTCCACAGTCTTCAACACTGCTCTCAAGAGTCAAATGGAGGTCAAATGGGGGTCAAATGTAGGCGCACCGAAGAACTCTGAATGCTCCAGGCCCCATATCGTCAATGAGCTCCATGTGCCTGTGTGCTCCTGTTAAAATAAATCACTGCCCACCCTTCTTCCAACAATCTCTGCCTCACCTTGAACAAATGATGAGGAGCTTGCTACCCTAATAGGGTTACAATCAGAACACAGTATCCCCTCCTGTCCTTGTACCTCCACAACTAAGACACCAATAGGCCCAATCCTGTTAGACCCTCTGTTTTCCACAGTCCTGGCAGGGAGCCCAAGTGTCCTAGGTGAACTGTATTCACCAGGACTAACATACACTGTTCTGAATATCACCTGATGGGACTCAAACTCCTATGTCTTCCAGATTCCCCAAACCCTCTGGCTCTATGAATATGCCCTTCCCTTCCTGAAAGAGAAAATCAAGGCACCCCCAGGACCTTTTCTCTGAAGCCCTATCAAATGATGTTTTGTTTTTTCCTCTGGTCCTCTATACATCAGGTACCACTCATCATGGAGTTCAGAGAGGGCTGCTTCACACTCCTTATTGTCATTTCCTGAGTACTTTCCTTCCCCCATACCCTAAAACTGAAAACTTTTCCACCAATGAACCCTTATTACTTCTGTTATTTACAATCTTTAGAAAGCCTCCCCCCATCCACCAATGATACTTATACCTAAAATTAATTTATAAAGTAAGATTATTATCATCATTGCTGGTAACAGCAGTATGTATGTAGATCACCCAACCACCATAATTGTTTCTCAGTTTGTCACCCAGGTCCTCTCTAATTTTCATGTCCTACGCTTACCTTAAACATCCATAACTCGGACCTCATCATTACCAGTAACTCTATCCCTTCCAAGCTGCATCACAGTCTAGTCACTGCCTGGCATCTTTCCAGAGCTCGTACCCCTGTATCTTCACCGCTCCCTCACCTTGGCTCCGACCACATCACACTCGCATGCAGTCTTCCGTGCTCTCACTCCTCCGTAGCTGATTCAGATTTCACCGTCCATCATACTACACCTAAAGTGAATCCACTTCGATACCCTTGGCCTATCTCTTTCTACTGTCGAAATACCACGTTGGTTTTAAACAGTTCTCTGTCCCTTCCATACACATACTTTAAGGTTGAACATGATGCGCATGCAAAGGAGCAAGTGCACTGAAGACTCTTACGTTAAATTTATAACCACAGCCCTCAAGTAAGTTCTGAGCATTTTACCAGTGAATTTACTCTCCCACTTTCTAGGATTACGATTTCATCCCTTCTCCCTGTCTTCTCTCATCTCCAGCACACCTCATTCCAGGTAACTGCTGAACCACTTGGCTTAACCTCCCACCACCAACCCAACTAACGTGGCTTCCTCAGGAAAGGAGGTTCTAGCTTCCCTCCTGAGCCAGTGAAAGGCTGATGCAGAATTATGTGCAAGGGTTGTCTCTACACCCTGGCTCACTTCCCCAGCTCCTCTTTCGTACCCATTCCAGTCAGGCTCTTATTTCAGGGATGGGTTTCATTCTTGTCAAGTGGCTAGCGCACAATTCTCAGTTGTCCTTTACTTGACTGCTCAGTACAATCTCGAGATTGAGTACCCCTTTGTTCTCGAACCATTCCCCCCTTGGCCACTAGGGCAGCATCAGTTCCTGATTTTTCTAATGGCTCACTGGCTGCACCTTCCTGTCTCCATCGCTGGACCCTCTTCTTCATGAGGCCCCAAGCTGGCACACCTCAAAGTCCAGTCCTTCCTTCTTTGCTCTTCTCCATGTGCACACATTCCCTTGGTGAGCTCATCAACACCGGCTTTAAAATGCCATGTCTATACTGAGGCTCTCAATTTCTTCTCTCCAGCCCCTACTTTTCCCTGAGTCCTAGACTTCTGTACCAAATGCCCATGTGACACCCCATTTTGGCTGACCAGCAGCCATGACATCTGGCAGAATGACTCACTCAGATGTCCAGGAAAAACACCTCTAAGTCAACTTTGACACTTTTCTTCTCTTACTCCTCATGTGTAGATCGTCAGCATTTCTAAATAACTTTAACTTTAAACTAGATTTTGAATACAATCCCCACTTTGAGAACAGCAGCAGCTACTGTAGCTGAGTCACCTTTATTCTGCAGACTTTATTTTGATTACATATATTTGGCTTGTGGATAATACTGATGTTTAAATTCCTTATTGGAATAGATGGGCGGCCACAGCTATTCCTTTGGGGGAGGGTAGGTAAAATTATACACCTTGGCTGCTTATGGAAATTTGTACAATTTTAGGTAAAGAGGAAAAACCTGGAAAAGAGATTTAAGTATGTACGTGTGTGCATGAGTGAGTACACGTAGTATAAGAAGGAAAGATTATAGGTTATATTTGAGTGGTCAGATGAAAATGCTATGCCAAAAGTTATTTTGGACATTACTGTATCAGTTCAGCAAAATTAATGCTTATAAATGCAGAGAGCATAACCGAAAGAGAAAACCATTAGCCAAAGGCAATAATCCTATCCCACAGGAAGAAGACGATTTGGAGGAAAAAAACTGTTCGACACAGAACTGGAAGGAAAGGTTTTTAAATGCCCAAATCTCTTCCAGAGTACACAGATTTTGTGAATTCAGAGACAAAATCCCAAACCGGGGTATCTTCTCCTGCCCACCCTTTAAGAAAATTAAGCCTCAGTGTCACTCTGTGATCATATCTGTCTTGTAGGCCTATTTTTTCTTTCTAATTTCTCTCCTCTCAGCCCTCCCTGTCTTCTCCTTCCCAACACCTCCCACTGGCTTATACCCACCTCCTGTTACTGTTGTTGCCAAAGTTTCTCAGCTGCCTTGACAAATCCCCAGACTTATCCTTCTAGAAACCATCACCTGCACTTCAGCAGACAAATCTTGCTCTAGTATCACTGTTGTCAAAATCCTCCTAACCCACGGCTCATGACCACATATTGCTTAAAAATAAATATAACTACTTCTATTTGTCTTTTATATTTAAGAATATATATGGTTGTCCATTACCATAGTTGACAATAATGCTCATTTGGTAACTAATAAACACGAGTGTATGTTTTAAATTGCCATCGGGGTCCTGAGTTTAAGGTTACTCTGCCCAGACGGCACCAGGTGCTCCAGGCAGAAGAAATCAGAAACATAGAAGTAACTGGAAATTTCCTGTTAATGACCCTGCCCCAAGCTGTGTGATTTATCCTAACATCTGACAACTACTTTGACTGCATAACTGCAAGAACACACAGAGGTCCTGAGATGGACTGATTTTCAGTTTTATATGGAAAGTAAAATTAAGTGACAAGGAGAGCAATTGTTCTGTGAAATCAAACATTGGGATTTTTGTTCAACAGCAGATGATTCCTTCATCTGAAATTAACCTTGGTGACAGAAGGCTTCCTTTCATCCTAGACAATGTTAATTCCATAAGACTGCAGACTAGGCCTGACCTCTGGAATGATCCCCGGGAGAGCAGCAGGCCCAGCACCCAGCTTTCACCTTCTATTACATAATTAATTTCCTGGGGATGCCATTTGCAACCACAGTCTTCACAATTCCCATCTTCCCATCCACAGCTGCCTAGCCTTCTAATTTCCCAAGTATGTAGCATTCTCAGGAGAGAAGACTGATGTTGTCCATGGTGTGAATATAGCCACTCTAATCCCTGGACCTACGACAAAGGAGCCGTGTGGCCTGGAGGAGGGCATTCCGCACCGCCCAGCTAGAATGCCCTCTGAAGTCACGACAATCGGACCACTCTTCTCTTAGTTTGTTGCAACTGTCAGATGCGGCAACATATAAATGCAGGCCTCACACACAGCCTGGGGGATGGCAGGCACTTAGTGCATCCTTTCTCTCTAATGTTACATCAGGAAATTTTCATACCATTCCTCAAGGTACCTAATTAACATCAAACAACTTACTTCGCTGTTTACCCTGCTGCACTGGCCTGTCTTGTAATGATTTTTATTTAGTCTGTGTAATGAAAGTTCAAGTGATAGATACAAGAAGATGCCTACTTAATCTGTGAATTCACAGTTTCGATTCCTCAAATGCATATTTAGCATATCACATACACAAATTCCATTTATATGTCATCTCTCTCTCAAGCTCTCCCAGTAAAATAATGAACTCTAACATGAAAATAAAATTATCAAATTTAGAAATGCTGAATCACAATTATGAGTCCCATAAAAAACAGAGGACGCTGTATAAGCCATAATTGAGCAGACCTATTAACATTGTCTGTCCCCTCAGAGCATTCCACTCCGCATCCATGACCAAAATAATGGAGACTGTAAATAAGCCATGTCAGAATCATTTTAAACCGCTGCATTTCCGTCTGGTGCAGCACTTAGAGCACCGCCACATCTGGACAACTATTAAATAACAAACCTCTTACGAAGAGAGGGGTTACTAAAGTTTGCTGTCTTTTAAAGGCTGTGTCTTGCCTTGGCTGGTGTGGCTCAGTTGGTTGAGCGTTGTCCCTGCACCAAGAGGTCATGGTTCGATTCCTGGTCAGGGCACAGGCCGGGGTTGCTGGCTCGATCCCCAGTAGGGGGCGGGCAGGAGGCAGCCAATTGATGTTTCTCTCCCATTGATGTTTCTTTCTCTCTCTCTCTCCCTTCCCCTCTCTCTTAAAAAAAATCGATAAAAAAATATTAAAAATAAAATGAAATATAATAAAGGCTGTGTCTTAGGCACAATCTGGGAAATGGGAAAATCTGATAATTACTGAGGGATAATTACTGTTTTTAGCCAAAAACATATGCAAACTATGGAAATCGAGGTGAAGAGAGTTAGCTGTATGTAAGATCATGTAGTTAGCACGTAATAGGGCTTGGATTTTAACTTGGATTTAACTCACTCCAAAATATTCATTCCAAGTGAATAGCCTGCTTTCCACAATAAGGTACATAAAAAAACTAACAAATAAGAGTGTCTGCATTTTGTTAGATAGATCACATAGGAAGAATCAGAATTCTGATTGACTTTTATTCCCGCCTCAGAATTTATAAATGCTGGCCAATGTCAATGTAAGAAACACCCAAACCTGTAGAGAATTTTTTATGAGTTTATTTGAACCACACTGACAATTGCCAGGGAGCAAAATCTCAAGAGATTGAGAAAAGGCTCCAGAGAATGGTGGCTTTGCCCCTTTTTTTATACATTAAAACCATCGGTGGGAGATTAGGGAGGCAAGAGAAAGCAGAGCGGGGAAACCTCCAGGATTGGGTAAAAGTAAAATGAGAGACACACACTTCTTTTACAGAGCTGGTGCAAGAGTGTTAACAGCCAACAATTAATGTGATAATAATAACAAAGAGGGGATCTGTGGTCTCTGCTCTGGTGTGTGGTCATACTTTGAGGGCTCTCCAAAAAAGGAAATCACTTTCACATTCTAAAGGTATGTCAGCGGGTATGTTATCACAGATGCAAAAAGACAACAGCCAGGGTCAGTGAAGGGGAGGACTGACCTTTATCAGGGGGAAATACTGGCCTAGTGTTAGGGGTGGAAGCCGAGTTCTTGGGGTGCCTTGAGGAAAAGAATTTCCTGAGGCCCCCATGGGAGGATGGGATTTTGTGGAAAGTTTTATTGATGATGTAAAATTAAGGGGGTTCCCCTTCAAGGCCCGATCTCCATCTTTTCTTCAGCAGAGCCCGAAGAAAGGCCACTGGCCATAGTTTCTGCTCCATAGTAAAGCGCAGTCCTGTCCAGCATCTGGCTGGCTTGGCTTGTGTTCCCCGCTGCAGTCCACTGCATGTGGGGTCCGCATGGCCATGGGCCACGTGGCTGCTTAGGGCCACATGGCACTGGAGAGAGAACAGGGGAGCGCAAGGGCAAGTACAGGTCACAGAGGAAGAGAGAGCAAGAGCAAGACAGCCATCAGAAGCACACAAGATCTTGGAAAGTTAAAATCCCCTTTGGGATCTTTCCAAGATCTCGTGTGCTTCCAATGGGACATTAGTCCCCTTGGAGGGACAATTCTGTGTGAAGCTGTAGTTTCCTGGTAAAGCTCCCAGATGAACACACTTACAATGCCTGACTTCCCTTTGCTCTCTTTCTATTATTATTAACAACTAGCTAATTATGACGATAACCCCAGAACATGACTCCTGCCATGAGCTGCTTTTAGTTAGAAAGTTTTAATTTCAGACTATCCTATGTGGTTACTTTAGGTCTCTGAGTTTGTAAGGCCCCCACGCAGGCCTGCCCTGAGCTTGTCAGGTTTAACATGTGACCCCTTTTTGGTCCACACTAACCACTCCTTAAAAAGTCATTAAAATTGCTTAAAATATATCGCTTTGTTCACTCAATTAACTTGAATCGAAGGCCTTTTATGAAAGGTATAAAAATAACCCATTGGGAAATGAATGCAGTCTGGACTCATCACATCTGGATTCTTGAAAGAAATACAAACATTTTTGTCCACTGTCCCCTCTCCCCTTCCCTTCCTTAACCTCTCACTACAATCCAACTGTGCCCAGAAAGATAGGCGATTGCCTTTAGACTGTACCGACCTCTCAACAGTTCTTTTTGGCTCAGAGTGTCTTAAAAATCATCAAATTGCCCATACAATCAAGAGTCCTAGCCCCTTTTGAGAATTTAAGCCTATCTTGCAATTGGGCCCAGTGTTGGAGCTCAATTCTATGCTCCAGAACAAGAGAAAATGGCATGAGAAGTAGTACTAGTTATAAACCATGTCATCTACACATTGTCAACTGAGAGGAACAGCAAGTCCACAGACCACGCCCTCAGATTTATCTGGCCACCGTTTGCAGAGTCATTTCCTAGAGAGTAGAAAAGCTTTCCTCTTACTGGGGACAGACACATAAGGTTCCCTGCTTCCCTTTCCCTGTTAGAACCCAGCTCTTGGTCCTGCTGGGATTGGGGCCTTCCTCTTCCATTGCCAAACAGGCTCCACACATAGTTCCTCGACCTTACACAGTCCTTGCAAATCCAGAGGATATACCTGTTTTGCAAAATTAGAAAACAGAAATAGGGGAAGTTGATATTCACTGGTTCTCAACGCTACACAGAGTATTAGAAACAGAAATCAGAACTTTTTTCTCCTGTTCATCCCACAAGAGACAGGAGAGCTGGGTCCTCTATGAGAGTAAAGACAGAGACAGAAAGACAGAGAGCAAAAAAGTGCCTCCTTTGGGGCCTGTAGGGAGATGAAAGTCAAGGAGACCTCACGGGTGCTTGAGAATGTCCGGCTCAAGGGCTTAGGGAGAAGGCAAGTCCCACGTGAAGACTGTCCTACATCTGTGGAGCACTCTGCAGTTTAAAAAACATTTAAAATAACATCATTTCATCAAATCTCCACAAAACTATGTTACGATGGGAAGGCGAGATCCGAGATCATCTACGTGTTGAGAAGCAAATCTCACTCCACACGCAAGGCATTAGATAAGGATTTCAGAAGCTCCAAAAGTTTTAGCAACTCAAAAAAGCAAAACTCTTTGATTTGAAGAAAAGAAAGCAGATGTATCTGAGCATCCTTAACACCACGGCAAGTATGTGATGACCAAGGTGACGGTGGTGATGACGAGGGCAGCACAGTACTTTTTAAAAGAGACTTTTTTTTTTAAGTTTTAGAAATACAGAAAAGTTGAGAAGATAGTACAGAGTTCCCTCATGCTCCATTTGCAGTTTCCTCTGTTATTTTCTCTATCACATAGGGTGTGATTTTATTGTTTTATAATGGTGTATTAGCCACAATGAATAAACCAGTATTGAAACACTATTATTAGCTCGGGCCTTTCGCTCATCCAGACTCCCTTAGTTTGACCGATGCCCTTTTCCCATCCCAGGGTCACACCCAGAACACGACATTCCCTTTAGCTGTCACGTCTCCTCAGGCTCCCTTTGGCTGTGGCAACTTCTCAGATGTTCCTTATCTTTGGTGACTGACAATTTTAAGGCGTACTGGTCAGATATTTCCTAGGATGTCTTACTACTGGAATTTGCCGGACGTTTTTCTCCTGATTGGACTGGGCTTATGGGCTTTGGGAAGGAAGATCATAGAGGTACAGGTGTCACTTTCAACCCATTCTGTCGCAGGTACATAACATCAACATGACTTGTGAATGTTGACATTGACCTTTATCACCTTGCTGGGACAGTGTTTGTTGAGTTTTTCTCCAGGGAATTTATTATTTTTCTACTGTATATCCCCCCATGTGCATATGCACGTGGCAGGATGTCACTATGTGCATCCCACATCTAAGGAGTGAGGAGTGACGCTCCCTCCTTGAGGGCAGAATCGCTACATAAATTTTCTGAATCCTTCTGCAAGATTTGTCTCTTCCTCCCCACTTAAAGATTTATTCAATAATTTATTTATATCACATGGATATTTAATTTATACTTTGAGTTATAGTCCAATACTGCTTTAGTTTATTGCACAACTTTTTCCAGCTTTGGCACTTGGAGTTTCGTGTTATTTTATTGTTAGTACTTGCTTTCTGACACTACATGATGCTTCAGGCTCAGCTTGTGTATTTCCTACCTCGGCTCTAGAATCTTCCATTTCTTCCAGAAGTCCTGGTTTCTTTTATTGGAGAATTATAGGAAACAGATCTGGGAGCAAAGTGTGCTTGTGACCACTAGGTCATCCGCTGTGTTGTTCTCATAGCGTGTTTTCCACCCACAGTCACCTTCAAACCTGGTGCCAGCCCTCTAAGGAGTACTGGACTCCTCTTTTGTTACTCGGGAATACAAGTGTCTGAGGGGTTGAGGCACCAAGCCAAGGCCTCCAGCCTCGTTCATGGCAGAATGAAGGGTTCGTCAAATATGCCCCACACTCCAGGCACTGCACAAATCCTGGGCTCCAGCGGCGAGCAAGGAGATCTGAAGCCTTCCTTTCTGAATCTTATAATTTTTTAGATAAAATTTAAATAGGTAAGCACATAAATAAATGTTTATTCTAATAACAACTGATCCTGGAAAGTACATGGCACCAGAACCGGGAGAGGGAATGACAGGGACTCTTAGCCACAATGAAGAGAGAAGGAGGGGTCGTGATGCGCTGAGAATGCGATGCTTATGCCGGAATCTTGAAAGAGTGACAGTTAGGTAATGAATTGGGGATGGTTTCCAAGGGAGAAAAAAGAAAAAGAAAAATGTCCAAAATGTCCTGAGTTGGAAAGGGGTTGGGCATGTTCACAAGGTAAAACAAGATCCTGGAGGCAGAGTGTAACAGGGCGAATCCTCTGTTTGAGAATGGAGGGGTCCAGACACAGCAAAAATCAAGCAAGACCTCAGGCGAAGTAAGACAAAATTTTTCATTATATTTTATGAGCAATGGAACATGGCAAAACATTTTCGAGGAGGGGAATAAAATGGTAAAATACATGGTCTAAACATATGACTTTGACTTCTGTGCGCAGAATGAACTGGAAAGAAGGCAAGACTAAAGTCAGGGAGGCCAAATGGGAAAACATTTCAGCTTTCAAGTAAGATGTTGGAACCTCGGTCTGGATTGATTTAAGTGAGAATGAGAATAGATACTAGAATTACAGTGATAGGGTAAAAAAACACATAACTTGATTGAAAAATGTAGTGAGAGTGACAGGCAGTGCTTGGGAGTTTAGTTAAAGAAAACAATCTGAAAACACACACACACACACACACACACGCTTCAACCTATCTCCTCCATCGTGTGAATTATCTCCAACATTTTGACTGCCCACAGGGAGAAAGTTGACAGAGGCTCATCTAGAATTGAATGTGGGCATGTAGTAGGAAGAGAGCCATTGACATTAGGACCATGGGATCCAAGCAGAAGAGAGAGACAAGTGGTGTTCATAGGAAGCTAATATTGGGGTACACGGAGAGTTTGGTGGGGTGAAAGAATACCAGAGGTATTTGAAGTCACCAGCTCACAGGAGAGAGGGTTCGATACATGAGTGGAGCACTTTAACAGGCAGTGCAGGATGTCATGTAGCTGTTGGTGACAGTAAGTTCCAAGGCAGGTGATGAAGAGTGAAACGAGTCACTCAGATGAACAGAAGAGGACATGAAGAGCCTGAGAGATCAGGACGCTGGATGCAGTGGCTCTGCGGGTGCTGAGGTCCCTCATGCTAATAACAACAGTTACAATAGGGAGGAAGGCTTCGGGCCAGGTTCCAGTCGTTAATGAATGAGGGTGGAGCATCCAGGGGTGGTTGTTGAGAGAAATCAGAAGAGAGTGAGTGGCACAGCCAGATATGCGTCTCAGCGAGCCAGAGGAATGATTCTGGACTCAGTATTTTAAGATCACTGTTAGTATCCAGTACCTGTTCCTTCCATTCCAGGAACCCCGAATACAGTAACAGAGGCACATTGAGAAATCTCGAGGAGGAACATGAATCCCTCGCCCCGGCAGTCAGCTCTTCTGCGCCGCCTTACCATGGAAACAGCAAATGTGACTCCAAGTCCTCCTCTTATCACTTACCAGCAATGTCAGCCCAGGCGTGTCACGCACATTTTCTGAATCTCAGTGTCTTCATTTGTTATGTGGAGCTAAAAATGTCCGTTGCACCGGGATTTTAATGAGAATCACATGGAAGGAACATGAGAGTTACCTTGCACAGAACGAAACCCTTCAACTGGCTCTGTGTTCTCACCAATAAATGGGGTTAGGAGCAGCCTCCACTTCACAGAAATTTTGCAAAGATTAACTGAGTCAACGCAAGTTCTTAGAACAGTGTTTGACACATGGTAGAGGACACATAAGAACTATCTTTTTTTATTATTATTACAAAAAGAAGCACAAGCTAAGAACCTGGTCCTCAGGTGACCAATGTTTGTGTTGACATCATCTGTATTCATTCATTGATTTACATCTTTTCAACAAGGAGTCAGCAATTTTTTTCTTTTAATCCATTTGTCGTATGGTTGAGGAAACAGAGCCGTGAGGGTCTGAATCTCCTTTTGCAGCCACAGCCAGTTGAGGGCCCTCAGGAGAACCCCGTGTCTCAGTGCCGAGTCTCGGTCTACAGCACCACACAGGGCAGGGCAGTAGGAGCAGCATGCAGGGCAGGTTCAGGGCCCACTTCCCCACTCCCCAGGGCTCAGGGGCCTCCTTGCCTCGCCAGGGGGATGCCAGCCAGGAAAACACCCCCTCCAGGAAGCACCCAGGCCACAAGGACTGGAGTTAATTGGCTTTCATTTGGTGTCAGGGCTGCTCTGATCTGCCTCCTTAACCCTGGTTACTGCTCGGTGCTTTTCAATGAAGAGCCTAACTTACCCAGTTCTCAACTTAAACAAAGTTTAAGTTGAAAATCTCTAAATCCCACACTGATCAATTTCTACTTAGGAAAATCAAAGTCTTCTCTGCTGGGTAGTCAATAGCAGTACCCGGATCTGCCACCTTCTTGCTTTTCAGGCCGTGGTAGCTGGGAAGACTATGGTCAGGAATGATAAAAACACAAAACAAGCCAGGGTGCAGCGCTGAAGCCCCGCAGGTCTGTAAGGAAATCCCAGCCTGACATCCCCACGTGGGGCCAGCACCTGCAGAAGGGCCCTCGGAGTCTGCAGGGCCCCTGCAGGTGTGCGGCTCCCGGGCCTTCTGCAGGATGCCGGCTTGTAAGAGCAGCTTCCTGGGAAACAGGATCCCTGCTCCCTTCCAACTGAGGGAGAGGAGAGGGGCAGGGAGAGGAGGTGCTTAGGCTCCTCCCTCTTCAGAGGTAAACTCAAAGGGAAGTCGAAGCTCAGTGGAGCAAATTCAAATGCTAGCCGGCCAGCCGGGTCATACAGAGGCGGGGGCTGGCCAGTCGGAATGGAAGGTCTCGGGTGCACTGGGGAACCCTCCACCATGGGCAGACGCTGCATTTTCTTCTCCAGGGTCTGTAGCAACACAGGCCCAGTGTTGTCAGACCTTGAGATACTTTGTTTGTGTGCAAAACCTCTCAGGTTATACAAGTTGGTGATTAAAGTTCTATTGTTCTTAAAAACTTGGGCACCAAAACTTTCTCAATCAAATATACAGGACTGTGGGTCCAACGCGGCCTGTGAGCTGCCCGGTGCAGTGTTTGAGATACAGCGTCAGACTTGGAGGAATGAATGGCCCTGCTTTAAATGCATCCCTTTTAATACAGCGTCCAACAGATACGGAGACTAAAGCCCCCACTTTGCACAGATACTGGGCAGGTTGCTGGAGAGGAGTGACTTGCCTTCAAGTGCCTAGTAATGTAAATGGAGAGAAGGGACGATGAAATTAGCGATCACTGCCGTGGAATGTGCCCTACGACAGGCAAACACAGAGCCTATGGGAATGTATTACACTCAGTCACGGGCAATCAGGCAAGGCTTCCTGGAATCAGTGGTCAATACAAATGTTGTCTTGCTATCTCAGCAAAAGCTGTACTCAGTAATTTTACTCTCTTCCGATGGGATGTCAACATTTGCTTAATGTTTACACGATGCACAGAGACGACCTCCCTTTGAATTCCTGGCTTATTTCATCTCACCCCACAGGCTATATGTACTCTCAGATTAACACACTAAAAGCTGAAAAATCATAATGACGTTTTCCCCATATTTGTAAATATACCCCAAGAAAACCCAAGCTTCCGTCAATGCGTGGCTCCAGGGGCTGCTCAGGAGACGGGAACACAGCCTAGGACTCTGGAGGTCAGGCGCCAGCTGTCCCACTCTGGCAGGTCACCGGGGAGCATCTTCCCCGCCCTTCTCCATGGAGCTTCTGCACCATCTCACATTTAAATCGGGCTGTGTGGCCTCACTCACTCGGGCGGGCAGCAACTTTCGGGGGGTACAATTGAATTCCCCATACGGTTACCACACTGACAAAAATGAATGAAGAGAAGGGTAAGTTTATTCGAATCTTGACCTAAGCCAAATGAAACAGAAGCAGAGTTGATCTGGAGAAGACCAAAGAACGTATTGCAAAGGCCGTGTGCTGGCAGCGTTGCCCACTGTGTCGGCGAGTGTGAGCGCCTCTCAGCTGCAGGCTCGGCCCGCGTTCTGCCCCACACAGAAGCAGCGCCGCTGTGCGTTATTCTGCTAGGAAATGTCTCCTTACAACTTTTTCCACTTTCGGCAATCAAGTGGGACGGGCTGTGATCATTCAGTATTTACCCTCTCTTCAAAATCAGCCAATGGTTGCTACTTATTTTCTCTTTCATTCCACAAATATTTACTACCGTTGAGCCAAGAGCTGTACTGCTCAGGATGCTAACGATCTCTAATGCTCAAAAGATGAGAAAGAGAGTCTCCATAAATCCCCTCCATTCATCAAAGCCGGCAGGGACAGCGGCCTACTCAAATGAGCCTGCTCGGCAAACGCAGCGACATGGGGGGGACTAGCTACTCCAGTCTGATGCTGAGATCGATAGGAATTCAATAGCTCTTCACTGGGCATCTTCCTACTGGGCGCCGTCTTGTGCTGGCAGCTGGAAGGCTACACACAGGCAAAAGCTCTTCCCCAAGGAGCTCATAATCTGGGAGGGAAAATATCAACATGTGCACGAATGACTAAAATATCAGATAAAGAGATATAGGGCCAAAGGGGGCCTAAATATAAAGAGCACTGCTTAGCGGCTTCAGCGAGGATAGACTTAATCTTGATCTGGAGGATTACACAAGGCATCGAGGGACTGCTGGCCTTTGTTCTGGATCCTGTGAATGGCAGGTAGGATTTGAGAAGCAGAGAAAAAACCATGATGCTGGGAAACTAGAAAAGCACAGTGGGGAAGGTAGACACCAGTATTGAATGTTACACTGTGAGTTGTAGAAAATAAGACTAGAAAGGCAAACCTTGAAAAATAGACTGAAGTTGATTAAAATTGTTAGGCGATAAAGAAGATAAATATAAATTTAAAACAGCTTAATAATGTTAACTAAGCTTTGTTTTAGGATAATATGGCCGATCTGTGCACTCTGTACTGAATGCAAAGGGGCCAATGACGGAAAAACTTTTAAAATGATGACAATAATAAATAATATTAACACAATAACTGCAACACTTAGACAGCACTTAGCATGGGCCAAACATTATTTCAAGCATTTTTGCATGTAGTAACATACTGATCCCTCTCCAGTACCCTCTAAATTCGATATTATTACAGGCATACCTCAGAGATATTGCGGGTTCGGTTCCAGACCACAGCAATAAAGAGAGTTGTAATCTTTTGGTTAGTGGAAGGTCTGACCTTCAATATGTAAAAAAATGCAACATCTGTGAAGCATGATAAAGCGGAGACCGATAAAATGGGGTGTGCTGTACCACCCCGCTGTACCCATGAGAAAGCTAACGCTGACTTGATGTGGGCATGGTCACCCAGCTGGAAAGGACAGAGAGAGCTTGAAACCAGGGAGGCAGGCACCAGGCTCCCCTCTAAGCCCTGCAGCTGGTCCCTCAAAGAGAAGCCAACGCAATGTCATCTTGAGAAATGAGGAGAGCAGGAAAACGAGGTGTCACGGAGGGATGGAGGGGAGGATTTACACAGCGGGCCAAAGCAGACAGGTCGCCAAGCAGCTCTCAGAAAGTCAGCAGAGCTTACAGACGCCAAGGCAAACAGGAGTTCCCAAGGAGAAGCTGTTCCAGAGACAGACAGTCCAGAGCAGACGGAATCTGGAAGAGGCGGTGAGTCTGGTTCCGAGGGGGCCGCTGTGCTTTCTGAGTCAGCACTTCCAACACCAAGGCTAAAGAGCAGAGTGCAGGGCGCCAAGGCCGAAGGTGTGATAAAGAAGGTGAACCGCTGGATAGAGGAGGCATCCAGCACCTTCATGACAGAAGTGGAACACGGACGGGGCTAAGCGAACGGTCCCTTTTCTACTAACACTGTTGTTATTATTATTGTTACGATTGTTTTCGTTATTATTCAAGGTGAAGAATCTTTGCAAGGAAGGCTGGCACAGAGAAGATCAGCAGTGAGCATGACAGGAGAAACACATACTTGGATTTTCTGAACCCACTTCAAGTAGATGGATACACATGGATGGGCATTTTCAAGTCTAATGAGTGTAAATCATCATAAACTCCCAAGTATTAAACTACATGGAGACCAGCATTCAAATTCTGGTCTAAATGTCTGAGGATCCAACTGATGATTTGTTTCAGGTGTAATATGTTTCTATAGGCTCCCTTTTTAGAGGGAGATAGATCCCTGGCTTTTAATGTTTCTCTGGATGTCATTGAATCAAATGTCAGATTTGGGAGGCTTGGGACTGTGAAGCCACGTGGACCTTAGCTTACATTTGGATGGCACTTCATTGGGGGTGATACACAAGGAAGATGCTAGAAAATGCTCATTGAATTGAGCAGATATGGAGTACAGATTTTCTGAGAACAGTGCCATCCAGGATGTTCCCTCTACTTCCGAGGGCAACCTCAGATCTTCCTTGGCCTCTTCATCCCCGGGAGCTGGCACTGCAGCTGAATGGAAGGCAGCAGTGTCTCAGTACTGACGTTTCCTAGTCCCTTATAGTTTACAACGGGCTTTCCTGGGTGTAATTTTCATATATCATGCAACAGTCCTCTGGGGCACCCAAGGTAGGGGGTGTGATAGGTACTAGAGAGGACGTGAGTGAGGCTGTGAGATGTAGTGTCTGACTCAAGGTCATGCAGGCAGTAGGTGGGCGCAGCATTCACATCCAGACCCTCTGACTCTGCAGGATTTGCTTCTCTATAAAGTTTTAAATATCAATTTCCTCTCTTTTCATTAAAGGCCAAACACACTACTCCATGATTCAGCCTAAGCTAATTTTCCATTCATTGTTTTATTTCTGCCATAAGTATGCTTAACTTATTAAAAATACTTAACCCCTCCTTTGGTCAGACATTGATACTGAAATTTATGTTCAATTTTTCATGCCAAAGCATATCCCAGCTGACATTGGTAACCAGGGAGCAACGATTCTACTGTTTTCAAAAAGAATTTGTGGCCTTGTTATCTATCTCCAGGAAAAAAGCTGGTTTAGACTTTTCATTCCTCATGTTTTCTCTTTAATAAGTAGTTAACCAGTTAAATTACTCATCACAGACTGCTTCCTGGAGAAAATATATTTAAAAATGTCTGCAACATCATCCAGAATTATATGTTGCCCCAGCTGGGTGGCTCAGATGGTTGCAGGGCCCTCTGTGCACCAAAAGGTTGTGTGTTTGATTCTTGGTCAGGGTGCATATGGGAGGCAACCACGTGATGTTTATCTCTCACATCAATGTTCCTCTCTCTCTCCCTCCTCTCTGTCTAAAAATCAATAAAACATATCCTTGGGTGGGGATGAAAAAGAGAATTATATTTCAAAGTCTGATGAGCACTAAGGCCCACATGGGGCACATGAGAAGCTGTACAGTGAACAGGAGCAAAACAGGCCAGTCTGCGGGTGGGCCAATGTCACTGTTTTCAGAAAAGGAAGTGGCCCCTGGGTCAAGTGCTTTCCTTTTCAAATAAACCAGTTAGCACAGAGAATTCACCTTTCAAATTACAATGGGAAGACTCCATGGTATAAGTAGTTATAGGTGAAAAATGCAAGGCTATAAGGCCACCAACCTAAAATATTCACACCACAAGGGTTATCCTATAGGTAGTTTATGTGTCATGCTTTCCTTAGCAGTAAATACCCGAGTGTTGCACAGTATTTGTTCCACCAAGAAAAGGAGACCTGGCAAAAGCAGGCTGTTATGATGATCACTGGTATTTGCACAGAGTCTTCAAAACATGAACTAGAATACATAAACATATTCTAACTTCCCCTGGGAGCAACGCAAATCAGGGAATGTTGAGATAAACAGTTAATGAAAGGAGAATTTTATTAATGATGTTCAATATTGTTTAGACTTTCCTAATTTATCTTCTCAAAATGACATTCCCTGTGTGGCTAATTCACACTCTAGTTCTCAAATTAGAAAGCATCACCCATTAACAGTCGCCATTCACTGAATGTTTTCGTTATGCCAGGCACTTTACATATATTACCAGTGATTTTTAAAATTATTGAACTAACGTTAAGTGCCACGTTCCCCTTTTTATAGTTGTGGAAGCTAAGTCACAGAAAAACAGAATAATCCAGCCGAGACCATACAGCTCCTAAGAAGCATATCCAAGATTTAAATCCGAGTATGTGGGATTTTTCTTACGTGTCTCCTCTTTTCACCACTCTATCAAACTATACATAATAACAGAGCTGTACTAAGTAAATTACCTGGAATTCAAAGTATGGGAGTAGAGTGAAAGAATTGAAGAAATTTAGATTGGGCATGCGCATTAAAACCCATCTGCTCCAGTGACTTTATTTTTCCAATTAGGCGATGGCATTCCAAAGGGGTAGATGCAATGCTAGTGCTACAACCTGGGTCTCCAGGCTTCTAATCCAGTGCTCTCGTTACCCATTTCCCCATCTTTCTAACTCTAGATCTACCTGACATTCTACACAGTTAATATTGTAGCTCTCATAAATGCACTGAAGAATCTAGCACATAGATTAAGGTAACAATCATTTTAAAGAGCTTTGAGATTATCTGAGCTTCAGGTAAAAAGGCATAATTAAGTTCCCTGCAAAGTGAACAGCATGCATGTTATTGTTGATGTCAGAGCCATGAGAAAGTATTACAGGACAGAGGACTCACAGTGGGGTTGTTCTTGCTTTTAGTAAAAAGCCTGATGATAATGCAGAGACCAAGGGATTTTTGTTTGCCTCATCTGACCTTACTAGACAAGTATTTGCACACCTTTGTTCTTATTTGTTAATCTCACTCAGTAAATTAAGAAAAGTACAGTATCATAGTTAACATTTTAAAAAATCAATAGCCTAATGTGAATTTCCAGGCAGACCTTTACTTAAAATTAAAATTTTTCCTATTAAGTGTTACCTTTAGAAATATTATTCAACTTCTCATAGCAATTTCTCTCCTCATCCAAATAACGACACTACTATTGTACATACAAGAAAAAATATATAAATTTTATTCACAATTACAACTCACTTAGTAGCTTCTTCAAAGTCCAACACTTAGTCTAGTAGCCTGAACCAGGGCTTAAACTTCAAAAATAAACTACAAGGATATTAGAGTAACACATCCATCTTAACTGTTACATAACAGTGACAATTTGGACTGAAAAGCAGTTATTGTCCTTCAGAATTTGATACAATCCTTGTGTACCTTTGGTGGGACTGTCACTTAGTACGGACTCCATAGAAAACAGTATGGAAGCTCCTCAGAAAACTAAAAATAGAACTACCATATGACCCAGCAATTCCGCTTCAAAGTATTTATCCAAGAAATCAAAAAAACTAACTTGAAGTGATATATATACTCCTATGTTCATTTCAGCATTACTTACAAAAGCCAAGATATGGAAGCAGCCTAAGTGCCCATCAATAGATGAATGGATAAAGAAGATATGGTATGTACATACAATGGAATATTACTCAGCTATAAAAAGAATGAAATTCTTACCGTTTGTAACAACATGGGTGGACCTAGAGGGTACTATGCTAAGTGAAATAAGTCAGACAGAGAAAGACAAATACCATAAGATTTCACTTATATGTGGAGTCTAAAAATCAAAATAAATAGATCAACAAAGAGAAAGTCATAGATACAGAGAACATATTGATGGTTACCAAATGGGAAAGGGTTTGGGGCTTTGAGTGAAAAGGTGAAGGAATTAAGAAGTACAAATTGCTGGTTATAAAAACAGTCATAGAGATGTAAAGCACAGCACAGGAAATACAGTCAATAATATTGTAATAACTGTGTATGGTGTCAGATGGGTATTAGACTTAACACGGTAACCACTTCATAAGTTATAGGAATGTCTGGCCACTATGTTTTTCAGTTGAAACCAATATAATATTGTATGTCAACTGTAATTAAAAAGTTAAAAAATGAAAAAATACATTTAAAAAAAGAATTTGAATGCATTGGTATGATTTCTTTAATTTCCAATATCACTGTTGAAAAAATTCTACCATCACTCTGAGTGCTAATTGTTAGGATGTGATTTCATTTCCTTTCTAGAGGATTTTATGGCTTCTTCTTTAACGTTAGTATTATGAATTGTCTTAATAATGCACTTTGGGTATGTCTGGTTTTATAATTTTACTGGAATACTCAGTTATAAATTTGGAGGAAATTTTCCTTTATTATTTATTTGATTATGTATTTTTCCATTTACTCTTTCCCTTTTGCTATTTTGGAGACATTTCTACAGTTATCAGTGATTAATACCTGCAACCAATATTTTAATTTTACTAGAAGGCTGCTTTATTTCTCACATATTGTAGTTTTACTTCTGGCTTGGTTCTATATTCTGCCAACATATCACTTTAACTTTGAAGAGGGTCTCAGTAACATGAGGCAAAAGCTTAACAAATGAAATGTCTAACACTCAGTAATGTTGGGCAAAGAAATTTTGTGGAAATAGGCTTCCAGTCAAGATGACGGCATAGGTAAATGCAGTATTCCCATCATCCCACAACCACATCAAAATTACAGCTAAACTACAGAACAACTATCATTCAGAACCACCAGAAATCTAGCTCAATGGAAGTCCGACAACTAAGGATATAAAGAAGAAGCTGCATGAGACTGGTAGGAGGGGCTGAGACACCAAAAGACCTGGTCCCATACCCACCTGTGGCAGATAAAAATCAGGAGGAATATCTCAGATGCAGAGGTCTCCCCTGACAAGCAAGGGGTCTCAGCCCTACACCAGGCCCCCCCAATGCAGGGTTTCAATGCAATGAAGAGAAATCCCCATAACTTCTGGGTGTAAAAACCAGTGAGAATTGTGGCTGAGTGAGATGGAAGCTGCTGGACACCTAGGTGTTCCTCTCAAAAGGCCCACACAAGGATTTACTTGGACTCCCTCTGAGTGTCAGCACTGGAGCAGCAGTTCTAAAGGTACCAGGAACAGGGAGGTAGTGACTTGGACATCCCATCCCAAGACAAGTTTGTAGTGGGGACATTACACCAACCACAAGGAACAACATTTCACCAACAAACTAAATTGGCTTTCAAGAGTAAGGCTCCTGGCTTCAAGTTCAAGATAGCAGAGTAGGAGGCTCCTGAGCTCACCTCCTTTCATTGACATCAAAACTGCAACTACATATAGGACAGCTATCTCTGAGAACAACCTGAAGGTTAGCAGAAAGGATTTTCTACAACTACAAATATAAAAAGAAAACCACATTGAACATGTAGGAGGGGTAGAGATTAAGTCTAATCAGGACCTATCCTATGCCATCTCCCCATGTGGTTACTCACAAGTGGTAAGGATATTATCACCACAGAGGTCGTCCTCAAAGAGCAAGGGGTCTGAGCCCTAGCCTAGGGGACCTGCACCAGGAACAGGGGCCCCTATAACGTCCAGCTTTGAAAACCAGCAGAACTTACATCTAGTAAAACCAAAGGGCTGTAGGAAACCCAGGTTGTGTTCTTTCTGAGTCCTGGCACAGAGGCAGCAGTTTGAAAAGCACCTAGGTCATGTGTAAAGGTGATACACTAATTTTAGGGTGTGTGCTGGAGGGACAGGGATCTGTTGGAACTTTCTCCTGAGTCAGAGGTGCTGATAGGAGCCATTTTTCCCCGTTCCTTTAACATAGCTGGTCTGATGCTGGCAAGCAGGATTTCTGACACTCTCCATTAACATTAACATTGTTTACCCTGGCCTGGAATTTCCCTGAGGACCCACACAGGCTAGCACTCCAAAGCAGCTTCTGCCCTGCCACACCCAGTGGGCAGCTTTTGTCAGCACCAGCACAGCAGTTTGTCTGCAACAGCACGGCTGGGACTCACAGCCAGCTACACCAAAGGCTTGCCCTGCACACCAATGAGCCTGCAACAGTTACAGCCAGGCCTCACAGCCAGCAGGCCAGAAAGCAGCCACGCCAGCCACTGTATCCATGGAAGTTGAGGTCCAGCCACAACAGGAGGCTACACCAGTCAACCAAGGGAACATCTTTGGAGCACCTGGCTCTGGTGACAAAGGGATTCTACCACTGGGCCCCACGGGACACCTTCTAAATAAGGCCACTTCTTCAAGGTCAGGACTTGTTGTTCACCTATGTAATACATAGAAACAAACAGGCAAAATGAGGAGAGAAAAAAATATGTTCCAAACACAAAAACAGGACAAAACCCCAGAAAAAGAACTAAAAAAAACTGAGGTAAGTAGTCTGTTAGATAAAGAGCTCAAAGTAACAGTCACAAAGATGCTCATCAAACTCTGCAGACAAGTGGATAAATTCAGTGAGAACTTTAACAAAGACATATGAATTATAAAAAAGGAACTATAAGAACTGAAGAATATAATGACTAAAATGAAAAACCCTGGAGGAAATCAACAGCAGAATGATGCAGAAAAATGAATCAGCAATCAGGAAAACAGGATAATGGAAATTACCCAATTGGAAGATCACAAAGAAAAAAAATTAAAAACAATGAAGATAGCATAAAGGACCTTTGGGACAACATGAAGTGTGCTAACATTCAGATCATAGAGGCTCAGAAGGAGAAAAATGAGAGAAAGGGACGGACAACCTATTTTAAGAAAGAATGCCAGAAAACTTCCCTAACCTAGTGAAGGAAACAGACATCCAATTCCAGGAAGCGCAGAGAGTACCAAACAAGATGAGCCCAAAGAGACTCACATCAAGACATATTATAATTAAATTGTTAAAAGTTAAAGATAAAGAGAGAATCATAAAAGCAGCAAGAGAAAAACAACTACTTACATACAAGGGAATACCCATAAGACTATCAGCTGATTTTTCAACAGAAACTTGGCAGGCCAGAGGGAGTGGCACTATATATTCAACATGATGAAAGGGACAAACCTACAACCAAGAATACTCTGTCCAGTAAGGTTACCATTCAGAATTGAAGGAGAGATCAAGGTTTTCTCAAACAAAAGCTAAAGGAGTTCCTCACCACTAAACCAGCATTACAAGAAATGTTCAAAAGAATTCTTTAAGTGGAAAAGAAAAGGCCAAAACTAGAAATAAGAAAATGTATGAAAGAAAAAAACCTCATTAATAAAAGCAAACATTTAATAAAGATAGTAGATTACAACTTATAAATCTAGTATGAAAACAAAATGGCAGTAATTACACACCTATCAATAATTACTTTAAATGTAAGTTGACTAAGTGCTCCATTAAAAAAACAAGAACCTTACATATGCTGCCTACATGAGACTCCAGATTGAAAGGCACACACAGACTGACAGTAAAGGGATGGAAAAAAGTATTTCCTGAAAATGGAAACAAACAAAAAGAAAGAAGCTGGGATAACAATACTTACATCAGACAAAATAGACTTTAAAACAAAGGCTATAAAAGGGACAAAGGAGGACCTAGCAATTCCACTTCTGGGCTCTGATCTGAAGAAAACAAAACACTAATTCAAAAAGATAAACACACCCCTGTGTTCACTGGAGCATTATTTACAATAGCTAAGATATAAAAACAAGCTAGGTATTTATTGTGTGTGCGTACACACACTGGGATACTACTCAGCCCTGAAAAAGAATGAAGTCTTGCCATTTGCAACAACACGGATAGACCTACAGTGTATTATGCTAAGTGAAATAAGTCAGAGAAATACAAACACTATATCATTTCACTTATGTGTATACTCTAAAAAACTAAACAAATGAACAAACAGACTCATAGATACAGAAAAACTGATAGTTGCCAGAGGGTTGGGCAGTGTGGGGATGGGCAAAAGGGGAAGGGGATTAAGAGGCACAAACGTATAGTTAACTACAGCCTAAGGAATACAGCCAATATCACAATAACTTTATATGGTGACAGATGGACAGTGGACTTTTTTTGGTGGTCACTTGGTAAGGTATATAAATGTGAAAACTCACTATGTTGTATGTCAACTATGCTTTAATTAAAAAGAACTTTACATTCAAGAATAAAAGTGAGATATGAGGCCAAAAAAAAAAAAAAAAGGCACCAGGGACATATGGGAAGGAGCTGAGTTTTCTTTCACCAAGGTGGCACACTGAGGGGCAACTTTCTCCCAGACAGAAGTGTGGACAGAGGCCATTGTCCTTTTTCTGAGCCCTCACCTTACAGAGTTGGCAAGCAGGCACCATATCTCAGTCTCCATCAACCTGTCTATCACTGTCCGCCCAGCCCTAAGGGCAGCCCTTTGACCCTGCCCCACCCAACTTGCTGGCCCACCCAACCTACTTCCAGTGGTTTTTCCATAGGAACAGTCTGTCATGGCTTATGCTTCAAACTTTCCTAAAACCTCTCAAACAAGCAGCATCTGGCCTCAGCATACCCTGTACCTCTCACTAAGTGACCCTAGGCCTGGCACCAGAAGCAGCCAACCTTATTCTGAAGTTTGTCTTCTCCTGGGCACCTCCAAGCCCAGCACAAGGAACAGCCTTCTGCAGATCACTTTGTAGCTCATGCGAGGTGGCCCAGGCAGAGCACAGGCTGCACTTTACCTTGAGCTGCACCTCCTGGGAGGCCCCAAGGCCACTGTACCCAGTGGACAGCTTCAGACCACGTTGAAGCAGCACCCAACCACCTCCAGTTAGTTACCTACAAGGGAGCTCTCACAGACTGTCAGCTGATTTCTTAACAGAAACTTTGCAGGCTAGAAGAGATTGGCGAAAAATAGGAAAAGTGATGAAAAGCAAGGACCTACAGGCAAGATTTACCCACAAAGCTATCATTTAGAAACGAATGGCAGATAAAGAGCTTCCCAGAAAAGAAAAAGTTAAAGGAGTTATCACCACCAAACTAGTATTACATGAAATTTTAAAGGGTCTTCTTCAAGAAGAAAAATGAAAAAAATGAGATAAAAAATATGAACAATAAAATGGAAATAAATACATATCTATGAACAATTGAATCTAAAAATTAAACAGAACAGAAACAGACTCATAGATACAGAGAACATTTTGATGGTTGTCAGATGGGAGGGGGGTTCTGAGAATGGGAGGACAAGTGAGGGGATTAAGTACAGATAGGTCGTTACAGAATAGTATTGGGAATGTAAAGTACAGCATAGGGAATATAGTCAATAATATTCTAATAACTATGTATGGGGTCAGATGAGTGTGAGATTTATCAGGATGATCACTTAGTAAGTTATGTAATGTCTAATCACTGGGGTGTTCACCTGACACTAATATAATATTGCATGTCAACTGTAATTGAAAAATAAAAAATGATTTAAAAAAAAGAAATTTTGGCCCAGCCGGGTGTGGCTCAATGGTTGAGCATCGACCTGGGATCCAGAAGATCACGGGTTTGATTCCCAATCAGAGCACATGCCCGGGTTGCGGGCTCGATTCCTAGTCGGGGGCGTGCAGGAGGCAGCCGATCAATGGCTCTCTCATCATTGATGTTTCTCTCTCTCCCGCTCCCTTCTTCTCTCTGAAATCAATAAAGATATATTTGGGGGGGAAAAGAAATTTTGTAGAAATGAGTTACTCACATCGTCGCCTGCTGTGTGTTTTGTTTTCGTTTTCTGTTAGTCTTTCTGCGGGATCAAGCAGACGCTGCAATAACGATGGGTCTAAAACATTTCCTGCTCAAGAGTCAGCACAGACAGATTCAAGGGAAGGTGTCAGTAAGGAATATACTGTGATCAGGCCGTAGAGCCTCTATCCAGGAGATCAGAAATTGTAGATGTGGCAGAAGCAGCTGGGTGGGTGCGGAATGGGTTCCCTGGCTGCGATGTGTAGAAGCGTAATCCCTGGAGAACACGGGTGCTTCATTTTCCTGTTCTCACCCTCACTCTTGCTCTCACTAATACCACCACCTTCTCTTTCGACCTAATATCTACAGGGACTCCAAGGTCATCTTCTATTATCTAGATAATTGACTCTTTACAGCTCTGTTACCAAAATCAAATATACAAACTTGTTCAGGTTCTCAGAAGAGTAAGACCTTCAGCATCTACACCCTTTAGAAAAAAGTTGCACATATAAATAATATTTTTTTTATTTTATTTGATAAATAAATCATTTTATTTTTATGTATTTAAAATACGTCTTTATTGATTTAGAGAAAGGAGGGAGAGGGAGAGAGAGACAGAAACATCAATGATGAGAGAGTAGTCATTGATCGGCTGCCTCCTGCACACCCCCTGCTGGGGATCAAGCCGGAAACCTGGGCATGTGCCATGACTGGGAATCGAACTGAGAGCTTCTGGATCCTAGGTCGATGCTCAACTACTGAGCCATGCTGGCCGGGCAATAAATCATTTTATATTAAGAGTGTTTCACTTAACACTTAGAAGTTGCTCAAAAGAAAAGCCCTATATAAAAGGCAATTATTCTTTTCTATTCTGTTCATGGAAATCTTAGCACCTAATACAGTTTCTGGTCCAAGGTGAGTACACAATAAATATTTCTGGAATCCACAAGTTTCTTACTTCCCTGTGTCTTTCCTAAAATGACGCCTACAACTGGGTGAGTTCAAACTTTTCATATCCCACTGTTAGTTATGACTTGCAACAATTACTTCAGAGAACATCATTCATCATTCACACGTTGTGCAATTCTTTCCAGATAAAATTATTTTTCCTAATTGAAAAAAAACACCTTTATTTTTCTTGTTAACATAAACTTTATCCACCAGGACTGTATTGTGAATTTACATTAAGTAAACTTCAATGTGGTGATTCTCTAACATGGTGAAAGAAATTTTTCCATTCCACTCTGCAAAATGCTATAACGGGGCTGGTTTATTTACACAGGTGATAATTCACAAATGTGTACTGTATATCATGAAGACTTCATGATATATCTTCGAAAGACCCACCACTCTGTAATGCTGACAAAAGAGTCCGTTCTATTTTAAATCACTGGAGAAATTTAACTTCCATTACTTAAGATAATCAGTTTGACACTGATATAATTAACAACCAGCACAACAAAACAAAGATTAAAAGATCAATGTAAATAAAGGCAAATAATTTCACTACTCTAAAGAAATATGTCTTTCCCCTTTGCTATTAGTCATAGGCAGACAATTAAAAACGTGTTAAGTGTAAACTAGCTAAATAATGGGTCTTCCTTATGGTTAAAGTTCAACTTAATTGTCATTAATATAAGAATCTGGGAATGGGAGTGGGGAGAGAAAAAAAGGACAACTCAGGGCCCACTTGACCCAGGTACAAAAGATATCCCCTTGTTTACTGTCAACTATGGACATTTTACCGATAAGGGCACAGCTTATAGCTGAACTTGACTAAAATAGGAAGTATCAGAACTGGGATATGATCTTCTATATATAAAACTCTATGATATATTACTGCACCTGCTATATTTCAATTATGACAAATAATTTATGTTTCAAGTAGTATTTTTAATGTTTTTATAATTTGGATTTCATCAATAATTCAAGTACAGTATTGTCTTTTTAGAAGTTTTTGCCCCCACCATTTAAAGTGAATCATTTCTGACATTGCTATGGTATTTATAAAAACTATGAATTATTCTAACTCATCTCTATCTTTCTTCCTAAAATTCAAAGACTGTCATCTCCAAAAACATGTACACCCTTAACAACATAGTTCCTCTTGCAATTCCCCTGTTCAGGAGTCGTTTAAAAGAGTCATGAGAATGAAACACTATAATGGGGTTCTTTTTTAAAAAGTCTGAGAGGATTTCATTATGAAATTGGATGCATATACTTGCACATGTCATAATAAAAACTCAGACGTTCTTTACAAAACTGGAATGTTGAGCAAATGAGGGATAAAAGAACTCAACCAATAAGGGCATTATTAGCAATAACTGATGGAAACCCCTCTGAACACACTTGTGTCAACATTAATAAAGGAAGACCTAAGGCCATCCCATCCCAATGAAATCCACATCTACTCAACTTTCAGACAAAGGAAGGAGCCCATTTATTCTCAAAGGAACTACGGTGAGCTGAGTGCTTCACCAACGTCTGTCTTTCTCTACTAGACTATCCCTGAAACGGCGTCAGAGGTCTCTCTCATGCCGGAGTGCCTGAAAGTCTTTTTCCCCTAAAGGAATTAGGAAGACAATTCCAACTCTTCATCTCTATTCAGATCTAGTTAATGCTTCAAAAATTCCAATGTAAGCAGTCATCATGTAGACGGGGAAAAAATCTATTAAAATTATGTAATACTATTAAAAACCCCTCACTCCATACCAGTCTTCAATCTACATTCTCAGCTTTGTGTGTGGAGATGAAATAAAGGCCTGTAAATGGTTACCATTTGTTTTAAATATATATAAGTTACCATTTCAAGTAAATTATCTTTAACCAATGAGAATTTCTTTTTAATTTTAGTTTCTCATTTAAACTGGCATAATCATGTAAAATTACATTGATAGTGGTATGTTAATTTCTGGAAATAAAGGAGAGTATTTTCACATAACATAATGCCCCATGCAGTTCCCGAGAGCTCTAGGTGAACATTAGCAGGAAGAAACAAGAAAATGTGCCTTTGCAGATACACACACCAAGAGCATTCTTCATTAGATCCAAAACAGACATAAAATGTGATTTGCAATTATAAAGAAAAAAGTTTACTGAATTTCTACTGTGTGAAAGACATTTTGATGTGAGTCGTTTTTCTTTCTCCAGATGTAAAAATAAGTTCTTTTCATGAATAAATTTGGAAATATGCTTAATACTGGTTTACTCTATGGCAAAAATAAAACTATAACTAAGCTAACACCACATCCAAAGGTGAATTAAAATCAAAATATAAGATGTAAAACTACATAACTACAATAGGATCTCAGTGAGACTCAGTGAAAGCAAAGGACTTTTAAAGCAAAAGCACCAAAAACTAAAAAAATTAAAAACATGAAAATATTATTAGATGACAAAAACGAGAGAAGGTATTTAAGACTGACAAAAAATTCTTACAAATCAACAGAAAATAGAAAAGAGCCCGGCCGGGCGTGGCTCAGTGGTTGAGCATCAACCTAGGATCCAGGAGATTGTGGTTCGATTCCTGGTCAGGGCACATGCCCGAGTTGTGGGCTCCATCCCAAGTGGGGGGCGTGCAGGAGGCAGCTGATCAATGATGATTCTCTTGTCATTGATGTTTTTCTCTCTCTCTCCCTCTCCCTTCCCCTCTCTGAAATCAATAAAGATATATAAAAAAAAAAAAAAAAAATAGAGAAGAGTCAAAACAGAAAAATAGGCAACAATATAAATAAGGAATTTACTAAAAAGTAAACAAAAAGATGGTTAAATTTATTAGTGATCAGATGATAAATTAAAACAAAAATAAAGTATTATTGCAATCCAATTAAATTAGCAAAAATTGGTGTAAGACACAGAAAACTATTAGGCAGGCTAATGTAACCTAGGACTAACAAGCTAAATTAAGTGGCATATGCACTATGACAGAGGAAATTTATTCCTACGTATATATCCCCAAGAACGTCCTGCGTGACTTTATGAACACGTGTGCCCTAGCTACAGCACTTAATGTGTTACCTACTCGATAAGGAGTTTTTTCTCCTTTTAAGCTTTATTTAAAAGACATTCATATATGCCTATTTATAGAGGTGTTAGTGTCCTCAGTGATATGCAGAAGTAAGTCTGAATTCAAGTTTCTCTGCTCAACTCTAAAATGGTAAAACAACACTACAAAGAGAATATTCATGAGTTACAGGGAAAAATCCAAGCTTTGTTAACATTTCATAGTTCCCATTAAAATCAAAACCCTTGCTTTTTTTGTTTGTTTGTTTTTTAATTATATCTTTATTGATTTCAGAGAGAGGAAAGGAGAGGGAGAGAGAGAGATAGAAACATCAATGATGAGAGAGTCATTGATCGAGCCCACAACCCGGGCATGTGCCCTGACCGGGAATCAAACCCCGATCACCTGGATCCTAGGTCGATGCTCAACAGCTGAGCCACGCCCGGCCGGGCAAAACCCTTGTTTTTTATTAAATAATTCTAAGATATACAGCTCAAGTAGAAGCTAAGCTTTAAGATTATTTCTGATATTATAAAATCGGTATGTTTATATTTAATGTTATAGAGAATACATTGTGAGGTTGCTGAAAGATAACTTAAAATGCTCCTTATTGATTGAAACCTGGACCTGACACTGCATTTTATTACACTTTGCTGTGTACTGAGCCTCAAAGAGAATTCTCTAAGTTCTGGGAAAATTAAAATGCTAAGGCATAGCAACAAAATGTATTTATTTTGTCTTGCTCCAAGATTTCAGAAAACCATCAGGTTGAAAAGGACTTATCTCTGTAGGGTAAAAGCCATGTAAAGACTTGCACTCATTCGTCAAATCATTTGGCATGTTCACAACCTTCTTAGGAAAGAGATATTCCCATATGCAGGCCAGAATTCCAGCGAGCCATTTATACTCAGAGGAAAATGTTCTGGGGAGGGGCAAATATGCCTAGAGTCATTGTTCATTCATTCATTCATTCCTTGAAGAATAATTTATTAAGCACTGCTATGTAGGAAAATAATGCACTGGGTCTTGGTATATATTAATGAACAACACAGACATGGTTTGGGCCTCGTGGGAGTGAATAAAGGAGTAAGATCATCAAACAAAAACAGAAGTAAATACTTCTTATAATAGAATTACAAAGTGTGGTAAGAATAAGCAGGAAAAACAGGAGTCTAAAAAAATAACAGGGGGCACAGGGTACTCATAGAGGTCTCTGAGAGTAAAATTGTAACCGACACCAGATAGATAAAAAGAGTAGCGTGTGAAAGAGACACAGAAAGGCAACAGGCGGAAGGAACAGAAGATGCAAGGGTGCTGAGGAAGGAAAAGTTTGGTCTCTGAAGTCCCTGACATTAGTCCACGGGGCCTTGAGTCTGATGCTCTGCGAATAAACTCCAGGATATGAGATCAAGTTTGGGGCATAACCATGAGGGTTCTGCGGACCGTGGCATGGAGACTTCATGTCATGACAGTCATCACAGGAAATCATGAAAGCGCCTGAGTAATGGACAGATTCAGGATGTATTTTGAAGGTTTGCTGATGGACTAGATGGAGGAAAAGCCGTAGTGACTAAGAGTTCTGGCTTCAGCAGTGCGGCAGCTTGTAATGAAATATGGTGTGACGGGAAGACCAAAGGAAGGGCCCAGGAACCACAGGGAGCAGGACACTTCCCTGCAGGCGTGAACCCTGCTTCCGTACCCCAGGAGAATACAAGTCAGCAGGGGCCACGCTGGGAAGGGCTTCCCCTGGGGGTTTGGTGTGGCAGTCACAGCCCTTGGGAACACAGCTGACCCCTACTGACCACAGGGTGAGCTGGCGGCTGTGCTGGCTCCTTCCAGATGCAACCTCATTGGCTTCCTCCCACAGCCCTGAGAGGTGGCGATGATTAACCGCATCTGAAAGATGACGAACCAGAACCAACATCCTACTTTGCATCTTGTTCAGAGTTACTTCGTAAATGTTAGAGGTGGGATTCAAGCCTATGACTATACAAGCACAGTGCCCGAAGTCTACCTTCAAGTTTTGATTGGAAATAGCGGCAATCAGGAGCAAGGGAAAATGAAGCGTGTGTGGAGGGGGAGGGGTGTGCTAATGATGCTTGTTTTTGATCCAGTTCTACCATCATCAACAGAGAGCAAGTCCTTATTGATACAGAGGCGCAATTCAGGCTCAATCACGCATCATAAATAATAGCACGTGTCAGGCGCTGGGCGCGTTTCCTGGTCGGCAAGAGGCAGGATGCCTACTATTATGCAGCCCAGAGCCGAGCAATCTGTCATGCTCAAAAGACCATTTTCTTTACACAAGGCCACACCAGCCGGCCAGATTAGCCGAGCACACGGGAGATTCACGTGCAAGGTCACAACGCTGAGCACTCGGGAGACAAAGCACCAGGCGCCTGCAGCACATGGGAGATAAGGCCTGCGTGAGGCCGCACGTTGGGTGTTGAGAGCAGCCAGAGATTACTTGGGATGGAAAGGTCACCGAAAGCTTTATTCATCGATTAAGTAAATGCCTGGAACTTAATAGAGTCTAAAGTAGGCGACAGTGGGAGGCGCGGGCTGCCCCCATCGGAGGGCGGAGCGCTCCTATGCCACCTTGTGCAAGCAGACAGGGCACAGAGCGAAGGAGCAGGTGCCGCTGACACAGAGGATGCGGAAACACGTTTGAGTGTTTCTAGGACCCAAAAATAATGTAGCGGGTCATGTCATAACACATAAAACCCAAACAGTAGCTTGGAGTAAAAACCGCCACTCTCGCCGCCTCTGCAATAGCTGCTGCGAAACAAACGGGGATGCTATTTGCGCTTTTTGGGGTTTTTTTGTAGAAGTGGAAATCCTGTCTGGACTTCTTTCCGTTAACGAAAACAGGTGCTAATGTAGGTCTTTCATAGATACCAAGTGGTGCAATACGAACTTCTGAAAGTGAAGCATACCTGTATAAACAAAATCTGATTTTCCCTCAAGCTACTTATTAATGTAAGTAGAGATATTAAGTGCTTAAACTATTCTAAAATTATATTTAAGGCTCAGAATAAAGGAGATTATACCCTGGTCCGAGATTAGCAATATTTTCCTAATTAAGGGTACAGATAGTAAATATTTTTTTAAAGTATATCTTTATTGATTTCAGAGAGAGGAAGGGAGAGAGAGAGAGAGATAGAAACATCAATGATGAGTCACTGATCGGCTGCCTCCTGCACGCCCCCATTTGGGGATCGAGCCCACAACCCGGGCATGTGCCCTGAGGGGGAATCAAACTTTGATCTCTGGCTCCTAGGTCAACGCTCAACCACGGAGCCACCCTGGCCAGCAGATAGCAAATATTTTTAGCTTTGTGGACCACACAGTCTCAGTGTTGCTGACAGAGCCGGAAAGCAGCCACAGAGGATACGAAAGTGAATGGGCCCCGCTGTGTTCTAATGACATTTTATTTACAAAAACAAGTGACCGGTTAGATTTGTCCTGAAGACCACTGTTTGCTAAGCCCTGCCCTGTTCTCATATTGCTCCCCAAATGTGACAGAATTCGTGTCACTCAAGTTGCTGAGAATGTAAGGAAGAAACTGAGCCTAATTAGGAAATGTCAGACAAAACATCTTGGAAGAAATCAATGTGAAGTGAGACTGAAGCGAAGGCCTTTCTCTTGAGGGTTTTAAGTCCCTTTCTGTTGAGGGTTTTTGTCAAGAGAGAAAATGGAAACAAATTTCAGTTTCAGAGTAACAAAGACAAAAGTAAAAAGTTGTGTGCAGAGACCCACTGCATGGCGTGGTGACAACCGTCGTGCGTGGGGCAGCCAGGAGTGTGGCGTTGCCCACGGTCTCGGCATCAGCCTTCTCCGGGCTCTCTTGCCTCTCTTGACTTGCCTCAGTAGAAAGAACTGGGTGAGTTTTCCACTGATGCGTGACACCTTGAATCGGTTACGTTCCACCCATCTTCTCTGCCTCTCAATGGTTTGCATCTATTGAATTAAGTTTCCTGCAATTAATGTGTATTGTTCTCTTTCTCCTTGAAATTTCTGTGGATTTGTCATGTCATTTGGTGCAGACGTATTGGTATTCATTCCTATTTATTTCTTGTGTAAGTAAAAAACTTTATCATTAAAATGCCATGCTGTTAACAGGATAGCATCCCAGGCGTAGCCATCATCACAGTGGGTGAGTCGCCTTGATGGCGCTACTCCACTTCTCCCAATGCCTTTTCCTTAGCTGTCTTCTCCGGCTGTGCCTGTTACTCCGGATCATTTGAAAGTCTGGTGTACCTTTATTACTACAATGTGATATGATATTTTAATCCTAAAATTCTTCATCTGGTATCTACTGACCTTTCTTTCACTGTAACATGGAAAAATATTACTATTACTCTTTCTTCCCAGTTCCCTTCCTGCATTCCCCGATGTTAGTTATTTAAATTATACTTGTGGTCCTAATATATTCTCTTATACTGTTGAACATCTGTGCATATCATATTTTATAGATCACCTCTAAGTGGCATTTTGTTTGCCCTCAGCTATAAAAAGGGGACTTGCCATACTTACCCTGCTTTTCACTTCTCTTCCACCTTCCTTTCCAAACTGTGTCAGATAAATCATGTCTATGCTATTATTTGTAACATTTCCATTTTGTTCTGTAACCATAATTCTAATAGTATTTTCCTTAAGCAATATTTTAAAAATATTTGATGTTCATCACCAGTCCTTCTGCCATAGTTCTTTCATTCATTTTTATTGGCAGCATAATTTAAAATAAATCTGGAAACTAAATCCCCAGAATTACTGCATGTTAGAAAATGTTTGTGTATTGCGTTTTCTTTGGACAACATGTTGGCTAAGTTTAGGAAGGTGTATCACACAGTCTTTCCCTAAAACACTGGAGACACTGACCTATTCTTTACTGAAGTAGAATAGGAAATGCTAAGGAGAATTCTGAGGTCACTCCTTATATGGGACTTGACCTTGTTTCAAGCTCCCCGAAGGATTCCCTTTTATTTTACAAGTCAAGCTAATTGGCATATTGATGCTGATCATCTTGTGCCGATTATTCCAGAGTGTTGCCTTTCAAACCACAGATTCCAGTCAAAAGGTTTATTCCCAAAAGTTATTCATATCTGGAAAATAACTTTAATTTTTTCCCTCTTTCTGGTAATGTTTTCCTTTTTAGCAACATCATTTAGTTATACTGAAAGTGTTTTCTTTTCCTTTCCTTTATTTTGGTGGGGGGTGAATTTGTTCCTTTTAATTCAGAAACCATATACAGGGTCTGGGAACATATGGTGGCAACGATAAATACCACCAATGACACTGGGAACCACACCTGGGAGCTAAGCTAGAAAATCAGTTTACAGTCAATTAGAAAAATACGATGTTACCTTAAAAGGTTTCTGGGCCAAGAGCTGAACTGCAGTCTGATTGGTGCGTGGTGAGTAAGGGCATAAGCTCCGAGACAAATGTGCTGAGTATCAATCGTAGCTCCTGTGCAAACATGGGACAATCCTGGTTCTCTGTGCCTCAGTTTCCTCATAAGGAAGGTGCTATGAAAATTACATGAGTTAATACATGTAAAGCACTTGGAACAATACCTGGCATAAAAATATTCAATAAATACAGTCTCCTATTCACTACGATTATTATTTTAACTGACACATTTTCTTAAGTTAATAACTATATTCATGTAGGAATGGTTCCTGCAAATATACAAATGTGTTGGGACAGCCATTCAAGGGTCCATCAGACAGTGTCTGACTCAGGCATGCAGATCAGAAGAGCAGGTGCGTCTTCTTCTCACATCTCCTGATGGAACCTTCAGCAGATGACATCAGCCACTTGCACTGCTCATGACTCCCCTAGACTGTGACAGGTTGGATCTGCATGTGGACTGGCCGACAGCACCAATGCCCTGGTATGTTAAGGAGAAACCCAAGTCTGCCTGGCACATTGTAACCCAGTGTGTCAGCATTCAGCATTTTCTACATCCATCTTTTTTGAATTTACTTAATGTTGGCCAATGACCTGCAATTCCATGATCTCTGGGTATCTTATCAAATTTAGTTTTGGGTCATAAGACGATCTCACTACTTCGTTCTGATCATAGTAGGTTCCTGGGCACTGTGGGGCCCTCGAGTCACCTCTTGGCGTTACTCCTGCTGTGGCACAAACAGCTGCACAAGGCTTGACGTCCGAAATGAAGTCGTTAGAGAACCACTAGGGTCTGCTTAAGTTCTCCTATGTTCCCCTTCAACGTGCAGACACTTGGGAGTGTGTGCAGTGTGCAGCAGGAACCCCCCGAGCAGCCCCCGCGCGGCCTTGACCGGGACCCCTGGCCGTGTGGCTGCTCTCCAGGGGCCTTGGCAGTTGTCACCTTGACTGCTCCGCAGGCGGCTGCGGTTCCAGGGCGGCCCCGAGGGGGGTGTGCCCCACCTCTGAAGCTTTTCTCTTATTTTATTCTCCAAGGAAATGACTCCCTTCTACTGTGACCATGTCCAATCGCGGTTCACTCGAGCGCTCTCTTCCCCTTTTGGGGGGCCCCGCGCCCTGCACTAGTTCAGCAGCCTCTGTTCTCCGGAGCTGTTCCCACCGTAACTGTCCTTCGCTAGTTTTACTGCTCTTCCCACCCTTTCCCTTGATGGACCTGCTCACGCGTCTTCCTGTTTGCCTGCTACACTTTTTCTGCAATCCCCGCTTTGAGGCTTCCTTGTAAAGAGGTTTTTGCTCTATTAATGTATGTTGTTATTTTTATTATGGTGATATATTTGGCCATTAGTTTTAATTTCTGTGGTAAAATTTCCCTGACAATTGTTCTTCATCTGTTTTCTACTCCACTCTGTTTTGTATTATTCTTGTATCCAACACCTTTAAATGGGGTGTTTCCTAGATTATGCAGGGAGTTTCTCTTTGACCATAATGAGTAGCTTTAATTCATATCAAGGGAGGCAAGAGTGGGATTCAGCACAAAAGCCATTGTCCTTGTTGAAGGACATGGCATTACACAGACGTGAAACACATTACAGCGGGTTTCCGTGTTTAGTTCAATTCACCCGTCACTTGTCCCCAGGCAGGACAGAGAAGCCATCGGGCTGCGGCCCTCAGGGTCTCTCCCCAGCCTGGCCCCACCTGCCTGTTCCTGTGAACCGGGGGGTCTGCAAGCGCCCTGAAGCCTCAGGCCCCCCAGCCGCCTCGCTGGGGCCCCGCAGCGCCCCGCTCGCTCCTTATGGTCCCCAACAAGACACTGTTTGCTCAGAAAGGCATTTCTTTCTGAAGGCACGTCCTGGGACCTGGCGTTCTTCCTCATATATTTGACTGAGGGTGGGTTTCACTAAAGGTTGAGTCTTTCTGGTTATTTTAAGTTAATTTTCATGAGGAGAAGGGGCTGCATGTTCAATCTTTATTATTTTAAACTCAGAAGTCTTCTAAATTTCAAAAATATTCATATCTATACACTCATTTTTACTTAAAGATCATCCAATAACACGTAATTTGTAATACTACCCACAACAGAAAAAATGAGAAAAATGAAGTTTAGCTAAGTTATGTGATTTATCTATGGCTACACAGCAAATTACTATCATGTTCCGATGAAAATGCATGTGCTTTTCCTTTTAATTTTCCTTTCCATTAAGAATAGGCTCACTCCATTTAGTTATTTCCCCCTGAAATCTCACAATTTGGGGCCAGGGGACAACACAATGGCCACTTAATCTGTACCTCATGTTCACAAGGAGCCCCAAATTTGCACTGTAGTTCAATTATACAATATACACAAATTTCATATATTTATAAATAATTTTACTATCTTGTAAACCACTCAGTTATATTGTATTTTATTTTGTGTTAAAACATTAATTGTTAAAATCCTTATTTTAATACACACATAAATTAGAAATGTTTCTGTTCTCTTTGGAATGCTATGGGGTCTGGGTCTGCCCAAATTTTAGATTTGTGTTGGCAAAAGCTCTGTCGGTAGTCTCATTGGCATAGCCACCTGGGGACCTCTGAGACATCAGGGACAATCACCAGGTGTCCTATTAGACAGGCGGTCTCTGGCCCCAAACCAGAAATGATGAGTAGAATTTTAGAGCTGACAGTTAAACAAAAGAATAACTTAATTAAGCTGTAAGTCCCCCGAACTGAAATGGAAAATGAAGGCTGCCCCTAATTCCAGGGCTCAAGGGTAGGAATTAATAAAGGGACATAGTGAGATGTCCCAGAACCAAAAGAACCTACAGAGAAGTGGAAAGAGCAAAAGGCCCCATAGTCCATCTGGGAGTAACTCTTCTTACGAGGTCATCGGCCAAAACCATGTTATTTATATTCAAGAAGAGTATTTAAGAACCTTTTATTGAATTTCTCCACTTCAACATGTCCTTTCATTATAAACATCATTCTCCGAGTCCATCAACATCATTTACGGAGTGCTTCTAATTAAAACAAAGAAAAGGCAATATTCAGAAGGAAACATTAGGGTGCTGTCTCAAACACAGTTTCGCGTCTCTTTGTCACGGGATGAAATTAGATATAAGGTAAAAGAATATCAAGATGAGAAGGAAAAAACACTCTTTAAGCTTTTGTCCTTAATTAAATCCAATAATGAAACATTCCTGAGAAGCCTCATAAGAACTTTGGCTACTGCTCACTACACTCTCAGTTACAACTATTATTTATGATTGATTTCAAGGTCTCATTGGCATAACTTTAACATTAATTTCTATACTGGTGTAGGCACAGACCACCCAGGAAAATGGCAGAATATGGAGCACCTCAGGTCACCAACTCCCGATTAACTCTAGCAGCTGAAAACAGAACTGAGAGAAACAAAGAATAACTAGATTCCCTAAGCAAGCATCAAGTTCAAACCCAACATGCAATGCAATGAGAAAACAATGGCCCAGTCGCCAAGTAGTCAGTTGGCAAGCGCTCAGGAAGTATTCCTGCAGCGTGTCTCCATAAAGACGGAAAACAGCCACGACAATGGATGGTTCCAAATTCAAAGTCGGTAGCTCAAGATCCAGTGTTTGGATACAAGGAAGAGCAGTGCTGATGGACACAGGCACTGTACTCGAGTGCAGAGGGCAGAACTCGTGACGTGGAACAAAGAAAGATGACATTCCCATGTCTGAACCATGAGGCAGATGGCAAAGGAGACAGGTAAGAAAGACTCGTATGTGCCTCCAACATCTGGCTCTGCGTAGATCCACATTTACATAAAAGAAAAGAAAAATCTCCTGTCCTGGAAAGAGACTCTGCTGCACGTTTGCCCCTTGAGAGCTTCTGGAAAATATTTCAAAGTTTCCCTAATAATACTAATAAGCACAGTTAACAATGAATTATAGATATTAATGACAGTCAACAATAACTGATCACAGAATAGTGTGTGAGCGCCATCCTGGGAATATAGAGGCTAAGGTGCGAAAGATGAGGGTTTGAATCCACGTCCACTAACTGGGATTTGGGGCAAATTATGTGAGCATTTTGTGCCTCTGTTTCCAACCCATAAATGGAAATAAAATATTAACTACTCCATACAGTGCTTAATACTATGACCCAGTGATCCCACTTCTAGGAATATATCCTAAGGAACCCGAAACACCAATCAGAAAGAACTTATGCACCCCAATGTTCACAGCAGCGCAATTCACGATAGCTAAGATCTGGAAACAGCCCAAGTGCCCATCAGTAGATGAGTGGACAGAAAAGCTGTGGGACATTCACACCATGGAATACTACGCAGCTGTAAAGAAGAAGGATCTCGTACCCTTTGGGACAGTATGGAGGGAACTGGAGAATATTATGCTTAGTGAAATAAGCCAGGTAGAAAAAGAAAAGTATCCCATGATCTCACTCATATGTGGAATCTAAGGAACAACATAAACTGATGAACAAAATAGATCCAGAGACACAAAAGCATGGAACAGATCGAGGGGTCTCAGAGGGAAGGGGGAGTGAGGAAGTGTGTGGGGAGATTAATCAAAGAATTTATATGCTTATATGCATAACCTATGGACACAGGCATTGGTATAGGGAAGGCCTGGGAGTGGGGTGGATGCAGGGTGGAGGGGATCAATGGGAGAAAAAGGGGAACATGTGTAATATTTTCAACAATAAAGATTAAAATAAAATAAAATAAAAATAAAATAAAATAAAATAAAAATAAAAATAAAATAAAATAAAATAAAATAAAATAAAATAAAATAAAAATGGATTCAAGAACTATGATTTCACTCATATGTGGGACATAAAACTGAAACTGGTGGACACAGACAAAAGTATGGTGGTTACCAGAGGGAAGGGGGTGGGGGATAGAGGGGACCTAATATATGGTGACGAAAGATGGTTCGACTTTGGGTGGTGGGCACACAATGCAATATACAGATCCTGTAACACAGAAATCCACATCTGAAACCTGTATGATCCTATTAACCAATGTCACCCCAATAAATTTAATTAAAAAAAAACACACAACACTCACAATATGTGAAGTGTTTCAAGAGCCCAGTGAAAGTTTGCTTGATTAGGATGTGCTAATTACACTCATGAGAGATCCAGGAGGTAGGAACTAAGGTTATTTCTTTTTAAATTAATTTATTTTATTTTTTTTTTAAATTAAAACCTGCAGTTCACAGACATTTAGCATCTTGCTAATAGTCATATAGCTAGTAAGTAGGGAGGTAGGATCCAAAATAAAAAAGCCACAAGAACCCTAAAATCAGTTGTTGGGTGGGCCTCTGGGCAGGCTGCTCTGCAGTCCTGCCCTTCTGAAGGATGCTGTGAGCTCTACTTGCTTTTCTGGGATGCAGTTTGGAACAGCAAGAAGCCCTATATATGACCAAATGTCCCCAGTTTCTAAATGGTAATAAATCTACCACTCCCTGCCATACGAATGAAAGATCAGTCCCTGGTGAGGAAGACTGGGCTCAAGGAGGAGACCCAGGATCCCGATTAGTCTCCTGGAAGTAACTGTTTCTCTTCCAGGGAAAACTGGGCACTAAAGAGTGTTGCTTATGTCCTTGATCCTGTTTCAGTTTGCAAGTTTTCCTTTTTAAAGATTATTTGGTCACACATGGACAGATTATTGTGGTAAAAATATAAGGTTAGAAATATTATTGTACTTGGAAATACTAACGAGATGCTACCAAAGGATGCCAATTTGAATAAACAAAAATAAATTTAAAAAAAAGTATTACAGATCTGGACAAGATGATTAATAAAGTGGAGGCAGCAGAGACTGGAGACAGCTCACTAATAAAGTATGACAGAGACATGCCACATGCTGTCAACATACATCATCAAAAGAAAAACAAATCCTAAAACAGAATAAAAGGCAAATGATGTCTTTTATTTCTTATATATATAAAGAAATATATAACTCTGTCTCAAACATTTCACAGTAACCATTACACAATCATTGCACAAGTGGAACTGTGGGAAGGAGATTCCAATTCTAAGGGATGTCCTATGATCCTCTGAGTCTGACCCATTGCTCTGCACATAGTTAATATTACTCATAGAATCACACATATTATATGACACACGGGCTTGATACACCCAAAAAGATTGATTTACACTTTTTTTCTGGCATTTTTGGGTGCAGCAATCAATATATAGTTTCCTTGGCCACGAACTGATTACCATCCACACACCCCATTTATTTAAGGAAATGTTTTCTGCCCAGCCCGTGTGGCTCCGTGGTTGAGCGTCGACTCATGAACCAAGAGGCGCTCGGTTCAACTCCCGGTCAGGTCAGGGAGCGTGCCCGGGGCTGTGGGCTCCATCCCCGGTAGGGGACGTGCAGGAGGCAGCCGAGCAGTGATGTTTCTCTCTCATCGATGTTTCTCTCTCTCTCCCCCTCTCCTTCCTCTCTCTAAAAATCAATAAAAATATATTTTAAAAATGTTTACTTTAGAGAGTATCTGTTCCTAGACATGGAAAAACTTCCCCAGGGACCGCATTAAGGTCAACTGTTGTCAGGAGGAAAAGTTTTACCAAACCCTTCCTGTGTAACTAACCACTTCTATTGTCACCTTTGCTGTTATATTGTGGATCATGTTCAATTCTTTTCTTGTAACTATCACACTGGCAATGCCTGTGACTTAATTGTCTGGATTAAAATTTGTGTGTGATCATGTGCTGGGACCATGTGTATGCTCAGCCAGTGTCTGACTGCTCATTACGGTTTCTTGACCACACTTTAGTAATATAAAATGTCCTTGGGAGCCAACCCCTGTGACTAGTTTGCTGTATTGCTCTGCTGCTCAGCCAGATTCTCACTCCATTTCCTAGCAGCAAAAAAGACACAATCGTACCATTCAAGGTTTTGTGTATGAGAAATAATTTATGCTGAGTCTACCCAATTGTATATCAGTGCCTAAGTAATGCAGAGTCTAATGGTAATAACAGGAATAGTGGTATATTTTTTAGATTGTTCATGTTCTCTCTTTGCAAATTAGAGTCAAATGAGTTTAGGTTTTAACAGCGTAGTTATAACTAGTATTTGTTTTTTACTGGCTGCTTTTTTCTCCCATTTCCCCCTATTACCATTTCTTAGGTGGATGTTTTTGTTTTGTTTTTAGGTTTCGTAGTTATAATCCAAAGCAGTTGCATTTTTTTCCTTGCTAATACACATTTAAAATAAAAGTTTTTCACTAGTTCATCCTTAAGATCTTAAGATCCTAAAATCTTTGGCATAATAAATATTTTGAGATCTAATGATTATATTTAAACATTATTTCATTATTTCATAACAAATGATTTGAGCAGTAGTGGTAAAGTCAGGGATGTCTGTATTATTCCTGTTTTTTTACAAAATCTCTTATTTCTACATTAAAGGCAATGCTTGCTGAAACATACATTTTTTGCCTCTGAAAAGGAAACCTTCTTTCCTCTACTTTTTGGTATGTTTATGACAAATGGCTGTTAAATTTAAATCAGATGCTTTCTTGGCAATTGAGAAAACTACATAGATTTCAACAATGTTTTCTTTTGATGTTTTCTGTTAATTATTTTCCTGTTGTGATGATCAGCTCAACACTTTACGGGTAAGTCCCACAGGTTTCAATAAAGGAGACTTTTAATATCTTACCTCCTATTTACTAATATTACTGTGGATCTTATCATTCATGTGCTTATTCAACCAAATAATTACACAAACACTCAAAAAGGATGGTGTTGAGCTGTGTAGAGGTTCAAAGGTGGATAAAAGAGTAATAATTGTCCCGAAACTCAATTTACTGGAGGAGACACAAACACAGCCATAATACTAGACATCCTGCTTTATGCACCCAGTGTTCTTTTACCCATGGATAAATACTTATTGAATTTCTATGAGGAAGACACTGTACTTGTAGCAGAGGAAACCTACAAAGAGAACAGCACCACAAGTATGAAAGGGGACATGGGATACAAATAAGATCACAATGGAGCCCTGGCCAGGTAGCTCAGTTGGTTAGAGTGCTTCCCAATATGCCATGGTTGTGGGCTCTATCCCTAATCAGGGCACATACAAGAATCAACCAATGAATGCACAAATAAGTGGAACAACAAATCTCTCCCTCTCTCTCTCTGCCGCTAAAATCAATAAAAAATAAGATCACAATAAAAAAAAGCATACTGAAAATCCACATTTTAGGCATTGAAAATCAGGGTTCATGCTAAAGCTATGGATGACCAAGTTAAGAAGGTAGCCTAGAATGTAGAAGAAGAAAGAAATAAAAAAATTTAAGAAATAGTGGATATGGAGCACAGAAAATGGAGAGCTTACATCTGATGACTTATTATTCTTAAAGGAGTACCCAAGCAATTCAGGAAGTGCTATATGAGAAACCTTTCTTGATTAATAGGTCTTAGCTGTAGGGACGCCCTTGGAAGAGCCATCAAACCTAGAAACGGAGGGCCTGATCTGGCCTCTGCCATGTCTCCAACAGTAAGTATCGTCCCAGGGATCCAATAAGCCAGGTCCTGTCAATTCTGAAAACCCAACCTTGAGAAAACCTTCATACGCTTCCTTGAAAACTGGCTGAAGTGCCTGTACCACGTGGAACACTTGTCTAAATCCTTTATCCAAATGGTCTTCCTTGCTTCCAAAGACCTTACACTTCTCCCTAGCTCTCAGCACAATGTTAACTCCTGATGTATTTAAGAAACTATTCTCTTCTGTCACTCACACTAGATTGTAAGCTCCACGAAGGAGGAGCCTCCATGTTTCCCACTATGACTTCTGAGTTATAGACAAAAATTTTAAATAAAAGAGAGATTAGTTTTAAATTGATAGAGGTAAAATAAAGTGTTATGTAGCATACAATGTATAGATCTAAACAATAAGACATTGAAATTTAAACTCATTTACCCAACATAAATTTAAGAATTTCCTATTATATGCTGGACACTATTACAAAGTGACACAAGAAATATTAAAGTTTAAGAGGAGAAAGGGTGAGCAATGTTACATAAACAACTGCAAGCAACAGGGGAGAGCAGGGTGTGGACGGCTACTGTGAAGGTTTAGAAGCAGGAAAACAGTGAACAGTGGTGGGAGTGATCTGCAAGGGTCCACTCTAGTGGAGCCAAGGGGAACAGACTTGTGTTTCTCTTTCTATCTGACAAGAAGCAAGGGGATTTCAAAATGCAACAGTGGTAACTGTTAGCAGTCTAAAAAAACCAGTTGGCTTTTGCCCTAAATATAATGACCAAGATATTCCTGACTCTCAAGTAGGATAGATCATTCATCAGAGCCCATAGTTTGATTAATTAGAGGTTCTGTAACTGTGCATTGATTCACTTCCTTTATTTTCAGCCACCTTTGTTTCTTCTAAACCTATTACTTTCTTTTGTTTTTAATCTAAACTCTGCTGAAATGTTTCTATGAATCTTTAACGTGAATGATTAGTTTTGATTTTCAACTGTTTTAATAGACTTTATGCAGAATTATGCCTCAGTTCCTATGGGCTTGCATCTAAAACTTAGGAACTGAGCCCTGGTAGGTTTTAAAGAGAACTAATTTGCATGGTCAAAAGAATGAATCCAAGGCATTTAATGCTGAGACCAAAACGTTGCGTTTTAGGGAGTCCGGAACACTGAACCAACGTTGACGGCACTATCTGAAAGATGCTGAGAAATAAAGAAAGCAAAATCTGAAAAAATATATAAAACAAGTTTGGATTGACACCTTCTGACATTTACATTTAGTGACCTAATTTTGTCCCTCCTGTCTTGCTGTTTTTTGGGTTGTAATTTTTTTTCCAAACTAAAATATATGCTTAGAAAAAACCTCTGCTGTAAATCAAGTCTATTCCATGATCAACAGCTCTAATTATTTCATAAATATTAAAGATGTTGCAAAATGAGTGTGCCTTCCCTTGGCATTGTTGTATTTTATCACCAGCCATGTGTAGGACAGGGAAGGAAGCAGGGCACTGGTGCAAAATTTCTACCGGGCTTTTTCCCTATGTGAGGTTTATGTGTATTTAAATGGCAATTTATAAAAACATGGATCAAATGTGGTCCTAATAATTCTGGAAAATTACAGTTTTGACAGTATTGAAACAAAATAAAATTTAAGAATCAAAATTTGTTACATGGCCTTTACAAAGCATGTGCTATTAAGGAATAACTGTGATATTCAGAAGTGTTTTTAAAAAGTTAATGAGGCATATTTCTTTTTTTATGTTATATAATTTTTTACTTTTCAACAGTTGCCATACAATATTATATTAGTTTCAGGTGTACACCCCAGTGATTAGACATTATAAAACTTATTAAGTGATCATCCCCACAAATCTCCTACCCATCTGGCACCATAGTTATTATAATAATATTAACTATATTCTCTGTGCTGCACTTTAAATCTTGACTACTCTGTAACTACCAATTTGTACTTCTTAACCCCTACACTTTCACCCATCCCCCAAGCTCCCCACCCCTTGACAACCATCAAAATGTCCTGTCTCTATGAGTCTGTTTCTGTTCTGCTTGTTCATTTATTGTTTTTTAGATTCAGTTGTTGATAGATGTGTATTTATTGCCATTTCATTATTTATATTTTTTATCTTTTTTTTTCTTCTCCTTCTTAATAAGACCTTTTAACATTTCCTGTAAGACTGGTCTGGTGGTGATGAACTTTAGCTTTTTCTTGTCTGTGAAGCTCTTTACCTGACCTTCAGTTCTAAATGATAGCTTTGCTGGGGACAGTAATCTTGGTTGTAGGTCCTCCCCTTTCATCACTTTGAATATTTCTTGCCACTCCTTTCTGGCTGGCAAAGTTTCTGTTGAGAAACTTAGGAGAGCTCCCTTGTGGGTAATTAACTGCTTCTCTCTTGCTGCTTTTAAGATTCTTGCCTTGTCTTTAACCTTTGGCATTTTAATTATCTTGTGTCTTGGTGTGGGCCTCTTTGGGTTCATCTTATTTGGGACCCTCTGCGTTTCCTAGACATGTGTGTCTAATTCCTTCACCAGTTAGGGAAGTTCTCCATCATAATCTTTTCATGTATGTTTTCAATATCTTGCTTTCACTCTCATCTCCTTCTGGCACTCTCATGACACTAATGTTGATATGTTTTAAGTTGTCCCAGAGGCTCTTTATATCCCAATTTTTTAGATTGTTTTGTTTTTTTTGCTGTTCTGATTGGGTGTTTTCTCCTTCCTTAGATTCCAAATTGCTGATTTGATTTTCTGATTCATCCACTTTCCTGTTAATTCCTTGTAATGTATTTTTCATTTTAGTTAATATATTCTTTTTTTCTGACTAGCTCTTTTTTATGTTTTCTAGTACCATTTTAGTGTCCTATCTCTGCGTTGCAGTTCTCACTAAGATCATCCACTCTTCCTCTAAGTTCATTGAGCATCCTTATAACCAGTTTTGAACTCTGCAACTGGTAAATTGCTTGTCTCCCTTTTGTTTGGTTCTTTTTCTGGAGTTTTCTTCTGTTCTCTCAATTGGAACATGTTTCTTTGTTTCCTCATTTTGACTGCCTCCCTGTGTTTATTTCTATGTATGAGAGCTGCTACGTCTCCCAGGTTTGGTAGAGTAGCCTTGTGTAGCAGGTGTCCTATATGGACAATGGCACAGCTTCCACTGCCACCGGAGCTGTGAGCTTCAGGTGTGCCCTCTGTGTGGGCTGTGTGAACCTTCCTATTGAAGTTGAGCCTTGATCCCTGTTGTCACTTCAATAGGAGAGATTTAACCCTAGGCTGATTGGTTGCACAAAGTGTCCATGACCACGGACTACCATGGAGGATCTGCTGTGCAGGGGTAGACCCTGCAGAGCAGGACTCGCTTCAGTGGGGGTCTGATACCCAATTACTCTACCTCTTGAGTGTGTTGCCTGTGGGGCTGGTTTGGTGGTGCTACGGCATGGTCTAAAGCTTTCCATCAGGTGTGCTGGCTCTAGGGCCTCCTGGGACATACAGGCCAAGATCAGTGTCTGCCTGTGCCTTTCCCCAAGCCACCAGGAAGGAGCTACAAAGCAATCTGCTGATGGCTGCTACTTAGCTGTACTTGAGGGTTCCCAAGAGAGGCCAAGCTGTGAACCAAGGCATCTGCCTATAGTACCAGGCCTGGAGCAACATAGTGGGATCTATGCTGAGGCCAGATGCTGTTAGTTTGGGGTTTGAGAACCTTTGAGAGATTTTAGGAAAGACCACAGCAAGAGCCAAGAGAGGTTGTTTGTATGGAAAAGCCACTGGAAACCAGCTTGAGTGGGCCCCAAACCTTGTGAGGTGAAGTCTCAGTGAATCCCCAGGATAAGGTGAACAGTTTTAGCCAGGTTGATGGAGATTCAGATATAGCACCCACCTGCTGGCTCTGTGTGGGGTGTGGGGGAGGGCTCACCAAAGAAACAATGGCCTCTGCCAGTACTTCTTTCTGGGAGAAAGCTGCCCCTCCAACTCTTGCCCTGATGCCAAAAAATTCAGGTCCTCCTCATATGTCTTTGGAACCTTTCCAGCTGCTAATCCAGTGTTGGAGCTGAAAGCTAGTCAGTCACTGTATGTCTGTGTGAGGGCCCTTTAAGAGGAACACCTGGGACTCCAGCAGTCTCCGTCTCACTCAGCCACAATCCCTGCTGGTTTTCACAGCCAGAAGTTATGGGGACTTCTCTTCCTATCACTGGAGCCCTGGGCTGGGAGCCTGGGGTGGGGCTGGGACCCTTCGCTCCTCAGCTGGGACCTCATAGCTGAGATCTCCCTCCTGATTTTTAACCACCACACATGGGTCTGGGACCAGCCAGTTCTGTGTCTCTGCCCCTCCTACCAGTCTCAATGTGTTATCTTTTTTATATCCTTAGTTATAGAACATCTGTTAATCTAGACTTCAGTTGGTTCTGAAAGATAGTTGTTCTGTAGTTTAGCTGTAATTTTGACATGGTTGTGGAAGGATACGAGTGCCACATTTACTTACTCTGCCAAATTGACAGGAAGCCCGGTCACTGTGAATTTTTATGATCTTTATCCATTTATACACCATCTATTTTTTAATCTTCATTGAAGTTAATTTATTGTATGTTATTGTTGTAGTTCTAATTTTTCCTCCCAGTTTTATAACACGGTATTGTCCCTTTCTTTTTCTTAAATTCATAGCATTGAGGTGAAATTTGGCAAAGATGTTTTTATTTGTGTAGTACTATATAAAAGTAAAATCATTTTAATTTATTAGACTTTAGTGTAATCATTAGTGTCAGAAATTGAGGTTTGGAACTATTTTCCTATGCTGACCTATCTGTGCTAGATAAAGGCATCTAGAAAATTTAAAGAAATAGAATTAACAAATTTATATACAGAGGACCCAAAAAAAGTCATGCAAAAAGAAACACAAAATTGGGTCAAAAATTGCTAACGTTTAATGGATGTTTATGCTGATTAGTTCACAGCAGATATTAAAATGAATCCATCTTTTACAGTTGTGTAGGTAAAGCAAAAGAACAGCTTAAAAATTGAATACATTTACCAAAAATGTTTACAATATGAATAAGTGAATCTCAAGTTGGAATGATTTTGCCTCCCAGGAGACATATGACCATGTCTGGAGGCACTTTTGATTGTCACGGTTGGGGGTGGGGGGTGATGTTGCTACTGGCATCTAGTATATAGGGGCCAGGGATGCTGACTCAGTATAGAGGGCAGCCCCATGCTCCAACAGAGAATTATCCAACCCCAAACTTTAATAATGTTAAGGATGAAGAAGAAACCTGTGTCCAAATTAACATAATTCTACTATGGACATATTGGTTACTGATGGCTCAATATGAGATGTTCTTTGATGCAGCACATTTATTTAATATGTGTATAGGACAATTTTTCTCACAATCTCAAAATATTCCTTTGATCGTTTTAAGATATACTCAGAAGAAATTCTAATAATGGGCAACTCCAGATATTCAAGCTGAGTAGGTATCTTAAATGCCTGACAGTTTAGGTCCTTTTCTTAGCCATTCTTTGTGCAGCAGACACAACTTGAGGCTGCCCTAGATGCAACCAGCTTGTCAATCACTCATGTATCCTCCATTTCTAGCCCTTTATTCTAACACTTGGGCCCATAAAACAAAGCTACTGGCAACATTTTTATAATACAGATGAAAATTCAACAAATAAATGAGACTATGAGAGTGACTTAGAAAAGCTAGAAGATGGCTTCCTAGGTAAGGAAGAGAGCATAAGCAAAGATGCACAAGAAAAAAGGCATGGGGGGAACCATGAGAACATCAACCAGAGGAGTCAGGTAAAAGAACAGTGGGAGACAAATACACAGCATGGACGTGCTAGACTGCTAGACTGCGGAGTGACTTGAGTGGAGAATGTTCAGAAGAGTGCTGAGTTCAAAGGTGAAAATCTTCTTAAAAAGGGAGTGTGATGCCTGGCTGGTGTGGCTCAGCAGTTGAGCATCAACTTATGATCCAGGAGATCGAGGTTCAATTCCTGGTCAGGACACATGCCAGGGTTTCGGGCTCTATCCCTAGTGGCGGGCATGCAAGTGGCAGCCAATCAATGACTCTCTCATCACTGATGTTTCTATTTCTCTCTCCCTCTCCCTTCCTCTCTCTGAAATCAATAAAGACATATTAAATTAAAAAAAAAAAACAAAAAAAAACAGTGCATGCTGTAGATAGTCTATTTTTCAGTGTAGAGCAGAGTATATCCTCAATGACTGTACTGAACTGGATCTGAAAACTATGCCGATGTGTCAAAGATTATAAAATTTTGTGTGATGGATAACAAATACATTTCAACATGAGCTCCCTATTCCAATATATATCAGAATGGTTATCATACAATCTTACCTTATTAAAATGGATGAAACATAATCTGAATTCTTATATAAATGCTATTACTTCATTATTATTCATGACCAAATTATATTTACCTTTCCATTTGCATGCCAGAGAAAGTAATATCTTACTTATCATGAAACACAGGGTACTCATTCATATTTATTGATTTTAGGTGACCAATCTTTCCAAAAGTATATTTTCTTTGGGTATTTGATAGTACACATTGTTAGAATATTGAAGTTGTTCAAGAAAATATCCAGGCCAAAAACAAAATACAAAAAGTAAGAAATGAGGATATGATCCAGGAAAAAAAGTAATTTGTACTGAAAGAAAAATGAATTTCATTTAGTAGGTAAATTAAGATAGGCATTTTAAGAAATATAAAACTAATGAACTGTATTATGAAATGAAATTTAATGCCATTTCCCCCTTTAACAGGTGTATTAGTGGCCTGTATTTGCCACTGTAGTTTCAGCAGTGACTGACTGAATGAGAAGGTGTGCTGGGAGAAGCCGGATCTCAAACATGCTCTGATGTTGGGGCACGTGGAAGCCAAGTGAACTCACTCTGTGTCTTCAGAGAACACTCCCTATATGCCAGGTGTTTTTGCAGAATCACTTTATGTGGTTTTCTTTAATTATCAGAATAACCCTATGAGATGAGTACTACTATCAACCACATTTTACAACTGGGGAAAGTTGAGCACAAAGATGGTGAGCAATGTGCCCACTTCAGTCAGGAACCAAGACAGTGGTTTTCAAGCTTTAGGCCACATCAGAATCACCTGGAGGACACATTAAGCGCCCCCATAGTATCTGATTCAGTAAGCCTGGAGTTGGGCCTGAGAATCTGCATAACAGGGCCCCAGGTGGTCCAGGGATGGCACGTTAGAACCTCTGAGCTAGGATTTGTCTAAGAGTGATTGAGCTCCTGCGGTCAGGATACAGAGTCCATGGTCTTAACCACCATCTGAAGGACACCAGAAATGAGGCCACATTACACATGTGACAAAGGTCATCTAACCCCCCATAGTCACCTGTACAGAGGCATTGTCACGTGGAATAAAAGCCGCTGTTCCCATGTTTTAGTTTGTCCCATCCTAGTCCCTTCTGGAAGATGAACAATTTCATGAAAGAAATTTAATAAACAATGACTTATATTGAAAAAAGTCATGTCTCTTAATTTCTTTCATTGAATTGTGAAAATATTATCTTAATTCAAAATCGGCAGCACGCCCGCCTGGGCGTAGCTCAGCAGTTGAACATCGAACTAGGATCCAGGAGATCGGGGTTCGATTCCCGGTCAAGGCACATGCCCGGGTTGCGGGCTCCATCCCCAGTCGGGGCGTGCAGGAGGCAGCCGGTCAATGACTCTCTCATCATTGATGTTTCTATCTCTCTTCCTCTCCCTTCCTCTCTCTGAAATCAATAAAGATATATTTTTTTAAAAAAAAGATCAGCAGCAGAACTGCTTTGTCTAGATTTGCTCAGCATGAGTGGACTGCAGGAACCCAATATGAGGATCCCCTTTACGCCAAGTGGTGTACTGGACAACGTCAGAAAATCTCATCTCTGACCTCTAGTATCTACATTAATTTTTTAGTGGGGAAAAAAAACAAGGCACTCTCTACAGCTGTAATCCTTACATTGAAATGCAACTTGTGATTCCAAGAAAAGATAAAATGCTGGTTAAAACATTTGGAAAGATAGAGTTAAAAACATAACAAAGATTTTATATACATATGCATACACATGTTAGTTGCTAAATTCCAATTTCAGAGTATGCTCCATAGTAGATATTAAATTACAAGGTAATAGATTTTAAACACTTTCTAAGAGCTCTTTTTCCTTGTTTCTGAAGGAAATCATTAGAAACAATCATCAGCCTTGGACAGGAAACCTAAAGTATATGAAAATACCCATGGATTTTCCTTGTTAGCCATAAGCAGTCAGATAGTTTGTAGTAAGGAATTGGCACCTTTTCCATTACTGACTAAACATTATTTTAATTGAGTAAAAAGCACTGAATATTGATAATTATCAAATTTCTTTAAACTGCAAAAAAAATTACCTGAAAAATTAGGCCAACAGAAGATTAGAAATACCATCCTTTTTACATGTAAAACAGAGTTTCAAAGTCCCATGTATAAGCCAGGCGGTATTGTCACTAGAAGTCTGTCTTTGTGTAAGCTGGAGCAAATAACGTTGAAAAGTAAACACTTTCCCTCACCCGTGGATGACATAATTTAGTTAGAAATCTTGGCTGGTCATGGCAATGGCTTGAAAATAGTAAAAGAAGATGATTCTGCAGAAAGGTGCCTTACACCCCCCGTGCGGACACAGAAACACACACACCCAGAAACTATCGATCACAGTGGCAGCACTACTCATCATGATGAAACGGAAATAATTGTGAATTGGAGATGAGCAGGAGTAGCTGGAAGAGAGACTCCTAACTGACAAAGTTTAAGAGGATGCTGAAAAAAAGCAAGACAGGAAATGAAACCAGAATAATGGGTCCTGAATAATTTAAATAACCTACAAAGTATTACCTGTAATCTATAACATCCCATTGGCTGTCACCTGAGATGTCCCATATTCAAATCTAATTTATAGCCATGTTTGCTCATCTGACCTATTAGTAAATGCATTTGCTCCAAACATACAGCAAATTATTTCTCATAATTTTTCATGTCTTATTATAAGACATACAAGCTTTTGCTTAATAAAATTTTACAGGACTTGAAAAATTAATTTCTACTCACTGTAATGGTGTCAGAGAAGCGCATGTTCTTAATTAACTTCTCATTAATAAAGGAGCACTTCTCTAGATATAAGTACTTAACTGCTGTTTTCAGTGGGGGGGGGTGCTGTTCCTGAGCAAGAATCCGAAAACTTTAGTAAGACAATGAGAAGATTGGATGCCACGCTGGAGAAAACAGAAAGTGCATTTTTACTTCTGTGTTCCCACATTTTGAAATAGTATCTGAAGAACCTTGTGAAGAAGTCATTGTAAAATAAGTCTTTATCAAAATAAAAATAAAACCAAAATCAAACACAAAAAGCATGATGGACTAGGATCAGATGCCTCTTACACATCGGGTGGTCCTACCCTGTGAGGGACAATTGTCAGGCCACTGACAGTCACCTGAGACAGCTGTGCGCTGATGACCCAACAGCCATGGCCAGTCCTCTGTCTTGGTCACAATACCCCTTTAGTATAAGGGACAGTCAGCCCCTTTTCCAACACTAGGGTTAAAACTCTATTAAGCTGAAGAAGTCCTATCAGTATCATTGTTTTTGCCCTTGGCTGGCAAAAGAATAGGCCTGTGGCATAATTCTAGCCACTGAGCCTAAGAAGAAGTGACTTTGATGAATATTTTGCCTTTTATTTATTTTTTCAAAAGAGTTTGTAAGAACAGAAACTTTCCTTTTATTTTGCCTCTGGATGTCGCCATCTTCACAGCTGCTTAGATCGGTGGCAGCATGTGGCAAATCAGGTAGATCCAGCCCAAGAGAGTCACCTGGTTCAGAAAAACTCAGTGGGAACATGGAAAGAACTTGGGCCTTACCACTGGCTTTGAGCTGCTGGACTAATTAACCCTGGAGTGGATTATCTCTGGATTTTCATTATCGAAATATAAAACAAACAAACAAACAACCTTGCTATGAAAACATTTTGTTGTGTTTTCTGTTTCAGGAAACATCCTAAGTGACATAGTAAGATAATGTGTTCTTTCATTAGTTATGTTTTCATTCATTCATTCATTTTCATTCATTCATTCATTCATTCATTCAACAAACTCATATTACATGTCAACATTGCCCAAGGTGCTGGAACGGACAACAAAAATAAACACATTGATAACATCTTAAATTATATAATGTATTATAGATTGGAAAGTGTTTTACAAACACTATTTCATGTTTCCTACCCCCAAAATGAACCCATTTGAGGGAGTGAAGCTGAGGGAGCTGGTGCCTTGCACAAAGTCAGTGCTGGTGGTAAGATCTCTGACTCCAAGCAAGTTTCTAGACGCCTCCCCACCTGCTTCCTGCCTGCATGTTCAGGTTCTAGCTTCGCCAAGTTCAGAAGTCAGTCTAAGTGGATTAATCAGCCCCAAAACCTGCTTTGTCCTAGAGGCCAGTAGAAGGCCTGAGAGCCATGAAACCCACAGAAATCCATCAATTGCTGTTAATGGCATCTCCATGTAGGAGGTTATAACTGTTCAATCTTTTGGGAAACAAGGAGAAAATATTCAAACTGGTAATATATTTAATATTAACTATTTTCTTTAAAAACCAAAAATCTTTATGTATGATGTATAATGTACCCAAGATGTTACTTCTGTCATGCATAGACAATTTATAGATGCTTCATACTCATAACACTGCTACAAATAGAGTTGTGTGATCAAAATATGGGAAGATCACTTACTAATTGTTTCTCATTGGCAGGCTGGAAAGTAACATGCCTACGTGCCTGCTTTTCTCCCCAAGCTGAATGTTTTCTTAATTCTGAGACATGTATTCGATAATGACCATATCCTGTACCCAGCAATGTGCAAGATCCCACTACCTCCCCGGATAATCCAACCCAAGTCCCAACTTCTCGGGAACATACATTTCCTTATGTTATAAAAAACAAGCTAATTTAGTATGTGAAAGCACTTTCTAAATTGTAAAACCCTTTATAAAAGTATTAAGTTCAAAACAGTGGCTGAAGTTAAAGTGCTTGGCATCATGATGGATGGAACTGAGGGTTATTGTTTGCTTGTCAGGTGCCACCTCATTGAGTCTCCACAAAAAGTCGAGTAGGCGATATAACAATAGCAGGGCAAGTACACAATTTGCATTTGTGTGTTTATATACAAGAAATTTCTCATTTGATCCTTAGGAAAAATCTCAGGAGTATTTACCAATGTGAACCATAAGAAATTACTGTTTTTGTAGGTCAGTCAATATCAGCAATTTCATATGGTTCCAACCAATAATTTTACATATGAAGAAATGGAAGCCAAGCAAACTGAAGTGACTCCCCAACGTTGATGAACAAGTGAGCAGAGACCTAGGACTCCAGCCTGGGTCCCCTACCTGTCTCACAGCCCCTACTGCACACAGCACTCACCAAGGCAGGGTGCTGGCGAGGAGACAGTGAGCACCCTGAAAGACTCAGCACTATTGTCACCCAAAGGACAAGTCCTTCGGTGGGAATGTCAGGTCCCTGCTAGGGGGGCACAGTGCACTGCACCTCAAAGACAGTGTTACAGCACCTCCAAAACATAGCCCCTGCTGCCTGGCGGAGTGGCTCAGTTGGCTGAGTGTCGACCTGTGCACCAAAGGCTTGTGCTTTCGATCCCCAGTCAGGGTACACACCTGGGTTACGGGTTCAACCCCAGGTTGGGGCGCATACGGAAGGTGACCAATCAATACGTGCTCTCTCTCTCTCTCCCTCCCTCCCCCTTACTCTCTTTAAGCATGTCCTTGGGTGAAGATTAAAGAAAACAAATATATATATGAATATATATACATATACGTATATGCCTCTGTGCTGCCAGCCTGCTGCCTTGTCTTTAAAACCTATGTCAAACAAGAAAAATTAAATACTATCACATACTAGGTGACAGAGCAGTAGCTAAACACATTTTGAAAGGCTATGCACATTCAGCAGCAATTGACAACCCTGAGGACCCCCTAGGTCCTGTTAACTATGATCTCCAGCTAGCCTGAAGAATGGTGTCTCAGCCACCCCACCGAAAAGTGCAAACCACCACGGAAAAGTCCTCACCTCGCCAGGGCTGGTTTTTAGAAACCCCGCTACCTCAGGAGGCTCCCCCAGCGCCATGAGCGTGTGCCCTGTGCACTTACTCAGCCGCTCATGGGACAGCCTTTCTCTGCCAACAGTGCCTTTCTGCTCCCTGGAGCTGCGTCTGGCTTTTCCTTAGAAAACAAAACAAATGAAATGAGAGGGAAGGAGGGAGACTTCACCTCAAACATCTTCATAATCTCAACATCCTACATTTACCTGCTGAGAAGCTGCTTGAACTCTTTAAACAACTTTTAAGAATTAAATGCATGACCAAAATTCTAAAATTTGTTATAATTGAGCAGAAATCCCATAGTTTAAAGCTTGGTTAATGGTTTAAAAATGAACCAGTGGTCTGTATTTAGAAATATTCGTAATTCTTTTCAATCATTAAAGAAAATAACTAAATGGACAGGTGACAGGGCGCGAAAGGTTGTATTTGAGCAGCGGCCTTACTTTAATTCCATCCGCTAAAGGAAACGAAGGACATGAAGACCATCCAGATTTTGGGTTATTTCATTCAACAAACATGAACATTTACCAAGTCCCATATTTATGGCACTTCTGTTAAGTAGCCCACAAGGTCATTTCTGCACCCAAATGATTCTACGAGAACCAAATGCGGATGGATCCATTAGCTGCCCCATTGCAGCTCGTCTTTACCAAGCACCCGCCAAAAACACAAATGCTTCTCGTCTTACGGAAAGTCTCTGCATTCATACCAAGGTGGCCTTTTTGAATATAATTATATAATATTTACCTATTATTACACAAAAATCAGTAAGTGCATAAATAGGAAGGCTCAATTTTAGGTACGGTTTAAAACATGCGTTCATGTGTGCTGACAATAGTTGTGACCTCAAACGGGTTGTCAATTTGATATTGCGTTGATTTGGGGTGTTTTCTCCCTCATCCATTTAGCTTGCTCTTTGATTTTCGGTCTTATTGCTGAGTTTTTGGCACAGTGAGAAAGCAATTTTCTCCAGAGTCAAAATTAGCACTGCATCATGAATTATTCAGCCCAGCACACTGCTCCTCGCAGCCCCCTGTGCTCTCCAGGCCCGAAGTCTGCAGTCTTCCCTCTCACAGATTCCAGTCTCCACTCACCCCTGCCCTTCACTTCCACTTCCTCCCAATGCAGCAGGCCAGCAGGCTAGCACCCTGGCACCTGATTAAATTTGTTTTATATTTAAATGTCAAGTCACGTAGCCACCTTCTAGCTGGGGAGCTTCAGAGTGCAATCACAGGAGGCAGGCTGTTTCCACATAAAAACTGCAAATAATTCCTGCGAGCTAGGGAATCAGCCTTTAACAACCTCACCTTAAAATAAACTCATTGGAGAGAGTCTGACCCACCCCAAAATGTCTAAATAAGTGAAATATTAACTTTTTCTTTAAAATCTTTATGTTTGGCAACTTGAATGTTTCCTTATTTTCTATAAAGCCTCTTGTCTGTATACACGTAGCTGTAGATCAGTTTTTCCCTCTTAGTTCTCAGTTTATTATATATTTAGGTACATACATAGGTAGATAGATAGATGATAGATAGATGACGATAGATGATAGATGATAGATAGATAGATAGATAGATAGATAGATAGATAGATAGATAGATAATAGATAGATCTATAGATAGAGGATAGATATAGGTATCTAGATATAAATACCTAGTGTAATATTGGTATCAATATGGATATATCCTAATCCTACTCATCCCTTAAATAATACTAATTTTAAATAAAAGGATTATACACTTATCTATTTTAAATATAGATCCTTGTTTTTTCCATTAATTATATTATGTATGAAACTGCTATAAAGCCACACTCTTCGAACGACTCAAGGTTGACTTTGGATGAGGGGGGTTTGGAGCTGCACCTTACCTATACTTATGACATAATGTGAAACTGAAAGGATTTTAACAAAAACTGAAACGTCAGAACACAGATGCACAACTGATAAAATCTCCTTAAAAAGCTTTCCAAATAACCAAAAATAATGTGTAAACAGCCCACTGAACTGTCTTAAAAATTTACTACTGAGAGAATTTTCCCATTAAGAAGACGCTCCAGAATGCAAAGCATTTACCTCTCATTTTATTGCTCCAATGGCAAGTCCTTATCCTGTGCTGTCAGCAGTATCCCAAATGTATTGGCGGTGTAATCGTGTGAAAAACGTTTCCGACGGCCCAATTCCAGGGACCAGGGGTGATCATTAAATAAACATAATCTCTAAAACATACAATTCTACTTATCCATAAATGATCACTGTTTGTTAACTCTACAGTTTTCTCTTTAAACAGATATTGTTAACTCCACAATTTTCTGTTCAAACAGACTTAACTGGGACAAGATAGGCCTCTTTAAGTTAGGAAGGATGTCCTAACTTAAAAGGATGGTTTAATATGTATGTAAACTTCAGAATTTAAAACACTGAAAATATGTTCACAGAAATCCTGGTTTGATAAATAGATGGCGTTGACTGGTTTCTGTGGGCCAGTAGCCTGCTCTATGCAGCTTTTTCACTGCTGTTGCTGAAATGATTAATTTTAACGATGTGCCAAAAAATCAGAATTTATATTCGAGAAGAGACGGTGCTGCAGCGTTCAGCTTGTATTTTAACAGATTCCTTGAAGATGTTAACTTTGTGATTCTTGATTTATGCTTCCAAGTGCAATTTTATGGGTTGAATAATCAATGTCGCCTCCTCCCCCCCCATCTTCTCTCTGTCTCTCCTCTCAATGTCATGTAGTTGTGAGAAGAGAGATTCTGGTGCAGTCCCCTGGGGTTAGCTGATGAGCAGGGACCATATGTTCCCGACTTCCTTCAGAGATGCCTGTGTGTGTCACACTGACAGACCAGCCCCCCCAAACAATCCTGGATAACTTTATACCACACGAACAGCTTGCTAATGAGTCCTGGTAGCAGTTGCCATATTTTAGTAATATTTATTAAATTGTTATGAGGCATGAAACTGTATTGCTTTTTTCTCCACGATGAATTAGTTAAAAACTGGAAGATTTTGTTTTTGAAAATAATATTTCTTAATTAACTGTCCGGTTGTTGTTTTCCTCATATGTGTTTGAAGGTTTTCCTCCTCTTACTGATATTTATGCAGAAAGTACCTAAGAACAAGGATCTTCAAACACATTTCTGGAATGTTCTTTACCTAATTGACAAGATAAAAAACATGATGCTAAAGACTGTGCGAGCTGGCCCGGCAGAGCCTGTGTACTCCAGCCGCGGCTGAGGGGTTCAGGGAGAGCAAGAATCGCCCACAGCGAAGACTCAACGTGAGCATCCGCTTTCTTTATTATAATTTTGCTGGTCATTCCAGTGGCTTATCAAGGTATGTAATTTAAAATGTTTAAATACAGCAGAAATAGAATACAGATACAATTTTTTTAATCTTTATTGTTGAGACTATTACAGATGTCCCCTTTTTAAGCCCACTGATCCCCTCCACCCCACATCCACCCCACCTCCAGGCCCTCCCATACCAATGTCCATGTCCATGGGTTATGCTTATAAACATATAAGTTCTTTGATGAATTTCTCCCCACCCACACCCCTCTCCCTGCCTTCCCTCTGAGATCCCTCAGTCTGTTCCAAGCTTCTATGTCTCTGGATCCATTCTGTTCATCATTTTATTTTGTTTATTATATTCCACATATAAGTGAGATCATGTGGTGCTTGTCTTTCTCTGACTGGCTTATTTCACTTAGCATAATACTTTCTAGTTCCCTCCATGCTATGCCAAAGGCTAAAAGGTCTTTATTATAATTTTGCTGGTCATTCCAGTGGCTTACAGGTACAATTTTAAAACATCATCCCCAAATGCATTTAAAAGGCTTCCAATTTTGTTTAACCATTGGTTCATTTAAACCAGACCAGAAATGCTTAGCATATATGCTAGATATATAGCCTCTCTCCGGATAAACCTGCTTAAATCTTTCTTCTAGAATTAATATCTATGAGACTTAAGTTAAATAACTTCTTTATGCCTCAGTTTCCTCATGTATTAAATGGTAATAATGATTGTTACTACCTGGTAATTTGAGTTAAAGAGATAGTGCATATAAAGTGTTTTGCAAATAGTCTGCATTCAAATACTATAAGCAACTTTAAGCTTAAATCAATTGATCTATTCTTTTTTTTTAATATGTCTTTATTGATTTCAGAGAGAGGAAGGGAGAGAGGGAAAGAGACAGAACATCAATGATGAGAGAGTCATTGATCGGCTGCCTCCTGCACGCCCCCCACTGGGGATCGAGCCCACAACCTGGGCATGTGCCCTGACCGGGAATCGAACCTTGATCTTCTGGATCCCAAGTCGATGCTCAACTGCTGAGCCACGCCGGCCGGGCTGATATAACTATTCTTCAAAATTACAATTTCCTTACACAGTTTTTCTAATTTTGCAAAAATGATGCCAGCTGGTGTTTACTGAGAATTTACTATGTGCTGTGCACCATTCTAAGAACTTTACATGTGTACACTCATTTGAGCCTCACAAAAACTCTATAGGTAGGTATGTTAATAACCCATATTATGCACAAGGGGCTAAGGACAGAAAGTCGAAGTAACTAGCCCAAGCTCATCCACTAGAAAGCGGCCCATGCTTTTTAGTACAGGACTCTGCATTTCCCTGAGAGGTCTTGGGATTTCTATCATAATAAATAAAAACAGAAGATACTAAAAATAATTGCTGAAAATAACCATCCACTCCGTCAGCTACTCTCACTCAGCTGAACCGTTACACTGATGCCCGATACTAGCTCATTAGAATCAGGAGAGAACCAGAGACATCTAGACTCACATTAAAGGTCATTAAGTCCAGCAACTCATCTGGAAAGCCTATCCCTTCTCTAGCATGTTCTCATTTCCTTTTGTCAGAGGCAATTAGGAGAGCAGAAATGCAGATCAGGGACTCAGAGTCATCTGAGATCAGAAACCACACCGCACAAGAGGCCCCCGGGGAAGGGCCTGAGCCCCTCCCTTCCTTCTTTATAACGTGGAAGTAACAACATCAACCTCGGAGTTTGGTGTGAGGATGAAATTAGACAAAGTAAGGGAACATATCTTGCAAATGTGCTAGGTGATTAGTTTTCAAAATGTGCTACTTCTATTTTGGTGATAAAGATAAGAACGCATTTGCAGATGAAGTAGAAACTCAGAATGTATTTTAAAAGACAAACGAATTTTAATTTTAATGCATAGCTCCATGTAAAGGGCACCGGGAGAGTTACCATAGCACGCATTCCAAGAGTCCTGACCTTGGAAAGCCAGCAGTTTTCTTCCAGCTTCCCAAAGGGAAAGCCAAAGGAAAAGCAGTGAAGAGGCCTCGAGGTGATTCAGTATGTACATAAAAATAATGCTCAGACTGGGGAGATCAGAAGAGGCCGGGAAATGTTTCCTCAAGAGATAGGGCTACTCCTGCAATTTCTGCTTAGTTCCAGAATTGCTGCCCGGAGATGATGAGGCCTCCTGCCCCGGCCACATCTCCCGCCTGTCATTGTCCACTTCTGCAGCTTATTAGCAATTCCAGCTGGGAAATGAGAAGACCTGGCTATTAAACTGATGAGAATGGTCATTTGTTTAGCAAATCATCAGGCTCTGGTGGGGAAGAGGCCGAATTTATGGTCTAAAGGAGGTCACGGAGATCTCAATTATTTGTTTTAAACATGTTCTTAATTCTGGAAGCAAAGGAGAGAGCAAGAATGAAGAGCCAGGATATTTCAAGATGCAAATTAGACAGGAGAAATGCAGGTATCAAGGAAGAGCAACCTGCTCCTTAGCAAAAACGGGCTCTACTTTCTTCGATGCACAGAGAAGCACAGAGGTCTTAGGTTGAAGGAAGAAAAGCAGAGGATCATCAGTGGTGGGTGGGTGATTAATGGAAGCTTAGGGAATTTGGAGATTGGGAACAGGACATCTGCTAGTGGAATGGAGAGTCAGTAAGAATCAAAGTATTACTGAGTAATGATCAGGGCCCACCTGTGATTAAAGAGCACAAATGAGGCATGATCCAAAGATAGAAGGATCAGAGAAAATAATCATTTCTGAAGTTGAAAAAGTAGACGTGGAAGAAGGTAAAGAAATTAAGGTCTTGGGGGAAGGTAGCAGGTAAATATGTTCAAGGTGCTTAGGACAGAAAGGAAGTGAACATGAGGTGGTAGAACAATATATCCCCATTGCGTGAAGATTCTCTTCACAGTGGCTAGGAAGCTTTCAAGGACTGCTGGACTCTTGCTGCAATATTGGTAACGATATGCACATGAATATCCAGCTTCCTTTCTATGTGTCCTTTCATAAAGTTGTCACTTTTGACCATGCCTCCCTTCTTGAGCCTCTTTCCTGAGCTGTCATTGATGATACTGTGCTATGTTTCTACCTCTTAATGAGCCTTCTTGGTCTACCTTTATGACTTCTCTTCTTGCGTCCATATCTGTGGACATACTTGAGAAAGGGTTTGGCTGCCTTTTCTCCATAAAATATCTCTCCAACAGTTCTCCTGTACTTATACAGCGTCATCTAGTACAATAAGCCAGGCTTCTATTAGATAAAATGAAAAGGAACAGGTGGGCCAGAGAAGAACCCCGAAGCTGAAGTCTGCAGGGTGGGGTAGGTTCTAATTTAATACAGAAGCAGGAAGAGACTAAAGTTCAGAGCGCAGCTGAGTTGGAGAACGGTGATGTTATCTGAAGTTTGGCATCACGTTAACTATGCACCAAGCTTCTCATCTGTGTCTTTAATATCAGCCTCTTGAGTTAAGGTCCACATTTCCACCTGATACAAGTAATACTGTGCTTGACAAATCCCATTTCTTTCCCTTTTGGGTACACAGGAAGACTCCATTTCCATTAGGTTGGGCAATACAACTTGGTTCTGGTCAATGAGATGTGGGCAATAATATCTGCATGTACAGGACTGACCACAAATCCCTGTCCACACTCTGCCTTCCCTTCTTTAGCAACCTCAGAAATCACATGTTCACAACCACAGCATCATAAGATGGAAGGAACGTGAATTGCCATACCACTGATACGAGAATATATGTCAGAGTCCCAGTCAATAACACATGGAGCCCACAAACTGAGACACTGAAAAGAGAGGCAAAGGAATAAATTATGTAGGTGGGGACATGATTTACAGGTAGCAGTGAAGCATGATGCAGTTACCAATAATGGGAGACATTCCCACTCCTAGGTCTAAGAGGCCAATGAAGGAAATGAGTTCCAGAACCCTGACAACGCTGTATGGAGAATGCCGCTCCGCTGGAGGATTGCCCTTTAAAGGAAGCACTGCAGAAATGAACGCTCCAACCTAATTCCACCTCCTGTTCTTCAGTCATCTGATTCGTCCTACATTGACTAAACCCAACCAGAAATAGCAAAGAAGCATGGGTAAGATCTAATCAGGACAGCCTCTGAAGTAGCGGATTATGGAATGGGATGGGTAGAGTGTCAAAGAGAAGGTATGTGGCACAAAGAAGAGTCACCAAAGAGAACTACAGATGCTTATCAGACTATGGTAAACAATAAATAAACGTTTGTTATATTAAGACACTGGGTTGTTTATTACAAACTAGTTTAATACAATCCAGCTACAAAATAACAAGAGTCTTCTTGACTACTATACATCTTGCATATCCTGCCAGCACCTCAGTTCTACAAGGTTCCTGTTAACACACAGGGTATAGCGTTAGGTGAGATTGCATTGTCTTCGAATTGTACAGTCAGCTTTAATGAATGAAGGCAGAGATACACCATGTCACTTTAAAGAGTTACAAATTTTTCACTCCGAAAAGAGGTTATTATAAACCAAACGATGCATTTTTATTTATATGTATTAAAATATTAAATCAAAGGGTTAGTTAAATAAAGAAACAAAAAAAAATCAGACAACCCAAATGCAAGTTGGGTTGTCATCCAAACCTGACTGCGTGCTCTAGACCGCATCACAGAATGCTAGGTGTTTAGTGCCTGTAAGAGGGCCTTTCTCATTCACCCCCTGCCTGCTGATCTCCGGAGAGGACATACACTTGCTTTTTTGTCCAATGGAAAAAGGGCTGAAGTGACATGTGCTATTGGCAGCACCTTAAGAGCTGGTTTGCAGTTAAACGTGTCTGTTTTCACTCTGCAACAGTCACCAGCAGTGATCTAGGTAGAGGCTGTTCCATCACACTAACTATGGAGTAAACACATCATGGACCAAACACAGTCAATGCGCAGTGGACATGGAGCCTGAGCAACAAAGGACCTTTCTAGTTTTGAGTCCCTCAGGTTTTGGGCTCACTCATTACCATGGCATAAGCTAACCCATCTTGACTGATTTAGGCAAATGGAGACTTCCTGGAGAGATCTAACTGCCTGTCATACAGGCAAGGCTGACTATGGGTAAACATCTGACCCATTCAACTTGCATTATTCTGATTCTTTGTTCACCAGCAAACACTGTGCCTTTGATTCGTATGAACTGATTTACCATGGTGGTGTACCTAAAGGCAGAAAGGGCCTAAACATATCCATATAAAAGTACAGACATTATTTTAGTAGTATTATAATTTACTAATTTTGCTTACTGATTTTATGTATCTCTTATGATCTTTTTTAATTAGGTCTCCCATGAAAGATGGGTATGTTCTTGAATGGAAGACAGTCCTATTTCTAAGCAATGCTACCATGTAAAGGGACAGTGAATTTACCTCCCATTACATCTCACCTATACTATATGACTATATCTTGCCATTACTATGTAGGAGAGAGTAAAATACTTTTATCTTTAAATATTAATTCTATCCAAACCCAAACCAACCTGAGTTCCTAACGCTCAAATACTGAAAAGCTTTTTGCATGTTTTCTTTTGCCCCACCCTCTACTTCCAATATGCCACTCACTTCTGGGGAAATGGGATCCACATTACGCTCCAGCTCCTGATCTTCTTTTCCATTACCGCTGACTTAACTGAAGTCCCGCTTGCTTTGTTTGGACTTTTGCAAGAGCCTCCTGGCTAGTGTCTCTGTCTTCACTTTTATCTTTATAATACATCCTACATGTGACTCACAGATGGTCTTTCTAATGTACAGCTGCAATTATTATTTTTTCTGCTCAAAATAATCAAATTATTCTCTGTTAATCCAACTTCTTCATTCTCACATTCATGTCCTCCGCAAATAATCTAACACATCACCCTGTGAGGATATCACACATCAATGAGCAGCTTGTTGTCTACAAATGTGCTTTGGGCTAAGGGACTTATAGGAGTGAGTTTTTCTACTACCTAATAGCATTCAGTAACTTTTCTGACATGTTTTTCTTCTAGTCTGAAAAATCCATGCCCATACCTCTTATAAGACTATGCCTTCTTCATCAATCAACTGTCTGCAATCTCTTTGGGTAGAGACCTTGACATTTAAACCACTGATCTTGATTCAACCAGTGAGACATATGGATTCAATCAGGGCATCGTGACCATAAGAGTAGCTTAGCTCTATTAAGACATATGTAGACAAAATGGTTTCCAACTAATGACAAGAGGACTTGTAAAATAATTCAAGAATGTGAGTTCACTCAGTAGCAGCCATTCATTGACTGAAGGAGGTAAAGAGGTGTGTGTGGAACTGTTATCTCAAAAGTGGTCAATGAACCCTGCTAACTTTGACATTTGGATTTTTGCCTTCTGTTTCTCAATTCCTAGTAATTCAGGGAAAGATGATTAAGATCCACATACCTTCTGTTTGCTACTCAACGGAACAAGTTGCCGTTCTGAAGTAACCACACTCTAAAAGTCCATGTGTCACAACTCTACCTTCAATGCACAGAGCAAATGCTACCTCTTCCTCAAAGCTGACTCCTCAGCTTCTATCTCCAAATACCTGCCCCACGTGAGTCAGGTGGCTTAGCTGATACAGCGCTAACTTTGGAATGAGAAATAATTGAATTTGAGTCGCATCTCTAGTTCTCTACCTGTGTGAACTTGGGCTAACTGTACAACGCATCTAAACCTCTGTTTGTTCCTCTCTAAAATGAAAACAATTATACATATCTGAGAGGTGACATAGTAGGTCTTCAGGAAATATGTGATCCTTCACTTTTCCTCTCCTCTCCTTACTGCTACACTGGGAGTGTATGTTCATTATCTCCCTCTCTGAGCTTTATAACCCTATGGAGTGTGACCTATATGCCACTGCTCTCTAACTCCTCAGCAGAACAGAGTGCAATTTCTTAAATACCAAACTCTGAATGAAGGAATAAATGAATTAACGGTGGATTTGTGGAAAGTGAAGTATAGTTTGCAACACTTTAAGGAAAGGCACTTAGCACACATTACCAAAAGATCTCCCGAAGGGGTTCTATAGTTTCCCTTTAATAACAACTACCTTTCACGGGTGTTGCGACTAATTACTTCTATGATGTTTCCCACTTAACATTACTCTTTCCTCTGGCAGCACTTTCTTCACCAGCTCCCTGCTGAAAAAAAAATTTTTTCAATCCTAATTGAAGGTTTTCCCTCTCAATAACACCCATTTAAAGGGGTCCCATCAAAATGGTCACTATTCTTTAATTTTTCCCATCCCTTCCCTGTCAGCCTGTGTGAGCCTTTTGTTCTGAGGTGGGTCTCTTGTAGATGGCATATGTGTGGGTCACATTTTCTTACCCATTCAACTGCCCTATATCTTTTGATTGGAGCACTTAATCCAATTACATTTCAGGTTATTATTGATAGGTACTTACTGCCATTTAATTCTTTATGCCTGTTTCTCTCTATATACATTTCTTATTATTATTATAGCAGTCCCTTTACCATTTCTTGCAATGCTGGTTTGGTGGTAATAAACTCTGTTAGCCTTTAGAAGTTAGTTGATCTCAGTAAGTAGATTTCACTAAGATTTTTCCTTTTAGTGTCAGCTGTAGACTTGGAAAATCTGGAGAGCTGATGAAAACATCACAAAGAGAATGGACAGTTTGTGACGGAAATTATTTCAGATAAATCATGATTTAACTGCTTATGAGAAATCAAAACCTTCTAAAGTAATATTAAAACACACACACACAAAACTTTTTGGCTAAAGTACTATCAAAATCCTTTTTGTGAAACTACTTCTCTCTATGGAATTAATCGAGGTCTGACCACGGAGTCTAGGTCTTTCCTCAGGCCATTCAGGCCCCCATGGCCGTGACTGCAACCACATAGTATCTACATACTGCCAAGCCCAGTCTCCCCAGCACCGACTGCCGCCCTACAGGGAAGCCTCCCTCTTCTTGTTTAATTGAAACTGAACTTGCCTCAGTTAAATCTGAAAGCATGTTCCTTTTTCTCTCTCGGTGGCTATAGGGCATGCATATTGCAAGCCCTTCCCCCAAAGCTCTGGACTCTGAACTCTGAGTGCCACTGTACCCCTGAAAAGTTCTCTGCTTTACCTCACAGGAAAAGGAAAGAGAAGGGATCTGGAGGACCAACAGGCACAATTCTATTCTTAAACCCATCACTTTGGGCTTTCTATTCTGCTCCATTGATATAAGTCTGTTTTTAGAGAAATAAACCCATGCTTACATGGTCAGTTAATAGATGACAAAGGAGGCAAGACCATATTTACAATAAGGTGAATGCAATGTATTCAATAAATGGTGTTGGAAAAATTGGACAGATACATGTAAAAAATAAAGAAACCAGACCACCTCCTTACACCATAGAAAAAAATAAACTCGAAATGGGTTAAAGACTTAAATGTAAGACCTGGAACCACAAAACTCCTAGAAGAAAACATAGGCAGTAAAATCTCTGGCATTTCTCTTGGAAGCATTTTTTCTGATATATCTCTGAGCAAGGAAAACAAACAAAAAAATAAACAAATGGGACTACAGCAAACTAAAAAGTTTTGCACAGCAAAGGAAATCATCAACAAAATAAAAAAACAAGCTGCTAAATGGGAAAAGATACTTGCCAATCATACATCTGATAAGAGGTTAATATCCAAAATTTATAAAGAACTCATACAACTTAACACCAAAACCCCAAATAATCCAATTAAAAAGCCGGCAAAGACCTAAATAGACACTTCTCCAAAGAGGACATGCAGATGGTCAACAGACATGAAAAGATGCTCAATGTCACTAGGCATCAGAGAGATGCAAATTAAAACCACAATGAGGTATATCACCTCACACCTGTCAGAATGGCTCCATCTACAAGTCAACAAACAGCAAGTGCTGGCGAGGGTGTGGAGAGAAGGGAACCTGGTGCACTGTTGGTGGGACTGCGGACTGGTGCAGCCTCTGTGGAAAACAGTGTGGAGGGTCCTCAAGTTAAAAATGGAACTGCCTTATGACCCAGTGACACTACTGCTGGGTATATATCCGAAGAAACCCAAAACACTAGTTTGAAAGGATACATGCACCCCATGTTCACTGCAGCATCATTTACAGTAGCCAAGATATGGAAGCAGCCCAGTGAATCAGCCCCCAGAACATGTCCCTTCACGCAGAACTAAGCGCAGCTGCAGCCAACACCCCAGAATTAGGGTCTAGGGAGAGGAGATTCCAGGAAGTCCTACAAATTTGCTTCAGATGTGTGGTGGTTTAGGTTTCAGAAACTTGGAATTACACACTATATATACTAGGATTTAAGGAATAAGTGAATGGATTAACGAATTAGTTAAATAATTATACACATTTATTTATCCTTTCCTGAGTTATTTAAAGCACAGTACAGTTAGAATCTGGGCTTTACACCTAACTGATATTCTGTACATTCAGACTAAAAAAAAGGGTGAATGAGTGAGCAAGTGAATAAATGAATGAACCAACACTTTTCTTTTAAACATCAGATGGAAACATGGCCTTTCCCCAAATTAATATAGGTCCATAAGGACTGAGTGTATAAGAAGTTTGGGGTTTATAAATCTCGTTTGCTTATTTGAACTGCGTTCTGCAAGTCAAGTCTATCCCACTCAGTCAGCACAGGTAGTGCTGTTACCTACCTGTGAAAGTCTTTGTTTTCTTACTAGTAAGATAGCCAAGAATTGCAAATGTTAGTCTCTCCTTCTAAATCATCTTTTCTTTGGTGTTTCCCCCCAGGTGCTGTTGCAAAGATAAACATCTGCCCTTTGTTTGATCTGCTACACGGGAAAGTAGTTTTTATATATCTTTCTCTTCCATATTGCATCTGAAAAGTCACTGAAGCAGCCAGATACGTGGTGTGTTTCTTCATGATGTTTTCAGTTTCCGTCTCATAATTTCAGTGAATGTGAAGCGATAGCTAAGTGATTACTGAGTAACAGTTTGGTGATAGCTAAGTGATTAGAAGTAGAGGCTTTTAATGTGACGAGTATGGAAGGCTTTATTTTTCACACAGTAGCAGCTATTGTGTACAAAATATCCACTGATTTTCAACTCTGGATGCCTTGCACAGTTATAATTAAGTGTTCTCTCTTTTGATCAGACTATGTCAATGTAATATCACGAAAAATATTGTAAGACGTCAAGAGCAATTTAAACAAAGCAGTTACAGCAATGAACAGTTTAGTGATTGCTTCTGTTTTGTTTATAATAATTACATACTTGGAAACAAAGAATTAGGGACAAATTTTTCTATAAAGGAAAACATGAGTAGCCTAAAGACCTCAAGACCTTTGTTTTTGTTTGTTTGTTTCTCAAGTTCATGAGGGATTGTTTAAGTTCCAGGATAACCCTAGTCCTTCTTGTATTATCTTAGATAAATACAACAGGGTCCTTCATGTCTCCTGTTTACCACCCAGTGCTGTTTACCTAGGAAATCTACTTTCCTTCTGATTATAGGCACAGAATTACCTTTCCGGGGGAAAAGGTGGGTCAACATCCACAGCATAGTCTTATAGTGAACTTGTCAATGAAAATAAGCCCACACTAGGTCACACAGAATAATAAAAGGAACAAACACTCTGCACTATGCTCAGTGCACTATTCTAAGCCCTTTATGCATATAACCAAATGTAATACACTTCTCTTCTTTGAAGTACAATTTTTGGTCTTGTGTAGGAGGGTTGTGTGCCTGACACCTGGTCTACACTTGAGCCCTCAGGCGGTAGAAATGGAAACTCAGAAAACTAAGTTTGAGCCACTGAACTCATTGACTTCCTTGACAACTAATACCTCTTCGAAAAAAGACCCATACGGTTGGAAAGAAGGGGTTCAGATTTCCTTTACAGAACAGAAACAATACATTCACTCATCAACTGAGCACTTACTCTGTGACTGGTTCTGAGCCAAAATCTGAAGGCAGAACAATCAATGAGGTTTCTGCCTTCTGAAAGTTGTGAGGGCAAGTTGGTTGCTCATATCTTGGTTGCTGTCCTACAGAATTACCCTGATTCTTGGACTCGTGACCTCCTTTCAAGGACAGAATTTTCTTCAATGCTTAAGATGCATTTTTAGATATCCAAGAAACTTTGACTTCCATCGCTGCTTACTGGGTAGCTCAGAGAACTATGTTTGGGACCCTGAACAATAGAACTGGATTTGGGGGGTGGCGACAACTTTCCCAGGAATGAATCTAAATAAGAGTGATTCCCAGTGGTGGTTCTACTAAGGACTGCTAGGACTATGCTAAAGCCTAAGCAGCTCCGTTCAGAGGGGACCAAATCTCCTGGCCTCAGTGGCTGGAGAAAGCCCTGCTGGTTATGCGGACAATCCCACATCTTCCTCATCAGCTGCTCTCTGCAGCTCACTGGGAACAGAGAGAGAGCGGCCGCTAGACAGTCAGAATGAGTCTGAGTTGTAGATAACATCTTGTTGACCAAGGATGGGGCCAAGATACAGAAACATGTATTGCTAATAATGAAAGTTATTTGCGTGGTATATAAAGTACAGTTGCTTTCATCACTATCTTTTATGTATAGATGATTAGGCTTTTATTTCCTTATTTTACTGAAGAGAACATATAAATGGGTTGTGACACGCAGAGGGGTAAGCAGAGACCTGAACCCATGTCTTGTGTGTCTCAGGCCAGGACACATTCTAAGGTTCTATAAAGTTGCTGAAATCACCCCATCTATTTGAGAGGGAAAGTTATTTACAAAAGTATTCCAGGTACATCTTATTTACGTCTTCTCCACGACATTTGAATTTGTTGCTAACCCACTGTCATGCAAGGAAACTGAGCTCCGAGGCCTCCTGTGTGTTCAGTGCCCCTCACTGGAAGGCTGCTGTTATAATGCACAACATTTGTTATACAACTACCGGGGGTTTCGACCTTGTCACCATTTCATGCTCTGTTCCTCTGTGTGTGTTTTCTCTGGGTCTCGGGTTCAGGCCTGGAGGTGCATCACACTGGGCACTATTTCCTGTTGCTTCTGTGACAAGTTACCACCACAAACAAATTTATCATCTGAAAACCCTGCAGGTCATGAGACCAAACCGCTGTCACTGAGCTGGAATGAAGGTGTTGGCAGAACTGTGCTCCCTCTGGAGGCTCTGGGGACTTACCCATTTTCTTGCCTCCTCCAGTTTCTGGAAGCTGCCCACATTCCTCGACTCATGCCTGCTTTTCATCTCTGAGCCACGAAGTCCTTTCATAATGCATCCCCATGATGCACACTTTCTCACCTCCTTTCACTTCTAAGGAGTCTTTTGATTACCTTTCTGGTCCTACCTAGGGAGTCCAGGAACATTTCTCCATTTCAGTGTCAGGGGATCAGCAAGCAACCTTAATTACATCTGCAACCTTCGCTATCTCTTCAGTGCAACACAGTGTAGCCAGGGGTTTGGGATTAGGGCATGCACATTTGGTTGGGGCGGGGGGCACATTATTCCGCCACCATATTGGGATAAAGGGCAGTGGCTGTGCTCTGCAGTTTAAGAATCTTTTTTTAGAGATGTGAGGAAGAAAAACTTGCTCTACTGGGTGTCCCTATCAGAGTCCACAGTCTCACGAACAAAGCTCCACCTCTGGGCTGTGGAGATGGAGCTGATAGTACTTGAGTCCCACCTCAAAGGACCTATATACTTGGCTATCAAGTGGGGTTTCTGACCCATAAATTGAGGTTGTGCTTGTGATTCTTAATTGCCTGCTTGTTTCATCGTAAGTGGAAAGATGGTCTTTGACCAAAGTCAAGTGCAAGGCTAGACTCTACTGCACGCAAACACACACACACACACACACACACACACACACACACAGATGCCAACAAGAGCTCCTTCCAAGACTACAGCCCAGCCCTCGGGGTCAGGCGCTCTCCCTGCCTGTGCTCTGGGACTGCTCCAGCCATGGGCATGCCTCTTCCAACTGTACGGGTCAGACTAACACCCATCTCAGCACATCTACCAAATACCACCCTTATCCCTGCAGCACCGCCACACAGAAAGGAATCTAACCCAAGCTGAAAACGGGGCTGGGGGATTGTCTGGGAAGGCTTTCTGGGAGAGATGACACTTCAGTTTTGCCTGAAAAAAGAATCAGAACTTAGTCAAAGGAAGGAAAGAGAGTTCTTGAAAGGAGAACAGTGCAAGTGAGAAGTCACTGAGGCCTGAGGTGGGCTGGAGTTGGAAAAAAGATAGGATCGTAGGAGAGAGGAGATGGAGCTGTGTCTCCCCGGGACTTCCTTAATAAAGTAACTTTCAGCAGGGGCCCGCTAGAGAAAAAGCCCTGGAAAGTGTTGTCATCTAAGTCTAATAGCAGCAAGGTTTTGTGCATTATTAAAGGCCCAAGTCAGACACCACCTCCTCTGTCAAACTTTCCAGGTTATTCCTCCCACCACGGCCCTCCCACGGCCCTCGCTGCTCTCGGCTCAGTCCACGCTCTGACTCATGGAGCTGTGAGGGCTGCATCTCTCTCCTTCAGATCACGAAGGACCGGGAGGCAGCGACAGTCCTCCCACTGCCACATGGACTGACCTTCCGGAATCTGTGCCCACACTCCACTCTCCCTCTGTTCCCGTCAGAGGCAGGCCCTTCACTGAGCTCTGGTTTCATGTCTCATCTCAAGGGCTTTGTTCCACAGATATACACCTCCCACCTGCAGCCTCCATTTCTCGCTCTCCATACATTACATACAAAATACCCAGTAGCCCTTCCTTGACCCGTGTGCCCCTCCGCCTACAGCTCGGTTTCTTGCTCTTTGGCAGCGCTCTTTCCAGTAGTCATCTGTGCATGCTGTTTGCATTTCCTCACCTCATATTTTATCTTCCACCCACACATACATTTGCACCTCAGTCTCTCCACTGAAACTGTTATAATAGGCCACAGCCTTTGCATTCTTTTGAAGGGGCTGGCACCCAGAGGCTGTCTCCCTTCTCCCTCACTGGCAGCTTTCTCGGAATTTTCTTTGCTGACTCTTTCTCTTTACGGGACCTCTAAATGTCACAACAACTCCCAGTTCACTTCTGGGATGTCTTCTGTATTCTCTCTGATGTTTATCCTCCCCTAGTCCATGAGCTATTCTGTCTCAGAACTGTTGAGTCTCATATTTACGTCTATAGTAATGGCTGCTCCCTTCCAGATATCCATCCAACTGTCTACCTGGATGTCTAATGACATCCAGGAACAAGATTTGTTTTCCTCTTCTTAAAACTGTATTTCCCTCCACGCTTCCCCATCTCCGTAATTTCCAGGCCAAAAGCCTAGCACCATTAGAGATTTCAGTCTTTACCTCGCCCAGCACATCAACTCCATCAGCAGGCAATGGGGACTCGGCCCCCCTTTTCCCCTAACTACTCCATTCTCTCCATCTCCACTGGCATCACCCTAGGTGGAGCAGCGACTCCCACCTGGAGTTTGCCCCATCTGGTCTCCTTCAATTCTTGTATCTCTACAATCTATTTTTCAAAAATCAGGTAGAATAGGCTTTTTAAGACATCAACCAAGTTATGTCACTACCCTAGCCAAACCCTCCACTGCCTTCTCATTGCACTTAGGATAAATGCCAAATTTCTTGTTATGACTTAAAGGCCTTCCAAAGCTAAAGCCCAAAAAATCTACCTCTTCTGGTATAGCTTACATTTTCTTTGGGTCACTGTTTCTCCCTCTCTTTCTATTGCTCTCACTCTCCCTCCTCCTCACCCCTAATACTACAGGTTTGTTCCTAAGCTTGTTCCCTTTCAGGGCCTGTACAGTTGCCACAATGTTTGCCTGAACCACCTGCCTCATCGTTAAGTCAAAGGTCACGTATTGGAAAGGTCCCTGGACCACCCAACCAAAGCACACTGTGATGCTACAGTAGTCTTTCTCCTTAGCACTTACCACCATGAATACCTGAGCTCTTGGTTTGTTTTCTGTGCAGTCTCAGCTTTTATCAACTAGATTATAAGTCCATTCGACTCCTGTTCACTAAATATCTCCTGCACACAGACCAGTATCTGGCAAAAAACAGTGCTCAATAAATAGCTGCCGAATGAATGAACGAATGAATGAATGAATGAATGAATGAATGAATACATTAAGCTAGATGGTCAAATAATACATACAAAGGGGTGCCGGAATTCAAGAGGGAAGGCTGGCAAAGTAACGTGTCTCAGACACTGCAGGGCATCCTTGACCTAGAGTTTAAGCTAAAAGCGTCCACAGGTCAGCTTGACTGTGGACTGAGGGGTTGGCCTCAGGCAATCCCAGGAGAGAAAAAGTCACACAGGCCCCTTCTCAATAATCGTGCCCTGTGCCCACTCCTGCCAATTACGCAGCTTCGGCTCTGAGCGCAGAACCGTAATTACACCTGCTATTAATGAAAGGAAAAAATAAATGTGAAGTGCAGTGAAATACCGCTCAGTAGTAAAGCAGCAATTATATTTATTGTTTAATTTCCATTCGGCAATTATATTGATTGTACAACTGAACATGCTGCACAATGGTGGTAAGTGCAACTGTTAACGTTTTCTGCTGGGAAGAACCCAACGTGGGTAAGCAGGCTGCTGTGAGGTTCTGACAGTCAGAGGGGCCTCTGCGTTTTCTCTTTAATCCTCTCACATACTGGTCAGCGAGATTTCCTTAGGAAATACTGAAGTTTCAGAAACACACCTTTCATGTTTTTAGAAGGAAAATCAATTTGGACCTTTCGGTATTTTGCACTGATGGAAGCAAATGAATGCAAAGGGAAACCCAACCCGGAGAGGAAAGAGGGAAGGGTTCCTCTCTGAGACAGAGCTGGCCCCGAGCCTGGGCATCGGCCACATGCCCAGAGGCGGCAAGCGAACAAAGCCCAGGCCCAGGAAAGCGGCACCGCCGAGGCCCGAGGCCAAGCCAAGCCCTCTTGGCGGATCGCCTCTGCATGAAAGACCTCGCTCCAGAGTGGCCAGAACAAGGGAAGGCTGGAGAGTTTGGTCAGAGGCCATGCACTGACCCACAGCCCCTTGAATTCTCCTTGTGCACCCGCAGAAAGAAGGAGGACAGTCACTTCATGATGCAGGTGGAGCTTGCCTTCTATTGAGTCACCTTTGAGAAATGACTCTTGGTGGTATATATATTTAATATTGTATTTCTCCACACACTACTAATGGCTCCTGGCAGACTTGTTAAGAAAGCAAGGGGGTTAGAAGCCATCTGGTTTGTGCCTTTCGCCTCCACGTGGGTTCAGAGTGTGACTGTTGTATCGATCGGTGTAGCCAGGAATGTAAGAGCTGTGGCAGGGAGTAAATGACGGACTCTAGGAGCCGTGGCTGAACCGTAAGGAAGCAGGCGAAGGAGAGACCAGAGTTACACCTAAGCACTGCTGGCTAAGGAGCCTTCAGACTCATTATAAAAGCGCCCATGTTCATTTGAAAATCACGGACCAGCTTATGAGTGCAAGTACTAACATTTCATTTACTCTAAAAAGAAATACTGTGACTTACTTAGAAATGGTATTTCCCTCACTGTATAGGATAAAGAAATAAGGCTTCAGCAGACACTCTGCATTGTTACCCAAGTCCATTAAATTCTAAACAAAGTTTTACCCACATATCCAACCTTCAGGGAAGAAAACACCATCTCCAGCTCTGTGATACATCGGTTTAGTCTAACCCATCAGAAGGGTCAAACCAATCAGAGGATCTCACTCTGCTTTCACCAATCAGAACATTCTCACTAATTCCTGTGATTAGCTAGAGTGATATGTAAGGCGAGTTATGACCAATGTCATGTCAAGGAAATCCTGGGGTGAGTTGTGCGAAATGTTCTCTCAGAAATATGAAGAACAGCAACGACATTCATTCTCTCTCCTCTGGGGTTTATGTCTGTGTGTAACGCCTGGTCCCGTGTGTGCAAGAGGGGAAAGCATGAGACCAAAACTGAGATGCTGAGGGTGGCAGGACAGATGGTTGGGAAGAAAACCTAGATCTCAGATACTGTCCTTAAGGCACTGAGTTAACCCACCTGGAACGACTCTGCCACTGATGCACTATTGTTGGAGGCATCCGCAGCTCTTCCTCTGCTTAGCAGCTCAGAGCTCCCTCTCCGTCCAGACACAGACGTAACCTGATTTGTTGAAGGTCACAGAGCAAGTAGGAAAGCTTGTCTATGAACAGAAAAACCAATAACTCCCAACTTTCCATTTCTTCAATTTCTGGACAAAATGAATAGTGATGTTTGGATATATATAGAAGCAAGAATCATATCTTTTCACCTACATTTTTAAAGAAATTTAGCTATTTTGGGTAATTAAATAAGAAACTAGAACCATTATCATCTGTGCATAAGGGAAAACACCATGAATTCATTTTGCCATGTCCGTTGGTCACCTATATGTCCTGTTCAAAAAATGTCCAGTCGGCCCTTATAAGATGTATCATTTGCAAATATCTCCTTCCATTCGAGAGGCTGTGATTTTATTTTGTTGATGGTTTTCTTCATTATGCAAATATTTTCGTTTCATGTAGTCCTGTTTGTTTATTTTTTCTTTGGATTCCCTTGTCCAAGAGACATATTCAAAAAGATATTACTAAGATCAATTTCAACGAGTTTATTGCCCATGTTTTCTTTTGGGGGTTTTATGGTTTCTGGTCTTACGTTTTAAGTCTTTAATCCATTTTGAGTTTATTTCTGTAAGAAAGTGGTCCAATTTCATTAGTTTGCATGTATCTATCCAGTTTTTCCAATACCACTTATTGAACAGACTGTCTTTACTCCACTGTACATACTTGCCTCCTTTGTTGAAGATTAAGTGATCATTTAAGTGAGGATTTGTGGGTTCTCTGTTCTATTCCATTGATCTATAGATCTTTTTTCATGCCAGTACCATATTGTTTTGATTATTGTAGTTTTATGGTATAAATGAAAACTTTTACTTAGCCCTACACTTTCAGGACACAGGTGATTAATAGCAAAACATGAATTTTAGAAATCTCTTTAAAGTTATTGCAAAAAATGTAAAACAATGATTAAAACTGAATAATTATCATAAATAAAGTTTTCATATTTATGATATAAATATCCAGAGGCGAGGATGCCTTAATGACATATAAGAAGCCAATTAAAACTGTCTTAGCCCAAGAACACAGCAAATAAGAGCCTTAGGGATGCTAAGCTAATTTTCTGTTCATTTCACCATCTCTATTGAGAGTCTCAGTAACATACCTGCCTCTGTGTAAGTTATCATATTCATGTTAAGGAATACTTAACATCTGGGGTCTAAAAAAACACATTCTAAACATTTATTTTATTCACTTTTTTATATTTTGTCTTTTTTTAATATGTCTTTATTGATTTCAGAGAGAGGAAGGGAGAGGGAGAGAGAGAGAGAGATAGAAACATCAGTGATGAGAGTCATTGATCGGCTGCCTCCTGCACTCCCCTTGCTGGGGATCAAGCCAGCAACCCGGGCATGTGCCCTGACTGGGAATCAAACTGCAATCTCCTGGATCATAGGTCGCTGCTCAACTGCTGACCCACGCTGGCCGGGCATCACTTATTTTTATTTTGTATTGAACTAAAACAAATATATAAAAATAAACTGAATTACAGTAAGCACCTACCAAAATGTCTCTTGTAGTTGATGACCCCTACACTAGGCTCTAATCTAGTGGAAATAAGATCAGATAAAATATTCATGATGCTTATGAGATAAGCAGAAATCAGGGTTTGGCAAAATGATTACCATTTCCCCATGTGTCTTCATCAGTGAGATTGCTCACGTTATAGTTGAGTCTACCATTGTGAAGAAAACCAACAGTTTCCCAGGCCAGGAGAAATCCAGTATACCAAAGCCTCTGAATTTCCCACAAGGACTTTAATGTCCAAAAATTTATAATATGTACAGATGTATTTTATTCATATCTATATTTACATATATATTCCACAGATATATAAGCTCATAAGTGTATCTCCAAATGTAGGCTAACCCTGTGACTTCTGATTAAGTAATCCGCTCAACATTAATAAAACTGAAGGGACTTCATTATGACCACGCTGGATATTTATTTGTCAAGAGCCTGTGTTTCCGCTCTGTTCTTCTATTCCTGCTGCAGTAGGTAATGGAAGTGTGCGCAGTGCCACGAGGATTGGCTGGGTTCAGGTTAAAATTCCGAGGCATTCGTGGAAGTGGACCTCCGAGGGCCGCCGCCTAATTAGCTCCTGTGAGTGGCCAGGACTGGAGACGTCACGCCAGGCCATCCCAGACCGCGTGGCGGCCTGGCCCCTTCTGGAAGGAGCTGTGGGAGGTGATTCTGGCACTGGCTGTGGCTGAAGGAAAAGTTACCCATCTCTTCAGCAAGAGCAGCCAGGATGTCCCTCCTCTGGTTCCCACCAGACGCCCCTTCGTAGGTGAGGACTGAAGTAGGTGTGCGGGGACGTGCGGGAAAGAGGGATGAGCTGCCTCTGCTCTTCCACAGCTCTCTGTGAGTTACCGTATCTTCGGGGTTCACACGGTCTGCTAAAGAAATTATCTTGTTTTCCAGCAATGAATTCTCCAGTCAGTTATTCACTAAGGTGATTCCTGATGACTTCCGGCCCGCACAGACATTTAGGCTGCGAGTGATGAGATTTCTGCTGCCACCCAGGACAGGGAGCTAGGCACATGCAAAATCACTGATGTACCTATGAGGACACTCACCTCTTCAAAGACTGTTTTAAAAATAAAGGCACATGGCCTGGCCAGCCTGCCTCAGCAGTTGAGCATGGACCTAGGATCCAGGAGATGGAGGTTCGATTCCCGGTCAGGGCACGTGCCCAGGATGCAGGCTCGAACCCCAGTCGGGGGCGTGCAGGAGGCAGCCGGTCAATGACACGCTCATCATTGATGTGTCTCTTTCTCTCTCCCTCTCCCTTCTTCTCTCCGAAATCAATACATACCTAAATAAATAAATAAACAAACAAACAAACAAATAAAGACGCACAATGCGAGTTACAGATCAGATAGTAATAAAGTGTAATAAGCCACGTGAAGCCTTTGCGTTGGGTGATCAATCAGCACTTGACCTCCTTTTATTTTTCATTAAAATAAAACCGATTATAAGACATAAGCTTGCTTGCCCCACAAGTTCTGCTCCCGTATATATTAAGTGATGAAAAACACATCCCTGTAATAGCTTCTTCAGCGTAACAATTGCATCATCCCTGTGTGCACCAATAGGGTTCATTCCTCTATCACATCTTCCCAGCCCGATAGATTGGAGTCTGCAAGGAGCCAAGTAATGCATTTCAGTTTGAAAAACTGTTTCAATTTAGAATTCTGTCCATTGATAACACAAATGGCCTTTTATTTTCATTTTTAACAAACTCTGTTTCCAGCCCTCAAATTGCTATTTACCGATCTCTCCCAACGGGTCACAGGTAATAGGTTCAAGATGCTGCTGCCTTCCACTTGCACTGTGAAAAGCACTCAAAGATGCCCCCTCAATTAATTAGCAGCTTAATTGGAATGAAATTATGTAATTAAGCATCTCAGTTCAAATTAGCTATAAATGTTTACAGCTCACAGGGACGCAGCTTTGACGGGGCCTTCGTCCAGACCTTGTACCTTTTGACAGTAAGTCAGTCTTCCCTTCTTTTTTCTAGTTAGGAATTCAGGATTTTAATGAAGTCCAAAAAACAAATTTCACAAACCAGTCAGGTGTGAGTTTATTTACATTTTGTATGATGTGGCGACCTCCAAAGAATACATTCTCCCTTTGGGCAAATCTACTTATTTACTAGGCCCCAGGGAATTAATCTGCCTCTACAGGTGAAAGTCAAAATATACTTTTATATATTCAGTTTTGGCACGAGGATTATGATTGGTTTTCTATATGTTAAAGATCTATTGCTAATATACATAAATGAAAATTTTAATTTGTTCTATGACTAAAGATGTTTGGCTTCCTTCAGCACCCTTTCAAGTGTTTTAAAGTGTTTCCCTACCATAGTGAATAAAGCTAATTTTCCCCAGTAACCACCCTCCACATCTCTTATTTAAATGGAATCCCTTCCTCCACAACAAAGTTTTAGCCCGGCCATTGGCCAAGCCCTTGCCAATGGAATTGTAAGTAGCTGGAAGAATGTGCGCAACTTTCAACACCGTTTTCTTAAGAGCCCATTGCTTGCACTCAACTTTTAATATTTCTCTCCTACAAGATGTGGATGTTGTTCCAGGGAGCCAGGACTGACCCTGTGCATGAGGACAACTCTTTGGGGAACAGGGAAACTCATGGAAGGAACCCTTGACAACCTCATAGCACACATGGTCATCTTTTATGTGTTATATAAAATTATATTATGTACCTATAAATGAAGGAATGTTGCCTTTTGTTTGGAAAATAACTTTATTTTTCATTACAAATTGTTATTTATATTAGTATGCAATATTGTTATTTTTTAAAGTAAGCAATAAGTAGTTTTAAGTTTTCTTATTTTAATTCTTAATATTGTAAATATTGATAGCTATGGCTCACTGACGCAAAAGTTCCTGGGGAGTCTTCAGTAATTGTTGTGAGTGTAAAGACTTCCTGAGACCAAATGTCTGAGATCCACTAGCTTAGTTAGAATATAATCTCAATAATATACACACCCAAAACATTTTTTTAAAATCCTGTGGTTGCACTTATCACATAAATTTTTAAACTTGGGTGCTAATGGCTTTATCAGAAAATCAGTTTCTTTATCTATAAAGAGTATTTTTATTTATTTTAGAAATAATTAAAACATTTTACATAACATTTCATTGGTAACCTTTTCTTACATTTTTTATTAATTTCCCCAGATAATTACAAGTCTTGAGAAAGAATCAACAGATTATTCTTTTAATGTTTCCTTATTTAAAAAAGAAAATAATTGGGAGGCCTTGATAGTTTGTGAGAGAGCAAAAGAAAAAAGTGTAATATGTAAAACAATAAAAAGCAAAACTGCAAAATACTTGTAAAATAAACTTAGCCAACAGTAAATGACTACTGTTATATACAGGGTGTCCCTCCAAAACGTATGCATACTTTAACAGCTGATAGCTCAATTTTGAAATTGAAATGTATTTTAATAAGCACTTTATAATTACTCAAAGTGTGTGCATACATTTGGGGAGAACACCGCGCTGAGCTACCTTACTTAATCCTCTCAGCTGTCCCGGGAGGTAGACGGTTATCACCATTGCGCAGATTAGGAAGGCGAGGCTCTGCTGTTTACTATCTTGTCTAAACTAGTGAGCAGCAGAGCGGGAAAGGGGACTGCAACCTAGGCCTGGTTTCAGAGCTCCCGTGTGCGTGTGCGTGTGCGTGTGCATGTGCATGTGTGCATGTGCGCGTGTGCATGTGCGTATGTGTGTCCTGTTTCAGAGGCGGGGCTTTCGTATTGTCAGACACATGCATCTTCCGAGCTGCTGCGTCGTTTCACTAAGGAGGGCGAATCCAGGTCAGCAGCGGAGCCGCGGGCTGTGAAACGGGTCAAGAGCGGCAGAAATCACCGAGCCCGGGAAATTACCAGGGGAGTCAGCGAAGGCCACGCTGCTGCTCTCAGCTGGGGACAAAAATAAACTTGTCCTGTAAAGTGCGGGCGGTGCAGGCAACCCCATGGCACTCACCTCAGACCAAACACCACCCAAGAGAGGGGAGCCTGGGGACAGCTGTGACAGCGAGGATGGTTTCAGTCTGCTGGAGCCAAGAACTATTGCGCGTGCCTTTGAGGGCAGCCTGAGCGCCTGGGCATGGGCGGGGTAAGCAGGGAGCGGCAAGTACATCCCTGCCTCTCTCTTCTCGGCCGCTGGGAACTGATATGCCGACCACTCCTGCCAGGTCTCAGTGTACCACAATGAGTAGTTGGGTAGGCATACATCCACTCTCTGGGAAGAGAGTTGAAAAAATGGGCATAGTCCCCTACAGATTAAGGACACCAGAAGTAACTTAAAGACAGCATTCGGAATAACATTGCATCTCCCAGTGTGTATTCTGCATGAGAAACTCATGAAACGGGTTCTGAGGCCAAACACATCAGGGAAGTCCTGTGTGGTAGGAGCGAACTTGGAGAACCATGTTGATGCATTGAAGACTTTGAGAATTAGGACAGGAGAAGTGCCTGTTTATGTTGGTTTAATCCAGGGTTTTCCAAGTGGGAGGCAGAGATGATGTCTGATGTACACATTTTGAACCAGTGAGATGAAAGAGTGGCGGGCTCTGGGCTAAAAATAAATAAATAGACCTAACCTGGGCAAATCCTTAATCTTGCTGGACGTCAGATTTCTCACAGAGAAAATGTTCATCATAGCAATTACTCAGAGTTGTAAGAATTAAATGAAACAATATATATAAAATACAGCACCTACATTAGGTGTGCAATAACCAGTTGTCCCCTCACTCAAACACGTACTTAAGTCTGTGGGGCAGTTTTTTCCTTGCATGAGACTTGTAAGGGTAATTCTCCAAATCACTGGGCAACTACCTTTGTTAAGTCCCTGCTACTGCATGGCAAAGACAGTGATGGATAGGACACAGTGCCTGTTCTTCGAGTACTCACATCCAATGAAAAAGAAAGACCAGTGAACAGCTAACCACATGAGTGCTCTCCCGGGGCTTTGTACAATGTTATGGAAATGTCTAATCATCCCAGGGCAAGTTGTGGAAGCCCACAGAACTGAGGCTTGAAGGGTGTATGGCTGTTTCGCAGGCAGGACAGTAAAATATTTAAGCATTTAAGGGAAGGGAAGATAGCGAACTGATGCCCAGAGGTGTGACGTATTCGGCATTTAGAGGAATGCGAAGACATCTGGATAGAAATAGAGAGGAAGCGATGGCTCAGCGGAGAGGGCTGGTCAAGGCAACTCTGCAAAATCACTGCCTGCTAAAGGAGTTTGGATTTTATCTCAGGGCACTCCTGAGCCATTAAAGAGTTTTTAACAGGAATGACAAGATCAAATTTGTGTTTCAGAGTGATGATTCTGATGCCATTAGGAAGGCTGATCAGGGGAGTGAAACTAGAAGCAAGAGAACAGTTGGAAGCCAATCATCTCTACTTGCCTGTCCTCGCCCTGGGAAGGCATGGACCAGGGTGGCGCTCAAAGGGAGAGGACAGCGGAGGTGATGGAGGGGAAGGCAACGCAGACGTATATCTTCACGTTGTAAATGCCGGGAAGAGGACAGAGAGCTAGGAAAGCAGAAACCAGTGACTGCCATTCTAACTGAGACAATGAGGTGCACGTTAGGATAATTAACCATGATCAGAAAAAATGTAGAGGGCCCGGGTTTAGGGAAACATACAGGGAGAGATCGTCGTTTAAAGTTTGCGAGTTGAAATGAACAATCTGTAGCTTTTAAGAAAACTTCAAGCATAATAAAATTAGAAGTGCAGGCCCTGAGTTTGGAATCCTAGACAGGAGTGAAGATGTGGCGCTGAGTGAGCCACGCGCTGAGGGCGCACAGTGGCCCAAAGCACACCCACACCAGCAAGAGGAATGGGAAGGGCGGAGGCCCTGCCCTCGGGGGGGGGGGGTCCTTAGGGGGGCAGCGCTGGTGTGTCACACAGGGGTGAGAGGGAAATCAGCGCTGAGCTCTGAACGACGGAAGCCTTGAAATGAAAATAAATGAGACCTCAAAGGACAGGTGGGATTTCTAAACTAAACAGAAAGAGAAGACATGGGACTTCATTTTCAAGGGCAGAGGCCAGCTAGATGTTCCCAGTGGCATTATCGAAGGAGGCTGGAGCGAGGAAAGAGGGGTGGTGACGGGCGAAGCTGCGGGGCAGAGAAAATCATGTGCATAGAGAGGAAACAGCCTAAAGCTAAAGGGCTGGAAAGAGATCAGGATAAAGAGGGAGGAGGGAAATGCGTCGAGATTGATAAGCGCAGCTTGGGACTGATGGGCTACGACGATGTGACCGCAGATGCTACAGGTAACGCGCAGGGGGGGCTCGCTGAACCCCGCTCTTTCTCAGTTCGTAGTGGGCTCTGACGGTCCTTCTGAATAGCGCGGCGTGCTCAAGGGGCACCGGGCAAGGTGGGTGCCGGGTAAGGACGGCTGAGGCTGCGATACCCCAGGTAAAACACCAGGCACTAGGGCGAGGTCATTAAACCTAAAAAACATAATTTGAAACAATGAGACTGCAAGGAGGTCCAAGTACACTAGATAAAGGAAGGGAAGAGCAAACAAAGCCTCCAGAATAAAGAGCAGCTCTGCAGGACTCCGGAGAAAATAGAAAGACTGTTACTCCGAGGAAAAGAGGCCTCAGCTCCCAGCACGGGAGTGTGGGCCCGTCCTCGAGCGTCAAGCTGCAAATGCCGAGCGCGTGTGTCGGTACATGTGCCTGAGTGTGTCCATCTTTGCGTGCCTGTCTGCCTTCGACTCTGGGTCTTTCGTTGCTTGCGTGTGCGTGTGTGTGTGTGGGTGGGTGGGTGTGTGTGTGCAGGCATGAGTGTCCACAAAGATGTGCACTATATCTCAGCGTGTTTACGTAAGTTTCTCTAGGTCTCTGGGATCCTATACTCACGAGCATTCATCTTGCTTTTGTGGGACTCTGCAGTTGTCACTCTCAGCTGTGTCGCTGTATCATTCGGTCAGTGTCCTGCCTGTGGGTGCACGTCTCTGCTATGTGTCTGTATGTACTTGCTTGAACAGGCACCTGTGCATATGTCAACTGTCTTATGTACTCACGTATCCGGGTCTGTACTACATGTGCGGGTGTGTACGTGTGTTTGTGTACATGTGCAAATCTCCTAGCTTTACTGCGGCATGCCGGCTGCTGCTGTCCTCAGCTAATGCAAAACTGTCAAACAGGCCTGAATGACAAATGGGAAAAGACCCCCACTGCATCTGACTACACTGCCCTTTTTACTTTTAATAGAAAATTGATCTTATCTTTTACAGCCTATTTCAGGACATATCAATGTGCAGATGCAAATATCTCCCTGCCACTGACATAAAGCCTGTATCCACCCGGAGTAATCTTCTGAGTAAACAGAACCTGAAGTCATTCTCTTTGCATGATAATGGTGATGGAAACCAAGCAAAGCAGCTCTCGAGCCATAAAATTTAATTTGACTCACAAGTCACCCCAGCTTATGGATTTTCCTGCACAGAGACTTTCATAGGAGGGACCTGTGGTGAAACTCCCTGTGGATTTTTATAAATTCTAGAGAGGGATATAACTTCAACTTTTGCTCATCTATTAGTAGAATAACTGGGATGAATCATTGTTGTGGGCTGATGTAGGAGAAAATAGGAGAGGCCCCATGGAAGCCCAGTTCCAGAATGGCTCATTGTCTCATATACGGGTCAAGTGAGAAGCGCCAGGTAGATATTGTGTTGGAACTGGACAGGAAGCTAGAATCAGAGAGCCTGAAATCTGCATGACTGTGTGAACCCAGCCATGGGAACAGGCATGCGTCCGGGTGATGCGTCTGTGGCTGCGAAGATAGAAGGCAGGTCCTACTTCAGGTACAATCGAGCTGCACCTCACTGAATTTCAGCGGCAGCCCCAGGATCACCGCTTGGGATCCTGGAGGCTTGCAGCTGAGAGTCAAACCCAGACTTCTCTGTTACATTCTCCAACTGATGAAGCTGCGTTGCCTAAAACCATGTTGGGGGCTTGTTGTCCATATTAGAAGTTAATCAAACACAGGAAGAAACCCCTTTATATTCCTTGGATATAAAGTTAAAGTTCAAGCAGCTCTAACACCTGCCAGAAAATGTCCCCATACTTAAAGCCTTTGAGGTCAACTTGGTGAGCCACAGGAGCAGACTTGGATTTTAAGCTCTTTTTGCTACAGTGTTTTTCTCAATTTCACAAAATGGTGTCTATTTTTTAAAATTGATTTGGGGAGAGAGAGAGAGAGAAACATCGATGTGAGAGATAAGCTTCAAGTGGTTGCCTCCTGCATGTACTCCAACTGGGGACCAAACCCACAACCTGGGTATGTGCCATGACCACGAATAGAATCTGCGACCTTTGGGTGTACAGGATGACTCTCCAATCAACTGGGCCACACCAGCCAGGGTGGTGTCGGTTAATCAAAGGGGACAGTTGGGGCAGGCTTCTTGGAGCCTGTTCATTAACTCCAGTTCAGATGGAATGCAGCAGAGAACAGCACACCTGGGTTCCACTTCCCCATGCAGAGCCCCACGCCGGGTGTTCCGAGCACACTTGGTTCTTCCATCGCTGCGAGCCCACTCATGTGAGACAGAGCGCTTCAACCCCACATGCTGGGGAGATGTCACAGGACGTCTTACCTCCGGATTCCTATTTCCCTTTATGTCACAGAAACACATCCTGACACTTCTGCTGTGCACACTGCTGAGTGCTACAAGCCGCATTCCTCATAGTCCCTTGTAACCAGAGGTGGCTACCAAGTTCATATATTAAGTAAGATATAGGAAGAAATTTTGTAATGCTACTTCTTGGGGTCCTCCTAAAAGTAAGAGGTGTCCTTTTTCTTCCTGTTTCATCCTGCCTGCCATATGGAATATAGATACAGTGGCTGGAATATCAGCAGCTACTTTGAAGTATGAGGAGACTGTGTTATTGTAATCAAGGAGGGCTGAGAAGAGCAACGTCTCTGTGTTCCTGGAATCTTGGAGCAACTATGAGCCCTGGAACACCTACCTCTGACCTGCTTGTATATGGAAAAAATCCATATTTCTATTTTGTTTAAGCCACTATATGTTTTAATTTTATTACTTGCGGCTGAACTTGACCTATCCCGATAAAGCTAATAACGTGACCTGTCTCTCAGAGGTTGCAACACAAATGCTTCCCCTCCCATTAAATCTCATTCATGACCAGGATGCCTTTGCAGACAGCAAGCGTGGGAAACAACTGAGCCAAGGGTGCTGTGTCAGTATCTTTCGTGCCAGCCGGGAAAGACGGTGCTTTCTTTGTAACTTGTAAGATGTGACATTTTGGCAGGAAGTAAGGTTAGGCTGTGGGGCCAAGAGAGGGAAGAACTGGATAGTAGGGGGTGTACTTCATCTTTGGGGATATCAGAAGGCCAGGCAATGGAGGGGGGAGACTGGTTGATTATTTAATGTCCCTCTAATTTCTGCATTATTTTCATTTACCCAAATAATACACTGACAGAATTGTACCAGGAGACCAGGCCAGAATGAAAAGAAAATGGGAGGAAAAAACTTACACAAAACAGAAATAATTACAATAATAAAACCAGAGATAGCTATTATCATAATATCAATATCTTCGATTCCTTCACTTAAAGACAAATGATCTCAGACTGTAAAAAAACCTGAACAATGCACATAAATCAAATTAAAACACAGTATTAAAATTCAAGGAATGACATTAGACTGACATTGTTAGACTATAACATGATCTCACCTAAGTTCTGACTGAAGTGTCGATTGAGGCTGAGAAAACTATGAAAACTCTAAAATGAGGGCTGGAAATCTAAGGAGAGTAATGGAAAAGCTGACTCTATCTGTGATGCTGGTTAACAGTTACCGAGTGCTTATTATAGTTGACCCTTGAACTATGCAGAGGTGAGTGGTGCCAACCCCCTGCACAGTTGAAAATCCACGTATAACATTTGACTCCTCCAAAACTTAAGTTGTCCCTTGGTATCTGCAGGGGATTGGTTCCAGGGCCCCCTGTGGAAATGAAGATCCTCGGATGTTCCAGTCTCCAACACAAAACAGCAGAAATCAATGCATACAGTAGACCCTCCACATCCATGGACTCCCAGCCATGAACTGAAAGAGTACAGGTATTTAGTGAAAAAATCCTGCATAAAAGTGGACCCATATAGCTCAAACCCATGATGTTCAAGGGTCAACTGAATATGCCTGCATTGCACCACACACTTTATAGATATTATCTCATGCGATCCTCACAATAAACCTCTGAGATATGAGGTGTTTTACCTCCCATTTTAAAAATGAGGAAATTGAGTTAGTGAAACCTTGTCCAAGGTCAAACAGCCAATAAATGAAACACTGAGACTTAGAATCAGGTGTCTTACTGTGAAGAATATGGTTTTCCCCAGATAAAATAAACACCTAGGCCTGGGCAAGCGGCGTATTAAGTTTGATGTGATTACAGAGACAATGCTTGAAAAATATGGGCCATCATTTTCATTTTACCTACTTACTATTCACTGACTTGGATATCAAGGGACGACTAATCTGAAAGCCTGGCCACACGTCCTCTCTACTTTCAGATAGCACTCTGTGAGCTGGAAGTATGCTATGCCTCCCCCCCGTGTCATTTTTCTGCACAGAATAAAAGGTAGAATGTTTCAGAACCAACAGGCCAGGAGCAGGTAGAGCTCTGTTGGGACAGTCTATTCCAGTGATTTTCGACCACTGTGCCCTAAGAATTTTTAAAACATGCAATACCTGACTATTTCATCACGGGCACTAACCTCTTTTCCCTTAGATTGTCAAATAAAAAAATGACAACAGTCAACACTATAGCCATCCGGTGGGGATGAATCAAAATTATACCTCTTTTTTGGTCAGATTGGCTAAAAGTATAGTTTTTGGTGTGCAGCAGAATTTTTGTAACTCGTTTATATGTGTGTGAGGTGAAAAGGTTGAAAATCACTGGTCGATTCCATCGAATGAACTCTGGTAATGTGCTCAGGGCGGAATTTGGATACAGGTGAAGTTTGAACTAGAAACTCACATGTGTTCATTTACTACAGCAGTTTAGTGAAGAAGAGAATGAAGCTGTGGAGACAGAAATAAATCTAATATTTGTAGGTAAGTGACCCGTCAGAAAAACACCTGGTAAACTTACAGCTTAAAACCTGAACGGAGAAGGTGATTTGTTTACACACAATCAGGTAGAGGGTAGAACAAATCTCAACCAAATGATCTGCTGAAGGATCAGAAGAAAATTTGAGGACACCACATAGGATCTTTCATAAAGAACAAAACTACAGCCCTGGCTGGTTTGGTTCAGTGGTTAGAGCGTCGGCCCTGGGGCTGACGGGTCCCAGGTTCGATTCCGGCCAAGGGCAAGTACCTTGGTTGCAAGGTCGATACCTGGCCCCAGGCGGGGCGAGTGTGGGAAGCAACCAATGGATGTGTCTCTCTCACATCAATGTTTCTCTCTCTCTCTGAAAAGCAATGGAAAAAATATCCTCAGCTGAGGATTAAAAAAACAAAAACAAACAAAAAACTACATTAGAAAGAAACAGGGGAATTACTCGAGAGAAGTTGAAATTCAAAGCCAAGTAGGCAAAATGACAGGCAAGGTAAATGAGATGAGGGAGGACATAAGGGAACTAGGAATCATTGAATCAGAATTCACAGTGGAAACCCGATAAAGCAGAATTAATTCTACAGAAACGTAAATCAGTTATTATTAGAAATAAAAGCTGGAGACATCCTTTCAGAATTCAGAAGGAAAGTGAAAAACAAAGGAGATGCAACTATAGAAGAGATATATGTAAAAAGGGATATGTATGGAACATTAAAATACAGATAATTGTTATTTCTAAACAAAAGGCCAGATTTTTTTTAAAAACATGGCAAAATAAACTAAGATATTCTAAAAGAAAACCCCTATCGAAAAATAAGGATTACTTTTTGCAAACTGAAAGAGATCTTAACATTCCAAACAACTGCAACCAAATAATTACACAACCTAAGTACCTCTAACTGAAGTTTTAGGATTATTATAAAGAACTCTACAGGTGTAAATATGCAACTGACTCAACTGGCGAGAAAAAGATGAAAAGCTCATCTGGAAGTCCTAGAAATTGATAAGAAACTCAGTTTACATTCCAAACTTCCCCAAACTAAAGAAATGGCAGAAGTAATATCTGTGGGATTGGGATGTAAAAAGCAAATTAAAGCGTGGAGGACTTGTTGAAATGTGGTTAGGAAACAAACAGATCCCTTCTTGGCCCCAGGCCACGCCACCAGGCTGCATGGCCCCCTTACGGCCCCTTTGGAAGCAGGTTTGAGTTCACCTCCCCAGGGAGGGTGAAGGAGCCTCAGGATGGCATCGTCACAGCCGAAGACTGAACCTGTCAACCGTGGTCATTATTCTGAGTTATCCGAGGGGGTGAGGCTGGTGCAGCATTCGGAAAAAGAGTGCTGAAAACTGGCCAGTCTCTCGTCTTTCCCTCTCACCTGTATCCCCATATGTTGACAATCAAGAATATTCCACCAGTGTAGGAGGGTGGAAAGAAAGATCCTAGGGAGATCTTCCAGGACAGTGACCACAGTGGCTAATGCTCATTCACCCGGGGAGGGCCTCCAAGTAGGCTGTGGGCACACTGCTCTTAAACATAAGTCAGTTCCAAATATCGACAAACATTTAAGCAAACCATGTTATAGTAAAACAGAGACTAATCTAGTAAGAGAGCAATTAGAGGAATCAGGCTACACAAGGGGAAGAACTGCTAAATAACTGACATTAATACCCTCTGAAGCACATTTAAACTGCTAAATGCCCAAGTACTTGCTCTAGAAGCAAGCACAGGTAGCTAAGCCTGCATGTGCTGGGAGACGACTGTGTAACTGGGAGTTCTCCGAATCAGCCTCCATGTAAAATACAATGCAGAGTAAATTATTTTAAATGTACTGATTTGAAGTTTACACATAATTTATTAAAATTTGACAGTAAACATGGCAATTACTATTAAACTCCCTACAGGGTGGGCCACTCCTTCATAGTCCTGCTCTGTGGATGCCACTGCCACCAAGTCACGTTCAATGTTAAATTAGTAGTTACCTTTTTATGATTATAAGAGTCATGTCTCAGGAGAGAGGGATAATTAGCCCTAGACGAACCACTGCTGCAGTCCAGCCTAACAAGTCAGAAAAACAGGAGGGAGAAGGCTTGAACACTTTCCAAGTAAATTAACTGCCTCCCAGAATAAATGTAAGCCATCCAGCTACTAACAAGTAAAATTCCTAACATCTGGTATTCAATAAAAAATTACCAGGAATGCAACAAAGCAGGAAAATATGACCCCATGATAAAGAGAAAAATTAATTACTTGGATTAGAGATATATTTGAAAAAATAATGGCTGAAGATTTCCTTAACTTGATAAAACTTTAAGCTCACAGGTTAAAGAACTCAAGGAGTCCAAGCACAAAAATTAATTAACTAATTAACTGATAGATAAAATGATACCACGGAACAGCAGAATCAACTTCCTTAAGAGAAAACCTTGTAAGCAGCCAGAGAGAGAAGATACATTTCATACACGGGAACAAAGGTATGAATGAGCAGACTTCTCATCAAAAACAAGGGGAGTCCGTTTAATAACATCTATAAGGTATTGTGGCAGAGACAGGGTGTGGATGCAGCATAAAACTTCCTTAGCAAAAATATCTGTCCATAAAGAGGGTGAAATAAGACTTAAGACGCACTAAATCTGAAAGAATTCATCACCGGCAGACCCACCCAGCTTAAAACACTAAAGAAAGTTGTGCAGACAGAAGGAAAGTTAATACCAGATAAAATTATGGATGGAAACAAATGAATAAAGACTCCAGAAATGGTAACTACCAGGGTAAATATGTAAATTCTTTCTTGATATTCAAATATTTCTAGAAGGTACTTGATGGTTTAAGTAAAAGTATTAACAATGCAGTGTAGAGTTTGTAATATGTGTAAAACGAAAACATGTTAATAACAGCACAAAGCCAGGAAGGGAGGAAGAGCATTGAAAGGTTCTCATATTTCATGTGAAGGGCTATAATATTAGTTAAAAGTAGGCTGCAATAAATTAGTGATGTGTCCTATAAACCCAAAGCCATCACTAAAAGAACAAAGTATAAGTTTATACCAAATACGCCAACAAGGAAGGTAAGATGGAATCATAAATATTAACACAAAGTAGGCAGGAAAAGAGAGCAATGAGCACATGGGTTGAACAGAAATCCACAGCAAGAGAGCAAAGGGCAAGATCATGTCCTACTTGTAGAATGTCGACTAGGTGTACTCAGGTTTGCACAGGTACTTACTGCATCTGTTTGAAATGTTGAGATTTCTTTCAATTTGCAAAAGTAATCCTTACTTTTTCAAGGGTTATTTTCCTGTAGCTTATCTTAAAATAGGCTAATTTAGCAATATAAAATATTAATCTCTTCTGCACACTCAACCCGCATCCCCTTAAAAAAAGAAGAAACTAATAAATGTAATTAAGAGGTAAATAAACTGGAAAGAAAGATTAATATATTTATGATAAGTAAACATTTTAATATCCCTTACATATTAAGAGTTGTTCAATGACAAAAGTGATCCCCTGTAGAAAAATAAGCAGCAAGTATGAGTAAATATTTACAAAACAACAAATACCTGATGAAAGCATGAAAAATATCAACTGTTCCCAAATTTTACAAATGCAAATTAAAATAAGCTATTCTGCCCATCAAATTGACATTATCATAAATGGCACTACCCAGGTTTTGCCAAAGCAAAAGAGAAAAAGTCTCCTTCACCCAATCCTAAAGAGACTATAATCAATCTGCAAATAAATAATTACTGAGCATCTATTTTTAGGTGCCAGTAATAAAGTGCAAATTGTATTTTTTATCAAAATTCTTAAAATCATTCATACCTTTGTTCCTAGTACTTGAACTAATTGGAACCTATCAGGGAGTAAGGTGAAAACCTGTAAAGGTTGAATTGGTAAGCTACCACATTTTTAAATTAACAAAATATAATGAACAACATAAATGTCCAACTGTAGGGAACTAGTCAGCAAATTGTGACATTCATACAAAGAAATGCAATATAGTCCCTAAAATTATTTTGTAGACAAAATGGACTGCAAACTCTTCTACATTTTGTTGTTTGTCAAGAGAACAATTTAGGAATAGTAAAATAATATCAATCAGATGACAGAGAACCTTGTTGAAGAAAGTGGAGGTGGCAGACCGGGGACTCCTATCTGCTAAGACTCAGCTCATTGCATATACGGTGTGAAAATCAGTATTATATGCAGGTAATGAATAAAAAATTACGGGATTTTTGTATATGCTCAGATACATACATACACATAAATAGGCATTAGAATCTGAGATTTTTAGAATATATATTAAATCAAACTTGAAGAAAACTACAAGAGTAAATACCATAATGACTCCTGTAGCTTCTAATTCTACTTGTATTTCTACTTTTAATACATTTTATATCTGTCTTAAATCCCAATTTATCTCTTGAACTCCAGATGATTATATCTAAGTTCAAAGTTAGCATGCCTGAAAATAAAACTCTTTAATTCCCCTTCTTTGGCTCCCTTCCCCAAACTGACTCTTCCCTGAGTTTTCTCCTTCTGAGTAAGCAAAAATGTTTTCCTTGACTTTTTTATTGTTACCCATCACTACCGGCTTTCAGCCAAGTACTACCACCTCTGCCTCTCAATCATAGTCCTAATCTAACCTTTTATCTCCCCAACTACTTTTTTTTTTAAAATACATCTTTATTGATTTGAGAGAGAGGAAGGGAGAGGGAGAGAGAGAGACAGAAACATCAATGATGAGAGTAATTGATCGGCTGCCTCCTGCACACTCCCCCCCTCCCTCCCCTGCTGGGGATCGAGACCACAACCCGGGCATGTGCCCTGACCAGGAGTTGAAGCATGATCTCCTGGATCCTAGGCCGATGCTCAACCGCTGAGCTACACCCGGCCCGGCCCGGCCCCAACTACTATTTTAACTCTTGATCTCTAAAATGCATTCTCCATACATCAGCCAGTTACTTTTTAAAACTATAGGTCCAATTATACAGATCACCAATGACTTCTCATCACACTTAAAATAAAATCCAAACTCCTTCCCATGCCATCAGGAGCCTCCATGGCCGGGTCTGTGCCTGTGTTACTGACCTGCTGCTTCTCCTGCCCAGCACCCTGGAGGCCCTGGGAAAGGGTGTTACCTTCGCTCTCTCCAGAATGCTCCTTCTCAGTGCTCAGGTCTCTGCTCAGAGAGGCCTTCTCTGACCACTTGCGAACGAGCATGCTCTTCCCAGCCCTCGCCTATCCTGAACACTGATGTGTCAGGGATTTTTCTTCATTTGTGGCCCTACCTGAATTCATATTTCTCATTTTCCAACTGGCTCACTGAGCGGCAATGATGACTAATCTAACATCCAAGCCCTTACCAATTATACTGCTTAAATAGTAATAACACTGTAGTTACATTTGGGTGGTGATTATTGTTTTCTTCTCTGTGTTTGTCTACATTACCCAAATTTAATATAATTGATAAATACCAGTTTTAAAGCCAGAACAAAAAGTTCATATGCATAAACTTAAAGTAGTAATGGCAAAGCTTAATTAAGGTACAGGAGAAGGGCGGCATTCCCCTTGAGAACTTGATTAAGTCATTCCTTTAGGTATGGCAATTTCTGAGATAATCTTGTTTGAGTGGAACATTCAATGGGAAATTTAGTACATAAGAAAAGAGAATCCTATGAAGGAACTGTTGTTAATTTTGGAAGAAAGTATATAGATTAATTAGCCCTCCTGAAAGAAAGAGAAGTGGCCTGACACTTGGCTGGCGTGAGTGATTTGAAGACTTTATACCACAAGCAGGAGGAAGCCAAGAGCACAGTAGGAATTTAACTGAAGATCAATAGTCCACAGCACAAGCTCCATTCGCTATTATTGCCCTGCCAACTGGTACCCATTGGGATAACAGCATTTTAATAAAGTAACTGGCAAAAAAAATAGTGAAGCTTCACGTGGTCTAGCTAATCTTGTTTTAGGTAAAGGGCTAGGGAGAGGTTTGAAGAGCTTCATATCTCCAGAATTAAGTAATAAAAGGAAGACTTTGGCTTATGCATATAAAAGGGTTAGCTAGAATTGGTGTGCTGGAGGGAGGCACTGGCTCTCTAATTATCTGGGAAAGAATCAATCGCATGGTTAAATATCCCCATTGTTGTTTTGACTTTGGTCACTGGCTTCTCCACCAGTGACAAGAATCAGAGACCACGAAAAGAAGAAGCTCCTGCTTTGATGCCTGGGTGCATTCTCCTGGGTGGTTTGAGAAGGGGCAGCCAGGGGCTTGGTGCCTTCTCCTTGCCTTTACCTTTGAAAGGGTGAAGGCCCGAGAGGAATGAGGGCTATAGCAAGATGATGAGAGGTTAAAAATCAGTGGCTGGCTTTTGCCACGAGAACAGTACCCTGGACTTATCCAATGATCGACAAATGATGGCACCTCTTCAGACACGGCACTGGGTGCTAAAGCAGCCTGCCCTGCAATCCCCGCCTCTGCAGTAATCCAAACACAAAAGGGAGCTTGGTGAACGTTGTGGAGTAATTGGGCACTTTTCCACCTGTAACTCTGCTGACAATTGTGCTCAATCATCCTCAGTATCCACAGGGGACTGGTTCCAGGACCCCCTCTTGCCCCTGTGGATACCCAAATCTGTGGACGTTCAAGTCCCCCATGTACACAGGCATTGTACGTGCCTGTGGCCTAAGCACATCCTCCCGGACGCTTTAAATCATCTCTAGACTAGTTACAACACCTAATACAGTGTAAATGTCATGGATATAGTTGTCACAGTGCACTGCTTAGGGGGTAATGTCAAGAAAAAAAAGCCTATGCATGTTTAGAACAAATGCAACCATCATACTACATAGAACATAGTTACATAGCACACACCAGCAAAATATAACATTTTTTCAAATTATTTTTGGTCCACAGTTGGTTGAAACCATGGGCAGAACCCGCAGCTATGAAGGGCCAACTGTGTGCAGCTATGATGGCCATCCACCCGCCCTTCAGCAGCGACGGATGTCTGAGCTCCTGAACCTGTCCTAGAAATCACCGTGCGTTGACCTAAACTCGGACCCATCAGGTAATTGCTGAAGTCTTAAAGACTAGGAACCAACCTGAAAAACAGGTCTATTTTCTTTTACTTTTAGAACAAAATCCATTCTAGTGAAACAAGTTTTATTTTCCATGGCATTCATGGAATTTTCCATCTCTATAGAAGGATCCTGCTGCTCATATGAGAGTTTGGCATCACTCATGGGGGATCCATCGACAATGATGGGTGACTTTGTCATTCCAAGCCATTAAATCCTTTATGTAACCATCAGGGCAGGGCAGTGTATGAATCTAAGAAGTAATGCAGAGACCTGCTTCCCCGGGCCGACGCGCTCCCAGCCAAGCTAAATTATTCACCTCCTGCCCAGGACTGCCGCCCGTCAAACAGGACTAACTGCAGCTGAGACTTTCTTTCCTAGAGGGATGCTGGGATCATTCTTTAGATGCTGGGGGTCAAGAAGCTAAGGATTTAGTGACGAGAAACCTGTTATTGAAAAGTGTGGAAGACAGCTGGAAGGAGCACAGGCTTTCAACGAGACAGACCAGGTTTCACATCCACCAACTCCGTTTTCTACCCTGTGAATATAGAAAATTCATTTACTCTCTCAGAGCTTCAGGGTCCTTATCAATAAAACTGGGAAAGCATTACCTATGTGGGGCAGGCCCATATGAAGGCTATACCCAATATATGCAAAGTGCTGGTACCTAAATATAAAAAATAAAGTGGGGCAATTGTTTTATGTATTTTATGGATCCCTTACCCTGTAACAAGTGCTTCTATATAGAAGCCAATTAAATTAGGCTACATGCCAACTTAAAGCTGGGACCCAAGGCCTGTGTTAGCATATCATCCACACAAGTTCCAACAACAGTGTATTCCACATAACAGACTATTAATCCATAGCTGTGAAATGGACAACTGATAACTGAAGTCCCATAGCTTCATATACAATTATCTCAATGCTGGTGACTCCAATTCCTCCAGCTCCAAATCCCTCTGGATCTCTGATTCACATAGCCAAGTGCCTACTGGGCACCCCCAGCTGAATTCCTGATAATATCTTTTAAAATGGTCCACACAGAATTCTTAATTTTTCCCTATTTTCTGTCCCTGGCTGTCTTCCTCTTTCAGCAAATAAAATGACATTCCGTGTTGTGCTCCAGAGAGAAAGGCTTACCACTGTCTGAACTCACTAACGGTGTATTAGAATGTGTGCTCTTCCATACCCCTCAGAACTCCAGATATTACATGGTTTTTTTAATTTTGCAGAATGATATTTGTTCTATTTGTATTTCCTTGATAAATGTGGAGTTCCATGTTCTCTCTGACCCTTTGCAAGTCTTCCAGTCCACTCAAATGCGGCATCTGGATCAGACACTAAAACTGTCTCTACACTACCACCTGCTCTAACCAAGGACTGACTGAGTTTCAGTCTTTATCTTTAATATATTCTCTTCAATAGTCCACATTTAAAGACAAACAAACAAGAAGACCCCTGCATTTACAGCCAAGCACTTGGCTGTTCCCTGAGTTGTTCAAATTGATAGCAGTGTCCTCCTCACTTACGGTATGGTACAAATGACACATTCTGTTTACAGGCGCTGTCCATGTTTGAAGCCCTGACAGAGCCTTCGACACCCTATAACTTTACCCAGGAGCCTTCAGAATTTCAACTCTGGTTGCTACTTGTACTTTCATGTGATTTCCTTTCATGCCCCCCAAACTGAGTTCACCTCCTCTCCCAAGCCATCAGCTAATCAGGGAGTCAGAGCAGTGAGAGCTGGGGCCGGGGCGTCAGGGTAAGGGAAGTGCGGATCTTCTTTCAGATAATCACTCAGCATGAGATACTTACATGCTCCTGTGATATTTAGGGGGTGAAATATGATTTACTATGTTATTAATTTTTTCAAAGGTTAATAAAATTCATGCTTGTCAACCAATGTGGAAATATAGAGCTTAAATTCTTGCAAGCTCTGTGAGTTCAATCAATGTCCACTCAAGAAAAACTAAAACAAATAATAAACAACCTCTTTTAGGGACCTCCAGGCTCAGGTCAAATGTTTTATTCATGAAGCCTTTTCAGTACCTCTTGGTGAAATAAAATTTGGGTTTCCCCCTCCACTGAGTTCCTAGGACCCTCTCCTATGACTTCTGACAGCACCCGCACATACAGCTTTATATCTGAGGTAATCATGTGTCTTTTCCTTTCTAATGCATTTAGAAAAATCACCTGTTTTACTTGTATTTTTTAACACACTCTCCCCAGAAAACCTAGGACAATAACTTTTAAAAGTCAAATAAGTCCATTTTTTACCTTCTTTTCTGCATCCCATCTTGCAAATTATAGTCAATCAAAATGTATTATGCATCTACTGTGTGCTGGGGATGGTGCCAGATACTACAGTGCTAACCTAGTAAGGCGTGGCCTCAACTTCTTAGGCTCTTCCAGCTTAATCATAGAGGGAGAGAGTAAAACAGGCTTCAAATAGCCTGTACACAAAACCGCGGCCGAATGAACCCAGGTTAGTATGAGAGCAGAGGGGCTCGGTCATCAAGGTAACCCGGAGGGAGAGTACGGAGAAGTCAAGTGGTCCTGGAGCTGAAGGAGCAGCCGGTAGGTGGAGCAACAGAAAAAAAGGCACCCGAACAAAGAGAGGAGTGGGACAGAAATACGAGAGCCAGTAAAGCGTTCAGGAAAGTGCGAGTTACAGGTGTTAGGGGGGCGGGACTGAGAGTGAGGGAAAGGAGGGTGGGGTGGCACGCAGTGGGTGGATCACCCACGGCTTTGGATGCCACTCATTTCCTGGGTGCGATGGAGAACCACTGCTATGGACCTGGGGCACGCGTGTCTGTCGCTGAGCCCGGGGCCGAAGCTCTGCAGTCGCAACGGAACATGCAGGTGATGCACCTGCCCTGCAACTCACAGCCTTCGGGCAAGTCTTTGCACCGTTGCATTAAATCAGATCATGATTTTCCTCACTGCCCTTCCTATTGTTCTACATTCTTGTTTTGTTTTTTTGTTCCCCTTCCTCCCAATTCTCAGAGAAAATTTGAAGCATAGGATAAAACACCTTCAGTCAAAGACTGGTTTTCCTCTCGCTCCCCACTTCTCATGCAGCAATTAAATAGAATTCCTGTCGCGCTTATTTCACACCTCCACCTGAATGGGAGGCTTGAGCGAGTACACAAATCCCCCCCCCGAGATTTTGCTTCCAGGGTGCAGACGATCGGGCTGAAAACATCCCCTTATTTCAACCAAGAGAGAGTGGTTTAAAAAAAGAGAGAGAGTGATTCATGCCCATAAAAATCATATGCCACATCTCTCAGGATTTCAAAGCCAAGCATCTGTGGCATTTTATTTACATGTGAAGAGAAAGTACATTAAGCCCAAAGGAATGATCTCAAAACAATGTAAGAGGAGAGCTGCTTTGACAATAAATTTGCAAAGTGTCCATTCACAACTGGCATCCGCTGTAGTCTCATTAAACTCAACAGTGAAACCATTTTAAAGAACACACGTGCAACTTATGCAAGCCCATGTGCTTTATGAAAGACTTGTGATGTTAACACCACAAACACCTCTCTTAAAGGGTCTCTCTATTTTTGTCTTTTTTGTATCCTCACTGGAGGATATGTTTATTGATTTAGAGAGAGAGAGAGAGAAACATGGATGTGAGAGAGAAACATTAATCAGCCACATCCTGTACATTCCCCAACGGGGGACCGAACCCCAAACCTAATTATGTGCCCTGACTGGAAATTGCACCTGAAACCTTTTGGTGTGCTGGACAATGCTCCAACCTACCAAGACACCCGGCCAGGGCTTTTTTAGAGTTTTAAGTGCATCGTACACAGACACACACACTAACAAGCAACACACAAATATGCAAGCACAAAGATGCCCTCATAGATACGTACGCCACGGAACAGCGCCTGGAAAATCAAGTCCATGTGCTCTCTGGCTGACATCACAGGCGAGTTTACAGAAGACTAATTAAAAACCACGGCCAAATACATTATTCAAACATTTAGTTGACAATTTCATTTAGAATCATTTTTGAGAAGATGTATTTAACTCTTTCCTTAACAAAAAATTGTTTTTTTTCAATAGACAAATATTATATTAAGCCACTTCCGTTTATAAAAAGACTTGGGAATAAAATGATAGTCTCTAAATATGACAGAACTCCATTTTAATTAATTGTTGCATATTTCCCTTACCATGGTTCAGTCACCATCCCATCAAGACAAAATACTCTCATGTTTTCTAAACAGCCTAAGCAAAAGCGGTTGATTGTGCCCTGGCTGGGAGGGGGGAAGGGGAAAAAAGGTTGCTGGTTCGATTCCCAGTCAGGGCACATGCCTAGGCTGAGGGCCTGATCGCCATCAAGGTGTGTATCGAAGGCCGATGATTGATGTTTCTCTCTTACAATGGATGTTTCCCTCTCTCTCCCCTTTCCTCTCTCTCTATAATCAATGAGGAACGTATCTGAAAGTAGTTGACTGTGACAAGAGTCACAATGGCACGAAGGTTAGAGATTGGCCTGGATCCCCGCAGCACTCCGGATCCCCCACATGCTTTTATTCTTCCATGAGCAACAGTACCACGGGCGTGACTTTCTCCTTTGCCCTAAACACCACTTAAAAATGCTTGTGTCAGAGTTTTTTGGTTTTTTTTTAATTTATGGATTTTACAGAGGGAAAGGGAGAGAGGGAGCGTGGGAGAGAGAGAGAAACATCGATTTGCTGTCCCACTTATTTATGCATTCATTGGGTGATCCTGACCAAGGGGTCAAACCTGCAACCTCGGTGTATTGGGAAGATGCTCCAACCAACTGAGTTACCCAACCAGGGCTTTGGTCAGATTATTAAAGCACTTAACACACACAAAAAATGGAAGGTCTATATTCCATCTTTTCCATTTCCCAGAAGATAGACTTTGTCTCAAATGACATAACCTGGCAAGGAATCTTCTATGTCTCTTCCTTTCTGGGCCCACCCCACATATGTTGCCAATGGCACTCATTTCGGTCATTTTACCTACCTAGTATTCGTCTCTCCTGTTTGGATTCTCACCTTCCTCCCCAGTTAATAGTCCCTTTCCCCCTAAAAGACCGCCCTGACCTCCTGCAACCGGCACTCGATAGATGTGTTGAATGGATGCCACAATATTTTAAATGACTTCAGGGTTAATTTGTGAGTAGCCATATTTTGCAAATAGATTCCCTTATATACAAACCCATAACCTGCTATCAGTGTGACCTTGACTCAAGGCAAGAGATTTAAAAGAAAAGAACCTGAAATAATGGTCATTTCCTTTAATAAGTCAGCAACCTCTTTCTTTGGCTCATTTTGTACTACATATTGAATAGTCTTTCTGGGATATGATTTGTAGCTATTAAATAGCTTTTTATACTTTTAAATTACTGTTTGATTAAATGCAAAAGCAATATACTTTCTTTAAGAGTAAGACAGCCATTAGTCAGCTCACTCTTGAGTTACATTTGGCCTTAAATTTTGACTTACAATATTCACCATTATTACTGGATGATAAATGACAGTAAGAAAATATACTTCTCATCCCTGTAAACTCTATTTTAAATGGCCTTCGCAGTGCTTAATAGTACATCCAAAAATACCCAAAGTCAATGTCCCCCGAAGCAAATCACCAGAATGTTGAACAACTTCATAATGACCATTAAATCACTGTCATTACTACAGACAGGGCTTCCTGCCAACCCAGGAACAAAGCAGTCTGAAGAAAATTAAGGAATAAATTAAAAATATATAAGCAACATTGTTGCCATGGTAACCCCACGTATGAACTACTTATTATGAAGTTCTAAATAGTTTCTTCTCATGGGATGTTAGTAACAACTGATGCTTCAAATTTAAATGTACTTGTACTGTAGCTTCATGCTGACAATCAGGTCCATGTTATTAACAGCCACTAAAATGTAATAAACGGTAACAGCAATAGGCATCTTAAACACCAACCTGATCGTAAGCATTACGGATCTTCAAAAGCATGCTGGTAGGCAGTTAACGTTTGAGTATGGGAATAAATTCCAATAATCCCAAATTCTGGAATTTTATTAGAAATTTCATCTTTATAGACCTCTTTATTGGCATGTTCACCCAAGTCGTGTATTAATAATGGAACATGTCACAAAGCACAACAGCAATATTAATAGGAGAAAATATTGATGTTAATTGAGGGGAAGGGAAACTGGCAAGTAGTTAGTGAGTATGGACTATTTCCGGGCATGTCATACAGGTGACCTCACATAAGGCTCCCATCATCTGAGGAGCAAATTACTTCGATCATTTAGATGAAGAACACAAGACAGGGGAATTACGCTCCTCGTACCTGCCACCCAACCGGGAGGGAGCAGAGCTGATTCTAGGACCCAAGTGTATTTGACCTGAAAGAAAGGGGGCAGGATGAATATTTTTCAGAAAAAAAATAAATGAAAACTTTATAAAGCATCTATTTAAGTGTAAGAAATTCATATTGTTCTTCCTTCTTGAAAATTCAAAAAGTTAAATTTTGTTTTAAAACATTTCACATTTAAACGGATGAAGAAAACAACCTGAGAACAAGCCCCTAATGCAGTCACTCTCTCTCCAGCTTCACAGAATGGAAACCGGCAAATCTGATGAACAAAAGAAAGTCCCTGCCTCTACCCCACATTTAGGTATTTGAAGGTGTGTGTTTTTTCTACTGAACAATTATTATCATGTAATTCAGAAAGTAACCAATCAGTGTTATAGTAAAAAAGAGTCACATAAACATGAAGACGGCAGCAGCTGGTTGAGAATGGACCCCGTTAGCTGGCTTTCTGCACGTTTCTGTGCTCCCTGCCTGTTCTGTATTGAGCTTTCGTCATTTTTATAATTAGAAGAAATATAAATATTACAAATGAAATGCTCATGCTTACACACATATCAGATAAGGCTACATGGTCTTGGATCACCAGTCAATATCATTTTAGTTAAATAAATGGCTGCATAATCTTGAAACCAAATCACAGCCTCCCTCAGCCAGCAGAGCAGAGAATGTCAGTCTGTTAACAGCCTCTGTCTTCCACCACCTTCGATTACGTGCCTCAGTCTGCTACCCTAAATAAGACATCAGCTTAGCTGGTACATATCAGCATAAAGCCTTTGTCTCTTTCTTACAATATGTTCATAATTAGCATCTATACAACAAGCAAATGAGAGCTGGTGATGCCTAGGGCCCAATGGAGAGTGCTTATGGCATCCCCTTATGTCTCTTTCATGATTACAGTGATGTACAACGTAGTAAACAGATTAATGATATTTCACCAGTGCAATGACCACCTTCTTAAACAGCAGTCTCAGTTCTTTGAAATATATTATGCCCCTTTTTTAAAGGCAAGGCTGGTGACATCAGCCAAATGTGACATCCCTCATTGCAACCCCCTCTCAACAACAATTTGTCATCCATTCGTGAGCAAAGTGCCTTTGAGGGACTGTGGGATCTAGCACCATATGTCAAGAGACCTGGGAGGAGCATTACACGCCCATGTGTCAGGTAAAAGGCATAGAGACCTCAGTCCAACTGTGGACCCTGCAGTGCTGTTCGAACCAGCTACAGCCCCTCTCAGTCAGGGTCCAGGAGCCCCTAAAGACACTGTCTTGGATAATCAACTGAAAGTCTTTGTGTAAGTCCAGGAGTCCAGCAGAGAAGTTCCAACACACAAAACAAAACAAACAAACAAAAATGAGTTAAACGAGTTTGGATGCATTGGAGAAGGTAAGAACAGTTTAAACTTTACCCTTGTACCCCTCCCTCAGGCAGCACAGCTCAGTACCAGGGGAGATCTTCCCAGGCCCTGATTTCTCCATGGAGGAGCATGAGAGCTGGTGAATGAGCACCTGGCTCCCTCAGCCACACGGCACATGCTATGAGGCCCATTCCCCAGGGTCCTGCGTCCTGATCTGCAAAACCAAGGGACGAAACGAGGCTGTAAGAGAAGCAGAGAGCCCAGAAATAAACCCTCACAAGTAGACTCAACGGATATTTGACAAGGCAGCCAAGAATACTTAACAGAGAAAGGACAGTCTCTTCAGTAAGTGGTGGTGGCAGAACTGGGTAACCACATACAGAAAAATAAAACTGGGCCCCCTATGTTACACCACTATAAAAAATAACCTGAAATGGATTAAAGACTTAAAATTAAGATCTGAAACCATAAACTTCCGAGAAAAAAACAAAACAAAAACCACCACAGTGAAAAAAATCTCCTAGACATTAGTCTTAGAGAGGATATTTTGGATTTGACATAAAAACACAAACAACAAAAGCAAAAACAAATAAGTGAGGCTGCATCAGTCTAAATGTTCTCACAAAAATAAATAAATAAATAAACATGTGAGGTGACGGGTGTGTTAATTTATTAGATGGGGAAATCCTTTCATAATGTGTAAGTATATCAAATCAACACATGTACACTTTAAATGTCTTACAATTTCATTTACCAATTATACCTCATTAAAACTGAAATTTTAAAAGGAACAGAATATAATAAAAAGACAACCTAAGGAAACAGGATATTTTCATACCATCTACCTGATAATTGTTTAATATGTAAAATATATAAGGAACCCATACAGCTCAATAGCAAAAAAATAAACAATACAGTTAAAAAACAGGCAGAGAATCCGAATAAACATTTCTTCAAAGAAAATATACACATGGCCATCAGGTACATGGAAAGGTCCTCAACATCATAATCATCAGGGAAATACAAATCAAAACCACCGTGAGGTATCGCCTCTCACCTGTTAGACTAACTAACACCAAAATGACAAGGGATAGTGAGTGTGGGCGAAGATGTGGAGAAAGGGGGACCCCTGCAAATTGTTGATGGGGACGTAAATTGCTGCACCCACCACATAAGACAGTGTGAAGGTTCCTCAAAAAATTAAAAATAAAACTATCACATGAACCAGAAATTTTACTTCTGGGTACACAGTCAAAGGAGATGAAGTCACGATCTCAAAGAGCTATGTGAACGCCCGTGATCACTGCAGCGTTACTCACAATAGTCAAGATGTGAGTCAACAGAGGACCATCTATACCCACACAATGGAATATTACTCAACGGTGAGAAGAGGGAAATCCTGCCATTTGTGACAACCTGGATAGATCTTGAGGGCGTTATGAGAGGTAAGATCGGTTAGAGAAAGACAAGTACCATAGGGCCTCACCTATAGATGCAATCTAAAAAAGCTAAACTCACATAGACACAGACTACAGTAGTGGTTGCCAGGGGCTGGGGAGTGGGGGTGGGGGAAATGGGAAGATGTCAGTCAAAGGGTACAAACTTCCAGTTATAAGTTCCACAAACATAATGTACTTCATGGTGACTATAATTAACAATACTGTGCTACATACTTGAAAGTTGCTAAGTGTGTATGTGAACTTTAAATGTTCTCAACACGAAAAAGAAATGTGAATTATATGAGGTGACGGAGGCGTTAACTAACCCTACTGGGACAATCATTTCAAAATATATTAAGTGTATTAAATTATCACATTGTATACCTTAAACTTATTACACAATGTTACATGTCAATTATATCTCAATAAAACTAGAAAAAAAATACTAGGATTTCTTTCAGCAAAAAAAACAGAAATACCTAGCAGGGTGGTTACAACTCTCCCCCAACAGCATTTCTTAAAGATGGAGATAGTGGTATAATGTTTTCCTTGGCATTCCAGAAGATGTAAACATATGTAAACATCCAAATAATCTAATTTCTCCCTGTAAATCTCAATATATGTATACTTAGCAAAAAAAAAAAAGTGAATGAACAAAAGTGGTTTATCATGATTAAATCCTACACTAGCACGAGGACTATTGTCTATTGTTAATACAATGTGACCTTGTTCGACCCTAAGTTTCTATCTTCTAACTCCACATTGGAAGTAATTTAAAAATCATAGGTAAATAAGTGTTTTGATTAGAAAACCAGCTCACTTCTATCAAATACAAAAAAAAAAAGGCTTTTTTTTCCTAAAAATGTTTCCTATCTCAAAGTCCTCTATACTTTCTAACGTTATTCACCAACACACCTCTCAAAGAATGTGAGAGGTTAAAAGAGGGATACATGGGAAACTCCGTTTTTGTAAATGCAGGTTATAGGGATTCACCTGCTCTCATTCACTTACCTGTGTCCCTGGCTGCTTTCAGGTACAGTGGCAGAGTTGAGTAGTTGAGCCAGAAAGCTCATGACCCAAAAAGCCTCAAGGATTTACTATGTGGCCCTTTTCAGAAGTTTGCCCACAACTTAGCTGGATATTTTCCACGTCCCAGGTACTTGTGCCTGTTTGTATGCCATCTAATCCATCCCTGTAATAACCTCACGATCCAGGAGCTATTAAACCCCCTTATACAGGTGAGAAACAGCGAGGTGAGCAGGGATTCACTGGAGCCCCGAAGTCGCTCCGGCAGCGAGCAGCGCTGGGCTCCGGGCCCCTGAGCGGGCCTAGGCCCTGACGCCTTAGGCCGGGCAGCTTCCTTTCAGCGGACAGCGAGCGCCGCAGGTCAATAAAACTAAGCAGAATTCACCGAACCACCACGGAGAAGTAAGAGGAGGGAGGGAAAGAGTTCAGCTCACCTGCTTCACCCACTCGGACCAGAGAGAATCAACTGCCATTAAAGTCAACACATAATCTACATGCCACTTACAAATTCCAGACGACTTAGTGAGGTGGCGCAGTCAACCAAGACAGCATCGAAGGGAAAGCAAGATCTTAAAATCAGAAGCCGGGGAGGCAGGCAGAGGAAGGCAGGCAGGAGAGGAGAGCAGGGGCAAGGCCCTGCTTGCGGAGGAAGCCCTGCTCCCTTCCCTCCATCTCATGTTTTCCATCCTTGCGCCCTGCCAGGCTCCCCTCTGCACCGGGTTCCAATGACGAGAAAACAGGCGCCCTTTCTTTCAATTATTAAAAGATCAAATAAAGTAAAATAACACAGCATTTCTAAGCATCATACCTGGAGAACTTTTCATATTGATTCTCGGGCATGCATCAGTTCAACTCAAATGGCAGTGACTTCTGCGTGCCTGAGAGTCACACCGATTCTGTCACTGGTGCCGCAGAATCTCTTACAAGGCTGAGCAAGACCCAGCCCGTGCGAAACTCAGCTTCCTGAGCCTCTTTCCTCAGCCATTCATCTTTCTTTTACATCCCTCTCGGGCTTGGCCCCTTTGCTGAGCCAGGTTTGCATTTGTGTGTTTTCTTTTGAACGCTCCATAAGTTTTTGATCCCCAGCATACATTTTTGCTGTCTTTTGCACAAGGTGACTGAAAAGCCTATCTAGGCTTTCTATAAATTACTGCTTTGTCATATGTTTTCTTTTCCTAACAAGGCTCAGGTTTTGTCAAGATTCCCTTTTTTAAAATAGAACTACATCAAAATATAAGTCTTTCTGTTACCTTTTTCCTTTCTGTATCCTTATTCTGATAAGCACAATGTTAAAAAGACACAGAAAAGGTCCTGGGCTTAGAAACAGTCCCTGTTTTGTAAAATTCAGCGTGTAGCTCTTAAAGACTGAGAACTCTGGCGTGCACAGTCTTGATTAGCACTAGAAACAAATGAAACACGTCTATTTTACTGTTCTATGAAATGATCCGCGTGTCCAGCTGCCCTCTGCTCTGGAGTATGTGATGTCTGTTATTGTCAGCTCATAGGCTTTGTGTGTTTTTTTGTTTTTTATTTTACTGAGTTTTCTAGGGTGACACTGGTTAATAACATTATATAGGTTTCAAGTGTACAACTGCGCATTTTGTGTTGTATGTTCATCAACCACAGTCGAGTCTCCTTCCATCACCATATATCGGACCCCTTTACTCTCTTCTACCTCCCCCCCTCCCTTCCCTCTGGCAACCACCATAGTGTTGTCTGTGCCGATGAGTTTTTGTCTGTTTGTTCATTTCTGGTTTTCAATTTATATCCCACCTTTGAGTGAAATCATATGATTCTTGTGTTTTTCCATCTGACTTATTTCACTTGGCATGACACCCTCAAAACCCATCCCTGTTTATTGATTGGCTGGTTGGTGTGGCTGTTTCAGGCTCCAGAATTTGGTTCTATTTTTTAAAGAGCATGTTTTTGTAAATCAGAAGATGAGACATCAACTTTAAAAAAAGAGAGAGAGAGAACAGTGTGAGGGCCTCTTCAGAGATCAGAGAATGGGCTGCCTGCCCCAGGGTGGCCACAGAATCGACAGGCTAGGCCTGGGCTGTTGCTCTCGGCAGGCAGGAGGGCCCCCACCAGTGGCACTCACAGCGTGGGTCACTTGCTGGCTCCTGGGTACTTGGAGTCTTCAGCTCCTGCAAAGGGATGGTATCTAAAATATTTACCAACTTGCAGTGGTAGAACAGAAACCTACTAGGAAGGGTCCTAGAAGCTTGTGTTAACCCTTAAGTTGCTGGCTATGGCAGTCCAAGGGTCCCCAAGGGAGGGGTTAGATTGGTGGGAGCAGCAGGGGCACAGGGGGGCAAGTGCCCTGTAGCTGGACACCAGTCTTGCGTATACTGCAGCAGACCTGCACCCTGCCAGGACTCCTGGCATAGCTGGTCTAGAGTAGATGGTGCCTCTTGTAAGGACCGTAATTAAAGATCTGCTAATTCTATCCCATTCCACGTCCACCCTAGAGCTGGAAAGCAGGCAAGTCACAAGGCAGAATGAAGGAAAGGCCAGGGCTAAACTGTGAACAACGGCTTGTCCACAGCTGCACCACAACCACGCTTGAACCATGTCATGAAACGTGGTTCAACTCATTAAGCTGACATCCCACAAAAAAGCATTAGGGGGAAAAAGAGGTTTCTAAATTTCCACCACACTCTGCAAGGGTATTAATATTTTATTCAGAAAGCACTAGGCTGGGTTCCCACGCCCCGCATTTCTGCGGGAGAACTTTCTGGGGAAACAAAGACAAAAACCTGGTTCATTTCCAAAAACATCTGCTTCAGTTTCATTGATTTTTCTATGTCCAAGAACCATCAAAAGCACATATTATAAATACACAGAAATTGCTCACGGGCAATAACATTCATGATAAAATGTCCAAAATCAACATCTGGAAACATAACACAGCAATTAAATTTTAAATAATGACCAGAACAAAATTAGGGCAGCCCAGCTAACGAATTCTATTTGCTTTTTAACTCTCATATTTATCTCATGACGGTATTGATATAACCAGCTTTTGGGTAGCTCCTTAATTAGAAAATTATTTCTAAAGTATTAAAGTTTACTTTAAAACTGTTTTCACGTAAGGGAAAACCAAACAGCTGTGGATAGGAACCTGATACTCTGCCTTACACACCACTTTCAGGTTTCAAGCTGCATTTTTTCACTCTACCCTGAGACCTCGAACTATTATTCCCCGAGGTCAAATTCAGCTGGGAAGAAAATTTTATGAGACAGGATTGGTGCTTTATAAAAATGAAACGTGGATGCTTTAGGTGGGACTTGCCTTTCTTAGCTGTGTCCGAGATCAGCAGGTCTTATCAACCTGACCCATCCCACACCCACCTTTGATGGCTTCACTCATTCATACTGTCTGTTTGGCCCTGTGAAGTCCAATGAATGACAAGTAAACAGGAGGTCACAAGAAGATAGATGGCGACATAGTTAAGAAGCCATAGAATAAAAAGAAGGAATTAGGGTTATTCAGACAGACAGACAAAAAGGGGTCTTTGGGAAATTTTAAAGGTTTGGGCGATGAAGAAAAGACTAATTCTAGACCAGTGATTCTCAAAAAAAAAAAAAGACCAGTGATTCTCTTGATGGGTGAATCATCAAGATCACCCAGGACTATATTAGAAATGCAGTTTCAGACCTATAGAAACTCAGAAATTCTAGGGTAGGGCCCAATAATCTGTCTTTTTCCCTTCAGGTTATTCTGATACCCACAAAAGTTTGAGAACCATTTTTCTAGATGCAAAGAGTGCTAGCAACCAGGAAAATAGGTAGAAGCTGTAAGACAATATACCTCAGCTTACGGTTAAGAACTTCTGGTCAAAACCTTTTATAGACTTCAGACCAAATGACAGATGGGGGGCAGAGTGAATTCCCTGACACTGGAAGTGTCAACCAGAGGTCAGGAAGCATTCAATATCAGTGATATTTACAACTGGATGAATTCAAAGGAAATTTCTAATCAGAACAGTTAACAATTCTAGGATTTAAGTTTTCAAAGCTCTGACTCCTAGCAGAGGAGAAAATCTGATCCCCACAGAGTATAATGAGAGTAAACTGTTGACCATTAAAGTTGATAAGAAACCTAACAAAATAAATGCACTGGACCCTGGAGGAGTATCTGCAGTGGTGCCAACAACTTTTAATTCCAAAGCCTCATGGAAGGTCTTCTAAAATATGTTTCCCTTTCATGGAATACATTGTCCAAGGGCCCGTTTTAGAACACAGGTACAGGCAAAACCTGTTTGGGTAAAAGAGAGAGAGAACTGAGACTGTGACAGCAAGGAGGGATTCCTAAGGAGGAACAAACGAAGCCTGTTGCCACCATCTCACAGAGCCAACTGAAGAGAAAGGAAGTGCGCATGGAAACGAGTTAGCAGTCTCTGAGCAGAGGCGGGAAGCTGTGCACGTGCATGCACACTGGAGAACCCGGGAGTGAAGAAGTAGGCATCCCCACACAAGACCTGGGCACCTGTGCAGGGACTCGCCCAGGCTCCTGGCACAGGCCCGGCTACCTCGCCCAGGCTGGGTGGGCCTCCTCCGTTCACTAGTTTTAATAAGAAGGACCTAGAGATTGCCATTAGTATAATATTTTGGGTTGTAGTATATATTCACATAAACTTAGCTGGGTAAACAATTATTCTCATTAAAAGGATGGAACTGAGCCCGGCCAGTGTGGCTCAGCGGTTGAGCGTCGACCTAGGATCCAGGAGACAGGTTCGATTCCCGGTCAGGGCACATGCCCGGGTTGCGGGCTTGAACCGCAGTCGGGGGCGTGCAGGAGAGAGCCGATCAATGACTCTCTCATCATTGATGTTTCTCTCTCTCTCCCTCTCCCTTCTTCTCTCTGAAATCAATAAAGATATTTAAAAAAAAAAAAAAGATGGAATTGAGTAGTTTCAACTGGTTCGTGTTTGTCTCTTAAAGAAGCTGAACAAAAAATTCCACAGATGGTTTTATAGATAATTGGCCTGGCCATGTCCCTGCGATTTGTTTCATATAGTCTAGATTCTGGTGCCCAGAGGGCAACCTAAGCTAATGCAACCAGGTAAGTAGCCACTTTATGGACCTGCAGGTGCCCTCGTTTACCATGTTACAGAGGCATATCTGAAGATGAACCAAGAGGATCCCAGGGCAAATCAGATGCGAGATCAAGTGCAAGCTGTACCACTCGCAGCTACGGTCTCAGACAAATCAGATTTTCGCATCTGTAAAATGGGGAAAATAATAATATCTATTCCGCATGCTTGTTGCGAGAGAACAGTCAGTACTCAACGTTAGTTACTTGCAAGTGGTTCTTGGTATCTCCTGACTCCAATTTGACCTGATTGAAATCTTTGGGCTGGACCTGCCTATTTCCTAAAGATTTCTAAGAAAGTCTGGAAAGGCAACAGGGGCATAGGAAAGAGGTCTAGCATCTGTGTGGATAAATGTCCAGGTACCAGGACTGCCACTGAGCCATAGCTGTTTTCTGTTCTCTCCTCTGTAGCTGACTGGGGCACAGAGGGTCTCCTCACTGTTGTCAGGGAAGCCTTTGCTCTCTTGGTCAACAGTCTTTTTACCACATCCCAGGGTGACATGATAGGGAGGAAAAGCAATCATCTTTGCAAGAAGCCTGAGGTTCCCATCGGTCAGGTTGTGTCCAGCGCAGGCCAAGCAGGTCATGGTACTCCACTCTTACCCAACTTCCCACCTCCTCCCATATCCCAGGTACCAACATTAACGTAACTCCTGTATGTGCGTTTGTGTGCACTGGCAAGGCGCATGGTCAGTATTGTTACTGGGCTGCACTGTTATGCACTGAAGACTTTTAAGAGCTGAGATAAATGGAGCACACCTCCCATCTCCCATAAAGCACAAGGGTTCTCGCTGTTGAGAAAAGTCTTATGGCAAATGACTGTTCCACTGAGCTTTAGGGAAGGAACACGCCTTTACTATTTGTCACCAGATGTTACGAGAAGCCTGAATCTCACCAGCCCGCATTCTTGGACGGCTAAGCCCTGTGAATCTCCTGTGTGAGGCCCACCAGCTCACTCACTAGCTGTGATCACTCAGAATGCTGGAGCTGAAACCAGACACAGAGCTTGCTTACAATGTATTTCCATGATAAAATCCCAGACACAATGAAGGATATCTGAAGTAGAGCAGATACTAAAATATTGACATGTGCAATTATTTCCAAACATTCAAGCCTTTTAGTTGGGCTTCAGTAGGATCTGGAAATATCTAGGTTCTAGAACTTTGCTTTACAATCTTTGTCTCTGCATTCTCTTTGGTAGAAATAGAACCACAATATAAATTTGAACTGATGGTAAATACTGACAAAAAGTACTTTCCTGAACCGGGCGCTAACAGAAATGGTTTAATAAATGCCTTCTGTCAGGATTTGGTGAGTTTTACTGTTTCATAGAACATTTCCTGTCAGCCACTCTAACCAAATATGATGTTAACATGTTGTCACCTCAATGACTAGGCCCTGACTAGTCTGTATGGCTCACGGACCTCAAGATCACCTAACTCTTTACCCTTGCTCTTGTTTATCTCTTTCAGCGGCCTGTGGGGAGGGGTGACCACTAATGAATATGGGAAAGATGCCTCTGGATGTGTTCTCAGAGGAGCTGTGTTCTGAGATTCCTTCAAGTTTGCTCCAGACATTTCCATTTTATCCGTGAAAGCCTGACCACACTAGCCAACAGAGCTGCATGCACCAAATTATCTCAGCTCGAGCTGGCTACAAAGCCAGGACAGAATCAACCGAGTGGCACGCAGCATACATCAAACTACTAATGGATGTTTTCAAGTAAAAGTCAAGTGGATGGCAAAGAAAAAAATTCCTATGTGATAAAACATTAACAATATCAATAATGAAACCACTGGTGGTTTGCGCCTGGGCTGAAGCCTTCACACAAGCACCTACAACTTGTTCTCATGCAAATTACCCCCAAATTCCACAAAAATATAATGTACAAAAAACCTTGTGAAAACACGTGTCTTTGATATTCCCATTTTACAGCTGGGTACCCTGAGGATCCTCAGACTTAAAGACAAAGTCAAATATGCTACAAATGTATGCTGAAATGTGTTTCTCGCTGATATTCATCGGGGGTAGTTACTAGGCAAATATTTGGTACAGTATTTTCACTTGCTTATGAAAGCAAGCAGGATTTTCCATTCCGAGCTAGCGAAGATGACATTTCACTTTACAAACTCCTGGTGGACTGAAGTCTGGAGAAATGCCACATCCAGTTCTAGCACATGTGTGGAGCCAGCCGCAGCGAGGGGAATGGCTTCACTCCGGCAGCTGATTCTAACGCCAGGCCCAGCGCTGCCGGGCAGCTCAGAGCCACGCAGAACGCTGCTGGCCTCGTGAAGCCGCGCCCCCTCCACAGGCGACTGCTGGCTGTCCCATACGCACAGCGGCAGTTAAAAACAGAGTGGAATGAGAAATATTATTTCCATAAAAGAAATGAACTCAATTCTCAAAAGGCAACAGGAAAGAAAGTGAGGCTGGCATTTGTTGTGTGCCAGCTCTGTCTTGGGTGCATTATAACCTCTATCCAATTCAGTCCTTCCAAGAAACCAGTTAGAAGTGTTATATACCCTTCTCCGCCCACAAGGAAACAGGTCAGGCGTAACTATTCTGCTTAATGTCACAAATGTCACACAGATCTTCAGCGGTAGATGCAAGAGTCACACAAACTATCTGAATCCAGATTCAAATTTTTGCTGCTTTTATACTTCCCTTCAATAAAATAACGTGTGTCCACAGGGGAGGGCTGAGCACTGCTCTCCCAGATTTCCTTTTCTCCAAATGACTGATGCAGAGTTGACTCATTCCTCTGGGTTATACTTCATGTCTTCTTTTTACTATTAACCTGTGAGACTACTCTCCTTTAACTAAAGATTATCTCAGAAGCTGCGAATTGTCACAAATAGAAGTGAAGTAATTCCTGGCATAAGGGGAGGCTGGGAATGAGAGGCGGCCAGGTGTCCTGGGTGGCATTACCATGATAATACACAGGTCACAAATCCTGGGACACATCAGCACAGAAGGCATTAGAAGCAGGTGCTTTCCTGTCCCAAGGGACCGATTCCCATTAGAGCCGCTTCAAAGATCCCGTAATAGAAACTGGACGTGGCCCAGGGCACAAACATGGCGAGGAAGAGATGAACGCTTGTTGTACACACCTTGGATCAACCACACAGTGGATGGAAAAATAAACAAAATCCCAAATAAATGAGAGCAAAGAAGAAATCATGTGATTTGAATTTTGTGACGGCAGAGAATATTAAAGCGTAAAAAAAGAAAGCAATATTTGCTGAGTACCTAGAGTATTTCTAACTCTGGTGCACATTCTTCCATTTAACACTTAGGTACATATAAGTATCCCATTTATATAGACAGTGGACTAAGGCTAAGGGGTGATACCAAAAGGCCCAGGACTCCCGACTGATTCCATGTTTTTCCTCTAAATCGTATCAACTCCATCGAGCAAGCAGACGACCAACTGCTGATGCAAACGGATGCACCTGCCTAGGACAAATACAACACAAGAAGCGACTTTGACATGAAAATATAGGGTCTCCCCAAAAATGGATACACACTTTGAATAATTATGAAGGTGGAGTTTATTAAAATAGATTTCCTTTTTAAATTTGAACTGTCAGCTGTTAAAGAGTGTATACATTTTTGGGGGGCACCCTGTATATGGGCAGAACCTAGCCCCAAATCTTTCAATGTAGGCACCCCTTTGCTTACTATAGCAACCAGTGAACTGAACTGCATATTACCTGATCGCAGTAACCCAGTACAAAGCAGTCCACCTTGAGAAATTTAAACCTACCCATACCTTCGATTTCAAATCAAACACAAGTAACATACTGAATGCTCAGTAATTGCCTGGCTCAACCTTAATATCCTCAACTCAGGTGTATTTAGTCTCCCCCTCCTCTTTGCTCTATGTCAATGATTTTGAAAGTTTGTCACAAGAATTTTTAAAACCTGCAATCAATACCTGACTATTTAGGCCCTGGCTGGGTAGCTCAGATGTTTAGGGCATAGCCCCAGTAGAACCAGGTTGTGGACTCTATGCCCTGGTTGTGGACTCAGTCCCTGGCAGGGCACATGCAGGAGGCAGCTGATAGGTGTTTCTCTCTCTTGTTCTCTCTCTCTTTCTCGCCCTCCCTCCCTCCATCCCACTCTCTCTAAAAATCAATGGGGGAAAAAAATCCGTGAGTGAAGATAAATAAAAATTAAAATCTTTTTAAAAACGAAATCAACCAATGAATGCATAAATAAGTAGAGCAACAACTTGAAGTTTCTCTCTCTCATCAATAAATTAAAAAAAAGAGAACACTTGTCTATTTAGTTAGGGGCACTGACCTCTTTGCCCTCAGACTGACAAATTAAAAAAATGACAACAGCCAACATAACAATAGCCTTCCAGTGTCAAAGAATCAAAGTTATACCTATTTTTTGTCAGACTGGCAAAAAAATATATTTTTTGGTGTGCCATGAGATGAAAAAGTTTGAAAATTGCTGCTCTGTGTCTTACCCTAGAACCTGCCTTCGGCCTTTTGGTCTTTGAAACCATTTGGGCATCAGTATGCATTCCTGAACGAATGCCTTGCCTAAGTTTCCATCATTCAGCACTCCTCTGCTTTGGAGCCTCTTGGTCTTCTAGGTCTTAAAAGTGGAATCTCACAACTTATTCCTGACTCTGAGCCTCTTGCACCAGGACCATCTCCAGCTCCTCCAAGAGACAGACAATATTTTTGTCAGCATTTTCTATAGTGTATTTTATTGGAATTTTCTATTTCCGTCTTACTGCCTACACATGCCTAACCATGTCTACCGGTCCTTCCCTGAACTTAGCTGAACACAGAACGATAGATGCCCAATGGGACGCTGCTTCTGCACACACCCCTCCAAGGCCTGGAGAAACAGGCATTCACGTGTCAAAGGGAGACGGCAACCAGAAGCATGTGTCTCCATGGTTCCTCAGGTGCACCTATGCCTCACCCTCTCCCTGGGTCCACAACCGCATTCTAAACCCCAGGGTCCCCAGGACTACTTCTGTCTTCTTTTGGGGAAAGCTGGGCACTGTCCCATCTACCAGTTACTTTAACCAATTCTCCTCCCTGTGTGCTTGTTTGTTTACTTGTTTCCTCTAGAGGGTCAGACACTACATCTGAAAGACCAACTAATGCAATAATCATCAGCATTTACCACTGCTTCATTCCAGGAATGCAAGGCTTTGGGATAATAGGCTAATCCTGCAGCCAGAAGTTTTTCAGTGTTCTTCAAAGGATATTTCTGGATGAATTAGGTAAAAAATACCAGTAAAGCTTGATAAGACGCAGATTATTGGACTCACCTTGTAACAACTGATTCAGAGGATATATTGGCAGGGTCTGACAGATGCTTTTTAAATATTCTCTTTTTTTATGCAGCATAAAGTATGAGCGCCTCCGGTTATGTGAACAAATGCTAACAAAGCTGCAGCAACTGGGAGACCTCACACAGAAAGGCGTGCGCCTTGGGAGAGGAGAAAAAGGACAGGTGGATCGCATCTGTGGGGACCCACTGCGCAGCCAACCTTGGGGGCACGCGTCTGCTTAGTGGCACATCTTAAGGGGGTAAATAGTTATTGGAATATAAAAATCAGTTCCTCACCAATTTCTGCTTTTTAAAAAATTTCAATAGGAGTTACAATAAAAGTGACTAGGAGGAATTCTGGCATTCATGACAGCTTGACAGAGCACTGTAACTTATAAAAGCCTAGAATCATTCTGCGTGCCCACGTGTGTGCGTGCTTGAATGATAAGACATGCCTGTGTGCGTGTGTGTGAATGTAAGACATGCCTGTGTGCGTGTGTGTGAATGTAAGACATGCCTGTGTGTGTGTGCGCGTGTGTGAATGACATGCCTGTGTGTGTGTGTGAACAATAAGACATGCTTGTGTGTGTGTGTGTGAATGATGACATGCCTGTGTGTGTGTGTGAACAGTAAGACATGCCTCTGTGTGTGTGTGTGTGTGTGTGTGTGTGTGTGTACGGTAAGATATGCCTTTGTGCGTGTGCATGTGTGTGTGAATGATGACATGCCTGTGTGTATATGTGAACAGTAAGACATGCCTGTGTGTGTGTGTGTGTGTGTGTGTGTGTGTGTGTGTGAATGGTAAGACATGCCTGTGTGTGTGCATGTGTGTATGAATAAGACATGCCTCTGTGTGTGTGTGTGCATGTGTGGATGGTAAGACATGCCCGGGCGGAGGAGCACGTAATGTGAAGCTACTTCACAGGAGTCAACTGCTCTGCAGTATTGGCACTTTGATTCACCATCACTGAGTCGAAAAATAAGGTTTGGGCTGTGTAGGGGGTTTCAGGGGAAAAGATGCGATCAGCAGAGTGTTTGCCAAGCAGCCATGTCTGTGAGAACTAAAAGTTCTCACGCATGTGCCACTCCGTGCAGTTTCCTTCACCGAGCCAGAAGAAAGATGCTGACTTCATAAGCCCCGGCGGGAAGAAGGGCAATCTGCTCAGGCCCAGAAACAACTGGCCCAGTGAGGAGTCAACGCAATTCTAAACTCTTGCCCTCCTCCAGTGACCAGTCCTTCAAACAGCCCCTCCCGACTCCCCTTTTCCTCCAGGAGAGAAGGTCCTTTCCTTTGTTCACCAGCTTGCCCATGATGTGCAATCATCCGCATGCCCTAAATTGCGGCTCCTCTGCTGGTCCTGATTAATCCTGATTTGCTGGCTAACCAGCTTACCTTTTTGTTTTAAAGACTGACATTTCCTTCAGCCTTCTTTCTGTACAACCAAAGTTCACAGGGACCAAAGGACAAGGTAAAGGGGCCCTGACACTATCTCTACCCCCCTGCCTGGCTGGCCTTCCACCTGCGGGTCACAGGTAAACAGCTCACGGCATGAGTGACGGCCCGAATGCCTGGGAAGTGCTCAGTCCCAATGAATCATAAAACAGCATACTGACAATGGGAGAAAACTGTAGAAACCAGTCCCCTGAGCCACTGAAAGAACAGAGAGGAAGTATGTGATTTATAAACCAACTAGACTATGCACCCACATAACCCTATGATAGTAATACAGCAACATCTACCTATATGAAGCTGGTCCAGGCTTAAATCCAGTACATGTCACTTTTCAGGGAGGCTTTGCTCTCTGTTCTTGGAAAGACAAAAATGTCCATCAACTGGTTCCCCCAACTTACCATACACACTTATATTATATACACACACACACACACATACACACACACATATACATGTGTGTATACACATACACATGGGTACTGATATTTCTAGATAATGAAAACCGATGAGTCAAAGAAACTATAGAATTGACCGGTATCCATTTATGCACTATAAACATAAACTTAGATAAGGTCAATACTATCCAGTGTTCTATATTTTAAGTTTTTTTAAAACTACTCTTTATAGAGATATTATCCATATAAAATGGTGTTCATCAGATGAAGGTGTGAAGTCTGGTGCCAAGAGATAGAATGGCATAGTTTTATTTCTTCAAAGTCTAGAATATGTCATAAATTATTCTTGTTTCTTAATTTGGGGAAAGTAAGTTAATAAAAATGAATTAATAAATAAAATGCCACAGTCAAACAAAATTGCATCAGTGAATTTAAAGGTAATTTGTTCAAGTGCCAATAAATTGACACTTTAAAGAGTAAACTCTTTCTTTGGTGTGCTTTGCTTCATGCATATAATTATTAATGGAGAAGCCACTGTCAGAAGCCACCTCTGCCCTGGAAACGCTTACAGGGCATTCTCTGGTAACTTAGAAAAATATGGATTGAGTTTAAAAAACAGATAAAGAGTAAGAATTACTATAAATCTGAAATGAGTGGCCAATCAATAAAATAATGAGTGAACAGAGTGCAGGTAGTTAACAGGTAGTTAATAAGGGAGTTTGAATCTTAACAGAAATAACAGAGTTGACTATTAAAAATTAAAACATACACTAGAAATACTTCTATCAATTTCACCAAAAACGCTGTTAATCTGTTAGCTTGGTGAACATATTTCTTATTAGCTTCTCCAAAAGTACTGAACTTTTCCCCAAAATTTGGCAGAAAAACAGTGCATGCAATTTTTGATTCGGGTGTTAGGTCATATTTGGACAATTAAAAATCTTATTCATACAGAAAGATAGTAGTTAAAATATTGCTGGATATGGAAAACATTCAGAGATTAATTAATAAACCTGGTGATTTATCTAAACATATATATTTTAAATTGTGTTTTGATAGTTGCACACTGCCTTAATGTTTGCTTAACCTTAAGTCACGAACAATTTTAAACAAGTTGTAAATTCTTTTGAATATCTGTGAGTGCAGTGCTTTCCCTGTCTTCTCATAAATGGAAACTTCGGGGGGGGGGGAATTATACGTCTTTTTTTGTGCTGCGTTGCTCACTTTGGCTGAGAGTTGGCCCCTTCCAGAATGTTACTCCAGAATGTTATTAGCATATTTATTCTCTTCTCAAAGACACCAACAATAGTGAAACTGTCATAATATTAAGAAAGCCTGATGCCACCAAAAGAAAAAAAATAGTAATACAGTTTACAGCCAGGACAATTGAGGATGTAGCAGGAAGCTTTATTAATAAGCTACTTGCATCTACTCAGTTCAGTACAATTAAAGCAACAAATACTGCCACAGTCCTAGCACTCTAATGTCAGCAGTTCCATCAAGTACAAGGAAATTAGAATCTTTCATGTGATATAATGTCATTAAGGACAAATATATTGAACCCTGATGGGGTCATTTATAAACTTAACTGCTCTACATTTGCCATGTTGGTTCAGTAAATTAATGACTTTGACGCATCTTAAATGCAAATTAATAACCAGAAACAAAACTGTGCAGCTTCGGCTGCAGTTATATGTGGAATGGCCATTCTGCTGAGCGAGAAGCCGTATTTCAGGAGCTTGCTAATTAGAAGCAGTGTCCGCAACACAGTGCCATTGCTTTCTAGCCAGAAAACACCCCCAGTTACTCAGAAATAAATTTCCACTTTGCCCTTGGATTTTCCTTACACAGACTTCAGTCTTATTTACAACTGTTTCAGGTTCATAATAAAGTCGCATTGTCTGCAATATCGTTGTAGAAATAGTGTGAGACAAGGCCAAGGACGCAGCAGCACATGCTCTTGTCTGCTTTAGTGTGAAGGGGCGGCTCCTTATCAGTCGACCAATGCAATAAGGTAACTTGGAAACTGGATGTTTAAATTGATTAATAATTTTTTTTCATATTGAATGTGTCCTATATTTGGGCATTTTGCATTTTTTGAAAGTTTTCTTCCCCTGAAAAAAAATGTTTTCAAATAAATGCAGGTGGTAGATATGTAAAACAAACACACACACACACACACTGTATAATTGAAAAAATATATATTTGGATTAAAAAATTCTATATAATTGAGTTCTGTTTGTGAGATAATCTGGAAAATTGTATACGATCAACTACAGAGGCCAGCAGAAAACTGAACTAAAGTTCAAAGAAACAAAAGGCAGAGAGCTGATTATTGTTATTTTGTTTGGTTTTCACTTCTTTATCCATTTTTAAGTGATAAGAAAGTATGAAGAGTTTAAATTTGAAATTTTGACGGACTTTACTTACCCAAGTTAAGGATAGGATTCGCTGAGTTAGATGAACAAAGCGTCAATGACTGGCGGTGTTTGGTTGCAGAATGAAACAGATTCTGGTGTTTTTACTTCAACCCATTAGATTATGACCCCCCAACAGTCAGTCTGTCATCTGTGACTTTGCAGCCCTGTGTCCACAGTGCTCAGCATTGCCCCAGGCATGCAGTGGGTGCATAATAAATGCTGCTGCTCCAATCTTTTGGATTCCATGACCTAAGTTATTTTGGCACAAATGATCCTGAATTCTGTTATTTCAATTTCACTAATGCCTATTTTCTCAATTAGTTCTAATGGGCAATAATCTGACCTGTTTATTAATGTGTCAAAATTATTAATCAGATAGGCCACCAAATAGTTATTTCTGTCCCTAAAGCTGCTGCAGAACTTGGACAATTCCTACATTGACCTCTTTGTTCATCATGAGATTTGCTCAAATACAGGAAAGGTAGCTGGAGCTGTGTTTGCACTTAAGCTTAAAAACAGTTAAAATCATGCAAAGCTCAGAGTCGTGGTATTTCATGCCTTTGGTTAATACTCTGGCACTGGGTGCTTAGTCTGGGTTCAAATATCACATTTTATCTTCTTGAAACATAAATGCCTGAGCAGGTTATTTGTTCTAATTGGGAATCTCAAGTGTCTTATCTACCCCCCCCCCTCTTCGACACATCTTTACCTATTGGGATGTGATGACCTTACAAGGTTTGAAATTCTAAATCCGTAACTGAGATAGGGGGCAGGATAAAAGGAGCTCTAAGGCTAGCTTTAAACTAACCATGCACATCACAAACAATCAGAAATACTGGAGACTGAAGATGAAACGAGCCCTCTGCCACTGCAGTCTGGGCTTTGCAGGAACACTGTGGACTGAGACATTCCGCAGGATGTTCAGAGTGCCCAAGTGTTATGCAAATTACGGTGACAGTGTATGCACCCTGCGCTCTTATCACGGACACGCTTGTTATTGGCTGGATCCCTGAGTCCCTAATTGCGAAGTCAAGGTGGAAAGACTAATCTGTTTATTCTGATTCCTTGCAGGAAAGGAGTGAAGAAACTGGAAACTTAAATAAGCTCTTAAAAATGTTTCTGAGTACATTCTGAGTCAGAGACATATAAGGTGTTTTTAATCAATAATCTATGACTCAATGGTTATCAAAACAATGGGTAAAGGATATGTAATGTTCTCCACAAACTGGTTCAATGCAGAAATGAAGAGCTAAATCCATTCATTCCACAACAAATGTAAAAGGCATTTCCTTATCATAACCATACCCCAAAATGTGTGTGTTTGTTTTGTGTTTGTGGTATATGGGAGGCACTGACTGAGAAGGAGCACAGAAAGTGAGAGTTTTACTGTAAGGTATTCCTATGTCATTCTCTAACAACTACTGAAAAGGGTTTCTTCCACATTCATGCCACAAATTGAGATTTTAGAAACATTTTCAAGATGAGATCTCTAAGACACACATAGCCATTTCTGATAAAGTTCTTAGAAAAAATGAAATAGCACTGAAATATTAATGAGGATCAATAGAGGAAATAAATGCAAGGCCATTATGCACATACCCTTAAATGATGGTGCATTATTAATAAGGACGAGTGTCTGGAACTGGGTCCGCCCCAGCACACTCTTATACACCGTGTGGGAGAAAGGCCCCTGGCTACTGAGTGCACCAAACACGGCCCGGCTGCGTCGTTAATTAACACTGTAACCTTGGCCAGCGCACTTCCTTCTATGAGCAGCAACTTCCCCGACTGTGAATCCCCAATATTTAAGTTGATTTTGAAGCTTTTTCCAGCTAAGCCATTCTCTGAGTTGAGAGTGAAGCCCTCAAATTGCCTATGGGGAAGGCGACAGACGCTCTGTCTATCCTTTGTCTTGCCTCCAGCGGGGAGCCCCAAGCACTGAAGGAGGCAGAGGAGAGAAGTGCAGAGCGGGTGGGGACACCTGGCTTGTCTCTGGATTGGGTGCATTCTGAATGGTTGTAATATGTGTCTGTGCGACACTGCAGGCTGCACAGTCCATTCTGGGGCAGGCTGGGGTGGGCTGGGACAAGCGGCTGCAACATGTCCTGGCAACAACTAAAGAGGAGCAAAGGGTGCCACTCACCCCTCCTACTCAGGCTTACTGTGCATTTCTGCAAGCAAGTTCCCCAAATTCCTGTGTCCCAACTGTATTGAAGATTTGATATCACACATCTGGCCGTAGCATGAGTACCAGAGAAGAGATTGTGTATCTGGGGAGAGTGTGGTAGGAGAGATGGCAATTCCAAACTTCACAGGAGAGTAAAAGGCTGAAGATTGTACTGGAGAACAGGAAAGCAGCTCTGTACATTATAAAACAGAAGTCACATTCCTGCCTTTTTTATCCACACTCTAAAAATGTATAAACTTTCATCAAGGTAGAGAAGCCAACCAACATACGAAGCCATAAGAAAACTAAGTGTGCCTCGTGATGAGAACGGGTTCCACTCCCGGGCACAAGTGTCCGGGTCTATTTCTGTGCGCTCCCCACCCCTAGTTCATTGGCACTGAGCTCGCTTTCTGGCCTTAAGCAGCCCACTGAGCGGAGAGCTCAGCGCAGCTGCGCTTCCAGTGCCCAGAGCACCCTCCGCAAGAGCTGAAACTACGTGGCTCCCAAGGCTCCTCCAAGTGTCCGGGCCACGTCACAGAGACGTCAGGAAAAGCGCAGGGATTGAACAGCAATTCCAAACAACCTTCCAACTGCAGCAGTGACCGTGCAGGATCTGAAACCTCAGCCAAAGCTCTGGGGACACTAGGACACAGGAGGGTCCAAGCAAGGCCCTGGCTCCACTTCGTCCCGGGACCAGTGCAGGCTCCAGCCCAGGCTCTTAAGAGTAAGCAAAGTCAGGCCCCCGCTGACTGCCGGTTTAGGAACGTGAACAGTGAAACGCACAGCGGGCGAAGAGCTCACGCATCTCATCCCATGAGATATCCCCGACGTCCTGTGCAGCGAGCGGGGTAAGCGCCCCCCCTCCTTTAACAGAAGCAGCACGCAGGGCAGAGGTTAAAATGCCTGTTCAGAGGCAGCCCAAGGAGATCTCTTCTTCAGTCTTTCTGACCTCAGAGAATATTTATGGGCCCATTTCCATAAAGGGGCAAAGAATAAAAGCGTTAATCGGACTATGTAAGGCGCTGATGTCAATGGAGTCTCCGCACCCCGTCTGCGCCTGGCGGCCACACACCTGAGCTTCTGGGGGGTGCACCGGGGGCATCGCCTGCCGTGGTCTGATCTCTGCCCACCCAGCTTTTGTTTGCTGTGTTTCATTTTGCATCTTCTATGAAATGTAACCTTTGATGTGAAAGCTGTAATCACCGCAAGCTTGTCCTTCACGTTTGTGGAAAATTCCTTTTATTCACTATATATGCACAATAGGGATTAGTACGTGTTTGTTAGGGAAAACTGAATTTATTTTCCTGAGTGGTGTGTATATGACAACATTGTAGATGTTTAATTCACTACCTAAGGCGTCACGACCTTAATTCTGTAAGTCTACATTTTCATTAGTGGCGTAAGTTCACTTTTTAGTAAAAAAAAAAGTATGAAGATCTGGGTGACTTTCACCCTGGGCTACTTATGACCAACCGGTTTTTGGCTATAGTCTTCAAATAATTAATAGCTCCCTGTTCCACTCAAGTGTCCCTGTTTGGACAATAAATGTTATGGTCACTATAATTAAGATCTTTCATCTTATTTTCCCCCTTAAATAGTCCTTCTGAGAAACATAATCTCGGGATCCTCACAGATTAATTTCTAAAGAGAGGGAAGCGTGTTTCCCTGCGGAGGCTGAGAGCTGCCAGGCCGGGAGGCCCGCCGGGGCTGCGCCCCAGCGGCAGCGCTGAGAGAGGCGCGGGCTGCCAGTGTCGGGCAGGCAGGGCGCTCCCTGCGTCTGCCTGAGCTGGTGAGCAGGGCACCGGGAGGGGCGCAATCGGGAGTGAGGGCAAGGAGCGCGATGCCAGACACGCCTACTGTGATCCAACAATACGGAGAATGCAGAAGTTAGGTTAGATGCATGGGTCTGAATCTTACAAAATTAAGTCTGGACTAAAAATACGCATTTGGAGTTATCTGCATGTCAATGGTATCTGAAGCTGTGGGACTAACGGCCCGCAGGAGTGAGCAGCATGGAAGGAGGGGGAACCAAGACCAAGCACCACATACTCCCAATCTTTTAGTGCCAAAGAAACCAGCACAGGAAGTTAGCGAGAAACTGCCAGAGACAGGAGGGGAAGCAGGAAAGTGCCATCAAAGAAGGAATGAGTGATCTGAAGTGAAGTCAAGTGAGATAAAGACGAAAAAGTCTAGAATTCCAGACTTGGAAGTTGGATTGGATCCTGAAACAGAATAAGGCCAGTGGTGGACAAGCTGGTAAAACCCAAACAAAGTGAGTAGTTTAGTTAGTAGAACTGTAACAATATCACATTTTGGCTGATTAGTAGACCACGGTTCCCTGTGTTGATAAAATTAAGGGATGCAGGGTGAATGGAACTGTATTGCCTTTGCAAATCTTCTAGAAATTTAAATTATTTAAAACAAAATGTTTAAACTGTTGAATGATGGAAAGGTAGGGATGAATGCTATTAGCACACTTTAAAAATTACTTACGTAAATCATTACTGAACTCCAAATATTATATGAAATGCTCTTAAATCTAATTTTTTTTTTTTAAAAAAAGGGCAGGCGGCCAGAGAAGAATATGGGGTCTAGAAGGGTTTTAGTCATTTGATTTAACTGATTCGATGGACAGAGAAGAGAGAAAAGAGAGAGAGATCAAAATCTAGGTGAGGATGGGAGTGATATTTCTGGAAAGATAAGAAAAAGGTTCTAGAACATGGGGTACAGAGAAGAAAAAAAAGAAAAAATATACATGGTAAAAGCATACTTCCCTTACTAGAAAAGGCTGGAGAGAAAAGGCAGGGGCAGGGATGGATACAGAGGAAGTGTTTTCATAGGTCAAAGACCTAGAAATCTCAGGTGGTTGAGACACCATATACCTGACAACTTCTTCAAAATATATCTTTACAAACAATAACAATTTTACGTCTTATCAATTTTTGAAAGAATTTTATCAGAACATAAGTAATGTTAAATGCAAAGCCATGATCTGTGTTAGTTAAACTAGGCCTGCTTAAAATAGAATTGACTTTATTTCAGGGTTGTAGATTGTTTACTTAAAATAATGTCCTTGGAATATAATAAACAACAGTTTGCAAAGATATTTTACTCTCAGAACAGTACATCAAGTCTACCCTTGGAAATTAATTTTGCAAGACAGAACACACACACACACACACACACACACACACACACACACCTGCACAACAAAACATGCCGACATGGCATAAAGTTATGGCCAAGGAGATAGCGTTGTCATCTAAATGAAAATGATGACAGTAAAGGACATTTCAATTGTCTCATAGCCCATGGTAATGTTTCTCTTATCTTTGTCAGATTATTAAATAAATAATGGTGATCTGACAGCAAAAGGGTGAGAGCAGGAAAAGGGTAATGAACACTCAGAATACGAGGGTGTCAGTAAGCATGGCATAGTTCAGCACGGCAAGGAAAATATTGCATTTTGATGTCATTTCTGAGTAAAATGTGTTTGTCAAATGGGGATGATGGTTGGTCTATTGAGAGGCTGAAAATCGAGCCATTATTGGATGATATGATGTTTCTGCGTGTCAGGTAAATAGTCTGTGATGAATGACAAGACCGAAAGGAAGCAATGAATTACAGCAGGTCGTCTTGCCTTAGAAAACATATATTGACATCCAAAAGTGTCAAACATTTCTATAGACACTAATTTTAGGGTTGGAAATACAATTCTTTGGAAACTTTATGTGTGTCAGACAAGGGTTACATGCAGAGTTCCACAAAATAGATCTACTTTAATTTAATCATCGCAGCACCCCTATTAATCATATTTTGCAGATGTGTTGTAGCACAAAAAGTTTAAATCTCTTGCCCCAGATGCCAGAATCCAAACCTAGGATCATCAATTCAAAAGCCAACTCTCTGTGTAGTCCTGCCTTGTCCAGTCTATTATCTAAACCAGATCCTGAAATGAAGGAAGGACGGATGGATGGATACTGAGAACAGCATGTAAACAGTCTTACTGAGACCAGGGAAAGGATCTAATCCTTTAACATGCACAACTGAAGTGCTGAGATAGGTGGCAGTCCTGAGTTTCAGGTTTTGAAATTAATTTCCCCTGCGAATGCAGACAGCCCTGGAGATAAAAAACAGAAAGAATTTAGTATCAATTGCTGCTTTCCAGTTTATAAAAACCAGATGTTCTGGCCACACTCCACACCAATTAAATCACAAGTCCTAGAAGTAGGACCTAAGCATCCACATTTTCCAAACCTTCCAGATGACTTCACTGCAGAGCCAAGGTTAAGAGGTACTATTTTGGAATTACAGGGCCTACATGTGGTAGATGTAGACCTGCCTCAGAAACTAATGGGACCAGCAGATGGAACAACAGAATGCTGGAAGACTGAACTCTTCAATCCTGGTTTCATGTTCCCCCTCCTTGCCCAGGAACGTTGTTGGAGGGCAAACATCAGGAACAGGGGAAGGGGTACTGGAAGAAGATGCCAGTACCTGTCATTTGCAGGGTGATCATTCTGACTGCCAAGCGTTGAGTTTACCTAACAATACACAGGTGCTCACAGTGAAAGTCAGGTAAGTTAAGGAAAGGTGGGCTCCGCAATCCTCTGTGCTTTCAACCTACGCCCTAAACACACAAAGCCAAGGCTGGCACTTGGCACCTGGAGCAGGAATGGGGAAGGGGTTACACACGAAAACGATAAGCAGAGGAAGGCGTGTTCTTTTGGAGATGGAATGAGTGTCTTCGCAATTCGAGGAAGAGAAGCGAAATGCTGATGTTTATACTGTTGATATTCCATGTACTGTAATTATCTCCAAATGCTTCTAATAATATGTCTTTCCTTATAATTATTGAGCCATGTTTATACATAAGATGCCACACTAGGTACTCTGTGTACTTTGCTTATTCTGTTATGAAAATAACTCCACGTCAGAAGAGGCTAAAGCACATTAACACACAAGGTAAATAACTGCGGTGTCAAAGTTTGAACTTAATTCCATGTGGCTCCATCTTACCAGTTTTTCCCTTTGGGTTTTTAGGTGTTTTTTAGCCCTCAAAGTGATCTTTGGCCTAGGATCTACTCTATTCTAGAGAAATCTGAGCTGGTAACACAGAGTGCATTTGGGATATAAATGGGGAGGGGAGGGGAGGGGAGGGGAGGGGAGGGGAGGGGAGGGGAGGGGAGGGGAGGGGAGGGGAGGGGAGGGGAGGGGAGGGGAGGGGAGGGGAGGGGAGGGGAGGGGAGGGGAGGGACAAGTTGTGATGTCAGTGGACACCACACAGTGAAAAGAGGTTGGGTTTTGGAGTGAGAAATATGAGTTTGTATCTCAGGGACTTAATGAGAGTTATAAGAAACCATGGAAAGTGTTAGGACACGTGTACTGCATGACAGGTGTCCTTTGAATAAAACGATCCTATATATTGGAGACAGCCGGATATCCTCTGATCTCACCCAGGCCAGCATGCTAGGATCAGAGGGTGACAGGTATGCAGAGAGCAGTGTCCAGGAATAACAATCCTATAATTGGCTAGACAAGCAAGCCACTGGCTGCAGTTGCCCTTGTACAATGTCACCTGAAAATCTGAGGTAGGAGAGAGAAAGGCAAGACACTCAACCCTCATTATTGAAAGAAAGGTAATGGAAGCAGAGTGAGCATCTGACTGCACAAAGGCCAAGTTTGACCATGTTTCTGTGAAGGGAAACTAATGAGCAAAAACACGCTAACAAATTGGCCCGAGTCGTGCTACTCACGCAAGCAAGCAGAGCAGAGCATGCCAGCAGCAAGCTCCAAATGCCAAGGGAGAAACATGACGTAAGCGGCCCAAGAGACGGTTATTTCTGAGCACTATGAACAAAATCGGTGCCTTATATGTGGGACAAGTCCGGTGTAAGAAATGACTAAGGACCAAGGTTTTAAAAAATAATCGGTTATCATTAAACATAATATTGACAACAGAGCACTTACTCCCTGTCAAGCAATATTCTAAATTTTTCCACGAGGCAATTCATTAGCTTCCCACAACACTCAAGAGGCAATGCAATTAGCCTCATTTTTCAGATGAGGAGACTGAAGTACAAAGAGGTTTAAGTAACTTATGCAAGGTCATATGGCAGTTAGAGATAGTTCAGGGACGAAAATCCAGGCAGCTTGTTTCTGGAGGCCAAGATTTTCTCCACCAGGCCCTACTGCCTGTCCAAATAGAAGGTAATTTCAATAAACAGTTATTAAGTGCCTACCACACAATGGCCTTGCAGAACATCTAGAGACATGAAAAATATTTCATATCCCCGCCAGGGGAGTTTATGGAATGGTCGAGTAAAATCAGCAGAGACCCAGGGTCTATACGCTGGGATATAAAGTCCGTATAACACAAAGCAGTTTTCTGGTAACGTCAGAAGGCATACAACCACAGGGAGGAAAGCGAGGGTGTGTTGGGAAGGAAGCAGGAAGCGACCCTTCGTCACTCCACTGCGGTCAAGCACTCCAGGAGGAGTATGCCCTGAATCATCTCCAAGACAGACCTATTTTCCCCAAGTTTGGAACTGAAGGACCAAGACATCAAGCAGTTCAATCACTTACAGGTACAGTGGCAGAACCAATGTGGGCCCCTCATCTTAATTCCAGAGTCCATGCCCCTTCCCTCTCTCATCCAACTTCTGAGAAAACTTCTGAGATTTGGGTGGAATTGGACGCAGCTGCCAGAAGTTAACTATAGGTGCCATGGGGACCAGTGAGGACGGAGAGGAAGAGAGGCCTGTGGGCAAACTAAGGCTTAGTGGTGGAATCTGGGCTTTACTGGAGGGACACAGAGCAGATGGGCCAATTTCACAGAAACAGGGACACCCGTGAACGTATTGGTTGGGATTATCTGTAGAGACATTGGAATGATGGAGACAAATGTCCTTACACCTGTGAACACATTGGTTGGGACTACTTATAGAGACACTGGAATGATGGAGACAAATGTCCCAATACCCGTGAACATATTGGTTGGGACTATCTGTAGAAACACTGGAATGATGGAGACAAATGTCCCGACACAGCAGCGAGGATGCTCTAGGTCTTTTGCACATATTTTCATCCCTGCTGCCCCACAGCAAGCTAGGTTAAGCTGGGCCCTGAATCCAGGGCTCCTGGCACCTTACTCCAGGGCACTCATCATCGTGAGTCCACAGGAATGGCAACCAAACCTTTATGCGTTTGTGTGAGGAGCTGGACTTCTTGTCCTGTTTTTGTGTGGTTTGGTCCCTAAAAAGAATTAATTCAATTTTGACTGGTAAAGGTGTTACTTCCAGTTATACATTTGAAATATCCCTTAATATCTTCTTCAAACATAAATGTCTAAGGCAAATCTAATATCTAATTCCGCTTGTGCAATTCTCTGAGTGAAGCAAACAGAAGCCAAGAGGGCATCATACGTCACGCAACGTGGACAATTTCAGAGGTCTCAGTGGACCCCCAGCTAATGAGCTCATCAGTGACCCATGTGATATCCCCGAACTTATTTATAGAAAAGATTTATTTCTTGTTTATAAAGTGCAGATTAAATATTACTACCCATTCTAAATAGCCTGAGTCTTTTAAAGAAATTCAGAAATTCAGTCCAAATCCAGAGAAAGAAACTATATTACTGGGCACCCTGTCCTTACGTGGCTGAGTCATTCCATTGCACCTTCGCCTCTACAGTGGAGATGACCTGGGGGTAAATATAGCATTTTTCTGGGTCACTCACTACAGAAGAGAGGCTCAAACTTTCTGTGGAGGAGCTGCTCCATATATATCACTGCTTCTTGAACAGGCTGATTAATTTTAGGGAGAAAGTTATTTTCCAACAGAACCATGATAATCCATCTTTCTTTAAAATAATCCTTTCATTTACATAAAAATCAGTCATTTATTTTAGGAAGTAATCATGCCATCTTTCTGTACAACAGAGGTGGAGTTCCTGACAAATGGCACAGGGGTCTTTCTCCATCCCCTCCATCTGCAACCACATCACTTCTATTTAAGGACAGCACAGACGAGGAAGAACTGGCACTCCAAAGTTTGGAAATACTAATAACATAAAACTTTTCACCCTGTCCCTACCTTATCAACATAAGAAAATTGGTAGCAACAAGCAAACATGTAAAGAAACATCATCACATAGGGCAGGAATGAACTTGTCTGTCTTCAAGCGGTTGTTTTTGCCAATTATTTGGCAAAAGATCACAAATTTGGGACAAACTTTATATAGTGGCTATAGGTAGTAAGTAGTCAAACCACAAACTCTCTAGGCCCACAAAGGCCAGGCTCCAGCTCCTCACTTACCACTTTCTGGCTATGAAATTCGGTAAATTATTTGTATTCCTTACACCTCGGTTTCTTTATCTGTAACTCAAAGGCAATGATGCCTATCTAATGTGATTGCTGTGTAGACTAAATGAGCAAGGTAAATAAAACCTCCCATCCTTTTTATGGCCTGTGTCAAACTTTGTGTAAGCGTCATTAAAAAAAAACAAAAAAAAAAACAGGTAGATAGGTAGAATGGATAGATGATACATGATAGATAGATGATAGATGATAGATAGGTAGGTAGATAGATGATAGATAGATAGATGGATAGATAGATAGATATAGATAGATAGATAGAGATAGATAGATAGATGATAGATAGATAGATGATAGATAGATAGATAGATAGATAGATAGATGATAGATAGATGGATAGATAGAGATATAGATAGATAGATAGATAGATAGATAGATAGATAGATAGATAGATAGATAGATAGATGATAGATAGATAGGTGGATAGATAGATAGATAGATAGATAGATAGATAGATGATAGATAGATGATAGGTGATAGACAGATAAGGTACATAAATAGATATTTCAAAACACAAACTCAGTTTGCCTTTCAGCAAGAAATTAAGTTGAGAACTCTGCCTAATCGCCAAGCGTGTTTGCAAGCACGGTCCACAGAGAGGGAAGCCTATTTGAGGGCCACCTCTAGTGTAAGCTTGACTCTGGACATGACGACAGCCTATGGCATGGTCACTATGGAGAGGAGCTCATTAACAGTCACTCATCTGTTTGTATTCTCTGACATATTTGCATAGGCTATGATGCTCTTTTTAAAAATCCTTCCATGCCTACTGCAAATAAAAACATCTTTTCTATTTTCAGCATTAAAAATGTGCATGATACTCCCTCAAAAAGGCAAAAAGTAAAATAAAAAGTGCAAGAAAAAAATTTCAGGGCAAGCAAGGTCATGCTGTCTCTCACTTTCTTTTTACATCCTAAAGATAAATGTTCAGGTCTGGGAAGAGGCTGCCTCTCTCCTTTTCTCGATTGGGCTAAAATAAATGTTTAAATAGTTCCATTTCAAACTCATGGCAGCATTTCTCACATTATGAAAAAAGAAAAAGAACCAGCCGTTTTCAGTCCAAACCCCATTCTAAATAAAGCTTTTCATCTTTTCTTGACCCTGATTTCTAATTTAACACCATCTCACCTCTCCTACTTATCCAAAAAAATCACTTTTTGGCAACTTTAACTATTCTTAACAGACATGAATCAGAAAAGAAAAAAGAAAGCCCCTGGATGGCTAAGGCCCAAGCTAAAAATATATGTGCATATAGATTTCTTTTAGTTTTCCAAAAAAGAAGTCCTTACTAAAAGCCTAATCACTCTGGCCTCCTATACTTATTACAATCAATGGGCTGATCTTGTTTTCCAGCTACTGGAAGGTCGACAGAGCACATCCCAGGACAGCCGGTGGTAAGTCAGAAGGTCAGAAGTGAGCATGGGAAGCCTGACTGTCGTGGTAACAGTTACAGCAGATGAGCTTGGGACCCTCTCCGGTGATGTGACTGGCCCTCTTCCTAACACTTTGTATGTAGCCAACTCATTTAATCTTTACAACACCATTTGCACAGTTGAGCAAGCAGAGGAACTGAACAACTGCATGATCAAGCAATGAAGTTGAAATTAGAACACAGGGTGACAATGGAAAAAAAAAAAGGAACATGCAGGCATAATGCAGATATGCAGACAAAAGCTACAATTCCGGAGCTTAGGGTCACAGGAGGGGGCATATGAGGCACAGGTTACAAAGCTCTACACGGTTCAGCAGCTCCTGTTAGCTCTGCACTCAGAGTGCAGAGTGTCCCCTGAGCTCCTGCACGACCCTCTGGGCGGTGCCACACGTCAGGTCCCACCAGGGAAAGGAGAGGAGTCTCGCCTGGGTGTCTACTTAGTCGGCAGAAGAATATTCTGGTCCGGCGGGTGCAAGGCATAGCTCCCCGCCATACATACATCGTAACTCCCCAAGCTTCATGTCATCGCTCCATAAATAAATAATGTGACAAAAACTAAATTACAGAGAACAAATTTGAAAAGAACTGAATGAAAACACAAGAGAAACCCACATGAGAGGGATTAAAAGTGAGGGAGGAACGTAGACTTTAGAGCATGCTCTGCCCATCAGTCATCTTTCCCCCATGGAGCTGCCAGGTAGCAACCCAGACGCAGAGGCAGAGGCGGCGAGAACGGTGGGATGCGTCTGAGCGCCGGCAAGAGGCAGCGGAGACAGGCGGGCACGGGGGCCGGGCTGCAGACAGGGCAGGGCCCTGAGACAGGAGGCGGCAGCGAGCGCTGAGCACTGAGAGCGGACGCGGGGCGCATCACCTCTCCCCGGGGCAGCTGGACAATTTCCTAGAGGAAACCGCCCTGAAAGGTGAGCTATGCAAGCGCTCCAAACCTACCTTTCCCCGACACCCAGACTCCTCGGGCATCGTGCCCTGAGGCATTAGGAAGAGTGATGTGTACGTTAAACACTCTGTTTACAAAGGGAGATGCTTGCACAGTTATAATTTAGAAAGATTTACTTCAGAAACGTTTGAAATAGAAAATGTACATATGCTCTTAAATGGGCAAGGTGTGATTGTTTGAAAATGTACTTCAATGAGACCCCCATCCTCGAATTATGCCCCAAAAAGTAAATGGCACTGAAAAACCCTCCCCCCAAGTACAAACATTTAAAATGGTGTATCTGAAAGCATTCTAGTTTCTAAATGAATGTTGATACATAGCCTTTCCTAGTCCTATAAAGTCTATAAAAAGATATTTAAGAGCTAAATAGTACTTTGTCAGCTACTCAGGAAACCAGAGGGCTATTGAAGAATTAATATTTAAGTTGCCTTTAATTTTAAACTTAGCTGTTAACATGTGCTCTCTCCCTCCATTGGGGGTTCCTCCTTGTGGTATAGGAATAAAAGGATATTGTATATCCAAGTATAAGGGAGAAATCGCCTGGACCTCACCACTCACAGTTTTAGGATGGAGTAGCCACTATTGTTTCATTTCTGGACATAAAGAACCCAATTTGTTGGGGTCAAACAGTGATGAGGTATAAAAATGCCTACTTGTATGAAATTTTGTTTCTTTTTTTTTTCTTTTTATGAAATTTGATTTAAAGAATTCATTACCACAGTCGGGTACAGGTTCCTTGTGGGAAAACATCCATCCAACTGACTTCAGTGAAAAATCACCTTCCCAGGAGCTGGAGTTGTGGGAACCCATAGCCTTTCTCAGCAGGGCCGCCGGGTAATGAGGGTCTCCATCCCTCCTGGGGGCCACACGCACTGGCTGACCACAGAAGATCCCAAGCACTTCTGTGCACAGGCCCATAACAAGCATTCACTGAGCAGTCACCCAGTATCTAGTGTCCACCAGACTACAGAGGCAACCAAGAAATGTCAGAAAAGAATTCTTGTATAACAAAGCCAAGTACCTGGTAACCACTCTAGTATAAATCTAATACAAGTGTTCTCTTTCCCTCTCAGGGCCTCAACTCCCCTTCCAGGCTGAATGGTCTTTATAGATCCCCTTGAAGCTGTTCTTCTCTGAGCCTGTGGCATTTCACCAGATGAACAACTGGCCCCTGAGGGTATCAAAGGCCTAAGTTCCCAGGGAGCTGCGATGACCAGCCAGGGTCAACCTGGAGGGAGGGGATATGTTCCCTCCAACAGGATTCAGAAGACAGGCTGCTGCCAAGCTCAGGCATCTCTCTGAGCGCCTTTCAAATCAGCTGCATTAAAAATAGCACAAAGGTCAGCTCAGAAGTATTGGATTTCTTGGGTTCTTTGATTCACGTCTCAATCAGGCTTGATATCCTTATTTGATTACATAATTTGATTCAGCTCCATAATCAAAATGTCATGCTATTGAGAAGTCACTGTTATATCTGGAGGGGCCCCTTGAAGATTTCCTCCCATTTTCACAATATCCATGAAGAGATGTGGAAGCTCTGGGTGAAGGCTTGCCTAGAGACGGCCTCAGCCGAAGCCACCAGCGGAGGGAGCAGCCCCCCGAGAGGGTCAGCGAGGGCTGGGGACCTGGTGCAGACAGCTGTGGGAAGAGCAGCTGCAGGACTGCTCTGAGCCTCCACTGCCTCACATACGCAGCAAGCGATGCACGAAATGATCTGGTCTTGACCCCTCCTTGCTGTTAAACGCAGGAGCATGGGGACGGCACCTGACTGACGGACTGAACCACAGTGTGCCTTTTTCCAAAAGAAAACCGAGCCATATGCAAGTCCTCCAGAAAAGATGCTAAACTGGATTCATGTCAGTCTAGCAAACACAACATGAAGGTGCTGTCAGGGCGGGCAGACCAAGACTTGGCTCTTTAGGACCTTAACATCCCAACCAAAGCCAATATTCCAATGATTCATCATGAAGAAGTTGTTTCCAGAACAAATTTGATTTTCAGAAACAGCCAGAAGTAATTCTGAAAAACACAGCCACCAATCAGGGCAAATAAAGTTACAGTCAATATTTCTAGTATGGTTCCTAAACCTTAATCAGAAAAGATTTCTAAAGCAGAGTTACACAATTTCCTGAACAAATGCAATACTGTGAGAAGCAGGCTTGTACTTTTCCCCAGGAGGCTTGCTGGGAGCAGACCCTTTTGGCCGCATGCTTGTGCACACATGTACATCAACATGTAGATGTCTAAAAATTCATGTTTGTAGGCACAGCTTATCTATAAAGGATACTCATAAACTGAGATTCACAGAGGCAGCGAACACTAAAAATTATTTAAAAATTTTAGCCTGTTGAGGTACTTTTATTTCTTCTCTGTAAGAGACTTGCATATGGGTCAAGTGAAAAATGACTGAGCTAAAGCCAAATACACCTCTAAGAGAAACGAAAACATTTATCCACCCATAAGCTTGTACACTACTGGTTATAGCAACATGATTCGCACAAGCCAAAAAGTGGAAACAACCCAAATACACCTCAACTGAGAAATGGATAAACATAAGGGTATATCCGTACAATAGAATATTATTTGGTTATAAAAAGGAATGAATTAATGATATCTACATTGTGCACGAATCTCCAAAATATTATGCTAAGTGGAAAAAGCCACTCAAAAAAGACTACATAGTGTATGATTCCATCCATATGAAATTCCCAGAACAGGGAAAATCAATAGAGCTAGAAGGAAAATTAGTGTTGGGAGTGGGAGTGTGGAGAAGGCTGGGGGAAGGGTGACAGCTAAAGCATACAGGGTGTCATTGGGGGTGATGAATGTTCTAAAATTGACTGGGGCACTGGTTGTACCTATCTGTGAATATGCCACTGAACTGCACATTTGAAATGGGTAAACTGCATGGTATGTTAACTATATCTCAATAAAGTTGTTAAAATCTATTTTAAAAAAATACATAAAACTAACATGGAACCAGCATGTTAGTGGCCTCCTTTAAACTCTGAAGATATGTCTATGTCCCATCCAGCTTAAGACTATCCTTCACCCCAGCCACGAATGCTTTAATATGCAAAGGATACTCTCATAATGCACACTGGCCATGCTTCCTCAAGAGTAGATGGCCTTTTCTTCCTCTGGTGGCCCAGCTGGTGAGGGCAGGACTCTGGCGCCCAGGTCTCAGTCAGCTCCCCAGGATTCCATGAGCACACCTGGACCTACTCTTTCTTGAAGTCCTCATGCTGACCCCAAGGGAGCCGGGAGGTCCACTAAGAATGACTTGGCATTTAGCTTCTCTGTTTCCTAACCATGGATAAAACATCTCTTGTCACTGCTGCTACCTTCATTTATGGAAGACAGGCCTTTTTCCATATTTTCTAGCTCCAAGTATAATGTTTATAGAACACCTATATTCTCTCTTTTCCTTGGGGAGACGACTTAGTGTGGAGATCTGGATAGACTACATGGAGTGCATCTAAAGCTCATTACTTTTTATCACGATCAGCCAAAACAAATGTGTTTCATTGTTTTTTAAAAATCACTAATATCCTCTTTGTCTTACACTGCTCAGAGTACAAGGAAGAGTCAGACACAGTTCCTACCTTGAAAAGATTACAACTCAATTATAAACGAATAAATACACCGAGAATGACAGGTGCTAGATAAGAGGTAAATCCAAAGTTCTTCTGGAGGACAGGGAGGAAAGAATTAATGTTTCCAGGATTATAGAAGAACTAACTTTTTAATTATTAAATATCTATATAAAAATAAAATTATTTTTCATTAAAGTGCTTTAATAGAATTTTATTTTGTAATAATTCTAGATTTAGAGACATTACAAATATACTACAGAGAGTTCTCACATATCCCTTACCCTGCCTCCCTGAAAGTTACCGTCTTACAAAGGATGATATTAAAACCACGAAGTTTGCATTGGTGAACTTCTAAGCTACCTTTCTCAGATGCCGCCTTTTTCACTGTGCCCTTTTTCTGTTCCAGGATTCAATACGTGAGTCCATGTTGCATTTAGTCAGCATGTCTTCTCAATCTCCTCCAGTGGGTGTAACTTTTTTGGTCTTTCAGCTTTTCCTAATCAAAATCACCATTTCTTTTAAAGTGAAAGATAGTCAAACATCAGCATACCGTATGGCTTAACCTAACGGTATTAAAATTGCTGGAAGTCACCATGGCCCTGGTGCCATTTCTGTGAATGTGTGGTCACAACTGACTTTCAGTGTGACATCCATCACCATGCAGCAGCATGGCGCACAGTGCTGTGGTCAGGAGAACAGGTTTCACATGCCAGATTCATCACCAAATAGCTCTGTGGCTTTGGGCAATTCCTTTAACATCTCTCTCGAGCCCAGCCAGGCGTGGCTCGGAGGCTGAGCATCGACCTATGAACCAGGAGGTCACAGCTCAATTCCCGGTCAGGGCACATGCCTGGGTTGCCGGCTGGATCCTCAGTCGGGGGCGCGCAGGAGGCAGCCGATCAATGACTCTCTCGTCATTGATGTTTCCACCTCTCTCTCCCTCTCCCTTCCTCTCTCTGAAATCAATAAAGATATATTAAAAAAACCAAACAAAACAAATCTCACTCTTTAGTAGTGTATCTGAGACATAATCCTCACCTTCACAGAACTGAGATAATTTATGGACAGCGCTTAGCACATTGCCTGGCATATGAAAGCACTGGCTGTTGCTATTTTTCCTCCTGAATATCTTAAATTCTCTATATTACTATTACCCCAAGTCCACGCAATTCTCATTCATTCCATGAAAATCTCGGTAAATATCGGGAAATCAAGTAGTGATGTGTGTTTCAGAAAGGACACCCTGGGGGTGACAGGCAGGAACAGCAGGCGCAGTCCGAGGCGAGGGACATGAGTGAGGCCCATTCCTTCAGAACCATCACCGGCATCAGAGCAGAGAGCGACACAGAATCATCCCTACGGCTCGTGGGAGCAACGCCCTTCTCTGACGAGGCTGGGAATCTCTCAGCCATAGCCACTGCTAACAGGACATCGCCTGAGCTCTGGCGAGTTTCAGATTACCATAGTTACCGTCGGTGACCCTGCAGAGCTACTTCAACAAGACCGCTCGAGATTTTAAACCGGAGGGTGACCTTTACAATGTCACTTAAGTTTATAAGCTCCATAAACAATAATTCATTAGCAGTTTGTAGCAAGCTGTAGTCCTCACTAATGAAGAAACACTTTAACAAAGGAATGTGCAAATTACCAACTGTTTAAGAAAATACTTGATAAACAGCTTCATCAAATTACATTTAATTTTGCCATTTAAGCTGCCTCCTGTGGAGTCGGCACCATCAGAAACAGCTACTGCCTACAAAATCTGAAACGCGAACAACAGCATTTTCCGTTTGATTCTTACGGAGCCTCTTGCCTCATTTTCCTCGAAAATAAATGGCCCCAGTTTACACGTTTCTAGAGGGTTTGCCCCTACATTTGGTCTACGGCTCTCTCCTTATAAAGAGAATAATAACAAATAAACGAAAATAGAAGGGGTAGGCTCACATTATTCTACGTGCATAATTTTGATGAACGACCTCATAGAGGGCTGCTAACAAGATGAGTTGTGAGTACAGTATAACAAAAAGCACTGATCTTAGCAGCCAGTACTGGTAGATGGAGGAATGTTTTAGGCAGATACTGTATTGATTTCATCAGGGAATTTAACAGAGACCCTCATTATATATTTGATAGTAAAAATACCAAATGTGGGCTGTGGGATCGTTCTGGTAGGTAAATTCACAGCTAGGTGAAGGCAAGGAGAGTTCGTACTTGACGTTTGTAACCAGAAGGCAGGCCTGGTGAGGACCCAGGGTGACGACAAAGCTTGCGTAGTGATCCACAGATGACAGGATTTGGGGGGGGGCGGCCTCAGATAACAGCATGAAGGGCACAGTAATGTAACTGGCGGGTGATGTGACATTCAAGGAACTGGTGCTCTAGTTTGGTTGCATCAAATCCAAAGAGACCATTTCTTCAGGATGATGTATAATCTAGCTTTGGAATTGCCAAAAAGACAACTGATTGTTTCCAAAGATGCTCTAAGGGAGACCTGGTTCAAGATGGGATTTAGTTGACCATATGTTTAGTGTTAGAGATCAGATCCCATTCAAAAGAGTGTGTCCACATCTGGGACATGTTTCTTAAAAATTTGATTTTCAGTTAATTTTAGGCTAATAAAAAAGTTGTAAAAGTAGTACAGAGAATTCCCATAAACCTCTTCCTCAGTTTCCCCTTCAGTTCATGCCTTATATCAACCTGGAACAATTATCAAAATTAAAAACTGAACATTGGTACAATTCTATTAACTAAAGACTTTTTGTTTTTCAAATTTCATTGGTTTTCCACTGATGTCTTTGAGGGAACAACATTTTAAGATCCATACTAAAGAAATCATAACCCATTCAGAATTGGGCCATCAAGGCAAGGGACTTAGGGGGAGGTAAGTAAGGAAAATTGAAGGCAGCATTTTTTTTATCTGTTCTTTATCCAAACTCACCCCCCTGGTGATCCCGGTGGAATGGTCTTCACTGTCGGCTAAATCCTGATGACTCCAATGTGTGTATCTCCAGCCCAGACCTCTCCCCTGAATTCCAAAAGCCTTCCTGCGATTACCCTCAAGGGCAGGATGTTAGCCACCCCCTCTCCCCGCTCTTGCCCCGAGGTGTCTTCCTCTCCCTATTTGCTCTCTGACTACTCTCTCTCTCCCCCTTACTCCATACCCAATTCCTAAGAAATCTTGTTTATTTCCCTTAAAAACATATACCGAATCTGACCACTTTACGCACTTACACGTTTACCACTTTGGTCCAACCATCACCTCATGGAATAGCTTCCTCTCTGGTCTCCCTGCTCCCTTCCTCGCTTCTTTCGCCTCTGTTTCCAACGCCACACCCACCGCAATCATGACATATCCTAATTCTTCTAGTGAGACTCTCCAAGGGCTGCTGATCTCACTCTACGTAAAAGCCAAAATCCTGAGTAACTTGCAAAGTTTATACAAGGATTCTGCTGTTATCCCTCTGACATCATCTCCTAGCTCCTCTCCACGTTCACTCCACACAACAGAACCATCTCCTTGACCCCCTCATCAGGCACAATCCCACCTCAAGGACTTTCCATTTGTTCTTCCTTCTGCCCAATATGTATTTACCCCAGAGATTTGTTCGTCTGACTCAATCATGCCTCTGGTCTTGGCAAAGGGGGATCATCCCTGGACCTGATACCAAACTGTAACCTCCCTTTTCCTTTCCCCAGCTTTGTTTGGCTCTTAGGCAACACATATGACCATCAAACAGTTTTCTAGACCTTGGCAGAAAGTGAACTTTCAAAAAGCAGGGGGTACCTGTATTGCAGGAATTGACTGGAGACAAAGAGATTTGGGCAGAGGCCACTCTGGGTAGCTACATCTGTATCACACAGGCTGTGGCCTCCATCAATCATTAGGCAATTTTTTCATAATGAATACCACGGTACTCACCTCCCACTCGGTAATCAGGCCTAGCAGTACTACCACTGTTATTACTATTACTACCGCCACTACTATAATTACTAAAATTGCTATACGATAATTACTTCCACTACAAATACACTTATCTTCATTATTTTTTCAGTTACCTAGCTTTTCTTTTATAATATTAATATAAGTGGTCTCCAACTTCTTTATTTATAAGTCTTATAATACTGAGCACATTGTCAATATTTATATTCAAATTGTTAAATATAGGAAGGTCAATTTTATTAGCAAAGGAAATTATTAGGAAGAGGCAAATGAAATCTGGTAGACAGAGAGGCCGCCATGCATCATGGTGACATTTCAATTTACCTCCAGCTCCTCACAGACTTCCAGGACAATGGCAGTCAGCACCGGCTCGTTCAATCTGGGGCATGGAGGGTCTGAGCAATAACACTATTCATCAGTTCTCCATACAATCGACAGAAAGATCTGAGGCAGGAAAATTGTTGATATCTTAACAAATGTCTCAGTAACAGCTTGCTAAATACCCCTGTCCGTATCCCTGAAACATCAGTGGAAGAAGACTGATATTAACATTATGGATTAGTACAAATGATCTATAATAGCCAGATACTTCCTTGCTATGCGCTGAGGGTGTAAACGTATCGTATCTGATTATCCCGCCGTTCTTTAGCCGGGCAGATGAGATGGCGCGGTCCCACGTTACATGCCAGGCCCTGCAGGAGACAGCCAACCGCCGGAAGAAGCACACGCACAGACACGACCTCCACAGAGCTACTGACAAGGCGGAGCCAGCAGATGGCCGGGTCCACCGTGGCAGTGGATAAGCTAACCAGCACCCTAATCACTAAATATCCATGATATCTGCATTTTTCAGCTTATCTTATCTCCCGATTTGGAAATTTTCATAGTTATGAAGAGAAATAAGCAAACTGTATAGAATTTCAACGGTTTATTCATGTTGCTTTTTGGTCGTATGTATTTTTCTATTTTTGACTCTCTCCCTCATTTCTCACAATGATTCTCACACTAATTTACTCAGCCAAGGAAGGAAGATGAAAGTATATATAGATGGAGAGATTTGTTTAGCACCTACTGAATGGACAGCTCTGGGCAATGACGGGGTAAAGGGCACAGTTCATCCCTACAGGCAGCTTGGTGGGACCTGCTCCGGCCGGGCTTCTCAGTCTGAGCTCTGACGCACACCTACTGCACAGACTGGCAATGTTAATTTCCTTTCTCAGGGGTTCCACCTGTAAAAATGTACAGAATAAATGAGACCATCTATGCAGAGGGCTTAGAAGTTGGCGTGTAATACACGCTTACTAAATGACATGTTACTATATAAACGCTTGTTCTTTCAATGTTTTATGGTCATTATCAACAACATCTCATTTTATGGTCTTCCCAACTAGATTTTAATGAGCTCTCCTTTGAGATCCTTAACATGTTGCCGAATTTTCTGTTCAGGCTGACATTATTGTTTCGTATCGCTCTGAGTGATGCATCATGTCTGCTCCATTCAGTGCCTGTACTGTGCCCTGGCCACCACCCAGCACACAGGATTCCTTAAATATATAAGGAAATGGATGGACGGATACACCCAGTCAGGCTATATTGAATTTTAAATGTAGGATCTTGTAGAAATATTATTTTCCCTTATAGTAGAATATATCTTCTCAAAAATACTTTTGTGTATCCCTGAATAGAAGTGTTTACTTATGAGTTTTCATGATAAAGTTCCAGAGTAAAAAGCTTAAAAACTACCCAACCTTATATATGCAGGTGATCAGGATTCTGAAACTTATAAATCTAAATTGTATTTGAGGGTGTGCTGTGGGCTGATAGGTGAACCCTCCAGGGTCTTACTTCCGTCACCTATACCCTTGACTTGGCATCAGTGGTTATGTTCTCCGGGTTTCACAGCTGTTTTCCATCCCCAACCCAGGAGCTCGAGCCTGACTCCTAAGGCTGAACCATTTGGCTGAATGCTGGGTGCTCAGTTTTTGAGCAACCTTACTACATACAAATGGCACAAAAGGCTAGGGCCCTCTGTTTGACACGTGGTTGCCTTAGATAATCTTGATAATTAGTCTGAGGTGTTAGTTGACATATCAGATTCAACAGGTCTAAAACTGTTAATGAGAGGCCAGTGGGAAGTGATAGAATTAGATTTGCTTTCTAAATCGTATGCCCAAATATACAAACCCCAGAATTAACCTTTGTTGTAAGGAATGCCCCTCAAGTCACAGCTGCATGGAATTATACACCATTAGTCAACTGAAAAGCCACTGAACATGGCACAAAGCTTTGCAACCAGACAGCATGTCTTGGGTTTCACTGTGTCATGTCTGTAGTACCGATGGAAATTTTGGACATCTCTCTTCCTTCCTGAATGTCAATGGTGCTGATAATGTCCTCTCTCTAATTTCAATGGTCTTGTTATTATTGTATGTCTACTTTCATGTTGATAGGTGATTTATTGATGATAGATAGCAGTCAGATAGATGATAAATAGATATCAATAGATGAGAAATAGATACACGTACGCATTCATTATAGACGCTTCAAATCCTTCATAGGCATAAACAACAACAACAAAAGTCAAATACAACACAAAAGAACCTCTTCTACACATTAGCAAAGTATCTACTGTTACATTTGGTTTCAGCTACTCATCCCAGCACATTTATTAGTCCAGCAATGCCAGCCAGACCCTCCACTACAAGAACAGGAAGACGCAGGAAGAGCACCACCTGCCCGCGTGTGTGCCCTCTGACCCCACCCAAACTCAGGTTGGATAGAAATGTTTCATACATGATGTTAGTGAACAAAACAAACTCAGTTAGTTGACAGCTTACTATATCTAGGCACTCTGACGGGTGTACAAGATTAAAACAGGCAATGAAGTCACTGAGTAAACCCTGGGCAACCTTGACTACCTCAGAACTATGTTGTGCTGGAACCTACCAGTTCTACCATGAGAAATGAAGAGTTAATCATAGCCTGCATGTGTAAATGTAGAATATCTCCAATATTTTTTTTAATAAAAAATCTATTTCCATTAAACTTACCCTTTTTTCTAGTGAAATATTATCCATACATCACAGAGAATATGCATGTTACATTCTCGTGTATTCCTGTATTACCTTATGATCATAAGCCACTTATTTTTCCATCTAAAACCCCTAATGTTTATAGGTAAAGCATAAGATTTAAATATGAATGAGTCCTTGAAAATAAGAAGATTTAATGTCATCAGTTCAAAAATAAACAGTTAATTATTTGCTATTTACGTGCTTAATTTCATGATCAATAAATTATAATTAATTTAAAATATTTGTATTAAATTATGAGCCCTCTACTTTTCATCACTAACACTTCTAAGCATCTATCCTGACATCTCTATATGTGTGTGTAGTGTATGTGAATGTGTCTATGTATACACACACACACACATGTACATTTGGACACAGATGCTACATTAAGTGACAGATTGGTAAAAATTCTGTAAAAAGTTACAATCATACAACACATTCTATGTTTAATAAGAAATGTCAAATCTATAGCATTTATATTCTCTTTTGTAGGCATAATAACTATAGTTGTTTATTCTTTCTTTCTTTCTTTCTTTATGTATTTAGGGCTCGCTACATTTTTTCATGGTGCATTTCAGACTTTTAATATTATTTCATTTAATCTAAGAGTATTTTTACTCAAAAACAATAAGGAAATATATCTTCCTGAATTATTTAAAAATACATTCAAATAGCTCTCTGTTTCTTAAATGAAAACTTGGCTAAATAATACTGTTTTGTATCCCACTCTCTTTTCCTCAGATTATATGAAGATATTTTGTATTTTTTTAGAAACATATGTTGAAATAGATACGTGGGAGGGCCAGTTTCCCCCCTATTTATGTCGAGTATTTCGGGCCTGGATAACTACAACTTTCCTTAATTTATGTTTAGTATTCTTATCAGGATTCCTGGTGTTGGCTAATATTCTCTAAGCTACCATTCCAATCTCTCTCACTGATTACAGCTAAGCCTCTGGTCAGAAATACAAAAGCAAATTACTTCTGAAATGTAAACAAGGGCAGGGGAATTGGAGACAGAAGTCAAAACCACAGAACAAGCAGTAGGGGGGAGAATTGATAGCTTTTTATTTTCCTCTCCTCTAACCCTCCGCTTTGACCCTCAGGGTGGGCTTAACTGAAAACTGCAGCGTGTACAGAAAGCAAAAAGCAAACAAACAAACAACCTGGAGAAAACCTCCATTCTAGTGATGTCACTGGGATGGGGCTGCTGCGGGCCTAACAGCCTATGGGAATCCTCCCTCCCTCCCTCCCTCCCTCCCTCCCTCCCTCCCTCCCTCCCTCCCTCCCTCCCTCCCTCCCTCCCTCCTTTGTTGTTTGTTTAAGTGCTTGTTTATTTGTTTATCTTCTCTCCTGGTCTCATCTCATGGCAGCAATGCCCTTCTACAGTGACTGCAGTAAGAGCACAGGCACCTAGAATCACAGAGACAAGCCATCCCTCTGGACTCAAGAACTGGAAAGGGCAGTTGGGAGTTAAAGAGCGTGGGGGGATTTCTGAGAGGAGCGAGTTAGAGACAGAGATCCCCCAATTCTGTGCATGAACTGACAAAACTTTTCATCAAACTGCTAAGTGGAACGTGCATGTAACAGACCCAAGGAAGTATACTAAGGCTTTAAAAACAGAACTATGATATAAATAAATACCACCCAAAGCCCAGAATAACCCATGAGTGGTATATTTACAGGACAGACAAAAATATCATACCAAAGTCTGTTGAAATAGAACTGATATTGGCTCCATTGCCCAAAGATGAGACAAAACTCACAGTCTGAACCTAAGTAACTTGATTACATGCTTTCAAAAAATAAAAAAGTATTCAGCAGGATCCAGGGTCTCACATTATAATAATAAAAAATGGCCAGGACACAATCCAAATTTACTTGAGATACAAAGAAACATCAGAATCTGATTACTGAAATCGGAAGTTAAAAAAAATCTTGAAGGCAGCCACAGAAAAGTTACATTACATATAGGAAAACAAAGTATGACTAGGGATTTGTCATCAGAAACCATGCAGGCAATATTTATAAAGTGCTGAAAGAAAATATCAGCCCAGAATTCATTTTTCAATGAAAATATCCCTCAAGAAGGAAGGAAAAAAGATATTCTCAGATGAAGGAAACCTGAAAGAAGTCTTCAAGACTAAATCTGTTCTATGGGGACATCTGTAATAGTGTCAACAATCATAATAAAGTAAAAAAAACAAAAACAAAAAAAAAACCCTAAATCTTTTCTGAAAGAAATGCTGAAAGAAATACTTCAAACAGAAGAAAAATGGTATCAGAGGAAAACTTGGCAGGGAGAGCAACAGAAATGGTAAATATCAGACTTAATATACCAGACTGTTTTCCTCTGAATTTTACAATGTGTATTGAAAGTAAAAATTGAAACATTAGATAGTGAAATTTTCAGTGTAGGCAGATATAATGCATAATACAACTATAAGGCAAAGTAGAGGCCTATGAGATCTGTATGACTGGAAGGCACCTAGACTTTATTTTCAGTGAAAAAGTATTAACTCTTAAGAAGCCTGGAAAGTTAGTAATGTATATCATAATCCTTAGAATACTGTATGTGATTATATATCTATATATAGACATACAGACATAGATATATAGATATATGTGTGTATATACATACAGGTACATACATATACCAATAGTTACAGTGGTACCTCGGTTTTCGAACATCTCCATTGAGAAACACTTTGGGTTATGAAGACCATAAACCCAGAAGGAAATGCCTCGGTTTTCGAACATGCCTCGGAAGTCGAACATGCCACGTGGCTTCCACTGAGGGCAAGATCCTGAGACCCAGGTGTTGACTGTGGATCCCTTGGTTTTTGAACATTTCAGAATTCGAAAGGTCTCTGGAACGAATTGCATTCGAAAACCGAGGGACCACTGTATATTAAAATAGCATAGTAAAATACTCAAATAATATGAAAAACAGCAAAAAAGTGGGAACAGTGGAACAAAAGTGCAGGGAGAAAAACCAAACTAATAATCATAAACTGGTAGACTTAACCATTTAAAACATCACAGTGTTCAAATGATTTAACCACAACAAATAAAAGAAATGGATTGTCAGTTCTCTTTAAAAAGAGGAAATGATCCAAATATATGATGTCGTCAAGATATTCACTTTAAATATAATAACACAGACAGGGTAAAAGTAAAATATCAGGAAAATTATGCCATGTAAACACAATTTCTAAGAAAGATGGAATTGCTATATTAATATCAAACATTTCATTTTAGAACAAGAAAATTATGAATATACAGGGCTATCACTTGATAATAAAAGGGTCAATTATCCAAAAATATATTACAACCCTAAATGTATACGTACTTAAATGTATATGTACCAGAAAGTATGTGTACCTATCGGAACAAAGCTTCAAAATAAACAAAGCAAAAACTATAGAACTACAGGAGAAACAGACCAATCTCCAGTTATTCTTAGAGACTTTAAAACGTTTCTCTCAGCAATCAGTAGAATAAATAGGGGGAATATCAGCAGATTTGAACAGGAATATCAAGGAAGCTGATCTAAATGACATTTAAAAAACCACCCAACAATCACACACTACACATAATTTTCATGTACCCATGGAATATCCACCTAAATAGTCCATTCCGGGGCCATAAAACAAACAGCAAGTTTAAAAGAATTAACGTCATACAAAGCATGTTCTCTTACTATAACAGAATTAAGCTTGATATAAATTACACAAAGATCTTTGGTAAATCCACGAATATATATAAACTAACAAAATACCTCTAAATAACTCATGGGCCAAGTAATAAATCTGAAGAAAAAAAAAATTAGAAAGCATTTTGACCTGAAATCAAAATGAAAACTCTATCGAAATTTGTGAGATACAGCTAAATTTGTGTTTAGAGCAAATTTATAGCACTGAGTTTTATACTAGAGAAGAAAGCCCCCAATTCAAACATCTAAGCTACACCCATGAAAGAACAGAAAATTAAAAGCAAATTAAGTACAAAGCATAAAGAAATGCAAATAATAAAAGATATCAATGATGCCAATAATAAGATGTTGATATGGTTAAAACAGAGAACTGAAAAACGAAATCAATTAAATCAAAAGCATTTCAATTGAGAAACAGTACAACTAATGAATTCCAGTAGACTGACTAAGAAAATATGAGAGAAATCACAAAGGCCAATATCCATAATAGAAGGAAATATCACTGAAGAGTTTTCTGCTTATCTCCCAAATTGCTAACTCGATCCTCTGCTTCATCTGCGCTACTGCTGATTCCCTGTCATGTATTCTTCATTTTAGTTACTGTAGTCTTCATTTCGGACTGCTTTTTTATATTTTCTATCTCCATTTTCATGTTTACCATTTGCTGAAGCTCTCACTGAGATCACCGAGCATCCTTATAACCAGTGTTTTGAACTTTGTATCTGGTAGATTGCTTGCCTCCATTTTATTTGGTATTTTTTCTGGAGTTTTGTTCTGTTCCTCTATTAGAGACACGTTTCTTTATCACCTCATTTTGGCTGCCTCCCTGTGTAGAGCTGCTGGGTCTCCCAGTCTTGGTGTAGTGGCCTTATGGAGTAGGTGCCCTGCAGGGCCCTGCTGCACAGTCTCCCCGGTCACCTGAGCTGGATACTCCAGGTGCACCCCCCGTGTGTGCTCCCTGCACCCTCCTATCGTAGTTGAGCCTTGGTTGCTATTGGCATGTCATCGGTAGGCATTCACTACTTGCCAAGAGGCTATGAGGACTGGCAGCGACCACCATGGAGGATCTGATGTGCAGGTGCCAACCCCATGGAGCAGAGTTCATTTCAGCAGTCTCCAGTGCCTGCTGAGTCTGCCCCTTGAGTGTGCTGCCTGAGAAGGTGGTTGGGTTGTAATCCAGCATGGTCTGAAATTGTCTACCAGCTGTGCTGGCTTTTTAGCCTCCTGGGAGTTGCAGGCCAAGGTCAGCCAAGGCCTATGCCCTGCCCTGGGCCACCTGTTATAAGCTACAAAGCGATCTGTAGATGTCTGCTACTTGTGCTAGGCGTGAAGGAGCCCAGAAAAGGCCAAGCTACAAACCAAGGCTGGCTGCCCCTAGTGCCAGGCCTCAGGCCCCTTAGCAAGAGGTGCAGGGTATGCTGAGGCCAGATGCTACTTGTTTGAGAGATTTTAGGAAAGTCTGAAGCAGGAAACAAGACAGGCAGTTTGTATGGAAAAGCCACTGCAAATGGGTTGGGTGGGCCCCCAAGTTGGGTGGGGTAGGGAATCACCAGGGTGGGTAAACTGTGTTAGCCAGGTTGATGGACACTCATTTATGGTGCCCTGCCTGCTTGGGGCGGGGAGCTCAGCAAAGGAACAATGGCCTCTGCCAGCACTTTTCTGTGGGAGAAGCTGCTCCTCTCTCCCTCCAGCTCTTGCCCTGAGGATAGAAAACTCAGTTCCTCCCTATCTATGTCCTGACACCTTTCAAACTGCTGCCCTAATGCTGGAGCTCAGAGTGAGTGTGTCTGAGTTAGTCTGTGCCCAGTGCCTTTAAGAGGAACCGCCTGGGACTCCAGCAGCCCTCTATCTCATTTAGCCACAATCCCTGCTAGTTTTAACAATCAGAGGTATGGGGACTTCTCTTCCCAGCACTGGAACCCTAGGCTGGGGGCCTGGTGTGGGGTGGGGAACCCTCGATCCTCAGCTGGTACCTCCGCAGCTAAGATATCCTCCCCTATTTTTATCTGCCACGTGTGGGTGTGGGACCAGCCTGTTCGGCATCTCTGCCCCTCCTACCAGCCTCAATGTGGCTTCTTCTTTATGTCTTTGGTTGTAGGGCTTCTGTTCAGCTAGACTTCAGGTGTTTTTGAATGGCTGTTCTGAGTGACAGCTATTCTGGCTGATGGTTGTTCTGACTGATGGTTGCTCTGAGTGATGGTTGCTCTGAGTGATGGTTGTTCTGAATGATGGTTGTTCTGAGTGATGGCTGTTCTGAGTGATCATTGTTCTGACTGGTTGTTCTGAGTGATGGTTGTTCTGAGTGATGGTTGTTCTGACTGATGGTTGTTCTGACTGATGGTTTGTTCTGAGTGATGGTTGTTCTGAGTGATGGTTGCTCTGGCTGACGGTTGCTCTGAGTGACGGTTGTTCTGAGTGATGGTTGTTCTGAGTGATGGTTGTTCTGAATGATGGTTGTTCTGAATGATGGTTGCTTTGAGTGATGGTTGTTGTGTAGTTTGGTTGTAATTTTGACGTGTTTGTGGGCGGCTTCGAGTACAGCATTTATCTACACTGCCCTCTTGACTGGAAACCCAAAAATGTACTTTGACCGTGCCTTCCTCAAAAGTTAACTCAAAATTGATAATAGATCTAAATGCAAAATGTGCAATTATGAAAATTTAGGAAAACAGGAGAAAAATCTTTATAACCCACAGTTAGGCAAAGAGTTGTTAGACATAACACCAAAACCATGACCCATGAAAACAAACCAGACTTCATCAAAAGTAAGCTTTTGCTCTTCCAAAAATACTATCAGTAAGTAAATAAACAAACAGACAAGCCACAGACAAGGAGACATATTTCCCAATCACATATCTGACAAAAGACATGTCTAAAAACATATAATTGTTGGAAGAAAATACTCCCTGAATATTTTCACATTTCTGCACAAGCTCCCCGAGCAAGGGTCATGGTTAAATAGCAAAGGCCTTGGGAGCCACAAATAGTGGCTCTGTGACAATTTAGACACATTTGCCAGGAGTCACTTGCTTATACCCCAGAGGAATGAGGTAAAGAAGCTAGAGACCTTTCTTCCCTCCCCAGAGAGGGCTTGTTTAAATTCCAGAGTAAAAAACTCTCTGTCTCTCCCCTCCCTCCCTCCCTCCCTCCCTCCCTCCCTCCCTCCCTCCCTCCCTCCCTCCCTCCCTCCCTCCCTCCCTCTCCCGTTCTTGCTCGGTTCTCTCCATCTCCTTTTCTCCCCTGAGGAGAGGATGAGCTCGGGGCCCGCATGCTCTTCCTCAGTGCATGTGCAGGGTGACACCTGACTCACATCACTCTCTGAGAGCTCAGGGGACCGGGGCGAAAATGCTGCTCAAGCTCCTTTTCCCGAGAGTAAGGAACAGTCTGCTTCGTGTCTCCTGTCAGAAAGCACGTATCCTGCGGCAGACTGACGGTGGGTCATACACAGGGCACGGTCTCCTAGTCTCAGGCTTAGCCATTGGGCCTCTCAAATCCAACTGACAAGGAAACAATGAGCCAATTTCTTAAAATGAGCCCCAAAACATGGACACTTCAAACGAAGATATAATGACAAATTAACACAAAAAAGTATGTTCAAAATCAGTAGTCATTAGGAAAATGCAAATTAAAGCCACAGCAAGATACAACTGCCAATCTTTTAGAATGGCTAAAATTAAATAAATAAAAGCATCCGATAATGCCAAATGCTATAAAAATTGTGAAGCAACAGAATTTTCCTTCACCAATGGTAGTAATGCAAAATGATACAACCATTCTGGAAAACAGACAGTTTCTTATAAAGTTAAGTGTATTTGTACCATATGATCCAGTAATCCCACTCCTAGGTATTTAATCAAGAAAATGTATGTTCACACAAAATCCTGTATGCTAATGTGACAGGAGCTTTTATATATATAAAATATTTTATATGTAAACTATATATATATAATTACTATATATATATATAATCATCTGGAACTGGAAATAGAGTAATGTAAATATCCTTCAACTAGGAAATGAGTAAATTATGGTACAAAGTACAACCGAATACGTCTTGGTAAATAAAAAATAAAAAGTATTGATAAATGCATGATAAATTTCAAATGTACTGAGTTATAATGAAATAGGACTCAAAAGATTACATATGGTAGGTATGTTTTTATGTGTATGATGTTATGGGAAAGTAAAAACTACGGGCAGGGGAAACATCGGGGTGTCAGAGATTGAGAGGGGGGAAGACTTAACATAAAGGGGCAGCACATGAAAGAAACTAGACGGGCGGAGGAAATGATTCTGCGTTTTCATTGTGATGGTTACATGACCTCACTCATTTGTCAAAACTTGTAGATCTACACATAAATATAGTGAATTTTACTGTATGTAAATTGAAAACATAAACTTTAAAAACCTGTCCAAGAAATAACCTAATCTTGGTATGAATCAGGTTTTGTTCTACTACATTTTAATCCATTTTTAACTTTCAGGGGTAGGCCTTTCTGTTCCTCTTGGACTATCTTTCTGTGCCCTAAGCACCCCCCCCCCCTTTGCCCGATGCCTCTTGCTTTTCACGCACTGTGGTTACACCTGCTGTCTTCCATGTAAATGCATCAGATTTCAGTCGGGTTTCCTTTGTGCGCTTGTCATTTTTACCTAATTTGCTTGTTCAAAAATGATATTGTCTTCATCCTCAATATTTTACGTTCTAGGTTTTCCTTCCCTCTTTCCTTCATCGTTTTCTCGTTTAGTTAGCTTTTCGGTGGAGGGGCCTCTTGTTTAATGCACATTCACTGACTTTTTTGGCGTAAAGCATGGGGGAGAATTTTCTGTCTTCCCTGGGCTGCCTCTTCTTCATCGCCGGTGTCCCCGCCCCTCCCGCCGGCCTCTGACTGCAGTTTGCGCTCTGCCCCTGGGCCCTGGCAGCCCTGCCAGGCCTTCTACCCAGGCAGTGCGGGCACTTTCTGCACCTCTCGCTCTACTTACTAGGCTGCGACTCATTTCTTTCCCCCCATTAGCTGACTTCTAAGGACTGAACATTCTCGAAGGTTCCCCACGTGGCAGGGCCAGTGGAGGGTAAACTCATCCCTGTCTAGAGGCCTCGGCTCCGGCCCTTCCCGGGGTGCTCCCCGTGGTGCCCTGCGCCCACCCTGCTCAGCCGGAGGGGTGCGCAGGGGAAGCTCAGGCTAGCCCGTGCCCCCCGCTGCTGCAGCCCCGAGAAACTGCTTCATTCACGGGCATTGCCCCCTGGCTCGTTTCCTCTCTGAGGGTTTTTGCAGCGGCTTATCCACGTCAGACTGGAGTAGCATTCAGTTCACGTTCCTTCCCATTTGGGGCAACCGGCGCCGATCCTCAGGCCTCCGTGAACTTCAGAAGCAGAAGGATGGGGAGAGGACTGATGGCTGTCACTCCGAGTCACAGCCTTCTGTCTGTTCCCTAGGTCAGCGGTTTTTGAAGTTTACAACATTGTTTTGTGCCACCCTCCCCCCCCACACACACTATTTTTATTTAGTTGATGCTGAGGATGTCTAAATGGATTTTTAGATCTCTTATGTTTATTTTATTAGTAATTAGGTGGGGAGGATACTGTGATCTGGCTTCCCCTACACCATCTTTACAAACAAAATGCTTCTTGAAAAATTTCAACACCAGCTGGAAAAAAGTGCAATTCAATATAAGGACATCACAAACATACAAATCTCACTAAAAGACAACTTCCCTGTAACTGTATGCTTTTATTTTGTAAACATATTTAATCAAAGGACGTCTATACAATATTCATTAATGGCTCTCCAATTTTATTTCAATAGAACAGGAGAGGCCAAGTAAAATGTTTCATTGTCAAGAAGTCCAAATAATTATACTTTACACTGTATAGCAATTTGAATAGAGTTTACAAAGCAGAAAGTCAATGTCTCTTTGTTAACCAAGAAAAGGCTTTAAATTCTAAGTAAAATTTTTTTCTGGAATTTCAAAGGCATTGAAGTAATCTCATACTAGGTTGTCTCAAAGCAAGGCCAGTCTAACAGAGAGCTTAGGGCGTTTCATAGTGGGTGCCAGGAATTGCTGGTTCTCCACTCCCTAAATGCCTCCCCTAGTAGGTTCTCTACCTGGGCATTGCTATTGAAGGCTCCTATTTCACCAGCCAGGTCTGTGTTAAAGTGTCTATTGAAATTTTGAGCCTAAAGCTCAGGGAGAGGGTATCTACGTGAGAAAAATATGTATTTTATGGGGTCTACTATGCATATTATTTGATAAAGCAGTGGATCCTTGTGAGACACCAGACCTGGCATGACTACGGGGTATGATTCAAGTGAGAATCAAGGGCAAGTGAAAGCTGCCTTCATCCTATTTCCTTACTGTCAGCAGTTTTTTATATCCCAATTACACATACACACTTTAGGTTAATTAACTTTTAATAAGCTCAAAATTATTAAGTTAATTACCTTGAACTTTAACTGCAATTTCTAACCCAAACCTGAGAGACTGGCACCTGAGGTGTGAGATACACCGTGGGGGAAGGGCATAAGAGCTGGAGTACATGAGTGTGCAGCTTCATGTACACTGTAAAGGACTGAAACGTTATGTTCAGGTTAACAGGCGCAGTACGCCCAGTTGTTGTGGGGTCTATTGGATTCACCCTCCGTGCCAGATAGCCAGTAAGTCACCTGTCTAAGAGCTTCATCTGATAATGAGAACAGGAGTAAGTATCTCAGGGTGTATCAATGAAATAATATGTGCAATGCATGTATCTGGTATGCATGAAAAGCAATCAATCAATGTTAGGCATGAATGTGAACAGCGAAGGCTCTGGGATTTTCTCTCAGTTGCAAGCTAACAACTTCACCTGCCACAGTTTTGAGGATATTGGGCAGAAGACAAGGCTTCTGAGACTTCGTTTCACAAAGACACAGCAAGTAGCATGAGCTCCAAGCTCGCCCTGGTTCCCCTCGCCCCTCTGAGTCCCATGGGGCAACCCAGCAGGCCAGGGGGATGCTGCATATAGAGCGGGTTTGTGTCAGAGCGGAGGAACCCAATCCTTTAAACTGGGCTGCAAGCCAACTGTCTGAGCTCTGTCCTGGAGGAAGACATTACCTTTAATACATCGGACAGGAAACAAATCTGCCCTCTGCTCTGGAGGGAGATGTCTCTCCCTTCCAGGATTATTTGCTCTACAAACAACCTTAAAAATACAGTCCAGAACAAGAGTTGTCAGTGCTTCTGCTCACAAGACATGCAGAAGTACAAGAGACCCACGGAGAATGATCTCCCAAAGACCTGATTAAGATATGTTTCTTGGTGTAAATAAGTTTAGGGAATCCCATCCAGAGGACACTGTGAAAGAAACAGGTTGAGTGACTGAAGGTTGGAATCCTGGGGGGTAGAGGGGGCCGGCGGAGAGGGCTGTGCACAGTCAACTGTGTCATTTGATGCTAGGATATGGCGGGTGCCTGAGAGTTAGGAAGCGTGTGCATGTGTGCACGTGCATGTGTGTGCGTGTGTGTGCACACCTGTGCGTGTGTTTGGCTGGAGATGGGGGTGATGGATTACTCACATGTACTGACAGCCTGTTAGGTAGCAGGCACAGCATCAGGCAATTTGGCGTAGCATTTAAGAGCCGAAGACTTTGAAATCAGACACACTTGGTTTGCATCAACCTCTGCCACCTGTTAGCTGTGTGACAGCAGGCAGGACACTTGATAACCCCGAGAGTCCGTGTTTTCAGGTGACAGTGAGCATGCGAGTTAGATGAGGTCACGCGTGCACAGGGCCCGTGCAGCCCGGCGCAGAAGCAGCGCCACAGAACTGGTAGCCAGCACCATCCTTTCTCTTCACCGAATTCTCTGACAATCCTAATTATTGCCATTTTTCATCCTTGAAAACCATCGTTTAGCAAAAATCATTCAGGAACTAGTCTTAGGTTACACAGCAACAAATGTCAAAGCTCCGATTTTACCCGGGTCTGACTCTAAAATCTTATTTTCTAAAACTCTTTGTACTGCACGGCTGTGGCAAAGGGAGGGAACTTCAACCAAACAGGGAGCACTGCTCTTCTTGTTTTGTCTAATACAACACGCAAAGTAAATAAATAAACAGAACGCACAGATACATAAACATGAATCCTTAGATTCCCTCTAGGATGCTTCTAAATCTCAAACCAAATGTGATTTCTGCCACATTACTGGAGTCCTGTTTCAGATACGCTTAGGGTTCAAATGGTAATAAGCCTTGTTTTGCCTGGATTTAACATTATTGGATATTCAACTCAGTCTGGTGTATGTGCTCTCAAGATGATTTAAAATCCTCTTCAGGCCGCCTGCCTATCCACTCCCTATCAAAACGTGACCACATCACGCTGTAAATATGCTGCTACTGCATTGGATTCTAGTCCCAAAACAAGGGTGCTTCATTAAAAAACAGCATTCACCTGTTCCAGCTGCTGACATCTATGCTTTCCTCATATTTCTATTTTTCTCAAATTTAGTAAAATTTGAACATTTATTCCTAATCCACAGATTTCTATCCCAATCAATTAAATAAGACGCAGCAAATGGAAAGGTGTCACCGAGGTTTTTATATCACCTTCATAAGGGAGGACAGCTACTTACCCAATCCTACTGGAACTGCATAATCTTTTCATACCTTATACAATATGACCATTAATGATCTCAACATACAAATACAGAACCCTAGGAAGCCATACAAATTAAGCGGATAGGACTACACTGCAATCCACATGCAATGCTGTGAGTGTGTAGATGCCTGTAGTAAGGCTGTCCTGCACTACAGTGTGGAATGACAAGAGGGAACCCACCTGTGTTGTATGTATTTACAGTCAGAGATCTTTAAAGTCGAGAGAGAGAGGTGACCCGGTCCATTTCAAGCCCACTTTACAATGGATCAGGGGCTAGAAGCCAACTGAAGGGAAAGAGGTGCCCGTGGCCACAGAGCTGAGGAAGAACCTGTTGAGGCAGGAGCCTGGAAGCCCTGACCAAGCGCATCTTCATCGCAGTGCTTATTTTGGTAAAGGCCATGAGCTGGCTGCCCACATTCCCTCTTGTTGTGGGGGGAATTCGTGTAAAAGGAGGACTGAAATGTGCCAGTCTGCACATATACCTGCAGCTTTGCATACACCTTTTCCCAGAGGCCAGATCTACAAAGCATGGAAACAGTTCGCAGCGTAACCATCTCAAAGAGAATTAGACGCTGAAAACAAAACCAATCAACAAAAACCTTAACAAATATTCGACTGGTTTATTAGGGAACTGAAAGAGGGCAAGGGCTTGAGAGTTGCTATGACAACTGGCAGGCAAGAGTGAGCAGAAAGTCGCGCCTGGCCTTCTCGCTGAGCCGTGTCAACCAGGCCCACCAGCCCACCTCCAGCCTGCTTCCACCTCTCCGGCTCTCACTTTTCCCCGACAGCCCAGCTTCCTCCAGACCCATCCTGGTGTTCTATGAAGGAACAACCTCCGGAAATTGTACCTATTCTTTATATGCTAGTTTGCCACTTACCATTAATAGTATCATTAACATATTACAGTAATATGAAGGTCTCTTTTCCGGCATTAACTTACTGCCCATCGCCCACTAAAAATTCTAAAACATAAACTTTCACTGGCTGTGTCTGGATTTGACAAGAGTGCCTGGAAATAAAAGTCTAGCATCCCAAATCTGAATTATATAATTTCCATCATTTGATATTTTAATTTCATAAGTTATTGATTCTTTAAGAAATATTCTTTTCTGGTTTTCAAATGAAGCACCAACTAGATAGGATGGTCATTAACTCTGAGTCTGGCTGATTAGGCAAAGGTAAGAAGATTTCAGGGCATACTGGAGCAAAACGCTGACACTGTGATTCAGACTCATTTCGAGCCCCAAAGTTCATTCTTTTTATGACTAAAATGAAAATACCCAGTAAATGATACCTGTGAGGACAGCATCTGTAGGCACTGTATTGGGGGAAAGCTGAGTATGGCCACCCCCAGCTTCCTACTTCATGCCCTCGGTCTCTATTACACACCGAGCTCAGGGGGACCAAGTTTCTAAACTTCAAATCGTCACATACAAAGCATCCCGATTCCTCCTGGTCTGACCCTCAACTCCTCTCTCCGTGGCAACGCCTGCGCATTCAAAACCAACAGGAACTCCCCTGCGCTTGGAGAGAAATGCCAAATTGTCTACATAAACAGAGCACTCAAGTTATGCATGAAGGACTCTCAATTCTCACAACGCGGACAAATGTATCTCTACCAATCTGGACGCCATTTAGAAAACAGAAGATACTGCGCTTATATCAGTAGTTTGCTGTTGGGCTGCAGGCACAATAATTTGTCAAAATACCAGCACATGAATGAAGTACAACTGCGTTACTGAATCGGAGAGAAAGAGGATTTGTCAAGTAGGTTATTGATTAGACTCTCAGGGACAAGTGACAGAAATCACAGGCGAAGCAAAGAGTGAGAGAGAGACGGAGGGAGAGAGGGAGCGAAGGAGAGGGGGCGGGAAGGAGGGAGGCAGAAGTGAAGCGTGTATTAACTCACGTAACTTGGGAAAGAGGGAAGCAGAGAGCAGCACTGCTTTAAAAGTCAAGGCTGAAGGCGGGTACCAAGCGCTGGTCGCGAGTGGGTTTCCCTCCATCGCTACATTGCTGCCATCACAGCCACGCGGACAAAAGGCAAGGGCGGGCCCTCCAGACGCTACCTACTCGGGGGTTTTTGGGTCCTCTGGGAAATTGGAGAAACTTTATCTCAGGCATTCCAAGAAAAATGTCCTTCCTCCTCCTTGTTTCCGACTAGGTTCCGTACCAATCAATATGGCCAGGGAAATACGATGTACTAATTAGTTCAGGCCTGTAGTGCGGGATAAATTTGGGGAAATCCTGAGGGCTGGGATTACAGATGATCTCTGAAAGGTGAGAACATTTTAGGGTTTAAAAAGAAACTCCTAATTTTAATTATTGCATATTTCATATCACATTTCATAATTTCCTGGTGCGTGTTAAATTATTCTTTCAAATTCAGCAATGGCATGTTGAACACCAATATGTGCACTGCAGAATGCTGCGGGCAAAGGGCGATGGGATGGTGGGACGGCAGATAAGATGTGGTTGATGTTGTTCGGGGCTCATGCTGAGGGACAGGGCAGTTGAGCACATATGGCACTCTCTGGGGGGGCCTGGGACGGTGTGAAATGGAATTTAAGAGCAACATGGAAATATGAGACAGGGTGGAGTCTCACAGCGTGTATTTAGGATTTAGTGTGTGATCCTGCAATAAGTGATCTGTTAGTTCCCAGACTGGAGAGTAGATACTGCTGTGGTCAGGGCAGGCTTCACACAAGAGGCAGGGCTTGGTAGATAATTGCCCCCCACCCCCACCCCAAAAAAAAGGACAAGACTGAAAATAAAGCTGAAACAAAGACTCCGGGAACAATTTTTAAAACTTGGATTTACATCTTACGTCCATAATGTCTTAACAAGATTGTCAAATGGATTTATTACTTTCTCATAAACCCACAGACCTGTCCTTCTGCCTTAACGATTAAGCACACCTAACACAACTGCTCTTTCCAAAGCCACGATGATCACTGCCTAAGTCCCCTGTTTGCTTCCGTGGGCCTCTGTGCCCACGTGAGGATAGGGAACACGCATCCTGTGAAGCTCACCCTTGCTTGCAGACAGAAGACCCGAGTGCCTCTCACCCATGCTTAGCCTTACACATCCTTCCAGGTCCCCAACCTCCCCACACTGTCCACGTCGACAGCCACAGAGCACACTCGAGTGGAAGACGACTGACGGCAAGGATGGCAACAGACATTTCTACCTGAATCTATCAGGCTCCCGGATGGACTAAGTCACCCTAATTTCACTCGATGATGGCAGGATCCAGTTCTATTTCTTTTCTGCCCTAGGACCCAATGCATAATTCAGAGAACCAGGAAGCCACAGCAGGCTACAGGAATGTATTAAGTCGGCACCGTTTCCTCTCTATCTTTAGAACCACCATGATGATGGTTTTTTCAGTTGTGTTAATCCGTGATTATACTGGTTCAAGACCCAGATCAATATCAAGTGCATCTGATTTCAGTGCTACTGAAAACCAGTTTGGGCTGAAAGAGTGGAGAGAAAATAAAAATCAATTTCTGTTTAGCTTTCCTGGCTTTGCATGGGCTTTGCCAGTGGAGAGTAGACTTTAAAAAAGAGGGACTGCAATCCGATTTTCATCATTTCAAACAGTGAATAGTGAGATCCGATATTTAAAATGTGAAATGTCTTCTCCTTTCAGGGAATCTTTGAGTTTCTTTGAGAAATATGTGCATCTGCCTTTAAGTGCTGGTTAGAGATAGTTCAAAATGAAAAGCTTAAAGTACCCACAGATGAACCCAAATAAAATATCCATCTACTTAGACTCCGATTCTGTTACTAGGGCACTTCTGGACCAACTTATGCTAAAATTCTTTCAGGCTTAGATTATGTTTTGACATTCTATGTCATTTACCCAACCCTTTTAGATCTCATGAGCATCTATAAGTGGAACGGAGCTTGCAGGCTCTTTGCCTACATGGTGTGGCCAGCTGAACCTCCTCACGGCACTCATCTACCAGGGGTGGGGAACCTTTTTTCTGCCAAGGGCCATTTGGACATTTATAATATCATTTTCAGGCCACACAAAATTATCAGGTTAAAAATCAGCTATGAAAAAAGCTCCTAGATTTATGGAATTTCTAGTTCCTCCTGTAGTTGCCTTGGCAGGGCCAGACCAAATGATTTCACGGTCCATATACAGCCCTTGGGCCAGACGTTCCCCACCCCTGACTGACATACTCCAACGCTGGAATGTTACGTTGTCCTCCAATGCACTTCATAACGGGACAGCATGCATCCTGGTACAACGTGTATTTCCAAAAGGAAGTTGGAGATTTGCCCTAAGAAATTTTAGAGAAGCAGCATTCTCTTTATTTTTATAAACTCATTTTTTAACATTTTTAATTAAAATTGGTGTGCAATATTATTTTATATTAGTTTCAAATGTACAGCACGGTGGTTAGACATTTATATAATTTATGAAGTGATCCTCCTGGTAAGTTCAGTTAACTTACTATGTAATAACTATGCAAGTACATAGTTATTATGATATTGTTGACTATAGTCCCTATGCTGTACTTTACATCCCTATGACTATTTTCTAAACACCAATTTGTACTTCTTAACCCCTTCACCTTTTTTACCCAGTCTCCCAACCCCCACCCTATCTGGCAACCATCAGTTTTTTCTCTGGAAGAAGCAGTATTCTCTTAAGAGAGAGCAGAGACAATTCAAAGGAACAAGGCTCAGAGTCAGGTGTGTCCACTAGGGTCCCCTTTGTAATAGGTAGGCCTTTGGATGTGACATGCCTAACAGTCATATATCATGAATTGATTCGACATATTTGTTCCTGTAGTAACCATTTCCTGATGATACCAGTTGTCCAACACAACTTGTAGTTGTCCACCCCAGACTCACACTTCCAGGGCATCTCAAGAGTGGTGGCATCATCACTTAGAGAGCAGGTACAGCTCGGGCACTGGGCAGCGGCCTGCACTGATCCGCTTAAGTGGAAACACTCAGGAGAGCTGAAGCCCTGTAGAGAAGCAGTGATCTCCTACAGCTAACTCAGAGTAGAAGTGGAAACAAGGGAAATGACCTTGACCATGTGAGTGTGGCCAGGTAATGATCAGATACTGACATCTGAGAGATCCACCTACCCAAGACTGCAAAAAGTTCAGGGAGATAGGGACAGTTGCAATGAGAAGGATCTGCGCTCTACGTCTTGACTAAGGCATTTCATGGCAGGGAAATGATGCAATAGAAGCATGAAGGGTAAGGTAAGGATGAGTGTGATTCGTGCAGAATTACCTGTACTAGTCCAGCAAACAAAACACAGGCCCTGTGTGTCCAAAATTAGGAGCCTAGCTAACTAAATGATGGTTCTAAAAATGCAAAATTATTCTAAAGCCATGGAAATTGGGATTGCATTGTTAGCACACGCAAGTGTTTACAATGCCATTCTGAACTCCAAAAAGCGCTATACAAAACCGAATGAATTGTAGGATTCCGATGAATGTGCATGAACAGTAATATGCTAAATAAAAATTGTATGAGATGATGTTTTGAATATTGAATTTGTCATTAATAGTATTACAAATTTGCCTTTAAATTATGTTAATGGTGTAAAGGAGAGGTAGTAAGAAAGAAAACAACTTGGTTAAAGATTGCATGTATCAAACAGACACTAGCTGTTTAGTGTAAATAAATGAAGCTTTCAGTGCACAGAAGCTCCTTTCTCTCCCCAGGTATAAACAACTGGCAACTACAGGGAAGAGAGTGAGGTTCTGCAGGCACAGAGTGAGGCTCTCGACCAGCAAACACATCGTCCAGAAATTAGCCCTCAGGACTCTCTTACAATGTACCTCAGAGCACTCGAGTGTATGACTTATAAATATATAAGTAAATACATGCTAAAACGAGGTGCTCAAATAGTAAACCTATAAGTTTATGAGGACACAGAAGGAAAGTCTGCAGAGAGCTCTGGTGTCAGGAATGGATGCAATGCTACTATAAATGGCCAAAGAATGGCCTCCGATCATGTATGCAAAGTCTATTTAAAAAAATAATCTCGCCTGTCGGGTATGGCTCAGCGATTGAGCATCGACCTAGGATCCAGGAGATTGCAGTTTGCTTCCTGGTCAGGGCACATGCCCGGGTTGTGGGCTCAATCCCCAGCTGGGGGCGTGCAGGAGGCAGCTGATCAATGACTCTCTCATCACTGATGTTTCTCTCCCTCTCTCCCTCTCCCTTCCTCTCTCTGAAATCAATAAAGACTTTTTTTTAAAAAAAAAACACATCATAATCTCAAAGGGAAGGGGAAAAGGGGAGATGGGAAGAGATTAACCAAAGAATTTATATGCATATATGCATAACCCATGAACACAGACAATACTGTTGTGAAGACCTGGGGTGGGGAGGTGGGAGCAAGGTGAAGGGAGTCAATGGGGGGAAAAGGGGGACATCTGTGATACTTTCAACAATAAAGATTAAAGAATGAAAAAAATAAAAAATAAGTAAATTAAAATAAAAAATAAATTAAAATGTCATAATCAGCAAAGAGAGTGATGATATTAGGATGAATATAATTTAAAAATATATTCATCATGGAGGAGTATTTTCACTCTTTTTTACAATAAAAAACAAAATACATGAAAGAAGAGAGTAATACATTTAAAAGAAATGAGCCAATCGGAGACCCATTTCCTTCAACTAGAGGGGCTTCTCAGAGGCCCTCACATTCAGGCCCCATTTCTTTGGGGCTCTCCAGAAAAGCAATAAATCATCCCAAACTCATCGCAAGATTTTTACACAAGTGGTCACACTCTAAATCTGCCTTATTTTGTGTCTCTATTTTGTATGTCAGGCTCGCATTTCATATAAGTTGATCCAGCCCCTCACTGCAGTCTTCTTTCTTCCCCCCGACCTCCATCCACAGCGTCATATGTTCCTTCTCCCCCAAGCCATGGACAAGCTCCTTATGAAGCCCACACTCCCTAGACCCCCCTTTTCTCCAGGCTTGATCTAGACCAATGAATGGACCTTAACCTTTGCTTGACTCACTAGCCGGGTAACAGATCACACCTTGGAGAGCTTTAATGCCCTCGTCTCAAGATGAGTTTCAGCTAGAAGCTCTTTCTCTATAACTATCAGACATTAAAATGCAAAGGAAAGACACGATCCAGTATTTTAGGGAGGTGACGCTCTGATCCCTATTTTTTGAAACGTTTCAAGTTCCTTAATTTTGCCTCACTCTAATTTGGCCTATTGGTTTGTTGTTGTTGTTATTGTTGTTTTACAACAACAAAGAGGAAAGCAAACAAAGCAGTCCTCATTTCTCTAAACTGGATAAGCAAATATCCTATTAAGCACCATAAATGATAGATACAAGGGAAGGATTAAATAAAACAGGAAACATTTCAGTATTAAAAAGGAGATTTGTGTGTTGTACACCAGAAATCAAATCTAAGTGGGAATTTTATTGCTATTCCTATTTTAACGAGCGACTCAGGCAGCTGGAAGTAGTGAGGCCCTCCCCAGAGTGGCTGATGCCCCAGGCACATCCAGATCATGTCTAGAAATGGCCATGCTGCCCGCCCGAGAGCCTCTCACAGCATGGACTCCTGCTTGGTTTGGGTGAGGAGAAGACACCTGGGTGTCATTTATAGAGGGTGAGGCGTTTCCTTCAGGACAAGTGGACACAGATGTGCTGTGTGCAGTGACTTTTGAGACTGTCTGGGTGTACACAATAAAGAGAGTCTGGATTGATGTTTGGTATGGGTTGGGTGCTGGGAAGTGCAGAAGGGAGTGAGTACAGAAAGAGCGACAGGGGGACTAGCAATGCTAGTGCTGGGTACACCTGATCCTTGAGCATGCACAGGGTGGGGATGTACCGAACACAAAACTCACGCTGCACACGAAGCCCCCAACCACTCTTTAGCTCCATCTGTCGATTGCTTTGCAGCCAGCCCAGTTCTGACTTATCCTTTGTTTGTCTCTTTTCCAAAGATGCAGGCATAAAATTTTTATGTGAAATCTTCAGATTTTTTTAAATTTGAAAATAAAACATAGCCTTGCTTTATTTATAGCAGCTTTATTCATAATTGTTTAAAGGTTTACTCATAATTGAATTCATAATTATGAAAACATGGAAGCAAATCAGGATGTCCTTCAGTGGGTGAACAGATAAATAAACTATCCTATATCCAGATAATGGAATATTATCTAGCACGAAGAAGAAATGAACTATCAAGCCACAAAAACACATGGCGAAACCTTAAATTCATATTATTAAGTGAAAGAAGCCAATCTGAAAAGGGTACATATTGTACGATTCCAACTATGTGACATTCTAGAAAAAACAAAACTATGAAGACACTGAATACCAGTGGTTGCCAGGGGTTGGGAGAGAGGGAGGCATGAATAGGTAGAACAGAGGAAGTTTTTAGGACAGAGAAACTCTTCTGTATGACACTGTAGTGGTGGAAACAGGTCATTACATACTGACCTTAACTCACAGGATGTACACCACCAGGAGCGAACCCTAATGTCGATTTTGGACAATGGGTGATAATGGTGTGTCAACATAGGTTCATCGTAACAAGTGAACCACTCTGTGGGAGATCTTGGTAATGAGAGACGCTATTCAAGTGTGGGGGCAGGAGCTATATGGAAAATCTTCGCACTTTCCTCAGTTTTGTTTTGACCCTAAAACTGCTCTAAAAAAACAAAGTCCATTAAAGAAATATATACATAAATATATACATAAACACTTTGCCATGAAACACACACATATCTGCAGTTACAATTTGGTAAGTGGGCCACAATTTTCAAAACCTGGGTACCTCAAAGCAGCCACGAAGGCCTTGGCCCCTCACCCCTTCACTCGCCAAGCTAACTGCCCATCTGTGGCTAACTACAGGAGATGCTAGGGCTACTCTGCACAACCCAGTTCCTGCAATGGGCTTATAGCTTGCACACCACTGGATGGAAGGTGTTTTTCACTATAAAATACTTTTTATCTCACTTTAAAAGTTTTAGCATTTAAAGATTTATTTTGCCTTCAAGGGAAATAATTGTCACGGTTTTGATGACAGAACTTCTTTCCCATCTTTTGTGGCATTAAATGGGGCTTAGAGTGCTCCTAAAGAGCAGTAAGTTTGCACTCACTCACCTTTCATCAGCAGACCCGACTACATTTCCCTATTTTTCATTTTCACTAAAGAAATAATCTCAACTCTGAGAAGAACCGAGTTTATTCAGATATTGTAAATAGTGAGTCTATTCCCAGAGAAGCCAGCTGGCAGCACTGCTGCTTTGAGGTGGGGGCTGGTCAGCTTACTTTAAATCTAGATCTGGCAGGTTTGTCAATGGATTCCAGACAAGTCTGTGTGTCCAGAAAATTGAGAAAATGAAAGACCTTGTAGGTGGCATCAAGACAATACTCAAGAAATCTGACTGGCATGCCAAGGGCATTCACTGAAATGTTCAGTTTTCCTTCACACACTAAATAGGTATGAAGTGAAAACAGGGACAAGATGAGATCTGCTCACTTGGTTTCAGAGGGATGTAGATCATTGTCACCCATCATTGAGGCCCAAAAGTGAATGCAGGGAGTGGAACACAAACCCCACCCCACATCAGTAATGGGCAAACAGAATAAATAAGAAATAGGTAAGAAACGCATTTAGCTCTGGCCGGTGTGGCTCAGTTGGCTGGGCCGGCCTTCTGTACACTGAAGGGCTGCAAGGTCCACTCCAGGTGAGGGCACATGACCGGTTCCCGGCTGCATCCCTGCAGGGGCGTGCACCAGGCAGGCGACTGATGTTGCTCTCTTATGGATGTTCCTCTCTCTCTCCTCATCTCCAAAAATCAATAAACTACTCTTTAAAAATACATTTATTTTTATATTTAAAAAATGAAGAGAGAAACAGTGTATGGGTCAGTTGCCAATTAGCGTATTGACTTACCCCAAGGGCCAGTTGGGATTGTTGGCATCTCCCACAAAACTGGCTCAGATACAGACGGGAAGAGAAGGGGCCATGAGAGAAGGTGCCCAGTGATACTCGAATCCCCTCATGCCTCCAACCACTGGAGCGCTCTGCCCTCTGTGTGTGGAGGGAGACAGGCCAGGAGACGCCACAACTCTCAGAACTTGTTAGTTTAACCTGGAACAATTCCTTCCTTCCACTGGGTCCCTTCTAATGTAACTTCTTCATTCTAATACAAGATCATGCAAAGAACAGCATGTAAAATCCATTATGGCATCTAATATAAAAGGAACGTTGGTGAAACAACCCATTACCCGTCATCCAATGCTCCCTATATAAAAATATTTATGGGATTTTTAAAATCCCAATATGTTTGCTTGCTTTTAGGAATTGGTCAAATTCCTTCTTTCAGATACTAAGATAACTCACTCCCCTCCCCCAAAACACCTGCCATTGTCTTCTAGAAAGTAAAAGCCAAGCCTAAAGCTCCAAGAGCAGTTATAAATCCTTATAAGAGATAGAGGCATGTTTAATTTTTTCCCCAGGGATATAAAATCAATGGTTACCTAAAATTTCTAAAATCGTACCTTGCATAAAATAACCATAATAAATATTTGCTAAATTGAGCGGAAGTTATAAATCTTCCAGGGATTATGAAATAAGCACTTAGAAATGAAAATACCACCGTCTAAAATAAATTTAATTAAGGGTAATTAATAACTTAATTCAAAGATATAATGACACTGAGATGGATTAAATGTCAGAGAGGGCTGATGACTTATTTTGGTTGAATCTCAAAAAACTAATGTGTGATGAGCCCTATTTTCTATACAACTAATAAATGCAGAAATTAATTTTATTCCAGAAGAGAAAAATTGGCTGATATGTTTTCCTCTGTTTCTAAAATCATACATCATACTCTCAATAAATGACAAATTTTCAGGTTTTCTATTCTAAATGGCTCTATTTGCTATTATTTTGCTGAAATTTTATTATCCTTACACTGTGATGTGTCGTAAGATCCAGATAGTCATAGATTAAAATAAGAGGGATTCATCCCCTCATCAGCACCCCTCAGGTAAGTCAAGTATCCACGTGCCCTTTTTTACAGGTAAGACGACCCAGGACTCCAAGGCTAGGAGTCCTAGAGGCAGCTCAAAGCAGGGCTATTTCTGAATCTTCCTACACACTCTTCTGGCTGTTCCACAAAGTAATCATCCCAGGAAATGTCAAATGGCTTATGAGAACCAAAAGGACTGCCGTGCAATACCCTGGAGGAAAGTGGATCGCGCAGAGCTGCACGGTCTAGGATGAGATCTCTCTGGCTTAGTCATCTTCAGCACGAGGGGGCTGGGCGGCCATCGCCTGGGACAGGGCTCATCTGTGAGCTCCAGCACTGCGGGTCTTGCTTAAGAACTGGGCTGTGAAGGCTCCCTGAGGAGGGAAAGCACTCTGACCAGTGACATCTGCCCTCTGACCTCAGCCTGGAACGACAGAATGCGTGTCATGGGCTGCCACCCAGCACAGATCAGCCCAAGCTCTCTTCCATCTCCCGCACTCCACGACCCGGGGGACACGCAGTTCTTAGATGGCCTCCGTGCACAACCCCGTCACTTTACTCAAAACTCCCCTCCGTCGCCCCTCCTGCTCCCCTTCTGCCAATTTCCGACCCTCCGTTAAAAGCTTTCCCATCACTCTTACAGCTCCTTCCCTTCCCGTTTCACCCTGACTCAGTTTCCACCCTTCCTCTGCAATCCCAAAGGAGCCACTCAAGTCTACTCCCCTGGGCAGGTGCGGGCATCCTTCCCCTCAGGATCCGTCAGGGGCCTGTGACAGGGTGTCACTCCACGTGTGTATCATTCTGGGCTGAGTTAGGGACGCTCGGATGTCTTATTACATACACACACGAGTATACACTTACAGTAGAAAAACTAAAAATTATACCAAGTACAAAGAAAAGAAAAGCCATCCATACCTCTATCAATAGGGTAGTTTTTAATCTTAAATAAAATTATGCTTATGTGTCAGATACCATACCTCCACTCTCCCTGTGCCACTGGACTTTTGGGGTTTGCTTTTCGCATTACACAATGAAACACAGCTGGAGATGTGGTCGATTCTTCAGTGCAGCGATTTTCAACCGGCCTGCCACGAGGATTTTTACAACATGCAATACGTGACTATTTCGTCAGGGGCACTGACCTCTTTTTCCTTAGATAATCAAATAAAAAAGTGGCAACAGCCAATACAACAATAGCCGTCCAATGTTAATGAATCAAAAGCATACCTATTTTTTTGTAAGATCAGCAAAAATATATTTTTGATGTGCCGAAGAATTTTACTAATTAGTTCATGTGTCATGAGATGGAAAAAGGTTGAAAATCGTTGCTTGAAGTGGCAAGAGCATCCGTCTTAATTCATAGAATGCACAACACCAAGAGTGAGCCTTAATGTCACGGACGGACAATGGATGCTAATCCTGGGTGGATGTGGGCTCACCGGACCCAGCGTACGGCTCTGCAGGGGGTGTTGGTAAGGAGGGAGGCCCTCCAGGGGCGGGCAGGCGCCACATGGAAAATCTCTGTACCTTGCTCTCGGTTTTGCTTTGAACCTACATCTGCCCAGCTGGTGAAAGCCAGAGTGCTGTTGCTTGTCTCTACTTAAATCTCTTCAACATACCGCGCCTTGATTTTCCTATTTGCAAACCTACTTATATGGGCAAATAGTGAGGATAACAACATGGGTTTAAAGGCGCTTGACTGCCCCAAAAGGGGTGCAAAACCACAAGTGTGTGAAGCTTTATGCAGGTCAAGCTAAAATGTTGCAACAATCAAAAAACAAACATAGAATTTAAGAAAGAAGTAATATACTGGCACATATCTATACAATATACAAGCCAGAAATAAATTGGGAGAATATAAAAAACTCTTACATATTCGTAACAATAAGGAAACAATCTAGTACCACAGGGAACATAGGGCATGAGCCGGCACTTTATGAAGAAATATGCAATTTCTAATAAATATATGAAAACACCTTTAAGTTCAATCAATGCAAATTAAAGCAACAAAGAACTTACGCCGCGAAGCCTCAGAAAAGCTACCATTTTCAGCAGGGAGTTATCAAATGCCAGCTCCACGCCAAGCCTGGTGCCTAGTGCCAAAGCCACCAGAACCCACTGCACTGGAGGGTTTGGGAGGACACGCTCAGGTTACAAGGCCAGCACAAGGGAGGCTCGGAAGTTCACGTGGGAGGAGATTTGGGCTGAATCTATCAATATTTCAAATCATCTTTGATTTCTCCTTTCCTCTCAACATGCCAAATCCAACCCTCTGGCAAAGCTCAAATTCTTCCTTTCTACCCTCAACCATCGATCCAATCTGACTCACTCTCACTACATTCTAGAACAGTTATTCCAAGGTCCCCCTCTCAGTGTCTGGCCTACAACAGCAGACTCTCCGCAGGAAGCCCTGCCTCTAATATTGCTGCCTGGAATCTTTTTATTTTTTTAAGCAACCACAGTCATACTTTAAATGTAAATTAACTCATGTCACTTATCTTCTCTAAAGAATCCAATGGATCGCCACCACTCTCACAGTAATTAGTAAAATCCAGCGTTCCTTCTCCCCTCCTTCCCCTCCCCTGGCACCTCCTGCCAGCCTCCAGCTAGCACCCAGGAGCATCCCCAGCCCCAGGCCCTGCTCTTCCTGGGCAGCTACACTCAATTGTCCACCTTCAAACACAGGGGGATGCTGCTGCCTCGGGGCCCAACACGAACTCCCCACCCCAAAAATTCAGCTTTGGAGGAATCTTTTCACATTGGCTTCTGTCCTTTTGCCCATTTTCTGCTCTCCTTTCAATGATCTTTCTCTCCTTTTTTTTTTTTAACAGTTTACCTTCACTCTGAGAGCACCCCTGTCACTCTCCAGGCCTGAACGCTGGTCCATTTTCCTCAGAGCACTTTCCACTACTTGGCATTACGCCGCTGTGTTTTTTTCACATTTTATACTCATACAGTCTCACACATATACTCTTGTTTACGCATTGGTTGTCTGTCTGCCACTGGAAGGAAACCTGCTAAAGCACAGGAAGTCTGTTCATTTGCTCAGGACTGTATTTCTAACCCTATGACAATGTACCGCATAGTAGCAAATGCACCATAAATGTCCGTTTCATAAATAAATAAATTTAAAATATATATTATCTTTCATCCTTCAATTCCAATATGAGGAAATTATCCTAAAAACTGCACCTGAACAAAAAGAGGCGCATTCTCTAGTATTCATTATGGCATTCTCAGTCAAAAATGAAGCAAAACCTCTATGGCCACCATATGGGACCACCAGACAAATTACAGCACATCCGTCTTATATAACACAAATGGTGCCCCCCCCAAAATGAGGCAGACCTATAGGATCTAGTAGAGAAAGAGCTCAAAACACATTGTTACGTGAAACAAAAATGCAGGTCAAGAGCACAGCTATCTTTTTGAAAATCTGATAATGGACAAAAGGAGCCATATTTTCTACCAAAAGTGCACTATCTCTTGAAAGAAGCCAGCGAGAACAGCTCAGAGGCTTTGTGGCAGATGCTGTATTTCTGCACTCTGATAATACCCTGGAGGACCTGTGAATGGGATAAAATGAAAGGAATCCTGCACCACTGTGCCATGCAGCTCAGAGGGGCCAACTTCCCAGCATTTCCAGGCAGCCTGGCCCCGGGCGTATCTTAGGAAGCAGTGGGGTGGCCCTGGCCGGTGGCTCAGTTGCTTGGCGGGTCCTCCCTTACTCCAAAAGTTTGTGGGTTCAATTCCCTGTCCAGGAGGCAACTGATCAATGTTTCTCTCTCACACTGTTATCTGTCCCTCTGTTTCTCTGTCTCTCTCTTTCTCAAATAATAAAAACATATCCTGCCTGAGCCAGTTTTGCTCAGTGGCTAGAGCATGGACCCTCGGACTGAAGGGTCCTGGGTTTGATTCTGGTCAAGGGCAGGTACCTTGACTGGAGACTCGATCCCCAGCCCCAGTCAGGATGCTTGTGGGAGGCAACCAATTGATTTGTCTCTCTCACATCAATCTCTCTCTCTCTCTCTCTCTCTCTCCCTTTTCCCCTCTCTGTAAAACAACAGAAAAAATATCCTCGGGTGAGGATTTTTTTTCGAAATAAATAAATAAATAAAAACATATCCTCAGTAAGGATTAAAAAATAAGTAGTGAGACTGTATTCTACTTTAGTGTCACCTGCACACGTTATCATTTGTTCTGTTACTTGTCAAGTTGGAAAAAAATAGATCAATTCCCTTATTTCTCTGTCCTTCTGTCTAATTTTATGGGATATGTTTATTGCAGACAAATTAGAAAAGACATAAAACCGTAAAGCAGAATAACCGTGGCACCTATAATCCTTACACCAAGAGGAAAACCACTATTAGAATTTGTGCTGATGCATTTTCAACAACTTCTCAAAGTACAGACACCCACACGCTCACTCCACAATTTGGAGCACTCTATATAAGCAGCTGATTTTTTTCCCCGCCAAACATCCTATAAGCAATTTCCCCCCAAATTAAATACATATGAACACAAATTTTCTTTGTGGAAATCTGCATTTTATTTTGGTTTATGTGCAACATTTACCGATCAGTCACTCATTACTAAATAGTAGATATGAAGTTCCTACTATATACTGATCACTAACAGGTGCTGGCCATCTGGGTGGGATCTCTCCTGATGTGTCAGAGAAGATAGTTGCTGAATAAGCCAGTATCCCAAAGGCAACACCCTGGTTCCAGTTGCCTAGAATCATCCTTCATTTTCCTCTTTCTCTTTCACCCTGGATCCAATCTTTCAGAAAATCCTATCGGCTCTACATTCAAAATACAACCAGGTAATTTAGGTGGAAAAAAATGCAAGGTACAATACAGGTTATATCATATGCAAACATGCTGTTGTAAGAAAGAGGGATAAAAATATAATCTGTTTCATACCTTCCTGTTTATACATATATATAAACATATGTATGTGTGTGTATACAGAGAAAGAGAGAGAGAGAGCCTAACACGAACACCCCATCCCCAGAAATTCAGATTCTGTAAATCTCTCACATTGCCTTCAGTCCTTTTGCCCATTTCCTACTCCCTTATATGAACACATATACAATACATACATATGCATATGCATATATATATATATACACACACACACACACACATACATAAGGATATTCATATCAAGAACCACTGAAAGAATAAATAGGAAACTAAGAAAATGGATACAGGGGGACTGGACTGTGCTTCTTTGCATAGCTTTTTAAATAGTTCTGACTTTAATCATGTAAATATGTTGCTTATTAAATATAAAATTTAGATATTTAAATATGATTTTATTAATTTCAGAGAGAGGAAGGGAGAGGGAGAGAGAGATACAAATATCAATGATGAGAGAGTCATTGATCGGCTGCCTCCTGCACGCCCCCTACTGGGAATCGAGCCCGCCACCTGGGCACATGCCCTGACCGGGAATCAAACCGTGACCTCCTGGTTCATGGGTCAACGCTCAACCACTGAGCCACACAGGCTGGGCTAAAACTGAGATATTTAAACAATACAAATAAATATATAAGTATCACAGCCAGTCCTTCCCCACTACCTCCATCCGCCCTCACCACATGACCCACCCCCAGCATCTTTCCTTTATCATCGCAGCAGACTCTTAAACGGTCGCCCTGGCTCACACGGTCACTGCAGCCAATTCTCAACAGAGTGGCTGAGTGATCACACTGAGTTGTAAGTAAGATCGTGCTGCTTCTCTGGGGGGACCTTCCAGGGCTTCCCATCCCTCTCTGGGTAAAGTCTGCATCGGCACGACGGCCGAGGGACCCCTGTGCCCTCACCAACCTCTCCGGCTCTGCCTCTGGCTCTCTCTGCTCAGCGACAGCGGCCTTGTCACAGGGCAGCCAGCATGCTCCCCCGAGGCTCTGGTTTGCTCTTCCCTCTGTCTAGAATGCTCTCTCTACCCCCACCTCAGGCAGGTGTGAATGGCTGGTCACCTACTCACTGAGTCCTCGGCACATAATTTAAAATACCACTGTCCCCTCCCCCACGCCCTCCACCACCAGGCCCATCTGGGCTCACTCTCTCTCAACAGCACTATCGCTGTGTGACATGCTTTACTCTCTGATGCCTTTTTATTCAGTCATTTGTATGTACAGCACGGGACGATGTTCCTCCACTTTGTCCCCAGTGTATTGAAGGGTACCTGGCACATACCGGGGCATTCAATAACTATTTACTTATTGAATAAATGAATGAGAGTGATTAACATAAATTTGCTGAGAATTACAAAGTAAGATTACAGTGCTATAGAAATACAGGGCACAAATTAAGTTAACTTATCCTTTCTGTGGACATTCCATTCATTTAAAATAGTTCACTATTATAAATGATTCTATAATAAAAATCTGCATACAGAAATCATTGCATATGATTTCCTCACAAAAATCCCCATAGGTAAGTGACTAGATGAGTGTATACGTTTAATGACTTGAAACGTGATGTCCGACTGCCACGAAGGAACACTGTGATGAGTCAGCCACTTAAACAACAGGTTTTATCTTGAAACAAGATACTAATGTGACAGGCAGACGTACTGTTTCAATCTGTTTGGCTCTGAAGAGCAATTAGTTTGCAGCGTTTCCCACTGGTTTCTTCCTTTGTGATTCGCTTGGTCATATCCTTTACTCTTTTCTTCTACCATTTGTCTTTTTTCTTATTAAATTTGAGTCATTTATCAAATGTATTTACACTTTATCTAATATTTTCCAGTTTGTTGTTCACGTTTCATTGTGTTTATCTTCATTTGACACCCTGACATTTTTTATCTTTGTTTCAGTCAACTTATCCATATTTTCTATTATAGCTTTTGACTTCCCTTCAACAATTTGAAAGAATTCATCATCGCGAGGAGACAAAATCCACTCATATTTCCTTCAGTTTTGCTTTTCTTTTTGACATTACTGAATTTAACTTAAATCTTCTCTTCTCCCCTCTCCTTCCTTGAAAATGTCCCTTCCTTTCTGCCTGTCGCCGGCTCATGTCTCCCGGGAGCCGGGAGAGGCCTCCTCGGCGGGCAGGGGCTGACTTCAGAGACGCCCTGCCCCGCGGGGCAGGGGACAGCCCACCTGCCCGGCCCAGCAGGACAGAGCTCACGGCAGCTGTTCTAGGTCAGACTTCAGCTCAACCCATATAGTTTCCTCTGAATTTCACCAGCAGATTTCTTGACACAGAGAAAGCAGATATAAGACCTACGCTTCATTATTTTCTCTCATAATGAGGTTCTTTCCAGATGGTGTTTAATTCAGTAGAAAAATCTTTGCGCTATCACAGCTATCACTATTTTCCCTGATATTGGCAGATTATTATTTTTTGTTTTTTTAGAGAGAGAGAGAGAGACATCGATTTGCTGTTCCACTTATTTATGCATTCACTGGTTGATTCCTGTATGTGCCCTGACCAGGGGTCGCACTGCAACCTTGGCGTCATCAGGACGGTGCTCTAACCAACTGAGCTACCAGCCTGGGTGACAGGCTATTAGTAATGACAGGAGGATCCCTTCCCTCACTGCGTCCACACTGCACTGGAGTCAAAGACAGTGAAAGTTTCCATTTCTTTCGACAGGCGAGTTATGTACCCTTTCCCATTTTTATCACTAATTTGTATCAATTCACTGCCACAGTTCACAAAACTTATTCCCATATGAAATTTCTCTATCACTACTAGATCGTTTTTGACATGTTTTATACAATCAAGACTTCGTTGTTTGCTTGCATCACAAACTCCTTCAAAAATAGACACAAACCTACATGCCCGTTTGAAATGGGTGAAGCCCATGAAACGACGCAGATCTTGACTTGGAGCCGGCAGACGTGAGTCCAGGTCTCATCCTCACTATCTATATGACCTTGACCGTGAATATTTAAGTTATCTAATCTTCATAATGTGCATTTATTAAACATGAGAGTATAAATACGTCTCAGATGGCTGCAGGTACGTTAAATATGCTAATGCATGCTAGGGCCTCGCCCATCGCAACAGGAGACCCTCTTAACCTTGCTAGTGGCGTCTCCGGCTGAAGGCCCCTGTTCCCTGAAGAGGCAGAATTCAGAGCAGAAGGATTTCCACCTGCCTCTCTGAGTAGCCTTCTGCAGCGTGACTACTGTGTCTTAGTTTTCTAATCGCTTTAATGCAAACCCAGCCTATTTCCCAGCGGTGACGCGGTTTGTGCTGGACGGAAGGAAAGTGTGAGGCCTTGTTGAACGGACTGCTGGACGGGGTGGGAGATGAAGGGCGCTGAGCCAGCACAAGCTCTCCATCCAGCCCCGACCCTTCTGTCTCACGGGGAGCCAGTGACTGCAGGAGGGCCAACCCGGGGCCACTCAAGGAGTCGTCCTGAGAAAACCAAGACCCAGGCAGTAGTTAGAGCCAGATCAGACCACAGCTGCCTCTCAGGACTGTTGTGAAGGACCCCAGTCAGGAAGCTCCTTGCCATGGAAACCAGGGAGCACTTCACAAGTCTTAAGATCTAGTGCCTCTGCTTTCCCCGTGTCCTGCACGCTCCTCTCTCAGGCCCAGCGGCTCTGCAGTGTTGGCGGAAGCCACGTGTGTGTCTCTAATGCAACCTGACGGTCCAATCCACCTGCACCATGGAAGCGTGGCCATCCTAAGGCTATTGAACGACATGCTCCGTGGTTCCGATGACAGTATCCAGAGGAACGGGCTTCTCTCTGGACACAGAAAATACCACCCTAGGATCATAAACTGTCTGAAGCAATTTGTGTTTCTACTTATAATGGTCAGGACCCTAATTCAATTAAACTCTTCTGTGGACACACTGTTACTCAAACACACCTCTTGTTTGGTTGGGTGACTTACTTTAAATATTTTTAAGATTCCATCGTGATTTAGGGAAATCAGCACCCCACGTTATTGTATTTTTATAGCTGCCAGAGTGATTTTAAGTAGAGAGATCTGATTGTTTCATCCCATACTTTATGGTCTGAAGACAAAGACAATAATGTGTAAGCTGACTAAAAGGCCCAGCATGACCGGGCGCGTCCATGTCACCTGCTGCATTTCTTACCACGGTCCCTCTGGCGTTACCAGAACACTCTCCCTTTCCCTGTCTACTCCCCCTGGCGTCGCTGCTTCCACCATTTAAATCTGCCCTATTTGGATGCTCCCCCAGCTCTGTGTCCTTTGTAGCAGTAACACTGCAGCTTGTCATTACGCATTATTCTACGTCTACGTGATCAGAAAATTTCCTCTCCACTGAACTAAGCTGTAAACTTCTTGAGGGCAGGGAACATGCCTCTATTTCACATCGGTGCTGACACAGAGCCTGCTACATGAAGAAAGGAAACAGGGAACACATTTTATTGAACTGAGCAGTTATGACCTTAATTTACGCATTTAAAACTGTGCACGCCACTGTCATCGTAGCTGCTGCATCAGACACATTGTATCTTGCACAGAAATCAAGTGAGCCATTAAACACTAATTGTTAAAAGGCATAAACAGTTCAACTGGACAATAGCACTACTTGTGCTGTCATTACCTCAAAGCTATAAAAAATTGAAATATTTTCTCTTAAATTAGTCCTGAGTCCCTGTATTTATAAACGGGAATACTCCTGTCTGACACTCACCCATTCAACTATTCTTTCATTTATGAATTATTTATCAGTTGCACACTGGGTAAGATCATTACTTAAAGGCAGTTTGCGGGGGGGGGGGGACCTTGTAAAACTGAAGAGGATGTAGAAAGGGGGGGGAAGAGAGGGAAGGGGAGTGAGAGAGGGCAGGAGAACAAATCTAAGTATCTCGGGTAGAGAACTGGCTGGTGTCTTCCTAGGCCACTGACATGGTGTCCCCAATCTCCGCTGGTCCTAAGAACATCATTCTCCCTGTCATGGAGAGAATAAAGGCATTAACACTGCATTTGCTTCAGGCCTTACTTTTAGAGGTAAAGCACCCAAGTGGATACTCAACAGACAGGATTCTGAAAGTTGCATGATTATAGGATTTCTCACAGTCCGATAAGTTTAGTGTGTGTAGTCCAGGTTGCAGAAAACACATCCTGCAGAGGTCCCCAATGGGAAACCGGGACAAGGACCTCAGCCTCTGTCTTCTCTGCATCACTCAACTGAAAGTGAGGCAGAAAAGTGTGTAACAATGAGAGAGAACCTAGCCAGGTTCCAATTCCATATTCATGTCAACACATTTAACGTTTGACAGATTATACATGAATATGAAATAAATGTACATTAAAGAAAATATATGCATACATAATACACATAAATGAATATAAATGGACACGTGTGAATGCATACTTTTATTTTTTATTAGGTAAATCGGAAAGCATATTCTTATATTAAGAATATCTACAAGATGAATGGCCAAGTAAATGTTTGTTTTATGTGGCAGTTAATTCTTAGCTATTAAGACTAAATGGATGCAAAACAAAATGATATTTGAAACACTAATACTTTTATTAACCTCTAGAAGGCACAGTGAAAAAATGAACTATAGATAGATAGATATAGTTCAGATTCACTTCTAATCACCATACTTTTCAAATAATTTTTTTTTTTAAACATGAAAAGAAACAAAACATGACAATAACAAAAATGACTAAAGCAATGCAAAATGGATATTTAAGGACTCTGTGAATTGGATTTGTCATGGAGAAAGCAGGTTAGGAAGCAACTTGATTTATACACTTTAACTACAAAAAGAGTTAGAATGAAGAAAATCTTGACCAGATCATCAAAGACTTCAGAGTTGGGGGGAAGAAAACATTCTGGTCATGGCATTTAAAAATCCACCAAGGAATCAAACAGCAGAGCAAAATTCTTAAAACTCCCTTCTCCACAAGGCTCCATTTAAAGACAAAGCCTCTCACTTTCTCCGGCATCCATAATTATTAAAAAGTCTGCCTTCATGGAGATAGCTCTTCAATGATAACCTCTAGGCATTGGTCTACAGGCTACTCCTTTTCTGTCAGTAATTCAACAGATAGTTATTGAACACGTACTATGTGCCAGGGACTGGAGTCCAACAAAATTAAAATAATCACTAAGTCATATCACAGGGCAGGTAATGCATCTTCAGAATGCAACAAGCTGTCACAATGCAGGAATCCTTTGCCTCAGGCACTCTCGCTCGCTCTGCAAATGCGTGCTACAGGATTCGCAATCATTTTTACCCAAAAGTCATTGTCGGAATCTAAATCCTACCATCAAATCCATTTATACACATCAGTGAAAGATGTTTAATTTCAAGTCCGGCCCGGTGGGAGCAAGCAGAGAGCCGCAATTGTCCATGAACTGTGTTTCTAAACAACAAGCCGCTCCTGCTTGTGCTTTTAAAATGGATTTTTCATTATCACTATCAATTACCTGCACAGTTTTCAAGTGAGTATGTTTCCTATGGAAGCAGAAATGCCCTGGAAGGAAGGAAGTCTAAAAGGTCTTGGAAATCGAACATTTTAGAAGAGAAAGTGGAATGATAAAGTGTACTGAGATAGGTGAGGGTTATAAAATGAAAAGTTAATATGTACATGATACTGCTCAGTTTCTGCACACGAAAACCTTAATAAATAAGTTCATTGCTAAAATGGGGCAAACGGTGTGTTAAATTCTTCCTGTTTGCCTGACTCCTTGATGGGTTCTTAGGGGGATATTTAAGGGTTTCTCAGGAATACTGAGAGCCCTGGATGGGTTTTTGGTTAAGATGGGAACACGTCATTACTTTTCCAGTTCACATGCAGAGACACAGGTTCTGGCTACCCCCAGATTCACTGCTCTGTAAGCTTTCGGGACGGAATCAACATTCAGCTACAGGGGTCCACGCTCCAGGGGAAGGCAGTGGCCGCCTTCAGTTAGCGCAGCCCAGGGCCTCACGCTCTCTGGGGCACGCTCCCGGCTCACATCTGTGCAAAGCATTTAAACATGCAGAGCCACCTGTGCACCATGCCATCCCATCTTCACGCTTTGCTTCCCTGTACCTAGGCCCAGGGCCCTCCCTCTACCCAGCAAAGATTACATTTCGCTCAGTTAGCTACTCAAGCCTACTCACTTTTTCATCCTTTTTTTCACCTAGTCTAGAGCATCTTTCCCAACCACCATCTCCTACACTCAGACCTTCTTTATGTTTGTTCAGCAAACCATGATTCAAAATCTGTATTTAATAGTGGCATTGGTGTTTTATGTATAAATATATTATTTTTAATATATTTGGTTTGTCATAATAAAAGTATTACAAAATTATAATATTTTGGTAAGCATATATCTTTTTTCACATTATTTCATTTGAGCGAATCCGTGGGAAAGCTCCATGAGGTGGACTAGGCGGATCTCACTATTAGCGGGACTAGATCTTAGCTGAATTTCCTGTGATCATGGAGTGTAAGTTGTGTAAGATGGGACCACAGACTTCTTACTCTCAGTCTAACCTTTCCTCTAAGCCATCCCTCCATTCACTGATGAAATTCTAAACCAGAAAATGTCAACTTAGTTTCCTCTGACTATAAAAGCCCGATTGAGAAAACTTATGATTCATGTTGCCAAGAGGTCTGATTTCTTCACCGTCACTAGGACAGAAATTCAAGACTGGGTCCAAGTAAGAGGCAGGAGAGTCGCCCAGAAACGCAGGTCAGATGTCTATCAGGCCAATGAACCCTCCCTGGAATGCAAACTATTTTGAGGATTCCTTAGGAGTTACTCTCCCAGCTACACTGTAAAATGTGAATTAAATTTCCATGATGGAGCCTGGCCGGGCGAGGCTCAGCAGTTGGGCATCGAACTGGATCCAGAAGATCGCAGTTCAGATTCCAGGTCAGGGCACACGCCCGGGTTGCGGGCTTGATCCCCAGCAGGGGGGTGAGCAGGAGGCAGCCGATCAATGGCTCTCTCATCATTGATGCTTCTATCTCTCCCTCTCCCTTCCTCTCTCTGAAATCAATAAAGATATATTAATTAATATATATTTTTTTAATTCCATGATATAAGACAGGGGTGAGGCACTCCAGAATGATCAAAGAAAATTGGGAGCGATTTGCTCACACTTTGGCATCATTCCTTCTTTTAGATAAGCTCACAAACTTATCTCTACTAAAAGTTCTGTATCAGGACACAGAAACTGAGGTAGGAAGGGACTAAATGACTGTTCCTGAAAAATAACTTCTCATCTGATCAAATACATATCATTCCTTGCCTCCCAAAAATACATTTATTGTCTCTATACAAACAGAGCAGAAATTGTTCATCAGTAGAACAGTATACTTTCTGTTTAAAATATGTTTATAACTTCTCACCTCATGTTTCTTCCAATTACTTTTCCTCTGTTATTCTGAGCTAAGATACTTCTAATCCTTCGATTGATTTTTTTTCACATTTGTAAGTTGGTATAAAATAAAAAACAACAACAGAACTTGACACAGTAAAATGACAATAAACTTCAAGTGCATTTCTAGCGCGAGCAGCCAGAGATATTTCATCCCAAGAACCATAAGCATAAGGATGAAACCATGGGGGGAATTTATTGTCTGCGGTGGAGGGGACCTTTGGGATGAGGAGAGGGATAGTGAATGCCCCAGCACAAACAGGATTCAGGCTGACAGAGGAAGAAAGACAGACGGACAGGCTACAGCCCTCTGCGTGGCTGAATGGCAAGATCAGTCTTCAAATGCGGGAGCTGCCGCAGCCCAGGCCACCCTCGCCCGAGCCCAGGTCCGGGGGCTGGGGCATGGGGCAGATGGCACAGGCCACACAGAGGAGAGAAGTCCTTTTCCAAAGAGCAGATGAAGCTTTTTTTTTTCTCTTTAGCATCTTTCCCTGCATTTTTATTTCCCTTCCACGTTTTGAAAATGCTACTTCTCCCCAGTGGCATCATCAAAAGAGAGAAAGACTGCAGAGCCAATTTGTGTCTTGCCCATACCCTCTTGCACCCACCTGCCTGGCAGCTGACTCTCCCCTTGGCTCTTACCCATCCTGCCAGTCTACTATGCCAGCAATCACACCAGCCCTCCCTTGGCATCCAGGCGAGGCTGACGACTGTGGCAAGGAATGGAGGAGTGAGCCCTGCTGAGCCCCCAGACAGCCCGGGCATCGGGGGAGCCTTGGTGGAGGAAGAGAGAGCTCCAAGATAGGAGCAGGGGTTTACCTGCCAGGCCACTCAGCTCACAACACCCACCCAAGTCTGGCTGATACATTGTGCCCCGGGTCCAGATAGCCGCTGCCCAAAACTATCGTTGGAGAGTGATTATCCGGTCATCAAAAGCAAAGAAAAGAGAAGACTGATATAAATTTGCCCCAAGCAGTTTGCTGATTAATTTCTCTACATAGTTGCTTTCAAATATTTGCAAATCAACAAATCAACTGATAGTCTCATCATTCTTAAAAGATATATGTATATATGATACAGTCTCATTATTCTTGAAAGATATATATGTGTGTGTAAATGCATGTGTGATTATGTGTATATACATTTGTATGTGTGTGTGTGTGAGAGAGAGAGAGAGAGAGAGAGAGAGAGAGAGAGAGAGAAATACCAGAAAGAGTGACATATAACCCTTCTCCAGTGGATGGGTCCTATTAAGAAGAGGGCCCCTTGTGCTGCAAACCACCTAGATATTTTGGCTGTGTGAGTGTGAGAGTAGGAGCCAGACAAAAAGGAACTATTCCGCATAATAAAGGAACTTTGCTTCTCAGCAGGGTAATTATGGAGCAAGAAGGCCTGACCCAGGAATGGGAGAAGAGAGGAAGAAAGGAGGCCCAGGTAGAGGCCGAGGAACAGTGTTACCCTACGACACAGTAATACTTTTTACTTGCTTTCTTATTAAGTGCAACTAGGAATTTTTTTTAAACCTGAAAACAAGTTTTCAAAATGTAAACACTTTCTCCAGTCACCACTCATTGGCTGGTTCACCAATAGATCGGGCACCATATAATTTGGGTAATTCTATCCTTTGTAGGTTAAGATGTTCTCTATACCAGGCCTTTAATGACTGGATTTTGGCTTTTTTCTAATGTAAATGTACATAATTGGTTGTTATTTACAGTTTAGAACCCCATTGTGAGCTGGGGTAATTCTGCTGAAGGTGGGAAGATTTGGCCTGAGACCCTAGACTGCCTTAGTTTGATTCTGTTTCCTAGCTTGCAAAAAATGACTTACATTCAACAGAAATTAAAACTCCAAAATCTAAAAACATGCTTACACACACACACGTGTGTGCATGCACACAAAACAAAACAAAGAACACACAGTTTCATTTCAAGATTACAAGTGGAAATGGCAGCAATGGGATTGGGATCCACAAAGGCCTGACCTCAAAGCCTGAATTCTTACCACTCACAGTTGTCCCCAAACTGGCATGAATGAGACAACCAGGGTTAAGAAGAGCAGACCCTGCCCTCCTGCCTGTTCCAAGCTTCCCAGTCAGTCACTGGGAGAAGGAGGCTGAGGGGTCTCCCCCTTAGCAGAGACAATCTGAAGATCTCCCCTCCTCCTCAGTGTACCCACATGCTGGCCACAGGTTGGTCAGCCCAGACATCTTCCAACCCAAAGGCCACTTGACAAAGAACAAGGCAGTTTTCCATGGACACTGGAGAGCTCAGGTGGACAATATTTCCATTAGAAATCACTGTACTCATTTCTGCTGGAATAAATGTTCACAAGGCTGAAAACAAAAGCAAAATTGCTAATCAGATGGCATTCAATAAAAATTAAAGAGCATTCTTGAAATCACTGCGTACAATACCATTTGAAATGTTTGCCATTGCATCTTGGGTTTGTGCATAACCACCCAAATGACTACTGGCAGGGAGACTAGAACCAGAACCGTGGGATGTATTTAAAATCACTGTAGTCCAGGCAGGAAGGGTTCAGGGCAGAAGAGAGCGTCTCTTAGCATTTCACAGCACACAACAGGAAAACAAGTCTGTTTTCTACAATAGTTCTCTTCTTCGTAGAGACCCCCACGCTGTAAACATTTATTTGTGCCATACATTTCCCCTACATTATGCTTGCTTTATAAATTACTGTGAGGGTAATAGAGAAATCGCCCCTGCCCTCAGAGTGAGACACAACAGGTGAGTACAGCGCCAACAGACTGTGAGAAGTGGCTTGAAGACTTAACATTAGTAATCATTACCATTTATTAGATACCCGCTGGGGGTCACACACCGTGGCAACTTTACGTCTGTCCTTCAATCCAGCAAGGTCTTTATTACTCATTCAGCAAAAAGGGAGAATCAGAAGGTTAGAGCAATGGATTTGCTCAGCAGCAAGGCGTCCGTAAGGGGCAGAAGTGGGTTTGTCATGCCCAGTGCCCATGACTTTTATACTAAGTTACAACATATTTAAGTCAAAGGATAATCATGAAGGAAAGATATCAGAGGCTGTTGGTGGTACTTAGGGCGAAGGTGTCCCTGTGGACGGGCTTTAACAGATAAGCAGGCAGGGGGCCTTCTGCGGGAGGGAAGAGAGTAAACAGAGCCACAAATATGAAAAGCACCGCGTGGGTCCCAGTGTAGGGTGAGCTGATGGGACTAAGGCTGGGAAGGCCAGTGAAGACTCACCCGCTAGTGCTGACGATAAATAAGACTGAGTTAGACTAGAGGGGAAATCTGCAGTGACAGTGAAGGTGTGGCACACTTTTACTAGACGACTAGTTCAAAATTCCCCTCAAAATTCGGCAGCATCTTCCCCCTAGAAGCAGCACCTCCTTGCTATGCCCTAACTCAGAAAGTGGCAACTCCGTCCACCAGTTGCTCAAGAAAGCAGCTTGGGCGACATGCACGATGCCTTCCATCCTCTCACCTTTCCCGCTGGGATCACCATGTGCTCGCCTCTGAAATGTGCGCTGAGCGTGTGCCCACCCGCGGGCACCCCCCTGTCACTCGCCAGGCCACGGAGACTTCTCGCCTTTCTAGCTCTGCCTCCTTCCGCCTGGCACCAAAAGGCTGCGCGACCAGGGTGTTTTGAAAAAACAGATTTGATCCTATTACTCCCTAGTTTCAACGTTTTCAGTGAGTCCCACTGCTGCCAGGAGGACACCTGCCATCCCCTTGGCCCTCTGTGCCTTCCAGCTTCACTGGGCAGCGCTTGCGCTTCACCATCTGCGCTCCTCCCCAAACTGAAGGACTTTGCCTTCAGTGTCTCAGATGGCCCATGGCCTTCCCTGCTGCAAACATCACAGCTTTGCCTCGGCCTGGCTTTCTCTCCCTTGACCTCTGACCTTCCCTACCATCTCCAGTGAACACACACACATCAAAAATACACAATTCAGCCCAGCCGGCATGGCTCAGTGGTTGAGCATCGACCTAGGATCCAGGAGATGGTGGTTCGATTCCCGGTCAGGGCACATGGCAGGGTTGTGGGCTCGATCCCTAGTAGGGGGGATGCAGAAGGGAGCCGATCAATGACTCTCATCATTGATGTTTCTCTCTCTCTCTCTCTCCCTCTCCCTTCCTCTCTCTGAAATCAATAAAGATATATTTCAAAAAAATACATGACTCAAATGTCTTTTCCAGGAAGCCTTCCTGACTTCACCGTCTAGGTGAGGTACACCCACCATAATAGCTTCCCATGCCAAGTCGAGTACTTGTCATTGAAGACAATAGCTTACTCAGTTACAGCTGGCTGCTCACTTATCTGTTGTGCCTAGATTGTAGGGTCTCAATATTTTCAAATTTTTCATTTTTGTTTCCTCAAGGTGTGAAGAAAAGTAGCAGAACACTCATTACTTCTTCAAAAACAAACAAAATGAATGAAAGAGAAAGAAAATAAAAGGACTTGTTATGGAAATACATTCTTTATAAATATGTATATTTATAAATATATATTCTATAATCAAATTGAATATAATAATTTTAAAACATATATTATATACACATTATATATTATATATTATATTATATATTATATATTATATATACATATTATATATTATACATACATATATTATGTATACATATAACATTTATAACTATATAATAGAACACAAAAAGTCATTTATATTCTATTAAGGAAATGGGTTCTCGAAAAAGTAAGTTCCAGGAAGAACTAGAAGAAATAACTGATAAATAGTTTTATGATATTGATGGAGATTTCGGACATAACATCAAGGGCAGAGAACATAACAGGAAAGATCAATATATTTGATTACATAAAAATTTAAAAGTTCTGTATCAGGAAGAAAAACATAGCACCATTAACAAAGTTAAAACTACAAATAACAAATTAGGGAAAAAATAACCTGTAATATATGGCCAAGAATTGCAATCCTCTAATGTATAAAGAACTCTTGAAAAATGAACAAAAAGACTAACTTTCCTTCCAATGGGACTTACCTTTCTTACATAACTTTGATTAAATGTTCCCAGAACATACCATTCCTCTATTTCCAATTCAGCACAATTAAAAATATATCAAAGAATCATTTTTAATGCACAGTTGCATTAGCAAGAAAGTAAAGAAATATTTTAGAAAACTTTAGAAAAGGAAAAAATTAGAATTCACCTGAGTGAGCAAGCAATGAAAAGATATTTTTTTTCAAAAACTCTCTATGGGAATCTTGGATCCCTGACAAGTTTGAAATGGAGTTTTCAGCATTGGTTCTTGGTGAACGAATGAATAAATAAGTAAATAAATAAATATTTTTAAAAGACTCTCTTGATACATTTTTAAGCTTTTTCTTTAAATGTTCTTGATTTTTAGAGAGAGAAGAAGGGAGAGGGAGAGAGAGCTAGAAACATCAATGAGAGAAAAAAGTCATGGCTCGACGGCCTCCTGCACGCCCCCCACTGGGGAGCAAGCCTGCAACCCGGGCATGTGCCCTGACTGGGAATTGAACTGGCAACCTCTTGGTGCATGGGTCAACGCTCAACCGCTGAACCACACTGGCTGGGCTCTTGATACATTTTTTATTTTTATTTTTTTATTATTTTTTATCTTCACCTGGGGATTTTTTTTTTCCATTGCTTTTTAGAGAGTAGAAGGGAGAGAGAGAGAGAGATAGAAATATCAATGTGAGAGAGACACTCATCAATTAGTTGCCTCTTGCTCTCGTGCCAACTGGGGCCAGGGATTGAGCCTGCACTGAGGTGTGTGCCCTTGGCTGGAATCAAAAGCAGAACCTTTCAGTCTGTGAGCTGATGCTCCAACCACTGAGCCAAACTGGCCAGTGCGCTTGATACATTTTTTTAAACAAAAGTTTATACTCATATTTTGAAAACAGAATTTATGCCGTTGTGCCTTCCTCCCTCAAACAAAACCCAAATTTAAAGCATAATTTAAAGTGGTTCTAGAGTGCTAAGGCCCCGTTATCTGAAAGCAGCTTATGAGAATCCTTTATGAAGAATATTTAAATTCAGCCTGGCCGGTGTGGCTTAGTAGCTGAGTGTCAACCCATGAGACTGGAGGTCATGGTTCGATTCCCTGTCCAGGCACATGCCTGGGTTGTGGACTCGATCCCCAGGAGGGGGGCGCGGGAGGCGTCCAGTCAATGATTCTCTCATCACTGATGTTTCTCTCTCTCCCTTCCTCTCTCTGAAATCAACAAAAAATAAATAAATTTTAAAAATATATTTAAAAAAAGAAAATTTAAAGTCAGCCTCAAATATTACCCTCATAAGATGAAAGGAAGGAATATAAACTCATAATTTTAAAAAAATCATTATATAAAGGAAGAAATAACCTCTCATGAGCCGTAAGTGCCATAGAGCAGACTCAGACTCCCAATGATTTCATATATCGGATTTATCAGAGAGATTATAAATCATGAACACTACAATGGGAAGAAAAGGGGAGAATATGTAATAATACTTTCAACAATAAAGATAAATTTGATAAAAAAGAAATAACAGAGGCCAATAAATGTAAGAAAAAATAGAGGCCAACAAAATTAAGTATATTTGATTTTTAAAAATAAACCTTTAGAAATGAAAATAGTTTAAAAAAGTATTAGATACAACTGAAAAGAAAACTAGTACGCTGAAAAATAAATCTGGGAAAATACTGGGAGTGAAGCACTGATACATAAAGTGATGGGAAACGGGAGAGAAGTTTTAAGAAAACAAGGGTAGAGTAGGAAAGTCCAACAATAGAAGTGAGAAGGCAATGAACATTTGGAGAGACGGTGCATGGGAACTGACCAAAACTGTTGAAACATACTGATCATCAGGTCAAAAGTCATGAATCCTACACCTAGATAAATTCTAGAGAAAACGGAAGGACACAAAAAAAAGTTACAAAGAAGCAGCTCTCATAGGCCTGGGCAGTAGCTCAGCGGGTTCGAGTGTCATCCCCCTACGTCAAGGTTGCAGGTTCAACCCTGCCCCTCCTCGTGAGGGCACACACAAGAATCAACCAATGAATGAAGAAATAGGTGCAGCAACAAATCAATGTCTCTCATCCCCGCCCCCCAATAAAAGTAAATACAAACAGCTATAGAGAAAAAAGTTTCCTGCAATAAACAGTACATTTCTCAACTTACTGGCTCCTCAACAACAAGCATGAAAGTCATAAGGCAGTGGAACAATATTTTTAAGAAGCTAAGAGAACATAACCTCAACCTAGAATCCCAGAAGCCTATAGCCACAGATATATTTTTTTAAAACGAAGTAAAAATAAAAACATTTTTATTTCAACAAAAACTCAGAGCTTACCCCAACCAAAATGTCAAAAACAGAAATTCTGACTGAATCATTTGCAAAAATAGCTGAAGGTCACAGCTGTGAGACTTTAGTTCCTGGCTCAGTGGCCCATTATGTGGCACTGTCCACGTCAAGGTTCGTGGGATGATCCTGCCGATACCTTGGCCTCTGTTCTGTGATCTCTTCTCAGCTGGCTTTGTTTCGCAGCCATCCCTCCCACCTCAGGTCCACTGCTGCATCGGACCTTTTCATTACCAACTGCTACCACAAGGATTCCACTCTCTGGCTACCAGCTCCAGTGTTTCTAGGGCATTCCTTTTAATAACATAACTACAAAAAATCCTCAAATACACTGATCCTTTCATCCGTTTGACTATCCTACTCAATTACTCATCACTCTCACCTCGCCCAGTTCAGAGTCTATGATATGCAATTTTAATCTCTCTCTTGCTCACACACTGAACTCTCTAAGACTCTCTCACGCCACTGTATTCACCAAGAATAAATGCCAACCTCAATGAACAAAAGTCTCCATATAAGCCATGGCTACCCACACAGGTAATACGACCAGGCAGAAACACACCACCAGGTGGAATGGTCTTGCTTTGTTATATGACTCTCAGTGCCCAGTGGGCCCCTGGAACTGCCTGCAAAGATTTCCCTTTTCCATTCGCTAGTCCATTCTCCAAAGTGATGGTTTCCCATTTTCTACTCTTCCTTCTGAATGACCTCGCTTCTTACTTCCCTGAGAAAGCAGCAGCTATTCTAAGGAGACTCCCAGGAGCCCACCATGCATTTGCCCCTGACCCTGCAGTATTAAGGATAAACAACGTGAGCCTATCTATGGCCAACCTTTCCCTCCTGCACCTGACCCAACCATTTTCACTGACTTAAGTTTCTTGCTTATTCATTCCCCTCTTTTCCTGTCTCACAAAATTCCCCACCTTTTTACAAATGTAATCGCCTTCCCCATTTAGAAAAACCCTTTCTTGTCTTCACTTCCATTGAAACCACCATCTCCATTTCTTTGCTCCCATTTAAAGAAAAAAAAAAGAACAGAATTAAATAAGCCCGCTGCCACAAATGTGTCCCCTCCCATTTTCTCTCTCCCTCACTCAGGTCTCAGTTCCCCTCTCCATCACTACACCAGGCCCCCCTTTCGTCGAGATCACCAGTGGCCTTCCTACTCGGAGTCTTCCCAACTAAATTGCCAGTGGACCTCCAGCTCTCCTTTTATTTGACCTATCAGCAGAGGCTGAGACTGTGGATCATTCTCTCTTTCTTAAAATATTTCTCTTTCTTGGCTTCCTGGACACTAACTAGACTCTCCCGGTTTTCCTACTCTGCCCACTCCTCCTCATCTCAGGCTGGTTCCTCCCCACCTCCCAAAACTCTCATTGCTGGAGTCCATCAGGTCTCAATGTCTGGACCTATTCCTTACAAACTCCTCTACTCTCCCCCGGCCCCACTGAATACCAGATTCCTTATCTAACTGCCTACTTGTCATCTCAACTTTGATATCTAAACATCATACCAATCAACTCCTGGCACACTCCACCAACACCTACATGAGATCCCCCTACAGCAGCGATTTTCAACCTGTTTCATCTCAGGGCACACAGAAACTAACTACCAAAAAAAATGTGGCGCACCAAAAAATATATATATTTTTTCTGGTCTGACAAAAAAAAAAAGATATAACTTTGATTCATTCACACCAGATGGCTATTGTGTTAGCTGTTGTCATTTTTCAGTTGACCACCTAAGGGAAAAGGGGTCAGTGCCCGAGACTAAATGGTCAGGCACCGCATGTTTCAGAAACTGCTGTGGCTCACCAGGGCCCCGCAGCACACGCTGAAAATCGCTTCCCCGTCTCAGTTCACGAAGACTCTATTCTGCCAGTTAGTCTTTTGGGCCCCAAATCTTAAGTCACCCTGGAATCCTCTGTCCTCCACACCTCACCCACAACCCATCAGCAAATCCTGTTGGTTTTACCTTCAAAATGTGTCAAGAATCCAACCACTTCTCAATACCTCTGGCCGACGCTGCCACCTTCTCTCGCCTCAATTATGGAAAAAGCTTTCTGCTCGTCTCCCTGCTTCTCCCTCACTGTGCCACCGTCTATTTCAGCACAGCCACTAGAATAATCCTTTTAAAACATAAATCAAGTCATTTCACCCTCAGCTGAAACCCTCTGCCTCCCCGTCTCCCAGAGTGAAGGCCCAAGTCCTCAGTTCTCCGAGGCCTCCGCACGGGGGCCCCAATACTTCTCCGACCACATGTCCCACCAGCCCCCCTGCTTGCTTGGCTCCCATCAGCCTCTTCTTGCTCCTTAAACACCCCGGCAAGGTATCGCCTCGGGGCCCTCGCCTCTGCTATCCCACCGCTTTGAACGCTTTCCCACTAGATCCACTTGGTTCACACCCTCAGTGCATTCAAATAGTTACTCAAATATCCCTTTTCACTGAGGTCTTCTCACACAGCCCATTTAAAATTGCACATCCAGCTCTGGCCAGTGTGCTTAACGGTGAGAGCACCAGCCCGAACACTGAAGGCTGCAGGTTCGATTCCCAGCCACAGGCACGAACCTGGGTTGCAGATCTGATCTCTGGTCCGGGCCAGGGTGTGTGCAGGAGGCAACTCATCCATGTGTCTGTCTCTCTCTCGCTCTCCCTCCCTCCCTTCCACTCTCTCTGAAAAAAAAAAAAAAAAAAAAGAAAGAAAAAAAATCAATGGAAAAAATATCCTCAGCAAGGATTAACAACAAAAACAAAAAAAACACAAAAAACCCTGCACATCCAGTACCCCCCATGTTCTTCCTGGCTTTATTCATCTGCAGAATGTTTATATCCTTCTGAAAAAGTATTTATTTGATTATTGTTTCATTATTATTGTTTCCTCCAGCTAGATGTACACTCCAAGAGGGCAGGTATTTGGTCTGTTTTCATCTGTTAGCCGCCCATTAAAAATCCTGCTCCCCTTAAAGTACAGAGATGATCCTAGGATGGAGGCTGCGTTTCCCAGCTCGTGTTGCATCCCGGTGGTGTCATTTAACAGTCTCAACAATGAAATACGGGTGAAAGTAATCTGTGTCCCTCCTGAATCTTTGGCTTTAAAGAGGGATTATCTCTTCCCCAACCTTCTTCTGCTCTCATCTTCCAGCTGGTTGTGGAAGATCCGCATTCACTTGGGGATCTCCATCAGCCTGGATCTCCAAACAATTGCACGGGTCTGACCCCTCCAACTACCCACTCCCTCAACCCAACCCTCACCCTCCTGTCAATAAGACACACTTTACTAGGGCTTTATATGAGTGAAAACTAAAATTTTATTGGGTTGAACTACTGAAATTTCAGGTTATTTATTACAGACGCTAGCATTGCCCTAAATAATGTTAGTGCCTGAGCCTCCCAACTCTCCAACCACTGAAATGCTCAAGAAGTGTTTGTTGAATAAATGAACAGAACTAATAAAGAAATGGGAGCAAAGGAAATGTTAACTATGTAAATAACCCTTAAAACATTTGGTGAATTAGTGAACAAAAGGATGAATCCTGGTGAATGAATGCACTTACTGTTGGTGAGTTCCTTGCTACGAGTTTCCTTGTTCCATCTTTCCTTAAGGTGCTGCAATGTAGACCCAAATTATCTTTTAGGAAACCTTTTCTTATGTTTACTTCGAATCTTCCCTTCATAAATACTTTGTGCATTGCTCTTATTTACCTTTCCCTAAATTGCATTAAACTGTGCTGCTCCTTCCTGTTTATATTTTGCAAATATTTATACAACATTATCAGGGGCTCCACTTACTATTGTTGAACTAAACTACACATTATTAGTTTCTTGTTAAAAGAGCTCTCCATCCCCTTAATCACTTTCCTCCTCTTACTTGAGCCCTCTTTAATTTGTCTACACTTTCATCCTTAGAATAGATCAGGGAACAAATCTGAAATAGCCGGTAGCTACTGAGAACAATTTGGCCAAAATTCCACATGCTGTGGTCCCTGAGGTCCCCAGATGCAATTAGAGACTGTGAGCACCTGGGGCACAGATGACGGCATGTTCCTCCTGCATTTCCAGGAACTGGTGCAGGTTTTAGAATGTGGTGAGCTGCCAATGTATGTCTCATGCATGGAAAATAAGTGAAACATTGCATTATGAAATTAATCTATCCCCATGGATTATTATTCCCCTTCCCTGCAACCTAATTCCGTTTGACAGCGGAAGAGTACTCCTGGTGTTGGTGAAGTTGATATCTTTTCAGGAAAAACCAAGGGAGAGTTTTGTCTCGACCTTACACGGATGTACTGTTCATGCATAAGACATGTGATCACAAGGACATGCATTCCTGTTTTTGGCTGTAGTAGCCCTAAACCAATTGAACACTTATCACATTTTGGATTGCAGTGGCCTAATTTGAACATTACTCATGAGGGGAACCACGACAGTTCTGCCTGTCAGACATTTCTAGAAAATGAGGAATTATTACCTTACAAAAAAACGAAGTGCAATATTTGGCTCCCAACAGTAGACCAATATTTTACATATTCCAGGGCTCTGACCCACTTTAAGATGGGTGAGGCAGGACTTTGCTAAGGGGATTTGTAATGTTTTAAAGGATCATTGAATCTCCTAAGTAAAAGAAGTGCATTTTTTCCCAATACAATAGTCACAGACTTAATAAGGATCATTTCCTTAAGAGCAAACTTTCACTACACATGCCAAAGATTTAGTGAGATCCATTTCCACAATCTCCTACACACGCTTCTTTCCCGGACAGTGAGGGAGATCCAGCCTTCCCCTCGCCCCGCTCACACGGACCTCTGTCCTGCGATTAGAGAATGCTGGATTACCAGCCAACCGTATTACTTACAGGAAAATGAATCTCAGATTTTTTAATCCTTTCTTTAGCAACATGAGCTAAGTTCAACAGCAAAACTACTGGGTTCAAATTTAAGATGTGGACATAAAGGCAACTACACAGCCCCACATCCAGCTCGCATACAGCCCACTGCAGCTATGTCTCGGTTACAACCTAATGTTTTACAATTTCAGATTTTATTCATTTCAAAAACTCCCCAGCCTATGAAAAGATGCATAATTCAAAGAAAGGCACCCCTTAAGGAAGTAATACTATGGTTAAAAATAAAGCGGCCTAGGTACAGTCATTAAGGGCAACAATGTGAAATCATGATATATTAAGTGAAGATGAAACTCACGAAGGCAATGAACAGGTTATGCAGAAACTCAAGTGGATGAAGCCAAGATGCGCTTGATAAGTTCTCACAGAACTCAGTGGATAAACACAAATAACTGTCGTACAAGGAGATTAACATCTGCAGACTCCAATTTACTTATTGCTGAATCTGAACAAGCAAGAACAAAATAGATGAAAAAATGACAATCACAGAAGTTATGGAAGAAAACTCTTTAAAACTGGAAAATGGATCAGAAGATCTTATTCAGCACTACACAGAAGTATTCAAACAAAGACACATACTGTCGACGTGGTGGCATAGGAAACACGCACACGCACATACATGCACACACATGCACACCCCAGCTGGCAGGTATCACTAACCACTGACGAAGCCGGGCCAGGGGAAGCAGGCACGTCATCTATAAAAACAGTGCATAAGACAATGCAGATTTGTAAGAAAACCATGGCGTACGAAGCAATTTATTGTAGCTTAATGGAATATGCAGTAGCTGCAGCAGCAGCAGCCTTTGTTAGGCACTGGCCTTGTTTCAGGGACTGTGTTAGGGGCATGTGTAATAAATTATTGGGGCCCGGCCAGGCGGCTGAGCAGCGACCTAGGATCCAGGAGATTGGGGTTCGATTCCCTGTCAGGGCACATGCCCGGGTTGGGGGCTGGATCCCCAGCAGGGGGCGTGCAGGAGGCAGCCGATCCATGACTCTCTCATCATTGAACTTTCTCTCTCTCCCTCTCCCTTCCTCTCTCTGAAATCAGTCAAGACATATATTTAAAAAATAAATAAATAAATAATTTGGTTATTCTTTCAACAATAAAGATAATTTTTTTTAAAAAGAATACACATAATAACTTATTTAACCTCCGCCCTCCTGAAGTGTGTATAATAATCATTCTCACAGAAAGTAAGCAGCAGCCTGGCCGGTTGCTCAGTGGTTAGAGCGTCGGCTGGAGGACAGAGGGTCTCAGGTTCAGTCCCGGCCAAGGGCACGCACCTCAGCTGCAGGCTCGATCCCCGCCCCAGCTGGGGCAAGCGCAGGAGGCAACGATCAGGGTGTCTCCCGCACATCTCACGCGCCTCTCTCCCCCTCCCTCTCTCTGTCTCTCTCTCCCTCCCACTCTCTCTGTAAAGCAATGGAAAAATATCCTCAGGTGAGGATTTAAAAAAAACAAAGTAAGAGGCAGAGCGAGCGTTCCAACACAGGCAGCCTCTACGTTCTTAGCCACCCTGGTCTACTGCTGCCGTTCACGCTTACACTACAGCATTTAACATATATTTACAGAAGTCCTCAGCAGTCAAGGTGGTAGAGAAAAGGTTCTTGAAGAATACCAAAAAATGCAAAAACTGTGATCTTGGACTTCAAAAGGTTACAGTCATAAAACTACAGTAACTGAGACCGTGTGGCCGCCCAGGCCCGGTGGCTCAGCTGATAGGAGCACCATCCATTCACCAAAAGGCTGGGGTCCAACTGATGTTTCTCTGTCACATCAATGTTTCTCTCGCTCTCTCACTCTCTCTAAAAATCAATAAAAAAGATAGTATGGCATTGATGAAAGCACAGAAAACTAGATCAATGAACAAAATAGAGAGTCCAGAAAAGACCCACATAAATGTACTCAATTGACCTTTGGCAAACGAACAAAGAATGGAGAATAAAAATGGTGCTAAAACAACTGGACACTGACCTGCAAAAATGAATCAAGATACAAGCCATAGACCCTTCACAAAATTAATTCAAACTGGATCACAGACCTCAATGTCTATAACACTCCTACACGACAACATAGGAGAAAATCTAGATGACCTGAGGTCTGACAATGACATCCCAGATGGAACACCAAATGCCTGATCCATGAAAGAAATAATTGATAAGCTGGGCTTCATTAAAATAAAATAAAAATTCTGTTCTGTGAAAGACACTTTCAAAAGAATGAAGACAAGCCAAAGACTGGGAGAAAATAAATGCACAAGAAATACCTGTTAAAGGACTGTTATCCAAAATATACAAAGAACTCTTAAAACTCAACAATAAGAAAACAAAACCCAATTTTCTAAAATGCCAAACACCTTAACAGACACCTCCTCAATGAACAGACACAGATGGCAGATACGTATCGGAAAAGATGCTCCATATCCCAAGTCATCAGGAAAGTGCGAATTAAAACAACAATGAGATATCATGACACCCTTATTAAAATGGCCAAAATCTGGAACATGGACAACAGCAAAGGCTGGTCCTCACGGGAGCAACAAGAACTCTCATTCATTGCTGTTGGAAATGCAAAATGGTGCAGCCACTTTGGAAGACAGTTTGGCATTTTTTTACAAAAACTAAACACACTCTTAGCATATTATCCAGCATTAGCAATCTTTGGCATTTACTTTAAGGAGTAGAAAATGTATTTCTACCCCAAAACCTGCACACAGATATGCATAGTAATTTTCATAAGAGCCAAAACTTGGAAGCAACCAAGATGTCCTTCAAGAGGTAAATGGATAAATAAACTGTGGAACAATCAGACAACAGAACAGTATTCAGAGCTAAAAGGAAATGAGCTATCAAGCCATGAAAAGACATGGAGGAAAGTTAAATTCATATTACAAAGTGGGAGAAGCCAATCTGAAAGGCTACTTTCTGTATGATTCCAAGTATATGACATTCTGGAAAATGCAAAACTACGGAGGCAGTAAAATAATCAGTCACTGCCGGGGGTTGGGGGGACGAGCAGCCAGAGAACTGAAGGATTTCAGGGCAGTGAAACCGTTCTGCATGACACTATAGTGATGGATATCTTTCATCACACGTTTGTCCAAGCCCACAGAATGTACACCACCAAGAGGGAACCCTAATGTCAACTACGGACTTTGATTGACAATAATGTGTCAATGCAGGTTAGTCAACTGCAACAAGTGTACCAATGTGGTGGGCACGTTGATTATGAGGGAGGCTGTGCATGTGCAGGGATGGGGGTACATGGGATATCTCTGTACCTTACTCTCATTTTCGCTGTGAATGCAAGCAGAAGGTCTCTTTTAAGACCTTCTCTTTAAAAAGTCTATTAAGAGAGAGAGAGAGATTTTAGTCTACTAAGGGTGAAGAGATATATATACGCATAATTTCTAAGTACAGTTCAGAGCAAGGTCTAAGGACTAATAAAGGTAAAAAGTTGTGGTTGAGTTGTAGAGGGTCTAAAGCATTTTAAGGTGTGGTAACAAAGACTTTAAAAATATAGGTTAAGGGCTCCAAAGAAGGAGAAGAACTCCGAGAAGAACTCTTAAAAGGATCAAAGTATAAATACCGGGGGAACAGGAAGAGGCTGGTACAAGGGAACAAGCTTTTGGTTTCACTGTGAAGGTCTGATAATCTAATGTACACATGGGGACCAGGCTTCATCACAGCACACTGAATAACTGAGATGTGCTAAGGAGAGGAGAGCTTAAGTGTTCTCGCCAAAAAGGGAAAAAACGTAACCGTGAGGTGATGGATGTGTTCATTAACTCGATGCGAGAAAAGCTTTCACAATGTCTACTTACAACAAGTGATCACGTAGTACACTTTAAATATCTTACAACTTTATCTGTCAACTGTGTATCAATAAAGATATAAAACAGAATAAATACTGGTATGAAAGTGGCAAAGAACCTGTTAATGGAAGGACAAGGAGTCCAACCTGGGAGAGAATGTTTGTGGCAGGTGACAGTGCAGACCAGCAGGGGAGGGTGGACACTGCCTTGGCCTGGTGAGCAGGCTGAGCTCACTGTGACCTTACTTGATTAATTCCCAAGTCGGGGAACCGTGGTTGGGTAATTCTATTTATTGTAACTGTGGAGAAGACAATTTAGACTTAATAATAATGATCCTTTATTAAAATAAGCAAGAAGAAAATCAAACAGATCAGTTGATACAAACACTATTTTTGTAGTTACTTAGAAACTGGATTGCTCCTCTTTTTCATTCTTCATGCAAAACATAATTAAAATGTTCTGTGTCGATTTGTGGCTAAAATCATCCTTTGTAAAGAAAATATTAAGTCCATGTTTACTAACGTTAAGTTAGAAATACTATCCATGATCAGAAAAGTGTCCATAGCCAGTTCTGAGACTGTGGAGTGAGCACCCCTGGAGATGCTGGGCCAGTGCTGGGCACTTTGGGACATCTGAGTGTCAGAGTAGAACATCCACGCATGAGGAGTGTCATCGTTGAACTGGAGGTCATTCGCACATGAAGGTGATAGAAAACTTGGTCATTTTAAAGTGAACTCCATGGAGACCCCAAGCAGGGGAGTGATTTGCCTCAAACAATGTAAGTGGTAGAGTCAGAGCTAGTCCTCAGGTTTCCTGAGTTCCGACCCACTGCTCGTTTCACCACTCTAATGAATAATGCATTTTCTGATTGAGTGGCCTCTTAAAATTTAATACCCTTTTATCGTAGTTTCTGAAATAGAAAGCTAAAAATCAATTGCTATCTATAGTTTTCTGGTAGTAAAAGTTGTATCTGTATTAGAATAGCTAAAGATGAATGGCAATAGATAAATATCAACTTGAAGAATTCTGGACATGCTGTTTTACCTGCTTTACTTCCACCAAATGCCCCCCAAAGTGACCACAGCCTACACTCTCCCCACTATTTCCATAAAACTACAGAAGAAAACACATAAATGTCCTCCAAAGCTAAAGAACCATGTTGCACGTTTGACAGAGCAGGACAGGGACAGTGGGTAGGCACAGCAGTGTAGCTAAGGGAGTGACCAGCACAAAAAGGGGGGAGTGGAGGGAGGGCTGCTAAGCAAGAGCCAGCAGAAGGCAGTGTGGCAACACTTTGAAAGAAATCAGAGGGGAGGGAGTGAGGAGGCAGTGGGAGGGTGTCAGTCTTGGTGCTTAAAATGGTCTCTGGTGGACAGCCCGTGACAGTCACCAGTACCAGGTAGGAAGTCCTTCTACACACACATGCTCCCAACACACTGCCCCTACGGACCACCAGCGCCAATCTCATCCCAGCGAGAACCGAAACAACTAGCCAGCCAGCCAGCCAGCCAATAACATTTGTTGAGGATTTACTTCCTACCTTGGTTGTAATAATAAACTAAACGGGGTAACTTCTGAGAGCAGGATGAGATGTGATGACTGAGCGAGTACGGAAGGCCTCTCTTAGGTGGCAACACTGCGTCTGAGAACAGGCCTGAATGTTACCCTAGTTCAGGGAGGGCACTATGCGCCCACACCCACCGCTGGTGGCCAGCTGGGCGTATCTGCTCCGCGCTAAGCCTCTGCGAAAACAACTGGAAGGGAAGGCTGGCTGCTGCTGCTGAGTATGTGCGCTGGAGAGATGCTAGAAAAATAAGAACACACTCCATTCTACAAGATACCATTTCTGCAAATTGAGCACTGCGGGTGCAGTAGGGGAGAAATATAGATTCCTAGGGCTATGGTTATTAAAATTTGAATTTTATGAATTTTATGAAATCAGAATATCAGGTAGCCAGATGGTCAAAGGAGAAAACTTTGTCTCAACACAGCAGGGTCACACTAGATGAATGTCGGCCTGGTGCTTTGAACGGGGCTGTGGCTAATTAGAGCTATCTGCTTTGCAGCTATTGCTCTGAGATGGAAATTAAACCAGCAGCCAAACGGAGGCAGAAGAGGGGTCATGGGCTCTCACAGACCCTATATCATGGGGAAAGCATGGCTTGGAATGGGCTTTTCTCACTGCTATCTGAATACACATAAAATCTCACATAAAATCTATAAACTTGGGAAATAAGAGAAAAAGAAGAAACAGTACAAAGGATCTGTGGAATAGTGCGCTTTGAAAATAATTTTCAATAGTAACTAAAAAAAAATTTTTGGAAAGCTTTTTGGCATCTCCTTATCATTAAAAAGTGGATCAATAAGGAGGAATTTAAGAAAACGATAATGGCAACAGAAAAAAAAAAATAAGACTCCTTGGAAAAATTAAGGAACAGAAATTATCTAGTGCAAAATCTAAGGGATGTGGAGAACACACTTGAGCCACCCAAAAAGCAGAGTGATAATAAAGGCTCCTCGATCCGGGCTGAAGGCAAATAACAGAAGCCAAACCCAAGGATCGTAGACGTTGCTAAGGAGTAAAGCAGAATCTCGGAGAGGCAGCAATCAAGGCCTTCCGTGAGGGAGCGCGCTGACCTCGGAAAAGACCGGGCATATCATGAAAAGCAGTGCCTACACTGCAGGCAAAACTGATGCAAAAGGAAGTTCTTAACTTCTGGTTTAAAATTAATTCCCTTACAAATCTTAGTCAAAACAGTTCATGTAAAATAAAACGACTGCCTGAAAGTGCACCAATGTGTTACACCTGGCTATGCTGTTTCATGCGTGTAGGTAACAGGACATTCTTAAGTGTGTAAAAATTACATAAAGATACACTCTACCCAAAGGAAAATGAATTAAAATTAAGAATTTAAAGAATGCGATAACGTGATTAAAAGAATTACACATTTTACTCTTAGAGCGTTAAACAGTAGTTTCGAACACAAAAAATATTTATCACTAAATAATGATCCTATGAAACTACAGAACCACAAAAACAGAGAAAAAAGACAACCAAAGTTGTTTTTAAATTTTTCTCTTAAATGTATTATTCTGGACTGAGTGATATTTAATGGAGGCAAGAAATAAGACACACTTAAAGATAACTAACCTGACCAGCTGAGGAATTTTTTTTTAAATATATCTTTATTGATTTCAGAGAGAGGAAAGGAGAGAGAAACATCAATGGTGAGAGTCATTGATCGGCTGCCTCCTGCACGCCCCCGACTGGGGATCGAGCCCGCAACCCAGGCATGTGCTCTGACCGGGAATCGAACCCTGTTCGCCTGGATCCCAGGTTGACGCTCAACCGCTGAGCCACGCCGGCCGGGCCAGCTGAGGAACTTGAGCTTATTTGTTTTCTCCTTCCTCCCTCAGGTCCTATCCATAGAAAATAGTAATTTACAGAGGAAACATCACACAACACTTCAATTAAGCACTGCAAGAGTCGTCAACATTTTCCGGCAAGCCCCTGTCCTCACTTAAAATTCCTAATTCCGGGTTGGACAGGCTTAAATTCCTAATGTTGCTTTAATGACATCATTTATGTCCCAAGGACCAAGGGCAGTGCCACAGATTCTCATACACTCCCAATGAGGAAGCAAGACGCTTCTGCATCTCTAACCATCACTATAAAAGAATCGGAATAATACCAGAATCTCAGGTCCTTTTAGGAAAAAGAATCTCTCGCACAAAATGTTTTACCAGTGCTACTATTGTGTATCAGTTTGCATTCGACTATATAATTATTATTCAAAATGACCTCAGTCTATAATTTTATTCAAGATATACAGACCTAGCATTTACTTTCCCTTGATATTAAAAACAAATAAAAGAACTCAATGACAAAAACATCACAAGAAATGTCCAGCACATAGAGATCAAATGGCCTAATAAGATAGTTGTTGAAAATTGTGAACATTTTCATTAGAAAATGAGAGGTTCAGTCTCCCACACATGACTGATGCTAATGAATTCCAAGCGCAATGAACTTTCCTGTGAGGAAACTCAAGCTTCCACTGATAATTGTAAATGTATCTTTTGTTTACAAATGCACACACTTTGTCTCCCACATAAGTCCATTAAATTTAAGAGTTATAGTAGTAAATAGAGGGGGAAATACCATGTGGTGAACTCCAAATTATTTGCAATTTTTTACAGTTCAGATGAGAAATTGATCAGTATCTCTGAATGCAACATTTAAAATTCTTAATTTTCTCGAGACATTTTAGACATTTTTCATTTAATCCTCTGACCTCTGAAAACAGTTGAAAATCTAAGTGTATTCATGGATATTTGTGAAGATTAAAGTTATAAAATCAACAATTATTTCCCATCCCTACTTTAAAAACCACCATAGTTTAAATTTTCAATAGAGTAAACATACTTGGATTTTTTTAAATTATCTGCTTTTAATTGTATCATATTCAAAATTTCCATATTCCCCCAAATTGTCTTTGAGTTTATTTTGGTTGGGCAAAATCGTTCTGAAATCCTACATTCCACTCGTGCCTGGTTGGCCACATTAAAACAGTCTCTCGAAGTAAACTCCACCTGGACTCAACGTGCATGGGTTCCAGCCCCAGCTGGGATACTGTGTGATTTGGTCAAGTCAACGCACCAATCTGGGCCTCAGTTTTCTTAACTGTAAAATAAAAAGGTTGGACTAAGTAACCTGCAACTTTCAATGCTGGGAAGATCACTATGTCCTTTCATGAAATACCCATGTCAGTAAACCAGTCATTCTTTTATATAAAACACGCAAGAACAGCAGATACAGCCCTTTGCCATATATCTGTCTGCCCAGGACCACGTTGCGACTTGTCGGCTACCTACAGGTATTTTCGGGAATATTGTTCAAGCTCAAAGCAAACATAATGTCCGTTTCTGAAGGAAGGAATGTGGCTTGGAGTAACCTACGCATGAGAGAAAGCACCCACTCTTTCTTACCAACAGCTCCCCAAAGGGGCCTTAGCCGGCATGCACATAATTAGGTTCCGAGCTGGGTCCCCGGGAAGGAGGCAGATCCACAGGGCGAAGCTGAGGGAAAGGCACTGGCACTGGAGGTAAGTGTAATATTGGCCACTTTCCTCCTGGGGGACAAGGCGCCCGCCCTGCACTTCAGCACACAGTGGCATCTACACCTGATGGGGGCTCACCTATTGAAAGAGGGAATTAATGAGGTTTACACGGACCTTCAAGGAAGCCCCGAGGACCCACGCTGCTCCACCGAGACACCAAAAAGCCACAGCGACTTCTTACAATAAAGGGAACAGGTGAACTCACACATTCTTCGAACCTCAAAGGCCCGGGCAATGGGGATATTTGTAAGGAATCTGGCAAAAGCGTTCCTAAGTAAAGCGGTAGGGAGAAGGGTTCCTCGTGGCACCCCACTCGGGAAGCAAGCAGCATCCACGGCAAAACCGCGCGGCCGCCTGGCGCTTCCTAACGTCAGCTCACGAGCGATGTTTCACCTATTAGCTCCGACGTTTTACCTGTTAGCCTGAAACGACGCACCGCAGCGCTGCGTTTTCAAGCACTTTGGTCCATTACCGGGCATGTCCAAAGGCCACGCGTCCCTAATTTTCTACTGGGGAGGCTTTTAGAAGAACAGCGGATATGCGTGAGCCTCGCTGTTCACGGAGCGTGGAATCTGGAGGCAGATGACACGGATGGAAGCCGAGCTTGGCATCCTGTGTGTGACAACAGGCAAAACCGTGTGACAACCTTCCCCGTAGGTCTCTGTGGGATCTCTCCTTTCCTGCAGGGAGCCTGCCACTGCACTTTCTATCCGCAAGTTTTGCTCTTACATTTGGTGGTCTTCAACAGTTTGCCAACCATGTTGAAAACAGACATGTATGCAGAGATTTTCAGTTAGGCAGAATTAAGTCCCCACATTTTATTTTTTCAATCCTCACTGGAGGATATTTTTTCCATTGCTTTTTAGAGAAAGTGGAAGAGAGGGAGGGAGGGAGGGAGAGAGAGAGACTGAAAGAGAGAGAGGGAAACATCGATGTGAGAGAGACACATCAATTGGTTGCCTCCCGACAGGGGCCGGGGATCGAGCCTGCAACCGAGGTACAAGCCCTTGGCCGGAATCTAACCTGGGAGCCTTCAGTCCACAGGCCGACCCTCTAACCACTGAGCCAAAACAGCTAAGTAAATCTCCACATTTTAGAAGAAAAATATCATGAAAGATTTTATATCTATGTGCGTATGCATGTGTGTGTATGTACATGTATATGTGTACACATATATATCTGTATATGTTTGTGTACATGCATGTTTATGTGTATACATTTACATGTGCACATGTGTATATAATTGTTTATGTATACATATGCATGCATGTGTATGCATATCTGAAAATACTAAAGTTCCTATATTAGATTTGAACTTCTGGCAGAGGGCAGTGAAACTTAGTGTTGTATGTGGAAACCAGGACTTTACAAGTTTAAAGTCTGTTAAAAATGTGTCCAAAGACATTTCAGTAGAGCTACTTATGGGAGATTAATAGATTCACCTAACACCTTATCAACTTATTTCTATAGTGGGGAAATGTAAAGGACACCTCTGAGGACAGACCTAGGTGTGAATCCTGATTTTTACCCCTGCTACCTCTGCACACTGCGGTAGTATTTAATCTTCACAGACCTAATCGGTAAGCATCAACTTCCAAAAGTTGTGCCTGGGTTACTTGACACAATTTGTGGAATTCGTGGCTACTCAGGGATCATTTGCTGCCCATTTCCCTAAACAGGGGTTGGGGAGCATTGAGAAGGGTTGACAGGTCACCTGGAGGGTGAGGTTTTAGGAGAAGAGATGGGGACCTCAGAGGGGAGTCCTGAAAGGATACACTCTTGGTGGTTCCTAAACTTCCTAATGGTCACTCCCAGGGACAAGAACACCTTCCTCCATAAATTAAGGCTAATTCCATAGCAGGGATTCCTGCACCTGTCTCAAGGCAGCTGATGAAAAGCTGGAAAAGACCAGTGAGGCTAAATAGAAATTCATGACGGTTCACTGTTCTGAGAAACCCGGGGTTCTCAAGAGAATAAAGAGGAAATATCATGCCTCAGAAATTAATGACTTCATCCTGCTCATCACCAAGCTAACTTGCTGTCGAAATTATAAAAAGCCACATTTCCCCAGAGCTGGAGCTATACCCCTGTGCCATTCCCATAATATTTAACACTATCCCCAATTAGGACTTGTAAATTCCACCCACAATTATCTGGCTCCCATTTGATAAGTGAATAGTCCCTGATATTGAAATCAATTTCATGGCTAATAGGCTCTCTGATTACTAGGAATTATTGGTATTTAATTTTTAAAAATGTTGCTTAGCCAAGACAGTCATTATTTTCTAATGGAAGCTGGATCACTTCTCGACACCCTTTCCTGCTACTGCTGGGGGATTGGCAGAGCGAATCATCACTCACAAAAGGGCTGCCGTGCACTGCAACTTGGCTGTTCCACACAAGTAATGAGAACTTCTCCAAGTATTTTAGGCTGCATAACACATTACGCTCTTCTTATAATACACCCTGTAAGTCTTTGGGGATTAAGTAACTTGGGGCCTTGGAAAATATATATATTTTTTACAAAAATAGACAACTGTGCAATGTTTTCATAGATTCGCCCGGTGTGCTCTTCTGAGCTCAGTGGGGTTTGACTGCTTCCTAAACAGCCTGACCATAGAGAACGAGGCTTCTGTATCCCTCACAAGGCCAGTGTTGGCCAAAGAAGAGCAGGCTGCTCAGGAAGTGAAAACCTGGGTAAGAAGGTGCTAGAAACCAGCCTGGCCGGCTGGGAGAGAAAGGACAGGGCTACATGTCAAATGTCAAGGTGAAAAGAAGAAGGAAAGACCAAACAAAGCTCAGGGGTGGTCACAGAAGCAAGCGGAAGAGGCAGGAGGATGGGTGACCGCGCTCAGCGAACGCTAAGCGCCGGGCCAGGCTTCCTGTCACGCAGTGCGCGGGCCTTTAATGAGGCCAAATTAGCTCCATAGAAACCGCCTCTAGGCTTGGCAAGTGGAATCTTGCATGGCCACTTGAAAGAAAAAAAAAAGCCTAAACAAAAATGACGGGTGTGGGCTCCAGCCCCCTGAAACCGAGTCCTCGCTCTGTTGTTTGAGGACTGTCATCTGTGTCCAGCTGCGTGGGGTCTTCAAGCACCTTCACCCTTGAAACTGATGTAATAGCAACACCCACCACCAGAGGGCGACAATGAGGATCGATGAGATTTTATATATTTATGATCACGGGTTAGGATTCTGCCTTGCCACTTGGCACGGGCTCGGAAAATATTAATTGCACGCCCTCCTGTTACGAAAACGTATTTATGGGCACCGTAAAAATATGACAGGAGAAGGTAAAATTGTGAAATAAGCTTGCACAGCATTTTTCAAAAGCAAGTTTACAAATATAAGCAATTGAAGGTATAGGACTCTGAATATTGGATATGCGTTCAGTTTACCCAAGTTTGTTTTGTTTAAACAATTAATGAAGTGTTAAATCCCTTGGCCATTCCACAATGACACAATGAACAAGCTCAATACTTTAGGATATGACTGGGTGTTAAGATTGTTCATTTCAAAAGGGCTTTTGAGATTTTTGTTTGTTTAATTTGTCTCCCTGCCCTCCCTCCCCCCGTTCCTCTACACCCACACTCCTTTCCATGATTTCCAAGGCACCTGTGAGCGCCTTCCATGTGCCACAGAGACCCGACCCGACCCTCCCTGAGCTGATTCGTCTAGACCAAGCTGACCATCCAGATGTGCACAGCTCATGAACATCGTGTTTACAGTTTGCCAAATTTTTACACATCCTTTTTGCCATAATTCTCACAACAACCCTGTGAAGTGCGGGTGAGGCCAAGACCCTTCATATTCCAATTAAAAGAAGTGGAAACTGGGGTTCACCAAGTTTAAGGGCCCTGTGGAAACTGAATGGTGAGCTGGGGCCCACGAGACTCCCAACTGCTGTGCCCCAGTACTGCGTGCGTTCATAAAGACAGGCCGCGGCTAGTAGGCTTTAAAAGACTCGTGTGTTTATTCGAAAAAGTGGTATCATGTCTCTTTGAAAACTGGTTAAATGATATAAACAAAGAAGAGGGGAAAGAGAAAATGGTTTTCCTGCCTTGGGTCAGAGCCAGGACAAGCTTTAGTACAGGACTGGTTTGGTGGAATGTGTCCTGTGCATCCATCCAAGGCAATGCCGGTGCCAGGGGACCCCTGCAGCCCACCTGCGGCCCTGGTGCCACGGAGACCAGACCACAATCTGCCCAGAGCCCTGTCCGCCCTGACGGGCTGGGAGTGGTGCCCAGTGTAAGTACAGAGGGAATCCTGTGCTCTGATTCCCAGGCCGGCCCCTGTGCCAGAGGACCGTCTGGAGTGCTGGACCCTGATTGCTCCCTGGAGTGGAGCCAGGGCGGCCTGAAAGGCAGCCCGACTGTCCACAGGCTTCTCCACCAGACGGAGCAGCATTGCTGCCTGTGATCTGCCATAGGGGGATCTCAAGGAAGTGCGACTAAAAATATATCCTGTGTGACTGGAGGGGCACTGTCAATGGGGAATGCAATGAGGATTCTGCAGCCTCAATGAAACAGACACTGTGCTGATGATTATAATTTATAATCTTATCTAATTCATATCTCACTGATTAGTAAAAGAGCTTGTTAACAGTCTAATCTTTATTGACATGTTACAACAAGTTACTACCCCAAGACCTGTGGGCTATGACACTCCTTCCTTCTCTATGCAAAAGTGAAACCAAAAATCAACCAAACAGGCATTGCAGGAAGAAGTAAAAGGGAGTTTAGACATAGTGATAGATGTAAAAGCACATGGGGATGAGCTGCTCAATGGGTGCAGAGTTTCAGTCATGCAGGATGAAAAAATCCTAGAGGCATGGTATACAACACGGTGCTTATATTTAACAAGACCACTGCACAATTAACAATGTCCTAAGGGGGCAGATCTCATGTTGTGTGTTATTTATTCACCGCAATAAAAATCCACGGTGGGTATTCTTCTACAGGAAAGAAAGGCATGTCTTCATTTTAGCATCATAGTAACTCATGGGCTTTGAGTCCTAAAGGCTCAGCTTGGACTAAGCTTTCTACTAGCACAGCCCCTGCAACTAGGAAGCTATTTAGTCTTCCTGAACCTGTTTCTTAATCTGTGAAATGGGGACAATAATCTGTGCTTTGCAGGGCTGTTAGAAGGATTAAATGAGATAACAACTCTGACAGCAAACAGTCTAACACTTGGCCCAGGACAGACATCCTCCAAGTGTATGGTCTCCTCTTCATCACTTCAGTTTCAGTTTGAAGCCAGAATGTTTATCTAATTTGAAGTAAGGAATGGCTCTGAACTAATGGCCCACAGTGTCAGTCAACCTTTTAGGTTAAACGCAGTGCTTGCCAGAGATCCCCACTGCTGCATACCCATCTTGGTGATTACCTTCTCTTGTTTCTTAAAAGCCCCTATGAGCAAACCCAGAACCTTCCACGTTCTATTTCTGCCTGTGATTCTATTGCTGAGAATCAAAATACCAGAAAAACAGCAACAAACAATCCCCGACTCCACTGCAGATTCAGCAGATGCATGTGGTTGCTCCTCACATATGTGCAACTGCATAGCAGCCTGGGAATGCAGATCATTGCCTCAACGACAAAAGCCATAAAAGTGGATTCACGTAGAACAACCAGGCCACTCAATATCAGTGTCAAGAAGTCTTCTAATCATGTGATGATTAAAAGGACAATTGCCAATCACCTTATTCAGCACAGTAAGTTTTGCACAGTGCAATGTCCCCCAAAGATACCACAAATTATTATTTAAAAAAAAAAAAATATATATATATATATATATATATATATATATATATATGTCTTTATTTATTTCAGAGAGAGGAAGGGAGAGGGAGAGAGATAGAAATGTCAATGATGAGAGTCATTGATCGGCTGCCTCCTGCATGCCCCCCAATGGGGATCGAGCCTGCAACCTGGGCATGTGCCTTGACTGGGAATCGAACCTCAATCTTCTGGATCTTAAGTCTATGCTCAACCGCTGAGCCACGCCCATCTGGCCACAACAAATTATTCTTAAATACAGTATTAAAGAAACAATTGCCCTTCACCTATCCACAAAAAGAATCCAGGGAAACTTGACAAATTTTGCCCCCAGTCTCTAGGTACCTATTTTTTATTTACTTCTTAGCAGAAGAGAAATATCTTTCCAACAATTGGCAGAAAATATTTAAACAGACAGACTCATATATGGTGGCATATTTTCAGAAGAATAGTAATGCCACAGTATTAAAGAGAATTAAAATTCAAACCCTGAATCGATTTTAATAAGAGGCCTAGACTACAGTTTAGCATAGCAACAGTGCTAAAAATAAGCAATGAGTATACAATTTTTCTGCTTTCACTGGAGAGAAAAACAATGCTGGCCCAAAGATGTTCAGAAGGAATGAAAACACCGCGAAGGAAATAAAAGCAAGGAAACACTGGGTATGAATGTTATATATCTGCCTTCCAGCTTGGGAGCCCAGGCAGTTAAAAGGAATCCGTGTTTTAATACGTTGTCTCGAATACCATGGGCGCTGACTCACATCTGCCTGTTCCTCAAGCATCACTTCAGAGACCCAGGAGGTTGACGCCTTTGACCCGAGGTCAGTCATCGCTCCCTGGGCCCCGGGAGCCACGGTGAGTTCGGGAAAGCGAGCGGGGCGATCTGGCTGGAAAGAATACGTGCAAGCTGCTCAAACTACAGGGCAGGGCGACAAGGGAAATCAAACCCACTGTACACAACACGAGCTCTATTCAGCACCACGGACAGCACTTGTTAAAATAAATTCCCTTTCAGTGCGTGCTTTACAGACAATTTCTTTGGTTTCCAGGGGACACAGGTAAAAAGTGAGGCGACTCTCTTGAGGGAAGTAGCACACAGAGGGCTCCTGTGCTGAGGTTTAGCCCACGGGGCCTGGGCAGGATGCCAGACCCTGTTTGCTGCTCAGGCCGCTCCCAACAGGGCAGGCCAGGGCCTCCGCCAGCAGTGAGCTCACAGTCAGGTTGGCAGAGACAAGAAAAGCACAAACAAGGTAGGAAGGAGTGGGCTTTCAGCTAAACCGTGGAGGAGTTCAAGAGAGTAGTGGCGGGAGAGGAGGTAACGTGGAAAGTAAGAAAGAGGGAAGAGCAATCGCAGAAAAGGCAAGACGGGCTCCGGCGAAGGGCTGGGAACTAGCATTTTGCACAGTTGCTTCCATAAGTCAGCTGTATTCACAGTCTCCCAACCTTCACCTCAGCCCTATGAAATCAGGGTTGTTTTTCTCATTTAGGCTACAAGGAAAATAAAACTGAAAAGACATTAAGTAGCTTGCTCCAGGTCATGCAAGTAGAAACTGACAGAGCTCAAATTCTATCCAACTCAGAAGTCCAAGCATTCTGCACCACCCGCTAATGCTGTGCAGGAAGCATCTTGTGGTCTCCAGGACACTTCTGCTGTTTTGAACACACGTGTGCAAACATATATTCGAACAGGAACCACAATTCTGTGTGCATATCTCAGACTGAGGAACCTTTCATCATAGGCTGTGGGCATAGTCTCTGGCTATGCATCATGCTCAGTTAATTAGAAGAACATACTAATAAAGTAGAGATTCAGCTATTAAAGGATTAACTCCTCACATGCATGCGAAATTTGAAAAAGGTTACGGGAATAGAGTTAAAAGCCCAAGAGAAGGAAGTGGCTCTTCCTTCTGCTTTGGCCCATCGCCACAGACCCTAGAAGAATGCAGGGTCTCTGACCACCCACCTCACATTGTCTCATGCAGTCCAAGATCCCTGTTTATTCTTACAGAAAATTTCCTACTTTTGCAAATATATTACTGTAATGTTAAAAGGCCTGTGATTTTTAAATCTCTAACAGGTGGCTAGGAAATAAGAACAATATATTTTACAAATATAAATTGAGGTTGGCAAGGTATTAAAGGGTTTTCCTGAGATCAAATAGTAAAGTAGTAGAAAAGTCAGGTGAGCATGCAGTTTAATTCATATAATTTATTTAATCCTTACCTGAGGGTATTTATTGATTTTAGAGAGAGAAGGGGGGGAGAAGAGAGAGAGAGAGAAACATCGATCGGTTGCCTGTAGAGCACACTGGGACAAGGGATTGAACCCACAACCTTTTGGTTTACAGGACGTCGCTCCAACCAACTGAGCCACCCGGCCAGGGCAGCATACAGTTTAATTTAATGATAGTATATGATGCACTATCCTCAAAGGGAAATCTAGAGAAGACGGCACATTATTCACACCCCTGGCAAAGCACAGAGGTTCAGCAGTGTCTGCCTATTACACACGTGCTCAACTAGCCTCCACCCAAGCAGACAGCCACCAGCCATTCATTCATTCATTCATTCACTCAATCATTCTGCAAACTTTTTGTAAGTTTTGTCTGTGTGCCAAATACTGAACAAATACTATGAACATGTTAATACAATACAGTCCTAGTCTTAAAGAAGAGAATTTGAGACAATATTAAATTAAAATGTCACATAGTAAACACAAAAATTGTTATTATACGTATGTAAGAGGCAGAAGGAAACTTAAAACCAGGTAGGAGGCATAAGGGAAGGCTTTACGGGAGGTGAATTAATAGGTAAATACTAGTTATCTAAATAAAGAGGAGACAAAATATTGTGGGGGGAAATTTCTGCTTCAGTAGAAAATTTCACTGTCAGCATACTTTTCCAGGTTATCTCATTCTAACCTTGCACTGGGCTATTTTACACCTTTATAAATTATAGTTAACTTATAACAGTGCAAAATAATACCTATTAGACATGCAACACTGTCTCCCAGAGTTCCAACTGACTTCCCTCTCCTGCCAGGAAAGGGGCTACGTCTGCCTCTGTTTGCATCACGTTTCACGATCCCTGATTTATAATCAGATCTTCTCTTTGGATTCTCTCTTGCACTCGTTATAACATTGTACTGGCTCCCTCATTTATGAGTTAAATTTTTAATATGTGTTCATTTTAAATCTGCATGAGGGTCACGGTTTTACCTGTTTTTGAAAATGATTCTTTAACAGTATGTTCCATAACGACAATACTGTAAGGACAAATGAGGACCTGTGAGGAGCATGATGGGCTCTGAAAACCACAGGAACGGAGGTCTTGAGGAGTAAAAGATAATCCTGTTAATGTCGTCTCCCAACTGTCAAGGAAACAGCCATTAGAATTCAGGAACAAAGTGCTGCTACCATCCACAAAATGTATTAAATCATTCTTTTTCCTCACTTAAGAAATAAGAGCTACAATGAGATCCTCCTCCTAGAAATCAAGAATTGCTAGCGTCAAATGTGATTTCACAGGTTTCGGTTCTATTTACTGTCATTATCGTGATCCTGTAGGAAGATAACTTTCATATTGGGAAGACCCTCTGAGTATCCATAATGAAAATTTTCTGCTCTCAGGATAAACAGGGGCCTAGCCGTTCTCTCTGCCGCGTTTATGAATCAGCAGAGCAGCACGGGACCGTCAACCGCAGCGGAGTGAGAAAAAATCGGAAACCAAGAAGAGGCTTTAGAAAGAAAAAAGTTGCTCTGTATTTTAAAATATTTTAATCTATTTTATGAGTTCGAGTATCAAAGTTTTCTCTTATATTCTGAAAATAAATGTTACGCTTTCTTTCTTAGGGACAGAAATAACCTCTGATTGGTGGGTGGTTTGTAATAAACATAGGTTTCAGATCCATCAACAGAACAGTAGTATCTTGACTCTTAAATGGAAGTGCATAATTATAATGTATATTTTTTCAAAACAGTATTGATCAGCTGCCTCCTGCATGCCCCCTCCTGGGGACAGTATTTTTTTTCAAACCACTGAGTCAAATCAGATACAATCAAATCAGTCCAGTGTTCACCCCCAGAGTCAGCAGTAGAGTGATGACTTACCAAAGCTGGGGTCCTGGATGTCAGCTTCTCCAACCAGGAACGGCAGCCAGCCTCCCCGTGAACAGCCAGAGCGCGAAGGGCCCGTATGAGGCTGCGGCCTAGGGCTGGATTCGGACGTGAAAGGACTGACATGTTCTACGTTCCTGTATTTAAGGCCGAAGCAAGTCCGTGATGAACGTCCATCCACCAGGATGGCCCAAGTCTACATGGGAAGGAGGGAGGGGCGAGGTCACAGGCTTCCCTGAAGAAATGGACTTGAGGTGGTCAATGGGGGGCCGTGAGAGACAAACAGGGGCGACCCGCCGGCGCCTGGGGGGAGCTGAGGAACTGGCAGTGAAGAAGTTTGTTTACTGGATGCAGGAGCCCTGACACCGCTATGACCGAGAATCGAGTTGTTACATCTGCGTCAGGCATACCCTTTCCAACCACGGGATGTCACGCGCTGTTCAATTCCTCTTAGAGAAACAGAGGCCCTGGCCGGTGCGGCTCAGTCGAGTGTGCGCTGTCCCTTGCACCAAAGGTGGCCGGAACTGATCGACGTTTCGCTCTCACATCAATGTTTCTTTCTCTCTCCCCCTCTCCCTTTCTCTCCCTCTAAAAAATTAATTAAAAATCTTTTTTAAAAAGGATAATTTAGAAAAATAACTTGTTAATAATGCTTACTTATAAGACATGGATAGGCAGTGAAATTGCTTTCTGTTTCATTGGATTTGTGCAGTCACTTGGATAATCAAGTAATTTCTATCTGTATCACCTTGAAATTATTAGCAGTAACGAAGAATAAAGACTTAGAATGTTATAATTAAAGGTTGAAAGAGGCACAGCTAACTTGTAAAATATTAACCCTGACAGATGCTTTCTAGAGAGTATCTGCTGTACAACACCCATTCAGATATTTAATTAAAGTCCCTGGTCCACCTCGCACAGGTCCAGGGGAACATCAGGGCTTCATTTTCCAATATGACTTCACACTAATGCACGTGTGCACTCAGTCGAAACAATTTTACCTGACAAAAGGTAGCATTAAGGAAGGCTGATGATAGCATGTATTTAAAGGGGACAGGTCTGCCATGGCGGACACCTGGAAATATTTTGTGGATAATGAGTGTGGCTGGGTGGAGATCCTATGTTTTCTTCAGCTTTTTTAAAAGTAATATGTGAACATCTACATATTAACTTCCATTTTGTAACCAGATATTGCTGGGGATTTTCCAAATTTCCAGATTTAATTTCTACCTTTACCTAAAATACAGGCTACTTTAAAAAAAAAATTTTTTTTAATTGATTTTTAGAGAGAGAGGAAGGAAGAGCATGAGGGGAACATCGGTCTGAGTGCAGAACACTGAGCATCTGCCTCCTGGGGACCGAGCCCACAACCCGGGCACGTGCCCTGACCGGACCCGAGCTGGGAACTCTTCCGTGCACAGGGCGATGCCCAGCCAGCCAGGCCACACCGGCCAGTGCGATACAGGCTACTTTTAATCACCGACGTCCCTGCATCAATGCCTTCAAGTCCCCCTCTTCCTAATGAGCTGAACCTCAGAACCTCAAAGGTTGTATTCTAAACCTCCTTGGTTCTTACACAAACCTATTTTTGCAAACTTATCTTCCGTTTATTTCTTTTATATTCATTTTTCCCCTCCCTGCCCCCACTTCCCCAACTTGGCAGGGAAAATCCCCGCTATGCTGCATGGATCCACTCAGATTCCAATTCTCCGCCACACTTTCCACTCCCATCAGCCCGATGCCAGACTGCACTGCTCTGCACCTCATGGCACCTAAGATTTGAACAGTACTTGCTGGTTTTGTTATCAAATTAGTATTATTGCCTCACCTTCGGTGCATATTGAAATTAATATTTTGTGTTCTTTTAAAGAAAAAGTTGCTTGCTTCCAAAATGGAAAATCGAATCTTGTCCGTGCGAGGTTTTGGCACATACATACCTCTCTGGGACATTTCCTGTGTCAGTTTCCTTCTCCGTCTCCTTCCACTATGACACTTCCACTTACACGTACATCTTTACCTGGAGCTCCCACACGTCATACAGGTGCCGACTCTTCCCCTCACTTGGCTATAAATCGTAAAATCCAGAGCCACGCACACTGTGGCCGAGAGACCTTCACAGGCCTCGGTGCCCTGCCTGCCTCCTGAACCCTCCCCCTCCCGCCATCCTTCGTTGAACTCAATCATTGTTAGTGTCAACATTATCGCCGCTTCCATTTTCTGTGATATTTCCTGACTGAAGAAACAAGCAAAGGTCTGGTGCAGCCAAACAGCCTCATTTTCTGCCCTAGAATGAGCCTCTCTCCTAATCTTTTTCTAAGGGACGCCTCCGGCTGCCCTCCCAGGGAGCCTTTCTCCTGTAGAACAATCAGCCTGCAGGCAAGGACTTAAGTAAAGTGCTGTTCTGTTTTCCTTCTGATCCCTGAAAACACCCCTGCCAATCAAGAAAGAACAACTCCTAAAATTACACCACTGTCACAGTCCCTGCTTAAGATTTCAAACCAGGGTTTATATCCAAGGGCAGTTTTTTCAAAGGAAACACTCTTCAGAGGGGTCTTTTGCCAACAGAGGGATGCTCCATTGTTTGCCGAGGTGGTTCTTTAGTTCCCAAAGGCAGATCATAGCACCTCCCGAGATGGCACAAGCCTCCTTCAGATAATTAAATAAGCCACTGGAAGTGCCAAAATGCCCCAAAGTCCTAATTAGCTCATTACATGTCAATGTTAATTAATGATTTTGAAGGTTACCATCTTACTGCAGGGCCATCAGAAAACCAATCTGCCTTTTGGCTCCCAACTAGTGTGCAAGAAGATGCATTTGCTTTATTTTCTTTAATTTAAAAAAAGTTTTATTAATGACGACCAAGGAAACCTCTGAAATGGGTCTCCTGTGTGGGCCCCAGCAGCTAACACAGGAAGGCAGGTAGACCTCACAGGAGAACGCCGGATTGACAGCTCTGAGCCGAGCACAGTAACTCTTCCGAAGCACCTCAGGGAAGTCATAAGGTTGTCAGAAACCAGAACGATTATTCTAAAATAAGATATAGGTACAAATGGACTTATTATATTTCTTCCGCCTTCCAAACATCATATGGCAGGGTAACTACAACCATTAACCTAACAGTCATCATTTATTAATCCCTTACTACGTGCCCAACACACACGCAGAAACATACGAAAATCATTTAATCCCAACTACTCTGCAAAACAGGCAAGATCACACGGCCGACAGTGACAAGGGCTGTGAAACACGGCTCAGCTGGGTTCTCAGGACCTTTCTTCACCAAGCCCGGCTGACACCAAACCCGGCTGACACCAAGCCCGTCTTCGAGAGCCCGTGGCTGAGCTCCACGTAAATTCTAGTCGAGGTTCATACAATACTTTCAGGAGCTCAGAGCTCCCTTTTTCCAACCAGGAAGAGCAGCTAAGAACAGAGGCGGGGCCTCACAACACCTAAGCATCAGGACAAGGGTTGGGGGGTAGAGAAGGGGGGGCGCTGACCTCAGGGTATGATGCTAATTTGCACTGTCACCACACAGCGGGGAGAGCTCCCAAATGCTTCAGTCACTACTTTCTTTCCTCTTTCTCATCTATTCACAAGCAACTATTGTTTTTAAATATGTTTCTTAATTGATTTGCCAGAGGAAGGGAGAGGGAGAAACAGAAATGGGGGTGAGAGGGTCATTGATCGGCTGCCTCCTGCATGCCCCCCACGAGGGATGGACCCCGCAACCCAGGCACATGCCCCGACGGGAAGGGAACCGGTGACCTCTCGGTGCCAGGGACGAGGCCCAGTTCACTGAGCCACACTGGCCGGGCACAAGCAACGATTAAGCACCTCATACGCAGAGATCATCCTGGCTAAGCAGAATAAAGTTGCAGATTTTAAGAAGTGTTGGGATGAGAAGTTGAGTTTTATGTATTTTCATCTCCCTCATTTTGGGGAGTAAGACTCTTGAAGAACAGAAGGCAAATGCAAGTAACCTGAGGTGGCGAAGCATATGGATTAGGAATGTACTTGGATGCAAGTCACCGAAACTCGGACTCCCCCTCGGGGTTGGCTTTGACTCCTGTGGGCAGGGGCTGGAGGGAGCAGAAGCCGAGGGGAGCCTGGCCTGCACAGTCTTTCAGGTCCAGATGAGCTGCGTAACCACAATTCTAGACACAGCATCCGCATTTAAGGCAAGAAGCAAAAAAAGTGGAGAAGAGGCAGGAAAACAGAATTCCATTTACTAAACATCATCCTATGACAAACCGCATTATAATGGAAGCTGAGAAAAACCTTTGCCAGCTGTTTCCACAGAAGCCAGCCAGAGCGAGGTTGACGGATCCTGCGTGGGACCAGAGTCCAGCACACGCTGCTTCCCCGGCCCTCACCCCGGAGCCTGGACGCTGGGTCAGGTCTCGGACTTAACGTGGTGACCTCCCTTCCCTGCCGCTACCTCCTGACTGCCCCTCTCTCCTCCTCTTGTCCATGTCCCTACTCTGGGAGCTTTCCCTTGGCCTGAGTGAGGGGGCACAGCTGCCTGATTGGAGGCCCTGTAAGTCTGCCTCTTTCCAAAATCTAATGTGCAAGACAGACAGCAATCCCGCATCCAGACAGCAGGACAGCCGCGTCAGCTCAAGTCCCACCTCATGCCTGGATGGGCAGTTTGTTTTGAATTTGAATTGTACGCCACTAAAAACATTAGCAAGAGAGTGCCAAGACCCAAGGAGCATTTAAATATGGTGATGTAGCTCACTCTCCTCATATTATTCTTTAATGCACAGAAGAAAATTGTCTGATATGACAGAAACATCACTTTGAAATCTGAGGAAGAGTTGACAATCTTTAAATTCATCCTTTCAAACATAGTTAAAAACTATTCCCCTGGAGAAGAAACACCCTGAGAACTGTAATGCAAATAGCTCCCCAAAAAGTTGTGCAGGACCCAGATGACCTCGCTGACCTCCAAAAGGCTGGGGAAACAAAAGCCCATAATTGGAATAAAAGAATATTAATAAATATTTAACTTTCAGTAATGTGTCTTTTACTTTATACTTTGCTTGGCTTTCTAAAGCATGTTTCTATTCAGATGCTGAATCCTGTATAAGTAGATAGCAGTCAGGTAACTTCAACTGCTTGTATGTGGTCTTCCAGGACCACAGCCCTGAAGAGTCACAAAGGACACAGACAGCCCAGATGGTATTTACAAAGAAGTCTTGTACTGTTCCAGTTGTTCTTGTGAAAACCAACTTATTTTATTATTATTATTTTTTTTTTTTAATCCACAACTGAGTATTTTTTTCCATTGCTTTTCAGAGAAAGTGGAAGAGAGACAGAAAAAGAGAGAGAGAAACATCGATGTGAGAGAAACACATCCATTGGTTGCCTCCTGCATGTGCCCCAACTGGAGCCAGGGATGGAGCCTGCAACCAAGGTACGTGCCCTTGAGCAGAATCGAACCCGAGACCCTTCAGTCTGAGGGTTGACGTTCTAACCACTGAGCCAAACCAGCCAGGGTATCTTATTTAAAGTCATTAACTGCTCAGTGAATAAACAGAAATAATATCCTGAAACAGGAGGCTGATACCTGGATCCGAGACATTTAGACATTAAAACAAGCACATTCAAAAATGAAGAGCCGCAGAATAATACAGATGATTTCCAACATTTTACTTGAAAGTAGATTAGCAGCTCTTTTGCCTAGAAACAGATTTGAACAATGTATGAGTACTGTATTTTATTTTTTTATTGCAAACATTAAGATTATTATAAAAACAATGACTAATAATATCTTACCAAACTTGTAAAAGTGTTCTTAATCGCAGGCTTTGCTCTTTTCAGAAATATGATACTGGAGACTGATTAGTCTTCTTTTACGAACACCTCACCCCTCTTCCAAAATGGACTTCTTATTGTCATCGTTGTTGTTGCTTTTGGAGATATCAAGAACCAAAATAAACCCCAAAACAATACATGAAAATGTTGTGTTCCAACCACTAATTAAACAAGAAATTATGAGTAAAAATATAAAATTAACTAAATAATTAGAGCATACAAATACGTCAAAAACAGGCTATCACTGTGATTTAGTTTCAAATTTGGCTCTGACTCTCTAAGAAGCCAAGCAAAACCTGCAACAGATCAGTTAACAAGTACCAGGAAAAAAAAAAATCAAAAGAACACTTTTCTCCGGCACTTATTTTTATTTATTTGTTAATTAAAGTTTATTATAATAAAATATAATTCAATATTATATTAGTTTTAGGTGTACAGCACAGTGATTAGACATTTATATAACTTATGAGATGATCCCCCCAATATGTCTATACCCATCTGACACATACACAGTTATTACAATAGTATTGCCTATATTCCCTGTGTTGTAAAATATATCCCCATGACTATTTTGTAACTGCAATTTCATAATTCTTAATTCCTTCACCTTTTTCACCTGGCCCTGCAAGCCCTCTCCCATCTAGCAAGCATCTGTTTGTTCTCTATATCTATGAGTGTGTTTTTGTTTTGTATGTTCATCTATTTTGTTTTTTAGATTTCACATAGGTGAAATCATATAGTTTCTGTCTATCTGATTTGTTTTACTTAGCATAATACCCTCTAGTTTCTCATGTTGTCACAAATAGTAAAATGTCATTATTTTTTATGGCCCAGTAACATTCCATTGTATATATGAACCAAACCTTCTTTATCATCAATCAATGGACACTTAAGTTGCTTCCATATCTTGGCTATTGTCAATAATGCTGCAATGAACACAGGGGTGCATATATCTTTTTGAATTAGTGTTTCGGATTTCTTCAGATAAATACTTAGAAGTGGGATTGTTGAGTCATATGGTAAGTCTATTTTTAAGGCTTTGAGGAACCTCCAAAGGTGGTATTTCATTGTGGTTTTAATTTGCATCTCTCTGATGATTAGTGGCCTTGAGCGTCTTTTCATTTGTCTATTGGCATCTGTATGTCCTCTTTAGAGAAATGCTTATTCAGGTCCTCTGCCCATTTTTAATAGAATCATTTGTTTATTTTGGTGTTAAGCTGAATGAGTTCCTTATATATTTTGGATATTAAGCCCTTATCCAATGTTATCATTGGCAAATATCTTCTCCCATTCTGTAAGTTGTCTTTTTGTTTTGTTGATGGTTTACTTTGCTGTGCAAAAACTTTTTAACTTGATGTAGTCCCATTTGTTTATTTTTTCTTTTGTTTATGTTTCCTGAGGAGATATGTGAGAAAAAATATTGCTAAGAGCATTGTCAGAGAGTTTATTGCCTATGTTTTCTTTTAGGGGTTTTATGGTTTTTGAGTCTTACATTTAAATCTTTAATCCATTTTGAGTTTATTCTTATACATGGTGTAAAAAAGTGGTCTAGTTTCATTTTTTGCATGTATCTGTCTAGTTTTCCCAGCACCATTAATTGAAGAGACTATCTTTACCTCATTGTATGTTCTTGCCTCCTTTGTCACAGATTAATTGACCATATAGGTGCGGGTTTATTCCTTAGCTCTCTATTCTATTCCATTGATCTATGTGTCTGTTTTTATGCCAGTACCATACTGTTTAGATTACTATTGCTTTGTAATATAGTTTGATATTAGATTAGCACTTGATTTTTTAAAAAGAATCTTTCACATATTGAAATACAATTGTAGAAGACAATGACCATAATATTTTCACAACAGAAGCATTACCCTGTTTCATATGGCTCTTTCTTTCAATGGCCTTGTAATAATAGCTCAATAAAGATGATTTTGCAAGGAGATATACCACGTGGTTCAAATAAGTAAACTGTGGTAGCCCAACAGTCTGACAACCTTTGTTTATAGCAGAGACCGTAATATAGTCAGTATCTCTATGAGACTTTTACATTTGCTTTGGGAAAAAACACAAACAACTACTCCAACAAATACTTTAATAGAAGGACCATATGGGGGTTAAAATATCTTTCTCTTCCTGTAAAAACTTGATCATCTCATGGACACATGTTAGGATGGGGACCACAGGGATTTTCTTGTGTGTGTGTGTGTGTGTGTGTGTGTGTGTGTGTACAGCTGACCAGTTGGTAGGGAAGGGTAAAGAGGGCTTTCTATGACAGAAAAAAGCCTGAAGTAAGTGCTGGGAGGAAAGACTTGGAAGCTTCTATATGATCCAAATCAACTCACCTATCGAAAAGGAAAATTATATCAAATAACAAAGTAAATAGACTAAAGCCCAGAAATAAGATATTACAAAAAAAGAATTAGAAATTGCCAATATGCTCATTAAACAATCTCTGATTCTCTTGGGAATCTAAGAAGTCCAAATTCAAATGAAACACAATTTTTCACCCATTGATTTAACAAGACTTAAAATCTTAATTTAGTATTGGTGAGGTTTCAGGGAACAGGCGGGCTCATACCCTGCTAATGGAAGCATGGACTGAAAATACAAGTTTTCTGGAAGGAAAGATCATAATAAATAAGAAAAGTCTTTAAATATGTATGTCCTTTGTCTACTAAGCTTTTAGCTACTAAGAAATGACTATAAATGAATTATCCCAGGCATATACACATTTAAATATATGTAAGAATAAAATGCTCTAAATTGCCCATATATCCCAAAGTAGCACACTGGTTAAAAGTTTTCAAAGTACAACGTATACCGAAATTCAATATTACAAATATATGACATCGAAAAAAATCAGATAAGGTTTGAGTAATTCTTACATTTTGTGTCTGACATAATCTGCATTTTTACCTTTAATAATAAACATTATTCCTTCTAATATCAAAAGGTTCTTAAAATTAACTCTGAAAGCAAACAATTGAGTAAAGTTAGAAATAGCTTTTCCAATATTAATTTTTAATGTAAGGATTTTTTGATTGAGTTAAGCTGTTTGAAATGACATCATAAAAACTACTGAGACTAAAAATGGTTTACTTTTAGACATATCTGAACATTTTCAAAGACAGCTGGAAATGTCCTTGCAAATTATCATTGTTGATCCTTATAAATCACATGTTCAGTTGTTTCACTTAACACCGAACAGATTGGAAGATACTGTGCTCCAGCCTCAGGCTGTTCGAGGAAGCTCCAAATTACAGTAATTACAAATTTCACCTCTCTGAAATAAATTAAGAATTGGAATGATAAAGACTGTCTCATCTGATAGGCTTTGAGGAGATTATACCCCTGAAGAGGGCTGAATAGCTGGATTTAATGTGAGGAGGGAATTAGAGATCTTTCACCTTTGAATCTTCCCTCATTGTTCAGATGAGAAAACCTCAGCCCAGCCAGGGAAAGTGAAGGAATAGCTTAGAGTGAAGGTCACGGCTGGGACTGAACCTTTATTACCTGGGTTAATCCTCTTATATGTAATTCTTATAACAATGGTCCCATAAGCACTATCTAAGGCAGCACTTTCCAATAAAAATACAATGATAGCCACCCATGTAATTGTAAGTTTTCTGGCAGCCACATTAAAGAAAAAAGAATAAGTGAAATTAATTTTAATAATATATTTTACTTAATACAATATACAAAAGTATTATTATTTCAACCTGAATTCAATATAAAAAATGAAATGAACTTTTACAACTTTTTTTTTTTTTTTTGGTACCAAGTGTTTGAATGTCAACGTGGCTTTTGTACTTACAGTGTGTCCTGAGCGTGGGTTAGAAAATTTTAAGTGCCCAATGGCCAGTGGCTGGTAGCTCCGCTATTAGATGATGCAGACCTAAGGCATAGTTGATTTTATGATTTTCCTCCCCCAAAAGGTCACATCCAGTAATACTTTAGTTCTCAACTTAAAGACAGGAAACTTCATAAGGAAATTCTTTGAAGAAGCTACACCAATAATGAAGAAATACCACAAATGCCGGGGTGTACTGTGAAATGGGCAGTGCCTTTCCTGCACTGGCTGTTAACTTTAAAAATTAAAATATTCTCTCAGCATGAAATAATGCTGATTCAATGAGGACGTACTGAAATTTCAATCTGCTTATCTAAAACCTACAGGCCTTCCCCCCATTATATTCCCGGGTGCCTTCTGCAAGATAGGACTGTCTCCTCCTCAATCTAGGGATACTTTCATTCAGCTTCTCATGTTAATTAGCCCTTGACCTCCAATCTCCCCAACCAGATTACAATCCCCTTGATAAACCTGGATCGCCACTTGCTTATCTAACTCTGAATACTGGAAAGTAGCCCCAGCACACTGGGGCTCACAGAACTTTTTACCAGGTGGCTAAATACATCAGTGATGCCTATTCAGAAGTCCATGCTCTCTTTCAGAAAGTACTATACGAAATTAAAGCAGGAAAAAACAATTGAAAAAACAGCCAATGTAAACACTGCAGATTTCTAACTAGACTCAAAAGACAAGAATTTAGGGAAAAGCCACAGATCAGGAATCACATGACACTGCGTCCAAGCATTATCTAAACTTATTCCTTCAAATCACGAAGACTTAACCCTAAGTCAAAGGAAGCACAAATACGCGCCCACGCACAGGCCCCAACAGCTTATTAGAGTTTCAGTAAACAACCCCATCAAGCTGCTATAAAATCATCTTCTTGTTGTCCGGACTCAACAACAAATTACTGCTTCAATGCTTGGTAATCAGAGTAGCAAACCTCCCGAGGATTCAATGAATGAATCAGAGATTCTTTATTATTCGTGAACAAAGTTACATTCGGCTTTAGAAATAGTTCTAGAAGGTGGGACTATTCAGGTGCATTTTGACTGACGTTCTGCTAGGCCAATGCTATCAACTACAAAGCTAACTCCTGCTTAAACATTTCTGCCTAATTTCTGTTCCTTGCTAAGATAGGAAATGACCTGTAAGCAAATTTCTCTACTTGATTTTCCCAGGAAAAATTAGTTTATTTTGGAGCTGTGGGTGAAAATCTCATTTTAGCCTTTAATAGTTTAGGCTTATTTAGGCTGTCTTTTTGGTATCATCTCTGGCAACTGACTTAATTCCCAGACCAAGAGTTTCGGAGTGTGTGGTAAAAGCATCTAGAAATCAATAGTGTCCATGTCCCTCCGTCGCAGGCGGCCTCGCTTCCCTTCCCACAGTGTGGGAGCTCATCAGCACTGAGGTTCCACTTGCTGCACTTCTAAATTGATTGGAAATGCCCTGGCCCAGAGGTCTGGTGGCAGTGTGCCAACTTAAAGGCTCTCTCACCACAGGGCTCACAGCTCCCACTGCAGTCAGTCAAGAAGGCCATTTCAAAGGCACTGGTCTGTGTCCTGCAATCGAGGGCTAACAGTCTTCCTAGGACTGGTCCACGTTTTACTTCCTCAAAATTGTCAAAGAAAAGCCACTGGAATTTCTTCAGGGGCCTCACCTTGTTCCTCTCCCACAAAGATGCAAGGACACTGCCCTTACCACCAGCAGAGCTGGAAGTGTCAGTGTCTTAAAAGCTGTAAGAAACGAAAGTCCACCACATTATAGAATTTGTTAAGTGTTGAAGTCACACTTCCAATATGAATGATAAATGATCTATAAAGTCTTAGGAGAATGGATCAGTCTTTAGAGCACAATGATGCCATTAATACTGAGAGGCAGCATAGCTCTGCAGAATGTACTAAACCAATGGTCAGAGACACAGAGGGGCACCTGATTCTTGGAATCCTGAACAGGTCAGTTAACCTCTGTGAGGCTCAGTTTCTTGAAGACCATGGGTGTTAACCAGTTTAGGATAATAGCTGTGTTTGAAGATCTGATAAAAAATCTCTTCTTGGAAATTTTACTGGGATCATAGAAACCTCCCTATCCCCAAATCCTTCCCAGACCCAAGTCAAGAATTCCTATTATCGATACCAAAACTCTGGAGCCCATCCCTAGAATGCAGGCTCTGTGAGAGCAGGGTATGTCTCCAGAGCCCAGGACAGTTCCTGACATCCAGTGGGTACTCAAAGGTATTTGATGGATATCAATAAATAAAAGAATGGTGAAATTTTTGAAAGATAAAAGATGGTTTATATGAAAGAGACTTGTACATTGCAAAATATATTACTATTTTTGTTAAAGTAACTGCAAGAAACATCTTATGCTGCTCTAAGTGATGCTTACAGTAAAACATATCATTACAACTTATACATTTCCAAGAGGTGTAACTTTTTCTGCAAACCTGAAATTTTTTAAGTTTATATTTGCACTCCAATGCAAATTTCTTCCTTTGAAAATCTGTATAAATATCAGTAAATTAATGAACATTAAAGCTACCATCAAGAAATCCTGCTCTTCACCTTTTATGTCCTACCTGATTCTAATGATACCATTTTTGTCAAACTTGGAGGTCTGCCAAAATGTCAAAGTTGAACATATAATTATCCTCTAATATGAGACTATTCAGTCAACAAATTCAATTGCTTGTAATCTCCAAAAGTCTCCCACCTGAGTTCCCCACCATTTATTTTCCATGATTATGCCTCACCTTTGACCTTCATTATCTTTCATTTGAAAACATAAAAGTGTCTCTCACACCCATTAGAACAGCTACCATCAAAAGCATAAAAAAAAATAACAAGTGTTCACAAGGATGTGGAACAACTGGACCACTAAACTGTACCCGTAAAATGATCAAGATGGTAAATTTCATATCATGTATATTTTACCATAATAAAAGAAAAAATATGTGAACAAATAGTTCGTCACATATATGACTGGCAAATAACTACAGAAAAAAAAATGTTAAATATTTTTTAAACTGTAGAAGTGTCCTTAACATTTTCCATTCATCTTTCTTGAAGCATAAATTTGATTATGTGATTTCCTACTTAAAAATTAAGATTTGTTCTGTGCCTACATTTTGAGAAAAACTTTGAAATAAGGCAACTGCCTTTGTTTCTCTGGCCTTAACTCACTTAGCCTGGCTTCTCCCATCTTACACTCTACGTTAAACTCACAGATAAAAACCTGAGGTTCAGAAAAATTCCATTATTTACTCAGTGTCATATAGCTGGGGAACGGTGAAGATAGGATTCGTTCCCAGGATTTATTTTCACACAGTATTATTCTCAAATCTATATTGAACTATCAATAATCAATTCACCAAGATCTTTCCTGAGAAGAACTATAGAAGGCTGTTACAAGAAATGACATGTTTCAAAGCACTGCCTTCAAAATCTTGTGACAGATTAATCTGGTGATACATTAATCAACTGTCATACTCTCTTTTTCTCAGAATCCAAGTGAAAAATTTTACATTTTCTTTTCTCATATTTTAAGGCAATGCTAACTACAGCATTACTGTCCCCACCTGGAAGTAAGTGTCTCAAACCATATGATTGTTCAAATGCAGACTCGAAGAGAGAGAAACTTCTGACACCATACTGAGAAATATACTTGACTTAGCCCGGCCGGGCGTGGCTCAGGGGTTGAGCATCGACCTAGGATCCAGGTGATCGGGGTTCGATTCCCGGTCAGGGCACATGCCCAGGCTGCGGGCTCAATCCCCAGTTGGGGGTGTGCAGGAGGCAGCCGATCAATGACTCTCTCATCATTGATGTTTCTATCTCTCTCTCTCCCTCTCCTTTTCTCTCTCTAAAATCAATAAAGATATATTAAAAAAAAAAAAAAAAAACCAGAAAAGAAATATACTTGACTTAGAAAAATAGACTGATTCCTACATTTCCTATTTATGGATTAGAGATCCCAAAAGCGTGCAGGAGAATCCATTCTCTTCATTTACATGGAACTCACACTGTCCTTTCTCTCCTATTTTTTATCTCTGCTCCTCACCGACCAGTCTGAGTATTCAACTTTCTAGGGTCTCTCCAGTTTCTCCCTCTCTTCTCCCTCTGACATGCTATTTCTAAGCCCCTCTTCATAAATCTCAGGTTTCACACTGCAGGGCCTTTGGTCCAAAGTTCCCCTTCTGCCCTGGAGGAGGAGGGTCTCCTCCCTGCCTAAACTTGCAACCTTCATGCTACTTCTGTCAGGTTGTAGATCAGCTCCATCCAAACGGTCATGTCTCATCCCCAGCACTAGGCCAATTTTTCAATCCAGATCGTTCTTGCTTGCATTGTGGTCCTAGGCAAAGCAAATAATTCTCTGTGGTGCATATGATTTATGTAAGGATTATGTGAGATAATTCATGAAAAGTTACTTAGAATGATGCCTGGCCCATGGGAGCTCAATAAACACTGTTATTATGTCTAGCTATTCTATCATGCTTTGTTTCTTTTAAGGAGGCACTTTCAATTGCAGAGAGAACAGAGATGTTAAAAAACAAAACAAAACACAAAACCCAGCTATGAAGAATATGCAATGGGAAAAGTACAGTTTCTTCAATGAGTAGTGATGTGAAAACTAGACAGCCTCATGCAAAAAAATGAAACTGAACCCCTATTTTACACACAAATTAACTCAAAAGGGATTAAAGACTTGAATGTAAAATATGAAACCTCAAAATTCCTAGAAGAAAACATGGTAAGTTTCTAGACGTTGGTCTTGACAATGATTTTTTTGGATCTCACAGCAAAATCAAAGGCAAAAGAAAAAATAAATAAGTGGGACTACATCAAACCAAAGCTTCTGTACAGCAAAGTAAGCCTAAAGCTTCTGTACAGCAAAGTAAACCACCAACAAAATGAAAGGGCAACCTACCAAATGAGGGAAAATATTTCTAAATCCCATATTTAATAAGGGTTTAATATCCAAAAAATATAAGGAGTTCATACAATTCAACAGCAAAGAAACAAACAATCTGATTAAAAAATAGGCAGAAGATCTGACTACACAGTTTTCCAAAGAAAACATTACAGATGGCTGAGAGGTACATAGAAAGATCCTCAACATCACTAATCATCAGGGAAATGCAATTCAAAACCACAATGAGATATTCCTTCACACCTGTTAGTAAGGCTTTTATCAAAACAACAAGAAATAAGTTTTAGCAAGATGTGGAGGGAAAAAAAGTCTTACAAATTTGTTGGTGGGAATATAAACTGGTGCAGCCACTATGAAAACAGTATAAAGTTTCCTCAAAAATCGAAAATAAAAATAGAATTGCCATGTGATCTAGCAATTCCATTTCTGGTTATTTATCCAAAGGAAATAAAAACAGTAACAAAAAAAATATATGTGCATCTCCATGTTCACTGCAGCATTATCTACAAGACATGGAAACAACCTGTCTATTGATAGATGAATGGGTACAGAAAATGTGAGATACATACACACAGACACACACACACACACACACACACACACATATATTCCCAAAAATGTATACAAAAGTTAACAGCTCAATTTTGAAAATTCAATGTATTTTAATAAGCACTGCCTTTATAATTATTCCAAGTGTGTGTATACATTTGGGGGGACATTCTATATTTAATGGAATACTATCCAGACATAAAAAATGAAATCTTGCCATTTGTATCAACGTGGATGGACCGTAAGAGTATTACGCTAAGTGAAATAAGTCAGACAGAGAAAAATAAATTACCATATAATCTCACTTAAATGTAGAATCCAAAAAAACTCCAAAACCTAATTTGTAGATACAGAGAACAGACTGACAGTTGATGGGGGGTTGAGGTGGGAAAGATGGGTGAAGTTAGTCAAAAGGTGCAAACTTCCAGTTATAAAATAAACGTCATGGAGATATGACGTATGGCACGGTGGCTGTAATTAATAATACTGCACTGTATATTTGAAAGTTGCTAAGAGAACACATCTTAAAAGTTCTCATAATAAGAAACAAAACTGTAACTATGTGAGGTGAGGATGTTATTTTGGTTATTATTTGTCAATATATCCAAGCATTAAATCCTTATGTTGTAATATAATGTTATATGTCAATTATGTCTCAATTTAAAAAACAAAAACAGCCTGGCCGGGCGTGGCTCAGTAGTTGAGCATCGACCTAGGATCCAAGAGATGGAGGTCGGATTCCCAGTCAGGGAACATGCCAGTGTTGTGGGCTCGATCCCCAGTAGGGGGTGGGCAGGAGGCAGCCAATCAATGACTCTCTCTCACTGATGTTTCTCTCTCTCTCTCTCCCTCTCCCTTCCTCTCTCTGAAATCAATAAAGATATATTTAAAACAAACAAACCAACCAACCCTAGCTCTGCCTAGTTCAGTGAGACCTGATCCTACCTTGGGCATGTCCCTTAACTTGTTTGGCCTCAGTGTCTTTGTTGTTAAAGAGGTATCCCAATACCTTTAGCAGAGGGATGGATGCTGTGGGGTTCACATGGACAAAAGGGTACAAAGCAAATGTCCCTGAGCCCATCACAGAGGAGCTGCCCGGGCTATATATCAAGTAGCTCTAAGAATTACCAAGCCGCAAAGGATTGCCCTTCTTCTCTAAACTCCTAAAGAACTAATATCCTTTACCCGCCCTAGTGATCTTCTGCTCTCCCCCTTCTCTCCAACAAAGGGAACAGTGTTAGGAATGTAAATGCCTAAGGACCATTGCTGAGGCATCTCTGAACATCACCAACACATGCTATTAAGGTGAATATGGTTTATTTATATAACTTTTCATCTGAGATCAAAAGCAAGAAAAAAATAGTATTTTTCTTATTCTTTTAAGGGGCATAGGGAATTCGATATATTTTAAAATCAAATTTATATAAACATACATAACATTAAAAACATGTAATTACATGTAGTATAAATAAGAATATTAGAGAAATTGAGAATTCAAAAAGTCTAGAAATACTGTTACTGTCAATAATAAAAAAAAAAATCTTGTTTAAAAAAGTCCAAAATCTGACCTTGCACAGGGAAAAAATATATATATAACTTACAAAGTTAAATTTCTGAAAGTGGTTCACTGAAACATTTTGACTAGCATTAATACTTAAATTCTCTGAATTTATATTAAAAATTCATACACAAGTGAACAAAGAAAATAAAACTTGCCAATACCTGCCATCTATTTTCCCATTGGCTGTAACTGTGTGACCTCTGACCCCGTAAAGAAAGAAAATGCTGAGGACCATCAAGGTCAGGAAAAGGCTCACACCACTCCACTGAGAAGGACATAGGAGGCGTCCACCTCATGGGTTCAAGATCAGTTTGCCCTGCGTGAGGCCCGCCGGTTCGGAGCACTGTTACTATTACCCGTCTGGCACAGATAAGACCAGTCCAGTCTCCAAACAGAACAAGCTCACTAGCTGCTTTTTGGAAGCTGGAGGACATAAGAAGGTCAGATGTCCCAAGAAGGGGTTATACTTTGAAACTGAGAGGTTTCTGTTCATCAGGGAGGCCTAACAGCTCTTCCACAGCCACACCCGGGGAGGGGCTTGAGGCTGAGCTGCTCCCAGAGCACCTCCTGGGCTCTGCAACCCACCAGCCGAGGCGCCGGTGAGCCCTGGGATGAAGGCCTCTGAGTCCCCCAGCCAGTGGGGAGCAGGCGGGGCTGCTCCCAAAGTATCTGCTCCAACAAACGGCCATCTGTGGTCACACCTTGGGAAACGGTGGCACCAAGAAGCAAGTTTCATTGATGAAGTCACTTGTGGAACTTCTGCTTAGGGACAGCCTCTGGGGGCAGCAGGCACTGCAGACCCGTCACCAGCAGGGTGGGAACCGCTCTAAGGAGCAGCGGACTGTTTCATGAATGAGCACCACAAAGGGCAGGTGCTGCGTAAACTAAACACATGTTCATAAATACCACGCCCTCTACATGAACAGAAAGTATCAACAATCTGGAGCAAATATAGTAACTTACATTTTCAAACCATATCATAATTTGCAGAAGCACTCTCACAACCACGTCCTGATTCATTTCCGCCATTAAGCCTGGAAGAGGGAGAGGGGGCTTTCAAAGTTGGGTGACAGAGGGCTGGGTGGGAGGAGATCCGCTTGTACACAGGAGGATGGCTGAGCTGCCTGCTGTCCCCATATTGTGCAGAGTCTGGACTGTAGCCGCCCAGAGACAACGCGGGGAATTGCGTGGATAGTCCTGGGGCCTTCTGCCTGGCAGCTTCCCGGGGTCAGTGAGCCTGCTCCTTCCCCTCCAGAGGCCTCGACCTCCCTTTCCCCACCTCTGTTCACCCCACACATGCTGTCCCCCTCACCCCATCACGGATCAGGACAGTGCTGGTGGTGGCTGCGGCAGCTCTGCACCCAATTGCTGGGACGAAGCGGACATGGAAGCCCCCAGGCTGGGCCCAAGTGGTAGCCAGTGGCCCCCGTGACAGTGGCGCAGAGGCCCAGCCTGACCCCTCAGTGCAGCCTTCGGCCTGCAACTCAAAGTCAAGGCCAAACCCTTCATGCCCAATGCCCATGCGGCCTGGTTTCCAGGGTCCTTGCAGGCTGGCCTGGCTGCCCCTCCCCCAGCTGACTCCTCCGCCAACAACTCGGAATCCTCAGAGTGGGGGGATCCTTGGGAGATAGAAGCTCCCCAAAACGATGGAGGAGAAAGGGGAAACACGGAAACCCCAATCTCCATCTGCGCCACCAGGTGCTCCTAGAGAACACGTGAGCGTGGCATTCACTGGGCACGAAGATGCTGGCAAGTCATCCCCCGCAGGACAAAGAACGCGTCCGACGGCAATGGCTGACACAAGGACACTTGAGAAATATGAAAGAGAAGCCAAAGAAAAAACAGAGAAACCCGGGACTTGTCCTGGGCCTCAGACACAAATCAGGAGGAAGGAGACTGGGGTAAAGCAGTAGAAGTGGGTCGTGACTATTTTGAAACCAAAAAGAAGCGTTTCGAAATCCCAGATGCCCCCGGCCACCAGAGTGCTGTCCCAAATGGGAGGGCGGCTTCTCAGGCTGATTCGCCTGGACTGACGGTCCCTGCCGGGAAAGGGGAGTCTGAACCTGGACTTGAAAAAGGACAGGCAGAGAGCAGGCGATGCTGGCGGCAGCAGGTGGAAAGGCTTACTCGTGCTTACCCATGAGACGGGCGATCCGACAGCAAGAGAAACAGGGAGCGAAAAGCGCTGGCTTCCACCCCGACGCGCACACTCGCTTCAGACCCTGCTCAGGGCTGGAGCAAACCTCACAAAGCAATCAGACTTCTGTCCTCAGCACACTGGATTACCATTTATCCATATCTAGATAATCTGCCCAACGTCAACAGGTCAAGACGATGGGCCAATCAGGCTCCCAACTGTGGGAAAATACGGGCTACGGGCACTGTGGCCCTGGGAGAGCTGGAATCGGGGTGTATTTGCAAAGGCCAGCAGCTCACGGTGATGCCCAACAAGCTCAGGTGGAAGCTCCTGGAATCCTTTCTGCCGATGTAGAGACTGTTGCTACATGTAGCCCCCAGTGAAAACCTCAAAATCTGACTGGAAGAAACTGAAGAACAGATTCTCCCAGGATTCATACTGTGTCATCCTAACAACATCTGTCATTCCGGATGCACACCTGATGGTCAGAGAATGATTATAGGGCACAAATCGACCATCTATGCAGGTTATAAGGCGGGGCTGCATATCCATGCCTGTATTGAGGAAGTCGAAACAACAGCCTTAATTTACTCCGTAGACAAAAAGTCTTTCTCGGAGGAAAAATTAAGACTCAACCCCATTTGTGAAACAAGTATGCATTGCTCGAGTAAGGGTGGCAGGAGCCATCTGCCTTGAGACCCTCAGATGGGTCAATTTCCCTAAGAGATGAGGGTAAGACCACTGCAATGGGAAAAGTTCTGAAACTGGCCCCAGAGAAAGACTAAGCTCTTTCATGACGACCCTGCACAATACCGTAAGGAAAGCTGACTGCAAAAGCCTACTTCACACCACCTTCACTTATTTTCTGCCCATTGACAGGCCACTCCTCATATTTTGCAAAGACCAAATTCATAGCAAAAAGTCCACATGTTGTCAGCTTTCTCATACTGAGAGCTCTGCTGTGTCACCGGTGGATTTTTCTCAAGACTTTTCTTCTTCCCTCTCAAACTGCTCCCTTGGACAGATCTGGTGATAGCTCTGTCAGTGGTGTGGACCTAACTGCCTATGATAATAAGAACCTACAATTATTTTTTAATTTTTCATGTATCCCGTGGACACACATAGATTTTTTAACCTCCGGCAGATCATTCTGTGTGTGTGTGTGTGTGTGTGTGTGTGTGTGTGTGTGTGTGTGCGCGCGCGCACGCGCGCACATGTTACAAAGACAACTACCATGTTAATAAAATATTCAATTTGAAAACATAAAGCTGCATGGCACAGTGGTTACAAGCATACATTTTGAATTAGACTCCCGGGATTAAATATTCCCTCTCCCCCATACCACACCTACTAATGACCCTGGCCAGTGTCTTAACTGCCCCAAGACTTAGTTTCCTCACCTGTAAAACTGAGTAACTTCATGTCTTCTCGTAATATCACTTGATGATTAACTAGGTGTAATAATGTATGGGAAACCCCCTCACCATGTGCCTGATGAGAGCCTCAGGAAATCATCTCTCAGTTAATGATTCACAGAGGTCCTGTGGTGCTCAGGTCTCACAAGGCTGAGCCCTGTTGTCTGCACTTCTCCATGGCAGAGAAAAAACAAGCTTCTCCTTCTCTTGTTGATGAATGAAAAAAGTCCAAAAACAGTGCGGTTCACATCAGTGGTGGTACCACTGGGTCAAAATGAAGATTCTTGCTGTGCTCCCACTCTGTCCTGTGTCTCAGGGTCTCCCCGTTAAATGGGTTGTCATTGGTCCTCCATCAGGCAAATGATCAAAAGAGGCCTAGATGAGGCCGAGAAGTCTGACCCCGCACTCGGTCACTCCCCATGATCACTGAACATCACTGTCCCCTAGAAAGATGGATTCCCCTTTCCACATCCCCCCAGTAAGAGTCTATGCATCTTCCTGTGAACTGCTACACACTGTCCAGCTTGGCCAGGCTTCCCTCAGCGTGTGGCAAGCACCAGCCATGCACATAAGGGGCGAGCCCACCTGCCAAGGCCTGAGGGGAGAGGGGCTTTGGTGAAGGAAGATCCGAATGAGGAGAGGTCAGAGAAGGACCCTAAAGCTCCCTGCCTGCAGAGCCTTCCAGAGCGCTAGGCCTCTGTTCACACACCAAATACACGTGTTTGGTAAAACGCTCGACTTCCTGAGGTCCCTAAGTCTGATTTAGAGGGAAATAAAAAGAAGACAGAACCTAGTCTATCTCAATGGGAGGGCACAAAGCAGGCACAGCACCTCAGGGGATCATGAACCTCAGCGTGTGCAGACTTGTCATTCTGAGTCTCCTTACGTTTTTCGAATCGATACATCTCACTTTGCACCTCAGAAATATCTATGTTACTTCCCTCACATGAATAAATAGACATTAACATTTCATACCTCCCTTCCATTCAAGTATCGCTGCTGAATAAAGGCAAACTAGTACAATGGCTTTTAGAGAAAATGCATATTTGATGCATCGGAGGGGCAGCACATCTTCAGGAAACTGCAGTTAAATTTCAAACTCAACTTCATACTTGAAACTGAAAAAAAACACACAGGCTGCTGCATTTCATTTTGCGGGCCTGACAAAAAGGGCTTTCGCCGGGGCCCTGCGCCTTTAGAGCACAGTCCAGGCAAGCACGTGCATTACACTGAAAACTGGTTGAAAGGCTGTGTTACCAGCATCAACCTGAACTTGCCAAAATGCCCACAGTCAGCACTGCCTTGCATTATTCTTGACGATGTTAGTGTGCCCATGAAATTATTTCTTAAATCATTACTGCTTTTTGGGTTTTATTTAAATTTTATTCTTCATGATTGCAGAGGGAAAATGGAAATCAAAACAAAGACACAAGGAGATCCAAGAAGGCGGCAGACTGAGTGGAAACTACACTGACACTCTCCTGGGACCAATCTGGATTTACAGCTAAAACATAGAAAAACCATCCTGAAAACCAGCTGAAGATGAGCTGGAGAGCACCCTCACAACCACAGCGGAAAAGTGGAGACCACAGAGAGACTGGTAGGAAGTGTGGAGGCCCAAGAGGGCTGGCTGGGCTCCCACAGGGAGCAGCTGAAGGTCCACAGGTATCTCAGCTCTGGGGGGTCCCACTGAGGACTCTGGGGCCTAAACCCCAGGCTGGGCTCCCCAGCCCAGAGTACCAGGCCTGAGAAAGGTGCCCACATAACATCTGGCTGTGAAAAGCAGCCGGGTTTCTGTCCGCCAGTGGGAGATGGCTGGAAATGCAGGCACCCTCTTAAAGAGCCAACACACAAAGTTTCGTGTATAGCAGAGGGAGGGCAGAGTGGACTGGAGCTGTGTGAGGAGAATCTAGGGTTGTGGGTTCTGGAGATAGAGCTCAGAAGGCACCTGCCTGGATTCCTGTGCCGAGTCATTCCCCTAGACTGTGGGGGACATCTTTCTTGGGCCCTCAAATTTTCGGCTTTTGCCTGAGGGGGGAAGCAATTGCCCCACCCTGCTGGAAAGCCTCTTGCCCTGCCCAGAGGAGTTTCTACAGACTGAGGCTTGTTAAGAGAATCAGATTAATCAGCCTGAAGGCAGAGGCAGACCTCAGAGTGATTTGAGTCTTTGCCTGAGCTACTTCAAGACCTGGGCCTTGTAAAAGCAGACGTTGGTGTGCATCTTGGTCCTGTCCAAATGCCCCCAGCTCCAGCAGAGGAGACCTCAAGCCTAAGGTTGTTGATAGTTCCAAACAGGGTACTCAGGGCCAGTCACAAACTGCATCTGACATTGGCCTGTACCAGAGACCCTCCAAAAAGACTGAGAGTCCTAGCAGACTTTTCTAATACTTAGAAACAAAGGCAGCAAAATGGGGAGACCAAAATACAAGCCCAAAATGAAAGAACAAGAGAAGTCTCCAGAAAATGAGCTAAATGAAATGGAGATAAACAATCTCTCAGATATAGAGTTCAGAATACTGATTGTAAGGATGCTCAACAGCATGAAAGAAGATATGGAAACTATGAAGGAAATGAAGAATGGCAGAGCAGAAAAAAACAATATATTGGAAGGAATAAACAGATTAGAGGAAGCTGAGGATCGGATCAGAGAATTAGAAGACAGAGTACAAAAAAATTACTCAATCAGAGATCCAAAAAGAAAAAACAATTAAAAAACAGGAGGAAAGTCTAAGGGAGCTGTGGGACAACATGAAACATAACAATATTTGCATTATTGGAGGGCCAGAGGAGATAGAAAGTAAGCAAAGGTTAGAGAGTCTGTTTGATGAAATAATGGCAGGAAACTTCCCTAACCTAGTCAAGGAAAGTCACACAAGTTCAGGAGGCACAAAGAATCCCAAGCAAGAAAAATCCAAAGAGGCGCATGCCCAGACACATCATAATTAAAATGCCAAGAATTCAAGACAAAGAGAGAATCTTAAAGGAAGCAAGAGAAAAGCAATCTGTTACCTACAAAGGAGCCCCCATAAGGCTGTTACCTGACTTCTCATCAGAAACTCTAAAGGCTAGAAGGGAATGCATGGATTATTCAAGGTAATGCAAAACAAGGATCTGAAACCAAGACTACTCTATCCAGCAAGATTTTCAATCAAGATAGATGGTGAAATAAAGAGCTTCCCAGACAAAAAAAAAAAAAAAAGCTGAAGGACTTATCACTACAAAACCAGCATTACAGGAAATGTTAAAAGGACTACTGTAATTAGAAGTAGAAATAGAGAGAATGAGAAACATAGGCATGAAGAAATAAAATGGCAGTAGATAAGTATCTTTCAATAATGACCTTAAATGTAAGAAGATTAAATGTCCAAATAAAAAGTTGTAGAGTGGTTGAATGGATAAGAAAACATGACCCAAATATATGCTGTCTATAAGAGGCCTACCTCAGAACAAAAGACGCACAAAGGATGAGAGTGAAGGGATAGAAAAAAAATTTCCATGCAAATGGAAATGAAAAATAAGCTGGGATAGCAATACTTATATAGGACAAACTAGACCTCAAAATGAAGGCCATAACAAGAGACAAGAAAGGTCATTACATAATACTAAAGGGATCAATCCAACAACAGGATATAACCCTGATAAACATAAATGCACCCAATATAGGAGCACCTAAATTTACTTTAAAAAAAACTTCTAGAGTACTTTAAGGGAGAGATTGACAGGAATACTGTCATAGTAGGGTATTTTAACATCCCACTGACTTCACTGGATAGTCTTCCAGATAAAAAATCAACAAGGAAACAATGACGCAAAATGAAACACTAAATCATATGGATTTAATTGACATTTACAGAATATTCTACCCCAAAGCTGCAGAATATACATTCTTCTATAGTGCACATGGGACATTTTCAAAGATAGACCACATGTTAGGACACAAAGCAAGTGTCTACAAGTTTAAGAAGACTAAAATCATATCTGGCATCTTCTCAGAACACAATGGCATGAAATTAGAAATCAACTACAATAAAAACAATAAAAAAATTCAAACACATCAAGACTAAAAAGCATGTTTCTAAACAATGAATGGTTTACCAAAGAGATCAAGAAAGAAAGAAAAAACTTCCTGGAAATAAATGAAAAGAACACACAACTCCAAATCTACGGGACACAATGAAAGTAGTCCTGAGAGGGAAGTTTATAGCACTACAAGCCTACCTCGAAAAACAAGAAAAACTTCTAGTAGACTCTCTAACTCTACAACTTAAAAACTTAGAAAGTGAACAAGAAAAGCCCAAGTAAGCAGAAGGAAGGAAATAATAAAGTTCAGAGCAGAAATAAATGACATGGAGACTTAAAAAAACAATACAGAAGATCAATGAAACCAAGAGCTGGTTCTTTGAAAAGATAAACAAGATTGATGAACCTTTAGCCAGACTCATCAAGAAACAAAGAGAAAGGACCCAAATAAACAAAATCAGAAATGAAAGAGGTAAAATAACAACTAGCCCAACAGAAATACAAAGGATTGTAAGAAAATACTATGAACAACTATATGCTACCAAGCTGGACAACCTGGATAAAACGGACAAATTCCTAGAAAACTACAACCTTCCAAAACTCAATCGGGAAGAGTCAGAAAACCTGAATAGGCCAATAACGGCTGATGAAGTTGAAGCAGTAATCAAAGGGCTCCCAGCACACAAAAGCCCTGGCCCGGATGGCTTCACAGGGGAGTTTTATCAAACTTTCAAAGAAAAATTAACACCTACACTCCTCAAACTATTTCAAAAAATCCAAGAGGAAGGAACACTCCCCAAACTCTTTTTACGAGGCCAGCATTAGCCTAATTCCAAAACCAGATAAAGACACTACAAAGAAAGAGAATTACAGGTCAATATCCCTGATGAACATAGATGCTAAAATCCTCAACAAAATATTAGCAAATCAGATCCCAGCAATATATTAAAAAGATCATACACCATGACCAACTGGGATTTATTCTAGGGATGCAAGGCTGGTACAATATTCACAAATCAATAAATGTGACACATCACATAAACAAATTGAAAGAAAAAAATCACATGATCATATCAATAGATGCAGAAAAAGCATTCAATAAAATCCAACACCCATTTTTGATAAAAACTCTCAGCAAAGTGGGAATAGAAGGATCATACCTCAAGATAATAAAGGCCATATATGGTAAACCTACAGCCAACATCATACTCAATGGGCAAAAACTAAAACCATTTCCCCTAAGAACAGGAACAAGACAAGGGTGTCCACTTTCACCACTCTTATTCAACATAGTACTAGAAGTCCTAGCCATAGCAATCAGACAGGAAGAAAACATAAAAGGCATCCAAATTGGAAAGGAGGAAACAAAACTGTCATGATTTGCAGATGACATGATATTGCACACAGAGAATCCTAAAGACTCCACCAAGAAACTACTAGATTTAATAAATGAATTCAGCAAGGCAGCAGGATACAAAATTAACACCCAGAAATCGATGGCATTTTTATACACCAATAATGAACTCTCAAAAAGAGAAACTATAAAAACAACTCCATTTACCGTTGCACCCAAAAATATAAGATACTTAGGAATAAACTTAACCAAAGATGTAAAAGACCTGTACTCGGAAAACTACAGGACATTGAAAAAAGAAATAGAAGAAGCTATAAACAAATGGAAAAATATGCCATGTTCATGGATTGGAAGAATTAACATCATTAAGATGTCCATATTACTCAAAGCAATCTATAAATTCAATGCATTACCTATTAAAATACCAATTGCATATTTCACAGATGTAGAACAAACACTTCAAAAATTCATATGGAACCAAAAACCACCCCAAATAGCCATGGCAATCCTGAAAAAGAAGAACAAAGTTGGAGGGATCACAATACCAGATATCAAGTTATACTACAAAGCCACTGTAATCAAAACAGCCTGGTACTGGAACAAGAACAGATATATAGATCAGTAGAGCAGAAGAGAGAACCCAGAAATTAACCTACATCATTATAGTCAATTAATATTTGACAAAGGAGGCAAGAACATACAATGGAGGAAAGACAGTCTCTTCAATAAATGGTGCTGGGAAAATTGGACAGGTACATGCAAAAAAAATGAAAATTGACCACCACCTTACACCATACACAAAAGTAAATTCAAAATGGATAAAAGACTTAAATGTAAGACATGAAACCATAAAAATCCTAGAGGAAAACCTAGGCAACAAAATCTCATAGCAATATGTTTGCTGATATATCTCCTAGGGCAAGAGAAATGAAGGAGAAAATAAACAAATGGGACTACATCAAAATAAAAAGCTTCTGCAAACCAAAAGAAACCATCAACAAAACGAAAAGGGAGCCCACTGTATGGGAGAGCATATTTGCCAAGGATACATCTGAAAAAGGGTTAATATCCAAAATACATAAGAAACTCATACAACTTAACAAAAGGAAGAAAAATAATCCAATTAAAACTAGGCACAGGACGTAAATAGACACTTCTCCAAAGAGGACTTAGAGATGCCTAAGAGACATAGGAAAAAATGCTCAACATCGCTAATCATCAGAGAGATGCAAATTAAAACCACAATGAGGTGTCACTTCACACCTGTCAGAATGGCTCCATCAACAAGTCAACAAACTACAAGTGCAGGCGAGGGTGTAGAGAAAGGGGAACCCTGGTACACTGCTGGTGGGAATGCAGACTGGGGCAGCCACTATGGAAAGCAGGATGGAGTTTCCTTAAAAAATTAAAAATTGAGCTGCCATTTGACCCAGTTATCCCACTTCTAGGAATATATCCTAAGAAACCTGAAACACCAATCACAAAGAACTTCTGCACCCCTATGTTCATAGCAGCGCAGTTTACAATAGCTAAGGTCTGGAAACAGCCCAAGTGCCCATCAGTGGATGAGTGGATAGAAAAGCTGTGGGACATTCACACCATGGAATACTACACAGCTGTAAAGAAGAAGGATCTTTTATCCTTTGGCAGAGCATGGAGGGAACTAGAAAGTATTATGCTAAGAGAGATAAGTCAGACAAAGATAAACACCACATGATCTCACTTATATGTGGAATATAATGAACAAAATAAACTGATGAACAAAATGGATCCAGAGATGCAGAAGCATGAAACAGACTGAAGGATCTCAGAGGGAAGGTGGGGAGGGGAGAGAAGGCATGAAGAGATTAATCCAAGAACTTATATGTTTATAAGCATAACCCATGGACACAGACACTGGTCTAGGGAAGGCCTAGGGGTGGGGTGGATGCACGGTGGAGGGGATCAATGGGGGTAAAAAGGGGACATTTTTAATATTTTTAACAATATTCAAATAAACAAACAAAAAAACAAAGAGACAACCAGAGATGGAGCTACAGCAAAGACGACGAGACCACTGGGCTACAGGTCTGTGGATGAGGCAAGTACATGGTAGTCATCACCCTGAGTGACTCTGTGCCAGGTGTCATGGCCCTCACCTTCCTTAGGCTTAGTTTTCCTCATTAAACAGGTAAAAATTCAGTGATACACACACTCTCTTCCAGATGGGGTGTTCAATAGACATTTGTTTCCCTCAATGAGTTTTATATTTTTGCATTTGTATGCTTATCTAAAATTCATAGCAAATAGCTACTCATTGAACAACTTTGTTTACATCTATCATTCTCTTTGGAGCACTTTGTCTGCTTAGTGTCTCATTTTTTCTGTCTAAAAGTCAAGTTCAATGTCTTTTTCTGACCTTCCAGACTATATGTTAACACCATCCCCTTCTGGGTTCCTAAGTGTCCTGACAGGATGTTACACTTGCGCTTCACAAAGCCAGTGACTGTAAGGCAACAACCACAGTGTGATTTTCTGCGTAAAGCCCGTCTCTCCTGTTAATTCAGAAGCTCCCTGAGGACAGGGATAGGTTAGTTTATTCATCCTCGAATCCCCTAGAACCACTATGGTACCTGGACAGTGGTGGACAATCAGTAAATACCTGTTGAATAAAATAAAGAATTACAGAATTAATAATTACTAAATAATAGAGTGTCCATAACTGAGCACTCTAGAAAGACAGAGTCAGTTAGATATTTCTTTTGCAATTCATTAGGAAAACGCTTAGAGTTCTGCAGTTTTTAAGGTTCTGGTTGTGAGTAACAAATGCCATTCAAGATGCCAACAGGTGAAGAGGTGAAGCATACAGGCTGACATTGTTTGGTAAGCAGGTCCGTGAGGTTACCGTCCTGCTTTCACTACTTCTATCACTCATTACATTAAAATGTTTACCAGAGTAAAATAGTACAAAAAATATCAAAGGGCAAGGATTAAAAAAATAAAACAAAATACCATTGATTCACAGACCGTCCACATAGAAAACTCAAGAAAATCAATAAATCAATCATCATAACTAATAAGGCTTTTCAGCAAGTTTGCTGGATACAAAGTCAATATCTGAAAACAATTATGTCTTTATGTCAGCAACAAATTATTAGAAAGTCTTATTTTAAAGAGTTACATTTATAAAAGCACAAATAACAACACTAAATATAACAAACATGGGTAAGACTTTAGAGTAAATTAATACAATTTTTTGAATGTCATTAAAGAAAACAAGTAAGAAATAGATCATGTTCATATACCTGAAATCCCTAGAGGTTATACATTAACCCATAAAAATCAAAGCAATTCCAATCAAAATCTTATCAGTGTTTTCTGCAATGGAAAACTCCATACTAAAATATATATGGATGAGTTATAAGTCAATATCCATCAAAGCAATTTTGAAGTAAAAGAAGAGGTGACATAGTTTGACTGATATCTAATATTGCTATAAAGCTACAGAGATTAAACAGTGCATCGCTGAAAGGACAGACAAATAAGGCAAAGTAACAGGATAAATATCTGTAAAATAAATTCATGTACCTGTAAGAACTTCAAATATAATAGGCTACAAATTTCTGAGCAAAGATAGACTATTCAATGAATGGTGCAGGAATAACTGTCTATCTATATGGAGAAAGGAAAAACAATCAGATCTCTACTTCTCTCCAAATAATAAAACAAAAACAAACAAACCCAAGAAATTTCTGTTGGCTTAATAACTTAAATCAGATAAATAAATATCTACATTTTAGGAGTATAACATACAGAATATATATTGCTGATATCAAGATAGCGAAATAAAAAAGGAAAAGCTATAAAAGAAAAAATAAACATATCAGAACACACTGATATTGAAAGCTTTTACAAGATAAAACCATTCATAAGTAAAAAAAAAAACAAAAAAACACACCTTACTACTGAGAAAAAGACGTTTGCAATCCACACAACCAACAAAAGGAATATTACACAATCTACAAAAGGAACAAACTGATTTGTAAGGAAAGGACAAATTATATGGACAGACAGCTGAAATAAGAAGAAACATAAATGGCTGATAAACATATAAAAGTGGTCAATCAGTAATAATGTTATGATGATCAGCTATCATAACGCGCTTATTCAACTGTCAGCAATCCGTGCATCTGACTGCAGGTGGTGGGGAAACAGGTGAAGCGCACAGCAGCCAGGAGGAGTCACTGAGGCGCGCAGCGGTGCGCAGCTGGGCGCACCCCCTTGCTGCCCAGCGATGCCATCTGCAGGCGCGCCCTGGAAAAACTCTCGCATCTTTCCCCAGGGGGGCGTACACGTGGATGCAGTACACGGAGGCATCACTCGCTCTCCAAAGGGAAAAGGGGACCCCGGTAAATGTACTGAGATGGAGAGCAGCCTGACTGAGGCTGGGACCACGCGAGTGTTTGTGGCAGGTAACCAGAGTAACAACAGACTGACACAGAGAGTCCCTCGTGCTTGTTCTAAGAAATGTCACAGCTCATTTAGAAGGTTTAAAAAAATCAGCCATCTTCGTTTCCATGGGCTGCTCGAGTTTTATCATGTCTCATTAAGAGGCTAAAACTTTCAAGTGTTCATTGGGCTGTATAATTTCATGGGCTACATAAAAGTGACAATTTTTAAATGTTAATATATGTCATCTTTGGACTTTCTGAAGTTTTTAAATGTTTAATCTTATTCCATAAAATGTCAGAATCTATATTTGCAGAAAAGTGTAGCGTTTGATCCTAATAAATGGACCAGCAAATCATCATATCTACTAGTAGAGGCAGAGCAGACTCCAAAGGCCTGTTACAGAGCTCTTGTCATGGATAAAACACTGGGCAAGGATTTACACAATGTCATCTACCACTTACCACCTATTTTAATCCTTGACCTTGGGTAAGTGATTTCTTATCTCTACAGCTCAGTTTCACATCTGTAACCAGCGTTTGTGACCCCATTCCTCCACCCCTCGGAGTGTAGAAACCGTCAGAAGACACCTAATGAGCCGGCAGGCACATTAGTCTGCTAGAGCTGCCATAACAAAACACCACGGGCTGGGGGGCTCAGACGACAGAAAATTATCTTCTTGCAATTCTGGAGGCTAGAAGTCCAAGGTCAAGGTGTTGGCAGGATCGGTTTCTTCTGAGGCCTCTCTCCTTGCCTTATGGATGGTCGTCTCCTCTGCATCTTCACATGGTCTTCCCGCTGTGTGTGTCTGTGTCCACATTTTCTCGTCTTTTAAATCCGTAAGTCATATTGGAGAAGGGCCCATCCCAGTTACCTAATTTTAACTTTATTACTTCTTTAGAAATTCCAGCTCCAAATTCAGTAACATTCTGAAGTCCCGGGGGTTATAGCACCTCAATCTATGAATTTGGAGGGAACAAGTCCCTAACACAGTGCCTATGACAGACCATTACTGTTGACAAAAGGACAGTCCTTTAAACCCTAGGATACATACCTGCAAGAGTATGGGACTTGTTACTTATGCTCAGGGGGAATGATGACTACCGCTGGAGGCCATATGGCTGAGAAAAGATCAAAGAATTGAGTGACGAGTTCCCCATTCCTGTGCAAGAACTTTGTCCCTTTGGTTCTCCCCTTTTCCTGTACCACAGTCCCCTTCTCTCTACTTAGATGATCCCTGTCACCATGCAAATATTTCCCAGTGCGGCAGCTTCCAAACTTTTTAAGCTGTGATCCACATTAAGGAAAATATTTTATATTATAATCCAATATATCCGCATGTAAATATGTCACTATTAATAAATATCTCATAGTAATATATTGCATAAAATAAAATTCTGACCTTTACTGTACAAGATGTGTACTCTATATTCTGTTTTAGTCAAGCTTATTTTTTAAATGGTAATTGCAACCCAAAATTACTTTAAGGCCACTAGTGGTTCACAAACTTCAGCCTATAAATGCTGCCCTATGTATCACTGTATCACTTTTTTGAAGCAAAACAACTTCCTTTAGCTCATATGCCCTCCACCCACCACCACATTTCTCTGCTGTCCCTCTTAGCCAAACTCCTCAAAGAGATGTCAACAAACACTCCCTCCACCTCTTCACTTTCCATTACGCAATTCAGGTCCCTCCAACCTGGCCTCTGCCCCAACCTCTCCACTAAATCTTCTCTTGCAGTGGTCACCAGCAGCACCCATGTTGCCAAAAACAATGGACACGTTGCAAGCATCTTTCTCAGCCTCAAAACAGCCTTCAGTATAACTGGCCACTTTGCCATTCTTGAAATACACTCATCTCTTTCTTGGCTTTGCAGCACAGTCTCCTGCTTCTCCTGCAGCCTCACCACAGGGTCTGAGTCACACGTTCCTGCCAGGCCCTCCTCTGCTTTACCTTAGCTAAGGACCATCTGGGCGCAATCCTGGAACCCACTCTTTTCCTAATCCATACTCTATCCCAGATGCTGTCAGAAACTAGGTTACATATCATTAGAGTCTCCAGTACTTATCTCTTCCAGAATTCTTTAGGATCAAGGCTCATATATTCAGTTGCCTACGGGACACATCCATTTATATATCTTATATAAGATTCAAACATATTTCTAAACTCATGATTTAACCCACAGACCTACTCATGTTCTGGTGTTCTTGCCAGAAACCAGGAGGTCTTCATCTTTCCCTCTCTCCTCTACACATGCAATTCACCAGCATGACCTGTTTCCTCTCTCTTCAAATTACATCTCAAATTTCTTTCTGGGACCATTATGATTCCTTTCTAACTCAACATGATTTCACTTGCCCCCACATCTCACCACCCCATGACACACTGTTTTCCACAGAGCAACCAAAATCATCTGGTTTTTTAAATTATATTTTGTTTATTGTTGATATATTACAGATGTCCCCCATTCCCTCCCCCCCTTTACTTCCCTCCACCAAGACCCTGCTCTCCGCAGCCTCTGGCCCTCAGCACATTGTCTGTGTCCATGGGCTGTGCATATATGTTCTTTGGCTGTTCTCTTCACCTTCTTTTGTCCCACCCGCCCCACTCACCTCCCCTCTAACATCTTTCAGCCTGTACCATGTATCCATGACTCTGGCTCTATTTTGTTTGTCAGTTTATTTTGTTCATTAGATTCCATATATGAGTGAGTTCATATGGTATATGTCTTTCTCTGCCTGGCTCATTTCTCTCAGCATCATAATGTTCAGGTCCCTCCATGCCATCACAAAAGGTAGGAGTTTCTTCCTTCTTACAACTGCATAGTATTCCATGGTGTAAATGTGCCACCTCTTTTTTATCCCATCACCTATCGATGGGCACTTGGGCTGTTTCCAGATCTTGGCTATTGTAAGTAACACTGCTATGAACAGAGAGGTGCATATATTCTTTCTGGTTGGTGTTTTGGGTTTCTTAGAATATATTCCCAGAATTTGAATCTCTGGGTGAAAAGGCAGTTCCATTTTCATTTTTTTGAGGAAACGCTAATAACAATGCCACAGAGGCTGCACCAGTCTGCATTCCTACCAACAATGCACCACGGTTCCCTTTCTCCAGCTCCTCTCCAGCACTTGTTGTTTGTGGGTTTGTTCATGGTACCATTCTGGCCCCTGTGAGGTGAAATATCACTGTGGTTTTAATTTGTGACTCTCTGATGCTTCGTGGCTGAGCATTTTTCATGTCTATTGGCCATCTGAATGCCTTCTTTTTAATTTGTATATTAAAACACTTTTCTAACGTTGACATTATTGCAGGAGCCCTCCCTTCCCCCACTTTGTGCCCTCCCCCCTTCCCCACCTCCTCCTTCCTTCGTCCTTACCAAATTATTGTCCGTGTCCATGGGGTGTGCATATATGTTCTTTAGCTATTTCCTTCAGCTTCTTCATCCAGTCACCCCCAACCCCTCCCCTTGGGCACCATCCAGTCTGTTCCATGTATTCATGCTTCTGGTTCCATTTTGTTCATCAGTTTATTTTGGTCATTAGATTCCACATATTAATGAGATATGTATGGTATTTGTCTTTCTCTGACTGGCTTATTACACTTAGTATAATACTCTCCAGGTCCCTCCATGCGGCCACAAAGGATAAGAGATCCTTCTTCTTTACAGCTGTGTAGTATTCCATGGTGTAAATGTGCCACAGCTTTTTTATCCACTCATCTACTGATGGGCACTTGGGCTGTTTCCAGAGCTTAGCTATAGTAAATAACGCTGCTATGAACACAAGGGTGCATATAAATCTGATTAAATAACACCATTGCTTTCCTTCCCTCCCAAGCACACATTCATAAATGCTGGCATTTACTAAGCATTCAACATTTTTCTTTAAAGAATGAACAAATAATGCATTTACCATGCAGCCTTGGAGAGACAAATGGAGTTGAAAGCACTCTGAGATTGTTTTCTTGCATATGTAGCGAGTGGAAAGGGGGAAACGGGGAGCTACGAATTGTATGAAAGAGCCATTTCCGGAATGTTCCATGGTGGTTCAATGAAGCCAACATCATATATCTTTTCAAATTATTTAGAGCACAAAAGCATTAGAACTGCCATGTTTTTGTGTACAAGGGACCCTCATCTGTTTAACAGAAATGTTAGGAATGAAGTTGGCATGTGTGTCCATCTTCATGTTCCTGGGGCCAGAAAAATAAAACGTGGAAAAAGTACGCTCACAATTGTATAATAGCATCAGTTACCGCTAACTTACTCTCTAAAAATACCACTCTAAAAACAAACTGGCATTTCAAGATTATCACCACCACTAATTAAATACAGATACTCGGGATCAAATATTAAGCAACATGCCCCAAAAGTTTTTTCAATCTCTGCTTAACCCTTGCCCTTTACTGCCTCTCCCTAATCGTGGACAACTTGGATAACTACCGGAATATCCAAAATGATCCCACATCGGATATGTAGGATGAAAATAAGTCTATTCTCCAAAATGTACAAAACAGGATTTAAAACAGCATGGTGACTATGTAGCTCCCTGGAGTAAACGTAGTTCTAATTGAATTGATAAGATATAAGGGAATCAAATTATCATGTTGTACCTATCAAACTAATATAATGCTGTATTCAATCATATCTCAGTAAAAGAGAGAAGGGGAGCGGATAGTGTCAGAGTTCTTTATTGTTGATGAGAGTATAGAATGAAGCCTTCACATGCAACAAGACAGCTTAGGAACACCTGCAAGGAAAGCAAGGTGGGGATGGGTACCTTTAAATTTAAGATGCCACCGGCCTCTCTGTGGGTGGGAGGCAAGATGTGACGGAGGACGTGCACCTGGAAAATCAACTATGTGTTCAAGTTCACTTAGTTGGAATCTGCTGGAGTTAGGATTTGACCCAGGTTTTCTGACTTTAAGAATGAGCCTCTTCTCACTATTTTGTACTGGATGGGCCTGGTAGCATTTAATCCGTGTGGAAATTCGTCAGTGTGAAGAGGTGGGAAAACACGACTCATGTTTGCATTCATCCCTTAATATTTCAGGAACATCAGCTCCTTCCTTGTTCTCTAACCTTCAGCTTCTAACCTATAAATGAGGACACTAGAACTATACGCGGCAAAATCGTGGGGGAAGTGTCCAGCACCTGCTCGGGGCATCAGAGGCCTCCACTGCCCCGGCTTTACTGAGGAAGCAGGCGAGGCCTTTTGGTCTGGCTTTCAAGTGAGAGAGAAATGAACATATGATGAGCCCAGTTTACTCCGGATAAAAGGCAGGATGGCATGCTTGTCACTGTTCCAATTCACAGGCTATTTGCATCACATACAACTACACAGAAAGGACGAACGGATGCAGCAACATTCAGCTCCGTATTCACCCCCGGGTATTTCCAAACAGCTCCCTTAGTAGATGGATTTCCACAGAATCCAACAGTGCCCCCTCTTCTCTCCCAACCTGCGAGAGATGCAAAGGTTTGAAGAGGTGGACGGTCGTGTTACATGTCTACTCTGACCATTTCAGGATGTGACACTTTAGGATGTGGCGTCAAAATGTGCGAACCAATAGCGGCAACGATGTAACTGGCTAGTCAGTGTGGCGGCTCCGGTTTATGAGAAAGGCTGCTGATTTCTTAGCTCCGATGACAGTCACATGCAACTGAGTGGCTCGGGTCTGACATACAGGTTTCCATTCCCCCAAATGTCTCGCGAGGGGCTGGGCTGATGAAGAACCGCACGGTGAGGCACGGGGTGTGTTTTCATAGGAAATGTTACAAATAAGAACAATTGTTTGGGTTGCTCTTCCACGAATCCCCTGCTGAGTCGGGGCACTTGGGAGGCCCACTCTCCATCAGGATTCCATGCCATGGAGTTTTTTCTTCTTACTCCAAAATCATCTTAACTCTCAACCTGGGCTTTGCTGTAATCACTTTCCAAATGTCCCCAATCTGACTCTCTACACATAATTATGTATTTTAAGTGTTAAATCCCTTGGATACTTAGCAGAGGAATTAGAAATATCTGGAAATGTAACCTTCTCTTCGCCGCGCTGTGTAAGCCTCAGGGACACAGTCAAGAAAGGAAGAGTCTTTTCCATTCTGACCCAGGGTGCAGGGTCACTCAAGTGGTCTGACTTGAAGGTGCAGAGAACCCCAAATTCGGATGAGTTTGAGATGCAACGCATGTTTCATAAAAGGAGCGTAAGCTAGAAGTATCCACAGTCTACCTGGCGGGAAAGAGCACATGCTGGAATAGCTGCCCAGGCGCTGAACGGCAACTGTCCTCTGCCTTCACCGAAATACATGTGTCCGCCACGTTTCATTTCCCCAGCCTCTGCAGGCGGGCAGAGTGGGTGTACACAAAGGTAGCGGATTCGTTAAGGCTGAATAAGGCAGGAATCGGAAGGTGAGACAAATATTGGAGAGGGACACGAAACCTCTGAAGACCCAAAGACAAGGCAATTTGGCTTTTTGGAGACACTTGAGCTATGCCAGGCCGGAGCTAATGAGGTCCCCGGAGTAAGAGTTTATCCACAGGCACAAAGACAAAAACCTATTTGGCAATTGTAGCCCTGAACTGCAGGTTGATGTGAAGTCTTGTTCGTCACAATTTTCCTTATATTGTATAATAACCAATGTTTTGCCCTATTAAGGGGAAGTGATGCAGTGAGAGGAAAATGTAGGTTGGAAGTATTGCAAGATGCTTGTGTTTACCCAAAAAGAGATTTTCAAGTTTCCAAACACTGTGTGCAATTTTATGAAAGGTTTCCCAAAGGGCTCCAAATAAAGGAAAATTATTATCTCAGTTACTAATGGCACAAAAATGCTGTTATCATAAACTCGTCCTAAAGCCAGAGAGAGGAGCTTCGCTGGGCCCCAAGCCCACTGGGGTTCCAAGCAGCTGCGTGCAGATAGACGAATGCAGACACTATAAAGCGAAGTAACGGATCAGCTTGGCATTTTAAGAAGTGAAAATGCACATTCCTTTAAGCCTCTTAATTTGGGTTGTAGGGTTTTTTGAAATCAGAAAAATATTAACACAAGAAGAGGGCATTTAGAGTTTCTGAGTTTAGAAAGCAAAGCTAAGGCTTTGTTAGCTTCATTATGTCTAGAAAACGGGGCACGCGGGGGGCCACACGTTCCTGTACCTTCCCAGTCCTCCCTGTCCCTTCTCTCTTCGCCCCCTTCTCTCCTTCCGTTTCCATTTTCTTTTCTTTTATCTTCTTTTGCTTTTCTCTGTTCTTTTCTTTCTTTTAAATGTATGCGTCTGAGGACAGTCACAAAAGCTTTCTTCAAACAGGAGCATAAATACGTTTTCAGAGCATCATCTTTGTTTTCATTGTGCCAGAAATTTGTTCAAGAAAAACTGTTTTTGAGAGCAGAGGGAAAAAAAAAATAAAACATACTGGAATACGGACGACAATGTGTGTTTGGTTTTTGTTTGGACTTTTTATAGAACATTTGCCAGGACATCCTATTAAAAATCTAAACAAACTCACAAATTGAAATGATTTTAAAAGAGGGGAGAGAGAGAGAAAAAAATGAGCACCTTTGTTCCGGTAAAACAAGAATCAATTTAAATACTATTGCAACACAAATTATCACATCGCAAAGTATTGCACTGATTTGAGAGATTTTCTTTCATGTTGCTTAACAACCAAATTCCGTACTCAATGCTAGTGCTTGCTACAGATGCAAGATTAGCAAGTAAACACCAGGGAGGGCAGAAGTTAGTTTATGGTTGTGAGTAGGGCAAACAGAGTTTATTCTTGTATTATTATGTATTAATTATTGTAATACTCATTTGTCTTTTTATTACTGTTATTATTTCATATCCTTACTTATGATTTATTTTTTAGGTGACGGTGGCTGGTAATTTAACCTACTTTTGCCAACTCCCATATATTCATTTTGGGAGTTTTGGTAAATAAGTTATTCTAATAATATTTTCTGTTTAAATCATCTTTTACTCTAAAATAATTGTAGGAAAGAATCTATTAAGGAGGCTTTCAGGTTGCAAATATTAATCATTTAGTGATTTGCTTGTATTTATTTTTATGGTACTTTGTAATACTTTCTCTGATAGAGATATCATCTCTTCTTCTACTTGCACTTACAACTCTTTTCTTACCAATTACAGCTAACCCTTAAACAACAATGGGGTTAGGGGCACTGAACCCTGGCGCCATCGAAAATCCACATGTAACTTTTTTTTCACCATACATTTATCTACAGTCGTCCCTCGGTATCCGCGGGGGATCGGTTCCAGTCCACTCACACACACACGGCTGATGTCAAAACCTGCAGATGCTCAAGTCCCGCATATGAAATGCACAGAACAATGCGCACATGAGCCCTCACATCTGCAGATTCCCATCTAGGGACAGAAAACACTGTTTTTGATCCATGGTTGGTTAAATCCAGGGATGAGAAACCCAGGGACAGGGAGGGCCAACTGTATATTTATTGAAAAAAAATCAGTGTATAAGTGGACCCATGCAGTTCAAACCCATGTTGTTCAAGGGTCAACTGTGTCTCTATCAGGGAGTAGTTCACGTCGACATGAAGTGATAAGACAGTCAGTTTCTGAACTGACCCTTGTCTCTTGCATCATGGGACATAAACAGAAAAGTACACAGGAAAAGATTCCACCTGAACTGACAACCAAGGTGCCCAAATTGCCTGAGCTAAAGCTTATTACTTTTTACAGATGATTTAAAGGTTCTCCCCCAATCTTACTAAAAGCAGTGTACCAAACTTCACATTTTAAGAGCCATCCTACATGTTCGCATAGTTCTTTGAACAATACATGTCTAGTTATCGTCTCTCTTCTCTTCCCTCAGCATTCAATGTATTCATTCACTCAGCAAATAACTTTTGAGAATATATTTTACGTCCAACAGTGTTTTAGGTGCTGGAAATGCATCAGTGAGTCACGTGGGCCAAGGTCCCTCTCCTTAGGAACTCAGGTTGTAATGGGGAGCGGCAGACAGTGACCGCCACATGAAACAAGTGGGCCGCACAGTTATCAGGAGGCGGTTAGCGCTCGAAAAGCAAGAAAAGTAACTCAGTGGAAGGAAAAACGGGAGCGGGGGAGGCAACGGACCGCAGTTTCAAGAGTGTGCTCACTTCTCACTGAGGAATGCCATCTCACGAGAGATCTGAGGAAGTGAGGACACTTGTTCATATCCACCCAGAGTATTTCAGGCAGAAGCAGCAGCCGGGCGAGGCTGGGGGTGAGCTCACCCCCCGCATAGTGAAGAGCGAGCGGAGGCGGCGGTGCTGCGGAGGCCGGGGAGCCGGGGGAAGGGCAGGCCGCAGGGAAAGTCTCTCCATCACGGGGGCCCTGCAGCCTCTGCAAGGGCGAGGGGGAGCTTGGATCAGAACAGAGATGTGATGTCTTACGTTTTGAAAGGGTCACACCGCTGTGTTTGGACTAGAAAAAGCAAGGGTAGAACTGGGAAGAACAGGGGGGAAGCTCTGCAGCTGGAGAACATGCCACACAAGCTCCTGTGGACCTGAAGACCTTGGCTCCTGAGGATGGTAAGAGAGACCTCTCACCCTTCACGGAAAGTTCCTGGATGAAGAGAAGAGGGAGCAGGCTATCTGGGACACCAGCTTGGCTATCAAAAGGAATCAAAAGACAGCTGGCCCAGCAGGAGGCCCCTTTGAAAAGCCTGCTAAAGAGTCAGGTAAAGAGACTTAGCATCTGAAGACCACAGGGCAAGTCTTCCCATTGCAGATGGTCCCAAAGTCAGCGACTTAAGCACCTTGACCTTCCCCTCTGACAGAGACTGCCTTCCTTTTACCTAGCATCCTAATTCTCATTTTTGTCTGTGGAAATAAATCAGTTTTGTGTTTGTTTTTTGTGTTAGATTTTTTAAAGGCCGAGACCAGGGAAGTAGAGTGGTGGTTCTGATAAGTGGTTGGCTTGCTGATCTGTGTTAAAATCATACTTAACAGCTTCCCTGATACATGGGATGTGGGCCAAGATAGAAAGGTGAGAGCCAAGGATGTCTGGTCTCTGCTCCAGTCTTTGATTTAATAAATTGATCAATCACATTTTCCCCAAAGGAATCCATCTAAACCACAAACTTGACCATGTTACCCCAGGGCCTACAATTCTTCAATGACATTCTGTAGCCTGGGCGGGGCGGAAGCTGCGTATGTGCCTTCTGAGTGCCCGTAACTTTCCTGATTGTCACAGTTGTTTTCTGTCCAAATGAAGATAAGAATGACTATTTCACAAGTTTTGGGGGAAAATCAAATGCAAAAATATATGTGAAAACTTTTTTCTATGCTACATAAAATGTACTTGATGAGTGGAAATAGGTGCATTTTAAAAGTACACGTAAGCTAAGTTCCAAAGCACTATAAATACTTAGCAAAACACAAACAAAAACATACTTAGTTCATTAGAAACCAAGAGAAATTTGATTTTTTATCATCTAGCATCTTCCCAACCAATTTTCAAGATGATAAGTTTAGACAGGGTCTTAGTGCTGGGTTAGGCATGATTATGTTCCCAACAAAATATATTTAGGATAGTAGCAAGGAAGTTAAATGCTGTCAAGAAAAGGACCGTGTGACTAAGTCATCTGAAACTGCTTAACTAAAGCAAGTATCACTTTCTACATAAGCTCTCTCCATGTATCTGCTCCCCACTAAACTGGACTCACAGGCATCTCTGTGTGAGTTAGAAATAATAAATTAACAATGTGAGCAGATTTGAGACAGGGGTGAAGAATCATTTATTAAAGTTATCACCACTACTTTCAAGCACAAACGCATTCTTATTCAATTTAATTCTTGTCTGCTAGTTGTTAAAGGCATAAATGAAATTTATTTTACATGAGCACATATGAATCTATTTGGTAATTAAGAACTCATTTCCTCAGACTGTGTTATGACTTCCAGAGAGAAAAACATAAGAGGCCTATGAAGTCTCATTAAAAACGTGAGCACTTTTATAACACGCCCTGACCTCTACAAGGGGAAAACATGTTTCTCAAACAATAAATTTTCATTTTAATGTAATAAAATAACCTGCCATTATCCTAGTTACATGGTATTAATTTTAACTACCCATTTGACGAGCCTGGATTTTTAAAAAGCAAACACTTATTTCCAGAGATTTCAGAAAATCTAGGCATAAAGTTGATCAAAATTCATAGCAATAGAACAATCCCAGGAAATTATTACTCAGAATTAGTACTGCTCTTAAGATTGGATCTGACAGTGTTTCAAAATGCACGCAAACAGCTTTCCACCCTACCACCGTGTGCCACCATCACAGACAAGAGTTGTGTGCAACCTATCACGCCAACCAAGGTCGCCAAGGTGCTGGGCAGGGCCAGCTCGCAGGGACAGTGCACACAGGTGCAAGTGAATTCATGGAAAAGGCGGGAGCTGCTCCATCATCTGCAACACGAGAGGGCAAAGCTCACCCTATGGGCATCAGAGTGAGAGGCTCGGGGTCGGTGCTGAACTTGTGTTCAGGTCCTGCGTGTCTGGGTGGACCGCATGGCCCATGGGGAGGATGCTCACTGTTAATAAAACGTTTACATTGTATGTAAAAAATAAAGTAAAATAAAATGCATAGATAACCAAATGTAAGTTATCACAATTGCTAAAGATATTAATTTTGATCATAAAGAAGGTCACGTGACACTCATATATATTTTGCTGTTTAAAATTTCCAGAAGAATCAATAACAATAGTTTAGAATGTTCCAATTTTTCAAAATTACATAATTAAAAACACTGATGCATTTCTTTCAATAGTATGGGGGTGAGTTTTGCAAAGTGTTCTACTTATCTTTCATACTTTTCCTCAAACTCTACTCTCACTTTTAGAAATTTGTTAGTTGAGCCTTGAGATTTCACAAATACATGTTTTAATCAAGGTACAGGTTTTTCCTTCACATAAATGAAACCTTCCACTGTCACTAAATAGTAAACATCCATGATGTTTGAAAATGTGCTTCTCGCCTGGCCGGGCGTGGCTCAGCGGTTGAGCATCGACCTAGGATCCAGGCGATCGAGGTTCGATTCCCGGTCAGGGCACATGCGCGGGTTGCGGGCTCCATCCCCAGTAGGGGGCGTGCCGGAGGCAGCTGATCAATGACTCTCTCATCATTGATGTTTCTCTCTCTCTCTCCCTCTCCCTTCCTCTCTCTGAAATCAATAAAGATACATTTTAAAAAAAGAAAAAAAGAAAATGTGCTTCTCTTTTAAACAGTAGAGATGTTTAAATGAAAAGGGCTGGCCATATTTGAGATATATGCTTGCGCTTCTATAGTGTCACTTCTCAGGTGGCCCTGGTGTGAGAAAAGCAAGGAAGCATGGAAGCGACAATGAACATCTTTGGGTCCTTTATATAGGATGCACGTTGTTCTGGCATATAACACCTTCTGTATCATTTACTCCTTGTAATAGTCCTGCCGTTTTCCCAGATGAGGAATGAAACTCAGAAAGATTAGACAATACTGACAAGTCACACAGCGCAAACGGCAATAAGGTTGACTCCAGAGAGCCATGAGGTGTCCATTCAGACACACTGCCTAGGAGTATGAAGAACTGAAGACACCAGCAGGATACAAAGTTCATAGAATCAGAACAACAAGGTTGGGAGGCAGGATTCTGAAGAGTTGATTTTCAGCCATGAGAGATTTTCCAGAGCCACAGAGAGAAGCATCTCTAACTAGGTCCATCCAACATCAGATCTGGTTGAAGTGGATGAACACTAAACATTTCAACTCTCTAGATAAGCTTCAAAGTCCACCTGTTTGCTGATGAGCCATAATACATGCACTACACTATATGACTCAGATATAATCTTTTTTAAAAATTTTTCAGTTACCATTGACATACAATATTATATTAGCTTCAAGTATACAACATAGTGATTAGACATTTATAAAATTTATCAAGTGATCACCCTAAGTCTAGTACCCACCTGACACCATACATACTTATTACAATATTATTGCCTATATTCCCTATAGGAAATATGTTGTACTTTACATCCCCAAGACAATTTTTATAACTGGCAGTTTGTACATCTTAATCCCTTCTCCTTTTCCACCCTCCTCTTTGACCCCCCTCCCACCTGGCAACCATCAATTTGTTCTCTGTTGACTCATATATAATCTTAATCCTACCACTACAGCACATACATTATCACTTCTATTTCACAGATGAGAAAACTAGGGCACAGATATTAGTTATCACACTGAAGGCCAAGATGCCATAATGGTATGTGTGCTCAGAATTCAGAGCCCTCCAAACACATAGCTGGAGCTCCACATTTCACTGACCTACAGATGGAGAGACAGGATTCAGCCAGTTCGCAGGATGCCTTAGCAGTAACTGTTGCTGGAGGGGCAGACATGAGCTGAGGGCCTACCCATGGACGATGTCTACACAGAGAGGGAAGAGAAGGACATTCCATAGTGACCCTGCACAGGCACAGAGGAAGGAAAGCCAGAGCCGGGGTACAGGGGGGCCTGGCTTAGCTGGAGCCAAGATACAAGCAGACTATAGGCTGGGCACCGTGCTGGCGAGGCAGGTGGGCACCACATCACAGGAGACCCCGAATGCCAGGATGAAGACCCCTGCAGGCACCCTGGGGCCCAGCAGGTCTCAGGAGACGAGTAAACGGACCAGATGCAGTACAGGGAGGTGAAACTGGTAGCACCATGCACAGTGAGGAAGAGTATCCATCTCTTACAGATTCCTAAGGCGAGCAACCCTATCTAGCCAATTCACAGAAACTTTACCTCGTTTACTAAAGAATTTAAATGTGTGATTTTAAGGAAGATTAACTAATAAATTATTTATAATGTGTTTGTTTCAAACCATGCCTAGGAGACCACATTTATGCTAGGTACCATTTTAGATGTGCCCAGAATTAGCTTTAACTAACCCGCAGCGTTGCACTACTTGGTAATGTTCCAAAATGATGACATAGGGAACTCTGACTTCGAACGTTACAGGCCGTATACCAGGCTCACCGCACAGCAGGCGCATTCTCCCTTCTCCCTCCTTCCCCAACCCCTACCCTTCTCCCACCCATTCTCTCTGTAAACACCTAAGTTCAGCATTATCACTAAATAATCAAAAACAGGAGCAGAAAAGCACCCTCTCATTTTCTAAATGTGCATTCATCATAGATACATGAAATAAGATAATGACCGATGGGCACAAACATGTAGCTGTCTTATCCTGGTCAGACGCCATTAAAATGTCATTAAGCATATGCTTCAATAAGTAATAATATTCTGACTTACTATATGGTGGCGGCAGGTGAAGTGTGGAGGCAGTAAAGATCCATAAGCCATTTGGTGATCTCATTTCAAACAATGATATAGCCAACATTTTCCTGGAATTCAGCTGAATGACAACAGTGTAGAGGGATCAGTGCACTACAGACTTCAGAGATGCATAACCCAACATTTTCATGCTTTGTGTAAATATTATGATGTGCCACGAATGCCTTCAAACAACAGACAGGATGCCCTGACAAATATTCTGTTCCTACTGGCCATGAGATGCATTATCTATTTGTCACAAATAAGCTAAACACTGGGTGAAATTTTACATGTTTTCCATCATAATACTCAAGACAGCTGTCCTCTTTTATTCTTGAAATCTGGAAGCAAAATCCTCTTTAGTCAAGTCAGTCATTATGCATTGGAAAGAAAGAAAAAAGTCCAAAAGGTAGTTGGAAAGGACCGCGCGCAGATCAGGCAAGGGCTTTCCAGTTAAGGGTGTCATGTGAAGACAAAGTCCCTCCAGCCACACTGTCATGGGGACCATCAATACAATAAAAGCAGCATCAGCGCCCGTGGCTCGATGCGGCACAGGTGAGTGATCAGACGCTACAAGGACGTCAGTAGACTGGAACATCCAAAAGCCACAGGGAAACCAGAAAAAGGTGGGGACAGCTGTCTCCCTCCTCCACCCTCCAAACAACCCTAGGAAGCAACTGAGAGAACCTGCTAATGTTCCGTGACATCCTTAAACTGGAAGACAGAAGCCAGGGCCCAGGGCAACTGACAATTTCTAACCAGAAGAGAGGTGTCCCCATTAACAGGCAGCCACAAGAAGCAGAAAGCAGAATGCCAGGCTTCCTCTTAGGCCCTCCCCAGTCACACAGCTGCAACAGCACAGGGGCGGAGCGCAGGGGCCTCTGGAATCGGTGTCACAAGCAGGGAGGGTCCTTCCCCACAACGCGCATGAAACCCAGCAAGCAAGGAGGAAAATCAGTGAACCTACGAGAAGGTATTACAGGAACGTAGGGACCACCGTCAAGACAACAGAAGACAGGCCTCTCTCTCAAACAGATTTTCTAAAAGAAACGTGAGGATACAGGAGGAGCGTGCTATTGGAGTTACCCCCCTTTATCTCATATACTTGCATCATATAATAACATCATATGAGATTCTCTACATAATTACATTGTTTCTATGAAATCTGAAAAGGGAATAGATAAAAGGAATGGTTGTGTCAGATGAAAAACACAATGGGAGAAGTTAAAGATACCAATATTAATGTTTTTATTAACATTAATAAGATACCAATCTAATATTTTTAAATATTAGAAAAATCCAATGTGTAGGACTGAAGGAATTCATCTTGAGCTCAGTGCAAGAATGATTAAGACATAAAAATGGTGAGAAAATGGGACATATGGAAGACATATTCAAGAGACCAAATTCACACAAAAAAGAAATCTGAGAAAGAGAGTAAAATAAAGGAAGTGCAGTTATCATAGAAATAATAGAAAATAATTTTCCTCAGCTAAAAAAAGATACGAGATCCTAGGGTGGGATTCAAAAGCTACCACAAAATTGATTCGGGGGGGGGGAGACAAAACAAAACAAAATTGCATTAAAATCAGGACCTTCCCTTTTATTTCCAAGATTTAAAAAGCCTACAAATATGCAAAATATAAAAGATGGCAACTTCAAAAGAACTAAAGTGTACTGACTTTAAATTTGACTTTTATACCAACCAGATACCAGAAAACAATGGAACTGAAAATACTCCCTTCTTTTGAGAAAAAAACAAACTACGAACCAAGAATTAAACACCCAGTAGACTCTTGCTATTCTCTTATATGCAAATTCTCTCCAAGTATTAAACATAGTAAACTTCCTGCAGGGAAAAATTGTAAGGGCATATTTCACCTAACCAAGAGAATAAATTAAAAATCAAGAACTAAAAAGTCAGCTTTGAAAAGAGAAGATAAATTGGCAAAACTGACAAACAGGTCTATAAGCTTAATAACAGAATGTCAAAAACAAATCTTCAAATAGGTTTTTTATATATTATAATGACAGCAATTAAAAATTATTAATAGAAAAATTTAATATTATCAACATAAATAGAGATATCATGAAGGAACCCAAGAGGGATACAAAGCAAGTTAAATTACGGTTTTACATGATAAACATGAAAGGAAATCATCTCAGGATTCTGGACAATTTAGGATTGCTTTTCTTTCATTAATTTTAAAAAATAGATCTCCCATACACACCTGATACGACTTTAAAGAGTACAGTTTGGCAACGGAGAGCAAAAAACTTAGAAATGGTAACAACCTTTGAACCAGAAATTACATTTTTTTAAAGTTCAGTAGAACAGTTTAAAGTAGCAAACTGTGGAAACCATACAAAACTGGCTAAATAAAGAAAAAGTGTTTTAGGAAGGTAAGTAGAGCACTGGGAAGATCTTCCCACTGTATTAAAATGGGATGTGCCACACCATCTGCATTAATGTACAAAAAACTTCACGTTGATAGGCCTCTTTATTTTGAAGCCTACAGGCACCATATTTTGATAGGCACTGTATTTTCCATTTAATTAACAAGGAACACGTATTACTTTTACAAACAGACACATTAATATTACAAATAAATCATTTACAAGAGCTGTGGGGTACATCAAGAGCAAGTCTGCTTCTCTTTGCATGGAAGTGGCTTGGTCTTATGGATTTCACACTAAATTTGGGAGCGGAACATAAGGATTTGAATACAGTCTCAGCTCCTTTTATCTAAGCCGTGCTGGCATGGGCAAGTAATATCCCCTCTCCAGGCCTCAGCTTCCTCAACTGTAAAATAACAGTAACACACTGCCCCTTTCCCGTGTTCTTTCATCACAATGCGAAATGCACAGGTGGGCCGCCATGGGTTCACAGGTGTTCGTAGGGGGAAAAACATGCAGGTTATGACTCAAAAGAATGTTACAATGCGACTGTAAACACACTTTTGCCCACCCCTGTACATGGAGTAACCAAATTATTTCTAAGGACTTTTTAAACTTTCTTTTGTAAAATGCACAAAATTATAAATATTAAACACAAAACTTGGGTGCCTGTATTATTCATTTCCAGTCTAGGTTACCCCTTCCAAGTCAAGAGACAAAAGTGCTGCTGTTCTCATAGTAACACAGCATTTCCCAAAGTAACACACCACACCTCACTAGGTTCTCGGCATGTAAGTACCTCCGTGGAGTTAAACTCTTGACCATGGGTCTCTCTGGCCCTCTTGCAGGACTCACACTTGCAGACACACTAGAGTGTAGGCGTGGCTGTCACACAGAGAACGGGTGTGGTAAATCACAGCCCCCCTGTGACAACGGAATGGGAACCCCAAAGTAAATGCGAAAGCACAAGAGTGTGACGAGAGAGCTCTGAAGGAGATGATCACGAGAGCCATTCAATCTCATTCACAGCTTGAGAAAAGGGACCCAAATTAATTCTTGTTTAAATATGCATTAAAGAAATTGTAAGGATAGAAAGAATCATTTTTTTGGTAGAAACAATTTATGAAAAGTCGTCATGGTTTGTGAGTTTAACAGAACACACGGCTTACCTGAAACTACACCTATTTACAGGTATCTCGTGCAAAAATATAAGACCAAGCCAATGTGCTTTCAGTGCAAAGCGGGATGAGCAAGGGGACAGGTCCACTCCCAAGGATAGTGGACATTACTCCCAGTTACAGCTGCCAGACCCTGGTGACCCTCGGCAACTTCCACTTTGTCGCACAGCCAAGTATCTCTCAATGGAAGGGTGTTTCTAAATTGTAAACCGACATGCTTTCCACATGAAATCCTTGAGTGTGTTCTGATAAGTGAAATATATATTCAAAATACAAAATAATTTTATTTTACAAAACTATTTGCAATTGCTAGATTGATCACAGTTTCAGTTCTCTATCAGCTCATAACAATGAAAAAAATGACAATTTTACTTACCGTACCTATATAACAACACTTAAAATGAGATTTTTTTCATTAATTAAAAATAATAATAGGTTTTTTAAAATATGTTTTTATTGATTTTAGAGAGGGAGAAAGGGAGAGGAAGAGAGATAGAAATATTGATCAGCTGCCTCCTGCATGCCCCCTACTGGAGATTGAGCCCGAAACCCAGGCATGTACCCTGACCTGGAATCAAACCTGCAACCTCTTGGTGCACGAGATGAAGCTCAACCAACTTAGCCACACCAGGCTCTCTTGTTTTTTGAATAAGAGAATCCCAGCTAAGATAATTCCATAATTAAGCATGATATGTTGTCTCAGTATAATTACAGAGTTGTTCTATGATGATGCTCAGAAATTATGATGTAATTATTTTTATCAATAATCATGAAAATTATTGGTCCTTGAAAACTTATATAGTTCATTCTGAAGATTCAAAATTTATCACTTTAAAAATATTAAAAGTTGACAGATATTTTGCTTCAGATAAAATTAATAGCAAAAATGCAGACCAAATTAATAATTTTTTCAGAGTTAATTATTTCCAGTATTACTAAATACCATCAAATATTGCAGCAGTCCCCCTTATCCACAAGATATACATTCTAAGACCCCCAGTGGATGCCTGAATACTGCATAGTATTGAACCCTATGTATACTATGTTTTTTCCTTTACCTACATATCTATGATAAAGTTTAATTACAAATTAGGCACAGTAAGAGATTAATAATAATAGCTAATAATAAAGTTGAAAACTTACAATATAAGTAAAATAAGGGTTACTGAACACAAGCACTACAATACTGTGACGGTGATTCTGACAACCCAGATGGCTACTAAGCAGGGTATACAGTGTGGAGATGCTGGACAAAGGGATGATTCCCATCCCAGGCAGGACACAGCGGCATGGCACAAGATTTAACCATGCTACTCAGAACACTGCACAATTTAAACATATGAATTGTTTACTTCTGAAATTTTCCATTTAATATTTCCTGACTGTGGTTGACCGCAGGTAACTGAAACCACAGAAACCACAAAACCATGGATAAAGGGGGACTACTGTAGTCTAGACAAGCCAAAGCACGTTTGGGTTAGATTTTTATTTAAGTCTTGTTTTTATCTCATGACATGACTAGTAAACAGAGTTTTGTATGAAAATCTCTAATTTTGCCCATTTTCTGAGTTAAGGAAGGTTGATTGAGCATAATGTCTATAATAACCTCAGGTTTTTGGGGTCCCACACAGTGTTTGCACTCCAGGTTGTGTCCACATAAATACTCTACCATAGAACCCTGTGTTAGTGAATCACTGCGGTTTTGCATCCTGCTAATCCACCCGATTCGGTTCTCATTAGCACCCTTGAGCTTGCTCTTAGAGCTAGAGTGCTCACTAGATGCCAAGCTCTGTGCTCGGCAATTTATACTTGTTATGTGATTTTTCACAAATCCTATGATTTTGAAGCTATGAAAACTATTTTCTAAACCAAAAGAGTCAGAGACATCAGCAAAATACCATTAATGGGTCTATTTCATAAAGCAAAAGATTATTCATGGAAACAATTTATATACTGAAAGCAGTCACTGATAGTGAAGTAACCTTTTAAAGTTTCTGTGCAACAGCTCTCTCATGCCCAGCCTCTCCCAGTTCTAGAAATCAACTTCCAGCCCATGTCATGACAAAAAAGGTGTGCTTTGCTTCTGCTTAAATCAGTTCTCTCCAGGTGGGGCCAGATGATGCAGCTTTCTCAAATTTTTGACTCAAGCTACCTTCTCGTCCAGCTTTCGGCTCCAAACACAGTGGAAACTTGATTCATATCAACCAACTTAATGTTTAGAAAGCAAGAGTTAAATGTCTCAGTTTGTGTTTTACTAGTAAGAAAGTACTAGATTTATTTTCTTTAAATTGTCAGCAAAGTGATTTTCTTTATAAAAATTATCTTGACAAATATAATTTAATAATTTCTACTCAAATATTAAAGATAAAATAAAAGGTATTTCAGCATAAGTAACAATAATACTCTTGCCACTATTATTCATATGGTTGTTATAAATCTCTTTTCTGGGAATTTCATCTGAAACCTTCCAGCATTATAGTATAGTAAAAAAAAAAAAAGTACTTAGTATATCTCAGAAATAGATATATGGGAATTTCATTTGAAACCTTCCAGCATTATAGTATAGTAAAAAAAAAAAAAAAGTACTTAGTATATCTCAGAAATAGATATATGTTCACAATACTTATCTTATTGCTATTAATAAATTTCTCTTATTGAATTCTTCCTACTGAATCAAAATCTTAGGGTTAATTGGCAAAAGCAGTGAAAATAAGGTTAAAGCAATAAAAACAGCCCTGGCCAGGTAGCTCAGTTGGTTACAGAGTCATCCTGAAACCCCAAGGTTGCAGGTTTCATCTCCGGTCACGGTGCATATAAGCAGCAACCAATGAATGCGTGAATGGGTGGAACAACAAATCGATGTCTCTCTCTCTCCCCCTTTCTTTCTCCCTTCCTCTCTCCAAGATAAATATATATAAAAAAGCAATAAAAACAATGTGAATATGTTGCAGTCTCAACTTCAAAAAAGTTATAGTCCTACAAGAAGATAAGTAATGTAAAGAATCGATGCAAACAGTTTTCTCATATAAAACAATACAGATGACTTCATAAACGAACCATAAAAATATTCCCTGGGAGAAAATAGACTTAAATATATTTTAGATTCATCTTCAAGTTCTCCACATTTAATACGAGAGTAAACAGCCTGAGGATGTATCTCCCTTCTTCATCGCTGCTTAATAGCACATGCAGGACGAAAGGAATAAATCTGTAGAATATTCAAGTCAGAAGGAGGCCTGAAAATAACCGAGACCTACTGCACTGTTTTACAGGTGAGGAGACTGAGATCTAGAGTAAATACAGGGACGGGAACTTTTGGGAATACAAACTCCATCACAGACACCGTCTTGAAAACCATGTCCCAAACATTTTCCACTGTATCTCTTGGGTCCACAGTCCCTTTCTCCATCCAGCATTACTTCCCTGAGTGTCCAGGCACGGTCTACAATTTCCCATCTATTAACAATCTGCTCCTGACCCATCGGCCTTCTTCAAACTTAGGTCCATAGCCAACCTTCTGAAGATAAGACTTTTCTACACATTTTTCTCACCTTTGGTCCATTTCTTTACCCACTGCAGCCTTCTTCCTGTTGACACCTCTTTAAAAGAGCATTGTGGTCATCAGTAACCTGTAGGTCACCAAAGGACAAAATTCTCAGTTTCCTTTCTACTCAGCCTCTCGGCAGAACAGGCACTGCTGATGCCCCCTTTTAAATGAGACAGTCACCTCCAGATATTCGCCTCCGTCTCTCCTCGGTTCCATCCGTCTCACATCACTCTCAGGCCTCTTCCTTCTCTGTCCGATTTCTAGATGTTGACTGTCTGAAAGCATGACGCTGGGTCCTCCTCCTGCACCATCTGTACTCCTTTCCTAAGCGATCTCAGCGCAGGTGTTGATAGGCCGATACCCCTCACCATCCACCTGCTGGCAACTCCTGCTTACAGCTCCGGCTCTAGACTAGCTTACTGAAGTGTATTTTCAGCAAGCCCACTTGGTTTCCCGACGGGCATCTCCAATAGAGCTCGAAATCTGCCGCCATCCAAAACTTCCCCACCCTGGGTCTTCCCCACTCTGACATCAGCAATATTATCTGCCTACTCCAGAGCCAGAAACGTAAGATCATCCTTGAGGTCTCCTTTTTCTCTCACTCTGCCATCCAACGTCTTCCAAAGGCCTCTCCGATTCCTTCTACCACGACCATAGGAACTAAATAGGACTTCAGAATCATTTCTGTTCCCAAAGCCCTAGTCCAGGCCACCATGATGTCTCGCCTGCATTCCTCCAGCAGCCTCCTGACCCATCTCTCCTCCTCAACCTGGTTCCCCCATTCACCCATTCTTTACGTGGCAGCAGAGGGATTTCTTTTTTATTAAATACATCCTGGTTTGGAATCGTATCAGTGGTTTGCCGTTTCACTGAAATAGATCCCACACTCCTTCCCACGGCTCTAAGGCCACACATTCCCTGGCCCTTTCCTGGCCGTCTAATCCCCAAACCGTCTTCCGTTACTCACCCACTCACTTCTGCATTCCCACCGCATCGATCGGACCCTGCCTTTCGCTGGTGCAAGGCCCTGACACCTGCTCTTCCTTCCTCCAGACGTGTTCTTACCTCCATTCTGTCAGGCTTCCTTTTTTCTTTCTTTCAATTTCAGGTTAATACTGACCTAAAGGAGGCCTTTCCTGATCACTACTTAAAGCAGGTTCTCCACTGTTGTTGTTGTTTTAAACTCAGCACATCTTTGGGGTCTTCATTCCATTCCTAACTGATTGCATTTGGTTTTTGTTTTGTTTTTTAAATCCTCACCTGAGGATATTTTTCCATTGCTTTTTCTGAGAGAGTGGAAGGGGGAGGGAGAGAGACATCGATGTGAGTGAGACACATCAATGGGTGGCCTCCCACACTCACTTCAATCAGGGCCGGGGATCGAGCCTGCAACCAAGGTACCCGAACCCAGGACCCTTCAGTCTGAAGGTCGACGGTCTAACCACTAAGCCAAACTGGCCAGGGTGCCTACAGTTGTTTTGCTCACTTCCCCAGCTAGAATGGAAGTTTCATGAAAACAAATAATGTTATCTACTTAGTTTTATATCCTGCATTTTCACACACTTATTCTGGGAGAGACAAAGTTCTGCCCTGGACTCTGTACCCAAAAGATTTACTCAGGTTCCATTATAACACTGTGACTCATGGCCTAGAAAGTACTATCTGGATACCCTGACTTCATTACGACAGACATTTCCCCACTGCGTTTATTTAAAAGGGATATGGCAAAGTTTCCAGAATCCTTTGGCAGGGAAAATAGATGGGTATTAACCACCACAAAAACCACCACCAGCATCACCGCCACCTAAAGAGCCTCCAGTTCCCTTCGCTAGAAAAGAAAAGATCAAAGTTGGGTATACTTGGTGGAGAAACCTTGGTTTCCTCTCAGTTTTCCCTTACAGAGGGAGGGGTGGTAGTGAGTGGCACTGAGGTCATATCTCAGCTCTACCGCTTAACTATCCCCATGATATAGGAGCTAAACCAACTCACACCACCTCTCTGAACCATCTGCTCGAGAAAGCAGGATGGCAATACTTAGTTCAGAGCATTTTAGTGAATTAAATAACAAACCACTACTCCATCACCCCTGGATATGGTCAATATATTGAAATGCATGTTTTTATAGTTTATTAAATATGCCATTTTACCCCAAATGTTATCTTAGATTATTTACTATGAGACTATTCTTCAGTATCAACCAAAAACTGAATATTCCCTGATTCATATACATCTCTGCTTAGTACTATCACTCACAACAATCAAAGAATATTGGTGTGATACAGTGTATGGATCTGAATAGGTCGAATCTCTGAACAAAACATAGCAAAAATACTTCAGTGAGTTTCCTTTAATAAAATAAACATTTTTCATTGAATTTCTCAATACATCTATGATATGCAGCTTAATTTTTCTGGATACCAATGTTTTGAGATGAATTTAACAAGTGATTTTGAAGAGCCCATCTTCAGTAGCTTCTATAATTTTCTAGTCATATTTGCTGTTCTCTCACTTGTAATTCATATAAAATTTTTCCATTGTCATTTATATTGATCAACAATATAAAATACATTTAATCAAGTTTTAGCTATATCACATATACTCCATAAGCCATTTGCCACGCATATTTGACACTGAATAGAAGCTTTATACATGGTGCAATGTCAGTTTTCAGCATCTTGTATCTCATACCTGTTCTGGGCTATATTGGTGCACTGCTCACTGCTTCTAAAAGTTAAATAATGAGATACTGTATTAACAGTACATCTTAAAGTTTTTCTTTCCATCAGAAAATGTATCATTAAAATATGTACCATGGTATTCATTCAGGCTAAAAGAATATTTTTCAATAGTTACTTGTGCCATTTTTTTACTTTTACTACACAATAACCAACTATTTAATAGTAGGAATTTCTCTTTAGTAGTTGTGGAATGAATAAGGCATTATGCCAATGACTTTGTATCTTTTTCCTTTCTTTGAAAATGAAAGAACTTATCATTTTAATTTTTAAAGTTTTAAGCTGTTATTTGAAAAATTATTTAAAATACATAGACATATGTCCTTTTCATTAGATTTTTGTATGTTTAATTAAAATTTATTTCATTTTATGACTTACACTATCTAAGTTAAGGAAGTTATCCATCATCAATTTTTCAAATAGGTTTTCACTCCTTGCTCTTTCTCTTCTCCTTCTGGCACTCCCATGATGCAAATATTGGCATGCTTGACCTTATCCCAGAGGGCCCTTATACTATCCTCATTTTTTTGGATTCTTTTGCCTGTTTGCTGTTCCGATTGGGTGTTTTCTGTTTCTTTCTCTTCCAAATCACTAATTTGATCCTCGACAGTTGATTACCTGAAATGTATTCTTCATTTCAGTTACTGTAGTCTTCATTTCTGACTCGTCCTTTTTTATATTTTCGATCTCCATTTTTAAGTTTCCTATCACTTTGTTGAAGTTCTCACTGAGATCACTGAGCAGCCTTATAACCAGTGTTTTTAACTCTGCATCTAGTAGATTATTTGTTTCCATTTTGTTTAGTTCTTTCTCTGGAATTTTCTTCTGTTGTTCATTTGGGACATGTTTGTCTCCTCATTTTGGCTGCCTCCCTGTAGAACTGCCATGCCTACTGGTCTTGATTGTCTTTATGTAGTAGGTCCTATAGGGTCCAGGTGCACAGCCTCCCTTGTCACCCAACCTGAGGGCTCCAGGTGCACCTCCTGTGTACACTCCTGTTGTAGCTGGGCCTTGACTGCTGGTGGTATGTCAATGGGAGGGATTTATACCTCCCCATTCCCACAGGCTAAATGGCTGCTAGGACTGGTTACAACCACTATGGAGAATCTGCTGTGTAAGGGCCGACCCCATGAAGCAGGACTGGCTTCAGTGGGAATCCGGTGCCCACTGAGTCTGCCCCTCGAGTATGTCACTTGTGGAGGAGGTAGGTAGGGTGTTGCTTTGTCATAGTGTGAAGCTATCCACCTGATACACTGGCTCTGGGGCCTCCTGGGAGGGCATGTGAAGATCAGCCACCACCTGTGTCCTACCTGGGGCCACCTGGCATGAGCTCCAAAGTGATCTGAAGATGGCTGCTACTTGTGATGGGCTTGGAGTTGCTGGAGAGAGGCCAGCTGCCACTAGTGCTGGGCCTGGGGCCACTTAACAAGAGGTGCAGTGCTTACTGAGCCCATACGCTGCCGTCTGAGAGATTTAAGTCAAGTCCACAGCATGAACCAAGACAGTCCACTTGTATGGAAAAGCCACTGGAAAGAGCTTGGGTGGGTCCACAAGTTGGGAGGTGAGGGGTCTAAGGGGTTAATGGTGTTATTAAGATTGATGGAGACTCAGATATGGTGCCCCCTGCAGGCTCTGTGTGGGGAGGGCTCAGCTAAAGAACAATGGCCTCTGCCAGCATTTCTACCTGGGAGAAAGCTACTCTTCCAGCCCTTGCTGGACAATTCAGTGCCAAGGTTTGTCCCTGGCACCTTTCAAGCACCTGTTTGTCTGAGTAACTCCATGCACAGGGCCTTTAAGAGAAACACCCGGGACTCCAGCAGTTCTCTAACTCAGCCACAATCTCTGCTGGTTTTTACAGCCATAAGTTATGGGGACTTCTCTTCCCAGGACTGGTACCCTGGGCTGGGGGGCCTGGTGTGGGGCTGGGACTCTTGGCTCCTCAGGGGTGACCTCTGCAGGTGAGATATCCTTCATGATTTTTAACAGCCAGATGTGGGTGTGGGACCATACCAATCCACATTTCCGCCCCTCCTACCTGTCTTAAAGACGGATTCTTCCTTACATACTTAGTTATAGGACTTCTGTTCAGCTAGACTGCAGGTGCTTCTGAATGATGGCTATTCTATAGTTTTTTGGGTTTTGTTTTTTGGTGTTTTTTTAAAATATATCTTTATTGATTTCAGAGAGAGGAAAGGAGAGGGAGAGAGAAACATCAATGATGAGAGAGTCATTGATCGGCTACATGCTCCCGACTGGGGATCAAGCCCACAACCTGGGCATGTGCCCTGACAGGGAATCAAACCCCAATTGCCTGGATCCTAGGTCGACGCTCAACTGCTGAGTCACGCCCAGCCGGGCAGCTATTCTATAGTTTAATTGTAATTTTGATGTAGTTCTGGGAGGAGACAAGCACAGTGTTTACCTACTCCGCCACTGTGACTGGAAGCCCTACCTCTATACTTTTAAAATTCACAATTCTTTCTTCTTAATATATCAACCCACCTTAAGAGCAACTTATATTTATTAAAATGTTATAGTCGTTGCAAACTCAATAATGTTATTTCTGAAAAACACTGACTATGGAGCCCAAAACTTGACTGAACTTATCAACACTTACAACAGAAAAAAAATTCCTGGCTTTGTCTCACAATTAACAAGTGGTTATTTTCACATAATAATAACCGCACACTCTTTTGACAGCGATGATCAAATTGACTCTCTGAGGCCAGAAAACCAAGTGAGAAGAGAATGAAAAGGGGTAAAACAGCCCATTTCTACTGAGCGGGTGCAAGCCCAACACTCCCGCTACTAATTGGCCCTCTCACATTGTGCTACAATTTCTTGCAGTAATTTTTGTCAGTGTGCGGCTCAGGGCAAGGATTTATGCAACTATTTCCAAGCTGTGCTGTAGTATATCACACTGTTCTGTCCATTCTGCTCTGCTTGTCTCTTCCTTTTTAAAATGCTGATCGTAATCTACAAAATTGATTTTATGACACATTCAATGGGTCACAACCAGCATTTTCAAAAACACTCCTTCATGCTGTAAAACACAATGGACAATAAGAAGCATAAAAAATTCATACACTTAAAGCTTGGGCATGTCACACGGAAAGCATCTGCCTTAAACACAACCACATCCTTGGCACTGCTCCACCTGCCTTCTACCGGCTTCCCATTGCTTTCCAATCGCATTCCCAGAATCTTGTTTCGATATTTATAACCACTCACTGGGTTGGGGTTCTTTACAGTGAGGAAAGACTATTTCTCTAAAATTGGTCATAATGTGTTAGAAATATTACTGGTAGTGATTACACAGACATCAGTGATTGTAAAGTAGAAATTGGTGAGAATTACAGGCAGATCCTGGAGTTGAAATTAAGGATGACACTATCCTCTCAAACCGCTGAAGGTAATCCTGGCTGCTCTGGTATCCAAACTTGGCCCAGGCCACTTCAGATTGGCCCGCAGAGTGGCAGTGTGAAGCCTTGTAGCTGAGCTGGGATAGTATATCGGGGAACAGGGCCAGGTTCTGGAATCAGACTTTCTGGGTTCAAATCTCATCCCACCTGTGTTAATACTGTGCTCAGCTTGCCTAAGTTTAAAAGTAGGTAATAACATTATCTATCTCATACGATCATTTTGGGGAATTAACAAGAGCTAAAATATACAACGCATTTAGAACAGTACTGAGACACGGCAATCACACAGTGGATGTTAATAAATGTGTGTCTACAGAACTTTTCCTTGGTATTTTGTGGACATTGTAAGATATGTCCTCCAATCCCTCTGTTGTTTATGAAAAACACATTATGAGAATACTGTTTGTATTTCTTACTCTTTTCTTCTATTATCAGCATATATTTTATAATGCCAACCTCCAGAAGATCTTCATAGTTAATGTATTTCATCATCCATTCTCCTGAGCCTTGCGTGTTCATTATAACACCACCACAGGTGTACTGCTAAGTCATGGAATCATCAGAGCTGAGGGCAGAGTAAGGCTGAATGAACTCAAATACAAATAGATTATATATATATATATATATATATGGGTTATCCAGAGGAATAGACCAGCAAATATCGTATTTGCTTTGGAAATAGGATAATGCAAATATTTATGTCTTTAGGAAGATCCACAGAAAAGATGATAAATTGCTTTGAAGCATGAATAGGAGTTTGGCAAATGAGAAGGAAGTTCAAGAGGCATCACAGGATTTTACACAGGAAGAAGTTCGTATCTGGCCTTTATAAGAACATTTTAGAAATAATGTGGAGGGTAGTCTAGAGGGAATGAGGTAAAACACAGATACCATTTGGGAAATGACAGGAATATTCCAGGGGAAGGCTGCCAAGTTTTGAAACAAGGCAGTAAGGGTGGGGTGAAAATGAGAAAGGACTGAGACTAACTAAGGAGCCTGGGTGAACGGGAGTTGGTGGTGACTGTCTATGAAGCCACTGACAAAGAGGAACGCAGGCAAATTATAAGATTTTGAGCTTGAGTGGTGATTAATAATGTGATTATATTAGTTTCCTGTTGCTACTACAACAAATCACCACAAACTTGGCTTAAGCCAACACAAACTTATTCTCTGCCTGTTCTCTGGAGGTCAGAAGTTCAAAATCAGTCTCTCTAAATTAAAGTGAAGGTGTTAGTAGAACTGGCTCCTTTTAGGGGTTTTGAGGGGAGAATCTATCTCCCTGGCTTTTTCTTAAAAAAAAAAAAGATTTTAGAAAGAGGAGTGGGGGAGAGAGGGAGAAGGAGAGGGAGAGGAAGAGACATTAATTGGTTGCCTCCTGCATTCAACTGACCAGGGTTGGAACCCGCAACCTAGGTATGTGCCCCCTGCCCGACCAGGAATCGAACCCACCATCTTTTGGTGTATGGCCAGGGCTCCCCATCTTTTTCAGCTGGTTTTTTGGAGTGGCCGCCTATATTCCTTGGCTTGTGGTCCCTTCCTCCTTTTTCAGAATGCATCCCTCTATTCCCTGCTCAGTCATCACATGCCTTCTCTCTGACTGATTCTCCTTGAATTCCTCTTACAAAACCCAATGTGATTACATTAGATCCACCTGCATAATCTGGAATAATTTCCCTATCCTTCACCTAAGCATAGTTTCAAAGTCTAGCCATACAAAGAACATTCATGGTTCTGGGGATTAAGATGTGCACACGTTTGGGGGACCATCATTCAGCAAACCACAGTGATAAAGTGAAATGCAGTGAGGGAGGGAGGAGACTGAGTTTAGGTGTCTGTACATGTGGAGGTAGGTGTTTCCAGGAGGGGAAAAACACTAAATTATGAGAACCTTGGTGGAGGCAAGACGACTTCACCACTACATTAAGAGCACCTACTATGGGACCTGGAACATACTAGGTAGTAAATATTTGTCTTATAACAAGTGAAGGATAATAGAATCAATAAATCAATATTAGTCTTAAGAAAGTTAATGTGATTTAGATGTCGATTGCCTCCCACAAAATATTTTCCCAAAAACATCTGAAAACTGAAAGAACAAATGTCTAAATATGACGTTTTTCATCTTAAAGTTATTGAAGCCCCCAAGTTAGAGAAAGTATTCCCCATAAAGATGACAGCAGACAAAGCCTTTAAGGCAGCTGACACCTAAGTAAAGAGCAGTTTCTGTGGGTTCCTGCCATCCTAGCACGATTCGGATTTTAACTCTCAGCTTGGTCTGACATTTCGAGCCCAGTTTTTGGTTCAGTTAATATGATCACAGACTCTGTGTTCATTCGTTTCCAGACTTGGATGTAGTGTTGAAGTGCCCGTGAATTCACAGGCAATTTAGCACTTTCCCCTGCTGTGGTCCATCTGCATCCAACGGGCCTGGGAGCCAAAACCCATCAGTTTCTCCACCTATGGCGGCTACACGCCACATGGCCCTTCTCACCCACTGCCTAGGAATCAAGGAAACAGGGTTTTGAAATCATTAAGATGCTGGCTCCTTCCTCGTGGTCTTATCACAGCAAGGTGTTGCAGGCTAAACCCATGCTAATCCCTGTGTTATCACTTCCTAACCTTCCCATTTTGTTAAACTTAAACTGTTCATTTAATAACATGATGGGCTGAACTGTGTCTCCTCCCCCACAACACATCTATATATCGATACTCTAACCCCACTACCACAGAAAATGACCAAATTAGGAGAAAGGGTCTTTAAAGAGCTGATTAAGTTTAAATGAGGCTCTCAGCATGGGCCCTAATCCAATCTGAGTCCTTATGAGAAGAGGAAGGAGACACACAAGAGAGACATCAAAGTTTTGTGGGCGCACAGGAGAGGCTTTGTGAGGAAACAGCAAAAAGGTGGCCGCCTGCAAGCCAAAGAGAGGGGACTCAGAGAAAATCCAACCTGCCTTGGTCTTGAACCCCCAGCCTCCAGAACTGAGACCGATTTCTGTTGTTGAAGCACAGTCCAGTCTTTTGTTAAGGCGGCCCAGCTGACTAACGCAGGTTTGGGTACCATGAAGCGCAGCGCTGCTGTAACACCTACAGGTGTGGAAATGGCCTTGGACTTGGTGATGGGTAGAGGCTGGGAGGGTTCCAAGGCAGAGCCTAGATTACCTTGGAGAAGCTGTTAGTAGAAATATGGAAGTTTAAATGGTTTCTGTTGAGGCCTCAGATGAAAACGAGGAATATATTGCTGGACACAGGAGGAACGGTGATTTTTCTTACAAAGTTATAAAGTTAATCCTCATTATAAAAAGGGCAAAAAACTTGTCTGAGTTGTGCTCTACCGTTTGTTTTTGAAATGGAAATTGAAAGTGACACGGTTGGGTATCCAGCTGAGCAAATTTCTCTTTTCTTTTTTTTTAATATATCTTTATTGATTTCAGAGAGAGGAATGGAGAAGGAGAGAGAAAGATAGAAACATCAATGATAAGAGAGAGTCATTGATCAGCTGCCTCCCACACACCCCCGACTGGGGATCGAGCCCGCAACCCAGGCATGTACCCTGACTGAGCAAATTTCTAAGCAAACTGTTGAAGGTGTTACCTAGTTTATCCTTACTGCTTATAGTCAAATGTGAGTGGGCAGAGATAAATGGATAAAGAGATCATTAAGCAAAAAATAACCAGAACTTGAAGACTTAGAAATTTCTTATATTGTCCATATTGTAAAAAGTGAGAAAGCATGTTCCAGAGAGAACACCAAGGCTGTGGCTTGACAGAAACCCCACCAAGATCCCAGGCGTGGCTCATGGATCTAATCAGCCATCTCAGCAGAAGACAGGGACAGAAATGAGGCTGTGCCGGCTGAAACTGTAAGCTTGGACTAAAGGGGCAGACATGAAACAGAACAAAGGAAGGCTCCTGGCATTCTACAGGATGGGACAATAGAGCTACCACCTGCAAACATATGATGTCCTTCAAAAAAACAGGAAGAATGACCCTGAAGGCTATTCCGAGACCCACAGAGCAGCTGTCGAATTCATGTTCCCAGGCTCAGAGGACAAGGCTGTCTCCTTCTTGGCTTCAGAAAGCCAGGGACATCTCCTCATTTTCAGTGGGCAAGGCTACTACTACCCAGGGCATCAGAGGGCTATCCTGGGGCCTCAGGGGCCTAGAGATGGAGCCAATACCCTGGTGGGACCAGACAATAGAGCTTTGAGCTAAAGAGGATTATTCTGTAGCCCTAAATATAATGGCATCTGTGCTACTTTTTGTACTTGCTTGGGACCTCAGAGCCATTTCTTCTTTCCAATTTCCCCCTTTGGAAATGGGACTGTCGATCCTATGCCTGTCCCATCGTTGCATTTTGGAAGTAGATAACTTGTCTGGCTTCACAGGTTCACAGCTAGAGAGGAATTTTGCCTCCAGATGAATCATAATTTGAGTCTCACCCACACTTGATTTAGATATTTAGATGAGATTTGAAACTTACAGTTGATTTCTGAATGAGTTAAGATTTGGGTTACTGGAGTGAGAGTGAATGTACTTTGTATATGAAAAGGACATGAATTTTGGAGGGGGAGTACTACAGACTGTTCCCCCCAAATTCATATGTTGAATCTTTAACCTTCAGCACTTTGGAATGTGATAGTATTTGGCGATAGGGCCTTCAAAAAAGTGATTAATTTAAAATGAGCCCTTTTCATTGGGGTCTTAATCTAATCTGATTGGTATCCTTAAAAGAAGAGGAAATTTGGACACAAACTGACATGGGGGGATGTGAATGGCAGAGGAAACAACATGTGAGGAGATGCTGAGCAAGCAGCCATCTGCAAGCCAAGGAGGCCTCAGGAGAAACCAGCCTGCCCACACCTTCTAGCGTCCAGGACTGTCAGAAAACAAAGTTCTGCTCCTAAAGCCAATCCGTCTGTGGTATATTATAGAAGCCCCAGAAAACTGATAAAAACAGCTTACACTTGAGTTCGCAAGAGAAAATTCTAAGGAACATGAGATTGGTTGAATTTTGTTTATGGTGTTCTTGCCTTCTTATGGCAAATTATCACCTGACCACTCTCCTTACCAAAAAAAAAAAAGTTTATCATATTTTTCAGTCTTAAAATATAGCACTTCAAAGTCATGCTTTAAACATGAATGTTGGAAATAGGTGAAAAATCACTGTCTTTATTCAGTTTACAAAGTACTTTATTCTTATTATCTAGTTAGGAGACATAAAAGACAGGACAGACAATAACCTACTCATTAACTGATAAGAAGAGTTTGTCAAAAAATAACTTGCTAAAGTTTACAAATGTAGTAAGTGGGGAGAATAAAATCTCAGACCCAAGTATTTTAATACCAGTCCATTGAACCTCAAGAATTCATAGCCCCACAAAAAAAAACCCAGCTCCTACTAGTATAAAGTATAAAGAAGTCAAGCTTCTTTATCAAGATATATTTAAAGACTGGAAAAACAAAAGGCTATAAATTCAAATAAAATATATAACTGACTGAGAACAGATCCTTACATATTTGGATATAAAACTTATGGAATGCTGGGAAAGGCGATGGGGGAATGGGGTAGTAGATCAATGAGTCACCTTTCTAGCAAGGGTGGGCCTGGTTAACCCCCTTCCCACGTACAACTGTGACCTTACAGTGCTGTCTTGCCCTTCTCATGTTGATTATGACCTTGGCTAGCCTGCTCCTGGAATGCACAGGGAGAGGTGCACTGACTGGCTGAGTGACTGCCTGTAACCCAGGTTAAACTGTCAGTGAATTTATTTAACTTTTCACTGTGGATCTGGCAAAATGCACACTAGCTGTCTTGAATGGGATACAGGTACTTTTTGTGGGTCCATAATGTAGTTGCAAATATGCCTGCTGTATGTCTACACGGGTGATTCTCTAGGGAAGGCCCAGGTTGCATTTCCTCTAACTCTACCACCACGTTCTCATTCAGTCTCTCTTCATGAATCAAATTACTACCCGGATTTGCCATTTGCAAAAATAAAAGTCAACACGAAAATAACAAAAAGAAAACTAGGTGGCACAAGTTAAGGGCAGAGAGCTGTTACCAAGATCTATTTCAGTCGCATGGGCTTGCAGGTCACCTCGTTTTAAACTGTCCCTTCCTATCTCTTCAGACACCTGTGGAAGTGTCACAGAAATGTTCCCATTCGATATGAGCAAGATTTTGGAGTTTCCTTTTTGTGAATAAGGTACAGTTAGGGTGGGAGCCCTCACCTCTGCAATATTTCCCATTGAGGCCATGCGCAAGAAATCAGTGATATTTTTGGCAAAGTTGTTGGAATTCCTGAATTCAGCCAGGAATTTTTTAAAGAGATAACAGCCAGATGCTGCAAAATACAAGACACTAGAAGTCCACAAAATTAAGATCATTGTATGGATACCCTGGTGACAAAATATACTTTTATTTTCAGACAATATTGTTATTTGCTTTTTAATTTTTAAGTGTAGTTGGCATATAATGTTACATTGGTTTCAGGTGCACAACACAGTGATTGAACATTATATGCATACAATATGATCACCACAATAAATCTAGTAACCATCTGTCACTGCACACAGTTAATTCTATATTTTTGCCTGTATTTCCTGTGCTGTATTTTGCAAACGGAAATTTGTCATTCTTAATCCCCTCCCCCTTTTCTGTCCATCCTCACACCTCCGGCAACCATCAACTTGTTCTCTGTATCTACGGGTTTGTTTCTGTTTCAAGCTGATTCTTTGCTTGTTTGGTTTTTAGTGTCCACATAGAAGTGAAATCAGATGGTGTTGGTCTTTTTATTTTTTGTGTCTTTTCCTGTATGATTTATTTCACTTGTCATAATACTCTTATCAAGGAGTATATGGAGAACACTATGCTACTAATCACAGGTGAATCAGGAAGAAGCTATAAATGATACTACAATGCATATTAGGAAAAAGCCTACATTAAGAAAAAGATTTACCTTGTTAAGTTGTCATTACCTTAACCACCTGCTGTGGCATGAAGTGAAGGAGCTGACCAAGATTCTGCAAGCTAGGGGGATGTGGCAGGCTCTCCAGCGGGCTTCTGGAAGTAACGGCCCACATTACAGAACCTTCGCCACAAAGAGCAATATTCACATACACTGAGAGAGGCATGGAGGGTGAACGTATCCCTTCCCTTAAAGATGTCCCACCGTCGAAGTCTCAGTTTTCTTTTCTCTTACTAATTTTTGGTTAAAAATTGATTGTTAAAAGAATATGTGTTACTTGCTTTCACGCCACCCAACTTATTTGATTCTTGTCATAACCCTGTGAAGTAAATAGTTTAATTTCTATTTTTATTTCCCCATTTTATAGATACTGAAACTGAGGCTCAAAGTGTAAGAGCACGCAATTATTTATTTATAAAGCCAGAAACCAACTTTTCGAACCACAACATTGTCTTCATTTAAAAAAATAGATTACATGGTACTATTATGTTGCGGCTTTCATTAATGACCAACTGTACTTTGGAAAAGTTAGTAAAACACATTACTACTAAAAAAGATTAACTCAGCTATTGATTTGCTCAACACAATGGAAGATTATAGCATGTTTAAAACAATACAATTTTTCTGTTCTTCAAAAATAAAGACCTCAGTCCATAGAGAAAGCAATCTGTGCATATTAAGAACATAAAATAACAAATACATTGCATTAGCTTGGCAACTTCACCTGTCCACTGATTTGATGAACATTTATTAAGAGTTTACCACATGCCAGGGGCCGATGTAGCTGCTAGAGAAGGGACAATAAGATGATTAAACTCTCACTCGGAGGCATTCACACAGCTTAGAGATGCAGACGTTAAATGAACAGCTACCCTGCAATGCAGGTGCATGAAACAGTAAAGACAGAAAGACTGTTACAGAGCGTGAGGGAGGAAAGATTCAGTCTGGGGGGTCAGGGGAATGGGCACGTCTTCAAATTTGAATGCCACAGACTAAGTGAAATAAGCCAGTCAGAGAAAGACAAGTATCACATGATCTCACTCATATGCAGGGTCTACAGAACATAATAAACTGATGAACAAAATAGATTCCATGCCACAGAAGCATGGAACAGACTGATGAATCTCAGAGGGAAGGGGGTGGGTGGGGAGGTGGGTGGGGAGAGATTAACCAAAGAATTTATATGCACAACCCATGGACACAGACAATAGTGTGGTGAAGGCCTGGGGTGGGGAGCCGGTGGGGGGCTGGAAGGGGTTAATGGGGAAAAAAGGGGACCTCTGTAATATTTTCAACAATAAAGATAAATTTAAAAAAATCAATAAACTATTCAAAAAAAAGGAAGAAAAAATACTGCAATAGCATATTTGCAGAGTTCAATTCTACTATAGCATACTCACTGCCATATTCATAGTAAAATTGTGGTTTCTCTGGGAATCCCAGAAACTGGGGTTCTGAATCAAGTGTGAGTAGTACATCAATTTGGGGGGGGGGTTTGGGGGGGAAGGTCCCTGAGATATACCTAAAGAGGATCTGTGTGTTTAGTGTGTTAGATTATATAAGAAATGCCACTGATTTTATTCCGCTGCACCATCTGCATTAAAAACAAGCAGGCACCTGGATACCTTAGTCTAATCTGTCCCTTCCAATAGGGCATTAGCCCTGAGTGTTCAAGAAAGAAAGAATGTGTCTAGCACTCCACACATATCAAGGAGTGCTGCTTCATTTGGGTACAAACGATGTATCTACTCCAGTTTATTTTGTATTAAAATCATCCATTATAAAAATTGCATATCATGTTGTATTCTTTGGATAACCTAATAAAAAATCTATTTCTTTTCACTCTTGGAAACTCCCTTAGCAAGCTGTCTTAGATTTCAGAACTGAGGACCTAGGAAATGCAGATGTGAACATTTCCCCTTTGATGAACCTCTCAGACTCCAAATGTAAACGTTTCCATCTCCGGCATCTAGCATAAAGGCTGGGACATAATAAAAACTCAATGTTAGACGACTGAAGAAAGAAAGGGGGCGGGGGGGATAGCAATAGGGAGGCTGGACTATTGAAGTCAGCGGCATATCCATATTCCAGGAGGGCCTCCCTTTATCATGAACAAGAGCTAACCCCCCCCCCCCCGGGGGGCTTTCTCCCCGAGTCAGCTCACTGCTTCCACAGGCAGGAGCAGGCTCCAACCAGTGCCCGAGCGTGTTAGCAACACCCCAACTCCCCTATCCCTAGAGTGGGCATATCGGTTTCCTATAGCTGACATATAAATTGATCACAGATTTAGTGGCTTAAAAAGCAACACAAATATCGTATCTTATAGTCTTGGAGGTTAGATGCATAAAATGGGTCTCACTGGGCTAAAAGCAAGGTATCAGCAGGGTTGCGTTCCTCCTAGAAGTTCTAGAGGAGAATCTCCTTCTCAATTCCACGTCTAGAGCATCTGCATTCCTCACCCATGGCTCCTTCCTCAGAGTCAGCCACAGCCTCTTCCAGTCTCTGACCCTTTCTCCTGCCACAGTTAGGAGACGCTTCTCATTACACTGGGCCCCCTGGGTCATCTAGGATGTTCTCTTTGCCTTGCCCCTTGCCACGGGACATAACAAATTCAAGGATTCTGGCAATCAGGTGACAGGCTCCTTTGGGATGATTCTGCCTAACACAGTGGGTGAGCTCTGAGGCCACATCTACACTGATCCCAGAATTTCCCCGTGGGATTAAACCCAAGGTGTATGCAGTGTTTATTTTCTGGATAATGTCACTTTAATCTGTGCCTATGTTTCCTCTTTAGCCATTCCACTTTCCTGCTCTCTCCAGGTGCTCTTAGACTCACATGACAAATACATTGCTTAACTCAAACCCTTATCTCGGGGTATGATTCTGAGGGAACCTAGACTGGACACTGGACACATGGCAGGGTAAATGTGATGCACCACCAGATATAATCATTATATATAAAATATATGGTAATATCCACATATATAATTTAATAATCATATATATAAATTACATAGTTCCCTGTCCTTACATATTATTAGTGTTGTTCTCTTAACTACTGATACAGGGGAATGTTTCTACCACACATTTTTGTTTCACTCTGAGAGCCTCACACTGTGATAGACAAATGGTAGAGAGGCATCGGAGCCCTGATAGAATAAGTTTTATCCTGTTATTATATGTTTTAAAATCAGAATTTATAGTGTTCATCATTGCTTTGTGTAGCCCCATATGTCCACCTGATATATTTTATTGTCTGAAGACTTCCTTTAACATTTCTTGTAGTGTAGGGTCTACTAGTGATGAATGCTTATAGGTTTTGTATGTTTGAAAGCCTTTATTTACCTTCATTTCTGAAAAATATTTTCCTGGATAAAATAATTCTGGGTTGATAGTTTTTTTCCTTTCCAGTTCTGTAAAAACGATGCTCCACTGTCTCCTCATTTGCATTGTTTCCTATGAGAAATCCTCTGCCATCCTTATCTTGGTTCGTTTGTGCATAACGTATCTTTTTTGTCTCTGGCTATTTTTAGAATTGTCTCTGTACCACCGGTGTTGAGAAATCTGATTATGATGTACCTTTTTCAGTTTCCTTCTGGTTTGTTGTGTTTGGGGCTCATTGAATTCCTTAGAACTGTGGATTTATAGTTTTTGACAAATTTGGACAATTTTCAGTCATTATTAATTCAATGTTTTTCTATCTTCTCCTTTCCTTTGAGAATATGAATTAATTACACATACATTAAGATGTCTGAAGTTTTCTCACAGCTCACTGATGCTGTCCTTATTTTCTGAATTTTTTTCTTTCTGTCTCAACTTGGTAGTTTCTATTACTATGTCTGCAAGTATATTAATCTTTTCTTCTATAGTTTCTTATCTGATATTAATCTCATCCAGTGTATTTCTTTTAATTGATTTAAGAGAGAGGGTGAGAGAGAAAGAGAGAGAGAGAGAGGAACATAAATGTGAGAATCATTGATCAGCTGCCTCCTGCACACCCCCTGCTGAAGACCAAGGTCTCAACCCAGGCATTTGCCCTGACCAGGAATCAAACAGTGATCTCCTGGTTCATGGGTCTATACTCAACCACTAAGCCATGCCCGCCTGGATCATTCAGTGTATTTTTTATTTAAAACATTGTATTTTCCATTTGTAGATATCGAATTAGGTTCTCTCTCAATGACTCTACTTAATTTTTGAAAACTTGCTACTCAGTGATAATAAGTGTTTTAATGTCCTTGTCTGCTAATACTAATATTAATGTCCATTTTAGATCAGTTTTAATGACTCTTTCTCAACATTATAGATCATGTGTTCTTGCTTCTCTGCATACTTGGTAGGTTTTGACTGGATGTCAGACACTGAATTTTACTTTGTTGAATGCTGTATATTTAATTTTGTATTCCTATAAATATTCTCTGGCTTTTTTCTAGGCTGCACTTAAGTTACTTGGGAATGGTTTACCTGTCATATCTTGTTTTAAGATTTCTTAGGTGAGACTTAAGCAATGCTTAGTCTACAGCTAATTAATGCTCACTATTGAGGCAAGACCCTTCCGAGTACTCCAGCCAATGTCGTCCAGGGCGGCCAGTGGATGGGGGCAGGCCCTGTTCCTGGCCCAGTGTGAATTCCAACTAAACATTTTGCTTTGTTCTTTTCTGGTCTTGGTGGTTTCCTCATATGCCTGCACAGATTGGCACTTTACTAAATACTCAAGAGGATAGATCTTTGGAATCCTCTCTCTGTGCAGCTTTCTCTCTCCAGTCCCCTGTCCTGTATACTCTGGCTACCACGATCTCCCTACTCTCAGCTCCATTCCCTCAACTCAAGGAGACCAACAGGCTCTGCCTGGGTTCTCTTCCCTGTGCTACACCTTGGAAATTACCTTAAAACAATAAACTGCAGCCATCATAGGACTCTCCTCATGTGCTTACTATCTCTCAGGATCACTGTCCTGCACTGCCTGAATTCATTCTAATATCCTGAAAATGTTTGCTTCATATATACATATATGTATATATATATATACTTTTTTTGTTGTTTCAGGCAGGAAGTCCCTGTTACTCTAACTGGGCCAGAAGTAGAAGTCCCTGCCATCATAATTCCCTTTTCCCATTATATATTAAATAATATATATGTTCACTATATTTTCTAAATCATAGTACTGTATTATAAATACAAAATTTTCTCTCAATGGTAAATAATGCCTTTCATCTTAATTCTCAGAAATTTCCCCACTCAGGCCTTTACCTTCTTTTGTACAGCCCCATATACCAAAATCTCTACACACATTAACATGCTATTATACACCAGCATGCCCCCGAAAGACAAGTTTCAAGTCTGACCTGATACAGAAAAAGATATATTGACCATGAAGCTCAGGATGCTTAGGCCTCAGGGCTTTCCCCTGCATAAGCTCTATGCTAAAAGTTGTGTTCCTAATTTTGTATTATTTTTCTTAAAGTGGGTTCTCCAAATTGTAGGGGGTCGGGGACCCACCAAGGCTAAATGTGTCCCTGATATAAGGACTCTTTTCAGGTGAAGCATGCTGCGTGAGATATTTCACTCCTCACACCTTGGTCTGACATACTTTTTCCAGCACAAAGCCATTTCTGGCTTTGCCATGCCTTTGCTCCACGTATCACTCAGCACATGGTGGATTCTCAATACTTAATTTACCCACAAAACATTAGCCCATGACATTCTATATCTAACACAGTTTAAACCTGAAGTATGGAAATGAGAAAAGGAGAGTTAAGCTAAAAACTCCTCTTTTTACCACTGTAAAACTACAGAATCAATAAAAACTGCTCCTGTTCAAGTTAAGAGACAAAAATGTCCTCTCTATAAACCTAGTTGAAATGAGTCATAGAGCTTGTTGTTGCAATTATTTTGCACTTGACTACTTTTAACACTGGTTATATCTAGAGGGGTAATTACTCACAGACCGAGTGAGAAATAGCACATCTCTGACATGTTGACTTGCCAGTAATTGCCAGTTACATACACACATTTACTATGCTATATGCACACAGATAACAGCAAGTCCTTCCTCACTGCCTATTTTATTTTTTCCTGTGTTGCTGTAAAAAGTTGCAAAAGTATTAACTGGCAATCTACGATAGTTACTTTTAAAGTACGTTCAAACTGGTTCTGGGAAAATAGCATGATAAATAGTTATCATTAGCATAAATAGAGAAATAGAGAAATAATCAGGAAATACATTAGGCTTTTTTGAGTGCCTACTATCTGTCTGACACTACAATAGAAGCAAAGATTACAAAATCATATTGAAGCCCCTTCTAATAAATCTTCTAGAAGAGACAGACAGTTTTTTAAAAAAGCAGTGCAATATCTCTGATAAATACTGGAATGGGAGTGACAAAGTACTATGGAGAGATTAAATTAAAACGGTCAATGGACACAACCCAACAGTCTTCTAAACTCTCTCTCTCTCACACACACACACACAACCCCTCAAAATCTTCAGACATGAGAGACCATAACAAGCATAATCTAACAGACTCAACTTAGCAATCGGCAAATCTGGAATGATTTATTTTTTTCTACTAACTGATATTATATTTTCTCTACAAAATCTCAGTATACGGTGAATTCATTACAGGAAAGAAAACTGGTCAAATACAAGTATCTCAGGTTTATCTCATAATATTTTCTAGTCATATTAAAATAAAAAATGCCATTTTCTGTTTTAAAATGTGGTCACAGTGGAATGGTCAGCTCTGCCTAGAAACCCCTTGGGAGGCCTGTTTTCTGAGCCCCTCATTGCTCCCCCTGTGCTTCCCTTCTGCTGCACCCAGTACAGAAAGGCCATATACGGTGTATGTGTGTGTAGGGGTGCGGGGTGTCTGTTTACTTCAGGGTCAACATGATGTTGATCTGCATTTTTAGGCTTCACTATCCACAGCCATTATTTTCTACTCTAATACATGTTGGTTATTGGTTCCCTCTGTGTCACAGGCCTCCAAAAGCAGCTCCCAAAGGCCACGTTGGTCACCCTTCGGTGCACTGCTGGGGGTGATGGAGGGGCAGGGAACCCCTGTTCAGGTCCCTGACACAGGTGGTCCAGCCAAAGAACAGCCACTCCCTCCCTAGTAATCTGTTCACTGCATGGTCCCTGCCCTACTGCATGGCCTTCAGGGGACCTGACAAGATGTCATCTTCTTTACCTGCCAGAAACTCAAACATTGCAGCCTCTGCACTTCCACCAAAGAGGGCTACTACAATCTGGCCTTTCTGCACCTCACCACCTTCCCCCATTCAGTTCTCCCCACAAGGCTGTCAGTCTGGGTCTGGCTCAGCAAATCTCTGAAGAGGTGAGCACCCAACTCTAAAGCAGAAGAGAGCGCGTGGGTTAGGCAAGCAGAAAGTTCACTCTGTCCCAACCCTCCTCTAAGATTTGGAAGCCTGAGGACTTCCTCTAAGTACAGAAGTAGAAGCCCACCCAAATGTCTTAATATTGAAAAGTAACCAATCAGGACATCAGAATTGTTAAATAAAATATGCTCTATGCTCTTTACTTGGAGCTGTAATTGCATAGTGACCTCAAAGGCTAGTTTTAAGTTTAGCATTCTCAGAGTTTCCACCAATACATGGCAGCTGGAAAAGAGGCGCCCAGACCCCAGCCTCAGAGCTGTGCAACAGGGAACGAGGGGCTGGGGGAAATCCACATCCCTCCCTTCTCACCCCTCAGCTGCATCCTTCCGGGCAAGTAGTCTGTGTACCCCTAAGTGGACCACCTAGTTCCAAGTGCAAAAACTGCCCGCCCCTCACCCTTTCCTGCTCCCAAACAGCCACTCTGAGTGACCGACATTTAGGTGGTCAGGATCCTGGAAGAGGTGCACACAGGTCCTGAAGGCTCAAGACTGACTGGCAGAGAATTCCAAGAGTGGGCCAGGGCACAGGATCTAGGAACTTCGGGCCACCATCCACTACCCCTACCCACCCCCATAAAAAGAGGGGAGCCTGTCACACTGCAGGGTACAGGGTAGGGCCTCTCTTTCTACTTTCATTCTGTGGCTCTTAATCAAAATGGGGTAAATTGCTAGGAAAATAGAACTAAAACCAAGAGTTGATGTCACCAGGAATAATGCTTCATATCTCATCCCACATACAGACAGTCCCTGAATTACCACAGTTCCGCTTATGCTTTTTCGACTTTACGATGGTGCAAAAGCAATACACATTCGGTAGACACTGGCCTTTCAATTTTGAATTTTGATCTTTCCTGGGCTAGTGACATGCGGGAGATGCTCTGGTGATGCCACGCAGCATCAGTGGCGGCATCTGCCCGTCAGCCACGCGATCATGAGGGTAGATGACCCACACTCTACAGTGAACTGTGTTGCCAGCACTTTCTGGATACTTGTGTTTTATGTTTTTGCATCCCATCATGTCTAAAAAGTGTCCATCTGTGTCTCCTGCTTCTGGTGAGAAGAGGAAGGCAATTACACTTGAGATGAATTGCCCAGCATGAAGGCAGCAAGCCATAATTACATAAATTACATGAGATAGTCAACACTTTATTATAAAATAGGCTTTGCGCTAGATGATTTGCCCAACTGCAGGCCAATGTAAGTGTTCTGAGCACATTTAAGGTCAGCTGCCCTAAGCTATGATATTTGGTAGGTTAGATGTATTAAATGCATTTTCAACTTAGAATATTCTTTTTCGACTTCCAATGGGTTTATTAGGACATGACCTCATAATGAGTCAAGGGGCATGTGTATGACATTTGTATGTAAATCCATAAAAGTGTTGTAATAAAGACAGTGCGCCAGCAGGAATAAGTCTAAATACAGTGGTAAAGCTAATATCATGAATGGGCTCAACTCTCATAAGGAAAGTCAGAGGCCTTCTGACTGGAAATGTGAGCATCTTGTCATGGAGTCAAAAGAGATGCATAGAGCAAAATCGCTCAGGAACTGTGGGACCAATAGTAAATAAAAACAAAAAGCTACTCCATTTATGGAAAATCTCAAAAATGCACCTGAAGGCTGTAAAAGACACAGACTTCCATGCAACTAAAATATTAACTTCCGAACATATATGGGGGGGGAAGTCAGGAAGATAAAAAGAAATTGATGTCATTGCATTCATAGTTGGATAATTTAATATAACTTTCTAATAAATTGATAAATCACATGAGCAAAAGTTAGTAAGAATACAGAGATTACATGTAATGCAATTAGTAACTGAGTCTAAAAGATATATGACTTTTCACCTAAGAAAAAGAAAATATAAATTTTTTTCAAACACATGTGGGAGATTTCCCAAATTGACCATGTAGTAGAACATAAAGGAAATTTCAATATATTCCTAAAGTTAAAACAAAGAAGTCCCATTCACAACCATTTTGATAATAAAATTTAACCTTCCCAAACAATAAAAAAGAAAATCTATTTGGAAAGTAAAATATAAAACAGAAAAGCTTCTGAAATTAAGTAAATGGATTAAAAACTTTGCATTAAAAACTTGGACAAAATAAATATTGTTCCTGAATTACAGGTTATTTATATGAGAACATTGATCAGAGCAATATCTCAACACCTGTGAGCTATAGAAAATACGAGAGAGAGAAAAATTTTTACCCACAAATATCTGATAGGGAATAAGTACTAGAGAACTATGAAAGCATAAACAGTCGGACCACCATATCCATAGGTGCTGCCTCCGTAGATACAACCAACTGTGGATGGAAATACTGTCCTTTTAAAAGTTACGTTGTTGATGACGTGTACTATGCAGTTAGTTAGGCCTGTGATGTTTGTGTCGGTACTGAACACGTACAGACCTCTTCCTTGTCAGTATTCCCTAAACAATACAGTATAACAACTATTTACATAGTATTTACACTGTATTAGGCACTGTAAATAATCTAGAGATGATTTACAGTATCCCGGAGAATGCTCATAGGTTACATGCAAGAACTATGCCATTTTATATAAGGGACTGGAGCACCTGAGGATTCTGGTATCCATGGGCGCCCTGGAACCAATCCTCCACAGATGCTAAGGGATGACTATATACTAAAAATAACAAATGAAAAATACTTAGTAAGACTAAAAGCATATATATATATATAAAATAGGGAATTTTTAAAATAATGTTCTTACAAAGATATAGCACAAGCAATCAATTCCATAGCACATCTCATATTACAAGAGAGAGAATGGACATAATATTAGCAACATTTAAAGGGCATGGCTATGGAAGATATAAAATATTTTTATAATTTCACAAATAATATGTAATTTTATAAAAATATTACTTGTACCACGGGCAATTTTAAACAAAGACAACTGACAATCTAGAAGACCGGATTTATAGTCTAGGAAAATGTACACAGCCAAAGTTGGTTCAAGGAGAATTATCTAAACTTAATAAAATGATAAGCACCAAGGACATTGATAAGTTAATTAGAGTCCTCCTAAAGAAGACATCAAGCCTGCACTGTTCTATAGGTAGATTCTATCAAAATTCAGGTCCCGATCATTCCTTATTAGAAAACTGTTTTCAAGAACAGAAAATATGAAAAAAATCAACTCATTTGGCAAAAGCCCACTTAATCCTGACGTTCAACCCAGAAAAGGACAACACGGTAACGGGAAAACTAGGCCATTTTTACCTATTATGAAATTATAACGCACTAAGGAAAATTCAGTAGTGTATTATAAGAGCATACCATGACCAGGTAGAGATTTTACAGGAATACAAGGATGGACGACTCAGCATTTAGCAGGATACTAATGCAATTCACTTCATTAATTGATATAAGATAAAACATCCTATGGTATTCTCTGAAGATGCTGGAAAACATTTATAACATTCAAACCCAGTTCCTGATTAAAAGCTCAACATATTAGAAATAGGAGGCATCTGTTTTGGTTTTTTTTTTTGGACGCATCTATTTAAATAGATACAAAGTTTCCATCAGAAAGGTAAAGTATACATTGCACTAAATGTTGAAAAAAAAATCAGCATTTCCATTAATATTCAAAACGGCACAAGGATATCCCAATCACCTCAGATGTTCAATATTACAATGCTTATCTGAATAAAATAATAATAATGCAGAAAAAATGAGTTATGAATATTTGAAAGGAATAAAAAAACTGTCTTTATTTTCATCTTCTTAGAATGTCCAAGACAATGAACTAACAAACTTTTAGAACAAAAAAGACAAATACAACAAACTAGCCGGACTCAAGATCAACATATAAAAAATGATGCTTTATTACAGTGAAAGGGAACTAGGTGATATTACAAAGATCCCATTCATATCAGCACCAAATTATAAAAACACCTGGGGATAAATCTAACACCTTATGAGCAAGGGCAAAATTATATAAAGGACATAAATGCGGAAATGGTTTAATGAGACCATACTAAAGTACTAAATGGGAAGATTCAGTATTATATAAATGTTTAATAAATTATTAAATACTCAACTATAAAATGTGACAAACAGATTTAAAAGTTTACTATGTCATTTCATAAATATGAAAGAGTATGAACTTGGAAGCTAATCACCTGGTTCCAAATTACAGACCCGCTACTTACTGGACGTACAACCCGAAGCAAAGTCCTCAGCTGCTCTGCTTGGGTGCTGACTGGTGCTTCCTATGTGGCTGTCACTAAATAAATGACTGAATGCATACATTTATATATGTATGTTCATGTGTATACATAATACATATACATATATATTTTATATGCTATAGGAATTAAAATGTGATATAGCCCCAAAAAAGAAAAAAATAGCAATGGAAGAAAATTAAGAGGGTCCAGGGATACACATACGCCTCTATGGTAAAATAGGCAAAACATATTCAAGAAGAGGAAATACAAATGCTCAACAGGAAAATATGTGTCACCTCACTAATACTCGGTGAAATGGAAGTAAACAAGAATGAGATATACCTGTTGCTCCTAACAAATATGCAGAACTTTACAAAATTAAATAATAACCACTGTTGGTGCGGATGCGGGCTTCTCTCCATGAAACAGCCTTTCAGGAGGCGATCCAACACATCTCTGACCAGGGCGTGCACTCCACCTCCAGGAGCCCTTCCACAGACCTGCTCACACACTCAGGTGCACAAAGAGCGATGCCAGAAATGTCGACTTGGGCATTGCTGTATTTAGTAAGAACCTGGAAACAATCTGTGTCTAACCACAGGGGAATGGTAATCCACTGCTGTAGGCGCATACAAGAGAGTCTATGCAGATTAAAAGGGTAACAATCTCTGTGGAAACTACTCTAAGTCAACAGGGTTAAGATAAATCATAATATAGTATGTAGAATCAGAAGTCATGAGTAAATAATATACACTCATACATATGCATCTGCAAGGATGCAGAGAAAATATCTGGAAGGCCACCTACAACACTGATAAGAGTGCTTACCTCTGGGAAGGGGTTAGGCTGGGGAAAGGGGTGTAGATGAACAGAGTAATTATTTTATCATTAGTGTTTGAAATTTTTATAAACAGAATGTACTTGTTTTTCTTTTATGATTAAAAATAAATTCATCAGCGAGAAACAATAATGTGATAATCCACATGCTATGAAAACACAGATGAAAGAGTGATTAATGCTTCCTGGGTTGGGGGTGGAGTAGGACAGAAATTCTCTCTGCTTCTACATGAGTAACATAGCAAATATAGTAACATAACAAATAAAGTAATGAAAATGTTACTTCTTCCAGCACCAAAGCATGTAACTGGACCATGGAGCTGTAAGTTCCATCCCTGAAGGCTTGGACCAGGCTCTCACAGTGACGAACAACCCTCAGCACCGCACTGAGCACTGTGGGCGTGTATTCTACGTACAGGACAAAGTCCTAGCAGGGGCTTGATGGATGGAGAGATGCCAGTCCCTGCTTATACCAGGAACTCAACTGACTTGACTCAAATTTAATTTCTAAAGATTACAAGGTAGAATTTACATAAATATAATTAAAACATGCACATATGTTTAGGTGCAGTAGCTAGATGGAATTTATTTTAAGTATTTTCAGTAACAGTTGTATGCTAAAGGACATACTACCCACCCTCAGGGCCTCTTGTGGCGGACGGTGATTTCCGAGGACGGCAGAACAACGTCCCATTCCTGTCCCCTTCTGCGCCATTACTTGCCCCTCACTCACACATCAACACGTGGGATCTGCTAACATTTTATCAACTCCAGATATTTTTTCTTTTTTTCCACTCAAAAATCTTCTCATGAGTCTTTTTATTGAGGTATAATTGACATACCACATTATATTAGTTCCAGGTGCACAACATAACAATTCGATATTTGTATATATTGTAAAATGTCCACCACAATGTGTAGTTAAGGACAACAGAAGATGTGGAATCTCTGAATATAGCAGAAGTTGGGCCAGTTCTGACAAAAGGTGTTAACTGGCCTAGTAGCTTTCTTTTTCAACCTTTTGAAAGCCAGTTGCTGTGCAAAAAGTGCACCTTTCCTGAGACCACCTTGCTATGGGCACCCCAAGCCACACAGGCAGGTGCCGGAAGGTGGGACTCCACACACAGGGCGAGGCCGACCGGCACTAAGGAGCGCGCACATGCGTGGGCCCCGCCAGCCCCACTCGCCCCAGGGCAGGCACCTGGATCACAGACTAACGCCTAGCCAAGCTGTTCCTGAATTTCTTACCTGCAAAATCTCGAGCAAAATGAAGTGGTTGTGTTAAGTACTAAGTTTGGGGGTAGATCGTTTGCAATGACAGGCAACCAGAACAAACCTGATGCATGTGGCCTGCACCAGGACTCTGTCTTCAGGGAGACGAGAACATACATTTTTATCTGGGATTTCTGAACTAAAGTCAGATTTTTTTTTTTTTTTGGGTCAGAAAAGTGTCCAGTCCAAAGGCCAGAGTCTAGAAGGCATATATTATATGTAATAGTACATGTTATAGGGTTACAAATTATAATTTCTACTTTAGATTTCATGCGACGGTGGTGACAATAGGGCGGAAGGCACCCTTACACGTGCTGACTGGCTTCTAGTGGCAGACCCAGTGTGACTTCTTACAGCTTATGTAACAACTCAGGGAGTGAAGACCATGGTATCACTTACAGGTGGGATTCTGAAAAGCCAAACTCATAGAAACAGAAAGCAGAGTGGTGGTTACCAGGTGCTGGGGGTTGGGGAAAAGGGGAAAATATTGGTCAAAGGGCACAAACTTAAATGATAAGATAAACAGGTTTTGGGGATGTAACGTACAACACAGTGATTATGATTAAGAATATTGCACATATACTTGAAAGTTGCTGAGAGAGTAGATCTTAAATGTTCTCACCACAAAAAAGAATGGGTAGTTACGTGGTGTGATGGGTGTGTTAGCTAAAACTATGGTGGTCATCCCTGCGCAGTGTATAGGTAAATAAGTGTATCAAATCAATATGAGTACACCTTAAATGCACACACCATTATATGTCAATTATAAAGCTGGGGGGCGGGGGGGTTCAATCACCACAATTTACAGATGAGGAAACCGAGGCTCAAATTTCATAACCTGGCTGAAGTCACACAATGAACACACTTGATGCAGGTTTGGTGGATTGAGACCCTCTGCTTTTGCCCAATAAAGGGAGGTTCTCAAAGTTCCGCCCGGTTAGAATCACACGGTGAACTTGTTGAAAACAGGCTATGGGACCTCACCCCAGAGGCGCTGATATTCTAACAGAGCCCCGGGTGACGACACACAGACCCCCGTTTGTGGAGTCCGGCAGCAGACCACACTGCCTTTCCTGTCTGACAATGATCTTCTCTGAGCAGGAACTTGGGGAAAATATAAACCACGGTTTGCTTCTGCTCTCTGAGGAGACGGGGGTTCTCTTGGGACAGGTGCACACAGAGCAAAATCCTCGTAGGCCAACGGGAGAAAAAATTATCAGCTAATGTTAATACCTAATTAATGCAAGGGTGCTGAATTATGTGCCATTTCATCACAGGCCTTACAAACGAAGAACTGCCCCAAAGTGACACAGTTAAGTCTGTTTCCCTTCTGATGTCTCCCCTGCATCCTGCTAATGGCAAAATGCCACCGCAAAGGATGTGAAAGATGGAATGTCAATACTGTCATTCACATTTACACTGTGTGGCTAAAGAAATGAATACAAAAAATAAAGCAAACTGAGATATAAGCGTGAAGTGAAAAGCAGCGTTCATTCATCCATCCGTCCATTCACTTATTCAGCAAACAAGGATCCAACGCGCAAGCCCAGGGAGAGCGCCTTGGGAAGCGCAGAAGCTGCTCGGGCCCTCAAGGAGTGTGCGATGCAACGCTGCACACGGGGATGCCGGCAACACCGTAAATCCCGAAACCGCATCACGAAATCAGCTGCGAAATTTTAGTATTTCCTGTAGGGAAGATAAAAGAAACCTTGCCCTCTCCAAACCTGCCATTCACCATTAGCCATGATGTGTATTCAAACTACACGTGTTTATTCACACATGGGTAAGTGGTCAGCACACTGCCAGGCTCAAGGCACAGCTGCTCCGTTGCATGTTCGGAAAGGAGTGGAAGGCGCTGAGGACAGGGCAGCAAGTGTGACAGGAGAGCCGGCTTGGGAGGAGCAGGCGAGGCAATGGCGGGCTCCCTCTGTCCCCCACCCCCACCCCCGTGTGGCCAGAGAGCCCAGGGTTGAATTCTGAAGGCAGAGCCGAGGTCCCGCAAAGCTGAAGGACCCGGTGGACAACCTCCGGGCCACTGTGCTGACGAGGCCCTGCAGCGAGGTCCCTCCCCTCCCGCCAGGCCAGGCGCACAGAGGGCGCCCCTACCCGGGACAGGGGGGCCGCACTCCACCGGTCTGGAGCCAGGGTTGCCTTGGCTGCCCGGCTGTGTGCAGGCAGAGATGCCACAGCGACGGCAAAGGGGGGCCACAGGAGCAGTGCTACAGGTGCCGTGTCCCCAGGCCGAGGACAGCGCTGACTCCGCAGCAGGTTCACTCATGGCCACGAGCTGACGGCACTGCCCCTGCCCTGCAGGATGACCTCAAGCCAATCGTTTCCAGTTTCGCTGCTGAAGATGAGCCCTATGATGACAATAGGCCATGTGACGCTGTTGAAGGAGAAATCAGAAAATGCAAACACACACTGAAATGAAAGTGTGCCACAGAAAGGTGAGCATTGAAAGGTAAGAAAGCTGCCTTTAACCTGTTATTTTTCAAAATAGATAACATGTTTAACAGCTAAAGAAATATGTATGAGAATTTAAGTTATAATCAGCTACACAGTTACATAAATAATGTTTTAAGTAAGACAACCCACCACTCTCCCTACTCATCCAACACCAGGCCTCGATAAAACTATTTTCATTCTGAATTAAAACCCATCATAGCAAGAAAACTTGTAAATAAAAAATGTGGAGAGGGATCATTTATAGAAAATGAACTCCAACCATATCACAAAACACAAGAAGTTAATTAATAAAGGAAATGCAGAGATGTGAATGCAGCCAGCTTGATAATCTAGAGTCAAAGCCTCGCACACACACTGACTTAGTGTGAGAGACTTAACAGTCTAAATCAGCAAGGAAACAAGGCTGTACTCGGAAAATAGTGAGGAGGAGATGGGGTGCTGATCTAAGAGACAACGAACAGTTACACCTAATGTTTACGCTATACACACACCCACACCCACAGACAAGCAAACTCCACACAACTTAAAACACAAAAAGCAAAACTATGAAATTACCGGAAGAAATTAGCAGAAACCATTTATAATACTGGACTGGGGAGGTCTTTCTAAGCAAGACCCGACCTGGAAGGTATAACTGAAAAGAAGATTGAGAAGCAGGGAAGGCAGAAAAAAGGAAAAAAAGAAAAATCCCTTCTGTAAATCAAAATTTAAAAATCATTATTGAAGTTAAAACAGAAGTGTAAGACACTTGCAACATACTTATTAAATAAGGACCACATGAAGTACAATTAAAATCTCCTAAAAGCAGTATGGAAAACAACCAATCCAGAGGAAAAATGAACAATATAAATGGATAAACAATTTGTATTAAAAAACAAACAGGCAGTAAGCATATGAAAAGATGTAAGCTCACTAGTTATCAGCAATTAGATGCACATATCTTTGACCCAGCCAGTTCACCCAAGATTTAGTCTGAAGAAAATCTCATATATAAATGTACACAGAAATGCCTATAAAAATGTTAATTAAGATAGAATGGTTTCAGATAGGACATATTTGGAGTAATAGAAAACATAACTCACTCAGCCAGGCATGGCTCAGCGGTTTAACATCAACCTAGGATCCAGTAGATCACAGTTCGATTCCGGTCAGGGCACCTGCAGGGTTGCAGGCTGGATTCCCAGCCGGGGGCGTGCAGGAGGCAGCCAATCAATGACTCTCTCATCATTAATGTTTCTATCTTTCCCTCCCTCTCTCTGAAATCAATAAAGATATATTAAAAAATAAAGAAAAAAAAGCAAACATATCTCGAATTGGGGTCAAACAATGAGGCAATGTATTATTTCATATACTGGGACGTCTGTAGAGGGTTTGTTTCACTGTGATAACATAAGAAAGGGAGGTCTCTCCATTTCCCTGTCCTACCATACACAACACAGGCTTCACTAGAAGACTGGGTCCCCCTGTGGTCATCACATGGCTTCCAGAAATGACCCATAGCCAGTGGAAGAGAAACCTGGACTTTTCTGGCCCAGAATCCCTAAGCAGAATGTTCCCCCCATTGGCTTTCCCTTGCCCATTCCAACAACACCCATGGCGAAGTGATGGGATTGCTCTCCCGTCACTCAAGCCCATCCCTGAAGCTTAGTTGGCATCAGCTCCTTCGAGGTCCATGACTCCAGGGGAGTGAGGACAGATTAAAATGTGTCTTCCTAGGAAGGAAAAGGGGGTAACGACAATGCAGGACAAGCGCTGCCTATTAACACTGTCACCACAACATGTCCTCCACCAGGGCAATGCCTAAATTACGGGCCATCCGCTTTGCAGAATGCAGAGAGCTATCAACAACGTGGGGTAGATCCAAATAAAATTAAACAGAAAACAAAGTTGCATAAAATATATTCCCTATTATTTCCCTAATGATTATAAAGGTCAACAACAAAACTATTTATAGGTATATACTGTTTGTGCAAGCATAAAGGGGGACTCGAGGCAAAACATAAGAGACCAGGTTTCCGAGCCATTTTTTTTCATTACCGGGCTTCCAAGGTTCTTTCCAGGTTTTTATTACCTAATCACTCCCATTAAATCCCCCCCAGGAAATTTTAATACTTCAGCTATATTGTATATCTGTTTATGTACTATATGTATATCTATACTTTATATATAAAATGAGTAAAATATGTTCACTCCTCCCAGAAACAAATTATTTGGCCCTTGGGGGTGATAACACCTCCTCTGGATATTTGGCCACTAAATTACTGAACAGTTGTGGCTTTGCTTGGAACAGGAAACGGAAGAGGTGAAGGGAGAATGTCGTGCTTGCTGAGTATTTTTCAGTATTACAAGGAAATTCATGTTTTATTCATTTTTTTAATTAGAAAACAAAATAACAAGGGCTTGTAAACATGTTTTTCCTGAACTGGCCACTCTGCAAAAAACATTATTTGCTTCTTGGAGATGTGAATGAACAAAGAATTGTCATATACACACCTCCTTTCCCCCAAATTATGAACTCATGATCCACTCAGAAATTAAAAGTTCCAATGAGCACAGCACCATCAGAATTCTACATGGCCCACCTAACATAGCACCCAGGGAGGGTGTGATGGTCAGAACACTTGCCAGGGCTTCGAATCTCAGGGTGTTAGTATGCGTCAGAGTATCTGACAAGACCCTCAGTTATAAACATATAAACAGCTCTTACTGATTGACTACTCCATTCCACAAAGACCTCCCACTGAGACTTACGTCAACTATTTCAGCGCCTTCAATTATTTATATGAGAAATTTAAGAAAAATATGTATATTTAAAAAACTATTTAAACAAAAATGCCATGACTCTTCTATACTTGCTAGAAGATAATAATTATTTGCCCCTCAACTTCATGAAATAAGGGAAACTAGGAGAAAAGAGAACACCACATACTATTTGTAATGCTGTCAATGGCTTAGCATGTCATATGTTTTCTCGTTTAGTAGAGCAACATTTCATTTAGTCATTACAACCAGTCCATGAAACAGAAGATATTATCCCATTTGATATTTGTGGGACTTAAGGCACAAAGAAGCTGAATGATTTACTGAGTGACGCTCATCACTAAGGACTCTAATTTCCAACATTTCATTCCTGTTCCTAGTCTACCTTCTACAATGTCCTCCCACCCATTCATTCTGTAGGGATTGTGGAGCACCAGCTACATGCCAGATACTGTGTAGGAACTGGAGGTAAAGATACAGAGACAGACAAGGTCCTTTTTATTATAAAGCCTACATTCTAGTAGTGGCAAAAGTCAAACAAAATACATAAATAATATTTTATATAGTAATAAGTCCTATGAAGTAAACAGAGCAGGGTAATAGAATAGAAAGTGGGTTTGGGGGGGTGGGGGGGAGTAGAAGAAATTACTGTTTTAAACAGAACAGGATCCTGATGTTAAGGGAAGGAAGATTTCTCCAGGCAGAAAGAGCAGCACGCATAAAGGCTTTGAAGAGGGAATAAAACTGTATTCAGTAGAGAAATAACAGCTGTTATAATGAATAAAACCTAAAACTTCAGTAACCTAACATAGTAAGTATCACTCACATTAATAGTTGAATGCAGGTGTTCCTGGCTGGTGGACAGCTTTCCTCCACGTGGTGACTCAGGGACCCAGGCCCTGTCAACCTTGCAGTTTTGCCATCACCTAGGGCTATAAAGTGCTCTGTGTCCAGACAGTGAAGGCAGCACAATTGCTCCCTAGTAATATCACCCAGGAAGTACCATGTCATTGGGGGAAATTTTTCTCATAGGTGCAAAACAAGCCAGACACTGTAGACCCAGCTGCAATCCTACAATTATGGAAGGAGAGGCGTGCATCCTGCTGTTTACTTATCTCTGGCTCAGAAATGGAAGTTTTAAGGAAGAGGCCAGTGTGGCCAGGGCATAGCGAGTCTGGAGTAGAGTGGTAGAGGAAGACAGAGTTAAGAGAAAAGACAGGCATCCGATAATGCAGGGCCTGACAGGAGTTGGTAATGAAAAAAATGATGGGAAGATATGAGAGGTATTAAGCAAAACAGAATAATTTCATTCAGGTTACTAAACAATCAAGATCAATCTGGCCCTGCCTGGAGAATGTAATCTAGAGTAGGGCAAGATCAGAGAAACTAGTAAAACTCCTGCAACAAGTAAGGCAAAAGATGATGGTGCTCGGGACCAGTTGTGGGGAGTTAAGATACAGTCAACATCCAGGCTGTATTTTGAAAGTAGAGCTACACTGTACTGATGTTAGAGTGTACTGATGAGAGTGGTAAGTGAATGAGAGAAATTAGGATGGTTAATGTATTTTTTGAAATGGTTCAGTTACCATGGCTGCCTAACAAACTACATAAAGTACGTGGGCCCTCAGCTCCATGACTCAAAAGCCGGGGTTAGGAATGATCTGGTTCAGTCACACCTATGACAGTTGATGCCGGCTTGAGTTGGGGACCTCACTGCCTCTCTATGCCAGGCCCTCTGTACAGTGTAATCCTGTGGGCTAGTCTGGGCTTCCTCGCAGCATGGTGGCTGGCTTGCTACAGAGCAAGCATTCCCAAAGGAAGAGAGCCAGATGAAAACCGGTTTGCCTTTTGTGCTAGCCTTGGAAGTCACAAATGTCATGTCCAGTTGTACACTATTTGTAGGGACAATCACAAGCCCCCACCAACTTCAAGCAGAGAGAATACAGACTCACCTCTAGTGGAAGGACAGCAAAAGTCACACTGTAAAGAAAAGCATGTGGGATGAAAGACCTCTGTTGTGGTCACTTAGAGAAATTCAATCTGCCACATCTAAGCAACAGCAATCAAGCGGAGTTACTAATTAAGATGGAAAGACTGGGAGACGATCAGATTTTTCTGGGCAAAGGACTCAAAATTCTGTTCTGGATAAAGCTCAAGGTGCCTATTAGGCATCTAATTGGAGATACCGATGAACAGTTGGTTAAATGAGTCTGGAGTTTATTGGAGAAGTGAAAGCCAGAGAAAGATATCTTGGTGTTAACAGCATGAAGACAATATTAAAATCATGAATCTCATGAGATTGCCCAGAAGATAAGTGTAGCTGGGAAAGAGAACTTGGTGCTGAGCTCAGGTGCACTCAACTCCCAAAAAGTGTAAGCTTTTATTTTGCTATGATTTTGATTTTTCAGCTTATTCTTCAGATACTAAGTAGGTTCTTAAATATATTTAAATGATATGATATTGGCGATGAAACAGGTATAATGACTTTTAAGCCAATTTTGCCACAGGTCAAGATCTATAGGATCTATATAGAATTCTTACAACCTAATCTCACTCACTCACAAGACAATAAAACTCAGAAATAAAATAAATGGAGCTTCCATGGATGTGGTCCAGGACTCAGCCTCCCCAGGCTCTTCCTGCCTAACAGCCTTCAAGCTGGGACCTTGGCTCTTTCTGTATCCACAGCAGCTTCTGGCTTTCGAACTTAAACTGGGACATTGGCTCTGCAGATTCTGGACGTGCCAGGCTCCATAATTGTGAGCCAATTTCTTATAATAAATCAATCCCTTCTGATGAGGGAGGGAGGGAGGGAGGGAGGGAGGGAGGGAGGGAGGGAGGGAGGGAGGGAGGGAGGGAAAGGGAGGGAGGGAGGGAGGGAGGGAGGGAGGGAGGGAGGGAGGGAGGGAGGGAGGGAGGGAGGGAGGGAAAGGAAGGGAGGGAGGGAGGGAGGGAGGAAGATATCCTATTGATTCTTTCCTCTGGAGAACACTAATACAGTTTTTAGTTATATTTTTTCATGAGGACAACCTATACTAGTTCAGGAATCTAAACCCTTACATAAATAACGTGAAATTAGATAAAGCCAATCAATACTATGCACAAACCTGGGCTGAATCTACATGAGCACTTTGGGGAACTGTTTCTGGCTCTCGCACAGCAGCAGAAGGTTTGATACCTGTGGGCAAAGTGAGACAAGCCTGCCTCCGAAATGGTATCTGCTCCTCTCCTGGATGTCGGCATGCCTGTGGAGTTTTAACAACGTACCTAGAACAAATATCTGTAACCCTTTTTAGCACGCCCTTATTTACGCTCTTCCTTTCGAGAATGCAGATCTTTTTCCTTTTTACTCCCAGTGCAGGAGATAGTTGTTTTACAGGAAGGATGATCTGGAGCTGATCCCCAGACACAGCAGGAAACTGATGGGTTCACAAGAAGAAAGAGAGAAAGTGCTTGAGCTCAGCTTGTTTTCTCCTGATTTCTTCTTTGTTCTGAGAGAATCCAGGGAGCCTGCCTGGCAAATGGGTGTCTTAATCTAATGGTTGAATCACTGGAGGGTGATTTTTACAAGTATCTATTGCATGCATATAATCAAAGCAAGAAAACACTTAAATTCCATAAGACAAAAAGAAATAGGACATTAACCATAAAATATAAATTTTCCTAAGTGTCATGCCTGCTGCTATTCAAAAGGCTCAAGATAATAAACAAAAAGAAAATGTCTGTCATCCCCAGCACAGAGAAATAGTCAGACATTAGCAGCAAACAACTCCCATCCATAACTGGGCTGCTTCCGAAATTAACTCTGCTCCTTCAACGTCAGCTCCTCCCAACCCCCTCGTTCCACATCTATTTATCCAAAATGCTCCCTGCTCCATATTTTTAAAAATATATTTAAATAGACAGGAACAGGCTGACTCTTCGATACCTGCCTAATTATTTTACACAATGCTAAGAGGAAGGAAATATATTGGTTTAGTATTTTATAACTTTCAGGTTGATCTGAAAACACAGCAAAGAATAATTCTCATCATGTAATTCCAAGTCTAATTCAATATATGATTTCCCAAAATGTCAGATTAAAAAGCTGAAAGGCCCATCACAGTTTTACAAAAAATGTAGAGGTTTTAATGAGCCAGTCTCCTGCTCAGACAGCGTACGCCGTTAACAAAGACAGGATGAGACACATTCTGCTTTCGTTTTCGAAGAATCAAAGGAATTTAACATTGAAGACTGTGAGAGAACAGAAAACCCTGGTGACATGTTTCATTCCCAGAGCCTCACGACCACTCGAGCAGAGTGAAACGGGGCCATTTTATGTTTGTTATAGACTGTGTCATAGCATCTGAAAGGCGGTGACTCCTATGCTGGGAAGCAAGTGATGGATCAGAAGGCATGGACTATTTAAATGTTCTGTAACTTGGTACTTTATCAATCCCCCAAAGCAGCAGGGACTGAGATGGACTTGGGGATTCACAGGAGGATCAGCAGGGAGTGGAAGGGGCAGGGTTAGGTGTCCTCGGGGCCCCAGCGATGACTGAATTGATAGCAATTACAGGAAAGACAGGCCTCTGCTGAGAACTGGGCTGTGAGATTCCCCAGTTGGTGTGAGGCTTCCTTTCCTCTGAGCAACAGTCTTTAAAAACACTGGGAAAGGACCAAGAAACACATGGCAACTGCCTCTGGGAGGCGGCTCTGTCCCCACAAATGTCTCATCCCGAGGAAAGGCGAGGGGTGCTCAAGACACACACCGGTCAAATCTGGGGGGGCCTTCAAGGGCAGCGACCAAGCGCCGGCTCGGCCCTGGCTGCCCCTGGGCCGTAGGCTGTCCCACTGTCCCACTGCCCCTGGGGCTAAGGAGGAGTGTGGGAGAAACCCGCCGGCAGTGCAGCTGCGGGAAGAAGGGACAGCAAGTGAGTGTGCAAATCCCACACGCAGGTCCCAGGGCCGGGGCGCGGGGAGCAGACGGCCTACTTGCAGGGCCGCTGCTGCAGATGCCCCTAAAGGGGGGAGCATGGCAGAGAAATGCCGGCCTGCCGGTCACCAGTAACAGCCCAGCGTCCGCAGAGGCCAGTTCAACCCTCAGGACTGCACCACTCAGCAGAGGGGCCAAAGGGGGTGCTGATTGCTGAGGCCGAGTCCATAATTCAGACCGAAGTGATCTGAACAACCTCCCAGGAGCAGTCACAGGAAGAGATGCCTGTTCCCCTACCCACTCCTGACTCTGCCCACAGGGCAGAAGGGGGACTCCATTCCTCCCCATCTCTGTGTCTCTGCGCCCCCCAACACAGAGCCACAGTACTACTCGGTGATATCGCCACACACTTAGGCAGCTGAGAGGGGAGGAACTGTTGAGCTCGGGCTTTAAGTCTCAATGGGCAGGACTTGGGCATAATACCCAGCATGACTCTCGTAACAATCGAATGTAAATGCGGGTATGAAATGTGTCCGAGACGCCACTGAAGGAGCTCACCGCCCAACTTCAGGGAGGTGAGGTTCTAGAGACAGAACGAAACGAATCCATTTCACACTTGTGCCCCAAAAGGTCAGGGCTCCTCAATGAGCCATTTACAACGGAATACAATAATTCAAATCCATTTATTCTAGTTCTCCGGCGGCTGCGGGGTGCCGGATGCACTGGGTCTGAAAGGTCCCTGTGTGTGTGCAAGCCCAGTAGTACTAGTTTCCAGGATGTGAAACACTAATTGCAAAGACTGTTTGTAAACTCTCAATAAGCAGGAGCTATTTCGTTCCTGATACACATCTAATTTGTTTCTATTTTTCCTGTCTCAAGTCTGGGGGAAGGGAGATGGCTGCAAAGCAGGACCTATTTCACAAGGAGAGAGGACAAAAGCTGATAGACTCCTGAGCTTCTCTCGGTCCCGCCTGGGAAAACCACTTCTGAGAGGGCAGGAGGAAATTCCCTGGCCCTGCTTAATTGGTGCTGATCTGAGTGGCCACAAGTCTCCTTCTTAGGGAGATCAAAACATTGACTGAAGGGAACGGTGCAGTAGCCACGCGATTGGCTGTGTAAGAATCAGCCATGCCAGCTGATATTTTGACCTTCTGAAACCTTCCAATGATCAATGTCAGATACCCAATTGTTTGGGGCACATCCTAATTAGTAGCAGCAAGCACTATATACAGGATTTTTAAATTCATTTCTTTCTTTCTTTCTTTTTTAATTAAAGGAAAAATCGTGATTTTAAAATCTTCAAATACAAAGGTTATCACCGCTAAATTAAAATACAAAGGTTACCAGTATAAATTCAAATAAAAGCACACACAAACCAGAGGTATGTTAGCAAAGAGCAAACACCGCTTTTTGAACGAATCCTTCTTTCCATGAAGCATTTCATTCTACACTTGCGTTGGAAGACAGCAAAGAGGAAAATTTAATAATGGCCTTTTGTCATTTTACCCACCACGGACATGCTAGTGAATAAAATGAGAGACTTTCCAGAAAAACTGATGATTTCCCTAAGCACACAAAGAGGAGCTGAAGGGAGCAGTCCCTTCCTGTAGGACGATGCTTCGCTGGTGTGACCCTTGGGCCAGCTGGACCAGCCTCTGCAGCGTGAAGTAGAAAGAACACAGGCCTGGGGGACACTTCCCCACTTAACTGGCTTTATCTCCCGCGATTTCCTTTGCCTGCCTGAACCTGGCATCCTAATCTGTGAAGCGCAGACCCTGATGACACATCGCAGGAGGTAAGAAGCCTCACCGGGCACCCAGCACACAGTAGGTGTTCCTCCGCCGTGGCAGCTCTCATTCATTCTTTCTCACGCATGCTATCTCCCCTGGGTTCCGAGTTGGCCTAAATTGAATCCAGCTTTTATAACCCTCACACCGAGTGTCAGATGTGAATGTGACTGTGGTGAGGATGGAAGCTTAAACGTAGAAACGCCAAACCTCACTGAATACAAAGGGTGGGACCCAACCAGACAAGAACATTTGGACAGTAATCATCTGAATGGTTCCCAGAAGCATCTATGAACTTGGCGGTGCAGAACCTCTTTGCAAAGCAGATATGCTGGAGAGTTCGGGCTTCTGCCTAATTTCTAAGACCCCAGGGAAATCAGGGCAGTGGGGGGGGTGGCCTTCAAGGTTGCCCTGCATGTGCCTGCTGGGCTTTGATTTGAATCAGAAAAGCCTTCTGGCCGACAAAGGTAAGCGCAATTAACACCAGAGCTCACAGAAAACATGGCAGCAAGATTTTCTACAGCAATGCTTTCAATTTTCCTGGGAGATTTTTCACATGAGGACCGAAGACTTTAATGTTTCTTAATATCTCCACAAATAAGAGACCATTAATTCATCCTTCTGGCGCCTGGGGACACAGGTAACTGGCATTTAATAAATACCAATGTCTCCAGGCCTCAATGTGAAGATCCTAAGAGCCTCTTAACACATATTTTTCACAAACTGTCCCTGCTCTAAATCTCAAGGACCAAATGCAGAAAATGATTTCATACAATAATTAACAGGTGCTCATTGGCCAGACTTAATGTCCCTTCTTAAACTGCCCCAAGCCCTTGAACAGTCTGCACACAGAGCACCAATACGGCAGTCTGGCCATGAGAAAGGCCCCAGCACCGGCTCGAGAGACCCTCAAGGAGCAGGCCTGCTAGTTCCCAAAAGCAGGCAGAAGTAGCGGTGGCTCAGGTAGGGCCTCCCCTTGACACCACTGTGTGGGATAAAGTCTAGGAGGGCCTGGAACATTAATCCTTGTTTTATGGGTATGTAGTAAAGAGTTTAACCTTGCCCGAAACAAGGCCTGGCCTTTGCAATCGGCTTCCTGGAGGTGATCTCCAAGCCCTCAGAATGTCATTCCTGCGAGGAGTGCTCGTGTACCTGGGGACCTTGGGTCACATTTGATCATCTAAGAAAACAGCTTACAGTCAGACAAAGACAAGTGTCACATGAATTTAATCATACGTGGACTCTAATAAACAAAATAAACTGATGAACAAAACAGATCCAGAGACATAGAAGCATGGAACGGACTGACGAAACTCAGAGGGAAGGCGGGGGTGGGTGGGTGCGGAGAGCTAATGGTGTTAGAATGAGGTTATTAAGGTGGGCTCCAATCCACATGACTGGTGTCCTTATGAAAGCAGGAAATCTGGACACAGAAACAGACACACAGAGGGAACACTAAGAACTCATATGCATATATGCATACTCCACGGACACAGACAATAGTGTGGTGAAGGCCTGGGGGGAGGGATGCAGGAGGGAGGCGATCAATGGGGGAAAGGCAAAAAGCAGGACATTTGTAATACTTTCAATAATAAAGATAAATTTAAAAAAATAAAAATATAAATAAAAACAGCTTAGATTGAGGGTCACAAAGCATCCACTCAGCACCCTGAGATCAGGTCAATCACATCTGCATTGAACCTCATAAAAATTGTGGACACCAAAGCTCGGTGAACTTCCCTGGCTGGTGACACTTCATCCATATTGTCACACATCATTGCTGGGAAAGTAATGTTGCCCACACTCCCTGAGAGAGGACAACTGGAAGCTCCATGATGGGACTTTCCTGGGCTCTGCCCCATGTGCCTCTTCCTTTGCTTATTTTCAATCTGTACCCTTTTCTTGAAGAAAGCATAACTGTGCATATAACAGCTTAAAGTGAGTCCTGAGAGTCCTTCCCATGTATTACAGAACATAAGGATAGTCTTTGGGGCACTTGAATTTGCAATGGCACTTGACCCCTAAACTGAGTTAACTGGTGTTAGACTTGAGGATGGTTTGTAAACTGCTCCTAACTTCACACTTTGAGGAAACTGAGACTGACAAAAGTAAAGTTGATCCCCTAATGAATACTGGTGTTAGGAGTCACACCAGGCCTTTTCTTTCCACCTTCAGTGACTCCCCTCAGCACAGCACAGTCTGTTCAAATAGGCAGCAGGTCCCAGGATGTTCCTGCAGAAAGGACTGCTGGCAAACAAGATTCCCTCATCCTAGCGTCAATGAGACAAGCTCCAAAGACATGAAGCATGACAAAATCTTCACATGGCCAGAGTCATTGGCTTGGGCAGGAAGGGCATGATCTCAAAAAATATATACTATAAATTTCCTTCGGTTCTATAAAATCTATGTGTGTTTTCCTGGAATCTAAGGGCTTCATGAGGATGAAAGGTCTTCAGAGAGCTAATGGTATTAGAATGAGGTTATTAAGGTGGGTTCCAATCCACATGACTGGTGTCCTTACGAAAGCAGGAAATCTGGACACAGAGATGGACACACAGAGGGAAAGTGACATGTAGACACACAGGGAGGAAGCTATGTGAAGACAGAGGCAGGGACTGCGATGAGACTGCCACAAACCAGGAAAAGCATGGAACTACAGTAAGATGAAAGAGTCAAGAAAGGATCCATATCCTGAAGTTTCAAAGGGCACACAGCCCTGTGGATAGATAAATTGACCTCAGCAGGCTGTACTGCTTGTTAGGGCAGCCTTGAGAAAAGACCACAGTTAAGAGGTGAGGTTTGGGGTAGATGACGACAGTAAGAGAGACCAAGGCCATTCCTAAAATCAAAAGCTCAGGTTTCAAATTCAGACTCTTGAACTGCAAAAATAGTTTCCAAGTATAATTCCAAGTTCCTAGAGAGGTTTGTTCTGAGTGTGAGATCACAATGGCAATTAGCAGACTCATTCTCATGAGGGAGAACTCACCAATTCACAGAATATCTTCTTTTTTAAGACGGTGTTAGTCCGTGAGCACAAGCCCACGGTTCTAGCTGCAGAGTAGTCCTTCCCTATCTGCAGGGGATACGGTCCAAGAACCTCAGTGGAAGCCTGAAGCCACAGAGAGTACTGAAGCCTATATGCACTATGTTTCATCCTTACACACATACCTATGATAAAGTTCAACTTACAAATTGGGCAAAGTAAGATTAACAACAATAACTAGAAATAAACTAGAATTATAACAATATACTGTATTAAAGGTCATGTGAATGTGGTCTCTCTCTCTGCTAGTATCTTTTGGTGCTACACATACAGCATTATAGTGTGGATATAACCAACAAAAAGATGATTCATGCTCCTGGCAATGTGGACAGATGGCACAAGACTTCATCACGCTACTAAGAACACTGTGCAATTTAAATCTCACGCCTTCCAAAACTTAAGGTCACATTTTCAGGTACCAGAATTTAGAACTTCAACTTATAAATTTTGGGAGTGAACATGACACAAGTCAACCCATAACACCATCCCTACTGCACGACCATAGAAAAGTTCTCCTTATTTAACTTTACTTATATAAAGATTTTGAGATACAAGATTAGTCTTGCTTTTGGAGCAAAAATATCATGTCCTATAAAACACCAATGGCTCAATTCCCAGATTCCATTTATGGCCGAAGTCACAGTTTAGAACACAGAGATGGAGCTAGAAGGCAACTCAGCATTGATAAAGGCAGTGGTGTGGCTAAGGGTCTCCCTGCCTTTACTCTTGTTCAGGCACTGAAGCAACCCTTTAATATTGCGCCAGAGCTTGGAGATTTAAAATAAATAAAAGAAGGGCAAATATAATGCCATCCAGACCTTCCAGAAATTAAAATTAAGTCATGGATATGAAACAACGGACATGAAACAATATAAGGCCCAATCCAACTGTGTCAAGATACTCGGACCAGGACTAGAACATGGGTTTCAGGGGAGAAAGAGTACTGAGAAGTGAGTGAGCCACAGAGGCCTCTCTGAAGGGGGTGTGCTTGAATAGTCTAAGTGGCCTGGGGGAGGGGACAGATCATCACTTAAGCTGAGAAGCCCAGGAGTCTGGGTGGAGCCACAGCAGATGCTGGGAATGCTGAGTGAGGCTAAGATTGGCAGAAGCCACACCCCAGAGGTCCAGGTCATGCTAGGCAGAGGGCTTGGTCTTTGTATCACGGCGTTTCTATAGTAAAAACACTTTTATAATTTTTAAAAATATGCCCTGAATGCTTTAATAGGATGAGTAATTTCCATTTGCAACTTACAGCTCAAAATTCGCAGAAGTTTCATTCATCATATTATTGAAACTGAGTCCCCCTGACTCAGGGGGACTGAGTCTCACTGTCACCTTTGTATTTCCGGCTATGCAAGTCCAGCACAAAACTGTATCTTCTGACTCCTGCCAGGAAAGATGGGGCATATGGATGCTTTGCCTTGCCCTGACCCTTACTAACCTTAATCATTCGCTTCCATAACCGCATTTCCACCATTAAGTTCAACAGTTTTCAAACAATATCTTCCTTCCATTCATAGTGAAATTGCTCAGTTTTTAGCACTTTATTTTTATTCACCACTTTTTTTTTCTTAAAAATCAAATGAAGTTTTTCTTTTTTCTTTCAAGAAAAGAATCTGGTGGTATGTTTCTTGAGATTTTGCATATTATGTGATTTTTTAAAAATATACAATTACTTTCTATTCTAGCCTATCCCCAGTGCATCAAAAGTATACCCTTCCTAGAGATGGACAGGCAGACAGCATGCTGCAGACCTTAATATGGCACAGGGACCATGCTGTCATGAGTGAGGCCTGCCCATAGGCATGGCACATTGGTTCCTTACTTCCATCTGACTGTTAAATTCCCTTCTCAGATAACAAGTTAACACAGGCGATGCCCCGTCTGTGCGTGGTGAGAAGTCATTCATCCACTGAGGCTCTGCAGGCTGAGGTGGGAACTTCTCCTTCCGCTGCTGTCTGCAGCTCCCAGGACACAGCACGAGGTCTCAGCACACCCACTCGCACCGGGTTCTTCCCGTCTTAGCCCCCACCCGAGGAGATGACACTCACAAGACGTTCTAAGGCCCCACCAGTTCCCATCCCTCTTCAGGGCACCCCCCTCTCACCAGAACGGTGCAAGCCATGAGTGAATGTAAGAAAAAAGTCATTGGTGGCAAAAGAACACCATGTTAGCTACAGGAAAAGCAGCCTGTCTACAATGGAGAAATGCTGTTTTCTAGCTGCTTAAGCTTCTGCCTTGGAATTGGGCACTAAACTATAATGGCTGCTGAAAATGGTTTCTTCCCTTTTCAGAATAACCTTCCTTACTTTCTGGTCCATACCCAGGTTACATCACTCTGTTTTACTCTCGATCCAGGGAGACTGGCTCTCCATCCATCGCCTTTCAGAGCCAGGCTGTAGGTTGCCTGCTGGTGTGAGAAGGAAGCAGAATGGCAGTTGCCAGACTCGTTTTCTGGGTCTTTTTTAGTGGGCAGTTGGTGGGGAACTGGAAGAGACTATTTCAGGAGATGTTTACCAGAGCGCTGCTAAGTAGGAAGGCAGAATTTTCTAAGGATGGCACATACTTACCAAAAATTAAATGCAACTAATTCTGTAAGCAATGAAACAGAGGTAGGAAAAATAAGTCCATGTGATAAGGGAAATGATGTCACATAAAAATAGGTGTTGTAGACAGAAAGCTCAAACTGGGAAACAGAGAACTATTATTAGAAAAATCTAATGTTAATATTCTGAAAACTGATGTAATTGATGCTAATCTTTGTAGATTCTTTTTTTATGTATATATATCTTTATTGATTTCAGAGAGAGGAAAGGTGAGGGAGAGAGAGAGATAGAAACATCAATGATGAGAGAGTCATTGATCAAGCCCACAACCGGGCATGTGCCCTGACCGGGAATCGAACCCTGATCGCCTGGATCCTAGGCGATCAACCGCTGAGCCACGCCTGGCCGGGCAGATTCTTTAATTATTAATCCTCACAAGATTAATCACATAATCACTCATATTACTTATATTTTACAGTCATATCGTAAATGAATTCACCATGCACTGGCTGTCTGGATGCGGCCACTGCTGGCCTCCAGGTTCTCTGTGCTGGTGTATTAAGGGGATCCACCTAGTGTATATATAAGTTACCTTAATGGAATTCACAAAACTGTAAACTGAGTGAGAGATTAAAACTGGAGTGCTAGGTTGAGGGCAACTAAGGGGCTTGGCATTGACTCCAAAGCGCTGGGGAACTGAGAGGTTCTTCACAACTTAAAAATCTCCTTAATTCAAGATATAAGTCTGTATAAGAAAAACTGAAATTTCTAAGAAAACGTCACTAACCATGGACTGATACGTTCATTTCTCCACCTAACTAAAGGGTGGAGCAACTTGATGTTGATTATTTTGGAAGCAACTTGATGTTGATTTAAAACCTAAGTAAAGAGTTGGTATAAAAAGTCCTCCTCAGAGCGAAAGCTGAGGTGTACACACCTCTTTAGAAAACGGGGAGCAGCTGTGGAATAGTGCGCCTGTCCTGCGGTGCCTGCACTCCCCCCCTTTTCCATGGATTTGTTCAGAGAAGAGCACAGAAACCCAGCTACATTGCTGATGTGTAGACGAAACAGCAAAACATCTTTGATGCCCTAGAAATTTCAATCCTGGGCTGAAGTCTTCACTTTGTAAACTAATCTTGGGAAAATTCTACCCTGTGAATTATTCATTTGTGCAAAGATAAATCTTCCCCCACGAAACATGTCTTTTAAAGTACAGGAATAACTCCTGAAACCTGAAGCCTGCAAAGAGGCGGCCGAGGGGGAGGAATGAGGGAAAGCGAAGCTTTGATGGAAGGGCTCCTGAAATGTGGGCTTCTGTTGGCAGAAGGTTAAAAGCAGCAGGAGTTGCTGTGGTGGTTTGCTTTGCCTCAGAACCACTGCTCCCCACCCCCCACCCACCCAGGGAAAAGCTTATGCACAAGCTGCATATATAAAAATATCCAGGCAAACTCTGGGACTGAAGGAAGCTGAATGTCCTAGAGTCTGGCCCACAGGAACTCTGTTTACCCCGTTCTCGAACTCCAGGAGCACCCTGGAGTTCCCTCTCCAGGATGCCCCGGAACTGCACACAGCCTGTGACAAAACTGAACACAACTGGTAAGGAAAAGCAGGTCCATCATCCACTGTTGTTAACTTACTCTAAGGCACATTTTTCCTCTTCTTTAAGTTATACCAATTTCACAGAGTTGGTGCAAATAAATATGTTAATTTTAAAACAACCCACAGCCTGACATAAGAAAGACTCAATCTAATTTTTATTCCAGTCCTCCAACAGTGTGATCAGAACCACTTCATATATTTATAGTTTCATTCACAGTACTGCTTCAAAAAGTAATATATGCATATGTAGAAAGTAATATAAGTTGGCTAGAATCATCACCCCCTCTACAAATCAAGAATGCAAATTTCAATTTAGGCACGAAATTGTAATATTAGGTTACTAAAATTTATTTTAGTATTACCTGTTATCAAGTATTAGTGATGGAGAAATGATTGATACGCACAATTTTCAGTGATGAGTTTCAATGACAAATGCAAAGTATCTCCCAATATACCATCTTCCTATTTCATATTTTCTGGTAGTCACAAGTAAAAATTATGAAATGGGGTGGTAAAATCTAGAAATAGAATTGTCTCCTGTGCACGCTGTTAACAGGGCATGTAACAACATGGGTGGAAGTAATTTAGCACTGTATATCTTTTTCATCTGGGATTCCCTGCAGTATCATTTTAAACTTTTAAAGCTTCATTTTATTTTTAGTGTGCTTCTTAGAGAATACATAATAAGGTAAGAGTTATATATCTATTGTAACTTCATAAATGAGAAGGTAAAAGCTCATATATCACAGATATACGTGGAAGGGATTCAGAGCTTCCTCCATTAACAAAATGAGAAGCCTCTTTCCGAATTAAGATGTGATAGGATATAGACTCAGTGCCTTAAAAACATTAGATTCTAATCTAATGTTTTAGACAGTCTACTGTATATCCCCCCCCCATATCTGTTCTCCAATTTTACCTTAGTAATGTGACTCTCACTTTTAAGTCTACACATGGAAAACCAGAACTGGACTACCCTTTCAAGCCTCCTTTGCAGCTAGGCATGACTAAAGAAAGCCCATGAGATTAAGCCAGTGTACAGCAAGCAGCTTCTGAGAACTCTTTAAAAGAAAACTTGAGGACAATCAAACAGAAGATCAATAAGAAAACAGAGGATCTGAACAACACTATAGACCAATAAACCTAACAGAATATACAGAACACTCCACCTAACAATAGCAGAGTGAACGCTCTTCTCAAATGGACATGCAACGTTCTTCAGCATAGATCACATGGTAAGCTACAAAACAGATAGGTCTTCACCAGCTTACAATGACTCAATTCATACCAAGTATCTTCTCTTAAAATATTGGAGTGAAACTAGAAATCAACAGCAAGGGGAAAATTGGGAAATTCAGAAATATGTGAAAATTGAACAACATACTCCTGAACACACAATGGGTCAAAAAAGAAATCACAACAGAAATTAGAAAATATCTTGAACGAATGAAGATGAATACACAACATACCAAAATCTATGAAATGCAACAAAAGCAACACTGAGAGGAAAGCTGATCGCAGCAAATGCCTACACTAAAAAAGAAAAAAGTTCTCAAACCAAAAACCTAAATTATATCTCAAGGAACTAGGAAAGGACTACACTAAACACAAAGTTAACAGAAGGAAAAATAATAATAAAGTGGAGACATTACAACTGATACCACATAAAAAGGCTCATAAAAGACTAATATAAGCAATTATACATCAACAATTACATAACCTAGAAATAATGGATAAATTCCTAGAAACATACAACCTACGTGGACTAAATCATGAAAAAAAAGAATATTTGAACAGATTAATTACTAGTAAGGAGACTAAATCAGTAATCTAAAACATCCCAACAAAGAAAAGCCAAGGACCAGATAGATTCGCTGAAGAATTACACAAAAACATTTAGAGAAAAATAAATACCAATCCTTCTCAAACATTTTCAAAAAATAGAAGAGGGAGTGATTCCAAAGTCATTTTATGAGGCCAGCATTACCCTGAGAACAAAAGCAGACAAAAACGTGCAAGAAAACTACAAATCAATATTGTTGATAAATACTGAAGCAACAATCCTCAAAAATATACCAGCAAACTGAATTCAACAACACATTAAAAAGATTATACACCATTACCAAGTGGGTTTATTCCTGGAATTCAAGGATGGTTCAATATTGAAAATCGGTCAATGTAATTCACTATATTTACAGAATGACGAACAAAAGCCAAATGATTTTCTTAATTAAGGCAGAAAAGAATCTGACAAAATTCAACACCCTTTCATGATAAAAAACTAAGCAAACTAGGAAGAGAAGGAAGGTAATTACCTCAACATAATAAAGGCCATATATGAAAAGCCTACAAATAACATCATACTCAAAAGTGAAAAATTATAAAATCAGGAAAAAAGCAAGGATGTCCACTCTCACCACCTCCATTCAATATAGTGCTGGAAGTCCTAGCCAGAACAATTAAAAAGACAGTAAAACAAAGTCATCGAAAATGGCAAGGAAGAAGCGAAAGTATCTCTGTGCACATAGAAAACCCTGAAGATTCCCCACACAGAAAAAAACTGTTAGAACTAATAAAGGAATTCAGCAAAGTTTCAGGATACAGACTCTGAACAAAAAACTCAGTTGAATTTCTATATATTAACAATGAACAAGTGGAAATGAAAATTAAGAAAAGTGATCCAATTTACAATAGTATTAAATTATAATAAAATACTTAGGAATAAATTTTATCAAAGATGCAAAGACATATACTGTAAACAAAAATACACTAATAAAAAATTAAAGAAGACACAAATAAATGGAAAGACATCCCATGTTCATGAACTGGAGAACTTAATACTGTTAAAATATCCACACTACCCAAAGTGAACTATAGATTCAATGGAATTCCTATCAAAATCCAAATGGGCCATGGCTGATGTGGCTCAGCTGGTTGAGACCCATGCACCAAAAGGTCACTAGCTCAGTTCCCAGTCAGGGCACATGCCCAGTTTGTGGGCTCAATGCCCAGTTGGGGTGCGTGTTGGAGGCAGCTGAAATAGAAAAAAAAAAATCCTAAATTCATATGGAATCTCAAAGTACCCTGAATAGCCAAAATAATCTTAAGGAAAATAAATTAAGCTAGAGGTCTCATATTTCCTGATTTCAAACATACACAAAGATACAATAATCAAAATTGTATGGTACTGGCATAAAGACAGATACATAGACCAATGGAATAGAACAGAGAGCCCAGAAATAAACTCATGAGTATATGGTCCAATGATCTTAGACAAGGGTACCAAGGATACCCAGTGAGGGAACAATAGTCTCTTTTCAGCAACAGTGTTAAGTCAGATTGGACATCCACATGCAAAAGAATGAAGCTGGACCTTTACTTTACATCCTATACAAAAACTAACTCAAAATGGATTAAAGACTTACATGTAAATCCTGAAACTATAAAACTCCTAAAAGAAAACACAGGGGGAACGCTTCATAACATTGTAGTTGGCAATGATTTCTTGAATATAACAGCTAAAGCACAAGAGGCAACCAAAGCAAAAGATGACAAATAGGACTGCATCACACTTAAAAACTGTGCAGCAAAAGAAAACTGTGCAGCAAAAAAGAAAATCAACTAAAAAAGTGTGTAGCAAAGGAAATAATCAACAGAGTGAAAAGACAACCTACCTAATGGGAGAAGGTATTTGCAAACCACACATAGGATAAAAGGTTAATATCCAGAATGTATAAAAAGCTCCTACAGTTCATCAACAAAAAAACACATAGCCAGGCTTTAAAAATGGGCAAAAGACTTGAATAGACATTCCTCCAAAAGACATATACAAATGGCCAACAAGCATAGGAAAAGATGCCCAGCATCACTAATTATCAGGGAAGGGAAGTCAACACCACAATGAGATATCAACTCACACCTGTCATAATGCCATTATTTTAGGGGGAAAAAAAAAAACAATATGGAGAAATTGGAACCCTTGTACACTACCGGTGGAAATGTAAAATGGTACAGCTGCTACAGAAAATATTACAGAGGTTCCTCAAAAATTAAATATAAGAATTATCATGATTCAACAGTGTTTCTGAGTATACATATAAAATAATTGAAAACAGTATCTCAAAGAGATGTCTGCACACCCATGCTCACTGCAGCATTAGTCACAAAAGACAAAAGACGGAAGCAAGCTGAATGCCCATCAAAGGATGAGTGAACCACCCTGGCCGGTGTGGCTCAGTGGGTCGGCCATCATCCTGGCACCGAAAGGCTGAAGATTTTATTTCTCGTCAGGGCCCAAACCCAGGCTGCGAGCTCAACCCCTAGTAGGATGCGTAGAGGAGGCAGCCAGTCGATGTTTCTTTCACATCGATGTTTCTCTCTCTCTCTCCTCTAAAAATCAATAAAAAGTCTTTTAAAAAAAGATGAATGAATAAAGAAAATGTGGTAGAAAATATACAAAAGAATAGCATTCAGCCTTAAAATGGAAGAATCCTGTCATATGCTAGAACATACAGGAATCTTGAGGACATTATACTAAGCGAAGCCAGCCACAGAAAGACAAATACTGCATGATTCCTCTTATACGAGGTTATCTAAGGTACTCACACTCAGAAACAGAAAGCAGAACGGTGGTTCCCAAGGGATGAAGAGGGAAATGGAAAGTTGTCATGTATGAGTTTGCAAGATATAAAACTGCCAGGGACCCTTTGCACAACAAGGGGCATATAGTTAATACCTGGAATTGATTAAGATTGTAAATTTTGTGTTGTGCATTTTACCACATTAAAAAAAAGAAAATAATAAACATGCCTGCTCTATCCCCAATTTTCTGACCCCACTTCCATGATGCCTAGAGCAGACATGGCTGCTGAAGCACTAGTTACCACCTTGGACCATGAAGACAGAGCCGTTCCCTGGCTGTGAGGCTAGTCACCTTCCCACTTACGGAGCAGAGCCCCAGTGATCATGTGAGTTCGCTTCCTTTAACAAATCTTAACTGACAAAGGGTTTCTCTTGTATTTTCTATTGCAAGTCAACCTCGATTCTCTATTCCACTCACTTCTGTGGACACAGTGCACACGGTCATTCTTGCTTATGAGGACTTTTGAACAAATCCTATTTCTAAACTTCCCAACTCCATTTCTGTCTCCCTCCAACCCATCTTTCACAGTGTCTGACTATATTTAAAAACATAAAGCAAACTATATGCTTAGCAACCTTCATCCAACAACCCTTAAATATCAAATTCCAAGATATCGCTCCAGAACCACCTCACCATTGGGGTAAAAACATAGAGTATGACGCAAAAAATGCAGTTAGGAAACAAATAAGTAGTTTGTGGAGACTGAGGGCTAAAAAATATAACTTTTTATTTACAAATTTGGGAATTAGTGACTTTTAGGAGTGTAGCTTATGGCCTCATTTATTTTTGGAACATCAATATTTCATGTTATGATGTGCCTCTGATCGAAAAAGGTCACTTCATTCACTATTTCAATTTCAAAATAAAAGGAAATATATATTGAAAAATAAATAAAAATCTAGTTTATGTAAAATTTTATTTCTAGAATAAGCAAGATTTCCAAAATAATTCCAACTCTCTTAAGCAGTTAATCCTTCTGTCAAGAATGTTATCTAAAAAAAAGACAGGGAAGGGATGACTTCACCAAGCTTTTTGTCTCCCTGAAATTAGGCCACAGATGACAAATAGGCTACTTCAGCCATTATAACAAAGTTTGGCATTAAAATCCACCAAAACATAACCTAATTCTAAAGGTTCTCAGCTAGCAAAACCTAATTTTTGTTAACCTGTTATCCTAATATGATAAATGTTTTGCAAATTAAAAATATTATCATCTGGTGGCTTCTGATGTTGCTTAGGAAATTACTCACCACCAATTATTCATATAATGAATAGAACTGCACTGAGTTATTTCTCCTGAAAATGACATCTTCATACCTAAGGGAGCATGCAGGACCCTGTCTAACTCACTCATATTCACAGATGATTATACCCTTCCAAACAAGTCCATGCTTTCTAAAGAGCAACATAAAGAAGCTGGCTCCCTATTTATTTAGAAATTTGTTTCCTCTACACTTTTAACCCAAGTACACTTGGAGATTTCAATGGCAGCTTCTGGGAAGCGATCGTTTCCTTTCGTGAATTCCAAAGCTTTAATAAGTGAATGAAAGAGAGCATCACATCATCAACAGCCACGCTCTCAACACTTCGGGTGAAATGAAAGGTAGTTCTCCTCATTTCTCATCTCTTGGAAACCATTTTTAGAATAAGACCTCTTACTGAGCTAGCACCCAACTGGGGCTGGGCCTGTGGAGACATGAACAGCACGTTGTCGCAATCTGCTAACAGGCCACAAAGGCGATACCAAATAATCGCCTGTTAACATTTCAGCAACTTAGCGATTTAATGCATCCAACAGGGAGAGCATTATTTTTCAATATTTATAACACAAAGAACATAAGGGTGGAAACAAAATTACAAAAAATAATAATAATATAGTGATCTAAAGCCAGTGTTGGCCAAAAACTACAAATCCCAATCCCAATTTAATTAAAACTTTCCTCTTACAGAAAAGCAAAGCAGTGCTTCATTATCCAAAAGGCCACATATATCTAAAAAAACTCTGTCTGTTATAGTTTGATTGGATGAGTCACTCTTTGCAGATTTACCATCCTCAAAAAGTAGAGTCTCTCCAACAAAGTAAGCTGAAGGAGGAGAGACGTTTCCATTGTTGTGTGACAGCAGCTGTATGTGTGTCACGGCAATTACCTCTGGGGGAGTGTCCGATGCTCAAGCAGAATGACAGACTAGCAGGCAGCTCAAAATTCAGGCGTAGATGAAATGACGGCGAAGAAAGAATCACCGCGGGCTTAATGAACGGTGCCGCAACTATTCATTACTCCTCTCCTCCAGCTGATCATTAAGCTCTCAGCACTGTTTATGCAACAGAAAAGGAAATGTTGACTCAAGATTTCGTACGCTTACTATTCACACAAAGGAGGAACCGTGAAGAGTATAATCTGCAATTACAGTACCTGCAGAAGCTGGATCGCTGTCACTGAACCTGGTTATTAGCTGTTGTAAGCACTGTCAGAGGCACTACAGCTTCAGAATCTGAAATCTGCCTTGTATGATCACTGCAGATACAAATCTGAAAGCTCATAAATTTAAAAATAAGTCAGTCATGTTGTGAAATACTACCGATTCAAACAAAAGATTCCAAATACCATTTCTAAATCTCTAAGTCCTAATTTTAGAAGAAATCACTTTTTATTTCGTGATTTAGGAGATTTAAAAATGTCAAATTAGTCTGTCAGTACATACTTTTAAGCATATTCACCATGCAATATCATAGGATGACAGGGTTCAGTGTTTGCTGAATGGACTAAATAATGAGTGTAATTCATGTATGCAAATAGAGGCAACTCAGTAAGAATGCCCCGAATGAGTATACCTAATAATTAGCTTACCTTTAATAACCTACTGAGAAAACATTCTGATCCTATATTAACAGGAACAACATTTTGCAAAATTACAACCTGAGAATTGAGTGGTAACTGTGTTTGTTGTATAGAGTACCTTGGAAACAATTACCCTTATGGCATTGTAGGAGCTTGAATTATCAAAATAATTGAATCCTGTGTCTACCAACTTTATCATTAAATAGTGAACATGATATCTCTTTAAGTTAACTTTCTGATCTATAAAACTGGGACATAAGAGTCTACTTTCAAGTGCTGCTGTGAGAATTAAATGTGATTAAATAAAATCATGGATCTGAAAACTTGTGGTATGACGCTTGTCATGGTCACACAGCACACACACCATTGTGCTAGTTTCCACCTGTCCTTAGTGACTTAAGTCTCTTTCATTATGCTGTGAGTCACGATAAAAGATCAGAAACACCATGACCCAGTGGGCGGTTACTTGAAGCAAACACCCATTACTTTTAAAAATGACATTGAAAAACAACTGCAAGTGGATCAATGTGATCCATTCCCAGAAATGATGAATGCTTTCTTGTACTGTTTTGGCCTAAAGGTAAGTGAAATACTTAAGACAGAAAGATCGTACGAGGTTTAATCTTCGGAGTACATTTCAAAGGGATGATACATGAGTAAATATAACTTTAGAGCAAATTCAATACAATTTATTGTGCCAAATAACTTTGACTTTGAAAATAAATTTGGACTGGTTTTTGAAGGATTCTGAAAATCTTTTCCACCTGTCAAGTAGTTTATATGCCTTTTCCAGAATGGCTGGGAATTCAGATTCCTTTACTTACTTACTTACTTATTATTTATTTATTTTTAGTTCAGATTATTTTAAAGAGAGGTGTAAAGGCTCTCTTTTAATTCTCTAGCTTTCTTAAAGAATGAAATGCAAACACTTTAGCTCCCTGGCCTCCTAGAAGTCAGCGCAGACTAAGTGCATCCATCTCTCCAGGAATGGGAACTGGTATCTCCTGAAACTTTACCTCCTGTTCCAAATTTCAAAGGCAAGTAAGTTCTACTGGGAAAACGGAGAGTAGCTGGAGTTTCTGCTGTGTTTCGTTTAGGTTGTGAGGGGGTTTAGGAATTAACAGGGTGTGGGAGTGAAAATGCAAGAGAAGGCAAGAGTCGGGGTGAATTCCATGGTGGGAAGAGAAGAGAGCAGTCCCTAGAAGACAAACACTGATCCTTGGAACTTTCCAAGAAATAGGGACCATAACTCAAGATGGGTAGACCAGGGAAGGACCAGCAGGAGCGTCACTGTTCAGAAGCCCAGGGGCTACATGGAAGCCAAGTCACCCACCTCTTACTTCCAGTCTGGCTTCAGGAAGACCTACTGTTGTATAATAGAGAATTTCACTGTTCTTTGTCCTTGGTTCCTGCAAGGGGGAATCTAAACCCTTGTAACATGAGTGTTTTTGTTACTATGAGCCCCCTGGATCACGCCTGAGCCTACACTGGTTAGATGACAGATGACAACTCAGGACATGTCTGCTCAACAGAAAAATCAAACATGTGATTAGAGGCTTTGAACCAGACCGATCTCCAGGGAGAGGAGTAAGGCTGGAGACTGAGTTCATTCACGGGGTCAACGTTCAATCGATCATGCCTCTGTAATGAAACAACAACAACAAAACTCCTAACACCAAAGCTTACTGATGCTTTCTGGTAGGTGAACACACTGATGTGCCAAGAAGGTGGCAAGCCCTGATTCCACACGGTAGCATGGAAGCTGGAACCTTCATAAACCTTGCTCTCTCTGTCTCTTCACTTAGCTGTTCCTGAGTTGTATCTTTTATAATAAAGCTGTGATCATAAGTATAGCACTTGCCTGTGTTCTATATCTCATTCGAGTTAATTATCAAGCCTGGGGATGGTTATAGGAGGCCCTGGACGTGTACCCACTTGGTATGAAGTGAAAGCAGATTTGTTGAAAACAATGCCCTTTAACTTGCAGGGTCTGCACTAACTCCAGATGGTTGGTGCCACAATTGAATTGCAGAATATCAGTTGGGGCTGAAACAAAATACCTTCCCTAGCCTGCACCCTGGGCAGTGACCATGGATTCTTATCTACAGCAGCACAACAGGTGACGATGATCTGGGCCACATAGAGAGCTCATTCCAGGTGGATCACACACACGGAACCACTCTACAATACTCCAAGGCAACAGTTAGACCCAGAGGCTGGGCCTGGGGAGGGGAGAGTAGGGATGCCCTGGGATAGAGTAGGGAAGTATCTTTCACCTGTACTTGGGCTAACATGAAAAACTTGAAAATGTGACCTGGTTAATGACACTTCTGTACAGATGTTTAGGATATAGCTAAAATTTCTACAGTATTCCTGAAATGAACCCGGTAGCTCTCAGTCCTGACTACAGATTAGAATCACTTGTCAGGCTTTTATAAATGATCAATGCATGCTTGGCCAGAGAGTCCAACCATAATCTATGGGGAATCATCCTAGGTGACTCTGCTGTGCATGGGGCTGAGAACCATTGAACAGAGTACAATGGGAGTGAAAGAGCCTCTGGAGCTTGGGGCACCACTGAGCTCCTGAACTTGGCCTTGCTCATGGGAACAGGCATACTACAGAAATTCACTATGGTCAATTTTTTCCTAAACTTGGGAAAGAGAAGCCTCATTAAGGAGCTGGTAAATGGCTTCATTATTCCATGGAAGGGAAATGTGTCTCAGTCACACCATCTATTAAGAGGAGCTTGGGCTCTAGAGCCCTGTGACACCATATGAAATGGCCTTTGAGCATTTGGAAGTGGACTCCAATCCCACAGGACTCCATTCTGTGGAAGCTACAAGTCCACTTCTCACCATTCTACAACTGGATGTGCTGCAACGTTCATGGATGTTTCTCAAAAGATTACGTTTTGATTCCCAGGCACATGATCAAGGCCCCTTTGAGAGGAATCCAACTTTTGTTCACATTAGCACTGCAGATTCAAAAAATGTTGAATTGTCGAGCAGATGGGGGGGTGAGGGTATCTGTACACAAAACTAAATATTTACTAGAATGTTAGCCACGATTGGCTAAATTTTTCTATGAGAGTTACAAAGCAGTGCACTGCACTCTGATAGAAATGTCAATTTAAAAAAAAAAAAAGTAATGGAAATCTTAAGGGCTTCAGAAGCTCGTCCCGTTTTCTTTCCTGTCTTTAAGTTTCAAATATAATACTTAATTATAAATATTACAAAATAAAAAACTGTTGGTTACATAAAAAATTCTCCCTCATTCCCCAAACCCATTCTCCGGAGGTAATCACTGCTAACTATTTAATGGATATCTTCTGAGATCTTTTACAAAACGTTAAGAACCACACATACATAAGAGAATTTTTTTATTTTTTACAGTGGGTAAAAGTGAGTCTTTTTATATAAATAGCATCACAGGTTAAAAATTATTCTTCAATTAGCTTCTGTGGCTTAATTATATATAATTGATATAATTTATTTCAGTACATATATACTTATTTTAAATTTTAAAATATACAGACCCACAATATGCACCTGATGCCTATTCAATCATCCCCTGCTTGGTGGACATTTAGGATATTTATAAATTTATAAATATAAATTGCTATTGCATGTAATGCCAGAGTGAAAATATATTTTTCCCAGGTAAATACTTTGCTATGGAGTTCTGGAGCAAAGGGTATGTAAATTTTAAATATTAATTCCAAATCACCTACCAAAAAAAAGGGACACCAGTTTACATAGGGCCTCAGCCCCCCCTGCTCACAGGGTGGTGCAGTGCTATTTACTCCTTTGGCAGGTCTTGCCCACTGTCTTATCAAGCTTTAGGGCAGAGTGGAAACAAGGGGAGGGGGATATTCATGCTGTCCCTGTATTTTGCTTAATGGTTTTATCACTGAGTAACTACAGAACCAACGCCTGATAAGATGCGAGCTTCTGGGCTTTGAAACACAGTATTAAATTATTTCCCATGTCTTTTTATATCGCTATTTTTTCAAATAGTTTATTGCAACACCTCTTAACTTAAACCAACATAGAGCTTTTTTAAGACCCTAATGTTGTTGGTCTTAACCCTAACTTTGCATTGGAAGCATCTGGGAACTTACAGAACTACACCTGGGAAGGGAGTAGGCAGGGGTGGGTGCTGAGCGTTCAAACCAGATTCCCTGCAGGCGAGGAACAGCGCTGGGGATTTTGTGAAAAGCGCTCCAGGCGATGTTATCCTGCAGTCAGGGTTATGCTCTGGATTCAGTTAAATGGTAGTTATAAAATGTATTGCTGCCTTTAAGTATACCTAACAAAGAATTTGTTTTACAAAGTAATTAAGTGAAGATAAATACATTTTGGCTTATTATGAGGACAATATTTTAAAGATTTAAATTTGAATCTGCTTGAAACCAAGGTGAAAAGATTTATTGATTTTAAGACTACTGCGAGTCAGAATGTAAACACCAATTTACCATTATTTATAATAAATGTATATGGCGTTGATTATTGATTGTTAATAAAATAATGACCTTGTTAGCAACAGCATCTCTCTTTACAGAAATTATCCCTAAGGATGTTTATATCTCATTGCTGTGATTCATTAACTTGTCCCTTCCACAAATATTTATTGAGCACCCCCTGCAAGCCCCCAACTGCTCTAGGGACTTGGGATACAGCAATAAACAAAGTTGAAATTTGTGCCTTCATGGCAATTACATATACTGTACTTCAAAAGTAAAATTAATTAATTAATTAAACCTAACTAAATAAATGATTGAAATCCAAAATACTGACAGCACCAAAGGCTGGTGAAAATGTGGAGCAACAGAGAACTCTCATTTGTTGCTGGTGGGAACGCAAAATGGTACAGCCACTTCGGGAAGAAAGCTTGGTGGTTTATTTTAAAACTCAACATACTCTTACCATATGATACAACAATCATACTCCGTGGTATTTACACAAGTGAGTTGAAAACTTATGTCCACACAAACACCTGCACATAAATGTTTAGAGCAGCTGTATTCATAGTTGCCAAAACTGGAAGCAATTAAGATTTCTGAAGAGATAAACTGCATGCACTCATACAGTGGCATAGTATTCAGTGTTAACAAGAAATGGGCTATTAAGCCATGAAAAGGCATGAGAGAAACTTAAAAACAATTTACTAAGTGACAGAAGCCAGTCTGAAAGGCTCTATACAGTATGATTCCAACTATATGACAATCTGGAAAAGGCAGAACTATAGACACAATCAGAAGATGAGTGGCTGCCAGGGGCTGGAGAAGGGCGGGGGAGCGGGGCTAATAGGTGGAGCAGCAGAGAATTTCAGGGATGTGAAATGATTCTGTGTGACAGTGACGTGCAGGTACAGGACATTATGCACTGGCTACAAACCATGGAACTGAACAGCGCCAAGAGTAAACTCTAAACTATAAACTTTAATGTATTAATACCGATTCGTCAATTATAACAAATGTACCACATTAATAAAAGACTTTAATTAGGGGAAACTGAGGACAGAGGTGAAGGAAAATTTTCTGGGAACTCTGTTCTTTCTGTAGACTTAAAACTGCTCTAAAACATAAAGTCTATAATTTAAATAAATACAGACTAACTAAAGAAACATATAGTCAAGTAGTGATTTTTGTTATGTTGCTAAACTTGCATTATTTCACCTGAATTAGTTACAAGTCATACACCTCGCTTGTTGCATTCAGTTAATATTCACTTTTAATAGCTAGAATTAGTCCGCTGAGCAAGGGTGTGTTCCTTTCAGGAGAACACGTGGCCCAACTTTAAGTTCCAGTAAGTGGAGACTTAGACTAAGGTCATTCTCTGTGTGAAAAAAGGAAAATCACAGCAGGTAGAATATTGAGAATTCAGGTCATGAACACAGGTAAGAAAAAGAGAGAAAATATAAGTTGGCATTGGGTTTCTAAGTACCTCTTGATCTGCTCTGGAGTGTGTATTTTGGGTCAGGCCCAGAGTAAATAAATGATATATGATCATGTTCCTCTTATACTGGATAAAAAGAATTGCAAATGACCCAAAAATTCTCCAGTAACTTATTTTTATCTCTGGCTAAGGGTAAGAACAATGATTCAACCATCGATTTTCATCTCCTTGGTTAGTTTTATTTTTAAGTCATGACATTACAATACTGTCGCCACAAGCAGTGCTATAAAATCCAAAGCACATTAGGCCCTCTGTGAACTTTAACTGATTAAGTCCCTCTGCCAGGTAAATATTTTTATCTCATTTATACTTGTAGTGAGATTCAGAGCAGTTAAAACCTCGCCCAAGGACACATGACTAGTTAGAAGCAGAGCCAGGCTACCTCTGAAGTTAAACCCAAAGGCTCCTATAACTTCAGGACTCCACTCCCTCTGATACTCAGTCTTGCTCATAAGCCAACTTTGTTTGCTTATTTATAAGTTAAACTGGATATTGATTGATTTTAGGGGAAAGGGTTAATAAATAGGACTGCCACAACAAAAGATTTTAGAAGCAAACAGTCAATCCCAAACAAGGAGAGCTGTTTAATTTACACAAATACTTGTCAAGTTATGTAAATTTCTTAGCTCTGCTAAAATTAGCAGGATCCTTAAATAAAAATCCATTTTACGTTATACAAAGTTCTCAATTATGTAGGTCAATACTCCACAGCAATATATAAAACGAACCTGATATTCTCTCCTCTAAGGTATTTTGATGACCCTTTCGTCTACAGAGTCTTCATAAAATAGGAGAAAATTGCATTTGCATCCCAATCTCACTGCTATTTATGCAATGGCAGATTTTTCCCAGTACTGAACTCTGTCCTTCAGCAGACACCTCTCCCAGAGTCATTGTAATTTGGCCTCTTCACCTTTCAGGAGAGAGCTACACAAAAGAGTCATCACCTCTCCCTGATGTTTAATCAGGGCTCAGCAGGCTCCGTCCTTTCATGAAAGCTCCCTGGCAGGAAATCAAAGCCCCTTTCTTCAAAACAATAAAACATGAAACAGAGAGATCCATCTGTCAATCAAGACAGATTTCTCTAAAAAAAAAAAAATCCTCAAAGAATAAAAAGCTTTCACACTAATTAATATCCATTAAAGCTCCCACCAGTTTAAAGGCTTGAGCAAAATCAAGACTGTCCACCTAACTCAAATCCAGAAGGTGCTTTTGCATCATTCATCTGGACAGACAAGAGGAAGGACTTCCCTAAAAAAGACCAGGACAACCAACTCCAATTTGCACTTCATATCTGCAAGCACAACCTCAGTATGTCGGCCCTCCCGCATTTCCTTGGAGTATGACACTAATCAATAATTCAGAATCAGATCTAATTGCACACACATCTATTACTCACCCACCTACCACCACGCACTCTGTTAGTCCACTGGAATCCTGTTTCTGGAACAGTTTTCGCACATCCTACCTTCTTTTATTCATACTAAAGGCAGCCATACTAGACCAGAGGTACCTATATCTTGGACCTGAATTCCCTCCACATCAAGCCTCGCAAATGGTTAACGCCCATGCTGCACACTTTCCAAGGCAGGCCACTGTACCTTTGGACAGCTCTTTAATTTTTATAGTTGCCAACATAATTGGTAATAACAACGACATGCAATTTATTTTGGGAGCTCCTTAGAGCCTGCAAGACAATGAGGAAGAAACCTTACAACAGTCAAATGCTAAGTTTTTTGTCTAAGTATCTATGAATCAAATGCACAGGGGACTAGAAAAGAGCTTAACAATGTAAAATCAATTTGGTATTTTAAAAAATGTTTCCCTTGTTTTCTCTATCACCGTAAATATATAGTATGCAAATATCACATACATCTCTTCTCCCTCACTCCCGACATACATACAAAAATTATAAAATAGTACCTATTAACTTGATAACCCATTCAATTAAAGAACTCTGCATACTTTAGGAATTCTGACCATCTTCCTTCAATAAAAGACCTTCTTCCATCCAAATAATACCAACCAACCAAGAGGCAAATGAACAAACTAGAAAAAAGGCCCAAAGCCTTTGCTAAAATAATACTTCTGAACTATCGCCAGAAACCTAAAACTAACTCCTGATAGAAAATCCGCACTTCCCAACTGCACATGTGGATGGCCATCTTAACCAGACCACGTGGACTGGGAAGTCACTGGGTCCCCTCCACCCAAATATGCCTCCTGATGTAGCTCTTACAAGAAATCGGACCAACTCTACACTCCTGGCTGATAAGATCGGAGGTAGAATTTAGAGAGATGATTTTGAAGAGTCAAACTTCTCATCTAATTAAAAGAAATAAAATAGAAATGGGCATTTAGACTTAGGAAACAATAAAACCACACATGCAAGAGTATTAAAATCTCATGCTACTTCCTAGTAAAATGTAAATTATCAAAACAGCTAGAGGTATTAGAACACCTAAATAAGCCAGGAACCATTGAGAACATTCCTCAGGCTATTTAATTTTCAGATACTTTTTATTATGGAATACGTTAAATATGTACAAAAGTGGGAAAGTGTATAATGAACCAACTCTCATACCCTCAGAGTCTCACATTACTCCCACAGACCTCCCCCACATTGTCTCAGGGATTATTTTTAAGCACAGCCAAGACATTCTATAATTTTCTCAGTAAATAACTGGGACATTTAAAAATATTTTCTAAGGACTACCATTCTTTTTTTTAAATATATCTTTATGGATCTCAGAGAGAGGAAGGGAGAGGGAGAGAGACAGAGAGAAGCATTGATGATGAGAGAGTCACTGATCAGCCCACACCCCAGGCATGTGCCAAGGCTGGGAATCGAACCGCGATCTCCGGGATTCCAGGCTCAACCGCTGAGCCGTGCCTGGCCGAGCAGGGCTACCATTCTAACACCTGCTCATGGGTGAATTCTTTTAAACATCTTAATTTCTAAAGTGCTAAAAAGGGTGAAACAGTTTGCAAATTGGGCAAGAATCCAGCATAAATTAATGCCAAAGCCTGAACCCCCCAAAAGGCAGAAAAACAAAACAGAAAACTAGAGATGGATTTTTCATACGAAACTAAATACAAAATCCTAAATATAAAATCAATAAGAATCATGTAGTAATACAAAACATTATAACAGGAAGATCTGCTCAACATGAAAATGTCAATACAAGGTATTCTAAATTTAATCTCTAATGTAACTAAGTCAGAAAAGAAAAACAAATCCCAAGAGATGACAAAAAAGCCTTTGGAATATTTCAACATTTATTCCCAATTTAAAAGTGTCTAGTAAAATAACAATAATAAGCATCTTCCTTAATATCACCAGATAGTTTAATATTTGGGGCATTCCATTTAAATCCATTAAAATTTAAATGAGACAAAGATAACATACAGACACTAAGGAATATATTTCATAAGGCTTTATGAAATGAAGGAAAACACAACACTTTTGCAAAGGGACAGGAAAGACGACTTGAATCTACAGAGCTACAATATTGTGAGAAATACTGCAACAGGCACAGTCCTCGGCTTTATACAAATATCACCTCAACTCAAAGTGCCACTAGAATTTATAGTGAAGTTTTAACAAATAAATATAAGTTCATATAGAAAAAAGCAGCATTTTTAAACAAAAACAGTGTGCGTTATTAGATACTAAAAATTCATCTTAATGTTACAGTGATGCTACTAATAAGGAACAGAACAGAAAAACAGACCACATTTCTATAACCAGCCAGAACCGCACACTGGACCCTTATTCTCACCAGAATAGCCTCAGACACTCAAATGTAAATGAAATCATAAACATACTAGGCAAAAATACAGGTGTATATTTGAGCAATCGGGGGATGGGAGACATCTCTGTTAGGAAGCAATAAACCATACAGGAAAGACAAAGACAAGGGGAAAAATCTAATTAATAATAGAAATTGTATCTGAACCAAAAATACTTGTGCAGCAGAGATGGAGTTACTACTCTTAGTATATTAAAATATATATTTATATGTATCATAATATCTACCTATATATACTACATGTATCAAATCAGATTAAGAAATACTTTCAAAGCAATATAGGTAAACATGAGTAAACAAATCACAATTAAGAAAATACATATAAATAATAGAAAAGATAAACAAGAGAAAATTAAAATATTAGAAATTAGGTTAGAGAAATTAGCATGGTAATATAATAAAATTCCATTTCCTCCCATCAAAGTAGCAAGGCTTTTATTTTCTTTTTTTCTTTTTGATGACTCCTCCTAGTGTTGGCTAGGGGTCCAAGGAGAAGCACTCTCATATCTTCCCACTTGACATAAACTGATATAAGTATTCTCAAGGCAACTTGACAACACATATCAAAAAGGTGAAACATGTGCCTACCATTTAAGGACAATACATATACCTCTAAAATTATCCTTGAAAAATGGGTGTTATTAAATTATATGTGTGAGAAGGAAAGATATTCATAAAATACTAAGTGGATAAAACAGATTAGAAATAAGCAATCCCATGTTTTATAAAATATGATGAATGTCTTCTTACTGATGTCACAATATTACTCATAATATTATAAATTTGGAAGTACATGTAAAAATAATCATTGCAGTTAGCATTTGGGGGTTGGCAAAATTACAGATTCTTTGAATTTCATTTTGTTTCAAAATTTTCTGGATTGGATATGCATGTGTTTGGGGGCAGAGAAGTTTGAAAACTAAAAGTTCACAACAAATTAATCTCACAAAATATTTATTTTTTAAAAGTGGATTAGAATGTGTATTCGGCCTGAGTGCCCAGTGCCCGGTGGTTTGGAGGAACATACACTGTGTGGAGGCAGGGAGGGTGACGTGAGGGGTGACAAGCGGGAAAGCTTCAGGAATGAGCGCCAGGCATTCTTCAGAAATTAAGTCACCCGGAGTGAGTCTCTCTTCCCGTTTTCCTTTCGGCTGCAGGCGCCAGGGTGGAGGGGGGGAAAGACTCCCAGGCGGCCACGCAGGGGCAGGCGACGCAGCTGACCAGGAAGGTCTCAGCTCTCCTGCAGCCTGCCCCAGGATTCTCTGCCAGCGCGACAGAGGCCACGCGTCCTCTCCACCTCTGGTCCTTCCTTAACTCGGCCATCAGGGTCAGCCCCACGTTCCCTCTGCCCTGAGGCACGTCTTCCGGCGTTATTTTTACTGATATTAACTGTTCACGGGGTAGTGCGCCTGCCTGCCGGGGCCAGCAGCCGCACCAGCCGAGCAAACCGAGGAAACCGACGGGTGCGCCCCCGCCGCCTTCCCGCCCTGCCCCTGCCCCTGCCCTCTGGGTGTTCCCGGGAGTCCCGCTGGGCCCGGCCCTTCTAGTTGCCTTGGCTCTGGTGTCCTAAATTCTCCCCAATTTTCAACATCAGCTTCCCTCCAGGAGGAGTGGGGGCGCTGGTCCCTCACCAACGCTACCTGGCAATGACACTGATACTACATAAGAATCGCAGCCCATCTTTATGCAGCACGTTCCCGGGCCATCTCATTTTCTCCAGCTACAGTGACGATGACGATGATGATGATGATAGGGAAAAGGACACCCAGCCAGCGTTACTTAGGGATGCCTAATACACGCTCTGTGTCTCACACGTTAATGCCAGTCCTGGGGAGCCTTCAAACTCAGTGTTACCGCGCTGCCTTCACAGATCAGGAAAACTCAAAGAGGCTTGAGAGACAGATCCAGTACCGACGGCTGGTTTTGAGGCCAATGTCCGTCTGACTTTCACAGCAACCACAACATTCTCACATCCTCTGCTGACTCAACACTTTCTCAGCCCCGTGGCCCACTCCAGAGCCCCTCACATATGAAGTTCTAGCCAAGCCCCTTCCATACAAACTCTCAGCTGAGCCAAACAAGGATTCAATGAATAGCTGTTCAATGAAGAATTATTTCTTACATTTACTGCCCCAAAACACTATGGGAATGGGAGGCCTATACTATAATAGGTTCAAAACGGCATTTTTTGTTATGATTAGTAATAGTTAATAGGATGAAATAAATAAAAAAACAATGGGTTGTTAAGTACCAGATGCATTCCACAAATTCTTGACAGGAAAAGGCAATGATTCCATTCATTGCTCTTGGTCAGTTAGACGCCGTGTGAGAAACACAGAAGCATAAACAAGGGAGCCATTTGCAGCAAGTAAAATGCAAGGAAAAATTAATGGTACTTCATTAGGAAAATAAAAGAATACAACTCTATCAGCAAGTCCTTGTTTGCCTTAAGCTCCTTCCTTTGACAGAATTTAAAATAATTTTCCAATGATATCAATGAAATTAAATACATGCCACAAATGGGTTATCTTCAAGCTTCTTTACTAACTGCTGAAACAGAGCACATGAAACATCATTTACAAACAAAAAATGAAGAAAACATGGTAACAGAAGAAAATGGTCTTCATTTCTTTTGTACATAATCGAAAGTAGGTGATTAAGTGCTTTATCTGAGAAACCCAAATTGCTGTCACAAACTTATATTTGTGTTTTACTCTGTCCATATACTATTTAGAAAACTATCATAACTGAATTCATTTCTGAATCAGGACTGCCAATCTTTAAATCAATTCACTGGGAAACTCTAGCTCTTGACCTACAAAGAAACATTCCAAGTGCAAAACATGTATGTGTCAGCTTAAATCCTTCCTGTAAGAAGGGAAAATTAGATATAGATAGATGATAAATAGATAGATTAGATAGACAGATAGATAGATGACACACTGCCAGCTAATGCATGCATGCATGAATGAATGAATGAATGAACCCACTTTCAGGGGCTGGGCTGGTGGACACTTTTACACTGCCACTTTGTAAGCATTCCAAATGATGTCTACAGCATATTTCAGTATGAGACAACTATTTCTTTTCCACTCAGGCCACAGCTGTATTCTGCTTCATGAGTAAGGCATATGCATTTGGATAACAAAGATAATGAACATTCCAGTAAAAGTTCTTTTTTAAGATCAACCCAAGGTCTTCCATCGGGCTAAACGTCATCGCTGTATAACTTTTCTCTAAACCATGTGTAAAAGGTTAACAGTGCCCATGTCCCCTGAAAAGTACCAGTTGTGGAAACTGGTTTTCCTGCTGAAAGTTCACAGTAATTTCTGTCCAAAGCTCTGCTCTGTCTTATCCCTGACAAGGTATAGCCTGGAGGGGGTCAGGGGAAAAGATATTTTCTACAATGTGTGAAGCTAGCACAGTGAAATCAAAGAAAAACCGCCTTATGTGGTAGATAATAAACCCTTGCATGCATAATATGAATCTGTAATGCTTCAAGTACAGGACTATTTGAGTACTAGAAAACAGCCCTCCCCTTCAAACAGTTGTTGCATGTTATCATCATAGTCAAAGGGTTTTACCCAAAATCTACTCTGAAGGTAATTTATACAAAACAGTTCTCTTATTTTGGAGGAGGCAAAATATATTCATTCATTTATTCATTTATTAATTTCATCATTCATCTATCTGGCCATTTAGCTCATCCACTTGACACATTTCAGCAACTACTTTATATAAGGCATGTGTAGCGGCTGGAGAGGAAAGGCAGATAAGCATGTTCAGCTATAACTACAATTGAAGGAGAAGGTTATTATGCACCATGAGGTGTGCAAATTGTTTGGGGCGATCAGAGGAAGAAGACATGAATTCCAAATGAATGGTCTGAAGTAGGGCTCTTGATATAAAGTGGCAGCTGAATTGGTTCTCGAATAAGTGAAATGGTTTAAGTGCACTTAATAATTTAATTTCAATCTAACCTAGCTAAAATTGGACTACATATAATCAATCTTCTCCATTAATCCAGATACGTGTTTATAATCTGTGACTGGTTACTTATGGTTTGAGCCATGGTCCTGTCTCATCTGGAGAAAATGGAGTCTGAAAACATTAAGTTTTAGGGTTGGACAGACATGGGCCAGAGTCTTGGTTTCTCCACTTAATGTCCATGTGATCCTTAGCCCATTTCTTCATATTTCTGTACTTCCATTTCCTCATCCATTAAATGGACTAATAGTGCCTACTTGGCAATATTTTGTGCAAAAATTAAGTTTTGAAAATATATAAAACCATTAGAATGTTGACTAACGTAAGTAAACACTTGGTTTTATTACTAAGTAAACACTTAGTATTATTATGATGCACTGCCAGTCAGCCTTCCTCCTGTAACTCAGAAGGTGCCCGACGAACGTGCACCTCAAATCCAAGCTGATGCCATGCCTGCCCGTCCTAGAGTTTGTGCTCATAGACGACTTCAGTCCACGTTATTAGTTTTCTATCTGACATCTAAATAGTACACTATGTCTCTTCAACAGACGTCCCATCAGTTCATCATTCTACCTTGATTTCACCTGCTTTTGGAAATGACTAATGCTTTGTGATGCTACCCACCCCAGACCCCCAAAGCCAGTGTCTTATATTCCACACAGCCTATGATTTTAACTGGGGTGATTCCAAGCCACCCTTCAAATTTTGAACACTCATATCCAGATGACTCAGTATGATGCAAGTAACAGATATACAGAAACTTCATTCTGTTTGTATCACCTATTATTATTTTTATAATTTAATCCATTGACTAACTTTAAGTAATATGGTCACATAACCAAAACATAATAAATTATACAAATATGAGATGCCTGATAATTATTCACTGAGGGGGGAAGGCTGTCACATGGAATTGGCACTTTCCCCTATGGGCCAGGCTGGTAAGGAATAAACTAGACCTGCGCTGTCCAATATGGTAGCCAGTAGGCACATGTGGCCAATGAGCACGTGAAATGTGACTAATCAGGTACTGTAAGTGTAAACTACACACCAGATTCTGAATACTTGGTACACGAAATAAATGTAAAGTAGTCCATTCATAGTTTTTGTATATATTACATGTTGAAATAATAGTTTAGCTATGTTGAGTTAAATTAGATACACTATTAAAATTAAGTTCACCTGTTTCTTTTTACTTTCCTAACATGGCTCCTGGAAAACCTGAAGTCACACATGTGGCTCACATATTCCTACTGGGCAGCACTGAGCTAGATGGAGTCTCACCTTAATGGAGAGACACAGGCCTGTCCTGAGAACAGAGGAATAAGCAGTTCCTGGAATCTCAAAGCTCCTCTCGTTCCCAGACGTCCAGAGGACAGAGCAAGCACCACACATCTTTCCAGTCTCCCGGGCAGGCAGGGTAAATGCGCTCCCTCACCTGGAAGCTCTCAGGAATCTCACAGGGGTGTCAGACAAATTCCAGGTACTGGACTGAGGGTAGGGGTGGGGTGGGGTGGGGTGGGGTTGGGGTTTCCAGCAGGTAGCTAATGCAGGATCTGCCCTGACTCACTGGCTGGTGAAAGAAACCAACACTCCATACTTAACAGTGTCAAGCAACTCCTTATTATTACTCCAATTCAAAACATGTCCATTGCTAAGCACCAAAGAGATTTTCAAACAGTATTTGATGTTGTGCATTTTGGTGAAGAGATGAAATTAAGAGATAGATATCTAAAAGTTGGTTGATCTATTTCAAGAAAACTTAAAAGAAACAAATTCCTAACTGCTCAAAACCCACTTCATTTCCTTTATGGTCAGCTAAGACCCATATTTTTCTGTAATTTAGAATGGTGAAGAAATGTGACCTCTTCAAGCTAGCTGACCAACCACAAGCAGAGAAAACCCTCCTGTGTTCAGCACTGAGCAGCAGGTATAGTCTAACCCGAAATGGGCACCTGCCGGTCTGAAGATGGAAGAGCAAAGACCTCCACATCGGACTGACGCTTAAAATATGAAAAGGATTTCTTTATGGAGGAGCAGTGTAGCTCATGTCCCAGTGTAGTCCCCAAAATCACATATTTTAATATCTAATTTCCAAAGAGAATAGGCCATTAATGAAGAATAAACTGTTTTAATGAATGACAAATGATCCCGGAGTAAAATATTTGCCCAAGTGATCTTAGATAAAAACAGAGCCTGCGGCCTTCACAGGGTACTACAATAATAAATTGGAACAAAAAATAGCAGCTGCTATTGCGTTGATAGTTTAAAGTACTTCCATATCTAACTTGAACCATTAGATAACCTAAAAATTACCTGAGGGAGGCATTGTTTTCCCAGTTTTACAAATGACGAGATCCAAGAGTTTATACTGAGTAAATGACCAAAGCAAGAATCAAAATTCAAGTCTCTTGAGAGCAAACTGCATATTTTAAATGATCCCCTCAGGTACCCACATCAGTGCTGAGACCTCAGTATCTGGAAGACTGGGTGGATTTTATTTTAAAATTCTAAGAGAACATACGGGCCTGGTCCAAGGAGCTGGAAATGCTATCTATGAATTTGAAGTTGCATGAAGAGTTGTGTGAAAAAAAACTGAAAGCTATTATTTCTTGAGGGTTTTATTTTTCTCACTATAAAAGTAATACATGTTCATCATAAAAATATAAACGATATTTAAATAATTATAATTTCACAAGTCAGAGAAAACTACCGTTATGTCAATCCCTGTTGATGTCCATGCAGAGGTGACCATCAATATTTTTACTAGTCCATGTGGCACCTCAGAAAAAGGGGACAGTCATTGTGATGCCACCTCAGACAGTCTGCAGAGCTGTACCAGTTGGCACGAGACACAGCTGCTCTGGATGTATGTTTTCGTGGAATCATATAATCTTAATAGATTTTCAACCTCGTTTTTAACTACAATATATTTTAAACATGTATAAAGCATGTTTCAATTTTTCTATATGCATAAATCTTCTTTGGACTAAAACAGCGGTGTCTTCTCTGGAAAAGGAAGAGAGGAGGCTCATGGAGGCCCTGATTGCTTTTCCTACCTTCCATGTGGCCTCCCTGACCATCTGCTACTCCAAAAGTGCTGAGTCGGGTGCTGAATGAGGACTTGGAACGGCCACAGCTCTGCCCTTAATATCTTAAAAGCTACTAACTGCACTTGGCTCTGCACGAGGACACTCCCGGGCCAGTGGCGTGCCCGGGATCATTACTCCAGCTGCAGGTCTCACTTCATTGCTTTGTTACTTGAAGCTCCGTGATAGCCTCTGCTAAGTAACCTTTCCTGATCAAGCCCTGGGCTACTCTGTCAGTGTACCCTAAATAAACCCAATCATAACGCTGACTGAAGACGGTGCAGGCTCCCGACTGATGTATACACGTATCAGTGAGCCCTTGAGGCAGTGCCTATAAGCACCTCCATTTTAAAGATCTGGAAATTAAGACTTGAAGACCTCAATTAGCTGGACTAAGCTTGCACAACAGATTTATCTGACTCCAATGGTTAGGCTCTTAGCACCACATTCTACCGCTTTTAGAATATTGACCAACTGACCAGAGAGCCAGAGTGACAACGCATCGAGTTACATAAGCCTGGCCTAAGGCACCTGGATGACCTGATCCCAGCCAAACTAGTATCTGGTCCTCCCAGTTTCCTCTGGGCCTCAGCACCGTGGTTCTTTCAGATGCATTAGTTTGCTCCCCACACAAAGACCTTCTGGCCTGCTGTTGTCCCACCTGCAGTGCTCTCCACTCTCCGAAGCGTCACTCATCAGAAAGGACCCCCTCTGCATCTTCCCGTGCACTCCCTAACAGCACTCTGCTCTCCGCCCCCCCATAAACATCAGTGAAGGGGGCCTAGAACAGCCAGTACAAAGTAATACTCTACATGGAAAAAGACACTAGTATGCACCCAAATACACTCACATATACCATATACCCCGTGTCCAAACTGCAGAAGAAAATACAAAAAGAAAAAACTGAGAAAAGGAAAAATAAAAGTATCTGGGAAGCATTATCCTGAGATTTCAACGATGATTTTTTCCTGGTAAGATTTGGGAGATTTTTTTAATGTTTGCTTGCCTGCACTTTCTAACCATTAGTAATTAACACATACTACTCTCGTAGTACATTTCAAAAGTGTAAGGGCAACTCTAAAGCAAGCAATAACAATCATTTGCTTTGTTTTTCAAGAAAACATGTTTACTTGGGCAGATGCTTAGTTTCTCTCCAAATTAGGTATCGAAAGTAATTCGGGGATAACTGTGTCGCTTCTGCCCTGGATAGGAGCCTCTTCAGGGACCAGGCAGGGTTGAAGCAGATGGACCGGTGTTAAGCTGAGGAACAAATGCCCCACCTAATATTCTCACCCCCGCCCAAAAAAGGGACATCTGTGCAAGGGCATGGAAACACCCACACACACACCAAGGCCCCAAACAAGAGCAGCAAAGGAGACTCTGCCACGCCCAGGCCTCCAAAGGCCGACTCTACAGAGGCCCGGCCGTGCAGCCGGGAGGCTCCCTGGGGCCGAAGTGTCCTGGGCGACTGACCCCGAGCCAGGAGGAGAGGCGCAGGGAGTGCTCTCCTGAACTCCCAACACTGGCACAGCAGTGGGCTTCACATCTGCGGCAGTGCTTTAGCTGAAAATCCAATTTTTAAAATCCATTCTTAGCTCAAAAATAAATGAATTCTCCAGTTCAGTAATTGGGACAATTTGCCATTTTTGGTCAAATGCCAAAGTGAGGCTCTGCTGATACAGACAAGGCAGTGAGGCTCCTAAAGGGCACATTTGGCATCAATCAAGTTGATGGGAAAGAAATGGCTATCATAATATTGGCAACCAAATAAAAAGGACTTTTAAAAAAATATCAGCTGGCACAAATTTACATTAATCCCAAGGATAAGTTCCACTGAGTAACCTGGCTTTACTTGAAGGAGAAATTTTAGGGAAAATCATTTTAAGGAGTTTATCAACATAATCCTGTTCGGGTGGTCTCATTTCCCAGAGAATCGAGCGTGTGTGGCATCCGTGCCAACAGTGGTGCAACTCAGTACCACCCAGGGCAGGACGCGCATGCTCTCAGACAAACGGGCAACACTGGAAATTTGTATTCTGGTCTAAGATTTTTTTATCACTAACTTTAAAAAATATGCAAAGTGGAATACTGTATGGTTTTCCATAGATTAGGTTTAGTACATGTTGTTTAATTTAGGTTATGAATTAGTGTTGATCCGATTTTCTGAAGGGCTTTTTCTTTGAACATCACTGAGTACTCAGGACTCCAGGCTACAGGGCTTCACTTTCAAGCTACCTCAGTTGAAGGGACTATTTGGGTGTCCCTGTCCAAATACCTTCTCACTTTGTGGTGGTTGTTTTTTCTTTGCCCTTCACTCCAAGCTAGAGCTGGAGACCATAAAAAGTCTATTTCACTGTGCCTGGTAGGCGAACAGCAAGAGGAGCAGATTATGGAGTGGGAAAGAGTGGGTGACGCATAGGTTATCATCACCTGCCACAGCCATCAAATGTCCTCCTTCAGGATTCTCGAGTGCGGATTTGACACTAAAAATGCTAATTAAGAAAACCATCCGGGCAGAAAATTATTCATTTGCTCAACTGAATAGTAGTTTAGATATTTTGTAAAATTCCAGAAAGGGGATGGCTTTTTAATGTCTAACATTGCAAAGGTCATGCTTACAACATAAGTTTTTGAGCAGGGAAAACAAATACAATTTTAGGGCCACTGAACAATGCCGGGACAGGACATGTAAAATTTTTTATAAGAACGAAGAAAAAGACATGAAACACTAATGCAAAAAGATACATGAACCTCCATGTTCACTGCAGCATCATTTACAACGGCCAAGACACGGGAGCAATCTAAATATCCATCAATAGATGAATGGATCGCCCAGCCGGTGTGGCTCAGCGGTTGAGCATTGACCTAGGATCCAGGAGACTGAGGTTCGATACCCAGTCAGGGCACATGCCCGGGTTGCAGGCTTGATCCCCAGTAGGGGGCATGCAGGAGGCAGCCGATCAATGGCTCTCTCCTCATCGCTCTCTCTCCCTCTCCCTTCCTCTCTCTGAAATCAATAAAGGCATATTTTAAAAAAAATAGATGGATTGATAAAGATTATGTGATATATCTATGGATACAGATATAGATGATATAGATATAGATACAGATATATAGATATAGGTATAGATATATAGATATAGATATATAGATATAGACAGATGTAGATATAGGTAAAAATGATGATATAGATAGATGATATAGATACAGATAAAAATATAGATATAGATATAAGATATAGAATATGTTTATATATACACTCATATATACAAATACGTAATAAACTATTATTCAGCCATAAAAAAGAAGGAAATTCTGTTACTTGTGACAACACGGATGGATCCTGAGGGCATTATGCTAAGTAAAATACAAGACAGAGAAAGACAAATGCCATAAGATAACATGAACTCATGTGGAATCTAACAAAACAAAACAAAGCAAAAAACACAAACTCATAGATACAGAGATCAGAGTGGTGGTTGCCAAGGAGGTGGGTTTAGGGATGGGCGAAATGGCTGAAGTTGATCAAAAGGAATGTACTTCCCATTATAAAGTAAATAAGTCCTGGGATGTAAGTCACAGCATGGTGACTATAGTTAATAAGACTGTATTATATATTTAAAGACTGCTAATAGAGTAGCTCTTAAAAGTTCTCATCATAAGAAAATAAAATTTGTAACTACGTGTGGTGATAGCTATTAACTAGACTTATTGTAATCATTTTGCCATATATAGTCATGATGTCAAATCATTCGATATATCAAATCATTACACTATACACCTGAAACTAACACACCAATTATATCTCAAAAAAATGAACTAAGAAGGAGATGATCTCACACACAAAATTCAAAAGCATCATGCATAGTTTCTTTAAAGATTTTATCTCTATTTTGATTAGAAGCTTCGTGCTTTGTATTTAAACATGATTGTTCTCTAAGAAACTGAAATTGCTTTGTATCAAACCCTGCCTTTATTCCTAGAGAGAGAAGAGTCTGGATTGGTGTCATGTGGACACAACTAACGTCTCCTTCCCCTCATTTCTTGAAGAGCCTTTAAGATATTGCCAACAGGCTATTCTTCGTTACTCCGTAGTAACTCGTGTGCCAAGAACTGTTCACAGGTTTGGAGCCAAATTTGGATCAATGTGCAATAAGCATTTTTGCTACAGCTGAGTGCATATCCTGTGGGATGGACGCCTGGGCTAAACAACTGAAATGGAGCAGGTAAAACACTGAACAACTCTGGGTAAGGTGGAGCCAGGGCCTCATTCTCTGCATGTAGGAGGACTCTGCCTTGTGAGCCTGTGTGGGAGTGAGCTCAGGCCACAGACCACCTATCCCCAGCTGTAATCCAGTGAATGGGGACACGCAGTGGGGATGTGAGGCATTCCTTTTGGATGTGGTCATGATAGCCTGTAATTATCTCTTACTTATTTTGTGTTAAATCTACTAATCTTTTCCCCCTCCCCCACATTCCTAGTACTTGCAAACATTCTTTTAGAGATCATAGCTGCAAACAACTGTGCTAATCATACCCGAGTGGCCACGGCATCCCTTTTCTATGCCAGTATTCTGGAAATTACCTCATCTCAAGGCAGACAGAAGGCATCAAGAGAGTACAAGGCACCAGACCCTCTTCAGCTCACCCTGCTCATGGAAACATGCTGGGAGGTACTTGCCTACAGTGAAGCAACCCCAAAACCTACTATGACTTTCAGGTGGTCACCTTGCCTTAGCCTTACCCCCACATGAGCACCACCACCACAACCTCACCACACATCCCCATGGCCATCATTGCCGTCTCATCCCCATTAACACCACCATTACCACCACCCGTGTACTGGGTTGAACAGTAACCCTCTAAAAATTCATGTCCACCTGGAACCCAGGAATTTGACCTTATTTGGATCTTTGCAAATGTAATCAAGATGCGGTCATAATAAAGTAGGGTGGCCCTAAATCCAGTATGACTAGGGTCCTTATCAGGAGAGGAAAATTTGGACACAGAAACAGACACACAAGGGAGAAGGCCACATGAAGGAGGCAGAGATTGAAGTGATGAATCCACAGACTAAGGGATGCCAAGGATTGATGGCAACCACCGGAAGTCAGAAGAGGCATGAACGGATTCTCTCTAGAGCCTTGAGAGGGAACATGGACCCTCCGAGACCCTGATCTCAGACTTCTAGCCTCCAGTACTTGAAAGAAGAGATTTCTATTGCTTTAAGCCACCCAGTTTGTGGACTGTATCACAGCTGCCCTAAGAAACTAATACTACTCCCATCATCTGGACCAACCCCATCACTCCCACCACCATCAGCACCACCACCCTCCTCATCACCACCACTATAAAAACACGATAAAAAAGATGACTTGGATAACATCCTTTCAAGCCAACACTGAGACTTAGTTTTAGTGGTCAGCAGCTGACACCACAAAGTGGACTCATTAAGTGTCTTAACCACCAGTGGTCTGACCCCTGCTCCTGGGGTGAGAGATTTAGTGTCTCTCCTTTTACATCCCCTAACTTCCACACAAAGAACAAAGATGGTTTGATATGAAAGAGACATCAAAGTTAATTCATTTTAACCCCATAATCAGATAGTGCTGGGAAATGATCTCTAGAAAGGTGAAACAGCTTGTATAAAAGTCAGTGAATCAACTTCTAGCAAAATCAGGTCCAGAACTCTGACCTCCAAATTCACCCAATCAACTCTACAAGACTTCTTGCCATGGAAGTAGATGCAGTATTTTTTAATACCTACTGATTCATTTCCTACCCTGCTTCCAACCAATTGGCGCATTTAAGTCGCATTTTGTCTCACCACAAAAATGTGTAGACCAGACCCAGAGATAAAAATATTGAAATATTCACTATGGTATCAATGGTGGTATTATCACATGATGACATTTAAGAAAGATGTTTTCTATATTAGCAACACATAACTGAAAATATCCCCACTGCTAAGGGAGATATCCTTAATATTAATTCTATATACCTATATAACATTGAAATAACTTAGAGGCGTCTTCATAGCATATCTGAGGTAGAATCTTATCAAGCAATCAGGAAGAACTTTGGAACCCTGAGAGCTGTGATCAGTATGTTAATGAAGATTATCTACATCATGAATCTAAGCGTCAACAAATTAGAGAAGGCCTCTGTTTTCTAATGCATCAGGTAAAGACAAAACTAATGATAAACACAATTAGGCATATTTATTCGTTTGTTCTCTGAAAGTCATCTCATTGTGCTAGCTTTCAAATCAGAGTGCCTTAAATGCAATCTCTAATTCTGAAGTGACACTATTCTAAACCACAACTTCTGTAATTTTTGGAAGAAGAATGCTGAGGAATTTTTAATTCTGATGTAAAAACTGAGAGGCTCCACTATTAAAGAATAATAACTGTGTAATATTAGTTCCCCGAAAGCAAGATGTAATTCTGTACAACTCAGTTCCACATTTATAGTCAAAAAGAGTTAATCTATACACAGTCATCCAGTTAATCTGAATATTCTCAGCTAAAAATATTTTAGAATAGCGGCTTCCTTAGAAATAGTTTTATTACAAACCTCTCTTTTTTTCTTTCACCAAGTTGATACTGTTTCATAATGTAATTAAGATAGCACTTCTCTCATTTATAAAAATAATTATATAAATGAACTAACAAAACACACATATAGTTTTAACTCACAACCAATCAATGGGGTATGTGCCACTATTATTTTCAAAGAATTACTAAGCATTTATAATCTGCACTTCCCCTCACCATCCACTACTTCAGTCTCCACCAGAGAAGACAACGCAATATATGGTGATGAATTATTTTTTCTCTTAAAGCAGTAAAAATAGAGCTCAGAGCTTCTAATCAGCATGTATATGAGAAGCCACTGTTTCCTTTTAGGTAGTGGATGCAGGTCCTCTGTAATTCTTAGGATAAGCAAGAAAAATTCTAAACCCAAATCTATTGCCTGTTTTGTTTAAATTTTTCCCTAAACAATTCATGTCCTACCAAAAAAAATAGGTCACATCTGACACAGGTAGCAAATGGAAGCTAGAAAATTCAAATGGTATTACTGTTCCTAGGAACACATATCCTATTGGAAGTCTAACAGGCATCTCAAATTTAGTAAGTCCCACACCAGCAGACTTCCCCGCTACCACTGTCTTCTACTCCAGTAGTACAGATTACAGAAAACAGACAAAACACTCTCCATTCATCCTCGGTTTCTCTCTCCCTAATCCCTCTGGCCCTCCCTGCCCCACAGCAGTCTTTACTGTAGACACTGCTCTGAAATATCTTTCAAATAAGAAATCTCATCCCCACTCTTCTGCTCCACTCCAGCTCAGGCCCCCGTACCTTCCACCGAGACACTGCTCTCCCGGCCTCCACGCCTGCCCTGCTACTGGCTTTTCTACATAACTATACCCCACCTCGGCAGTTTCCGATTGTTTTCCACCTCTCGCAGAATAAACTCAAAGTTCTTGTTGTAAGCGCACTCTGGCTCCCTCGCAGCACTCATGTGCTGATGGCTCTGTCCCCAGGGCTCTTCCCTCCAGACAGGACAGACGTCAAGCTCTCAGCACATGCTCCGGCCACCCACACAACCCCAACCCCACCTCCACAACCAGCCCCACCCCCATCTAGAATGCATTTTTGCAAACATTTTCTTGGCCTTCTCAGAACTGTCTCAAAGACTACCTCCTCAAAGAGTCCTTCTCCAACCACCCTATTTGAAATAATACCCAATACTATCAAATGAATGATCAGCTCTTCGTGGAAACAATTGTGATTTAGGATGAGATGAGAGCGTACCTGGAAAAGGAACATTTGGCTGCATATGGTGTGGAAGAGCAGGGTCTGTTTTTTGTTGGAAATACAATTTTCCTTTTCAATGAAGATGATGATGATGATGATGATAACTACAGCAACAGTAGCCAACACTCACTGAACACATGCCCAGCTCTGTTCTGGCTATTTTGTAATTCCCAGGTATGGGTGAACTGTTAAATCCATTTAATTCTTACAGTCTTTGAGGTAGGTGCATTTCTATTCCCTTTTTACAGACTGAGTAACTAAGATGCAAAGAATATCTAGAAAAACTTGCTTATCCCCAAACAGTTAATCCATCAAGAAGGCTTTTAAAAGAAACATGACCAAACAAAATTATAAAATGTAAGACTACGGAAATTTTTAAAGTCTACTTATGTTTTTAGAGGGATGCTTCCTCTAATAAAGGAAAAATGACCCAAGAGATTTGGAAGACTCTCAAAAGGCAAATTCTAGCCATGAACTCACAAAAAATCCCAAGAACAGGACAGAATGCATTCCAAGTGCCAATCCAGCCTCAGGGTAAGGGATGATTTTTAAAGAGGAAAAACATGAAAACTGGCCACAGGGAAGCTGATTAGCAGTAATGCCCTGTAAGAACAATACAGAAGAAAATGCATAAATTTCCAGGAAGAATTGAAATTGCGATAAAAGTATAAGTGTAACCAAAGGGGTTATGTTCCACAGAATCTAACAAGGGCATTTTCTGTAGCTCTCTAAGAATTACAATAGCAGATGTGAGAGAGAACATTCCTGTGTTCTGTGGGGAGGTGGGAAAGAAACCTGGTATGAGGGAACAGCACACTTCAACCCCCCAAAACTCAGGTCTGTTGTCCCAGAAATAACACATCCAAGTAGTCAGAGAGTTTGCAAATGAGAGCATGTTCCACAAACCTGGAGGACTACGGAGAATGGGAAAGACTAAAAGAGCTCTGGAGATAACTGAGTGCAGTGTGATCTGCAGTAAGGGACAGGACACAGAACCCATGACCTAGGAAAAACACAGCGGCGCATGAGCGACTAACAAAACAGTGATCGCTTAGGGACAATGTGCGTCATGACGAATGAGGCAGGCCAATGAATGCCTTTTCCTTTCTTCTAAAGTTAGATAACGGTGCATGATGCCAAATTCATGAACGACGCAAAGCTGGGAGGAACAGTTCATATGTCTCATAAAAGGTTAAGACAGCCCTGGTCTGGAGGCTGGTATTCAGTCCTGGGCTTAACCATTCAGAGAAACCAACACTAACAACAACCATCAATTTTTAAGCACTATTTACCTCCTTTCATTCACTCAATAAACTTCTAAGGTAGGTACTATGATGTCCTTATCATAAAGGTGAGGAAACCGAAGCCGAGAGGAGGTGACCTGGCAGAGGTCACAGTTATTTACAAGGAAGGTGGCTCCAGAGTCTGTGATTACTGCACTCCCAGACAGCGACGAGGACACTGTGGGGATGTGAAGTCCTGCCCTATGAAAAGAAGCTGGTGAGACCATTCATCTACCTTAGAGGTGAGAGCATCCAGCGAAGGTAAGACTGCAGGCTCCACACATGTGCGAGCCTGCGTGGGAAGCAGAGATCGACACGTTCTTTTGGCTCCGGAGGGCAGGATCGGGAACATGAGTAGAAGGTGGAACTTGACTGGGGATGAGACAGCATTTCTAAGGATTAGCAGCATCTCGTGCTAGAAGGGAAAGTCTAAGGAGACCCTGAGCCTGCCCCGAAGGGGTCCCAGCAGAGGCTCAGCAGCCATTTCTGTGCGGGGGTAGTCGAGAGATCCAAACAAGAGGTGAAGCCCATCAGATTTCCTCCAAATTCTGAGCTCAGTGAGGATGCAAATCTGTGATGTTACTAAGATAAATTCTGAAGTCTCAAAGGCAGACAGATTCATGTTTGTCACCTTGGTCATAAGACGACTATTCCTAATTGGCATTTCCAAAGAAGCACTGATAACTTACACAAATGTTTGGCAAGAGGGCCCAGAGCTCTGCTGGAATCACTGGGTAATTCTGAGTCCACCTTTAGATTTAACATGGAAAACAGGAAAGAGCTGAACATGTTTGTTTTCTTTCCCTCTGCACCATCGCCCTGGAACAACAGTGATTTGTCCTGTCGCTTGGGCAAGGCCTCTCAAAGACAGCTAATGAGGCTGCAGGCCCTGGTGGGTGAAACTCTCCAGATGGGCTCACTCGAGTGTTTGAAACCATGTGACGCTGACCATATGATATACTGGTTCTCTGCACACTTTTATCACTCAACCAGCATTAAGCACTATTAGCCCAACAAAAACACCAAAGACAGCAATCTGGCTGGATTCGATGTGTCCCTGCAACATTTCTCTCCCTCCTGGAAGTCGGCCGTGCTATGTTTGCACCAGCTTATCTAATTCTGTTTTCTTTTATCACATTAGCCCACTGCTTGGCCTTTCACGAGTTAAAGAAAAACCTCATACATGACTTGTGCCTAATCTTTTATGAGAAACACAGCTGGTCCTATCAGCATTCCTAGAAATGATTTTGAGATACGTTCAAAATGCATCCGAGCTTGAGAAATCCTGGTAACATCCTCACTAGTACATCTAGAAGAATTCCTCTTAGCTTATATGGTGTGGGTACTCCCTGCCCCTGGTTCTCAGTGCTCATGCAGGGGTCCACATCTAGTCCCCCTAACATCGCCCTCTGAATATTGTCTGCTCTGTCAGTGGGTATCTACTCCCCTCCGCCCCAGTCTCCATCCAATTACCTTCTCAAAATAGCCATTTACACATCTAACAAAACTGGAGAACACAAGACGCTTAAAATAACTCTTTCATCGCCATCCCCTTGCCCAAATCCTGCACATCCTTCCATCCTCCCCATCTCCATCAACTATGCCACCGTCCCTCCTCTTACTCATCACAGAAACCTAGGGACAGTCTCCATTCATTAATTCCTGTCTTTTCTTCATAGTGAATCCTTTCTGTCACCCTCCAGAGCACGACCAGTCTGGCAAAGCATCACTCCCACTGCACCAGTCTCCACTCTAGTCTAAAGTGCCAGGATCGCTTGGCCACCCCAGGGGCCTGCTCACTTGTCTCCCTGTCTCCAAATGTGGCCCCTAGAGGGCAGCTCCACACAGCACCCAGAGGGACTTTTAAAAAAAATTAAAGGTCCCCCATGGCATTTCATTCAATAAAAATCCAGTGTCCATTCCTTAAGTGACTTACCTTGTCATCTCTTCCATTCCACTTCTTTCCACTCTGGGCACGTCCATTATGCCTAGGCATGCTGGCCATTTTTCTGTCCCTCAAAGCCCTTGGACTGTATATTTTTTCTTCTCCCCTCCTGTCCCAGACACTGCCATACCTTACTTCATCTCACCATCTACCACGACTTCATCTAAGGCCTCCCTGAACACCTATATAAACTTAAACTTTCTGCCCTATAATCCTGTTCAGCATTTCTCAGTGGCTGATGGATCCCCCTCCAGAAGCTCCAGGGGAACAGTGCCTGAGTCATCTGTCCACTGCATCCCTGCAGCCAGGGACCAAAACAATACCTGGGAAATAGCAGGTGCTTAGTAAGTCGCTGAAAACTGAAGGACTGTGATGTGGATGCGTGGGAGACGAGCTAATAAGCACGCCTGCTCACGTCACTAACTTATCAGAACAGGTTTGTTCCCCCCTGAGCCATAATAAACACTTTATCACACAATGTTTCAATATAAACAGAAGGAAACAAAGCCCTAAATTCTGATTCTGTGGAAATTAATTTTACTACTATATCTGAATTTTTTTTTTTTAATATTTATATGGAAAGAGGAAAATGAGCGGTAAGAAAAAGTCAGTGACATGAATTTTAGCTTTCTCCAGAAACAGGAATCATCTTGTTTTATCTCAGCATATAAAACCTCACTTAATAGTTTGCAGAGTCTATCAAGACACACTTTGGGGGGGAAAAACACTTTGGAAGAGCATTCTTTGCTCAGCATTGAGAACTGGTTCTTAAGAGCAATCAACCTGAAGAGAAAAGGCATGAGATGGGATAGTGAGAAAATGAGAGAGAGGGCTCTTCACAGGCACTTCCCCTCATGCTTTGTTTAGTGTGACAGAAATTGAGACATCAGAGATTGACACTGAGCTCGGTGTCCAACTGAGCACCCCACAGGTCCGGGGCCGCCAGACTGAAAGCACGCGCTGGTTGAGGCTGCCTTCCTCAAAGACAGAGAACTGCACATCCAGATGCCTGGAATCTGGTATTTTCCTAGTTACCACTGTAGTGGGATTTACATTTTCATAGCAGCTTTCTCTTCCTCTCCACGGTGCTTTCCAGCTTGAATTTGTTTTCAAACCATCAGTTCCTAAGGACAAAACTAAATATTTAAGATTAAATTTAGCTCCCAAAAAGAAAACATTAGCTCATAACATAAATGATATTCAGCCTCTCATAATGATTTCAATTTGCTCCAATTCTCATGCATCCAAACATCCTCTGGTTTCCAACGCGTAAGTTAGCAAACTGTCCAGCACCTTGGTTATAAGATGGCTTGGTATCTGTAGCTGTCACAGCAGTCTTACATGCTAAAAAAGAGCCATTATCTCAGCTTTTGAAAATGAGGGACATTAAGACTCATGGAGACAGACTCCACGAAACCCAGGTATCTAATAGGAAGCAAAACATGAATTCTTCTAGACTTAACATCCACTGCTCTTTCTACAGAGTGTGCGTTTGCACACACACACACACACGCGCACACAACAGAGTATAAATCACATCATTAAAAGAGTAGCCATGATCAAAAGAAAAACAACTATTACAAGCATTTCAATTCTAATTGCTGATTTTCAACCTAATTGGATGGTAAGCATCAGAAAGTGGAAAACAAAACAGTTAACATCCACATGAAATGAAATCCAACAGTCCACCAGACTGAATTGGTGGGGGTGCCCTTCAGACAGCTGAGGTTAGGATGGCTGAGGGTATCTGGACCAATACTCTGAATATGCAGGTCGATCCGTCTGGAGGTGCCATTAGCATTTACCAATGTCTGGGTTGAGTGTCAGTGATACACCCTAGCGGGGGCATCTCGGCCAAACCAACCCATGCAGGTAAGTGAGGCCCTGACTCTCCCTGCTCATCATGGAGAGGACTGAGCCAAAGGAAAGCAGATACCAAAACACAGGGAGCTACAGGCTGTTGGTGTGGCCCTGCTCTTTCTCAGGTGGTTCTATTTTAATAATGTGACATTTGAAAATCCGGTGTCACTTAGTGATCTGGCGCTCCCCCACCTCTCCACCGCTGCTGGAGCTCCCTGGGTTTCCATGGCACTTCCTAATGGGAACAGCAGGCCGTGGCTGCTGGAGGCAGTGGCTGTCACAAGGCGCAGGTACAGAGCGGCTTACGCTGCTCTTCCCTGGAAGCTGAGCCTCATCTCAGTCCCAACACCCACATTATGGAGCAGGACAGTGGAAATAAACTGAGAGAGCAGAATGCTGAGCATGCCCTGGAAATGACAGGGGTGAAGGAGCTGGGCCAGTCCCTCCCCCCCCCCCCCCGCACCGTCTACACTCACAGGGAAGGTTAGCATTTAAGTCCTCTGGACTGTCAGAAATTACTACTGTTTTTGATCATGTGTAAGTGTGGGTTCAAACAGCGTTCCTGATCAGAATTTCACTATGTAAGTGCAGGTTAACATTTAGTGCTGTGGCTCTACCGATGCCAAATAACCTGAGATGCTCCAGCCCCTAAGGTCACTTAGTCAAGAACAGCCGCACTTTATCCCTTATTTGCTGACTCCTCACTACCATGACCCACCTTCTACCTGCAACACTATTTCTGGGTTTAAGGGTGGGAAAACGCTGTTATTAAGTTACACCAGGCAGCTTTAGGGCCTCCAGGCCTTACCTCACCCCTAAAGCATCCTGGGCTGCGCTGAAGCTGTGGATAACCCGCAGACAGGAAATGCTCACAGGCCTCCCCAACGAGCCCCACCTTCCACTTAATAACCATCTAACAGTGTTCACTGTCGCTCGTAATTAAAGAAATACAGGATAGAGCACAACAAGACACTATTTTAAACCAGATGGTTGGCAAAGGTTTCTTTTGTTGGTTGGGTGGTTGGTTGGTTTTGTTGTCCATGGCATGTAACACCCATGACAGAGGGGGGGAGGTATGGAAAGAAAGGACATTCTGACACTGTAATGGCAAGTATGTGAATGAGAACATAGGAATTCAGATTTTTAAAATGGAAGTTTTGGGGTGGGATTGTACATTGGTACAGCCACTAGGGAAAACAATAAAAAGGAACTACCCTGTGATCCAACAATTCCACTTCTGAGACTATATCCAAAGGAAATGAAATCAAAGATATCTGCAACCCCCATGTTCGCAGCAGCACTATTTACAATAGCTAAGACAGAGAAATAGCCTAAGTGCCCATCCATTGATAAATGGGTAAAAAAGCTATGGTGCATATATACAATGGAATATTACTCAGCCATAAACAAACAAAAAACGAGAAACTCCTACCATTTGCAACAACATGGGTGAACCTTGAAAGCATTATGCTAAGTGAAATAAGACAGAGAAAAATAAACACTGTATGGTCTCACATATATGTGGAATCTAAAAAAAAACAAAACTGAAAACAAAATCATAGAAAAACAGATCAGACGGTGGTTACCAGAGGCGGAAGGTGCGGGAGGGAGGAGAGCAAGAAGATAGTCGAAAGGTACAAACTCCAGTAATAAGATAAATAAGACCTAGGGATGTAGCATAGGCCACGAGGACCACAGCTAACATTGCTGTATGACACATGGGAAATAGGTTAGAGAATAAATCCTGAGTGCTCAGCACAAGAAGAAATTTTTTTCCTTTCTTTTCTTTTTATTGCATCTATATGAGAAGACGAATGTTAGTTGAACCTATAGTGATAATCATTTTACAATACATAAAAATCAAATCAGCATGCTGTATGCCTTAAATTTACACAGTGATGTATGTCAATTATTTCTCAATAAAACTGGAAGAAATATTTTAAAAACACATGAAAGATACAAGAAGAAATAGGCAAGCTTTTGGCTTAATAATAACTTCCTTTATAACTCTTCAAAATGTCTATAATTTTGTTTTATTGGTAAACTTATGTCTAAAGTAAACTTTTTTTTTGGGCATATATACTGGTCAAAAGTTTCCATTCCACTATGTGACTGAATTTTATATAATAATGACCAATTTGGAACAAACTGAATTCTCAAAAGGTAATGAGCTCCTTATATTTTAGTATGTCAATATACTTCAGCACAAAGCCATTAAAGATAGGGTTTTAGGTATTTTGACCTAGAAATACTTTAACATAAAGTGCAAAACGATAGATAAAAGAGTATTAGAATAAAATTTCATTTTTGCAAAAAATATACATTTCATAGAGCAAAAAATTGGGCTGATATTTAACAAAAAGATTATAATAATTATCTCTGGGTGGTAGAACTACAGACTTTTACTTTCATCTTATTGCTTGTATCTTCCAATTTTCTAGAGTAAACATGCCCTGTTTAATAATAAAGTGGAAGGTGCTCCAAAAAATATATAAAATATTAACACTAGCCACCTTGAATTTGAATTGTCACCCTGACACTGTCATAACTCAGAGCTGTGTTCTAACCAATAGATAGAACCACATTCTGATATCAAAATGCCCATACCAACCAACACGCAGTGCGTTACATGAAGACATTTATAACAGTGCCTTAGAAATGCCATTACTTAGTCCTCTGTTTTTCTTGCAACACTGTAAAGTTTAGCAACTAGGAATTCTGTTTAATGAAGGGAGAAAGGTATCATAATTATATCTAGAACTAGAGGAATTTATTTATACTTTCAAACAAAACATTTTGTGTGTGCTAGTAATTCCTCTAGGTCTCATTATACCTCTATTTTTGGGACCAATTTACTTTAATATGTATATAATATGAAATATATGGATATACACACACACACATATATACATATAGATACATATATACTTTGCAATAATAGACCTACAGCTGGCTACCAAGCTCTATATCTGTCATGGGATAAGGAATTCTTTGTAAAGCTGTAAACAAGTTCACAGGACTGTAGGACATAATCACTTCCCCCATTGCTAGCACACAGAAACATGTATTACTAAATGCTGAACTGCAAAATATCCTACCAAAAATATATTTTAAAAAAAAACAAATAACCTTTGTGGGGGGGGGTAACAATAAAAAAATTCCACTAAGATTTTCATCTCAAATTTAGAACTCTTTCTCAGGAGATCTTTGCCCCAGGAGACTCGGGGAATGCCTCCTCCAGCAGCCGCATTTATAGAGGCAGCCTGAGATTCCAATTCTGAGAACCGGGAGCCGGAGCTGGGCCTACATTCCCAAACAGGTCCAGTGGCCTTCCCACCCTGCTGTAATTACTCTCCTCCCCTTAGAAATCATTCCTCCAATTAGCTTATTTCCAATCTTCCTTGGAAGCTAAGAAAAAAAAGTAACAATTACCAAGAGTAAGCAAAGGAAGAGAAGCCTCCCTTAAGGTAAAACTCTCCCGGCGTCCCTGGACGTCACCTCCGGTCCATCAGATTCCTTTGTTCACGGTTGACAACACGGTGGAGCATCACAGTGGAAGCGGTAAGTAGAGATATGCAGATAAAAAAGCCTGCGTTGCCTACAAGCTCCCGAGTGGCTGCTCAGGCACCTAACGTGGGCGGTACGGCTGATGCCACACCGGTACCCACACCAAACCCGCAGGGACGGGAGGGTCCCGGGCTGCACCATCCCGATCACCCAACAGGCCGCGGGGAACAGCTTTCCTTCTTTGAATCTCTCTCCCCCAGGGCACGCGGCAGCCACTCTCCATCAAAAGCAAAACTGCTATCAAACATTCAAACAGCCTGATTTTCCCGACACAAAAACATCTCTACTTTGGGAAGGTTCAGAGGTGCAACTAACTGCATGTGATACCTGAAGATGAACGTGAACTTCCTGGCACAGCCGTGGAAGGAAACTGACGGAGCCGCTGGGCTACTCTGCCCAAAGTGCAGCACGTGCCGGCTATTTTTATACCACTCACTTCGTAACTGGGAGCTGATGTTTTGAGAAAAGAAAGAAGTTCTAGCAGGGGGGACAGACAATCTCATCCGGCAAAGTAGCAATGTCTGGGGAAAGTGGGGAAAGTCAGCGGTGAACTTCTGCAAAGTGATTTTACAAGAATGGCTGGCCCAAGATCGCCCTTCTCTACGGTTTGCTCACAAAGAGACTCTCCTGTCAGCATAAAGCCTCACTGCCCGGCAATCTAATTCAATTTTCACAACAGGAGTGTAGCACATAAAGACTTTCTGTACCTGGCAATTAGTCTTCCAACACCACCACTTAGAGATGCCGCTATTTTATGGCAAGCGGGATGAGCACACACACATTCACTGCGAACACTTAACTGTAATGACACATTGTACGATACAAGGGAGTTGAGACTTGCAAACTGGATATACCTTTGCTGTGCCTCCATTTTTGTACATGTGGGTAAGAGGGAGAGAGTGCAAATGTCGTGATAGGAGTTAATTTTGAAAAAATGTCAAGCATCTATAAAGTGTGTTCTGATGAAATTACGGTAATGTGTGCCCTTTAATATGTTTTCAATATTTTTGCTCAAACAAAATATTTAAGTTGCTGCATCCTAGCACTGAAAGTCCTTACCACTGATACCATTTTTTATAACTCAATTAAGGATTTCAAGTTGTAAACAAATTTTGCAAGTTTCTCCCTTTCCCCGGTCGAAATAAATGAATGGCTCTTGCTCCCAGCCAGCTCGGCTAGGCGAAAGGCATAATCCTCTCGCTGCCGTTCTGGAAGGAATTGTTCAGACGCCAATCCTGCAGCGGCCAGATGCAGAAAGCCTACCGCCAGGTGCCGGCAGGATGCACGGTGCTTTGCAAGCAGCAAGCTCGACGGGGCCATTTTTCTTTAGGGTTAACGTTCCTGTGTTATCTGGTCATTTAGAAGTAATAGAGCTCTTTAGACTTTTACAACACTCAGCCATTTGCAGTGCACTGTCGGAAACAGCATTTCATTATTTATCATAAATTACTCGGAGCTGCTCACAATGAAAGATGAGCATCACTGTGGTATCACAGGTCACAGAGAAGCCTCCAAAACCAGACAAAGAAGGGGAAACACTGCTGACTTCCTTAAGACCCCATCCACAGTTCTGCTTCCCTCCTTTAGAGAAACCTCTTCTGATCATATACACGGAGACCCAAACGAATAACTAGAAACATTTACCCTTATCTAAATTAAAAATATAAAATATAAACTGAAAATATCCCAAGCAAACAGCATTGGCCTAAGTCAGCTGGCTTCTTACAAATGTTGACACCAGTGAAAATTATCTGATCAGTGAAAAACAGAGAAGGAGAGACGCCGCTGGCTATTAATACTAATTTAACATCTGCACTTACACAGTGTTACAGCCCCTCTGCCTGGTAACAACGGGCAACCCAGGAAGCGGGCTGGAGTGATGAATCTGGCTCTAATATGAGGCTCTCCTTCACCGCGAGCAAAGTGGGTGACAACTAATTTTAGCTGCTGATATATGCAGATGAGCGGGCGCAGCCCTTCCCTCTCTGGCAGGAGCTCTCTGGCAGGCCCAGTGAGAGCCTCAACTTATGACAGGCCCATCTTCCATCTCTGGGGTCCCTGAGGCGGCAGCCGCCTCCCCCTCTCATTCCTCGCCACGTGAGGGGTGCATTCAGGGAACCCCAGAGCCAGTGCCTTCTGAGTGCTTTGCAGTGTCAGCAGGTGATCCCAAAAGGTGCTGAGTGGCTTCTGGAAAGAGAGCCACAGGTGAAACCAGAGGGTGATATGGCCATCAATGGACAAAGTCGTTTTTGCCTCTGAAAAACCTGATGGAGTCACAGGTTAATTTAGGTGACGCGGTAAATTCAAGAGTTTTTCTCATTACCCTCCTTCCATCTCTCCTTGCAACTGTTCAGATATTCAAAAGCTACTATTTTGGGTTAAATCTAGGGCTGTGTTGATGAGACTATGGAAAAACTAAACACTTTAAAACTTAGCAATTCTACTGTTTCTTGCAGCACTTTGCAGAGGCACTGGAATAAAGTCAATACTTAAAAATATTCAGCACACGTCAAGGACCATATCTTTAAATGATCTGGGACAAATGAGCCTCAGGGAGTCTTTGGAATTTGCTGTTTGTTCCTCCCATGAAATCATCCTAGAGACCTTGCAGCTTCTGACAATTATTCACATACTGTGCCAGTTCCCTGCACCAACCCTGACTGTGTTTCCCATAAAGCCCGGGTATGTCCTCTCAAGCCCTCCTCCTCAATCAGGCCCGACCTAAGGAACAGGCAAGGCAGACTCCCTAATTAAAAAAGAGAAGCTACCCTCTCTGCCCATCGGACCGGACCATCGCAGGCTCCCACCCCGGTGGCTGCATGTACACTGCTACCTTATTAATGCCTTTTTGCTCCCTTGGCCTCAATTCCCCATTTCTCTGCCTAAATAAATTCTCCCATTCAATGATCTACCTATGTCCGCTCTGATTACTACTTTCTGAAATGGCCAAATATGCTTTTCAGTTGAAATCACACACTTCAGCACTTAATTATTCCCTAAAACATATGTTCTGGTCTTCTCGACAAAACCATAAATGCAGATGATTAATTATCTTTCTTGTGTATCATGCACCCGAACGCTCCCAGGCTGTGACAGTCTCAGACACAAGTGTGGCTTCGCACGTGTAAAACCTGTGAAAAATGTGGTAACTCACACTGTATCAGAAACACGCCAGATGTGGTGAAAGAAAGTTTTACAGAATAAAGCCACAAAGTATGCACTCAGAAAGGCTTAAACTAAACAGGACTGTGGGCATCTGCCTGGTGTCTCACTAAGCTGTAATCCTGAGAACAAAGGAAGCTGCTGAAGCCGGAAGGCCCTCTAAGTCTCTTAGGCTTCCAGGCATCAACAAGAGTTACATCCAGTGTCTGTAAACAGAAAAACCCATAAACTCAGGCCACCACCCTGGTAGCACAAAGTAAAGGCCAAAGGGCTGTTTCAAAATATCCCTCCTGTATTTTCAAGTTTGTATCGATGTAGACCAGAAGTACACAAATCATAGGCATACAGGTCAAAGAATTCTGACTCTGAGGACTCCTGCATGGGATTAACGCCCAGATCAAGAAGCAGGTTGGGTACCCTAAGGCCTCATGTCTTAGGTCTCCTTCCATTTACTACCTGCCTCCTCCCCAAAGATTATCACTATCTTGACTTCTAACATTGAACATTATATAAACAGAAGCATTTTGTGTTCTGACTCATTTTGCTCGCCAATGTGAGCTATCCTAAAGAATGTGAACACAATTCATCACCAAATTAAAGGGTTATGTGTCCTATAAATCACCACCTCCCACAGCCTATGGGATTTATCTGTAGTCCGACCACCTGACTGTATCATTAGAATTAACACCTTGTGATTCTGTGACAGCCTTACAGAATCTAGTACATCTCTGAATTGGTCCTTCTACCCGTTTTAATGTGACCGAAGCCCTCCCTTCTGAGACCCAGCACTACAAACTAGCCTTTGCATTTTCCTTTCATTTGCTCTTTAAAACAGACCAGATAACTGGTTATTATACACACAAGTGATTGATTTCTATCAGCTATGTCCATCTATAACAATACTATTTAATTAAAGACTGCCCCACATCTGAAGACTTGAAGAGCCATTAAGTAACTCATTAAACTTCCATCTTCTTTATTCCTCTAAGGTCAAAGCTAACAGTTCAAGCAAGGCCTAGGGTGAGACACTCTGCCTTCAATAAGGAAATATTTACCATGAGCAAATGAAATGAGTTTGCATTTCTGCACATCTGCATTCCATAGCAGGAACCCAACTCAGTCAACACTTTAATGCTGACACCACCAATTAAGGCACAAACTCTTAGACAAAAAAGAAAGTCTTCACAGAACCAAGGCCAATAATTGAACTGATTCTGATTCATGAGGCATATTCTCTACTTTTTCAAAAATTTAAAAATCTCTAATTAGAGAGATAATTCATGCCTATTAAAAGTAACACTTAGAAAATAGAGCAAAAACACAGTAAGTAAAATAGCATTCCTATTCCACAACACGGAAATCGCCCCCATTAACAACTTGGTTACTTCCTTTGAACACAGTTAATATACATTAAATCTATTAACCTACGTAGCTTAGTATAACTGGCATCTAACATAATTTCCCACCCAGGGTTTTAGATAATCGTATAACAAACATTTTCCAATATATTTAAAATTACTAAAACTCAATTTAACCTATTATATGGGTAAAATTTATTTTATTATTTTATTTTAACCTAACACGTACAAATGCACATACACTTGCCGAATATTTGACTAAAAAATTCCATGCTCTTCCCTGAGTAAATTTCTTTTAACCGTCTTATGAAAAATCATACCCAAAATGTACACTGCAATTTTTCAGTTTCAATGACTGTATTGTGGAATAAGAATGTAAAACCACATGGGAAACAACCCAAGTGCAAGTTTTTATGGACATATAAATATATTCTCCTTTAAATTTGCCTACTACTTCTTCAACAAGCATGTTTTAAGTGATTTATCTTTATGGAGTACATACAGAGTAATCAACTTAGTTCTAATAGGAACCACAACTAATTCATTGGTGTGCATACTATTTAAATACAACAACTGTCATAAACAGGGAGCTAATGAAACATGTAATACTAGATAAACACACCTTTCATTTGGTGAAGGCAAAAACCCTACCAACTGGGGCTATTTAGTATGAAGTGAACATTTACCAGATTTTTAACTCAGACACAGTCTCATACTGAAAACTCAGTTCAACAGAATTCAGTCGGGAGTGTTTATAAGCATTCCTACACCCATCTCGCACTTTCTTATTTCCTAGAGTCTGAAGATTTTGCCATCATGCTGACAAAAATTTTTGTTTAACAATAAATTTGGGTAAGCAATCTCATTTCCCCTCTTCTTTATGAGCACAGCTGTCATTCTTAGTACACAGGATTCATGCATCATCTTGCAGAATTTTGACAATACGGGCTTCTTGGCATTCCAGTGTTCCAATCCTGCAGCATGGCCATTCAAAGGGTGTATAACCCAATGTTGGTATTTGACTTATTTCTGTCTTATGAGTCTGCAAAAGTAGAAAACCCAATCATCTTTCACTTCAACCAAGAGAATATTTTTCTTCATGACCTTTGCTACACAGAAATGTCAAATAAGGAATGATCAGGTCCAATTTGTGGTATCCTTGGTAGACGACCAGGGGCTAACCGATATTCCTCTTCTTAGGACCATTGGCTGGTCAAAGATGGGTACCTTGTACACGGTGCCAAGAGGAATTCAGATGCTCTGCAGGAGACCCAGCACATGGTGCAACACCTAGCATTTATTTAGTAGGACCAGTATTTGAGTGTCCACACGTTATGACACATTTCATTGGCCAATCTCAGAAGATGCAGTAACTATTATAATCAAAGCAAATCTGGAATGGGCGGAGAAGACACTTTGGGCTAGATTTTAGGAGGCAGAGAGAGTCTGTAACTGTCAGTGTGCTATTGAATCACATGCAAGCAGCTACAGGGGAAACAGTTAAGAAGATCAAGGAATAGAAGTGTAGAGGAATACACTATCTTTTGTGGAGAGATCCCTAAGTTTCTCTGTGGACTGAAAAACAGGGCAATTTCTCTGGAGAAAAAAGGCTCCCCTTTACCACAGCAAAAAAGAAGGAAAGAGCAGTTGTGCCATTTATGGAGTGTACAATGCCATATGCCATAGTCGATGGGCTACAGGCATGAAAGAGGCAATGTACACTGATATGGCCATACTTATCCACGGGTTAGGATTTGGGGTGGGAGAGATTACCTGTAAAATGATGTTCTGATCTTCCTGATCCTTCAAACTATGCCACTTGAGCATGTCCGAGACAAATTATAAAGCTACCCTAAGCCCAGCTCAATCCCCTGCATGATTGAGATAATCATGCCTATGCTGCAGGCCTAGACAATTTTCTTTGAGTCCTTGTTTCAATAAGTAAATATAACAAAGGATGCAAAGGGCTGGTCCTGCTGGCACACAGTGAAACTCCACAAATGACAGCTCTAGTTTCTATTATTACCACAATTCTCAGGCCCCTTCCAAGACAGATTCTGTGAATAACCCTTGCATATTTCTAAAACAAAAAAATCCGGGCACAAAAGTCAACAGAATCAGACCCCAACCTGATGAGGAGGTATCACTTTTCTCCTAGTGAACTTTAAACTCCCTGGCAATCCACATGAAGACTGTGCGGTCACATGTGGTCATGGGAAGAGTATCTTGGCAGGCGGGCTGATACGCTCATGAACATCCATCAAATGCTTGGCATAAAAATTCTATACTCATAACCCTACCTCTAATGTATTAATGCCAAAGAAGTTGCACAGATTCAGATGATCTTTATTTTCAATATATACTCTCACAGCCTATATACAGCGTCCATGATCCACACTGTGCCTTCTAGGAAAAGGCCTCAAAGACAAAATCATATCACTGGAAGCTGTTAAACTTGTATTATTAAACTTAATTCTGAATTTCCTTGAAGGCTTGTTTCTGAATAGTTTTTTTTTGTGTGCCTGGGCATGGAAATGTATGATTTATGTACAATCACCAACATGTCTTGAAAAATAAAGGCTTATAATAATAGAAAAGTAATACTTTGAGATCTAATACAGGATGAAGTCTGCAACCAATGCCAAGCAATGCAGACTTGAAGCAAGATATTTTCAAAATGTTAATATTGAAGTTCCCCAAAGTGCAAAGGCATACACCTGAAAGAGCTCTTTGGTGAATGAAAGCAACTAATCCTCTAAAACCTAAATCATGGTAACTCCTAAATTCAGAGGGGAACAGAATGCAATGCACAACCGCCTGTTTTTACTGAAGTTCTCTTCAAACTCCAAAGACTCAATGAGAGTAAAACAGTGTGGGAAAGGAGCCAAAGGGAGCCAAGAGGCATTCTTTCATTTATCAAGAATTTTCAGATTTCTATAGATTTCAGATTTCCAGTTAATCCGACACTCTCATTTTCCCCACAATTTCAACTCCTCTCTGATAAACGTATGTCCAAAACAGGCTGTAAAAAACATCTACCAAGCAAAGGATGAGAAATGGTGGGCTGTAGTTTGTGAGTGAACTTTCAAGGCAATGTGAGGTAGGTTTCCGATGTGTGCCAGGTCTGAGAGGGACCGGGGGAGGTCTCAGAGCATGCAAGAGCAGTAGCCTCTCATTGTGATGGAAGATCCTTCAGGCTTGGTGGCAAACCAGCTCCAGTATTTCAACTGAACTCAGTGGTCTGATGAGTTCTTGGATAAAAATACCGAATCTGTCCACTTCCCATTTCTGTTGACATTAAAACAGTGGAGGTTTTACAGTTTACAAGCTCTTTTACAAGTGGTTTAAGAGGTGAGTTATTATCATTGCCGTCATTATCCCAGGGGAGGAAGTTCAAGTTCAAAGACATTAATTCGGTTCTTTGAGGTTGCATAGTTATCACAGGATTCAAGGCTACAGGTTTTTTGTTTGTTTTTAATATATATACATATACATACACACACAAATCTTTGTCACCCTCCCACAAAAGCCTCTAAAAAATAAGGTCATGACTGACTCACATTTTCCATAGGTAACCTACTAAAGGAGTCACTTTCTCAACCTACGTCCCTTGAGTCAGCTCCATCACCACGCCTCAGTGCCATGAACGCGGGGAGAAGGTCACCGCCAGGCCTGCGCAGATCTGCAACCGCCTGCTGGGCTGAGTGCTTACCAACACTCAGCCAGGGTCACAAACCTGTTCATGCCAGTTGTTCTTATTGTAATTGTGTAATTTTGTTCAATTTTATGTAAGCCAATGATATATAATTTTGGAAATGAAAGATAACTGTATTTTCCATTAAAATGTAGTTGAATGCTTGGAAAAAATTCCAAATGGTGAGCTGTTTAAAAAAGCAGGAGAAAATTATTTTGAATTATATGGGCAAGAAAACTAAAAGATTCCAGGGCAGGTGTATATTGTACCTATGGAGAGTCTGGGTTCAGATTCCTTCACAAGTGTCTTTAAGGAAGAAACAGGTAATTAGAGGTAAGGTTTATGAAAAGAGGAAAAACAGAAAAAATGTTACGATTAAATAAATACATAATCCAGAAAAAGGCTTGGCCACATAACCCACAGACGTAGACAACCGTGTGGTGATGGCCAGAGGGAAGGGCTGGCAGGGACTGGGTGGAGGTGGGCAAACGGGGGGTGGGGTGGGGGGATCTATAGTAATGTCAAAAATAAAAATAAAGTTAAAAAACAAAAACAAAAAAAGGCCTTGGCCCTACATTAAGATAGGGAGAATGGCCGCTGTACACATTTTAAGTTGCATTTTAATGTTCTGCTTTTTAAACCATTACTTTTATAGACTTTTTAAATTAACCAATTAACTACCAGTATTTCAATGCCCCAAATCAATGTTAAATATTCATTAAGATGAATTCAAAAACCGAAATACTTGACATGTATTATGAAAACAACAAAATGATATGAAAAGATATAATAGCTTATGTTCAATTGTACAATTTTTTGTGGACTTTAATTAAGTGCTATCAACACTAGTATGATTGGAATACTAATCTACGTGGGATAACAAATGGCCATTAGTCTTCCAACAAGTTTTTGGAATCCCTTAAAAAAATTTTAAAATTTTAAAAATAAAGAACTAGGACAGTTAAATAATTCAACTGCCTAAATGGGTGAAGAAAATATTTTCCTAACTTTCCACATCAACTTAAACAATCTAACAAATCTTACCAAAGGGACCGATTTTTAAAACAATTAAGAAGTCTGTGAGGACCTTTCAGACAGAGTCATGATTCAATTCCATGCAAGATCGGGTAAGGCAGGAGAACATGAAGTCCTCGATGAAAGAAAGGCGAGAATGGAAATCCAAACTAAGCATGTGTCCTAAGACTCTCAGTAGTTGTATGAATGGGAAACATCTGTTTAGATATGTTTTCATCCTGATATTACAAAGCTTTACACTGAGTCTATTCCGCCCTCCTGCCTTCACCATATACATGCTTCTAGAAGAAACACTTTCCAGCATGTAGACAAGTAAAATTTCCAGCATCTCAAAATGTCTCAGTGGTATTTGTCAGCACAGTACCAGCTCTGTGCCTCACCAAACACAAAAGTCTGAAGATAAAAACAAATTCAAAGCGAGAAGAATGAATTTCAGCTCTATTCATAAGCAATTCAAATGCATTTTGCAGACTTAGATTTATGGCTCTTCCCTTGCTCTTGTATATTTCAGGGCCAACTTTCATGTTCCATTTTCAACATCCCTGATAGAAAATTGAGATATGTTTGGCACTGGATCTGAGAGGTTAGAAGGAAAGACTTTCTACAAAGGAAGCAAAATGAAAATCAGCCTTCTTCTCACTGGTGTGGAGAGGAGGAAAGGTCGGGAGTGTTCCAGACGGAAGAGAGATTGTGTTCCTCCACTCTCCAGACCTCTCAGGATAGCACTGGTTTCAAACTCTGCACCAGCACTCTTGCCCATGTCCCAACGTGGATTTAGAAAGGCTGTTTTCTATAGTAACAGAGAGAAGTTGCCACAAACCAGCTTTGTTTGTTTGTTTGCTTGTTTCTCTTTCTGTCTGACAAGCTTGTGGATCAACAGCTTGCTAAATTTTAAAAAGCTAGCAGGAAAACGCCACAAATACAGCGATGGCTGGATTCACAAATCGTACCTGCAGCAAGGACTCGCAATTAGCAATAGCATTACCAATCCCTTATCTCAGCCATGAGGAGCTGAAAAGGAAGGCTTAAACCACAGTCATAATGCACTGAGACCAAATTAAATACGGCCCTAAAAACAGCCTGGTCAATTCTGTGCCCACCCCACCCCTTTTTCTTCCGTTTGGACCATAAAGTACAACCTAAGTGTCGAAAGAGTGAAATGTACAGTAAGATTGATTAAAGCAGGAAAGTCTCATAATCCTGTATTAAGGCCAAAGGAAATCAAAACATACTCAGGTTGCAGCATGGGCTCATAAAAAAGCTCTCAATTGGATTTCATAAGAAATATTGATCTTGAGCTCCAAATCCTCTCGCTTTGGCTACCATACATGATTGGGGCCAGTACCTTCTACGTTGACATTCCCTTGAGGGTCACATTCACATAGACAGAGGACAATGTATTACAGTAAGTTTATTTAAACCAATTATATCTAAGGCTGCTTATAAAAGCAACCAAGAGTACTCTTATTGAAAGACTAAAGATGTTTCAAAGGAATAGACAGGAAAACAGTCAATGTTATCAATGGTTCTCTTCAAAATTACAAAAGGCATGTTGAGGTTAAGTTTTATTTAAATAGACTTGGTTATATTAAAATTATCCCACTACCATGTTTAAACATCAATGTTATATTTTACATCTACTTATTCACTAAATACAGTATTCAACATTTGTGATAGATCTTACTCATTTGGAATTAACTTCGTACCTTCCAAAAGAACCACCCATTAAAACCGGCTCTTTGTCTTTAGTAGTTGAATTTAGCCAATGGCTCTTATCCTTCACCTGTTGGACAGTGCATTTTGCTGAGTAAAATAACAATTCATATTTGCATTGACAACATTCTACATGCATGTTCCAGGTCTGAAAACACAACCCAATGTGATGTAAAAGACTGTTTGTACACTGGTCAAAATCACCGTTCCTCCACTGTCTGTAGTGAACCTCTCCTTGCTTGAAAATTTGTAAACTAACCTACACGTTCAGATGCAAAATACTTCAAAGATGGTTTTGGTAAAATAATCTACTAGTGGCAGTATGTTTAAGATACTTGTTTCTAAGGCGTCTGAAGGAAAAGGCAAATCCTGGGCAAGTCCCTGGGAATCCAAGAGATCCTATTAACAGTGGAAAGTTTTGGCTTGGCTCTGGTCAAAAGACTAGAAGATGAGAAGAGTCCATTGGCAAACCCGTCATTTCCCTCTGCCTTTCAAGTTCAACATTACCTTATCGCTGATCCTACAGAACATGTGGAACAATTTCTAAACTGGGCCTTCCACGTGGCAAAATAGCTTCTGCTTGCAAAATCCCTATTATCCATAGCAAGTGTTTCTTCTAGAGTGAACCAGCCTCTTCTACTCCAAAGAGCTGTGCTGCCTTTATACACAGAATCCTTCCGACTGACCTAAGATGAGCACAAAGACATTCATTCTATAAGCCTCGAGGTGTTCGAGTCAAGAGCAAAGACCCTGGCCATCAAAACTGGTTAGACTTAAAAAGGCAGAGCAGCATCCTTAGCTGTCCATAGGTGCTACAATACAATCCGTGACTTTCATGAAAAAAAGAGAAAGACAAAAGAAAAAATCCTACTGAACTCCAAAGAGGAATTTCTCTCCTGGGAACTTTAAATGACATAATTGAAACAAGTGAAAAATATAAATACAGACAGAATGTTCTTCAGCCCAGTAGCAGTGTTAAAAATCCCTCATCTGAAATCTTTACTTCAGTTTGTTAATCATCCTGCAATCTTGGAGCAAAAACATAATTAAACTATACCTTTTCTTTAAATTACCATACAAGCTATGTATTTAAACTCATCTTTTATGGAAGCTACATAATCTTCCTTTCACTGAAATTTCCCTTGTTGATACGTGCAAACCAGGTCAGTTTCTGCTGGATTTGCACACTTGCATTTTACCCCTTAATTCGACTTCTTATTAAAGGTTTAAAAAAGAGCAAGACCTGGGCTTCAGATACGCATAAAACAACTACTACTTATGTATCTACGTGAACAATGACACCATTAACAGATCCCTCCCCGTTTTTCCTTGGGGCTGAGAGCCCTGTCAATAATCATTACTTATTAAACAGTCTGCCATTCCCTTCTACAGAACGTAGGAAGGGAGCATGGAGGGGTAGAAATAATTACCTTGGGCTTTTCTTTAAAGATCTCCGAATGAAATGCAAGGAAACCAATTGAAAAAGAACATGAAATACCTCCCCATCCCATCCTCCTGCCTCCCCCCTTGTGTGCATGCCCCCCCCCCACACACACACACACTCCATTATTCCTATCAACTGTATCAAGAGAGAAGATAAAAAATCTGGGGTCTTTAGAATAGACACATATATTTTCAACCCACTGAAAATGTTCACACATACACTTGCAAACCCTTTATCCCTTCACAAAACTCAAGCTGTATTTGTTGAGAAAAGCCTCTGAACACCTCCTGAGAAGAGGTGTTCTCGGAAATGACTGCTTCAGCCGGAGGAGAGAGCAGCAGCAGCAAGTTACCGGTTCGACTGCCATTCTGGTTTGTGGCAGATTCACTCCTTCCCCCCTTCTCCCTGTCTCCCAATGGATCTTCTAGCCTATTTTTTTCCAAAGCAGAGTAAGGAAGGGCATAAGGAATTTCCTTCTTGGACCTTACCCAAACACAGTAACTCTTAAATTTAAAAAAAAGTTGTCAAGGATTAAATAACAGCCAGGCTAAGACCACAGGTCAGAGAAATGAGAAATGACCAGATGACTGAAGGCAACCGAGGTATTTCTACTGAAGAGTTAACCATGAGCACGCTTCCTTTTCCCCAGATGTTATGGCTCCCAACAGAAATACCCTATTAAGACAACATAACCAGGCAGTTTGGGGAGAACAGCCTTGCACAGAACTTGAACTGGCGGACTGGGAGTTTGTCCTAAATAACCTTCATAGGTTGTACAAACTGTTCCCATATCTTGATCAACAGTCAGATTAAGAAGCTTCCTAAGCTTCCCTTAGGGTCAGAACAAGGTAGGGACGGGGGTGGGAGGTCAGTCAGTCACCTACAACATTTATAAGGATAGAGAGAAATATACACCTCCTATGCGAATCAATAGAAAGCTATCACGCTTGGGGCAAACTGGCCAATACTGGCAGCAACTGAGCAGAGGCTGAAGATGCCACATTCCAAGTGTGACCTGTTTCAAAAGGGCTGGATGTGCACACCCCTCCGTGCACAGAGCTCGGTCCATTCCACCTATATTTTTCAGGCACACGGGGCGGGAAGATTCGGTTCACACCCCACCTTTGGGAAAGGAACAAAAGCAGATGCTTGGCAGAGCTGGAAGAACTCCTTCCTCGCAGGACCCTAGAGGCGGCAGCTCTGCAAGGCCCCTTCAGATCCCCCCTGGTTCGTTCACCCTCCACGGAACCAATTTCTACACCGTGGAACCGCCAGGGCAGGCTGGGGGGAGGGGGCGGCGATCAGTTTAGCCCTTTGCTGTGAACCGCCCCCTTTCCCCACCTCCCCCCAACAGCTTCAAATTAACCCTTCCCGACGCCTCCCGGGTCAGGGCCGCTCTCAGCGTCTCCAGCTTCTTGGCACCAACATCTCTACCCAGCCCTGCGCCCACGCCCTCCGCCGCCCACAGGGGCACAACTTCCCCGCGCTGGCTCGGCGCTGGTCAGTCTGCATCTGCTCTCCCTCGCCCCGTCCTGCGGGCAGGGGAGGCCCTTCCCCCTTCCTGCCCACCCGGGCCTGGCCGGCGGGTCCGCAGCCCGGCGGGTCCGCAGCCCGGCGGCGCCGCTCTGGCGTCAGCCCTCGGAGGGGACCTAGACGCGTTCTCGCGTGGGACCCGCTGAAGCCGGGCCGCTGCAGCTCGGCAGCCTCCTTCCACTTCCGACCCCCCATCCCACACGTGCACCCAGAACGGGCAGGCACCTGCTTCCTCCCCTGAGCTCGCCAAGTGCTCCAGCCTGGGGTGGGGTGGGGTGGGGTGGGGTGGGGATGGGGGGAGGGGGGCGATGCCAGATGACGGGCGGCGAGGGGAAAAGACAGCAGGAGGAAGGAAAGGAAACTCGGGAGCAGACCAGAGTTCAGACCCAGTGTTTACTTACGAAATTTGGGGCTGGTGCTCGTTTCTGGCGCGGCGGTGGCAGAGGAGGAAGGCGAGGTGCCGGCGGGGGCGGCGGGGGGCGAGGAGGAGGCGGCGGCCGCGTCCTGAAAGGGAGCCCGGGTCCAGGAGGGAGTGGAGTCGTGAAGGTAGGAGGAGGTAGCGAATGCCGCAGTGGGCCAGGAGGGCATGGCCTGGGTGCTGGGGCTTCCTGGCGCCGGGGGCCGCGAGCCCGGCGCGCTGCCGCTGAAGACGGGGACCGTGGTGGCCAGGGCCGTCGGGGGGGCCGCCGTGTTCCGCGCCGTGGTGGAGCGCGGGCTGGCGCGGATGGGCACCCGGTGCCCGGGGAAGCGAGTGGGCGCCCGCGTGATGGTGGTCAGGCGGGTGCTAATCCGGTTCGGCGTCCTGGAAGAGGCGGCGCCGCCGGAGGAGGGAGTGGCGGGGGACGTGGTGGAAGTGGTCGCGGTGGTGGTCTCCATGGCCTTGGGGAAGGAGCTGGGCTTGGAGAGGAAGAAGGGGTCCTGGCCCATCCCCTTGGAGTCCACCAGGTCGGTGGGCACGTATTCCTTGACGGAGCCCACCACGATCCATTTGAGCAGCATCAGGCTGAGCCCTAGGCCGATGAAGCCGATGAACAGAGGCACCACGCACAGCCACGTCTGCTGCCGGTTCCACACGATGCAGTCGCTACAGCGTAACTCCCGGGGGGGCTCGGCCGCCCCTTCGCCGCCGCCGCCGTCCGGGCCCCCGCCCGCCGCCGCCGCCGCCGCAGCCGCCGCGGTGCCCTCCTCGGCCGAGGCGGCGGCTGCCGAAGCGGCTCCCGGTGGCGAGGCAGCGGCCGCTCCTTCACTCATCCTAGGCGCCGGTCTTCACCTTCGCCCCCCCGAGGGCCGCGCCAGAGGCATGGGGCCGCGCCGGCCGGGCGCGGGCGCGGGCGCGGGCGCGGGCTCCGGCGGCGGCGGGCTCGGGCGCAGGCAGCGGCCGCGGCGGCCGCATGCAAATCGGCTCCCTGCCCCCACGCCCCTCCCCCCGAGAGGCGGGCGGCGGGCGGGGAGGAGGGAGCGCGCGGGGGAGGGGACGCGGCCGGGAGGGGGCGGCGAGGCGCGCGGAGAGGGGCGAGCGGGCCCGGCGCCGCCGGCCGGTCAGGGAGCGGCGGGGCGCGTCTGCTGCCCGCCGAGCGGCCTCCTGCGCGCCGGGGCTGCGCGTCCGCTGCCGCTGCTGCTGAAGCTGAAGCCGCCGCCGCCGCCGCCGCCCGCCGCCTGCTTGCGCTCGAGCCGCGCCGGCATCCTCGGGGCGCCGCGCCCGGCCCGCTCCCCCGGGCACCGGCCCGCGCGCCGCCGGGCCTCCCTCCGCCTTCAGGGGCCGCGCTGCCCGGCCGCGGACCGCCGGGCGCCGGAGAGCCGCATTCCGACACAGGGGGCCGGGCCCGCCGCTCCCGGACCTGGCGCGCCGCGGGTCGGGGCCGGGCGGCGGGTGCACCTGTTCTTCAGCCGGCCCGCAGCCAACCCTCGGCCAGCGCTCTGCGGAGGAGACCAATCCGGGCGCGGCGCGGAGGGCGAGCGGCCGGGCTCGCCTCGCTCCCGCCGCCTGCGGCCCCGCGCCCCGCCGCTGCGAGCCCGGGACCGGCGCGCGGGGCGCCCGCGGCCGGCGCTGTGCCACCTGCCGCGGAGGGAGCCCAGCCAGCCGCGGGGACTCGAGACCGCTCCCCGGCGCCGCTGCCCGGTCGCGCGCGGAGAGATGGAGCGGGAAAGCACACCGCGTCGGGAATCCCGCGCGACGCGGCCCCGGACTGGGCGGCTCTGGCTGCGGGGCGGGTGCGCTTTGCGCCGAGCCGCCGCGGACGGGCCGGGCTTCCCGCAGAGTAGCGCCTCCCACCAGCACCGGGGACGGCGCCTTAGTACGCACACGATAAATAAATGATCCGAGCAACCCCCCGTAGGAGGTGCGTGGCAAAAGCAGCTCCCGACCGACTGCGGGGCCGTCTCCGGCGAGGCTGCTGCGGGGTCAGGGACGCGCCGCGGGGCCGGGGGCGGGGGCGTGCGCGCGGGGCGGGGGCCTGCTCGCCCCGGCCCGGGGGCGGGCGCTGTGGCAGGAACTGGAGAGCCACCTGCCTTCCGCGTTCCCGACGCAGATGCTGGCGAAGCGGACGACCCTGGCGCCGCTGGACCTCGCAGAGATCCCAGGCCGATTTATGATAACTTACCTTCTAAAAAAGTACTGTCTTTAAATGTAAATGTGCGCACAGGCGCACGTCACAGGGCGACTGACTGTGAGAGGTAACATTTACAACGATTTGGGTCGGTGTGCACAATCACGCTGCTGGCTTCTTCCCCGGGCAGCGAGGCACCTGCGGACCCTCAGGCGCAGTACGGGGGCTGCCCGGGGGCCAGGGAGAGGACGGGCGCGCGGAGTGACAAGCCAGCCTCCCCGTGGTTGATGCGATGGTGCAAAGCCTCGCTTCTCAACCCTGCCCAGTTTCCTGTTGAAAGCGGAAACCTGGACCATGTTCTCATTCACGGTCCCCAAGAGCTCGCGGCCGCTTCCCAGCAGCACCCCCCCCCACGGCGCCGTCGCGGGGCGCGGATGCCCGGGCCAGCCTCTCGTCCTGCAGCAGTCTCCACAGACAGAAGTTTTTCAGGGGTGCGCTTTATTCACAGGTTGAGAGCCTCAGGGTGCACTGGGAAGACTGCAGAGAGCAGAGGGTGATGGAAACAGTCAGCCTCTGGGATTTGGTGCCCACCGAAGTACTTTGCCCAGACACGGTTAATAAATTATTTTCGGTGGAAGTAATGCAGCTGTCACCTCTTTCGGCTGTAACATGGAGACGTTCCCCGCAGGAAGCCTTTGATTTTTAGTTTGACGGAACATGCCCTAATCCAGCTGTGCTGAATTATGGTTCCAACAATCTCAAGTGAACAAACCCAGCTTTCCAACTAAAAATTGACCCAATCTTTGCCTTCCATGGGTTCTGGGCAGGTCCTGGCCAGCCTTTGCTGTATAGCAAATAAAAGTTAGCTCTCACAAGAAACGTGAAATTGCATAGTAGACGCTGCTGAGGGCTGTAAGAGACAGGAAATTGTTCTACAAGACACCCCTAGTTCCTCGGCCCCCATTATTCCTGTGGTCCTCCCTTCGTCATTCCTGGCTGAGATAAATCCAGCGTAAAAAAGAGGTGCTGTAATGCTGCGGCTGGGAAAATGCTCCCCTGAAACTGCATGCACAGGGCAGTCACTCCATGTTGTCTCAGCTCCCCAATGCTGCTTCATCTCCCTACCCAAGTTTCCTCCCCTTCTCGTTCCCACTTGGCTTTAACAACTTACTCATGGTTCCCTGTTGAGCTCATTTTCCCCCCAGATCCCAAGCCACTGCACTTGACTACCCATGAGCTGCTCTCACAGTGCACATCACTAGAAGGAAAGGGCAGGGGAAATAAAAAGAGCTCATTGACTTGGGAGCATGTTGTACCAGCCTATCCAAAAAGTGTGGCTGGTTCAACTGTCATTAATTTATAGCTTTATAATGAGGCTCCCTGGGAGCAGGTGGGAAGCATTGGAACTGAGGGTGGGGTGGGGGTGTTAACAGCTGAGGTCAAGGACAAATGGTGGGTGCTCTTGCTGCCAATGAGCAGCAGGCCAGTCATTCCCACCGTAGGGAGAATTACAGTCTGGTGACTCAGCTCTCTGAAGCAGAACACAGAAGAAGGGCTTTACACTCCAACTTTGAAGCCAGGGATTGAAGTTAGAACTCCGCCCTTTATAAGCAATAAAGTCACTCTGGGCCTCTGTTTTCTCATCTGTGAAATGATCCCAAATACCTACTTTCTGCATAATTACATGAAACTATATCACTACATGAACCATTCACCTATGAGACCTTTTAAGCATCATTATCAGATACATTCCTACAGAGATAGGGGTGGCTTTTTCTAGCAAATGGGTGTGACATACCTTAGCCTCTCCAGAGCTCCACGTTTGCCTGAATATAATCACCTTCTGGATGTCTCCTGTGTGACTCACTAACACATTAAACTCAGAATTTCCAATCATTGCTTATACTTTGCCCACAAACCAGCATTTCTATTGAACTTCAGTTTTTCCTTTCAATGGCACCAACATCCCCAGGCTGGGAGTCTCAGTGCCATCTCTGACTCCTCACCCCAAGCTCGGTTAGTAGTCATCAGCAATACAATGTGACTGTCCTGAGTTCCCTCCACTGTAAATTCTTTGGAAAAGCTCCATCTTTAGAACCACGAGGCTAGAAGTCAACTTGGTTTTCAAATACCTCTAATGTGTCATCCCAAATAGTTGCAGCCCAACAATCACCTGGATTCGTTGGGAGCCCAGAGAAGACACCACTTCCTAGAGAAGACCACTCAGCCTATAGACAGGACACATGATTAGAAAGGCCTTTGTGCTGAGTCAAATTCTACCTTCTCATACTTTCACCCTTTCTTCTTAGCCCATTAGTGATATAAACGTTTCATGAACTAGCTGCCAGGCATGGAGAATACAACAGAAAACAAGACAAAGCCCCCTACCTTCGTGAAATTTGTATTTTAGTAAGAGAGATGGACAGTAAGAACATAGATAAATTATATAGCCAATCAGGAAATGAGCATTGCTGTTTTGGACCACAAAAGGTCATGCCCTTGTGGAATTCCACAGGACATCTCTTCTTCAATCCCAATATCCCCAATCTATCTGCCGTCCCCACAGGCCATGGGGACTGGACACTCCTGGGAGGACCAGGGTGCTCTTTGATTAGCGGAGGGTTCTCTGGGTACATGTAGTTACTACAGAAGCCAGTCTGACCTGCAGAATCATAACATTTTTTATAACATCCACTGGAACCACGTGTGTAGGCAATATGATATCTCAAAACATTTCACAAAGTAAACATTTACAAAGTGTGGATGAGGCTAACCTTCTTATGGCTGCACAGTCCTCAATCTGTGCTGGGTCAGTCCACTACCGTCATGATGATGCTACACACACACATTTAGCAGTAAATCATCGTGGCCTTTTTTTAAAAAGAGGAGGAGATTATTTTCCTCCTAGGTCTCAACAAGTAACCTTATTTATTTCTTGTGGGCACTTGATTGCTTTTGTATGGGACCCACCCAAAATGTACTGAACAAATCCCTAGGTGGATCCATCTGTTCACATCTTGACTCTGAGGATTTCCATGTTATATGCCAATGTCATAAATAAAACAAACACTAAAATTCATAAATTCTACAGAGCCAGGAGCACAGAGTGGAAACGTGAAGAATCCCAGCTGTAACTATCTCCTAGCCAAAAAGACGATTGTAACAACGTGTTTGGAACGTCACCTGATTGCACTCTCCCAAAGTAGGAAATGCTGAATGCTGTCAAACGTGATGTAAAGTTAGAAGTTTTGAATGGGGCACTAAGATGAAACAGATGTGAAATTTCAGTGGGAGTTTCCAGAACACCAAAGTTTCAAAATGGGTTAACTCAGAACTGGGTAGATGGCACAACTCTCTGGAGATCAAGGGAGGATTTTCATGAAGGGGATTTCTTTGGCAGAAGCTGTGCTCTGAGTTCAGAGGGAGGAGCACAGGTATGAGGTTTTCTTACACTAGGATAATGAGAGGGACCCCAAAAGAGTGTTCTGGAGTGTTCAATATGGGGCCCGTAGGCTTTGGTGGGGCATCGTTGGATTGGGATAGACACAGCCTCAGGAATCGCTAATCAAGGAGATGGCAAAAGTGGACCATGCCAACAGAGGACACTAAGCCTCTGCCATGCCAAGGAAGGCATGAAGCCATCCTACAGCAATAAGAGCCCAGTTAGAATGAGGGTGAGTGCAGAGGAGACGCAGAGAAGAAAATGAACTGGAAACTCAGGGTCGAAGGATCTGCGGGTCATAGTGAGATAGCTACGTGATTTTTTTTTTTTTACAAATTGAATTCAAATTGCCTGTACTTTAGAGTATCAATATGAGTACTTTGTTCTTGGCTCTCAAAGTTTCTGTTAGTGTTTGTCTCATCTAGTTTTTTTGTGTCTTTGTCGGTAATTTTGCCTTTTTAATCCCTGGTATCTTTCCCAAACATTGGTAGATACAGTTTTCTTAGATCACTTCACTGTCTGACTCTATTCCTTTGAAAAAAATTATTGGACCTGAAATTGGAGGACTGATAGATACAAGTTTGTCTTGAAAATTCAAGCAAGAACAGAGGACCCGGTGCATTAGAAAGACCCAAGGAAGTGTCCTCTGAGCCTGGTCAGAAACAAGGCCATGGGGTGGTGTTCTCTCCCCCTCCTGGCGCTGGATTCCACCTGGCCGCTCACAGCCGGCTCCCCGTTCCCAGGGGGGTGACATTCAGCGAAGCTGCCGGTGTAGAAGGGAGGCAATGCAGACGCCAGCTCCCCGAAATGCTTCCTTAGGACTGAGCAGCGAACATCTTTGTCTCACTTCATTATCCCCGAGGAAGGCAGCTTATGCAGGTGCACTTGGAAGGAGCTGATGTGAGTTCTTGTTTGTATCAATAACACTTTGGCTTCATCTCACCCTCATTTTCTAGAATTCTACATGAGGCTTCTTTAGATCTTAGGATAAAGTTTTCATAACACTCAGTAGGAGAACAGTAATCTGATCATATTCCCCAATTTCTCTACCTTTTTACTTTATATCTGCACCCTGGGAGCTCCTTGTTAAGCTATTCAGAGAAACCCAAGGACAGACACCCTTGGCCCCAACGCCTGAGACCTTTGGCCACAGTAGCTGATGTGTCCAATATGGGTCCAACTTCTTGCTTTATCTAACAGAATATTAAAATACAAGTGTAAACTTAGTTATCTCCCCCCAACACGCGCAAACACACTCTCTCTCTCTCACACACACACACACACGCAGTCTCTTCAGAGGATTATTAGTAGTCTACGAAGGTTTTCAGACACTTCGCAATCTCTCTCTTTTTTTCTGTAGCAGATCCAGAAATTTATTCTTAACGTAGATCAATCATCAGTAGAGGAAAGAGCAGAAATTTTGGAGTCAGGCAGACCTGAATCTGACTTTCAGCACCTTGTTGTACATTAGAAAAATGTCACCTGTGATGTGCCTAGTGCTCTGGATGGCATGTGGTAGGCAGCGCAGAAATAGTAGCAAGTATTCTTGTTTAATGAAAATCCAAATTGCTTCTGCGAGGCATTAACTAAGGAGCCTGCCTTTTCCAACAAGATTTGCAGAAGACATGGGCGTTTGACGCTGCGTTGCTGCCATTAGCAAGCTGGATGCTGGTGGGGTGTGGAAGTTTCTGGACCAGCAAAGAAGCACTAGAGAGAAGGGCTGGCCTCAGAGTGCAGGTGATGAGGGTACATTTCTCCCTTCCACCGTGTGCCCCTCCAACTCACACACCTCCGACCTCCTCAAACGTAACCCACAAAATTACCAGGAGGAAGTACTAGTAGCTCATAGAAGATTTGGCCCATCTGTTTTGTCTACAAGAAAGGATACCACAAGAGAACAAAACTTGCTTGGTGCCTAACAATTGAGGACAAAAGAAGGAAAATGCCACCTAGTTTATTTATAAAAGTTATCAACCCAAACTAAAAAGGCTAACGGTGCTTACCCCTTGTGAGGAGGGGTTTTGAAGACTTAGAAAATCTGCTTTTTAAGCTACCTTTTGAGACTTACCATATGGTGGAGGATTATCCCCTATTTTAAACATAGAGCTCATCAAAGGTATAAAGGCGTGTTTCTGTTTGTATGTGACCATGCTTATAGGCAATGCTGAAGCCAAATGCAGGCAGCAAAGGAACAAATATTATTCAAGGACCACTTGGTGATGAACTTAACAACTAGCTCCAGAGATTGATTTGGAAATTACCTAAACAGGGTTGTCATTTTGCTCAGCATCACAGATGCTGTGCAACAACAACAACAACAAAAACTAAGGAAACTGATGTTATTCAAGCAATTGTAAACCAGAGAGCACCTAGACCTGAGGGTCAGACTATCTCAGCAGGGTGCTTTTGCCTTTGATCCTCATAGGGAGGAACAAAGAGTGATTTACAGATGGGGTTGTCTTTCAATTAGATGAAGTCTCAGTCAGTGAGCTGAATAGAAAATTATCTCTGTGTCCATAGACTTTTAGGGGGAAAGACCTAATCTTAGGTAATCTTTCATGAGATAAACAAGAAGTTGGACGGTCTATCTCTGCCCTTTACAGCAGGTTCAGGAGAAAGGGAAAGGGTCTTCTTCTGGCCCCATCACAGGTAAGCAAGGGGGTTGTCTGCTAGTCTCATGGGAGCCGTGAGAGAGAGTGTACAAGGAGTCTTATCTTAGTCATAGGGGGAAGGGAGGTTCTTGGGAGGTGGCCACTTCTGGAACATAAAAGGGTAAAGGGATTTCTGAAAAATTATGATGATGGGAATGGTTTTCCTAAACATTGCTATTTTCCAGAGCACAGGGCTCAGGCAAAGTTCAACATGGATATTGACATAAATTTATAGCTCTCTTTTCAGCATTTTAAAAATGTGTATATGCTAATAATTATTAGTTAAAATATGAGTGGTAACATGTCTTATAGAATTATGTTTCCTTTTTTCATGAGAAATACAAAGTAAGATTATCTCTGGATCTTTAGTACTTTAGAAAAATAGTCAAAAAGCATAGGAATTCCACAGGGTGAGACAAAAAGTGTATCTGAATATGACAGAACATTCTTTTATATTCTAGTTAGCTTAACAGAGACTGTTTTAGAAGTTACAAGTCATAAAACTATCAGTAAGTTGTTTAATATACTAGATATAAGCCTATAAAATTTATGAAACACAAACTATATCAAGGTCTTCATTGTCTTCCTTCAGAGTTTGACTAACATCTTTTTTTTTTTTATTCACGTACTCAAAAATAGTGTTTTAAATTAATGTTGGAATGTAAGCAAGTGAGAATATCTTCTCTTTTGATTATAGGCTTCTTGAGACATTAGACTAAAGTATTTTACCAATAATTTTGTTTGTGCACCCTTGTGCTTAAGGTATGTATGTGCGTACATACGTGTGTGTGTGTGAATGTGTGTACTATGGGCATAAGAACATAAGAGCAGATTTTTTATTAAGTATCAAGGGATAACGTGGAATAAGAATGGGATTCTATGTATGGATTGGAGAAAACTACATACTGAACAGTGATGATTAGATTCCAAACACAAGTAAGAGACAGAAAGTGAAAACATAATTCTTTGGGTTTGTTTTACCCCAAAGAATTGTTCAGAGTTGGGAAATGCAAAGCTGACCACCGGAGAGACTAACCCAGCCAACTGGCTTCCACTGAACTTTGGGAGGAAGCCAACTGTGCTTCGGAAGCAGATAGGAAGGGTTGAGAAAGGCAGCAGCTGTGGTTCTGATCACTGCTGACATGAACAACTCTCTACCTGGCACTGGAATAAGAACAGCCTCCCACCTCTGGCCTCCCTGGATCACTGTAATTGAAAACATTTTATAGTCTCTACTACATGGGATAATATTAAAGACCAAAATGACATTCTCTATTGTTAATGGTTTAAATATTAAAGAAAACATTAGGAAAAGTCTCAAAATCATCACTTTGGGAGTGATGCAAAGATAAACATAATCTCTTTGGGAACTATTCAATTAGTGAGGAAGTATTCCCCTGGCACATAGACCTAATAGGATACGTTGGTGCTCTTTTGCCTTAAAGCAGATTTGCAAATAATTATACATGATTTGTCACCCCCACACACCTTTGCCTGTTGTTCTTTCTCTCTCTGGAAGTTCTAAAGAAGTAAACTCACAGTTTGCATTCCTAGTGGTTTTCCATGACGCATACCTGATTTCTTTGGACAATTGACTGAAGAGCAGGGTAGCTCTTAGGCAAAGCATGATTAGTTTCCTGAATTTGAACTCTAAATGCACCCTTATCTTCTCTGATCACAGAGGTATCAGAGAGAACCCTAGTATAAACTCTAGAAATCCCATCTAGTCTTGAAGAATGACAAAAGATAACCACATGTCTGTAACAAAATTTATAAGAGGGGCCCAGAAAGATTTAAAAGTTACATCAAAAAGTTTGTGAACACTAAAATTTGTAGCAGTCTACAATTGTGTTGAAGAAAGACCCTGGAGGAAACTACACCTCCTTCATGAAAAACTTTCAAATATCCTTTTCTTGAAGCTGTATTCTGTTGACCCTTTGAAGAAGAAAGGCACGCAGAATCTCATCATTCTACAAGGCTAATAGGTGAAAAGTGACACCTTCCATCTCTAAAGCTTCCAGACAAACTTGCATCATCAAAATTATCCAAGCAATTCCCTTAAAGACACAGGAGCCCTCTTAAAAAGCTAATGCACAAAATCTCACTCACAGTCACTCACCCTGGGCTCCAGTGGTGGACTAGAGTTGCATAAGGAGAGTCTGCGGTTTGTGGCTCTGGGGAGAGAGCTAAAGGGACAGTCACCAGGATCCCTGTGTTGAGTCACTGTCCTACACCCCAGACACAATCTTTCTTGGGTGGAGCACTCCCCTTCATAGGGCATCAGCCTGGGGGAATGCAATAGCCCCACCTTCTGGACTCCCTCTCACTCCACCCTGTGGAGCTTACACCCGGCTGAAGAGTCAGCTGCTTTGGCCGGGGTGTAGAGGTCTGAGTTGAGTGTGGCTTTGGGGCAGGAACCATTTTCCCCACTTTCTCGTGAATCTGACTGGCACTTCCCCCTCACAGGAGATCTGCTAGCCCCACCCTTTGGGCTCATGGAGCCCCACCTGCCTGATTCTTAGCAGCTCTGTCCTGCTGAGGTTGGGGCAAAATATGGAACAGAATGAGTTGTGTGGCTCTGGGGTGGAGGACACACTTCTCACCTTGCCTGAAGCCTGACAGGCACCTGTATCTCATGAAAGATCCAGTAGCCCCAGGCCCAGCAGAGGCAGCCACAAACTGTGGATCACTTGTAGCTCCAAACAGATTGCCCAGGGCCACTCACAGGCAGTATCTGACATTGGTCTGCACAAGAGTCCCTCCCAAGAGGCTCAGAATCAAAACACCCAGTGGCACTACCAGTTTTAGATAACATCATAACAGGGTCCAGTAAGTTTCACAAGCGGCACACACAAAGGGAGAACCTGGCAAGCAGCAGACCTTGCTGAGGCAAATTCCACTATGTGTGGTCACCACCTACACTGTGGTCGAGGTCAATCTGCACAGTCAGCCAGCCTGACATTTCACCCCCCCACACACAAATGGGCCAATAGCAATCAAGACTCAATTACAATAGAAAGGCCCACATAACTCACACAAGGGACATTCCTGGAGCACCCAGCTCAGGTGATCAAGGAGCCTGAACTATAGGACCCCATAAGACACCTACTACATAATGCCATACCACCTAAACTCGGAGACATAGCAGATATATCTAATACGTAGAAACAAACAAAAAGAGGCTGCCAAGATGAGGAGACAAAGAAAGATACCCCAAATGGAAGAAAAAGAGAGATCTCCAGAAAAAGAATGAAATGAAACAGAGGCAAGAAATTAAATAAATAAAAATAAAATAAAATGGGAGGAGAAATACAGAACTTCCTAGACAGAAAAAGCTAAAGGAGTTTCTTACCACCAGAGTTCAAAGCAATGGTTATCAGAATGATCAACAGCATGAAGAAATAAACATAGGAACCATAAAAAGAACCAGTTAGAATGAAGAACACAATTTCAGAAATAAAGAATACACCAGAAAGGATAAACTGTAGGCTCAGTGAAGCAGAGGATTAAATCAGTGATTTGGAAGATATGATAGAAAAAATGAAACAAAAATGCACACCCAATCAGAGAAGGAAAAAGAAAGAAAAAAATTTTTAAAAGAGGATAGTTTAAGGGACCTTAGGGACAACATGAAGTGTAACAACATCGACATCATAAAGATACCATAAGGAGAAAAGAGAGAGCAAGGAATCAAGAACCTATTTGAAGAAATAATAACTGAAAATTTCCCTAAACTGGTGAAGGAAAAAGACACACAAGCCCAGGAAATGCAGAGTTTCAAACAACATAAATCCAAATAAGCCCACACCGAGACACATCATAATTAAAATGGAAAATGTTAAAGACAAAGAGAGAATCATAAGAGCAGCAAAAGAAACAATGTTAGTTACCTTCAAGGGAGCTCCCAGAAAGTCGTCAGCTGGTTTCTCAACAGAAACATTTCAGGCCAGAAGGGGTTGGCATGAACTATTCAGTGATTAACAGTAAGGACCTAAAACCAAGACTACTTTACCCAGCAAGGCTATCATTTAAAATTAAAGGAGAGCCTGGTTGGGCGTGGCTCAATGGTTGAGCATCGACCTAGGATCCAGGAGATCATGGTTTGATTCCAGGTCAGGGCACATGCCTGGATTACAGGCTTGACCTCCAGTAGGGGTCGTGCAGGGGGTGGCTGATCAATGATTCTCTCTCATCATTGATGTTTGTATCTCTCTCTTCCCCTCTCCCTTCCTTTCTCTGAAACCAATAAAGATATATTTAAAATAAATAAATTAATTAAAATAAAATAAAATTGAAGGAGAAATACAGAACTTCCCAGACAAGAAAAAACTAAAAGAGTTTCTTACCACCAAGCCAGTATTATAAGAAATGTTAAAGGGCCTTCAACCTTCAAGAGAAGAAGAGGGAGGAGGAGAGGGAGGGGCAGGGAGAAAAAGATGAAGGGAAGGGGGAAGAAGAGAGGGAGGAGGGGGAGGAAGAGGAGAAATGGGAGGAGTAGAAGGAGGAGGGGAGGGGCAGGGGGATGACGGAGAGGGGGAGAGGAGGAAGAGTGGGAGGGGAGGGGAGAGAAGAGGAGGGAGGGGGAATGAGAGGAGGGGGAGGGAGAGGAGGGGAGGGAAGGAGAACAAACATAGTTAAAAGAATAAAATGGCAATAAATACATATCTATCAGTAATCACTTTAAATGTAAATGGCTTAAATGCTGCAATCAAAATACATAGGGTTGCTGAATGGATAAGAAAACATAACCCATATACATGCTGTCTACAGGAGACCCCCCTTAGAAAGAATGATACACACAGATTAAAAGTAAAGGGATAAAAACAATATTTCAGGCAAATGGAAATGAAAAATATAAAAGCTGGTGTAGCAATCTTTATATCTGACATAACAGACTTTAAAACAAAAGCAGTAATAAGAGGCAATGAGGGACACAACATAATGATAAAGGCATTAATCCAACAAGAGGATATAACCCTTGTAAACTTTTATGCACCCCACAAAAGAGCACTTGTATATATAAAGCAAATACTGATGAACATCAAGGGATAAATCTAACACAGTAATACATTCATAGTAGGGGATTTTACCACCCCATTGACACCAATGAATAGATCTTGCAGACAGAAAATCAAAAAGGAAACAGTGGCCTTAAATGACACACTAGATCACATGGATTTAATTAGTATCTTCAGAGCATTTTACCCAAAAGCAGCAGAATATACATTCTTTTCAAGTGCACATGGAACATTTTCTAAGAGAGAGCACATATTAAGGCACAAAACAAGTCTCAATAAACCTAAGAAGATTAAAATATTATAAGCATCTTCTCTGACCATAATGGTATGAAATTAGAAATAACTGAAGAACACACAAAGACATGGAGGCAAAATAAGATGTTACTAAACATTGAATGGGTTAATAATGACATCCGGAAAAAATCAAAAGATACCTAGAAACAAATGAAAATAAGAACACAACCCAAAAACCTCTGGGACACAGGGAAAGCAGTACAAAGAGGGAAATTAATAACATCATGAGCCTATCTCAAGAAACAAGAAAAATCTCAAATAAACAATCTAACTTTACATTTAAAGGAACTTGAAAAATGCAACAAACAAGAAACAAAGCCCAAAGTGAGTAGAGAGAAGGAAATAATAAAGATCAGAGTAGAAAAAAATTTACATTGAGTCTAAAAAAACAATACAAAAAAATCAATAAAACCAAGAGCTGATTTTTTGAAAAGATAAACAAAATGGACAAATTTTTAACCAGACTTATCAAGAAAAAGGGTGAGGACACAAATAAATAAAATCAGGAATGAAAGAGGAGAAGTAGGAACTGACACTGAAGAAATACAAAGGATTGTAAGAAAATACTACAAATTGAACAATTTGTATGAAATGGATAAATTCCTAGAAATATACAATCTTCTAAAACTGAATCAGGAAGAATCAGAGAATTTGAATGGATAGATTACAACTAGTGAAACTGAAGCAGAAATCAAAAAATTCCCAGCAAACAAAAGTTCTGGACTGGATGGCTTCATAGGTGAATTTTACCAAACATTCAAAGAAGAACTAACACCTATCCTTCCCAAACTATTCTAAAAATTTCAAGAGGAGTGAAGACTCTGAAGCTTATTTTACGAGGCCAGCATTATCCTCATTCCAAAACCAGATAAAGATACTACAAAGAAACAAAATTATGGGTCAATATCCATAGATGTGAAAATCCTCAAAAAAATATTAGCAAACCAGGTCCAACAACACATGAAAAGGTTCATACGCCATGATCAAGTGGGATTTATTTTGGGGGGGCAAGGTTGGTACAATCACCCCAAGTCAATAAATGCGATATACCACATAAAACAAAAAATGAAGGCTGAAACCACATGGTCATATCAATAGATGCAGAAAAAGCATTTGACAAAATCCAGTACCAATTTTTTTTTTATGTTTTTACCTATGTTTTAATTGATTTTTAGAGAGAGAGGAAGGGAGAAAAATGGAGAGATAGAAACACCGATGAGAGAGAAACATCATCCATGGGCTGCCTCCTACACTCCCCCTGCTGGGAACTGAGCCTGCAACCCAGGCATGTGCCCTGACAGGGAATCGAACTGGGTCAATGCTAAAATGCGTAGCCACACTGGCCAAGTCAGCACCTATTTATGATAAAAACTGAGCAAAGTGGGACTAGAGGGAACATACCTCAACCTAATAAAAGTCCTATGTGACAAACCCACAGCTAACATCATACTCAATGGGCAAAATACAAGCATTTTTCTTAAGTTAGGGAACAAGACAGAGATGCCCACTTTCACCACTATTTTCAACATAGTACTAGAAGAGCTAGCCATAGCAATTGGACAAGAAGAAAAAATAGAAGGCATCCAAATTGGAAAGGAAGATGTAAAACTGTCATTATTTGCAGATGACATGATACTGTATATAGAGAACCCTAAAGATACCACCAAAAAACTACTTGAGCTGATCAATGAATTCAGTAAAGCAGCAGCATACAAAATAAATATCCAGAAAGCAGTTGCAGTTTTATACACCAATAAGGAACTATCAGAAGGAGAAACTAAGAGAACAATCCTATTCACAATTGCTTCAAAAAATAAAAAAATACCTAGGAAGAAATTTAACCAAGGATGTAAAAACCTATACTTAGAAAATTATAAGAAACTGAAGAAGATACAAATAAGTGGAAGCATATACCATGTTCATGCATAGGAAGAATTAACATCATTAAAATGTCCATACTCCCCAAAGCAATCTTTGGATTCAACACAATTCCTATCAAGATACCAATGGAGTATTTCACCAAACCAGAATATTCCAAAAATGTATGTGAAACCACAAAAGACTCCAAATAGCCATAGCAATCTTGAGAAAGAAAAACAAAGTTGGAGAAATCATGCTACCTGATATAAAAATTATACTACAAGGCCATTGTAATCAAAACTGCAGGGCACTGGCATAAAAACAGGCATAAAGGTCAGTGGAACAGAATTGAGATTCCAGAAATAAACCTGCTTTTTTAAAATAGTCAATTAATATTTGACAAAGGAGGCAAGAGCAAACAATGGGGTAAAGATTGTCTACTTAATGAATGGTGTTGGAAAAATTGGAGAGATGTGTGCAAATAAATAAAATTACACCACTTTCTTACACCATACACAAGAATAAACTCAAAATGGATTAAAGACTTAAATGTTAGACTCAAGACCATAAAAATCCTAGAAAAAAAACATAGGCAGTATAATCTTGGACATTTCTCTTAGCAATATATATGTTTTTGATATATCTACTTGAGCAAGGGAAACTAAGGAAAAAATAAACAAATGGGACTACATCAAACTAAAATGATTTTGCACAACAAAAGAAACCATCAACAAAATTAAAAGTCAATCCATTGATTGGAAGAACATATTCACCAATGATACATCTGATAAGAGGTTAATATACAAAATATATAAAAAATTTATAAACTTCAACACCAAAAACCAAACAATCCATTTAAAAAATGGGCAAAGGACCTAAATAAACACTTCTCCAAAGAGGACATAGAGATGGCCAATAGTCATATGAAAAGATGCTCGACATCAGTAATCATCAGAGATGCAAATTAAAACCACAAAGAGATATCACCTCACACCTGTCAGAAAGGCCACCACCAACAAATCAACAAGCAACAAGTGCTGGTGAGGGTGTGGAGAAAAGGGAACACTTGTGCACTGTTGGTGGAAATGCAGATAGGCACAGCCGCTGTGTAAAACAGTATGGGCTTTCCTCAAAAAGTTAAAAATGGAACTGCCTTATGACCCAGTGATTCCACTTCTGGGAATATATCCAAAGAAACCCAAAAAGGTAATTCGAAAAAATAGTATATGCACCCCTATGTTCATCACAACGTCATTTCCAATAGCCAACATTTGGAAGCAACCCAACTGTCCATCAGTAGGTGGGTGGCTAGAAGCTGTGGTACATTTACACAGTGGATTACTACTCAGCCTTATAAAAAGAAGGAAATCTTACCTTTGTGACAGCATGGATGGTATTCAAGAGCATCACTCTAAGTGAAATAAGCCAGTCAGAGAAAGACAAGTACCGCATGACTTCATTCATATGAGGAACCTAATAAACAAAAGGAACTAACAGCAAAATAGAGACAGACTCATAGAGAGCAGGCTCACCGTTTTTTGGGGAGGTGGGTTCGGGGGCTGGATGGGCAGGTGGAGGGATTGAGCGAAAAAGAAAAAAAAGAGAGAGAAAACTCATGGACATGAACAACTGTGTGGTGGTTGCTGGGGTGAGGGGGTGGGGGGAAGTGGAGGAGGGCTAGTGGAATAAATGGTGATGGAAGGGGACTTGACTTGGGGTGGTAAACACAGAATACAGTGTACACATGATATGTTGTAGAATTGTGCACCTGAATTCTATATAATTTTCTTAACCAGTGTCACTTCAATAAATTGAGTAGAAAAGAAAAAATCTCAAACTGAAGGGTAAAATAATATTTTTCGCAGTGTTAATAATATGTCAGGTTTCCTGCTTTTGTTCTATGGGAGTCCTTCTCTCCATCAGAAACAATTGCTGTCTAGTGTACAAATACCCGGAGACAAGAGCTAGGCCGTTCTCTAAAAACTGCTGCCTTGGAGAGCTTATAAGCAAGAAGAAATAGTGTCTCCACTGTCATTCTTTGCCCTGCAGAATTGGAGTGGAAGTAAAAAGACTGATTTGGATCCTCCGTTGGTCTTGGATTGCCTTCATCTAGCCTCAGACACTTTTGTTTTGGGTCTTTTATATACAACACTTTTCACTCCTCTCAGGGCTGCTGAATTTTAAGCTCGTGTCTTTGGTAGCTATGTTTTCTGTAGTTTCAGTTAGTGTTGGTGGCTTAGAGAACTGGTTGAAATAACGATGTCCAAAGTAATAAATGGGTCCTGTGCAAACTTGGCATATTATTTATCAGATGAGGAGCACTTAGGTCCTAGTAACTCCTCAGAGTCATGCTTATCACTATTTTATTGATGGATTAATACCATTTATATTAGAGAACTCCGGTGGTAAGAAGCTACCAGGTTATATAGTCTATGTACTAATAAAGAATTTCTTCTGTATATCAAAGTATGTAATTGGTTTTTTTGGTAAAGAAAGGTATTAAGAGTGATGCCAACGAAATGGTGAAGGACCTCTATATTATTTTTTTCCTCTTTAGAAACAATGAGGAAATTGGCAAAAATGGTCCAAATCACCTCTTTTGAAACTGTAGAAATTATTCAGAGCAGCAATCTGGGGAGCATTTATTCAAGATAAAAATGGCTGAATCTTGTGAGAACTGCAGTGTTGTCCAAGTCTCATTCCTCTCTCTCTAGCTCCACAGTAGCCTTGAAAACAAATAGCCTGCAATCGCAGTGGAGCCAGCAGACTGGAGAGGGGAAATCTAAGTTACAGGCGCTCGAAAGCTTCATTGCCAGGGAGCTGCCGCTATTAGACCTATCTGGTGATTCCCTGTAAAACCCAATTACAAGGCTGACTTTACTTTATATGACTCAGAGCTCGTGCTGTATGAAAAGCCCTTTCCCAGGGGAGTTATTTTTAATATGTTTTTAATTTATTTTTTTAGAGAGAGAAGGGAGAGGAAAAAAGAGAAGGGAGAGAGAAGACCGAAACCTTGATGTGAGAGAGAAATATTGATCAGCTGCTTCCCACACACACCCCTACCAGGGATCGAACCCTGCAACTTGGATATGTGCCCTGACCGGGAATCGAACTGGCAATCTTTTGGTGCATGGGAAGATGCTCAGCCAACTGAGCCACACCAGCCAGGGTCTAGGGGAATTTGTTAAAAAAAAAAATTAGAGGAAATTGACAGGAATTTTGTTGCTATCTGAAGCAATACATAACAGTTGGGGCAAACAATAAACCCAGCAAAAATCTTAAAAGAAAAAAACAGAGAATGAGATGTCCACAGTCCTTTGGAAAATTCCAAAATATTTGTCAGAATGTTGAAGCCCATGCGCATGCATAGGGCTTGCACATGCCCAGGGAAAACCCGACGAGGTTCTCAGCTCTCCTCTCGGGCAGACCCTGAGGCCTGTGCCAGCAGGAGGTGAGGTGACGGCAGAGTTGCATCGCCGCAGCCGAAGACGTGCCCAACAGACCCGGAACCTCTTGGCAAAGACGGGGAGACTTGTTGGATTCAGGGGGTTTTTAAAATCTCTGTAAAATCATTAACGAGCCACTAAGCAACTGTGCAAAAATTTCAGTGAACATGTACACTTTTAAAGAATTAGAACAAAAAAATGTAGCAAGATCTAGCCAGTTTGGCTCAATGGTTAGAGCAACAGGCCCCTGACTGTAGGGTCTCGGGTTCGATTCCGGCCAAGGGCATGTACCTCATTTGCAGGCCTGATCACCGGCCCTGATAGAGGTTCATGCAGGAGGCAACCAATTGATGTGTCTCTCTCACATCGATGTTTCTCTCTCTTTCTCTCTCTCCCCTCCAGTCCCTCTGAAAAGCAATGGAAAAAATATCCTTGGGTGAAGATTTAAAAAAAAAATTAGCAAACAACTGCTACTACAACTACAAACAGCGGTAACATCAAGCTGTAGGGAGGGGAAAAATTTGATTTCCAGAGTTGTTACATGATATTATATAAATCGCCAGTTTTCAACCAAAAATTATGAGACATGCGTAGTCACAAAGTATGAGTTATACACAGGAGAAAAAAAAAACAATCTAAAGAAACTTTGCCTTAGGAAGCCCCGGTTTTGGACTTACTGCTTATGTGGTTAATGTCATCATAAATGAAATAACATGCTAAGGGGTTAGAAAAGTTATTAACACGTTGTAATCATTACTTGAAAAAAAGCTACTTAATTCAGTACTTTTTATATCATGTAAACTTAAGTTAGTTAAAAATGATAACATATTACAAGGTACTTAATCATAGCTATCTTTCATTCTTACACAATCTTTATATTTCAGAAGAGGAAGCTGATGCCTCAAATAGAATCGTGGTTGTTTTGCAACCTGGTAGAGTTATCTTTCCCCATATCTCAGCTATGTGATAACAAACCACAAAGACTGTAACGGACCAAGATACTGAAGGCAGTGACACCTCATGTGACAGATCCTAAGACTGGTGTATCGCTGTAGCTTAGAACATCGACAATGCTAAGTACAGGTCAGATAGGACACTGTGGTCAAACAATGGGCAACTGGTGGTTGTGCTCAGCAAATTATTGCAAGGTCCATGAGTTTCTTTTGGAAAATGAAAGGAAAGCTGGAATAATTGGGCTACCAGATAATTTACTGTAGGGGGGAGAACGGATGCAATGTGAATTCCTACATTTGTGAAGATACCTATGAAACCAAGCCTGATTAATATTTTTTAAAAACAGACTTTTTATTATTTATTTATTTATTTATATTTATTTATTATTTATTTATTTATTCCACTGCTTTTCAGAGAGAGTGAACGGGAGAGAGAGAGAAACCCCGAGGTGAGAGAGACACATTGATTGGTTGCTTCTGCACACGCCCTGATTGGGTCCAGGGATCGGGGATCAAGCCTGCAACCGAGGTATGTGCCCTTGACCAGAATCAAACCAGAGACCCTTCAGTCCAAGGGCCGATGCTTTAACCACTGAGCCAACTAGCTAGGGCAAGCATGATTAATTTTTTACGAGATTCGGTGGGTGCATCCTACATGCAAATTGAGAATATGGCCATATAACATCCATTACACAAAAGGCATTGTCATAGGAGCTAGAGAGTGGAAATAAGTACATTTCCCTCAGATACCCTGTCAAGCAAAATTGAGGTTGCTTTAATATTCAAAATTTGATTAAAATGCCCAATAATAAGCCTGTTAAGAGTACCTGGTTGCCAGATCCCCATTGTGTAAAACTGCAGCAACTAAATGCCAGAATAAATTTTAACTCACAGCCAGAAACAATACCAAAATGCCATTTAAATGCTCAGAAAAGCCTAGTTCAAATAAATTCCAAAATAACAAATTTGCATGGAATTACAAGCTGTGTTGCATCAGATAATTTTCCTCTTCATTTTCTCTTTTTATTTGCTTTCATGTTAAAGATTTGGCTCATAAATATTACTTGCAGATGGAACAAAGCTTTACCAGAGACTTTACTACAAATAATGAAACCCACTGAGGATTTTTGTGTAGCCGGGGAAGAGATCTTTCTCAGAAACACTCCTCTATGGGGGCTGCCACTCTCCGGAGGAAGGGGCATCTCCTGACTTCCTGTTGTTCACAATGTTCATAATTTGAAAATAGTTCGGACAAAGGAGGTGGGCAGATCTCTCTAGCAGCTACAATAAAAAAACACGACTTACAGTTCACTTAGCCTTTCAGCTTTGTAATTAAGCAATTCTGAATGAATTTTTAAGTTTATCAGGTTTCACATTACTTCTTATTTTGGGCATAAATTTAGGCTTTATTACTATTTTATATAGTATTATTTCAAATGTGCACTGAATGTACGCATCTTTTATAAGTGTAATAAGCATTAATCACAGAAATACAGAGTTTAGGAAGGATTCAGGTTTTCTCTCCAAACCTTGATGCCTCTCCTCCTGCCATATGGAAGAAGGGGATTTTTCTAGTTCAAGGGTAAATCAAGTCCCAAGGACAACACGTTGCTGTGAAGGGTAACGGGGAGGGGTGTCGAGGGCTGTGTGGATTGATGGCGCCATCCCCGAGAGCCAGGATGCTGGAGGACCACAGCTGTGCGGCTCATGAATTCCGTTAGGGGCATATTGGGTTGGAAAGGCCTGTGGAGTGGTACAGCAGGTAGATGGATATAAAACCCTGAGACTCACGGAAAGTGTGAACGTGTATAAACCGAAAGTGCCGAATGAATGTTTTATACCTGTTTATTGTGTTTGGTTTTGTTCTATACCCCAAAACTGTGTCTTTGGAAAATAAGGGAATGAAACCTCGGAACATGCCAAAGTCTATTTATTATACCTTCACTGATATCCAGGATCCACGTGAAAATTTCTCTCAGTGTAAATCAAACATGACTTGTCCTGGTGGGAAACACAGACTTCGGTGGGACAGAATTCGCATTGAAATTCTCAGGGGCTCAGAGGTCTCAGAAGATAGACTATTGCCTGGGTGAAGACCATATGCAATAGGTACACTGATCCACAGGTATCACATTCATGCTGAGTTATGGAAAAAGTCTGAGATATAAAATAGGTTCTTAAAAAATATACCTTGAGCCATATGGAAAACAAAAATAAAACCAAAGGTTATTCCTCTGATCAAAAATGTTTTTACAGTTTAAATTAGATCCTGCCTATAACAAGTTTGGGAGATTCAAAGACTATATTATACTTTGTAGTCATATGCTTTTGAGAACTAAAATTACTGTTTAAAGTATTTTATTTCCAAGCATTACCTTGCCAAAAAAGAAAGTTATATTGTCTCAACATTTTTCAACTTTTATACAACAGTCACTAGGATATTTTGTGTTTTCCTAAAGGGTACTTATCAAAATCAGTTAGGGCCCATCTCAGCCCTGTCCTCTCTGTAGCAGCTTTTGCACACAGCTCCCATTCAAATCAAGCCGCTTCATTTCTTATTGACGTGTGATGCTAACTCAGCCCTTCCCACTCGTGATTCTTTTTTCTGGTATCAACTCTGTGCTCTGCCAAGTGATTTACAAGCATAAGCCTAGAAATCTCGACCCAGATTATGACAATTTGCAAGGCTAGTAACTTTGCTAGTGGGGCCCAGTGCCCTAAATCAAAGCCCAGAAGGGAACGTATTTGCCTGACCGGACAGGGAGTTTATAAATGCTATATAATCGCGGTGCCAAAAGATGAAGATAAATGGTTCCGTGTGAGCCAAATGTTATGTTTTGGTCTCTCCTGAATATAAATACATGTCTGGGAGAGTAAGAGAAGCCCGTTAGAAATAGCTCAAAACAAAGGAGCGGGCTCGAGTCCCAGCTCCGGGCTGCGCTAAGTGTGAGGCTGTGGACGGAGTGGCACGTCTGGGTGCTGGAGAGCCCGCCTGTAAGGGGGCAAGAATGATTTCTCCGTATCGTTTCTGGGAAGACCAAATATCGTAAAGCATGTAGGTGACTTGTGCACTCTTTGGCATGTTTTATGAAGGTAAAATGCCATGAAAACAATGGTTTCAGAAAAAAGAATGTTTGTAACAAACGAATTATTGGTAAGTAATCCGGGGGGAGAAATAGGGTAACAGTAACTATTACAACCGCAGGCCCCAACTCACTCCTCCGGAACTGCAGCTGCTCTGAAATTCTTCCAAAGATAATGTGTCTCATACACTGAGGCCGGTGTCCTTGTGGATCAATGGCCTTCAGGTCCAGGCACTGACATGCTATTGCTTCCATTCCCAGATGAAGGCGCAAAAGACATAAAGTGGCTGCCTCTTCAGGGCAACCTGTTGGTCTCCCGTTTCTATAGGGATTCTTGCCCTTCATCCAAGAAGACTATGAAAACAATCTAGATACTTTATACCATTAAGTTCTCAGGCTGGCTCCTTCCCTCCGTCATCTTGCACCTTGACCGTCTCATCCGTCCGTTCACGGTCGGGACTCGGTCCCTTTTGTATCGACAGTAAGCAGCGTTTTTGCTCCAAAGCCTGAGGCCTGGCATGAACAGTACTTAGTTTTCTTTGTTTGTTATTTATTTATTCATTTATTTGTTAACTCTCACCTGAGGATATTTTTCCCATTGATATTTAGAGAGCATGGAAGGGAAGGAGGGAGAGAAGGGTGGGGGGGGAGGGAGAGAGAGAGAGGAACATTGATGTGAGAGAGACACATCGATGGGTTGCCTCCCACACACGCCCCAGCCAGGGCTGGGGATTGAATCTGCAACCCAGAGATGTGCCCTTGACCAGGAACCGGTGCCCTTTGGTTCATGGGCTGATGCTCTAACCACTGAGCCACACAGGCCAGGGCAGCAATGCTCAGTTTTCAAGTTGTGTCTCCTGGCACCTATATAAGGCATCCACACCCACGCTAACGAGGCCTAATTATAACGTCACTTTAATGACTTCCTTACAAGACTCTTCTATGAACCTTCCTGCAACAAGCACATTTTCTCTCCTCAGTCATTAGCAGCCATTCTTTAGAGACATCGTTTATTTCTTTGCCTTACAGAATGGGAGAGAAAGGCCGAGTTGTGGTGTATTGGGTCAGGAGTATAGAAATAATTATTGTTTAGTTGTCTCTCCTCTTCCTGATCAACACATCAAGGAGAGATTTCTCGAAAATCTAATCCTATTTTTTGTCTTCCAAGAATTTGGTCTTCTCTAGACTGTACCATACTTCCTACTTCTTGACCACGAATAGCTCACAGATAAATCTTGTCTTCAATTGCACTAGCTTCCCATCGTCTTTATTTCCTGATCAATTTACCCCCTCCCATTGCGCATGCTGACTTGAGCCATGAGGCCAAAGATCTTATAATACATGTAAGTCAGGGTTTAGTGCAAGCGAGGTGGAGCCCCTCTGCTTCATTCCAGATGATGGGGTAAAGGCTTCCCTTGCCCTCGCCTTTGGTCCCTAATTCTCTCCACACCTACTCAGGTCTGGACCCATGGATTCTCATGTAAACTCAATACCATTTTTGCAATTTGTAATTGCTCCCTGGCCTTTTGTTGTGTGGTTGTTGTTGTTTGTCTTTTCTGACTTGGTCTCCCTCTACTCCTGGGATTTTTAGAAACTGTCCCTGCTGGTTCTTTGCACTTCTGACTTCTTTAAGCAATGAGACCTGTCAGTATCAGTTCCCTGCTATTAAAATTCCCATCTCGAGCCCTAGTCTAGCTGGGCTTACTGGACATTATTGAATTCTTGCTCTGTTGCTTTGTTCTAACTTTCTTATTTTGCCTCTTTCTTTTATCGTATGCTATCCCACGTTACTTTTTAGAACTAGGAAGCTAATAAATAATAAAAGATTTGCTTTATGCATCAAATACTTGACCAAAGCAACCTTCTCAATTCTAATGTAACCATCTCAAACTCTATCAATCGACGAGTAAACAGAGAGAGCTCACTGACTTAGAGAAGGAAAGTTAGGGAGGGAAATGTTCCTATCACCCTCTTCTCCCTGCTGAGCTCAAAGCACTGCTATTCCTTTGAATAAAACAGCCTCTAGACAGGCCTTTTCTTTCAGGCCAGAAAAAAAAATCACAGTGTTTAGTATAACAAAATTTAATAACAGTGCAAAGCCCACAGAATTTATTGTCACACGGTAATGCGGTTGTTTACAGTGTATGCGTGTAGCTACACGTTAATAATTGGGAATAATTAGAGAGGACCCCTTTCCACTTGAATTTCAAAACTTTTAGATAATGGAAGAGTTTCAAAGAAATGCAATTTTATCATCATAAATACATTCACTAGCACAAACTACTGGTAATTTGCTGCCAAATTGATTTCCTGGCAGACTTGGTTTAATAATTAAAGCATTCCTTATATTTAGACGTTTCTTCAAAATGGCAGGAAAGATAAATAAAACAGGATATTTACCTCAAATGACTTGTAGTCCAGAAAGCAGACAGATAAAAATTCTCCACAGGCACAGCCACGGGGACCAGAGCCTGGGAAGGCAGCAGCCCAGAGAGTGGGGAGCGAGTGCAGCTTGGGGGAGGGCCCCAGGAAAGTGACCCCATGTGCAGAGGGACACGGAGGTTGGCAAGAAACGCCACTTCAGTCTCCGCTTTGTGCTGTGTGTCCAAGTGTCACGGAAACATTAGAAACGAGTTGGAAAGGGCCTCAAAACCTTCTAGGGTTCAGAAATTCTCATTTTTTTTGGATGAGAAAAGTTTTAAGATGAGCCCTAAAAAATAGAGAGGAGCAGAGAGGGACAGGAACTGCAAGTAAGTCAAAGAACTCAAGCTCAAATAAATGAGGGAAACCGAGGCGGGCACTGCTAGGCGTCGGAGGGAACAGGACACCCCTCTCCTTTCTGTCCTTCCCAGTCCCCTCCCCTAAGGCTTCCACGTGCCAGCCCCCCCGAGCCCTGCGGGCTCCCCTCCTCCCAGAGCCCCCCTCCTGCCCTCCTGCCCTCCTCCGGCCCCCACCCCCTCAACCCTGTCCCCTAGAGGTCATTTAGCTTCTTTCTTTTTCAGCTTTTTTTCTTTGCCCCATTTCTCAGCTCTAGCCCCCTCTGCTCATTTTCCGAATACCTGCATCTCCAAGTCCTAAAATCCGTTTCGTAGGAAGCCACGCACCTTAGGGGGGGCTGGTGGGCTCAAGCTGGGGACAGTCCCTTTGTGGGGAGGGGCTGTGGGGAACACGGAGGACGCCCAGGGCATCGCTGCCCCTTTGTGCCTTTCTCCGACCTCTCCTAACTTCCCTTAATCCATGACTGACCACGTCTCCATGTTTTCATCCATCTGGCACATTCTCTCTTTCCCTCTCTGTCACCCCCCCAATATAATGTGGCTCCTGGAAGCTACAGTTATTCCTCCGATGTCCCCTCCCTAAGGGAATGCATGTGAATATCCTTAGATGCCTGAGGCGATGCAAGCAGGCCCAGCCTTTTGAACATCTTTTGTAAAAGGTGAAATTGGGGGGTGAATGGCTCCCTAGAACCGACAGGACACTGTGAGTGCCTCCCACCCAGAGTCTCTGCACATTCACCTGCCCAGGGGATGTGCTTGCCAGCTGCCAGCCTCCTAGTTTCCAGCTGCCACTAGATGTCCCTCCTAGCCAATACTGAAATGCAGCCGCTCTTTTCCTGTGTCCTGGGGTCGCCGACGTGTGGGTGGAGAGGTGCTCAGGCGCACCTGCCCGGCTCCACCACGTTAACAGACGAGGGGCTATTTCTAACCCGCCACCGATTCTGCCCCCGGCAGGGCTGTGAGGCTCCGACGGGGGAGGAACACTCTTCACGCTCAGCCGGGCGCGGCTTCCTGGGGGAGGTGCTTTGAGGGTCAGAGTTGCGGGCGCCTGTTGCAGTCCTCATGCCCTTCTCGCATCTCACGTCTGAACTTCATCATTTATCCCTGTTCCCAGCCACCGTGGCGTCCTTCATTCTCTGCCGGGCTTGGTTTCATCAGTGGGAAAAGTAGGCAGCGCTGCTGAGCGGCACTGTGGCTCCGAGTGGAGTCCAGCACAGCCTACTGAGCGCTGGGGCAGACACACCCTATCGTGACACCTGGTGAGTCACACTGTGTCATCCTCTCCCCTTGTGCGCGGTGGAGCCTGTGACTTTCCTCTAACCAGTACAATATGGCAAATGTGACAGGATGTGTCCCTCGGAAGGTGACGTTACATTGTATGGCAAAGAAGAAAGGATTTTACAGGTGTAATTAAGGTCCCTAATCTGTTGACTTGAGTTAATTATGGTGGAGATCATTGCGAGCGGGCCTAACCTAATCAGAATAGCTCTTTCAAAGAGCATCCAGGCCTTCCCCGGGGTCAGGGGCTCCAAACAGCATGGACTCTGTTCTCTCTCTTGACAGCTTTGACAAGTCAAGCTGCGTGCACTCTACAGCTGTAAGGACCTAATTTCCGCCAACGACCCAAGGGAGCTTAACCCCGGTTGTCGTTTTTTCCCAGTCAACACTCCAATGGGAATGGAGTCTGGCCGTCATCTTGACCTGAGCCTGTGAAACTCTAAGCTCAGGACCCAGGGGACTGTGCCCAGACTGCGGATCCACAGAAACTGCGGGGTAAGAAATGAGAATTATTTAAACTGCTGAATTCATGGCAATTCGTACTGCAGAAAATAATACAACTACTTATATTAAATACATGAGCATGTTCAATTAGCTTCTCACGAGTGGAAACCTTTATTCTGCACTCTAATCTATCTGTTATTGCTCATCTTATTTCTTTTAGTTGAAGTGCAAAAATAAAAGACGCTATTTTTGTTGCTGTCATATAGCTATTTTGGGCATAGGAATCGTATCACTATCATGCATTCATTTCTGTATTCTTCAAAGAAGTATCAGTCTTAGGGTCCCTTAAATGTTTTTTGTGTGTAATCAATAACAGTTCTTCCTCTCTGAGCCTGAGCCTCTTTATCATTGTTTTATGGATTATACAGCTTCCTCCCACCCCCTTTGGTAGCAACACCTAATTCCAACAATAAATTGCTGGTTTTCTTCATAGTTCGCAGTTTGACTATCCCAGTCACACTCCAGGTTGTGGATGGGGCTCAGGGTTTCTTGTTTTGGAATCACCTGTATTGCTCCGTTTATCTCAAAGTGATCAGACAGACTGCAGAAGAGCGAGAAGATCCATGGATGTTTCCTAACATCTTCACTGAGAGGTGGCACTAGGTCACTTTTGCCCACATTCCCTTTCCTAGAGTGCTATGGACTGGATTGTCCCACCCCCTCCATTCATATAAAGCCCTAAAGCCCAATATGATGGTACTGGAGATGAGGCCTTCTCGAAGGACGTCAGAGGGATTTCCTATATTGACTTTGATCACAGAAATTTGTTTCAGAAAAGGGAGCCCTCACACATTCATGGGATTATAAATTAGTGCAGCCACTATGGAAAACAATATGGAGATTCCTCAAAAAATTAAAAATAGAGCTGCTATACAATCCAGAAATTCCACTTCTGAGTGTTTATCTGAAGGATACAAAAATGTTTATAAACCATTTTCTCTGTTTCACCTGAACGACTCTCAGATGGTCGTCTTCAGCCCTCTCCACCTGCTGGCAGTACACAGACCCCTGTTACACTCCATGACCCAGCTGCTTTTCTCTTACGTAGGTTGACTTGCTCTGTCTTGTAGGAAAAGAGCATCCTTGCCCTCCACTAGGGGCAGGGATAGGGAACACATAGGACCATGGGCACATGATTCTTTTAGTTGACTTGGGGCGAAGGAAGTCTGTGGACACACTCATGTTCATAGTTTTCAGTCCTCAGAACAGCGTTTTAAGGCCTAATTGGCCATTTCTTAAAATCTTAGAAACCAAGTCCTAGAAGAGACTTTTTAAGTCACCTAGTCAGACCCCCAATCTATATCTAAATGTGCTCTGCTACATACCAAGTAAGAAAATGGTGCTTAAACACCACCAATAACACAGGACTAGACAAAGAGACATCTGGAGTCAGCCTGTTACATTGTATGTTTGGTTTGTTCTAAAGCAACGTCCAGCATATATTCAGAGCTGGTATGGTCTCAGTATAACTTCTACCCCAGAATCTTAAAATATCCCGTAAGAATGTATTCCTCATTTCTCTTCTATCTGACAGTCCTTTAAATATTTGAAGATAACTGATGCATATTATTGTGCCAAATAAATATCACTTCCAATACTCCCAGGTGAGGTGGACACGAGAGTCCTCATTGTCCGCATGTGCTACACCAGAGCAATACTTAGCCTTAGCTTCTGTTGTTCACCTTGGACTTGGCGGCTTGGCAAGCGAAGTGTCAAGGAGGATCCATTAAATTCCTGTTGCCATTCACTGTGGTCCCATTAATTCAGTTGAAGCTTCACTGGTATTTTGGGAGGGAGAAGAGCCTGGTTTTGTAAGAGCTCAAGTTGGAGTTGGCCTACCTGGGTTCATAAGCAGACTTGGTCACTTACTAGCTATGTGCTGGTCTCTTCATCCATAAATCTATCAGATGCGAATTTCACGGGGTTCTGCAAGATTCCAGTGAGACAATGCTCACGAGAACATCCATCTCAGGCACACAATAAGAGCTCAGCTAGCGTTCATTATGATCACTGTTATTCTGAAAACTCCCAGTGTTGGAAATTGTAATAGCCAACTAGATTTCCCAGCGTAAGATGTTGCATGCAATATTTTCAAGTACTGCTGCTTCTTTATCATCTCACCCTTGGTTAATTTTACTCATTTAATGAGTCCCATTGCCAAAGTAAGCCAATGCTCTCTCTTCCACACCGTCCCTTGACATGACCTGGAGATTGTCTTTGAATAGCTAAAACCTGATCCCTTTGAATGGAATCACATAAAAACAGTGGAAGCTATCATAGCACCATTTGTTGAATGCTTCCTTGTTCCAGGCATGGTAGTTACACACGCACGCACGCGCACATTCACACACACAGTTGCATTATCTTGTTCCTGGTTTTCCATCAATAATCTCAGAATAATGATCATAATAGTGATAGTAATAGCAGCAGCTGCTCCACTTCCTGAGTCACAGAGATATTACAGGGATAAAAAGACAGTATCTGCATATGTCTTTCGCAGGATCTGCCACACTTGCCAGCAGGATTTGCATTGGCGATTGGAACTGTTTCACACGCAATTTCTTTCCCATTGAAAACATCCCCCAAAGGCCAGTCCAAACATCAGCTCAGCTTCTCTTTGGCAAATACATTACAGTCCTAAAATTTCTATAGAATTTTACTACTAAAATGTTTAAAGAGCTTAACAGCACTTGTAGCAAAGCCTGCAAGATCACCAGTCAGGTGGGGAATTAAGACTTGGATTCATATCCTTATGCTCTCTAGTTTTTTCATATCCTACCACACAAGGCTACCTTCTGAGAGCCTTGGCCTGGGAGCCATGTGGCCTAACCACTTGTCTCTACCACTCAGCCTGGGTGTGGTCACAAGACAGTCATGTGACCCCTTTTAGCATCTGCTTCTAGTTCTGAAATGGTCAACATAATCCCCTCCCACACAGTTGGTGTTAGAGGTGACCACGTGGAGGAGAGCACTCTGCAGACTTGCAAGTATTTAGCAGAAATGCATGGTGCTCCTAACACAGGTATAAAACCTGCGTGCAATGTCTTCCAGAGATTTAGGGCTGATTTCCATACAGTCATGGGGCTAGTTATTGGGTGATTATTGCTTCCCACAGTTTGACTCACCATTTCAAAGCATGTGCTTAATAAAAATATTCAGACAATTTGTAGCCATTGATAAATGTATGAGACCTGACTTTATTGTTTGGTTTGGAAAGTCTTTTCAATATCTCTTAAATCATTTTACTCATCCCAATTTTTTCTTCACACTCTTGCAGAAGAATAAAAGCCAATAAAATAAGAGGATTAATTTTGCATCTTAGAAATAAATCTTTAATAAATATATAAAGTTGAATAGTTGGGGTGGATGGTTAGTGCTGCTCTGTGTTTTCTTCATGTATAACCCAAGCTTACTAAGGCATTTCATCCACTTAATATTTATTTTCATTGTGTTAATCATGAGTATAGAAAAAAACGTAACCATAGAATTGATGTAAATTAGTTTTAAACTATAAAGTGTTACAAGATATTTTATGTTATCATTCTTATTGTTCCAAAGATTGCTTCCTAGTTTAATAGGCCTTGTTTGGGAACCTCAGACTTAAAGTAGGAGTTGATGTATGTCTTCCTCCGTAAGATTCATTTATGCAAGAGTTTTACATACTGGAGAAAAAATATCTAAACATCAACTGACTAAACCAATGGTTTCATCCAGCAGTTCATCTACACAATAGGATTTATAGTCAATAAAGTAAAAATATATTTTTTAAGTATTTTGGAATTCAAAATGCCTTTACCATGCATATACATTATCCACACTTAAACCACTCACACAGACACCTGTCAGGGAAAAATTTAAAAATATAGTGAGGGAAATGGCTGCCCGTGTTTGACTTATATGGCAGTGACATTGGATTTGTCTATTGAATATCTTGCTTCCTAAATCACAGTAAATGAGGCAAAACCTTAAATAACTTACCAATTCCACCAATCCCATTAAAGTTCGTAAGGCAGGATTTCAAGGTCTATTGCAATAACTGTCATCAGTTACAGCTGACCAAATATCACTGAGTAAAAAAAAAGCGCTTGTTATTCAGTTTTCCAGGTCTTTCTCTTCCTTTAACTAGTCAATTTATCTTTTCCAGTATAATCCATCCCATGGAATTAAAGCTAATCAGCTTAACACTTCATGCAGATTACAGTGTCAATAGAATTAGCAGAGAGAAAGTGTGTTTGCCAGTATGTGCTTAACACTCTTTTCTTTAATAACTAATGCTGGAAATGTAATGGGGTATATACAATATAATAAGGCAGAAAAGCACTAGTTTAAAATAAATTTAAGAGTGAAAAAATGTCTTAAAAAGAGGTATTCTGTTTTTCTTTCTGTGGGTATGTTGAAATCTCTAATCCCATAAATGATTTTCCCTCAACCCTCACAGTGCTCGGAGCTGCCGTCATTGCTCTCCCTTCCTTCTTTCGCTCCTAGACTTGTGAATTGAGGTTTCCTATTTCTGTCTCTGCATCCTCAGAATTCACTCATTTTCTAGCTACTCTACAATATAGCTTCCACTTTTTCTCTCATTAAAATCACCAGCTTTTACATGGCCACAAAAGGCTCCTTTAGGCCAAAAGCTAGGATCTATTTTCTATCCTGTTTCTCTTTGATCTCTGCAGAGTTCTAATTTATTTTTTACTTTTTCTTGCTAAGAATCCTCTATCTCTTAGCTTCCTCAGTACTATACCCTCTTTATACTCCTACTCTCTTTTGATGTACTTCTAGGCTTCTGGGCTGGTCCCTACTCCTCAAATATATACCTCCAACAGAAATCAATTTTCAATTTCCTGCTTATAAAAGTCTACACACTCTTCCTTTGAAATGCCAGTCATCTATTAATTTTTGTTCACTGGGCAATCATTTATTACTTTTCCAACATGATTTAAGCAATAATATATTAAAAGCTAAGGGATACAAAGATGGAAATTGCCATAAAAGAGCCTAATTATCAAATTACCACCAACATAATTATATTTTTTCAAATGTAAATAGAAGACTCTCTTTCTTGCCTAAGTACCAAGGTACTTCATCCCTGGGCATCACTGGTACAGCTTCACACTCAAAATATACCTAAAAATGAACTCCCTCTCTTTCTTTCAACTAGCCTAATGCTCTGAACTATGTCCCCTGTTAAGATATGCCGCTTCCCCTGTCATTAAAGTGCAACACATTGAAGTCAATGTTGACTATTTTTTCTCACATTGCCAACATAATTAAGTAGTTAGTGATTCCTATCAATTGTTTCTGAATCATAACTGTTGCATTTCTTTCCTTCTTTTCAATCTTAACGCTATCCCTCCATTCAACTCCCCTCACATTAAGTCCTAGCAATTAAATTGTTTGGCAGTATTTAGCAGTTGTGGCCAAACCCTGATTACCCCTTACCTCCAGTCTATTTTATCCTATGTTGTTAAAATTATCTAGATAAATACTAATTAGAATCATCTTCCCCAAATCCTGATGATTTCCACTGTTCAAATAATCTCTACCCCCAAACTGGTTTCCCAGCCTCAAGTCTGATTGTTTTTTACACAAACGTGAAACTCTTGGTTGCAGGCATTCTGAATCCTACCACGAAGAGTCCAGTTTCCCTTCCTTTCCACCTGCCGAGCCTCATATTTGAGATATGGTTTTCTCCTCTCTCTTTTATTGATCATACTATTCTATCATGATATATCAACTTGTCTTATACATGTGTCTACATGTGTCTTATACATGTGTCTTATACATGTGTCTACAAAAGATACAGTAATAATAGCCCAACTTTTCAGAAAAAATAATTACCAACATTTTTAGACATTGCCTTCAAATTTCTGCTGCTTAATTATACTATTCTTTCAAACAATGTAAATATATGGTTCTCTACCTCCAATTGGGTCTTAAGACTCTTGAAGACTGTTCTGAATTCTATTACCTTTGTTTCCTGAGTGCTTGACATCTAGCATGCACTCAATAAGAATTCATTAATATTGAATACTGGATGACAATCACATACATAGCCAAAATGAAAATTATATATGTATATGTGTTGATTTGTATAATGAATGTTGCTACCAATAGTACAGGGCATCGTCATGATAAAGGTAGATTAATTTTGGTTAGCACTGCCTACCTAACGCCCACCACAGTAACTGAAAAATATTTTAATCTTGTTAAACAAATGAGGATGCTAAAATCACTCTAGGAAGCATCCGTAGGGCACTCAAATGGAAATCTCTTGTGAATCATCCATTTATATGGAATTATCTCATACAATCTTTATTTCACTTTTTTTAAATCTTCACCCAAGGACATTTTTTCCATTGCTTTTCAGAGAGAGTGGAAGGGAGAGACAGAGAGAGAGAGAAACTGATGTGAGAGAGTCACATGGATTGGTTGCCTCCTGTACGTGCCCCAACTAGGGCTGGGATGGAGCCTGCAACCGAGGTATGAGCCCTTGGCTGGAATCGAACCTGGGACTCTTCAGTCCCAGGGCTGAAGCTCCAACCACTGAGCCAAGGCAGCTACATCATTTTTTAAGTTAGCATTTTTCTCACTCTCCATCCCGCACCCGCTGCCTTCCCTTCTTGCCCGCACAGAGGCCTTATGTGCTCTCTCCTCCAGCCCTTCATCTCTTACCCTTGCCTTTCTCCATTGTGACGAAAACTGAACATCTGGTTAAAAGGCCTGTGCACTCTCCCTCTGCACCCAAGGAGCTGAGAAATGCTCAGGGAACTTTGAAACTTAATAGTCTTTAAATAGATATACTAGATATTTACCACCAGCTGATCATATAGCATAGAGTTAACATAATATTCATATGAGAGTAAATATTGTTACAGCCAATATTTTGGTTATGAGGGAGAGAAGGAGAAGAAAGAAGCAAAATTTCCATTTGGGGACCTTCAAAACTAATCAAAAGGATGATTTCATTAACTAGGTATACCTGTTGTATATAATTCATTTATATATATATGTATATGTGCATAAATATACATAAATAATATAAATCAGATGTACTAAAAAGAAATATTTATATTCAATTAAATTCAAAACAGCATGAATAATCACGAAAGGGGAAAATTAATATTTAGCGAAAGCATAACCCAACTCTTGTTAACAAGCCTCCTGTGGTCGTCTTTGCCCAGACTGCAAAGGTAATGTCACCCAGGCTACCTTTCACTCCCCATCTCTTCCAAGAGAATGGCCAGAGCCCAGACAAGAACAGTCACTGAGCTGCCTTCTCAGAGCAACACAACTGAGTGTGAGGGGAGAACCGTTCATGCTCTGCCTCAGGTTTTACTTTCCCACGCTCAGGCAGTTCATCCACTCACTGTGGTCAGCGTCTCTTGGAATTTATGTTTTGGTTTCTTTCCTTTCTCTTCATTGCTGATGGAAGCCAACTGCAGAGACTACTTCGCACTGATTGAAAGCCTTACGCCTTCCCACAGGAGGTAAAATGAGACGTCGACTTGTACAGGGGGGTAATTCTGATTTTTAGGGTAATTTCTGGAGCTAATGGCCAGCAGCTCCTCCCTGCTGTCCGAATGGCCTGGCGCTGTTCTCAGGAGCTGTAGCTCCCCTTGTCATCCTGTGGCTCTGTGTCTGCTCATGGCCATGGCTGTTGGCTGGACTGTTTGGAGACTGGTTCAGAATTAATTCCTGAGAACTCACTATTTCTCACTCTCTGCTAGAGAAAAGAATATCATGAGGTAGTAGGGGGAAGAGAGCAGCATGTGTAAGAAAACAGATGTCTGACTTCATCAGGCTTATTTGTGAGGGTGTCTGGGTGCCTGTAATTGCACCTGTCAAAGAGGCTTGAAAACTGCCTATTATTTGATGCACACACCTCAGAGCAGTGACTATCAGCGAAGGAAATTTGCTTTCCCAGAACAATAGCAGCAACAGCAGTAGCAACAATAACAAGAAGCCAACCAAATTATTGTTAAGCGGCTCCAAAATCGATGCATCTCAAATGCTGTGATTACCTATTTGTATAAAACTAACGTGAATTTTGCCCATGACCACACTTTCTAAAACAATTATACACCCAGAGTGACCACAAGTAGAAAAAGGCTAAATCTTATCTTAATTCAACCTTTTCATTTTGCTGGGGGGGCAGGGCAGGGAGCCTGAGATTCTAATTGCGGATGAGATCAGGCCAGACTTAAACACAATTACTCAGAAAAGAGCTAATAATCACCGCACTTCTCTAAATCCAGAGATTTGCCGCTCCACCAAATGGCCTTTTCCCTTTAAGATTACCCTAGTGATCTTTCTCATATAAATCACATAGGGATTTGGGAAACAACAAGAATATCATTATCTTTTAAATGTTAAGGTAGGTGTCACTATGCATATGTGTATGTAGGATATCTATTATTATCTTTATGTGGTGTTCAACTTTACACCCTAAATGCAAAGCTCATCCAACCATTTTCTTGTGTGTCAGAGTAAATGAACAAGCACTATGCCTTAGAGGCTGGTGCAAGTAGTGCAAAGATCCTGTGGCTTTTCACTATTTAAAATCTCTCTCTCTCTTTCCCTCTGTCACACACACACACACACACACACACACACACACACACACACACACACACACACAAGGTCACTGGTTGAAATTAATCCTCACTTTAATTTTCTAGGTCACTGAATATTTGTCCGTAGCCTCCTGCTACTTCTTGATTAAACACTTCTTTCTCTGCTAGAATATTGCTTCAGTTTTTAGTATACGTATGGTTTGGACTTAGTCCAAGTTCAATTGCAGAAATCTGGCAACTTAAATACTGTATAAATGTAATGTATAGGTGACATTTGGGATAAGTTCTGTAATAAATTCTCCTGCAGAGGTGAGACCTCCCCCTTTGCTCTGCTTGAGTGACACTAGGTTGCCCCTCACATCGAATTCCAAGGGAGGAGAGTTTTAGCTAAAACACAGGAAAGGCCGGGCTGCTCTGCCCTGGAGAGAGGATTTCCATTCAGTGGGAGGGAAAGAGCAGAGGAGAGGCGGTTTGCTCATTTTACCAACCTGGAGGGTGAAGGAATGGGTTCGTCTAATGAGGACTTTATTAGGCTTGTGCTGGGCGTGTTACACTTTCCCCATCTTCCTAGGAGTAAATCTTGAGAAAAATGCTGATAGTTTCAGGTGGTAGGGGGTTGGAGCTGTTTTTGAGTTGTGCCATGTGCTATGCCTTGTTTCAAAGTGAGTGGGGCCCAAGAATGAAGACAGCC